>NC_045763.1:149200946-150450946 GCF_008692025.1 Phocoena sinus | reverse complement strand
TAACCACTACCCACATGTGGCTACTTACATTTAAATTAGTTAAATTTAAATAAGCTGAAAATTCAGTTCCCCAGTCACACTAGCCACATTGCAAATATTCAATAAGCACATGTGGCTAGTAGCTATTGTATTAGCACAGACCTAGAGCATTTCATCACTGAGGAAAGTTTTATCGGCCAGCATTGCTCAGGATCAACTAACTCATCTGACTTCTCCCCTGCAACTGCTACCATTTCCTCTCATCACCTAACTCCCACTCCCACATTCCCCAGAACACCAAAAACACATTGCTGCTGGATGTAAAAAAAAAAAAAAAAAAAAAAAGTATATTTATAAAAGTTCAGTAATATCAGAGGAATACTATTGCAAAAGATAAGAAAATAACTTAAAACCAAATAATGGGTGTCACTGTTGCTCAAGTTCACTAACCTGCAGGACCAGTGTATAAGTTCAGGCAACTAGTTAACCAACTAACTAGTTAATCAGTTCTGCAACTGATGGGTAAAGCATCATAATCTTTTTATCCAAATGTTAACAGGTTTTGAGTATTTATTATTCTCTTCTAATTAAAAACTGTATGTAAATATAAACATATATGATGTAAAGTTAAAAATTAAGATTGGGACTTCCCTGGTGGCTCAGTGGCTAAGAATCCACCTGCCAATGCAGGGGGCACAGGTTCGAGCCCTGGTCTGGGAAGATCCCACATGCCGCAGAGGAACTAAGCCCGTGCGCCACAACTACTGAGCCTACACTCTAGAGCCCGTGAGCCACAGCTACTGAGCCCACGTGCCACAACTACTGAAGCCTGCGTACCTAGAGCCCATGCTCCGCAACAAGAGAAGCCACCATAATGAGAAGCCCGCGTACCACAACTAAGAGTAGCCCCTGCTCGCCACAGCTAGAGAAAGCCCGCGTGCAACAGTGAAGACCCAAAGCAGCCAAAAATAAATAAATAAAATAAATAAATTTACTTAAAAAAATTAAGATCAAGTATTCTTATGAAATTAGATGTTCATTTTTATTACAAAAGCAACTTTTCCTTAGTCCCTGGCCTGCTGCTATAGTGCTGACCTTCTTTTTCCTTCTCCTCTCTTTCCTGAGTAAGTGCTCCAACTTTCTTTTAGGCTGCCGATGCACAAACTTAAAACTCCTGTTACATAATATGCTGAACAATTTAGCTCCTGATTTCTAAACCTCTACATATATAGACTGGCCCATGACCTTCCCTTTCAGACCCAGAGAGTCTCCTTCATCAACATTTCTTAAGCAAAAGAATAGTTGTTCTCTAAGAATTTTGCCATTCTTCTAAAATGCTGAAGCAGCCACTGGGAAATTTGTTTATATAACTGACAATTTTTCTTTCTGCTTCATGCTGCTTGTTTCACTTCTCATTATTTCATAAGTATTTTCATAATTATTTTGGTAGATGTCTGTAATATTCCTTGGCTATATCCTTTACTTAACTATCTCCTGTTGGATACTTAGATATTTTATTGGTTTGTTTTAACCTTACTACACACGCAGAAATTAGTAAATTTTGCACATACTTATGATGATTTCTCTGACCTAGGTTTTTAGAAGTAGAATTATTTGATCCAGAATAATTTAGCAAATATTCACTACCCTCCCACTGTAGATGAGTTTACAGCCCTATGCTCAACACCACCTACCCCACCTCTATTGATGTTGGGTTTGGTCAAGCTACTTGCTTTGGCCAATGAAACTTTAGTACATGTGACACAAGCAGAAACCTTAAATGTCTTTCAGCAGTTGGGCTTGCCCTCTTGCACTTCAATAATCTGCCATGAAAAGAGCACACTCTGTGTAGCAACTGACCTTCAGACTTGGCCCTTGAATCCAGCCCATAGCCTAGCGCCGGCCCAGCTGACTCCTTCTAAAGCAGAGTCACCTGGCTGAGCCCATCCTAGATCAACCAAACTGCGGTCTACCTGCAGAGCATGAGCATGAGAAAAAAATACTGGTTAAAATGGCAATGACTTTTAGGATAGGTAGTTACATATCATTTATTGCAGTGTTATCCAACTAGTGTACTTTTCTTATTATGGTTTGCATTCAGTAACAAGGTTTCCAAAATGTTCTAGAGTCAGGAGTTCTAGCTAGAACTTGTAGTTCTGATTCTAGAAAACTCAAAGAACAAAACCTTTACCATGACTAAAGAACTTTTTTATTATACAGCCAAGACCAAAATATAAACTAATCTTACCTAAATGAGACTAACATACTATAACTCAAGACATTAACTTTATAGTTCCAAAATCTTGTGGAATTCAGCTTTTAAACCCCAGGCAAGAGTCACTGTGATGATTTTCAAATGCATATTCTTAAAGGTTTTATCACTGGGGCACAATAGTAACTGTCCACAGATAATACCTGGGTAACTTTGCTGCAGGCTCCAGCTGCTCAGCATACACTGGCCAAAGCTAAACAACTCCAACCTTAGGAGATCTATAAACAAACATAACATGTGCCTCATGCAACTGTGAAGGAAATAAGTATATTTCTATTTTTTCATTAGCCCATGGATCTAATTTTAATGGAAATGAAGGAACTCTAAGGACTGTACGGTCCATTGATTGATTCTAAATGCACTGAAGAGCATGAAGGAAGAAAATGATAAGTTAAAGGCTTTACAGTCTCAATTCAAGGTTAATATAGGAACATGAAAAAAATTTTGAATGTCATGAAAAAATTATCTTTTATAGACAAAGAGTCAAAATTTCTGAAAAACAAACCTACAGTCAAATTCTAAGGGTAGCCAAGTTACAGTGTAATAAGAAACATTTATTTTGAAGAAGTTTTAATGAAATTCCCAGAGAAATTATATATGCTAATTCTCATCAAGACCCACCTCTATCAGCTTTCATTTCTTCTAGACCAATAACCATTTCTAAATTCTATCAGTTCTCAGGGCTTGGGTAAATGTGTGACCTGGGAGGAGGTACCATATGCATGGAAAGAATTTCAAATTTATATTCACAGAAACCTGGGAAATATGAATGGGGGTGTGTCCTAACACTGTTGATTCAGGGTGGAAAAAGTATAATGTAATATTTTGCCAGATTTCACATTGATGCACTAACAAGAAATGCTGAATTTGATGTATTCACTTAGGCAACTGGGAGTGGCTCTAACAGTTTGCTCCATTGGTTGACTTAAACCTAGACTCAAAGGTGGCCTATGCTGGATAAAATTGAAATGCCAGAATTTCCTTGGTCTATTGTAGAGGAGGGTGTCTAAATACTCAGGACATTTCTGCTTCCAGCAAAGACAGAGGAATAGGAACTGGATTTACCCTTCCATCTGTACAATCAAAGATGGATAAAATATATAAAATAATAATTTGGAAGACATTGGATATCACAGAACAAAGAACAGTGATTCACGTGAGGTGGAGAGCAATGAACTCCATGAGTTGAGGAGATAATATTGAGTTTCAGGAGACCATGGGACCAAGGATGGTAGAGCTCATAGGACAGAGACAAAGAGGAGAGAAATACACAAAAAGAACTCTGGATATCTGTAGAGGGTCACCTTGAGTGTTCAGCTGAGTAACAATCAATATATGCATGTGAGAAAAGTATCTGTCTCCAAGGAAAAATCCGCCCCCCAAAATTAGCTGTAACAGGGCCTGCTGCTCACAAAAGGGCAGGAACAGTGTCTGTCCTCATAGGCTTGAAGTTTGAACCTCAAAATTCATGGGGCATTATGTAAAGTACCACAGTGTTTTTAGCCCTGAATTGAGCACTGCTCTGGTTCCATCTAAAAAAACCTTAAAAATAAGATACAAAAGGATCAAATGGTTTTTAAGTAGGTAGATTGTACCCAAGAACAAAGCTCAAGAATATATAGAAGTACAAAAATATCTGCCACCCAACAAGGTAAAATTCATAATTTCTAGCATCTAATAAAAAATTACCAACTATGCAAAAAGCAAGAAAAACAGTCCATAACAAAGAAACAAATCAACCAATTGAAACATACACAGAATTGATGCAGATGTTAGAACGAGCAGACAAGGACAGTAAAACAGTTATAGCCGTGTTTCATATGTACTAAAAGTTAAACAAAGGCATGGAAGGTATCTTTTAAAAAAGACCCATGCTGAACTGCTGGAGGTGAAAACTATATCTGAAATGAAAAATATAGTGGATAAGATTAGCAGTAGATTAAACATTGCAGAAGTGATTAGTAAATATGAAGACAGCAATCACAGCTATCAAAATGAAATACAGAAAAAGGAATAAAAGCGGGGCAGAGTATGTTTGAGTTGTGGGATAACTTCAAGTGACCCTAATATACATGTAATTTGGGTCTTCAAAGAGGAGAGGAAAGGAGGACAGAAAAAAAAATATTTGAAGAAATAATAGTCAGAAATTTTACTAATTTGATGAAAAACGTAATGCATAGATCAGATAAGCTCAAAGAATCCCAAGCACAAGAAATATGGGGAAAAAAACTACACCACACACATCATAATCAAATTACTCAAAACCAATTATAAAAAGAAAATCTTAAAAGTAGTCAGAGACAAACACCTTATGTACAGACAAATCATGGTAAGGATGACAGCAGAGACAATGCAAGCAAGAATATGGCACAGCAATGTCTTTGAAATACTGAAAGAAAAACCATCAATCTAGAATTCTATATGCAGCGAAAATATAGTGAAAAATAAAGGCTTTTTCAGACATACAGAAGCTGCAAAAATTCATCCCCAGCAGACTTACACTACAAGAAATATGAAAGGAAATTCTTTAGGCAGAAGGAAAATAGCAAATGGAAATATTGACCTATACAAAGGAATGAAAAGCACCAGAATGGTAATACATTTGTAAATATGTCAGTTTTCTCTTATTACTCAAATACTAAGGGATATTGGAATTCTGAAATGGATTATGTACAAGCTATTCATCTGTCACATATTATGCCCCATGGGAGAATCCAGAGGAAAATACCTTCCCAAGAGTTTGAGAAATACATTGGTGAGAGGAATTTCGAGATTCTTTAAGTCCTCTGTACTACATTTTCTTTGAGGGCTGGAGATGACAGTAGGAAATTCTGCCATTTTTCAATGGCAGCATCCTGAAGTGCCTCTTTGAATTCAGTGGGGGTAATTGAATCCTGAAGTGATAAGGGTCAAGTGGTATCTCTTATTCAACAGAGACAAGGTGGTTATTATAATTAAAATCAGTGTCAAAGCTGTAATAAGAATGGTTGACCCAGAGATGTCCTTGGCTTTGGCTAATTGATTAACGTTGTCCCTTTAACTGATATAGGTGAATGATGAGTGTTTTTGATTCAGGTCCATTTCAAAGAGAGCTCATGTGGTCCCTGCACACATTTCATAGATATTTTCCAATTCCTGAATGCATAGTTGAAATACACATACTCAGCAACTGGCAGAATCCAAATATTGTTTCTTTAATTGGCATATTGAGGGTTATTCTGAAAAGAAAACCAGAGAAATGATATTGGAAACCCCTAGAACTACTATTATCAAAAGAGTAAACCAAAGCAATCTCACTTTCCTGAAGAAATTGCAGAGATTAATGCAACCATCAGAGAACTGAAAGAACTGGAGATTATGATTTCTACATCATCATTCAACTCACCTGTTTGGCCTATGCAGAAGAGAAATGGTCATGAAAATGATATTGGTTTCTTATTAACTTAACGAGATGATGACTCCTGTTGATGGTGCCAGTCAACACAGCCCATCCTATCTGCTATGTAGTTGTTGATCCAGAAAATAGTTTTCTTTTTACCTGTTAGTAAAAACCACCAGAAGTAGTTTGCTTTCACCTGGAAATGCCATCAATACACCTTTTCTGTTCTACTTATTATTACATCAACCCTCAATCTTCTGTCTTAATCTAGTCTGTAGGGATCTTGATCATCTCTCCATTCCAAAGAATATTACAGCCCTGTGGCATAACTTAGGAACAAAGAGAAAGCTAGGAGGATAGTGGTAGAAGGCAAGGCTCAGAAGATGGGCATGGGCCAGACAATTCAGCTTCTTTTAGAGGATTTCAAGAATGTTAAGGATTTTGGTCTTTAGATTAAACACAATGGAAAGTCTTTAAAGATTTTAAAGCTTGAGGGATTGATAAAAGATGGCAACATTCTTTTAAAACTGTTATTCAATAACAATAAGAAACTTATTCTAGCTGAGAAGAACATGAGAATTGCATTTTGAAGAGACCACTCAGTATCTTGTCAAAAATGGATTAGAATGGTGAAGTACAGGAACTGAGGGGAAATTAATTAAATGACTAGTATGTTAATTCAGGTTAGAGATGGTGGTGGCTTAGAATATGGTGACAGAAGATATGGAAAATGTGAATTGATAGAAAAGAATAAAGAATAGATGAATCTCAAAGAAGGATTAACTTTTGGAGTGTGAAAAGAGTCCAATATCATGGATGAATCTGAGATTTTTAAGTTATGCATCTGTATGCATTGTGTAACTGTTCAATGACATTAGAAACATTGCAGAGAAAAATAAACTTTGGAGGGAGTTTGGTGTTTGACATATTGAGACTGAAGCATTCATATGGAGATGTGAAATAAGATATATAATAGGTTTATTAGGCTTAGTAGACTCAGGCTTAGAAGAGAGATGTGAGCTACATTTTAGAATTTTTAAAGTTATGTACATATACTTGGTAATAAATGTATTTGCCTGTAGATATGTAATAGAATGTGAAGAGAGACCAGGCTTGAGTCTTGAGAAAGTCCAACATTTAATTAACAAGTAGAGGAGGATGAATCTGCAGAAAAAAATTTTTTTTAATTATAGAAAGTTAGAATGGCCAGAGAGCCAGGTAGAAAACCCGTAGATAACACTATCCATGGAAACCAGCGGGATTGTTTCAAGACGAAAAGTGAGGTTAATAATGTCAAAATCTGCCAAGAACTGAAAAATGTCCATTGGGTTTGGCAGTATGGAGGTGATTGTTAACCTCAGAGGCCAAATTAAAGAAGATTGAACATCAGTCAAAGCGTTGAAAAGAACAGAGAATCTATAACTCTTTTAAAAGGTTAAAACATTTGGCTCTGAAAGTGACGAGAAAGGTGGAAAGTGAGGTGTTAGCCAGAATGGGGTCTGAGTATAGAGGTAAAAAATAAACTTTAAAACTTTTTTTTTTTTTTTTCCGGTACGCGGGCCTCCCACCGCTGTGGCCTCTCCTGTTGCGGAGCACAGGCTCCGGACGCGCAGGCTCAGCAGCCATGGCTCACGGGCCCAGCCGTTCCGTGGCATGTGGGATCCTCCTGGACCGGGACATGAACCCCTGTCCCCTGCATCGGCAGGCGGACCCCCAACCACTGTGCCACCAGCGAAGCTCTAAAACATTTTTATGCATGTTTAAATGTCATTGGGAATGATCCAATGTTAGGAATCGCTTTAACATGCAGAAAAGAGAGAGGAATTATTTGGTTGTGTAATGTTTATGAAAGATCAGGAAGGAGTAGAATCCAAGACTCAGGTGAAAAGATTGACCTTAAATAGGAGTAGAGACAAGAGAGAAGGAAAAGATGAGTGCAGGTGGAGGTTCATAGAACTGGTAGCAGGAAATTGGGAAAATGTATTTCTGATGGCTTCCAAGTGAGAAAGCAGGAAGGAGGCAGTATGTTTGGAAGGGTGAGGGGTATAAAGAAGTTACAAAGTAATCACTGAGAAAGTGAATTAAGAAGAAAAAAATAGTTGTAAGGTTGCTATGCAAGGTGGAAAACCGATTTGAAATTGGTTACCCTAAATTTATCTGCCATTGCAACCTGCAGTTGAAGAAGAGCATTCAGAGAAAGAGGAAAATAGGGCTGATCCAGGTCTGGGGCTTTCTGAACACTTATAATAAGAAAGCAAAGAGGCAAAGGAACATTTGTTATTGGCGGGAGTGCTATTGAATTTGAGCTTTGTAATCTCTTGACTGATTAAGGAACTGGAGAAAGAGTGGGCAAGCAGATTAGGAGGACAGGGAAGGGCAACAGAAAGTCCTGATGTGGTCAAACAAAGGTCAAGAGTGAAACAAGTAAGCTGAATATAGAGGAGATTATGGACAGAGAACAGGATGTTCGAATTATGTGTGCAATATTGAGATGCAGTATTATGATGTAACAAGGTCTAGGGTGTTACCAAGGAAGTAATTTGGTGGAAGAATCTACTTGAAACCTTGCTAAATTTTAACCTCACTCTTCAAAGTCAATACAATGACAATTATCATTTTTAACCCTGACATTTGGGGTTTATATTATAAAAAAAAAATAAATCCACTAGGGATAGCTCTGCATGGTTAATCTCTGAATCCATTCTCATAGACTTCATTTACATGTCTTCACCTGCTAGCAACTGTAAAATTTTATATTTAGAGGGCATACTTCCTCTCCATGGCATTCAAATTTCTCTTACCCATTTACCAGAGTTTCCTAAGTCTGTGGTTTCACAACCTTGGCTGATCATCAGTATCACCTGTGGAGATTTTTAAATTCATAATTTCCCAGCCTGCCCAAGGTTAACCAGATTCAGTAGTTCTCAGGTGGTGCGTGGGAATCTGTATATTAAACAAAAGCTACCCAAGTCATTCTGACAATTCGCCAGGGATGGCAACCATTGCCCTGTGGGATGGGGGAAGTATTCCGCCTCTGACTTATCAACTCCTCAATACAAACTTCTGGAGCTAGACATGTCAAGGGAACCAGGTGGAATTCCACATACTTTAAAATAATGAAGCCAACATTTACGTTTCATTGAGCTAATTTATGTATTTTGAATAATTTAAAATATTAAGACATTCTGTTACTTTGCCTTCTGGTTGTCTTTAAGGTCAAGGACTGTGACTTGACCTAAGTAAGGAGAAGGGAATATTTCACAATTTCTCTAAGAGTAATACCCAGATAATTTTATTGTAGCATTACTGTATAATAACAGTGTGATAGACTTTACTGTAAAATGGTATAATTATTTGTGATATCGATTTCGAAGTTTTCTTTATTAAAAGATTCCCCTCTATATCTGATTTTTGGAGACTGAAAAAAGAGAGAGGACTTGGGAAGCTGTTGTAGAAGACTACATTAGAGATAATGGTGATGGAATCTACAAAAGTAGCAAAATGAATTCAAAGAAGACAAAAGGTTGAAAGTGATTTATGAGATAGGATAGAGACAATTTGGGATTAGGGATAGTACATTCAGATTTCTACTGGAGTTCTAAAACTAACTTTGTATGAGTTATATCTTTAAGTGCCACAAAGTAGAAAGCGTCTTTATTTTGGCTTAAAGACTGTACCTTTGTCTTATTTCAAATTATACGATTATTCCTAATATTAGTTTATTGTTTTAACCAAAAACAGAGACTTAAAACCAAATTTCAAAATTGTCACAAACACTCTTAACTCTTCCAACTTAAGAAGGACCAGAAAAAGAAGAATTGAGAAACAAGTGCAATGTACCTTGGTTCCTATTTCATATGGGAAGTCTTATGAGAGTTTAAGCTAAAACCCGTGGGGAAAAGGAGGAAATGAACTTAAGTATGTAAGTCAGATCACCAGAGAACAGATAGAATAAAACAGTAACAAGACTCACCAACTCCAGGTGGAGGAAATTAAACCCTTTTAAAGTCCACATGTAAGGAAATAGAGTTCAACACCGCAGGGAAGCATATGCATGATCTATGAGGTTGTGCTTAAGTTAAACTCATTTTATTTTTACCTTAATCCTTACAAAATAATTATTCCTTGCAATTGATAGTTCATTCTAAATAGAAGCATGACTTTGGCTGTCTGGGTGACTTGGAAGAATTACTTATGACTTGTGTATAAAATGTGTGATTGATATGAATTAAGAAGGAACAGCCAGAGCTAGTTGAAAGGATGAGGATCTAAAATAATATTGACCTAGGAAAAGTTTAGGCCCAATGCAGCATGAAGAATATTGTAAATATAACTATAAACACTGGTACTTAATTTTTAAAGCATCTCCAAGTGTTCAAATGTGTAAATTCAGTATGGGAGCTAACATGGCTTAAGAGCAGCACATATGAACTTCAGGATTTAATGAATTCAATATTAGCCAATAATGTGATGAAATAGTCTAAACTGCTTCTGTTATCCTGGAACACGCTGACACAAGTATAGTGTTCAGGAAAAGAGAAATGATAATCTCATTCTTCTGTTCACTGTTTATACTGTGCAGTGTTGAGGTCAGCTTTGCCCACCATATTTTAGAAACAACATAAGCAAACTGGGTTGTATCCAACTGCGAGTGAAGACAATCATACTAGAACTTGAATCCATAATGTAATTAATTAAAGAAGCAAAATACTTGCCCTATATAAGAGAAAGACATAGCTGGTATCACATATGTGAAGTAGCCTTAGATTCATTCTGTGTAGTTCTAAGTGGCAGGACTCAGAAAGGCCAATGGGTGAAAATAGCAAGTAAGCAAATTTTGTCTGTGTGCCAAAATAAGTAAGAAGAGAATGGTTTAACAAATTTCAAGCCAAGAGGGAACTAGTAAAGCTTCTTGGGGATAATACTAACACAGAAACTCTTGCATAAGGTATAAGAATAAAATGTTTAGCGGCCTTCAATAATTGTTCAAATATTGGTGCTAAACTGACTACATGCAAACAATCACCTGGGAGATCATTAAAAAAAAGTTCTAGATTCTTCACCTGGGGCTTCTAAGTTATTTGGACTTAATTGGGTTGTGGCACAGGAATCCAGATCTTTAACATGCTCTTGGGTGATTGTGATGAACAGCCATGTTTGGAAACCACTGAATCATATTTTTTCCAAAAGTCTATTTCAGCTCTTAAATTCTATAATTCCAAATACTGAAAAAAGATCATATTATTGGCCAAATGATCTAATGAGATATTCAGTGAGGTTAAGATTTAATGTGTATTTATTAATTTGTCATTGGTTAACATATATGAATGTCCTAAAAAAAACAGGACCTGAAAGAGAATTTGGAAGAATTAAGAAGCAAAACCAAATACTAGGTTTTTTTTGCTATCTAGTCATTCCACTAGATCATTTAAGAACATAGATGTTTGTTAGATGTCATGGAAGCCCTGGGGTCAAATATAATACTCCTTTGCAATCCTGCAGAAAGCACCGGTCTTTCTTAGTTTGATATAGGGGTTTTCCAAAAGGGAGCAAGGGATCTTTTGTCCAAATAGCCAACTGTATTGTCTACTATTGCTGCTCATTTAAAAAACATATTAGAAAGAAAACTGTTTTGATTAAAAGTTTTACAAAGCACAAATGTTCTTTAGTCAGCATGAACATAAGCCAGTAACACTTAGAAATTGTTTCTGCAATATCTGTTTTCTACTCCTGGATTCTTGTCCCACTGTGTGTACTCAAACATGTGGCAACCAGGACCTTGGACAGTAATTTGTTTCCTCAGAACAAGGATACCTGAACTGAAAAGGCTGGGATAAAAGCAGAGTTTTATGGGTGAGGCCGTAGACCTATTTTCAATAGGTCAGTCCTGAAAGTGCTAAGAGACTTAAAAATCATAACACACAAGAGTTGAAACAGCCGTTAAACAGTATAGAGTGCAACCCGCTTTACCAACAAGAAAACAGATCCAGAGAAGGACTGTGACTTGACCTAAGTCTTTCCCTTAGATAGTAATAGAACTGGGACTGGAATCTGAATCTCCAGTCTCAGGCCTGTTGAAAAAGAAAATCCAAGATACCACTTTGAGGAAAAGGAGCCCCATATAAATGGAGAAGTCGTGATGGGAGATGTAATTAACACTTGATATGCTCTGTGCTGACAACCAGAACTGGATAGTGATTTGTTCTGCATGTAGAAGGCAGGTAGATAGGATGACAATGAGGTGGAATCAATAATTGTGGTAATTTAAGAGCCAGCCAAAGAAAAGAACTGCAGGCTAAATTCAGGTTATTGGGATGAAAATTTAATCTGGGATCTCTGGATTAGCCTTTATAAAATGTCATTTATGTCATAAATAGAACATGAGAAATAGAAAAAGAACCAGAAACTTAAGAGTACAAAGAGTGCAATCCTGCAAAGAAAGAGAATTAGACACACTGCGGATTCTTTGGGGCTGGAGTGGGAGAGATAACATCTAGAGAGAAAGCATTGGAGTTCCCTGTAGCACCACAGTAGTATCACACCATTCACGCTAAAATACAGTTCTAGAGCAATTTTAAAATTAAAAATGAGGTAAACGTTAGAAGGATCTTCAAATAAATTAGTGTCTAGGAGGGAATATTAGGAAAGAATATTCTAGAAGGAAGTTAGGATTTTGATTCACCTATCAAATTGGAAAACAGTCAGGTATTATAAAATGAGACTTTGTAGAAATGCTACAAACCTAAAACTTAACCAGCTGTCATTCAATCTTTTTGGATAGGAGTGTGGAGTCATAGTTAAATTGGGTAAATGGTTAAGTAAATTTTGGAATATGTTTGGTGAATATTATGGGACTATTAAAGTGACACATACGAAAATTTTAGAAATAAATTTTTTAAATGTAAGGCCTAGCATAAGTGAAACATATCACAGGTTTATTGTGAGGATTAAAATAAATAATTGATGATAGTAATTTTAAACAATACAATGGCATTAAATATAAAATATCATTATTATAACTACAGGAAAAATATTTTTACATTTGGATAAAGATTTTAGAAGACCATAGAATATATATAGCTGTTGTTTTAAGGAGAGTGGTCCTAATTTTTCATGAAACTGTTCAAATAATAAGCATTTGTTTTAAACAGTTAAATTAAATTCTTTACCAAAAGTGAGAACTCACATATAATGTAAACTTCAGATGCTTCATAGATGGAACTTAATGGATAAAATTCAGTTTTATCAAACCATAAAATCTTTAGGAGGAAACACTCAAAGAAAACATGTACTGCACTTATAATGATCTTATTGAAAGTGAAGGAATTGTAGAATTTTTTAGTGAAACTTTTTCACAGTATAGAATTAGAAAATGGACCAGAGAGCTAATGACTGGGACAACAAAGTTGACCCCCAAACTCCAAACTGGTTTGGAAAATCTGCAAAATAAATGACAAGATCCAGAATTTTGTGTGGGATAAATGGCAACTTCCCAAACAGGTGGTGTCAGAACCACAAGGAAAGAAGTTTGTGTGCATTCTTGATTTAGCTAAGAGAAGTCTTCTGTCCTCATCTCACCTGAATCCTACCACAGTTAGCACTCAAACGGAAGTATCTGGATTGTCTTAATTCTACCATGAAAACCCTATGCAGCTTGGAGATGACTAAGGACATTCTCTTTTTAAAAATGCTTCTCTAAGTCACAGACATCTTGATGTTTCAAGTTTTTAAAATTACCTGCTTCTTTCATTAGCCCTCATCTTGACTTGTGTTGCCCCAGAAGCAAACCTGAGTACAAGTAGTCTGAAACGGAGGCGACTCCAGGAAATACTAATAGGAGTATGAGAAGATGAGGCATGGAAGGGAAAGAGACCAAAAGTGGGCATTATCATACTCCAGTCCACTGGGGAACTCCAACAGTGAAGAACCCACCTCAAATTTATCCCAACCGAGGGGAAGAGAAGGTGGGATGCTTCTCCGCCAACTCCCAATTTGTCACTAGTTGAGAATTGCTTAGGGGAACATGGCTTTCAAACAGTTCTGACTTGCCCTCTTTGGGCCCAATATTCCTTCATAGTAAGAAAAAAGTCCATGGACAGAGGATCCCAGTGTTTACAGTAAACAGCCTTAGGTATGTAGAGGTAAAACAACAAGGGGACCTCTAGCTATAGCGTCATCTGCTACAGACCTTTTCATATAGGACAAAAGATATCCCTCAAGAAGAGTCTCTGTGCTTCTGCTCTTCTATATATATATGAATTTACTCAGAGACCTAGTTGTTACTTATCACTTTATACCTTTTCTTTGTTGCAAATTTGTAATCTGTATTTCACATTCTGTCTTTCCCTCAAACCCTGGTTCCACATCCCTGGCTGTTGATAGCATAAATCCATTTGGATGTCACCATCAACAAATATCCACTAATATTTTCTGAGCCCTAGCTATGGTGCCAGGCATTGCTTAGGTAGTGGGGATATGCCAATAAATAAACAAAATTTGCCTTCACAGATTTTAAAGCCTGAAGATGAAGAGAGGTATATAGTCAAACAAACAGGTGATTTTAGTGTGTGAAATGCCCTGGGATACGGAACAGTCCAGAGTACTGTGGGAGATGCTGGAGAGGCATAAGCCTGGGTGTGAGGAGTCAGGAATGTTCCTTGGAAGAAGTAAGGCATGAATTGAGACCAAAGGATGAGTAGAAGTTAATGATCCTTGTCAAGGCTGTTTTCCCAAGACTCAGCTCAGGGCCTAGAGCAAATTCCCAATTAATGTTTGCCAAATGTGTGAATAAGGAAAAAACACTTCAGGCAGCGATAAAAATGTATAGGGGACTCAGTGTTTTGAGAGAAGTCACCTTACGTTTGGGCAAATGGTAGTAACATTGTATGGATAGAAAAGGGATGAATCTCCATCTGAGATGAATAATACTGATGATAAAAGAAAACTATTCATTCCAATAGATAGAAATGTGATTGCAAACTTTTAAAAGTGCATTTCCTTCCTGTGCATTGTGCACTTCCTTCTAGCTCCAATAACATTGAGAATAGTTAAGTTTGAAACCTGAGAGATGAGTAGTTGTCCAAAAGAGGGAACGTGGTAATAGTTGTGGAAAAGGAGTTGGAAAAAATATCCTAGGCAAGGGAATACCTTGTTCAAGGATGAAAGCTCAGAGATTTGGCAACTTTAGGTGGTAAGGCAAGTGATTCAGTAGTGTGGAAGTGAAGACAAGAGCAAAAAGCCCAAAGGACCCTACTCATAAGTCTTAAAGGTCTTGTTAAAATATTTGGACTTTACTTGAGGATAATGATGAGTCAAAGATTTTATATGGAGCCATGTGATCAGTTAGAAAGAAAGAGTGAGGTGTTGAGAAAATCTGACTGGATGGCCACCCAGACAAGGTTTCTCATGGTTACTATTTGCATCCCCACATTCCAAGGTCTAATCTTTGACTTCAGAGTTTCAGAAATTGGCTTTCATCAACATAAGAACAATGGATTGTTCCTTGGTGGATAGTCTCACACTAACAGAACTTCCAAGGAACTTTTTCTATCAGTTATATAAATTTTCCAGTGACCAGTATATTCATGTCTCCTACACGGAATCTCACCTCCCTTCTCTGTATCCAAGTCTGGACCCAGAAATTTACTTCTTAAGTTAGAATCAGAGAAAAGAGACAAGTCAAGTATATTGAGGGATATTTTACCCCAGCCTGCAGCTCTCAACCCTGACTGTTCATTAGAATAATTCAGGGAGGTTTTTAAAAAAATTATTGATGTCTCTTTTAGCCCAGTTAAATCAGAATCTCCAGGAGTGAGCCCCAATTTCCTTTTGTAAACCTCTCACATGATTCTAATGTACAGCCATTGACCTAGGCCCTGGTATAACTTGATGAGACAACTCCTCTACTGAGTAGATGTTCACACCCTTCCAAATTCAGTGTTTGCTCACTGGACAAGACAGGATACATATTGCCAACTTCTTGTCTCTGACCCCAGAGACAAGACCCTAGTTTCTGTTGCAAACCACCTCTATTCCATTGACATATACTTTCTTTTTCACTTTAAACTATTTCAAACATAGACTAGAATAGAAAATAGAATAATGAATGACTGTGAATCCAAAACCAAACGTTGTCAAATCTAACAATTTTGTACATTTGTTTCAGATATTTTGTAAAATTACAGATACGAATTTTAGTCCCCTATACACCCTTGTCCAATCCAATTTTCCTCCTTCTCTGCTTAGAGGTAACCATGATCGTTAGAGTGGTATTCATTATTCCTAAGCATATCCTTTTACCAAAAATGGATGCCTTTTTAAACGGATGCAGAAAAATAGAACTGTTTTGTGTACTTGTAATTTTTATATAAATGACATCATCCTTCATGTAGCCTGCAATTTTCAATATTGATCAAGAGTATGTTTTGGAGAATTATTTATTTTAATACATTTAACTTCATTTCAACCATTTTCACTGATGTATAAACTATATGAATTTATATAAATGTAGCTTCCATGCTAGAGTTTCTCTTGGGTATATATCTAGAAGTGGAATTACTGGGTCAATATATATATATATATGCATATTTAACTTTCCTTGATGTAACTAAATTATTCTCCAAAGAAGTTCTAATTTAGTCACCCACCAGCAGGGTATGAAAGTTCCATTTGCGTCACAGCCTTATCAATGCTAGACATTGTTGCCAATACGAACTTTAAAATTTTGCCAATCTAATGAGTGTAAAATAATATGGGTTTTAATTTGCAATTCCTTTATTACTAGTGAGATTGAGCATCTTTTCATATGTATTGGCTATACAGTTTTCCTTTGCTAGGAAACAAGAGTCAAACATTTTTATCCAGCATAGAAAAACTTAATGATCTTTTTTTTTATTTGTTCTATATACAATGGAACTTGAAATGACTACTAATTACCAGTTAAAATTATATGTTAACTGGCAAGAATTTATAGACTTTCTGGGAGATTTACAGTTTGGGGGATGACAGATTGTCTAAGTTTCCTATTTGCTGTCACTGCTAATTTTATGGATCTTTGCTCAATAAAAACCAGAATCAAAAGTGAGATTGTATACGTTGTGTGCTTTAGTATATTGACTCTATTGTCTTGTGATTACAAGTTGTAGACCCTTTATGAACTTTGACTTTTTCATCTACTTGCTATATGTGCAGGTGTTAGCTATCTATTTCTACCAAATATGTATAAAAATACCATAATCCCAAATTGTTTTGTATTACCCAATGATCTAAGAACTTTAAAAAGGGATTTTTCATAATCTCTAGGTCCATGCCAATCACATTATTTCATTCTTTTTTATGGCTGAGTAATATTCCATTGATATACATACCACATTTTCATTATCCATTCCTCTGTTGATGGACATTTATGTTGCTTCCATGTCTTGGTTATTATAAATAGTGCTTAAGTGAACATTGGGATGCATGTATCTTTTTGAAATATGTTTTTTTCTGGATATATGCCTAGTAGTGGGATTTCTGGATCATATGGTAGTTCTGTTTTTAGTTTTTTAAGGAACCTCCATACTGTTCTCCATAGTGGCTGTATCAAATTACATTCACCAACAGTGCAAGAAAGTTCCCTTTTCTCCACACCCTCTTCAACATTTATTGTTTGTAGACTTTTTGATGATGACCATTCTGACTGGTGTGTGGTAATACCTCATTGTAGTTTTGATTTGCATTTCTCTAATAATTAGCAATGTTGAGCATATTTTCATGTGCTTTTTGGCCATCTGTATGTCTTCCTTGGAAAAATGTCTATTTAGGTCTTCTGCCAATTTTCTAATTGGGTTGTTTGTTTTTTGATACTGAGCTGTATGAGCTGTTTGTATATTTTGGAGATTAATCTCTTGTCAGTTGCTTCATTTGCACATATTTTCTCCCATTCTGTGGGTTATCTTTCCATTTTGTTTATGGCTTCCTTTTCTATACAAAAGCTTTTAAGTTTAATTTGGTCCCATTTCTTTATTTTTCTTTTTCTTTTCATTACTCTAGATGGTGGATCCAAAAATATATTTCTGCAATTTATGTCAAAGAGTATTCTGCCTATGTTTTCCTCTAAGAGTTTTATAGTATCCAGTCTTACATTTAGGTCTTTAATCTATATTGAGTTTATTTTTGTGTGTGGTGTTAGAGGAGGTTTTAGTTTCATCCTTTTACATGTAGCTGTAGTTTTCCCAGCGCCACTTATTGAAGGGACTGTCTTTTCTCCATTGTATATTCTTGCCTCCTTTGTTGTAGATTAATTGACCATAGGTGCAAAGGTTTATTTTTGGGCTTTCTATTCTGTTCCATTGATCTATATTTCTGTTTTTGTACCAGAACCATACTGTTTTGATTACTGTAGCTTTGCCATTTACAGCAACATGGATGGACCTAGAGATTATCATGCTAAGTGAAGTAAGTCAGACAGAGGAAGACAAATATCACATGATATCACTTATACGTGAAACCTAAAGAAATGATACAAATGAACTTGTTTACAAAACAGAAACAGACTCACAGACTTCAAAAACAAACTTATGGTTACCAAAGGGGAAAGGTGGGAGGAGGGATAAATTAGGAGTTTTGGATTAACACATACACAGTACTACATATAAAATAGATAATCAACAAGGACCTACTGTATAACACAGGGAACTCTACTCAATAATCTGTAATAACCTATATGGGAAGTGAATCTGAAAAAGAATGGATATATGTATATGTATAACTGAATCACTTTGCTATATACCTGAAACTAACACAACATTGTAAATCAAATTTACTCCAATATAAAATAAAAATTAAATTAAAAAGGAGATCTTTCAAACTGTTTACAAAATTAACGTTTTATCATGTTTATTGCTGCTATTGCTTTTTATTGTTTTTGAGTTTAGAGGCATTGCTCTTGTATTAATTTTCAGATCCTATGAACTCAAGTGAACATACTGATTTAGAGCTTTTACAGAGGTGTTAAAATTGCTGTAATAAGCTTATCAACTTTTTATGTATATAAGTATTCTTGTCATGAACAAATTAAAATTTTCACTGGGTTAGTTATACTATTTGTCATATTAATTACTAATTTTACAGATTATAGATTTTGACAGAAATTCAAAACTACTTCACTTGATTACTCTTTGTCTTATTTCCGATGTTGAGAATAATTCTTTCTAATTCCTCTTAATACACAAACTGAACTCCATCTTACAAAAATTTGCTTCCTGTTAGAATACCAAATACTCTTGGGCTTATAAAGATGCCTTTATAAACTCATACTTTGTTCTTTGTAAGCTTGTATATATATTTCAACTAACTACTGATAAACTGTATAATTTGGCACTGTCTTTCCTCAATCTTCAAATCTTCAGCGAAAAGTTTAAAAAATATACTTGATTGCTGAGTGAATTAGGGAAAGTGATTTTTTGAAAAATAAAATTATGTCTTAAGTGTTTGGAATTTAAATTAGTGTTATCAGTAAATTAGTCTGTTAAAGTTATTTTTAAAGTGAACTCTCTGCAAGGAACATCAAATGAGGATTTCTTCACATGTCAGGCAGAAATGGGAGACAATGAGCGGTGAGAGTCCTGTGTCTTCTTGACACCAAAGATCTTTGTTTAAATGAAAATTTGGATAAACCCCAAGTAAGAGAAACAAAGGAACCATTAAGAAGGTTGGAGACGTCTGGAAGGAGTGTGAAAGGACACTTTCCTCCACTACGTACTGTCCCCTCACTGCTCTTCTTAATCAGGCCTCCTCAGGAGGCAAGATAGGATGACAAAAAGGACAGCAGTCAGTCTCCTTTCCCAGGGCCTTCATGAGGAACATTCAGGGGTTCTGCACTTCTGAAAACTGTAATTGGTCAAGCCTTTGCTTCAGTAACCTATAAACACAGGATCACAGGATATAAGTTAAATATAGAAAAATATGATATGTAAATTCATGAGTTTTGCAGGTAGGTAGATCCAAATGGTAGCAAAATCTCTTCTGCCTTGACTTTAAAGGAATGAAAACAGAAATGATGATGAAATGAATGTCTATAAAGAGTTAGGCAGCCTGCAAAGCCCCTGTAAATGTCCCTGTCCCCTAGTCTCCTGACCACCCCACACCATTATCACCACTAGCACCACCACCTGGCCTCAAGGCTCCGAATTAGAAATTGATGTTTGACCACTTTTGTGGACATTTCATTCATTGATTAACATTATGTGATAGAAGTATTCTGAGGCAACTTAGTATAGGAGGCACTTGTTTTAAACTGGCCACTCACTGAAATAATCAAGCAGTTTGGGAGGGGGAAGGAATTGTCCTAGCCAGAATCTAGACACTGATTCTACTCAGTCTGAAACTACATTAAATCTGCTTTCCAAAAGAGAAAGGACATTCTTCCTTAGGTGACTCCTAAATGAACTTATTTAACTATTGAGGTCCAGCATTCCACACCCCCAAGCCAGTGTGGAAACTCCCCAAAGGAGCAGTTCTTCTTCTGCTTTTTAAATGAATTGACCATATCTTTTTCCCCCCAAGAAATCCCTAGGGAATCTTTCTTTCTTTCACACACATTACTTTTGTTGTATTCAAGAGACCACATTCCAAGCAACGTTAATGTTAATTAATTAGATGGTAAAAATATTGCAGTTCTTTTAAAACTCCATATCAATGTCATGATAGGATTAGTGTCATGATAGATTTTTTTTAACACTATTTATTTTAAGTTGCGAAAAATTAAATTTCATGGAGAATGATTTTCCTCTCTTGTAGCTATCTGGGTGCTCTCTACCATGTCTATACACCCCCTATACATATGTGTTCTTGGCAATACCCCAGGAGGTTTGCATCCCAGATCCTGTCACCACTGAACATCACAATATGCAGATGTGGTAGCCCCACTCTTATAATGGCAATTGCTCCATGCTGGAGCCATGTGCCCACCCACAACCTATGGTAACCTAAGCGTAAATATAATTTTGTCGTAGGAAAGGGGGACTGGAGATTATTTATGATGACTTGAAATCAATCTCCTTTATAATTCACCAGAAGTTTGGAAGTTCCAAAACTGCTCATAGTCATAGATAAATATCTTTGAGTAAATCATAGACTGGGAGGCATTTTGCGAGGGAGTTCTGGGTTGATTCATTCAACAAACTTAGCATGACTTTTTTTTTTTTTTTTTTTGTGGTACGCGGGCCTCTCACTGTTGTGGCCTCTCCCGTTGCTGAGCACAGGCTCCGGACGCACAGGCTCAGCGGCCATGGCTCACGGGCCCAGCCGCTCTGCGGCATGTGGAATCTTCCCAGACCGGGGCACAAACCCGTGTCCCCTGCATCGGCAGGCGGACTCTCAACCACTGTGCCACCAGGGAAGCCCTAGCATGACTTCTTGATCCATCTGCAGTAATGACCCTATAGATTTCCCTATTGTGGATTTTCATATGAATGGATCATATAATGTGTGAAATTTTGTGACTGGCTTCTTTTGCTTAGCATGTTTTCAAGGTTCATCCAACTTGTAACATGTATCAGTACTTCATTCTTTTTATTGAAGAATAATATTCCATTGTATGGTTGCTTATCCTTTCATCAGTTGATTGACATTTGGATTATTCCCACCTTTTGGCTATTAAGAACAATGCTACTATAAACATTCATTTACAAGTTTTATTATGAACACGTTTTCATTCTCTAGGGTATTTACCAAGGAGTGGAATTGCTGGGCTTAATCATTTGAGAAATTCCCAAACTGTTTTCCAAATAACCTGCACAATTTTATATTCCCACCAGCAGTGTAAGAGAGTTCTGATTTCTCCATATTTTTAAAGCACTTTTGTTATCTGATTTTGTTATTTTAGTCATCCTTGTGAGCCTTGATTTCTGTTCTCCGTGGCTCAAGAAACTTTTAGAATCAAAGCTCAAATTCTCCCACACCCCCCAAAATACCTAACTGGCTTCCCTCTTTCTCTTTTATTTTGCCCTGATAATTTCACTTACATATTCTGATTACATATACTTATATGGATATCTAAATAGATAAATAGATCCATATCCATACACACACACACACACACACACACACACACACATACTAGCACTTAGAATTGTTTTCAGTAGAATGATTTGTCTAATTTACCTAGGACATAATATAACTGAAAGTAGAAATTTGTTCTTTTGTCCATTTTTTATTGGGACTTTTTTATGATTGATTGTAGGAGTTCTTTACATATTCTGCATAATAATCTTAATTTTAGTTATATGTGTTGTAAATGTCTTATGTAGTTTATATTATTTTACTCTTAATACTGTCTTTTAATGAACAAAATTCTTAATTTTAATATAGTTGAATTCATCAATCTTTTCCTTTAGGGTTTTCATTTGTATGTCTATTATAAGAAATACTTCTTTACCCCAAGGTCATAAAAATCCTGCCATATATTTTCTTTTAAATATTTTAATGTCTTTCACATTTAAGCCTTTATCCATTTGGAATAGATTTAGTCTGTGAGGTTGGGATCCAATTTCATTATTTCATTATGTGTAACTGACTGTCCTAACAGTGTTTATTGAACAGTCCCATCTTTCACCAGTGATATACAGTGCCTGTGTCATATAGCTCTCTTCTATATATGACGTCTTTTTCTTTTTTTCTCATTAATTTGTCTGTGTATTTATAAATACCACACTGTCTTAAATATTAAGAATTTATGTCTTGATACCTAATAGAACAAGTTTCACCAAGTGCCACATTAACTTTCTGTCATTTTGCTTTTCTTATATATTTTAGAATTACATTACAAATTCCTTGAAAGCTGTTGTTAAATTTTGACTATAATTGCATTTAATCTATAGATCAGTTTGTAGAGAGCTGATATATTTTCTTTGTCAAGTTTTCCTACCCATGGGTGAGCTTACTTATCCACTTATTTAGGGCATATTCAACTTCTCTGAATAATATTCTATAATTTTCTTCATAAAGATTCTTCACATATTTTGCTAAACATAGTAAGCATCTTGTCTTCTTTGGATTTAAAACGGGATGCTTCTAATAGTTCACCATAAAAAATGGTATTAACTGTAGGTTTTTTTGCAAATACCTTTATCAGGCTAAGAGAGTTCCCCTAAATTCTGATTTATTTGAGAGGGTTTTTAAAAAAATATATGACTTAAATTTTATTAAATACTTTGATTGTGAGTTTATATTTGGTTGATCTTAATCTCTGAAAAATCTGATAGCCTCCATCAAGTATGCTTCCTCTGAAGGAATGTGTTTCCTTCAGTCAGAAGCTGGAGAATCACAATAACCCCCTTTTAGGTTACTCAGCTTAATTCAAGAATTTTAGATGGGGACTTCCCTGGTAGTCCAGTGGTTAAGAATTGACCTTCCAATGCAGGGGACATGGGTTGGATCCCTGGTCGGGGAAATAAGATCCCACATGCTGCAGGGCAAGTAAGCTTGTGCACTGCAACTACTGAGCTCACGCTCTCTGGAGCCTGTGTGCCACAACTAGAGAGGAAAGCACGCCACAACAAAAGATCTGGCATGCCACAGTGAAAATCCTTCATGCCACAACTAAGACCCATTGCAGCCAAATAAATAAATAAACATTAAAAAAAAAAGAATATTAGATCAAATTATCTACCTTTTGCAAATCCCTACATGCAAACCTTAGTCCCTTGATTGCAGTAAAACTTGACATTTGCTCTCAGGGAACTGCCTTTTGTGAATACATATAATTTACTGTTACAGTTTCAGTTCCATTTAGATTTTTTAAATTGGCCCCACAGGCAAAAACATATGTATTCTGGATTTTGTTTATTAATAATAATTAGAAAATCCTCCCAATGCATACCTAGTGTCTTAAGTGCAGTACAGGAAGAAAACCCTGTGCAGCATCCTCATTCCTTCATTGGATTCATATATTTTTTAAATTCAACAAATTTCTATTGAGTGTCCACTATGTACCAGACAATATTCTTGGAACTAGGGAGTTTGGTCATGGATAAACAAAGAGACAAAAAAAAATTCTGCCTTCATGAGTCTTACATTATAAACACAGATAAACAATATCATTGTAAAATATATAAAGCATTCAATAGGGTTAAGTACTAAGGAGGAAAAATAAATAAATCAAAGGGAATATGAATGGAAAAGTAGGTAAAAAAGTGAGATAGGCTATCCAGGGAAGACCAGACTGAGAAGGTGTCATAGAGTAAGACTAGAAAGAAATGAGGGAGCTGGCCATTGGTATATTCAGGAGAAGAGTCTTCTGGGCAGAGCACACAAAACCCTCTGTGGTCAAATGAGCTTAGTTAGAGCATGAAGGGTCTATTCTAGAGCAGCAGAAGTCTTTGCGATCAGAGGGGGGAAAGAAAGGCAAGTTAGCAGAAGGTATACTCAAAGAGGTTAAAGGGAACCAGATCATATAGGGCCATATCGTTTTTACTTTGAATGAGACAGGAAATTATTGGAGGGTTTGGAGCAGGAAGAAGTAATTTTTTTTCTGCCAAAGGTTTAAATAGAATCACTGCAAAACACTAGACACTCAACACGCTTACCTGCTGAGAACTTGGGTTTTGGTGTTGGTGAGAGGTGTTTATTTGCAAAAGAATATACTTTGGAAATCTAGGAATGAGCACAGAAGTAAACACCAAATGTATCATGGATTTACCTGTAAAATCAAGAAAATGATACAAGTGCAAGAACTTGCAAGAACAAGTGGATGAATTACTTTATAACCTGGGTGTATTGCACATAAAGCTTTCTCACTATGGTTCATAATCCAGATACAATAAAAGAAAAGATTGATCAACTTTTGATAAAAGTAAAAGAAAATGTTTACAAGGCAAAATCAACATAAATACACATCACTTGCACACCCCTCAAAAGGGCAAAATTTAGGAAGCTGGATAATGTCTAAGACTGGCAGGGATATGGAGGCCGAAGAAGCCTGATTCAGCTGTTGGTAGGACTGCAGACTGATGCAGGGGGGCCAATAGTAGCAGTGTGTATGGTCGAATAGTACAGGCACTCTGTAACCCAGTAACTCTGCCCCGAGGTAAATTTCCCAATGAAATTCTTTTATAATTCCATATGGTACATATATAGGGATGTTCCTAATAGCATTGCAATAGCAGAGAGTTAAAGGCAATCTAGGTGTCCAACATCACAGGGAGTAGGTAAGTTAAATGTGGTACATGCAGCAGTCAGAAGTAACAGATTAGATGTACATTTAGCAAAATAGATGGATATTAAAAACATAATGTTGACTGAAGAAAAGAAATAGAACAAGGCCTATATGATGATAGCATCTATGTAAATTAAAAGCAGATACCCATAAAACTATATATTTTGCAAGAACATATGCAAATAAAGGGATACACATCAAACACATTAGAATGGTTATTTATGGAGAGGAAGAAGAAGCATGAGAGTGAAGAAGGGAAATAAAAGCAAATGTCACGGAGTCTTCTGAGGCTCACCTATAGGTAATTCTCCTTTTCTCCTAAATGTATGAGAGGATAGCACTTCCCTTCCCCCCTCCACCCTTTACTTGGGCAATGTCATGGGGTTAGTTCTGTCTTAAGAGTTGTAGGTGGAATTCATGTGTGCCAGTTCTAGACCAGAGCATTTAATTTCTGGTGGGAGATCATCCAGTGCTCTAGTCCCCTACTGCAAATAATCATGAAAGCACACATTGAGAAGAAACTTCCATCGGCCTGGATCTCTGAGCGAATACAAGGAGCTGAGCACTCCTCCAGCTTCTAACCCACTAACAGTCATTGGACAGGTAGTTTTAGTGAAAGATATACTTTTGCTGTTTTAAAATTCTGGGATTTGGGGGTGTTTGTTAATACAGCATAGTGCTAGCCTATTCTGATTAATACAGGGAATAATCAGTTAAATAAAACCAGAGGGGGGTCTTTCAGGGACCAGTGATGCTGAAGAGCATGACTAACTCAAATGTATACACCTGAGCTTTCTCCTATCCCACCCCAAGTGAGATGGAGAAAGAAGACAAGGTAATTGCCTAAGATCACACTGCCTTGAATTAAGGCATGATAAAAACCCTCAAAAGAATGAACAAGAATAAATGCTTCACCAGCCTAGAATTCAATGAAGTTTTCACAGAGTTCCCTGTGCCATTTCCAGAGATAGGATGGAGACTTGTAGGCTGAGGAGTATGGCTACTGGTTTTCTCAAGGATGAAAATCCATCTTATCCTACAAGGGCTGAAGAGTGAATCCATGTTAGCCTGAAGTTTCACCCCATTCAACTTTAAAAAAATAAATAAAGTCAAAATATAACTGACTAACTGGGAGAAAATATCTGCAAAAACTGATAGAAAAGTGGACAAAAGCATGAACAGAGAATTCGCAAAAGAACAAAAAATTAAAATTGCTATTGAACCTATCAAAATATGTTCATACTCACTCATAATAACAGAAATGCAAATTCAGAGTACACTGAGATACAATTTCTCACCTATTTGGCTAAAATTAAAAACAATGATGACAACATATTTGTTTAATGAGACTGGAGAAATAGAGTGCTCTTATGCAACCCAGGTAGAAATGTAAATTGATACAACTCTTATTGAGAGAATTTGGCAATATCTAACAAAACAAAATATTTGTTTACTTTTTAAACCAAGAATCCCACTTTGAGGAATTTGCACTGAAGATAAACTTCCAATAGTAGAAAAATAAATACATACAAAGTTATCTTTTATAGCATTATAGAGCATTGCAAAACATTAACTACAACCTAAATGCCCATATATAGGAAAATGCTTGAATAAACTATGGTTATCTACATGAGGTCCTATAAGCTATAAAAGAATGAGGAATACCTCTGAACTTATGAATTCCAGCATATCTCTTAAGTGGGGGAAAAGTGCCTAAACTATGCTTTTTTTATGTAATAAAGAGAGATAAGAAGACATACGTGGTCTGCCCATTTGGGCAAAATTTAAAAGATATATAAGCCAGAAACTATTGAAATTGGGTACCCATAAAAAGTGGGTGGAAAAGAAGAGGACAGGGTAGAAGTGGTGGGCAAAAGGAACATGTCGCTGATCATATCCTTTTATATAGTTCTGACATTTGAAACTATATTAATGTTTACTGATACAAAAATTAAAAAATAAAAAAGGATGTGGAAAAAAACTAAAATGGAATACAAAGAAAAACAAATACATCTATCTGTATAACATACCCACACTGCAGGGAGGAGGTAATTAATCTAAGCAAATTTTGGACAAAGCAATGTTATTTTTATGCTCTCAGGCTAAAGGCAAAACAAAATAATTTTAAACTAATAGGTTTGATTTCCACCATGGTATAGGATTAGCAATTCCAAAACTTCTTTCTGTGTATTCTAGGACTGAGTAAATAAGTTAATAGATTGTGGATAATGGGAAATAGGTATCTCACTGCTGGAAAGGGAGTTACAAATAAGGAAAGAGGGAAGGTTAAAATAACATCCATGGTATTGGCCTTGAGTTTGAAGAACTGATATAAATTCATGACTTATACATGAATATGAATAGAAATAGATTTAAATAGGTATAGGGATATCTATACAAACATATGTTTCCCACCTCTGTTCTCTGAGAGAGTCTAGAAGCAATGTTACTCCAATGGTAATGAACACACTTAGTATCCAGATCTTGGTTTTCAAATACCTTTCTCTACTAAAGGAACCAGAATCCTTTGGAGAAATGACAAATTCTAGTGCTGGGTCTGGAAAAACACAAGGTGAGCCTGGGGCATCTTGTTTTGCAAGAAAAGAAATGTTCAAAGAATGAGGACAACCAGTCAAAATGACACAGGAGCTACTTTGAGGGCTCCCACCAGACATATCAAGGGCAATCAAAATAAATAATGATAGTAATAGATTATGACTCATTAAATAAATGAAGTCTATATTGATATAGAGTCTGTGTTGATATAAATAAATGAATAAACAAATGGGAGAGAAGGGAAATCTTTTCTTTATAGTGGAATGTCAATAATAAATATAGAATTAATGACTGAATGAGAAAAAAATACAGTTTGGCAACCATCATGGTAATAATCGATTTAGGCAAGAATCATAAAAATATTAAAACTAAAATTAGTGGGTAAAAATTTGATGAAAAATGAGATATCTACATAGTTTTAAAGAATCTCTTCATAAAATGCTTATTAATTACAAAAGGAAAATATTAACTTTACACTAGAACAACTGAGCAGACACCACTTTAACTAAGTGATCAAAATTAACACCATCCGTAACAAGACAAATAGATAATATATGCCTCCTGACATAATGTACTGAAAAGGATATAATATCCCTTCTGTGATGTTCCTGAAAAAAATGCATAATCAGAATCTAATCTGATGAAGAAACATCAGACAAAACCAAATTGAGGCAAGTGCTGGCCAGCCTCCAGGATGGCTCTGAGTGATCCCTGCTTCCTGTTATTCTCATCCATGTATAATGCCTTCTCACACTGAAAGGGGCTGATCTGTGTGTCTGTATTAGTCAAGGTTCTCTACAGAGAAAGAGATATAGAGACAGAGACACAGAGACTCATACAAAGAGACAGAGAAAGAGAGAGACAGAAAAAGTGACAAAGAAAGAGAGACAGAGACAGAAACAGAGATTTATAATAAATAACTGGCTCACACAATTATGGAGGCTCATAAACCCCAAGATCTGCAAGGTGAGTTGGCAAGCTAGAGACCCACAAGAGCCAACAGTGTAGCTCTAGTCCAAAGGCCAGCAGGCTTGAACCTCTGGAAGAGCTGATCTTCAGTTCGAGTCTGAAGGCAATATAAAAGCCGATGTCCCAGTCTGAGGGTAGTCACACAGGAGGAATTCTCTCTTACTCAAGGAATGGTCAGCCTTTTCTTCTATTCAAACCTTTAACTGATTAGATAAGGCACATTAGGCAGGACAATGTGCTTTACATAGTCTACTGATATTACATGTTAATTTCAAGGATTCCAGTCCAATATGGTGACCTGGGAGGCTCCTGAACTTACCTCCTCCTATGGACATGCCAAAACACCCATTCCCTGTTTTTCTCTGAAATAAGCCTATTTCCATATCTTAGAAGATATAACCTGAAGGTCAAGCTTCTATTTTAACACATATCTCGAGGTGGATTGCAATCCTCTCCAGAGACCGGGGACACTTGCAGGCACTATCTTCATGTTCTCCCCGTGGCCAGCACCAGGTTGCTGGTGTCGCCCTGGAAAGAGCTTATGTACACATCTGGCATCCTGGCTTTTGCAACTGCCATCCAGGGGATGTACCCCTTGGATAGCCTGGTTCTGGTGGCCAGCACTGCTTGAGGTCCAGTTCCACCGGACTGTAATGAACAAAGAAGCACTTCTTAATCAGCTATCCCTACCCCAACCCTCCAGGCTTAGTCCACAGGGAGCAGACAGAAATGGCCATCTCCTAGTCTTTCCCTAAAAGAGGTCTATTTGCCTGCTTTAAAGGGTGCTGCCCAAGTGTCAGGTTTCTAATTTAGCAGACACCTAGCAGACTGTGATCCTCCCTGGAGACCAGGGATGTTAGCAAGTGTCATCTCCATGTTCTCCCTCTGGCTTGCTCCAGGTCACCAGTATCTACCTGGAATGAGTTTGAACACATGTTTGTCATCCTGGCTTTTGTGGCTGCCACCCAGGGACCTTTTATCACCTGCTTCTGGTGGAAAGCAGGGCTTGTGTTCATGTTACCACAGACTGTAACAAACAAAGAAACAGTTTTTAACCAGCTATCTCCCCAGGGCTCAGTGCAGGGGGAGCAGACAGAAATGCCCAGCTCCCAGTCTTTCCTTGAAAGAGGTCTACATACACACTTTAACAGCTGCTTCCTGAGGTTCCAGCTTCCAATCAGCATGCTTCTAGGTGCTGACTGAGATCCTTCCCTTTGGGACACTGACAGATCTTGACACACCCATATTTATTGGGAGCCTCTGAGAACAAAGAGGTGGCTTGGGCAAAAAAGTTTGAGAAACAACCAAGAGCTAGGACTGGCATGAACAACATGATTCATTTTCTACATAAAACCACTCTGTCAAGACTGGAAGAGGTACCTGTTTTCTCTAATGCACAGAAATCAACAGAGAGAATAAAGAAGATGAAGGAACAGGAATATGTTATAAACAAAAGAATAAGATAAAGGTCCAGAAACAGACCTTAATGAAAGGGAGATAAGTGATTTACCTGGAAAAGAGTTAAAAATAATGATCATAAAGATGCTCGCTGAGATCAGGAGAACAATGCATGAACAAAGTGAGAATCTCAACAAAGAAATAGAAAATATATGAAAGAAGAAAACAAAAATCACAGAGCTGAAGAATACAATAACTGATATGAAAAATTCAACTGAGTGGTTCAACATCAGGCTAGATCAAGCAGAAGAAAGGATCAGTGAACTAAAAGCAATTCATGCAATGAGTAAAGAGAAAAAAGAATGGGAAAGAATGAAGAAAATTAAGGGATTTGTGGAACACCATCAAGTGGACCAATATTCACATTATAGGGGTCCCAGAAAGGAAAAAGTCGAGAAAGGGACAGAAAGCTTATTCAAAGAAATGATAGCTGAAAACTTCCCTAACCTGGGGAAGAAAACAGAAATCCAGATCCAGGAATCCCAGAGAGTTCCAGTTAGATTAATCCAAAGAGACTTATACCAAAATACATCATAACTGAATGGTCAAAAGTTAAAGACAAGGAGAAACACTTAAAAGCAGAAAGAGAAAAGCAATGTATTATGTATAAGGGAACCCTCATAAGACTAGCAGCAGATTTTTCAGCAGAAACTATGCAGGCCAAAATAGAGAGGCATGATATATTCAATGGTTGATCAAGAATATTGTATCCAACAAAATTGTCCTTGAGAATTTAAGGAGAAATGAGAAGTTTTCCAGATAAGTAAAAGTGGAAGAAATTCATCACCACAAGAACAGCCTTATAAGAAATGTTAAAGGGACTTTCTCAACCTGAAATAAAAGGGTGCAAATTAGTAACAGAAAAACATATAAAAATATCAATCTCACTGGAAAAGATAAATATATAATTAAATTCAGAATACTCTAATGTTGTAATGGTGGTGGATAAATCACTTATAAATCTAGTATGAAGTTTAAAAGATAAAAGTAGTATAAATAACTATAACTACAATAATTTGTTAATGGATATAATAAAGGTGTGAATTGTGATATCAAAAACAACATATGGGTGGAAGAGTGTGAAAATATAGAGCCTCAGTACGTGCTCAATCTTAAACTGTTATGAGTTTAAAATAGACTATTATAAGTACAAGATGTTTTATACAAGCCTTGTGGTAACCACAGCACAAATACCTATAACAGATGTACAAAAAGTAAAGAGAATGAAATCAAAGCATAACACTACAGAAAGCCATCAAATCACAAAGGAAGAGATACAGAGAAGAAAGGCACAAAGGAATTACAAAACAGTCAGAAAATAATTAAAATGACAATAGTAAGTCCATACTTAACAATAATTACTTTAAATGTAAATTGACTAAATTCTTCAATCAAAAGACATAGAGTGTCTGAATGGGAAAAAGAAAAAAAAAGAGCCAATTCTATGCTGCCTACAAGAGACTCATATCAGCTTTAAGGGCACATACACAGTGAAGGAAATGAATGAAAAAAATATATTCCATGCAAATGGAAGCTAAAAGAAAGCAGGAGTAGGTATACTTATATATATTAGACAAAATATATTTTTAGTCAGAGACTGTAAAAAGAGACAGATGGTCAATATATAATGATAAAGAGGTCAATCCAACAAGAGAACATAATATTTGTAAATATTTATGTCCCTAACATAGGAGCACCAGAATATATAAAGCAAAGATTAACAGAGCTGAAGGGAGAAACAAATAATACAGCAATGTTAGGGGACTTCAAAACCACACTTTCAGCAGTGTATAAATCATCCAGACAGAAAATCAGCAAAGAAACATTATACTTAAATGACGTTAGACCTGATGGTCTCAATGGAAATTTATATTACGTTCTATGTAACAGCAGCAGAATACACTTTCTTCTCAATATAGAACATCTCCCAGCATAGATCATATGTAGGCCAAGAACAAGTTAATAAATTTAAGAAGATTGAATTGATATCAAACATCTTTTCTGACCACAAAGACATGAAACCAGAAATCAATTACAAGAAGAAAAACTGAAAATTCCATAGGTATGTGGAAATTAAACATACTACTGAACAACCAGTGGGTCAAAGAAAAAATCAAAATGGAAATTAAAAAATATCTTGAGACAAATGAAAATGGAAATAAAATATAGGACGCAGTAAATGCAGTTCTGAGAGGGAAGTTCATAGTGATAAATGCCTATATCAAGAAGAAAGATCTCAAGTAAACAATCTAACCTACACCTCAACAAATTAGAAAAAGAACAAACACAGCCCAGAGTCAGCAGAAGGAAGGCAATAATAAATATCAGAGAGGAAATAAATAAAAGAGAGACCAAAAAAAAAAAAAAAAGAGAAAAGATCATTGAAATCAATAACTGTTTTTTGAAAAGATAAAAAAATTGATAAGCCTTTAGCCAGGCTCATAAGGAAAATAGAGAGAGGACCCAAATAAATAAAATAAGAAATGAAAGCAGAGAAATAACAACTAATACCACAGAGATACAAATATCATAAGAGAATACTACAAAGAGTTATATGCCAATAAATTGGACAACCTAGAAGTTGACAAATTTTTAGAAACATACAACCTTCCAAAATTGAATCAGGAAGAAACAGACAATCTGAACATGCCAATCACTAGTGGTGAAATTGAATTTGTAATTTAAAATAACTTCCAGCAGACAGCTTCACAGGGGAATGATACCAAATAGATAAATACCTACCCTCCTCAAACTATTCCAAAAAATTGCAGACTACAGGGCACTCCCAAGTTCATTCTATGAGGTCACCATGACCCTGATACCAAAACCAGACAAAGACACCACAAAAAAGAAAATTACAGGCAATATATTTGATGAATATAGATGCAAAAATCTCAGCAAAATATTAGCAAACCAAATTCAACAATATATAAAAAGGATCATACACCATTATCAAGTGGGATTTATTTCAGGGCTGCAAGGATGCTTCAATATTTATAAATCAGTCAATTTGATACACCACATTAACACAAGGAAGAATAACCACATTATCACCACAATAGATGCAAAAAAAGCATCTGACAAAATTTAACTTCCATTCATGACAAAAACTCTCATTAAAGTTGGTATAGAAGTATATATCTCATATATGTTGGTGCATATTTCAACATAATAAAGGCCATTTATGGCAAACCCACAGCTAACTTCATACTCAATTGTGAAATTGAAAGTTTTTCCTCTAAAATCAGGAACAAGACAAGGATGCTCACTCTTGCCACTTCTATTTAAACATAGTATTTATTTAGCAACAGCTACAGCAATCAGACAAGAAAAAGAAATAAAAGGCATCCAAATTGGAAGGGAAAAAGTAAAACTGTCACTATTTGCAGATGACATGATACTTTATATAGAAAACTCTAATATCTCCACCAAAAACTATTAGTGCTAATAAATGAATTTGGTAGAGTTTCAGAATACAAGATTTATATATAGAAATTTGTTGCTTTTCTATATACTAATAATGACCTATCAGAAAAAATAAGGAAACAATCCCATTTACAATTTTAAGAAAAAGAATAAAATAGCCAGGAATAATCTTAACCAAGGAGGAGGAAGACCCATACTCTAAGAACTATAAAATATTCATGAAGAAATTTGAAAATGATACAAGGAAATGGAAAGATGTCCCATGTTCTTGGATTAAAAGAATTAATATTGTTAAAATGTCCATGCTACCCAGAGTAATCTACAGATTGAATGTAATCCCTATCAAAATACCCATGATATTTTTCACAGAACTAGAAAAAAAATCTTATAACAAATTATATGCCAAATCTTGAGAAAAAAGAACAAAGCTGGAGGTCTCATGCTCCCTGACTTCAGACTATACTAAAAAGCTACAGTAATCAAAACTCCATGGTACTGGCACTAAAACAGACACATTGGTCAGTGGAACAGAATACAGCATCCAGAAATAAACCCACATGCATATGGTCAATTAATCTACAACAAAGGAAGCAAGAATATGCAATGGGGAAAAGACAGTCTTTTCAATAAGTGTGTTGGGAAAATTGGACAGCTACCTATAAAACAATGAGAATAGAACATTTCCTGACCCCATATATGAAATAAACTCAAAGTGGGTTAAAGAGCTAAATGTAAGACCTAAAACCATAAAACTAGAAGAAAACATAGGCAGAACACTCTTTGACATAAATTGGAGCGATATTTTTTTTGGATCTGTCTCCTAAGACAAAAGAAATAAAAGCATAAATAAACAAATGAGACTTAATTAAACCTTTTTCACAGCAAAAAAATGAAAGGACAGCCTACTGAATGGAATAAAATATTTGCAGATGATATGACCAATAAGAAGTTAATATCCAAAATATAGAAACAACTTATACAACACGATATTTAAAAAAAAAATCAAAAAATGGGCAGAAGACCTGAATAGACATTTTGCCAAAGAAGATGTACAGATGGCCAACAGGCACATGATAAGATGCTCAACATCACTAATCATCAGAGAAATGCACATCAAAACCACAATGAGAAATCACCTCATGTCATCAAAAAGTCTACAAGTAAAAAACGTTGGCAATTATGTGGAGAAAAGGGAACCCTAGTAAACTGTTGATATTGTAAATTGGTGCAGCCACTGTGGAAAACAGTATGGAGATTACTCAAAAAACTAAAAATAGAATTGCCATATGATCTAGCAATTCCACTGTTGGGTATCAATGTGAGGAAAATGAACACACTAATTCAAAAAGATACATGTGCCCCAATGTTCATAGCAGCATTATTTACAATAGCTAAGATATGGAAGTGCCCATCAACAGATTAATGGATGTCATTTCAAACATTTAATGCCATAAATTTCTCTCTACATGCTGCTCTAGTTCCATCCTACAAATTTTGTATATTATGCTTTTATTATCATTCAGTTTGAAAATTTTAAATTTCTCTTGAGATTTTTTTTCTTTGACACATGGCTTATTTATAAGTATTTTTTATAGGTATCTAAACATTTGGTGATTTTTCTGGGTACCTAATATTTATTGATTTCCAGTTTAATTTCATTGTGATCAGAGAATATATTTTCTAAGGTATCAATTATTTGACTTTTTTGAGACCTACTTTATGGATCAACATGTGGTTTATATTGGCAAGTGATACATGTGTGCTGAAAAAACTAATAGATTCATTGCAGTTGGGTTATTTAGCAGTCATTTGGTGTTGTGTTCTTTGTTTTCACTTTTGTGCTTTTCATTAAATGTATGCACATTTAGAATGTTTGTTTTCCTGATGATTGTTTCTTTTAATATTATGTATATTCTCTCTTATGCTCTTGTAAAATTCTTTGCCTTGAAGTCTACTTTGTCTGATATTAATGTAGACATGCCAGTTTTCTTGTTGTTACTGTTTGCATGTTATAACGTTTCAATTATTTTACCTATCTTTGTCTTTATAATGCATTTCTTGCAGAAAGCATATGGATTTGCAATAAACTGATTTTCTAAGAAAATAAAACAGATGAATGGATAAAGAAGCTGAGTAATATGCAATGGAATATTACTCAACCATAAAGAAGAATGAAATTCAGTCATTTGCAGCAATGTGGCTGGACCTAGAGGGTATTATACTTTGTGAAATAAGTCACACAGAGAAAGACAATTACTCTATGTTATCACTTGTATGTGGAATCTAAAAAATGAAACTAATGTATATAACAAAACAGAAACAGACTCATACATATACAGAACAAACTAGTGGTTACCAGTGGGGAGAGGGTGGGGAGAGGGGTGAGATAAGGGTATGGGATTAAGAGACACAAACTATCATGTACAAAATAAATAACCTATGAGGATATATTGTATAGCACAGGAAAATGTAGCCATTATTTTGTAATAACTTTAAATGGAATATAATCTATAAAAACATTGAACCACTATGCCATACACCTGAAACTAATATAATATTGTAAATCAACTGTTCTTCAATAAAAATAAAATAGAATAAAGTAAAATGAAAAATAACTATACAAGACACACATAAATGCAAAGATATTCTGTGCTTATGAATTAGAAGACTTAATATTGCGACACTATCCATACTACGAAAAGTGATCCACAGATTCAATGCAATCCTAATTAAAATTCCAATAGTAGTTTCAACATAAATGGAAAAAATGATCCTAAAATTCGTATGAAGCCACAAAATACCCCTAAGTGCCAAAGCAATCTTGAGAAAGTAAAACAAAGCTGGAGGCATCACACTTCCTAATTTCAAACTATAAAGAGAAGAATTCAGCTTTTTACTTTCCGGTGTAGGGAAAAACCCAGTTCTTCCCCACTATGTTTTTCTTTCTTGTGTGTCTCCTTTTCTTTTAATAGAACACTCCTTCTGACACTTCTGGTGACCAAATGTGTGGAGGATTTTCCTCACATCAAGCAATTCTCTGCAACACCTGCTGAGGTCCTACACTACAATTCTGACACTACCTACACAGAGAGTGCATTAGATCTCACAGGTTAGGGGCTCAGTCCCACAAAACTGCCCCCTCACCCCAATTCAGATGTCAGTCAGAAGCCCAGTTAATTTCCTGTGGCCGTGACCAACTGACTATAGATTGGAGGTTACAAAGACCCCCTCCTTGAGTCTGATAAATTTGCTAGAGCAGCTCACAAAACTCAGGGAAACACTTCCTTACATTTACCAGTTTATTAAAGGATATAATAGAAGATACAGATAAACAGCCAGATGAAGAGATACATAGGGCAAGGTCTGGGAGGGTCCCAAGTGCAGGAGCTTCTGTCCACATGGAGTTGGATTGTGTCACCCTCCTGGTGTGGATGTGTTCACCAGCCTGGAAGCTCTCTAAGGCCATGCTATTGGGATTTTATGAAGGCTTCCTCATGTAGCTATGGTCAATTATTAACTCCATGTCCATCCTCTCTGGAGGATGTGGAGGGGAGGCAAAACTTCCAAGCTTCTAATCATGGCTTGGTCTTTCTCATGACCAGCCTCAATCCGGATCCCATCCAGAGTCACGTCAAGGGAATAAAAGATGTTCCTCGTGCTCTTATCATGGGAATTTACAAGGGTTTTATGATTCCTGTGTCAGGGATGGGGTCAAAGACAAATATCAGAACAAGAGATCCTCCTAGTACTCTTAACAGTTATACAATTTCAAGGGTTTTAGGAGGTCTGTGCCAGGAACAGGGGGCAGAGACCAACATATATATTTTATAGTATCTCCTATGAACTATATTACAAAGCTATAAAAATCAAAACAGTATAGTATTTGCATAAAAACAAACACAAAGATTAATGGAATAGAATAGAGCACTCAGAAATATACCCACACATATATGCTTAATTAATTTACAACAAAGGGGCCAAGAATATACAATGGGGAGAGGACAGTCTCTTCAATAAAGGGTGTTGGTAAAACTGAACAGCCACATGCAAAAGAAAGCAACTGAACCCCTATCTTACACCATACACAAAAATCAACTCAAAATGGATTAAAGACATGAACATAAGACCTGAAATCATTAAATTCCTGGAAGAAAGCATAGGGCCTAAGCTCCTTGACATTGGTCTTGGTAATTTTTTTTTTATTTGACATGAAAAGCAAAGGCAACATAAGCAAAAAATAAACAACTATGACCACATCAAACTAAAAACTTCTGCACAGCAAACATGAAAAAATGCTCAATATCATTAATTGTCAAAGAAATGCAAACCAAAACCAAAATGAGATATCACTTCACACCTGTTAGAATGGCTACTATCAAAAAGGTAAGGGAAAACAAATATTGGAGAGGATGTGGATAAAAAGGAACTCATATAAATTATAAACTGGTGCACCTACTATGGAAAAAGAGTAGTTCCTCAAAAAATGAAAAATAGAACTGCTATATAATCCAACAATTCCACTTCTGGGTATATATCAGAAGGAAAAGAATTACTATCTTGAAGAGATGGATGAATAAGGAAAATATGCCATATATATATATATATATATATATATATATATATATATATATATATATATATATTCAGCCATAAAAAAGAATGAATCTTGCCATTTTTGATACCATGGATGAACTTTGAAGGCATTATACTAAGTGAAACAAGACAAGCAGGGAGACACAAATACTGTATGATCTCATTTATATGTGGAATCTAAAAAAACTGAACTCATAAAAGGAGAACAGACTGGTGGTTGCCAGAGGTGGGGGGTGGGAATCAGGGAAAATGGGTGAAGGTGATTAAAAGGCACAAAATTCCAGTTATAAGATAAGTAAGTTCTGGTTATACAATGTACAGCAGGATGACTATAGTTAACAATACTGTATTGTATATTTGAAAGTTGCTGAGAGAATAGATCTTAAAAGTTATTATCAGAAAAAAATTTGTAACTATGTGAGGAGATGGATGTTAACTCAACTTACTGCGCTAGTCATTTGCAATATGTACATATATCAAATCATTACGTTGTATACCTTAAACTAATACAATGTTATATATCAACTATATCTCAATAAAACTGGAAAGAATTAAAATAAATATATCAGTTGCCCCCCAAAATTAATCTCATTCAAAAACACCCTTACAGAAATTCTCAGAATAATTTTTGACTGTATATCTGGGCACTCATAGCCCAGTCAAGTTGACATAAAATTAACCATCATAGTATCCAACAGGATATTGTGGAAGTAATACAGTGTGAATTCTGAGAATAGGTTTTAAGTGACACTGAGGTTTCTGCTTTTCTCTCTTGTTCTACAGGAAGCCAGCTGCCATGTCACAAGACACTCAAATAGTTCTAGGGCAAGGTCCTCCTGGTGAGGATATCCGGCCTCCAGTCCACAACCATGACAGTGAGTCATCTCAGACTTGGATCCTCCAGTGTCAGTCAAACTTTCAGATGACTGCAATTCTGGCCAATGTCTGCACTGCAACCTCCTGAAAGATCCCAAGCCAGAACCACCTTGCTTAGCTTCTTTTAAATTCCTGACACCCAGAAACTGTGTGAGATAATACATGTTTATTCTTGCTTTAAATTAATAAGTTTAGGGTAATTTGTTCCTATGCAATAGATAACTGATTTAAAAGTCATTCTACAAAAATAATTGCTGTGTACTCTTCAAAAATGTCAAGGTCAGAAAAACAGAAAAGACTTAGGATTTTTACCAGATTAAATGAGAAAAAAGACAATCAAGTGCAATGCATGATCCTAGAATGATCCTGGACCAGAAAAAGAGGGGAGGTGTGTGTTCGTGTGTGTGCACGTGCGGGCACCCTCCCGCCCGCACGTGTTTGCTATAATAAGGAATATTAGATGATTGGAGAAATCTGTACAATCTGTCCCTTATGTAATATGTTAATTTCCTCTTTTTGATCATTGTACTGAAATTGTGTAAGACTATGCTCTTGTTTTTAGGAAATACATACTAAAGTATTTAGAGGAGGGGTATCGTGCTTGTAACTCATCTCAAAGAGTTCCAAAGTAAAAAATTATGTAATTATACTTACGTACACATATAAATTATGTTTGTATATATCTAGATCTCTCTCTATATAACTATACTATAGCTATTTATCTAGAAATAGAGATGGAGAATGATAAAGAAAATACAGTAAAATGTTAACATTTGGAGAATCGAGTGATGGGTGTATAGGGATTCTTTGTATTATTTTTGCAACTTTTCTGTAGTAATTCCTTCAAAAGAAAAAGAAAAGAACAGCAGAGCTGGTTGCTGTTCCTAAGTTTCCTTTGTAAATAAACGGTTTTCAAACGGAGGGTTGGAAACATTAATAACTTTTGAAATGAATTTAGCGAATCCAAACCAGAATTTTCAAGAGAGAGAGGGGAGGGGAGTGAAGGGGAAGGGAGGGAATGGGAGGAAAGGGGAGGAGTGGAAAGGTAAGGCGTTGATAATAGAATAGAACAGAATAGAATAGAATGGAAGCGAGAGTTGTACATTAGTAAAGCCAGTACTATTTTGTTTCAGTTCTCCAGAGAGACAAAAGTGGATGCACTGGGTGGCGTGGTCAAAAACGTTGGAAAGCCACTGCACTGACGACTAGAGTCTGAGCCAAAGACTGAATCAGAGTTCTTCTGCCCGCCCGCCCCCGGCCAACCCCTCGCCCCCTCTGCAGCCCTCACCGCGTGGTCCCGCCCCCAGCAGCCAGCAGGTGTGCGCTCAAGCTAGCACGTGGTGCCAGACACTACTTAAGGGCCCACCTTCCCCTGCTTGCAGCTGCCGTCTTCTCCAGCCCTGTCATCCCGGAGCTGCCGGAGGCTCGCGGGTCTCAGACGCATCCAGCCGCTGGGGCTGCAGCCTTGGCATGGGCGCCTCGGGTCCGCTCTGGGTTTTCTTGGCTTTCGCCGTGCCAGGGGTCCTCGGTGAGCTGGGAATGGGAGCACGGAGGTAGGGACGCGTCTGGGGCTGGGACGGACTCTGTGCCGCGATGCAAAGGAGACAGTCAAAAGTTAGAAGGCGGGGAAGTCTTGCATGCCTCGCTCGCTTTGGGAGACCCCGAGATCTCTTGGTCCTGAACGTCCCCGCTCGCTCCTCCTGGGCTGGGACCACCAGAATTGCAGGCTGTATCAGAGACGCACTATGCGATCTGCACTATGTGATCTGCCCAGTGTGGCTTGTGGCGTGGCGTGCCCGCTCTGTGCCCTCCGGGCTCCCCGCCCCCGGGACTCAGCAGGTGCTCAGCGCTCTGGGTCTGGAGGTCTTTGAGCTCTAACGCCCAGACGGGTATCCGAAGCCTACTCGTGCTGAGTGCATGCGACTCGGTTGCATGCTCCGCTAGGCGCGGGAGTTTCTGTGCACACTGAACTCCCTCCTGCCTGGTAAAAGCAGCACAGCCTCCTGCTGCCTTTCCAGAATAAGAATAATGTCTGATCCCCAGGCGTGGTTCTAAACGACAAACATCTGGAGTTATTTAGAAAAGTTGATACGTGAATAAAAACTGAAGTTCTTTGTGTTATTTACCTTCTGTAATGGTAAGAGCTCCAGAAGGTGTCATTAAACGTTTATTATAATTTTCTTCCTTCAGATTGGCTTAATTTTAAAGAAGTATTGTAATTTTTTAAGATTGGAGTCTCTAAGTGATGATAGGTATAACTTTAAAATAATTTTCAGAGTACATTGGATTCCCAGTTTATTAAGAAGTTTACTGTATACAGACCTCAATACTGTGTGACTTTTGGCAAGTCATTTCGCTCCCTCGCCTCAGTTTCTTCACCGGTAAAATGAAACTAGAGATAAGCAGCCCTACCCTTACTCAGCTGCCCTGAATATCAGATGAAATTAGGCAAATGAAAGTTAGATGTTGGATGTTACTACTAGATGCCAGTAATAAGACGACTGTCTGGACCTGTTTTGATGGAGTCAGCATTTAAGCTTGACCACACCCAGCTTGTTAAGGGACAGTGCATACGTTTGTTCTATTACAGTTCACTTTGTCTGCTTCCTGACATTCAACTTTATCCTGACCCTTAACTGAACATTTCCCCAAACCATTATCTTCATCTCTCTTTCTCCTACATGTTAACTCTTTGAACAAACACTTTCACAGCATTCTCTAACACCTCCATGTGTCACAGTTCCTGACCTGACTTCTTACCAGAATTGCATTTCTTCTTCTAAATTTCAGAGAGGATACTATCAATTGAAAATCAACTTCTTTTCCAGTCCTGTCAATTCATTGTACCCTACAAGGATGCCAGAGCATCCCCTTCCAGTACCAGAGCAGGACCACCCTTTCGGTCATTTAACTCCAGATGCACGAAAGATCAGGTCTACCTTTCTGTCGACTGTCACAGCTAATGTGCTTCTGTTGTTTGTCTTATTCTTACACCAATATTCTAATCATATTCGTTATGATTACCTTTGTAACAACCTCCTCTCTTACAGGTAATTCTGATACCAGTCTTTAACTTTTCCAATGGTGAAAACTAAAATTGAAAAACATTTTTTTCATTATTCCACTCCCTTGCTCAAAAATCTAAAAGGGCTTCCTACTACCTTTGGAATTTAAAAAAAAAATCTGTCTTCAGCCTTTCAATCCTTTGGTAATTGACTCTCACCTAAGTATGCCCCTCCTGATTCCCCACTGCTTCCTATCACAAATGCACTGCTCATCTTCTTGCCTGACTGAGACCCCAAAGTCCTTTGCTCATGCTATACCCATGCCCCCTCCTGACTTTTGCATGATGGTTTGATTTACATATATTGTGGAATGATTACCATAGTAAGTTTAGTTAACATCCATCATCTCATATAGATACAATAAAAAGAAAAGAAAAATTTTCTCCTTGTGATGAGAACTCTTAGGATCTACTCTATTAACAATTTTCCTATGTATCATAAAACCATGTTAACTATAGTTATCGTGTTGGACATTGCATCACTAGTATTTATTTTTCTTACAACTGGAAGTTTGAACCTTTTGACCACCTTCCTCCAATTCTCTCTCCTCCCACTCCCTGCCTCCAATAACCACAAATCTGATCTATTTTCCAAACTTTGTCTTTTTGTTTTTAGATTCCACATAAAAGTGAGATCATACATTATATGTATGTCTCTGTGTGACTTATTTCACTATTTCACTTAGTATAATGTCTTCAAGGTCCATCCATGTGGTTGCAAGTGGTAGGATTCCCTTGTTTTCTTAATGGCTGAATGATATTCCATTGTATATATTCATCCACAACTTCTTTATCCATTCATCTATTGATGGACACCTAGGCTGTTTCCATGAGTTGGCTATGTTTCCATTTGTAAATAATGCCACTGTGAACATGGGGGTGTAGTTATCTTTTCAAGTTAGTGTTTTCATTTCCTTTGTATATATCCCCAGAAGTGGAATTGCTGGATCATATGGTAGTTCTGTTGTTAATTTTTTGAGGAATCGTGGAGCCTTTTAAAAATACAGGTTTCTGGGTTCCATCTCACCTTCCAGAGATTCATATGCTTGGGGTGGGGGTGGCCCAGGAAGCTGAGATTTAACAAGCACTCTGGAAAATTCTGAAGCAAGTGTCTTAAAGAGCAATTTTCCTTCTCAGAGTGTTTTCATTTTTCTCCTTTTATCTATTTGCATAAGCCAATTCAAATTTCCTGTGCTCTTAAATTTCACTCCTGCCTTGACTGACTGCCTCACCTTAACCAACACTAAGAAAATAAAATCATCAAGTAGGAATTCCCTTATTTTCCAATCATCTACCTCCATCTGAGATCAGATCTTTTTCTCTCCTCTGGTTAAAACCTGCCAAGGGCTACCCATCACATTAGGACAAAATCCATGCTCCTTAACCTCAACTCCAGGCCTCTGCTTCTCTGAAGTTCTCTGTACTCCTCCCTCACTGATTCTTCTCCAGCCACACTGGCCTTCTTTCTATTCCTTAAATGGAGTCATGTTTGTTTAGCTATGCATTAGGTGTTCCTCTCTTAAAATGCTCTTCTATGGGTCATCCCTTACCTGTCTCCTCAACATTCAGATCTCAGCTCCACTGACACTTTTCTGTGATGCTCTGACTCTTACCTGAAGTAGTCTATTCCCCAGGTCACTCTCTATCACATAAACATGTTTTATTTTCCACAGAGCACCTATCATCATATAAAACCTTCTTATTCATTTACTTGTTTGTTCCCTCACTGGTATACAAGTTCTATGATATCAAGGTCTTTATCTGTCTTTATTGCCTGATGAATCTCAGTACATGGTATTACCATCAACCAAGTCGCTCAAGTCAAAAGCCTAAAAGTCATTACTGAATCCTCCCATTCCCTTAGCCCCACATTTAAGTACAACAGAGTCACCTATTTCTCACTGTCTCCTTGTGCTCAAGCTTCATTATTTTGGTCTAAGCTACTATAATAGCTTCCAGACTGCACTCCCTACTTCTGAAAGTAAAAGTCCAGTCCATTCTCCATCCAATTGCCAGACTGTTTTTTTAAAAAGTTAAATCAGGCCATGTGACTCTCTTGCTTGAACTCTCCAGTGACTCCTACCCAGAATAACATGGGAACATCCTCCTGTGGACTAAGAAGCCCTGTGCAATCCTGCCTTCTGGGCTTTATAACTCGATTGCATTTCACTCTGATCACTAAGTTCCAGCCACACTTGCTTTCCATTTATCCCTAAAGCATAGTAAATCCATCCCTGCTGTTAGGCTTCTGCCTAAAATGCTTTTACCCAGCACTTTACCTGTCTGGCACCTTCTTATCCTTCAGTCATAACTCAAACGTCTCCTCTTCATAAGCCTTCTTTAACCATCATAACTGAAGTCATATGCCATCCTGTCCCCCCTTTTTCCAATGCATTACATTTTGTTACATCGCCCTGTTTATTTCCTTTACCTAGCATCTATTTATTTATTGGTATTTATTTATGGTCTCTCTCCCTCTATTGGAATATAAATTCCATGAATATGAGAGCCTTGTGTCTAATGGTCACTGATGCATATTCTGTGCTTAAGACAGTATCTTGGTTCATATGCACACCCATCATTCAAAAATGATCAGATAGACAGGAAACCCAGTGTTATGTTATCTGATCATAATAATTCTCATTATCAATAATAATATTTCCTCCTACCTGCTATCTGACCTAAATTTCAGGGTTATTTTGATCATCTTGTATATTTGTTCTTCATTCATTTCAAATGGATTTCTAAGCCAGTCCAGGTAAATCCCCTTAGACACAAATAAAGAGTTAAATGTATTTCTGTTCTCTAGAAAGTCCTTTGCCTAGTTACTTTTAACATGGTTCAAGAGATGTGTATGTCAATGTTTTGTCACTATATTCTATTTTAGATCCAGTCATGATCTACCCTGATGTTTACTTCTGATTTTAAAAAGATGTGAAGAGGGTCCAATGACTCTTAAGAAAATTAATGTTACTTAATGGTTCATAGGCTAACTTTCCCTTTTCTGATATGGAAGAGAACACGATTGCTGGAAATTCTGTCCTGTGACCTGGAATTTTGGCAATATCATTACTAATAAGAGCTGGTATCCCCCGAGAGAGAGGTGTCCCTAAGTCTCATTGAAGATAAAAATTTCCCATTGTTTCTCATCCAGAAAGTATGATTCTTATCTCCTTTCACCTTCTACTTTCTTTGCTTCAAGATCTTGGTTACTTCTCAGTCCATGTCATCACTATTGATTAAATCTTGTAAACCCAAATTGGTTTTCAGATTGTGGAAAATTATTTAGGATTGTTCTTATTCACATTGGATAATTACAGGTTAAATCATTTGATTAGGGTGAATTAGTACAAATAATGGCAGGGTCGTGAAGTTGGTCTTCACTGAGGTCAAACCCTGACTTTCCCTATAGAGTCTTGCTGTTTTGAGAAAGTATGCATTTGGAAACATTTGTAGGTGTTAATGGAGGAAACCAAAGGAGTTGAGGAAAGAAATAGGAGACCTACAGTGGGATCTGGGTCCCAACAGTAATGGCTATTCTTAGATCCTGTCCATATGACTTCTCCAACAGAAGTGTTGGGCCACAAAAAGGTTGGGTCTGGCCACAACTTTGGGAGTTCTGTGTTTACCTTTGTGTCAGTTAGTCCATGTTTGTTCTTTGACTTGCACCTGTAACAGTTTCAGATTTGTTTGAAAAAGGAGATTTATAAATTTGATATTCAAATATACCACCATTCTGGAGTTGAAACTTGAACTCTCTTTCATACCTAGAAAAACTCTTTTTCAGGTACATCCTCAAGTATCTGGATGTTACAGTTTCTTACCCATCTCTTAGAATAAGATTTGTTTCATCTTCATCATCATTATCATAATTATTTTAAGTCACAGAGAAGTGTCTTGAAAAAACTGGCTCCCTTTATCTGGTACCCATCAGGAAGTATTAACTCTTTTGGGGGTATATTACTCTACTAGGTTAATTCTAGGTTAATGGAATAAAATAATAAAGAATAAAAAACAACCCTATTTTCTTCTTGCTAGGACCTAAAGGTTTAATGACAAAGATAGTAATGTTAATTCATTTAAGTAATTTTAGAGGATCATACATGTGATGAGCTTTCAAGGTCTGATATACTTGTTTCCTGTGCTATTCCAGAAAAGTTTTTACTTATAAGGTTTTAGTTTTTATTTATGAGGTTGTAAGAAGATAGAACAACTCCAGGGCCTTTATGGAATTTTATTAAAAAATGATTTTCTCCAGCTCTTCTTCTGAAGTCTATCCTAAAAAGCCTTTGAACTCCCGAGCTTATTTCTCTTGCATTCAATATGCATTCATACTGCAAGATATATCTTCTTTGACCCAGAAAATATTGACATCTTGGGTTTACTGTCTAAAGAGCAAAGTTGTCATTGTAACTGGTGACAAAACAAGCCGAATAGAGATTTTAGTCTCTCTTAGTTTTGATATTCCTGTGGTCTTTGTCTCTAGGTCAGTGTAAGTTCCTGCCAAGGTATCCTTTTGCTAAGCCTAAAATTCAGAGTGATCAGTCTGAGTTTGCTGTTGGGACAACTTGGCAATATGAATGTCTTCCTGGGTATGTCAAGAGGTCATTCTTTATCACCTGCCTAGAAACCTCCAAGTGGTCAGATGCTCAGCCAGTCTGTAAACGTGAGTAATCAGTAATAGAAGAATCTTTGGGTCTATAGTATGTCTCTATGGGCTAATCTATTATTTTCAAGATAAAAGATGAGAAAGTAAGTAATCTCAAATGAAAATGGCTCCTAGGTTCTCCATGTTTTCTTTTACTCCTAAGGGTAGTAAGTATTGGGGTTAAGTCGCACAGCTGGCCAACCCTGTTTATCCTATAATCTTCATGACCTTGTTCTATGGTCTCGGTACTGTGTTACAGTGATCTTAGAAGTTAGTATACAAGGAATATTAGTTTCACCTCATATTAGTTTTCACCCAACTCAATTCAAGAAATATTTTTGAGTAACCACTGGGTATGAAGCATTAGGCTAGATGGTGGGGCTTGGAAGAGATATAAAATTTAATCTGCTAGTCTCTGTCATTGAGGAAGTCCTATGTTATTTGTAACGACTGGTTTTTAAACAAATACTGTACTATGGTGTAATTTCTTTTATTTATAGAGATAAAATTTTATGATATCATAGAGAAGTAAGTGCTATCTAGGAGGATAGAGAAATCTAGGCATTTCAGACAGAGGAAACAGCATATGCCAACACATAAAGGTATGGAAGGATATGATGTCTCTGGAAAATAGAAAAATTCAGAGTGGTTAGAATATAAGGTGCATGATGAGGAATAGTAGTTGATTAAGTGGATTGGAGTTTAAGTGTGGTGGGCCATGCATTCTTTTCCAATAAACGATGGTAAGTCATTGTAAGTTTTTGAAAGTGGGGAGTGGCGTGACCATATTTGTACTGCTGAAAGATAATGTGTGCAGCAGCATAGAAGATGTGCTGGACCAATGGCGACCAGCATTAGAAAGGTAAATTTTATTACTCGATGATCCAATGAGAGATTATAGTGGTGGCAAAATAGTTGTCTTGGAGAGAGATTTCTGGAATCCAGTCATGAAAATTTGGTGATCTATTGAATTAAGGACAGAGGGTAGAGAAAATGAGTTACAGATAGGAAATGATGACTGTGAGTTTTTTTTGTTTTTGTTTTTGTTTTAAGCCATAAGACTTGGTAGATGTTGCCATCAACTGACAGAATATAAAAAGGGGAAATAGAGATTATAAATTATGGCTGACTACAAATAATGTTTGCATCCATGCTCAGAAACATAGACTACATGCATTAAACAAATAGTGTTATGGTGTTGACTGATCCTTTGGAAGACAGAAGTTTTGTAAATGCCCCAAATTTCTTTGAATAAACATAAGTAGACTACTCAGCAAGTCCAGTCAGGTTGGAATTTAATGTAAAACACAAAACATCCCCCAAATCCCAGTCCCAAATCCTGTTTTGTCTTGTTCTCCCTTATAGGTAAATCATGTGTGAGTCCTAGAGAACTCCTCCATGGCTCTGTCCTTGCACCCAGGGGTATCGTGTTTGGGTCAACAATTACATATTCTTGTGATAAAGGGTGAGTCGCCAGGAGACATCTCCAGAGTACATGGATATTAGAACACTAGTTTCAACCAGAAATCACCCATCTTCCAAAAGAGAGCTGAGTAATTGCCATGCCCCCCTTAACCATAGATAAGTAAAAAGAGAATCACCTCTCTGATCTGCTCCAGAGGCAACTCTTCAGGATTACCTAGTAGAGAGAGGATCCCTAGAAGAGAAAAAGGTTTGGGCTATTCTTCTTCCAATTTTAAATCTTCAGTGTTACTGACCAGGAGGTCAAGTTTCATTTGTCTTTAGATTGTTGAATCTTTTGTATGAGTCCTTAATCTGTCACCATTATTTGTCATATATGATATTCTATTCTTTGCCATTCTTTCAGTGGGAAAAGAACTAACCTTTCCTAAAATGTCCAGCTGGGAGATGATCACTCATCTCTTTGTCTTTAGATATCGACTCATTGGTGACTCCTCTGCCACATGTATTATCTCAGACAATATTGTAACCTGGGATAAGGAAATGCCTTTTTGTGAATGTGAGTAGAATTTTCCCTTTATTGCACCTAGGTAATTCCTCTTGTCCCCCTCCAAAGAGAAAGTGGGCATCTACACATCAAAATAAGTACCCAGGTGGGTTACACTTGGCTTGAGTAGTTCTGAACACAGATCTGTGGTTTATCTTCTTCCATGCCCCCAATCCCATTACACATTCCTTTGCTTATTGTCTTTTGATGATACATTATCTCATAGTGAATAAGTGCTCAAATCTAAAATATGCCACAAGATTACACACTGCCAACTTTAATCCATGCAAAATGTTCCCCACCCTAGGTGCCTTTTTTAAACAGTTTATCTGTACTCTGGGGGTCAGGACTGGTGACCAGATAATATTTTTGTGGGTTTTTATCAGGCCAGTTCCGTGTATCTTCCTACCTTGCTACTTCTCATTTAGAACCATCTTTGAGATGAGGATACAGAATTTCAATAATAGGAGTTAATTGTAGGCTAAGTGGAAGTTTGGTTTACAAGAGTTAAGACAAAATTTCCAGAAGGTATAACATTTAAATGCCTTCTCTCTTTTCCTATGTACCCCATCCTCCCCAAGCTATTCCTTGTGAGTCACCCCCAGCCATCTCCAATGGAGACTTTTACAGCAGCAGTAGCGAGGACTTTTACTATGGAATGGTGGTTACTTATAAGTGCCATGTTGGACAGAATGGGAAAAAGCTGTTTGACCTCGTGGGTGAAAAGTCAATATACTGCACCAGCAAAGACAATCGAATTGGCATCTGGAGCAGCCCTCCCCCTCGGTGTATTCCTGTAGTCAAATGCCCAATTCCGGAAGTTGAAAATGGAATTATGGAATCTGGATTTAGACGCTCATTTTCCTTAAATGATTCTGTGATGTTTAAGTGTAAGCCCGGCTTTACCATGAAAGGCAGCAACACAGTATGGTGCCAACCAAACAGCAAATGGAACCCTCCACTGCCAAGGTGCTTCAAGGGTGAGTTGGGCTGAAACTCTGGGGATCTAGAAATAAATTGAGACTTTGGGAGGAATAGATACATGGTACCTATGAGAAGAGGAGGATAAAGACAGTGTATGTAGTTGGGTATCCTGGTTAAAGAATTTAAAAGTAAACTTTGAAAGTAGTATCTAAATGTTGAAGAGTTGGGAAATTTACTATATTCTGGGACAGTGCTAGATATGCATTAATGTAGGGGAAATTAGAAGACACTTTTAAAAAATGCAGGTAGTACCAGAGCTAATGATCAGAGATTTTAATATGATTAAAATCATATGTGATTGCCAACAAACACATGAGATTGCCAACAAACACATGAAAGGATGCTCAACATCATTAATCACTAGAGAAATGCAAATCAAAACTACAATGAAATATCATCTCACACCCATCAGAATGACCATCATCAAGAAATCTACAAACAATAAATGCTGGAGAGGGTGTGGAGAAAAGGGAATACTCTTGCACTGTTGGTGGGAATGTAAATTGATGCAGCCACCATGGAGAACAGTATGGAGGTTCCTGAAAAAACTAAAAATAGAACTACCATATGACCCAGCAATCCCACTACTGGGCACATACCCTGAGAAAACCATAATTCAAAAAGAGTCATGTACCAAAATGTTCATTGCAGCTCTATCTACAATAGCCAGGAGATTGAAGCAACCTAAGTGTCCAACAACAGACGAATGGATAAAGAAGATGTGGCACATATATACAATGGAATATTACTCAGCCATAAAAAGAAATGAAATTGAGTTATTTGTAGTGAGGTGGATGGACCTAGAGTCCATCATACAGAATGAAGTAAGTCAGAAAGAGAAAAACAAATACCATATGCTAACACACATATATGGAATCTAAAAAAAAAAAAAGTTCATGAAGAACCTAGGGGCAAGACGGGAATAAAGATGTAAACCTACTAGAGAATGGACTTGAGGATACAGGGAGGGGGAAGGATAAGCTGGGACAAAGTGAGAGAGTGGCATGGACATATATACACTACCAAATGTAAAATAGATAGGTAGTGGAAGGCAGCCACATAGCACAGGGAGATCAGCTCAGTGCTTTGTGACCACCTAGAGGGGTGGGATAGGGAGGGTGGGAGGGAGGGAGATGCAAGAGGGAAGAGATATGGGGATATATGTATATGTATAACTGATTCACTTTGTTATAAAGCAGAAACTAACACACCATTGTAAAGCAATTATACTCCAATAAAGATGTTAAAAAAATCATATGTGATTAGATTTTATTTAAATGAGGATAAAATAAACTCTCAATCCTATTGGCCAGGCCCATGGGGGAAATGGGCTGATCAGAATTTGATTCAAATTACTATAGGTATTATACATTCTCCTATTGAAAATTGTAGCCTTTATGGAATAAGGCTAGAGTTAAGATCAAGTCACTTCCCCCATTCCCCCTTTCTCCCCTACTCTTATTGAGAAGTGCCTGACTTACTAAAAACCTGGCAACATTGGGAGCCCCTCCCATAAGGCTCAGAAACTTCATCAGTGGTTTGGGAAGCAGGAAGAAAGAGGAGATTTTTGGTGGTAAAAATGCATTATAATAGTTTGATTCCCTTGGCTACAACATTAATGAGAGTATATCCATTTATATGAAATGGGAAAATGATGAATGGGAATAATGTTTCCTGGCATAGATCAAGGTACAGAAGGAAGATAGATGCAAGGTTGATCGTGTCTAAAATATGTAACACATGTTAGCCCCACTGCACCTCACCCAAAATAGTGTCTGCCTTATACTTTGGAGAATTGACATGACCACCTTCATTCGACTCCTGCCAACCTCAAGTTGGCTTAGGTTGTAGAGAAGAAAGTTCTTATTTCAGAAATAAAAGGACTCTGGTCCTGTTCTTTTCTCAGGGTGTCTACCACCTCCACATATCTACCACGGTAATTATAACAAATTGGATGAGGAATTCTTTGCAGTTGGACAGGAAGTGTTCTACAGCTGTGAGCCTGGCTATACTCTCATTGGAACTAACCCTATGCAGTGTACCTCCTTGGGAACCTGGAGGCATCCAGCCCCCAACTGTGAAGGTGCCTAAAGGTCTATTCCATCTCAAGGAAACTTAGCTGTTTCCTGACTCTTCATGTGCCAGCCTTGTCTCTTTTTTCCTAGCAAAATCATGTGGTGCCATTCCAGACCAACTTCTCAACGGTCATGTGGTAGCTCCTCCTAATCTCCAGCTTGGGGCAGAGGTTGCATTTGTTTGTGATAAGGGGTGAGTGCAAGGTGATGGGGCCTGACTTGGGGCCTATGATCCATAGCTAAGCATTGCAAAGTGTGATCTTTAAAGGTAGTTAAAATTCTTTTCTCTCCTTTTCTTTACCCTTTATGATTAAGAATTCTGTTATTAAGCAAATTCCATTGATTTTCTCCAAATGTGTATATTGTGCATGGCCAGCCAAAGCTGAGAATTATCCTTTCATCATTTGCAAAAGCAAAGTTTGGGCTGCGAAGTTAAGGCTTCTATTATGGAGTCTGAATAGACGTTGGGGGTTCAGTAAGAGGAGCTCTTTGAAGTGAGATTAGGGAACAAAGTCTTCGATGTTTTCTTTACTAGGAACTGAGGTTATGCTCTTCTAATGGTCAAGAAAATCTTGATATTTGGATGTCAAAGAGGAAAGAGAGAATTCAAGAAAAGAACAGATCATTAGGACTGTTTTCTCTGTGTTTTTAGCTGGTCTGAAGTCCTCACGTAGCTTGGCTGATTCACAATCTTAGACATTTTCCTTAAGCCAGAAATGCTTATAAAAATAGAGGCCATTTAATACCATATACTTGAGAGAAGCGATGAATTCCATGCAACCGAGAATTGTTTTGTTCTGGTGATGATTTGCTGCCCCTTATTGTTTAAGGTACCGGTTAAATGGCCAATCTTCTAGTCAGTGTGTCTCAGAAGGAATGAGAGTACTCTGGAATAATAAGTTTCCTGTCTGTGAACGTGAGTAGAAAGCAAAAATAATCGAGTATGGATCGTGCCTCTTGATTTTTGGTGTATTCTCGTGCATTTATCAATTATAAAATCTTATCAATATGAACATATATATGCCACTTTTCTGTATGTTCTAGAATGCAGAACAAAACTAAATTTATTCAGTTGACTACATATGGTATTGAGTATTCTATGTGTATAAGGATAAAGGCTCTCGAAAGTTACCCCTACTGAAAATGAATAGCACTGATGGGCTGAAATGGTTTGGCTGTGTCTTCTTATGCCATTTCCTCATCTGATGAGCAATTCTTGGAGCTAAATGGAAATCAACCAGAAGTTTTGGAGGTTGGCAATTTTTCCTTTATTCTAAGACTCACTCAGGAAAGGTGTGCATATACCAACACAACTATAAACAATTAATATTCTTCATGCCTATTAGGACAAATAAATAAAAGGTATGAGGTCACTATTCCAAACCTCTGATCACTTCCTGTGGGTCTTTCAACTGGGACCAGCATCAAAGGATGACAAATGACTTGCAGTGAGGCTGCAGTATCTTTTGTAATGGGACAGAATGTGGTCTCACTACTTATAGCACCAGCTGTGTGTTTGAAACAGGCACTGCACAATTAGTATGTTCCAGGTACTGTACTTGCCCCTTTCAGGTAGTTTTATGTCACTGTTCTCATTACAACATTGAATTATACTAGACTAGGAAACTGAGGCTTAAAGAGGGTGAGACTTGCCTAAGGTCACACAGCTATTGAATGACTGTGGGGATTTGAAACCAGGTCTAATGAGCACAGATTTCATTAGTCCATGTGCCTCTCCACGTGTGATTAGTATGTCATTAACATATTATTTTCATGTACTGTTTGCCTTTTGTTTCATTATTAAAGTTGATTGGACACAGAACTATTCAATACGTTCTGTTTCATTGTTATTGTTTGGTCAAGATGGCTTATAGTCCTATATTGCTTTGTTTGCTGAGGATCAAGAGAAAGGTAAGAATTTAGGAACTTGGGGACAGGAAGGGACTATGAGTAAGAAATAAGTTATACAAATTTCTAGGTCTATTGCTGAAAAAGTGACATGACCTATATTTGGACTTTTATCTAAATTTGAATCTTATTGTCATGATCAGTATGACCACATATTTTCTTTTCTACTTTGCAGGGATTTTTTGTGACCCTCCTCCTCCTATCAAAAATGGGCGGAATAGTTATCATTCTAGTCCCATAGCTGTTAACTCTGTGGTGAGGTACAGTTGCTTGAGTGCCTTCCGCCTCATTGGAGAAAGTATTCTTTTTTGTATAACTAAAGACAATGTAAATGGAATCTGGGATAAAGCTGCTCCTATCTGTGAATATTACAATAAAAATTCTATTTGCTCTGAGCCCATAGTACCAGGTGGATACAGAAATAAAATGTCTAGACCACCATACAGACATGGTGATTCTGTGACATTTACCTGTAAGACCAACTTCACCATGAAAGGAAACAAAACTGTTTGGTGCCAAGCAAATAAAACATGGGGACCAACACCACTACCAACCTGTGAGAGTGGTGAGTAGAATGAAAATAAAACTGATTCAGGAGCTTGGAGCCTCGCATTTCTGTGCAGATTAAGTTTGGTATCATTCTGAAGGAAGAACAGTGTGGATGTGTGAATGGTAAGGGTGGAGAGAGGAAACAACGGAAAGGGTGAAAATTACAGTTTCCTGGCTTTTTCTTGGTTGTAGAGGGATGTAAATGTTCATTCAACAAACATCAGTAGAGCAAAGAATTTTAAACTGTAATGGCAAAATCTAAATAAACACACCTAATAATTGAATGGAATAAGTCCCACAAGGATGGGGGCCAGAGTTTGTCTGGACTGCGGGAATTGGGTTTTACAGTTTTCAACTGCATATCTGGGTTATTGTTAAAGCGAGAAGAAATGTGGGCTCTAATAGCAAAAACACAATGAGTGGATTTAAAATTGATCTATAAAAACTGTTAGTATAGTCTGGCAGAAATGATGTGCTGTTCTCTTTGGCCTCTATAAATGCTTTCTGAGTGATCCACTATTTTTCAAACTCATGTCCTAAGCCATAACATTTCAAATCAAGTAACTTTGAAAATAAGAACTACTGTAAGCTCTTCCTTTCCTTATTATTTGGTGTGGTTTATGTTGCTGCTGAACTCTAAATCTGAATTTCAGTTATGTAATGATGGGAACCGGCAATATTTGACAAAAATTATACCATCAAAATAAGGTATTTATTTTCTTAATAAAGAACAATATTGATAAATTCTAAATTGATTAAAGAGTTGAAAAATTATTATTAGAAAAATATGGTTCTATCTGTCTGTAAACAGATATATAATCTCGGAGGGAGGGAAGATCTGAAGATAGTCTCAAATGGGGTGACCATGCAAAACAATTAAAGATTGTAGATAGGATTAAAGATTATAAAGATTTAGATAGGCCTATATATATTGACGTGGAAAGATATAGATTATTAAGCAAATAAAGCAGGGCCTAGAATAATATGTATTGAGTATACATACACACCCAAAATATGTGTATAGATATATCACATATAGGATCCAGAAACACTATATTACTAGTATCTGGCAGGATAACCCCATAAATAACAACATGCTACTTTTGGAGCAGAAAATAGGCTTAAGGGTAGAATGAGAGTATGAGTGAAAATGGACTTTTTTTTTGGTAATTGAAGTTTTTCACGCTGCAAATGTGATTCATAATGTGTAACTAAAAATAAAAAATAATGTACTATTTGTGGTATAAAATGGATATAATTAAACCATACCTGTTTGATCTTTAAAAGACTGAGTCGAAAATTAATGACGACTGCTTAGCATAGACCATGTATCATTTATTTGGATGTATGTACTAAGTCAAAATACAGACTGTGAAGGTGCTATCTGATGACCTTTTTCCTAATGCGTGTGTGTAAAGATATCTCCCTGGAGTGTCCATCACTTCCCACAATCGCCAACGGGTATCACACAGGGGAGAGCGTTGATTCCTTTGCCCCAGGATTGTCTGTGACCTACAGCTGTGAACCTGGTTACTTGCTTCTTGGAGAAAAGACCATTCGCTGTTTGTCTTCGGGAGACTGGAGTGCTGTCGCTCCCACATGTAAAGGTACCCTAAATTTACAATCAATGTTAAGAATTTGGGCTACTATGTTACTTGCCACACTTTGCTCATCTTTGGCTTGTTTTCTTAGAGGCAGAGTGTGAGCTTCCAGGACCATTGCTCAATGGGCAGTTAAAGAGGCCCGCAAGTCTTCGGGTTGGTGCAACTGTGAACTTTTTCTGTAGTGAAGGGTGAGTGTCTAGAGGGCCTATGAGATTTAATTCATTTGACTTATGTGTGCATGGTGTGTACTGTGAAACCTGCAGAAGGTTTCTCTGTGACGGTCGATGGGCAGCTTAAGGTTGTGAGAGATAATGCCAATAAAAGGAGTTGGTGCCCACAAATTAAGTGAATTTGGATTTTAAATAGAGGGTTCTGTTCTGCCTAATAGTTCTGAATGACCTCCCTTTGTCTCCAGGTATCGATTACAAGGCCAACCTTCTAGCCAGTGTGTAATTGTTGGACAGCGTACTTTTTGGACCAAATTTCCAGTATGTGAAGGTAGGTTAAGTGACTGTGGTTTGCAACTAGTTCCTTGGCCAGAGGTTCAACAGGACACCACATTCTCAGCTTAACTGAAAGTTTTCATCCATTTCTTACTATATAGGATCTTATAGAGCAAAGATCTCCCCCAGAGATCTTTAGATCTTTAAGGGATATGTTCTTCACTGAAACATCCTTGAATTACCTCTTTGTCCTTTGCTTACTCAAGTAAAACAGGGTTTCTAAGCTTTTCTTTCTCTGAAAACTATGTACAATTGCCAGCCAGGCTATGCACATAAAGGAGATTATATACTTGGTAAAAGAAATCAAAGGATCAGCAAAGTAGATATATTCAGGAATAAAGTTTTAAATCATACTTTCTGAATTATATTGCTATAGCCGCTTTGACAGATTCATTACAGATTCCAATATTACTGTCCGTAAACCCAGGATGTGAGAGTGGCATGTAGCAACACCCGAGACATTCTTTGTTTGTAGTACAGTTGGAATCTTGTCATCTCTCTCTGTAATTTCCTAGAAATTCTTTGCCCACCACCTCCTCCTATTCTCAATGGAACACATACGGGCAGCTCTTCAGTGAATGTTCGGTATGGAAGCACAGTCACTTACACCTGTGACCAGGGCCCAGAGCAAGGAGTGAACTTCATTCTCACTGGGGAGAGAACTATCCGTTGTACCACTGATAGTCAGAAGACTGGGACCTGGAGCGGCCCTGCCCCACGCTGTGAACTTTCTGTTTCTGAGGTTCGGTGTCCACCTCCCCAGATCCTAAGAGGCCAAATATCATCCGGGCAGAAAGATCAATATTCCTATAATGACACTGTGGTATTTGCCTGCGTATTTGGCTTCACCATGAAGGGCAGCAAGGGAATCCGATGTAATGCCCAAGGCACATGGGAACCATCGGTACCAGTCTGTGAAAAGGGTGGGTATTCCAATGCTCGGAACAGGTGCCACTGATTCATCCTTCTGAAGCATTAGAGAAGGGTTTATGGACTCCAGCAGGGCCTTTTCCAACTTCCAGTCCCCTCAATTTTACAAAATATTGTGAAGATAAATTATAAAGAAGGCTTTTTAAACACTGTCTCCCATTCATTTTGTAGGATTATCCTTGGGGGGAAAAATCATTAGGGACCACTAAGTTGCCTATTTCTTTAAAGGGGAAACAACTGGGAAAAAATGTTTGTCTTAACAGTGATTTCTTAAAAGAAAAGTGATTTTGACTTCAGCAAAATAACCCTACAGATAGGTCAGAATCTCCCATTAGAAATGTACAAGATGATTCCTTGTACAACAGAGGAATTGGAGCACCCAGTGGGAACGGAAAAAAAAAAATCTGCAGCTGCCTAAATGCAGAAAAAAAATTGACAACCACTGGTCTAAAATTACCCAAAATTGGGCTGCAAGATTACTTCTGTACTGTACAACTGCCACCAGAGTGGAATTGTAGCATAAATGTCACTTTCTTTGGCTCAGTTTCTTTCTATCATTGTTTACATAAGAAAAATTCTCTGTCTTTCTTTTAGATTGTCAAGCTCCTCCTAAAATCCTCCATGGGCAAAAGGAAGATAGACACATGATTCGCTTTGACCCTGGAACATCCATAAAATATAGCTGCGACCCTGGCTATGTGCTGGTGGGAGAAGAATCCATACATTGTACCTCTGAGGGAGTGTGGATACCCACTGCCCCCACATGCAAAGGTTCCAGGATTTGAATGTCGATGTCTTTTGGTTTTGAGATTGCCTTGAGTTGATTTCTCATCCTCCTCTCTTTTCTTAGTGACAGAATGTGAACCTATAGGAAAGCAAGTCTTTAAAAAACCCAAGAACCAACTTATTAGACTAGATGTCAACTCTTCTTGTGATGAAGGGTGAGTGAGGACTGTCTCAGTCTGAACTAAGTCTGGCTTATCAGTTACACTGCAAGCTCTGTGTAGGAGTTTATCTCAAAGACCCCCCTGTCACGTGTTCATGGAAGTGTTGATCACTATGTTTCCATTAATGGAAACCATGCTGTGCAATGGGTGGGTCATGCTGCTGCTGGCTACGTTTTTGTTCCTATTGATTCCTGTGCTGAAAGTAATGTGTCTGCTATTGAGCCAATAGCTCTTGCTTAGGTTAGTGGTCACCAGATGGCAAAATGTCATGACTCTTTGTCCCTAGGTACCGGCTAAGCGAGAGTGTTTATCAGCAGTGCCAAGGCAGAATTCCTTGGTTTATGGAGATTCGTCTCTGTAAAGGTGAGTAGAAAAATAACAAAGGATCTTGAATAATGTAAGATCTACAAATATGAATAACAGAGGGTCTAGAATCCTGTCAGATTTCTGTTTTAGGCATGTTATGGAATTAAGAATATTAGATCCCATTCTATTCACTGTGTCAACAGTTATAGTTGCACAGTTTTGTTTTCTTTTACTTCAAAGCCTAGCAATCACTTAATTTAAATGCATTTAGTTACTGATTCTCTTTTGTGATATGGGAGAATAAGAGTAGTGAGGTCAATGAGTATATGAACCACCACCCTTAATTTTGGGTACACTGTAGTTTAGTGGAGAGAAAGGGAACTGGTGTGGGAGCTGAAGTCAGGTTCTATTTCTGCTGCTTATTGACCGGGGGCAATTTATGTAACTTCTCTGAACTCTAGCCTCTTATCTGTAACATTAGCATCAGACTGCAGACCTCAAAGTTATTATAATTAAATGGTACTATACCTCCTTTGCAGATGAGACAATTGCCTGTCAAAAAGTAGATGTTCAATCAACAATAAATATTCTTGGCTAGTCTATCATATCACCGCAGCAAAAAAATGTACCATCTCAAAAAAGTTTAATTCTATCCCCCTGTGCCTTTTATTGACCTGCTGGTTATTAAAAAAAGAATTCTTTTCTTAATTAATAATTTGCTATCAGACTTTACTGTCTCACAATATGATATTGATCTACATCTTCACTTTTAACACATTACAAAAATCTTTCCTATGAAATCTTTTAAACTGAATTTGAGCTTTGATAGAATGCATATCATCACATCTCACCCATATCCTTCAAGAAACCAGATAACAAAAGATTCATACCAACCTCATTTCTCTTCTTTGGTGTTTAATACTGGAACCGAATTGTACAGTAACTTTTCATCTCTCCAGATATCACCTGCCCACCACCCCCTGTTATCTACAATGGAGTACACACAGGGAGTTCCTCAGATGTCCTATATGGTACCACAGTCACTTACACATGTAACCCCGGGCCAGAGAGAGGAGTGAAGTTCAACCTCATTGGGGAGAGCACCATCCGTTGTACAAGCAACGATCAAGAGACGGGCATCTGGAGTGGCCCCGCTCCTCTCTGTAAACTTTCCCTCCCTGCTGTTCAGTGCTCACATGTCCACGTTGCAAATGGATACAAGATATCTAGCAAGGAAGCCCCATATTTCTACAATGACAGTGTGATATTCAAGTGTAATAATGGATTTACTTTGAAGGGCAGCAGTCAGGTTCGTTGCAAAGCCAATAACACCTGGGATCCTGACATACCAGTTTGTGAAAAAGGTAAAAACTCAGTGGAGAGGAAAATGAGGTATTTACTTGTTTATTCTTGTTTGTTATCTCCCACCCAAAGCTAGAGTTATGGGAAAAAGCAAGAGGGCATAGATTACTGTCCCATTTCTTCCATGCTGTAACAAAACAGTCTATGTGTGTTGTATATATTCTTTGTGCAAATGCTCCCTTTGATCTGGGATACAGTCAGGGTAGATAATTGAGAGGATCTTTTTTAAGGTTCCAGGTTCCTTCAAAAGAGTAGAAAGCATTCAGTAATGAATAAGAGCTTGATGATCTTTGGCTTAAAAGTTTCAGACTGTCTACTGTCAAACATTGTATACTTAGTGTTCTTGAGCTTTTGTTGGTATTTATGTGGGAAGTTTTTTCTTTAGGCTGTCAGCCACCTTCTGGGCTCCACCATGGTCGGCATACAGGTGGAAATAGGGTCCTCTTTGTCTCTGGGATGACTGTAGACTACACCTGTGATCCTGGCTACTTGCTTGTGGGAAACAGATCCGTTCACTGTATGCCTTCAGGAAATTGGAGTCCTTCTGCCCCTCGGTGTGAAGGTACTTTCAGTTCCTGAGTTGTCTTTCTCTTTTATATCAGGCATGTATAAGTAATTCCAACTTTACTCCTCTAGAAGCACCATGCCAACCTTTGAAAGAAGGTCTTCAAGATGTTCCAGTTGGTTCACCTGTGGTACCAGTTAATATGTCCTGCCAACATGGGTAAGTATGAGTCATTCTCAGAAAGGGTGTCCACCTTGCTTTGTGCATTAATTCTAGCCTCAGTTTGTCTTGGTGACTCCCTCTAGAGGTTCCTCGTTGTCACACTAACAGAGATTGTGAGGTTCCAAAGGTCTAAGTAGCATCTCTGACTTTTCAGTCCTTTCTTGACACGGAAATGGCTTTGCTGGGAGTAACTCTAAGTCTAAAGTAGTTTGCTTACTTGAAGGGCCAGGAGTTTTGACTCCTTTCTGCCAAATTTCTTATTTAGAAGTGCTTCTGTATTAGTGGTTTGAGGAGGCTAGGTTTCAGAGATGTGATTTTTAGGAAGAAAAAACGTATTATAATCTCTCTCTAGGTACAAGTTGACTGGACATGCTTATCGGAAATGTCAAGATGATAAGAATAGGGTTTGGTTCCAAAAGATTCTACTTTGTAAAGGTAAGTTAAAAAAAAAAGTTGTCAGTGGGTTGTAGGGGGTTAAAGAGAACAGGTCACTACAGAACTAATCTATACCTTAACAGTCGATGTGTTCTAGCTCAGTGTACATAAGAAACATGTTTTAGTGTTTGGATGGTACTAGCATTGGGAAACAAAATTGTCAAGTAGGAAATGAGTACAGGTGACCCTCTGTATCTGCAGGTTTCTTATCCATGGAGTCAGTAGACTGCAGATCAAAAATATTTTTTTAAAAACCCTGAAAGCTTCCAAAAGCTAAACTTGAATTTGCTATGTGCTGGCTACTATTTACCTAGCACTTACATTTTATTTACAACTATTTACACAGCGTTTACATTGTATTAGGTATTATAAGTCATCTAGAGATGATTTAAAGTATATGGGAGGTTGTGCGTAGGTTATATGCAAACACTATGCTATTTTATATAAGGGGCTTGAGCATCTCAGAATTTGGTATTGATGGGGGATTCTGGAACCAATCCCCTGTGGATACCGAGGAATGACTGTATTTGCCATATACCTGCTAATTGCTCAAAATTTTTAAAATAACAAATATAGACTATTTCTCTATTTCATGAGAACATAGCTGTATTTATTCCTTTCTTAATACTTTACTGTATTTTCTGAACTTTTTTTGGAATGAGTATGTGTTATTCATGTAGTCAAAAATTTAATAAAGCTTTTTAAAAGAAAACATAATCTAGCATCTAAAATTTAAATAACTTAATATCTACGTGCACTACATGCAGTTGCATAGTTTTATTATTTAGTTTTATAGTATCTGATTGAAGACTGTCCACCATGGTGTACTAGCTGAAGTAGAATTTCCTAATCTCTTCTGCAGTTATCCACTGTCAACCTCCACCAGTGATTAACAATGGGAGGCACAGGGGTGTAATGACAGAACACTTTCTGTATGGAAATGAAGTCTCTTATGAATGTGACCAAGGATTCTATCTTCTGGGAGAGAAAAGTATACGGTGCATAAGTGATTCTAAAGGACGTGGATCTTGGCGTGGACCTCCCCCACAGTGCATAAAATCTCCTCCTGTGACTCACTGCCCTAATCCAGAAGTCACACATGGATATAAGCTGAATAAAACTCGTTCTTCATATTCCCACAATGACATAGTACATGTCGCCTGTGATCCCGGCTTCATCATGAATGGGAGTCACTTGATTAGGTGTCATACTGACAACAAATGGGTGCCAGCTGTACCAACTTGTATCAAAAAGGGTAAGATTTTTTCAGGACTAAAATATGGGATGTTGCACAGAATAAAGAAAAAGGGTTTTGAACCTGCACTTGCCATGCCGCCTAAAGAAAAGCAAGTAAAAGCCAAGGCAGTCATATTATTTTACAAAATACCTGCCTTGCCTTATCTTCTCAGCCTATTCTTTTTTTCCCTTTTCTTTCTAAGCTTGTTGGAAAAAGGTACATGAAAGGATAATGGTTAACTTTGAAACTGATGGAGTCTCCCAAGTTTATTATTTTTATTACTTTAGAATGGGGAAAATGCACATACCATTTTGGGCAAATGTTTGGCAGTAATATTGCTTGATAATTTGATATTTAAGGCTGTGATACCAGCCAGAAAGGGATCTTTGAGTATTCTGGAGAATGGAGCTGGCCTTAAAACTCACTGAATTGTCTTGTAATTTTAGTTATTATCGGTAGTTTTATTCCTATCAGTGGCTATCTACAACAGAGGCTGCCAACTGGCGACCAAGAACTGAGTTCAAAACTGTTTTCTTTGGCTAGCACAGTATTATTTTAAATGAAACCTATCTCCACCACCCAAGGCAAACAGTGAACCTGTGATACAGTGAGGGCCCCCTCTGCTTTCCTGCAAGGTACCATTATCTTGAATTGGGCAGTGGCTGCCATTTTTAGAAGGACAGGTGCTCTGTGACTTACCATATCTGGTGACTTCACTTCCTGGCTCCTGTAGATATTTGAGGGTGTGACACTTGACCTTTTTACCATTTAAAGAGAAAAGAAAAGATTACTATTCTCTGATAGATTACAATTGTGGGCTGTAACCACTGATGTTTCATTATCTTACATTTGGCATTTGTCTTCAGATCATATATGATATAGGTAGGAAATGCAAATCTCTGTCCTGTACTGTTTGGTTTGGGCTAAATGAATATTTTTGGATACTGACTAGTTGGCTTGTTGCCTGCCTTCTTTCTGTATCGCTATCACCCATTTGCTGGCTATGCGTTCCTCTGTACTAAATTAAAGATCTTTTTAAATTGGTGTCTAAGCTTTCTTAGGATGTCAACATCCGTTTAAGATCCCCCACGGAAATCATACCGGTGGAGACATAGCTCGATTTTCTCCCGGAATGTCAATCCTGTATAGCTGCAACCAAGGCTACCTGCTTGTAGGAGAGGCAGTCCTTCTTTGCACACATGAGGGAACCTGGAACGGACCTGTCCCTTATTGCAAAGGTGTGTTGTTTATTTGTTTTCTTATTTTTTAAATAAAATTTGTCCCAAATAGATATATTCAGTTAGGTACTTTCAACTTAAAATAGCCAAATAAATGCATTAATTGGATCATTTAATTAAATGCATTTAATTGGATTAATTTAATTGGATTAATAGATGAAGTCATCTAAATACTGCAAAATAAGAAAAATGGCTGAGGCTCTATCTGAGCTATCACTTATGTAGTCATTTAAATATGGAAAGTTGAAGTCTTTATGTAAATCAAACAACTAAAGTACAGATTGAATTTACACTGTGGTTACAGTTATGATAAGTGTGCATTTGGCAAAATACTCATAAAAAGTAAAGTTATCTTTTGAGTATGTTTCCTCTAAGTGGTGATAGGATTATGGGTATATTTTTATAAAAGTTTCAGAATGTCATTTTCATTATCATAAGCAGTGCATATGAAATATGAGTAATGACTTAATACTGAATATTAGTTGAGACTTCTTACCATATGCCAGATACTGTGCACAGCACTTTGCATGCATTATCTCATTTAATCCTCCTGAGAACCATATCAATGATTGGTGCCATTACCTCTGTATTATAGATGAGGTCCCAGTAGAATGGAGAGGTTTGTAACTTACACAAAGTCCCACAGCTAGAAAACCCTAGAGTCAGGTTCAAATCCAAAATCTCACACTATTGGCCCCTACACTGAAAAGATGAAAGAAGAAATGAGGAAGCATTTACATGTAAGAAGAATTGGAGAATAAGATTCAAAGTTGATGAAACAAAAATTCAGAAGTCTTAATGTTACCCATTCAGCCCTCATCATTTCTCTAAGAATCCATAAAATTTACTCAACATTATTGGTTTAGAAACTAAAGCACAAAGAAGGAAAGTAATCTAGTATGATTACCTGGACGTTCCTGAGGTAGATGGCTGACACTAAAAGGCTATGCCTAGGACATCATTTTGTGTTATGTTAGTGAAGTTTTACTAACTGAGAATAAACTAAATTGGTTCCATAAACCTTTCCATTAAGGGCAGTATCTACGTTCTTGGTAAAATGTCAAAATATGACTCAGCTTCAACTAGATTTCTTTAATTTCAGAGGTGAACTGTAGCTTCCCAGATCATATAAATGGAATCCAGAGTAGGCTGGAGCCTGGAAAAATGTATCAGTATGGAGCTGTCATCACTTTAGAATGTGAAGATGGATATACCCTAGAAGGCAGTCCCCAGAGCCAGTGTCAGGAAGATCACCGATGGAACCCTCCCCTGGCTGTTTGCAAATCCCCAAGTAAGTGCAAAGGGCTTCACTGCAGCTCCTACTTGTTTCAATGGAAGAAGAGAGTGAGCAGTTTCCCTCAATGTTAGGGACTCCTGGGTTTTAAATTGACATAGGTCTGTGACCAGTGGTATAGTAACAGACGAATTTGAAGTCGGTGGTCTATTGTAGTAAAAGTGAGACTTTCAAGTAAAGAAAGAAAATAAAGAGAAAAGAGCACTAACTTAAAAGGTGCAAAACTAACAACCTTATAGAGTTGTCATTTGGTATACTCAGGGGGATTGGTTCCAGGACCCCCTTGGATACCAAAATCTGCAGATGCTCAAGTCCCTTTTATAAAATGGCATAGTACTTGCATATAACCTGTGCATATCCTCCCATATACTTTAAATCATTTCTAGATTACTTATTATACCTAAAACAATGTAAATGGTTGCTGGGCTCACAGGGTGAGTTTTGCTGTTTGGAATTTTCTGAAATGTTTTGCTTTTTTGAATATTTTTGACCTGTGGTTGGTTGAATCCACAGATATAGACTGTATTTTGAAAGGAGTTGCTGCTGAGACTTCTGTTATTGCTGAATCTTGATTTATAAGTGCTTAGCAATATGACAGGGGCCTCCAAAAATATGTTAACCAACCTGGTGTAACAGTTAATGTTCACATTCTGACCTGAGAAATCCCTGATTATAAAGCTGATTTTATTGGTTTTTTTCATGGATGAACTACCCCAACTTAATTAAGGTGGAAAAAAAAATGTAAAGGCCAAGGGAGTTGTTACATAAGAAATGAAGAAAAAGTGGGTAGGGACTTGCTGGTGGCACAGTGGTTAAGAATCCGCCTGCCAATGCAGGGAACACAGGTTCGAGCCCTGGTCCGGGAAGATCCCACACACCACGGAGCAACTATGCCCGTGTGCCACAACTACTGAGGCTGTGTTATGGAGCCCGCGAGCCACAACTACTGAAGCCCGCGTGTGCCACAGCTACTGAAGCCCATGCACCTAGAGCCCATGCTCTGCAACAAGAGAAGCCACTGCAATGAGAAGCCCGCACACCACAACAAAGAGTAGTCCCCTCTTGCCGCAGCTAGCGAAAACCTGCACGCAGCAACGAAGACCCAATGCAGCCATAAATAAATAAATAAATAAATTTATTAAAAAAAAAAAAAAGAAGAAAGAGTGGGTATAATTCAGGGTTCCAATACCTCTTTTTAAGTAGACTTAGAGAGGAGGGGGCTGAGATTAATTTCTGGGACATTACCATGGGACTTTGAGATATGTGGAACCATGCAACTAGACTAATATTTTCATGATTTTGTATTCTCCTTAGGCTCACTTGTTCCTCTTATTTGTGGTAAGTTTTCTTAAATACTTGAAGAAAACTTCTAATGGTGATTTATAAAAATGTATGTAAAATGTGAGGCCCTATATCCTGACTGCTAATTTTTTTTTCACTTTAACTCATAAGAAGTTATCTTTTTTTTTAGTGTTTTAAGGATCTTTTAATGTGCACTTCACATCACAAACTGTCACTTTTCGATAGCATGGAATAAATGACTTGAACAGCTATTCCCAGTTTTTAAATTGAAAGTTAAAGCTTACCAAAAATTTAGTTTAACTCTTGGTCTTTTGCATGATTTTGTTACTACCAACATAGGCTGGCTTATTCTGCAGTAACAAAATGTATTTCACAACTGAGAGTTAAATGTTGCTATGCAAAGTCATGGGATCTTGGTGTCCTGAGCTCCTAATTTCACCCCAGTGACAAGAATATTACTGATAAAACTGAAAAGAACAGAAAAGCTCAACAGGAACTTGACTGGAGCCCTGTGGTCAAATGCTTGGTCCTTTAGATTTAATATGGACTGGATTGAATCCAAAACTTTAGGCCCACATATGATGATCTAGGAATTCAGTATTTATATGGCTGAAGAAGAACAAGTAGAAAAGTCACGTAACATTTTCCCCACCACTAGGAATAGGCCCTACAGTCACTTCAAAACAAGGTAGGTCACATTTTTCTAGCATTTGATACTCTGATTTGTTTTCTAGGTTTTTCGGCAGGGGTAGTCACTCTTTTCTGCTTGGGTGCTATCACCTTACGCATGATATTAAAACACAGAGAACGGTAAGTTCAACGCATGCTTGATCAAAACGCACAAAAGATTTTGACTTCTTGCCTGAAACTAAACACAGAAGGACAAGTTAAATGAAATAAATACTGCAATGGGATAACTGCAATAAGGTATCTTGTGTTAAATAGAAGGCCCTTTCTGTAAGAACTTAAAAGATAACAAACTAATTTTATTTGAATGATGTTTATTCAGATCAGATTATGTTTATTTATACATAATAAAAAATCTGGAAAACAGAAAAAAATCCCAGTCATAACACCTGCAGGTATTTGGTACGTTCCTATACAGGTATGATCATTTTTCTTATATTATTCCTCTTTTTCCTTTTAAAACTGAAATTTTGGCCTTAGAGTCTCCTTCCTTAATTTTTTTTTCATTTAGCCTCAGGTACAGATTTTTTTTAAATTAAATCATGTTTTCTTCTTACCTACTTAATTGCATATTTTTCTATTATATGTATCTATATTGTGGAAATTTTAGGTTGCTTCCACATTTATTCTGATAATAAATAAGATATGAGAAACACCTTTAAAGAAACTTTTTCCACATCTCCTTATTTCCTTAGCCTAGATTCCTAGAATTGCTAGGGATAAGTGTATGAACATTTAGATGCTTAGTAAATATAGCCAAATGCCTTTCTAGAAGGTTAGTTCTAACTTGATCATATGTCAAATAATTAACATATCTGGATGTATTGTGTTTCTGGATTCTTTTGTTGTTGTTGTTGTATTGACCTGTCTATTCTATCACAAACTACTTTGTGTTTAAATAGTACAGCTTTCTACTGTTATAATATCTGATAAAGCAAGAACCCCGTCACTATAATTTTTTAAGCTTTTCCTGTCTCTTCTGTTTGTTTTTACAGGAGTATTAGATGATTTGTCATTTTCTAAAAACAGATATGTTGTGATTTCATTTAAGTTTATAGAGTAATCGTTGAAAACTGGCACATTTTCTGTAATGCTTTCCCATTCAGAAATTTACTAGGCCTTTCTATTTGTTCAAGTAATCTTTTCTCTCACTTGGTTGTTTTCATGACTCCTTAAATATACTACTAGGTTTCTATATTTTGCTATGTTTTATTAACCAGAAATTAGACATACTTTTACATTTTAACTTATTCTTTTTAGAAAACATTTGTATCCATAAAGTAATGTTGCCATAGTGGGTCATGTGATATTTGGTGAGGACACAATCAAATGGACAGTGCTTGGGAATTTTAATCAGAAAAGTTTCCATAGTGGAGGAGATATTTCAGATGCATCTCAAGAGAGTGTAAACAAGGGGAGAAAGGTATTCCAGGTAGAAGGAGCAGTTTGAGCAAAGACCCAGAGGCTTGTCATTCCATCATATATTATGAGAACTACATAAGCAGTTGACATGACTAGGAAAATAGTATGTGTGATGGTGATTGAAGGTGAAGGTGGCATAGGTTTATGTGGAGGAGTGGCATAAAAGACCCCTCTGACCACATAAACCTTGTGGAAATTACAGAATATTCTGATAGGTGCAAAGGATACATCTTTAGCAAATGATATCATCAGGTATCAGCCTGGAAATGTTCCATGTGCTCAGGTTCTTAAGTCTCCATACATGCTAGTGTTAGGGCGGATAATTATGTAAAGTCTTACCAAATCTCAGGTAACTTCCAGTGGGGGATGACCAAGTCATGTCACCCTAAACATGTCACCCACAAACTCCAGCAAAATTACTTTAACATGCCAAGTCACTAGGATCTATCTAAATGATCTGATTACACTGTTCACAGTTCTATAATGCCTAGGGCAGGCATCAGACATGAAGGGGTTACATTGAAACTATGTAATAGTGGCATCTTTGAACCTGAATAGTTTGCTCTAAGCCTGGGAGGGTCTGAGTACTGTTGGTCTTGCAAGGGTTTACATTTGAGATGTACTTTTGGCAGTAGTGTTTATCAGAGTATGTATCACATAACCCTGGTTTTGTGAATGATTTCAGGAGAAACAGTGCTCTCTGATCAAAAAAGATTGGGAAATACTTCATACTACATTTTTCTCATGGTGATTCACAATGACCAGGAGAATATTTAAAGTCCTACAATAAAGACGCTTGTTTAATTTTTTAAAAACTAATCTCTCAAACTAGTTGGACTGCAGAACTTTTTTTTTTTCTCATATAATGAATGCTTTTAACATCCCATTGAACTAATGTTTAATTTAACAGTCTTGGGGAAATCTGGAAAGATGGTCAAGAGCTAGATCATCAAAAGCCTTGCATGTGATGACAAGGAATTGGTGTTTATCCTGTAGAATCTTAAGCAAAGAAATAATACGTTCAGATTTGCATTTTCAAAGGAAGGGGCGGTACTGGGCTGTCAACCAAAGCAGCAGTGTGGGGCTCAAGAGGATGGAATAGATGTAAGAAATACTTTCACTATGAAGAAGATAGGCTTTCCAGGATTTAGTGAATTGAAGAATGTGGGGACAAGGGGACACAAAGAATGAGTCAAGCAGATGTCACTGGGTGGACCCAATGGTTCATCAAAAGAAGAGAGGGACATGTTTGTGGGGAAAGATGATGAGTTCAGTTCTGACCTACTACTTCCAGGCACCCATGACGTAGGACTCAAGAGAGAGGACTGGACTCAGGTAGATGACATTTAAATCACAATTGAAGCCTTGGTACTGAACAGAACATAGATGATTAAAATAGGGATGAGAACAGATCTCAGGACAATAATGCTTAAGAGACAGGAGGGGAAGGAACAGTCAGAAGTAAGATGAAAGGGGAAAATAGTTTCACAGAATTCAAGATAGAAAAAGGTCTCAAGAAAACAAAACTAGGCATGTCATTTGCATGGCTTTCCTCACAGGAAGTTAGAAGATAATTTTAGCCAAGGGTAATTTAAATAGAAATTTAAGTAGAAAATGTGGTCTCTATCTCCTTCCTTCCTGCTACTAAGTTTGCTATCAGAGCATTGCAAAGTTCAGGAATGCCTACAAGCTCAAATAATTCATAATGTTCCAGTTTGATTATTAAGGTTATTAACATGTTTTTATCAAATACTATATGTAAGTGCCTCAGTTGATATGAACCAAACATATATGTTAAACTAAATTCTTAAGCATCACTCACTTGTTTTATTTCCATTTTCTAACTGACTTCAATTTAGTTTCTGATACTTGATGTAGACATTTGAGTTGCCTTCAATACTTTTTGTAAGTAAGATGAGTAATGAATCATTTGAAAATTGATGTCTAGTAACAAAATTAAATATTTTTAAAAGTCATCCTAACACGTGAAGAAGAGACTATGTTATTATTTTTCTTGTCTTCTAAGATATTTTAATAAAACCTAAATCTCACATTAACCTAAAAGTTACCATTTTGTAATAATTTTAATGTATATTCCCCTTAAATATGTAAGTTGACCTCTTAAATATGATAGTGAGTGACAGGCTGTAAGTACCCTCAACAGTAATCTTTCTTACCCAATAATTTTGTATTACTTTATCTCAGAGTTCTACATGATGGTACAATCACATTTTATTGTCCTTTGCTAATTTTGGCAAAGAGTTTTAGAAGCACAGCAAAGTACATGTGCTTTCAAAGAATAAAAGTAAAACTGTCTTCAAAATAATTTAAAGCTTTTAGTGCTGCATGACTATGTAAGGATTTTGAATTAAACATCAAATCTAAAAAATTTATTTTTAAGTTACATTGGAAGATTGGTTCCCCAAAGGTAAATTTATGATCATATTATAAAATGAAAGCTTATGACTTTTTTTCAGTCTGGGAGTCATAGTTATTAGTCATTAAGAGTCCTGCCTAATATCAACTTCTGTCTTGGATACTTAGCAGCTTAGCAAGTTATTTTCATGGGTCTTTCCAAAAAATGGGGGTTACCTCACAGGATATTTAAGACAATAAAATGAAATCATCCGTGAAAAGTACTTACCTGGTGTTGGGAATTATGGAAAGGAAACAACTTTTACACCTTTATAGTAATCATAGCCAATGAGTAAATAATTTCTTTTTTCTTTTTTCTTCCACTTAGCAATTACTATACAAATGCAAGCCGTAAAGAAGACGTTCATTTAGAAACACTGGAAGTATATTCTGTTGATCCATACAACCTAGCAAACTAATCAAAAGACAAACTGGTATCTTATTAATTCATATGTCAAATTTTCCTTCAATTTAAATGTATCACTAAGCATAGTACTAAATATATATGGTTCTGTTGCACGTCTTTACTAATCATGCACAAAAATTGTTAACTTATCTATTTCACATTGCCAACTGTGTCCCTGTTTTTGTTAAAATTTATTAATCTATTCAACAAATATTTAAATAAATAGAAAAATAATTAAGAATAAGATAAATAAGAACATGATAAGTATTGTGGAGAAAAAGAAAGCAGGAAAGGGGATAGATAGGGCAGGGTAGTTGGAAGAGAAGTCCTCACTAAGAAAATGACATTTGAGCAAAGACTAATGTGAAGTAAGGAACTAGCCTTGTAAAGGAAAGAGCATTCCAGGAAGAAAGAACAGTAAGTGCAAAGATCATAATAAGGTGGTGTGTTCCTGCTGCAGTGTGGCCTTGCGTGGACTGACCAAGGGAGAGAGCGGCAGAGACGAAACCAGAGAGGTACAGGAGGAGGGTGAGGATGGTCGACCCTACAGAGTATGCTAGGTCATTGTAATGAGCTTAGTGTTTATTCTGAGATGGGAACCACTGGAGGGTTTTAAGCAGAGAAGCAAATGATCACTTTAACTGCTGTGTTAAGAAGAGAGTGTAGGTAGCCACGGGTGGAAGATGGGGAATCCCTGTGGACCCTATCACAGAACTCCAATAAATTGTGAGTGGCTACCAACAAGCTGGTAAGAAGAGTTCAGATTCTGCATGCATTCCTGAGATAGTGACAGTAGAGTTTGCTGACAGTTTGTATCAGGATATAAGAGAAAGGGAGGAGTCTATGATGCCTGGGTTCTTTGGCCTGAGTAACTGGAAGGACAGAATTTCCATTAATTATGACAACTGAGAATGAAAAGCAACTGAGAATGAAAAGCAAAAGTTACACTTTGGAGATGTTAAGTGTGACATATCTAATAGACATCCACGTACAAGTGCCAAAAAGGTAGCTGGATGTACAGGTCAGCACTTCGGGAATAGGACCAGGCTTGGCATACAAATTTGGGCCTTGTCAGTATATGGATGTACAGAATAATGAAACTGAGTAAGATCAGCAAGGGGGTGAAAGAGGTTAGCAAAGAGGAAAGGTCCAAGTGCTAAGCCCTGGATCCTCCAACATTAGGAGTCATGGAGTGGGGAGGAGCCAAAACAGGGGTGAAGAAGCAGCTCTGATACAGGACAGAACCCCAGAGTGTGGTGCTCTAGAGTCATGCAAAGAGAGAACTTTAATGAGGAGGGACTGATAGACCCTGTCAAATGCTGCTGAGAGATCGGGAAAGATTAGTCGTGAAAACTGACCATTGTGTTTAGCAGCACAAGATTTGCTGGTGAACTTGACAAGTACAGTTTTGGTGTAGAGGAAAGAGGCAAATTAGAGCTGATTGAAGTGACCTTAAGAGAGAATGAAAGGAGAGAAATAGGAGATATTAACTCTTTCAAGGAGTTTTTCTATAAAGAAGAGCAGATAAGTAGAGTAATGGCAAGAATAAGAAGTAAAGGGAAGTATTTTTAAGAGTGGAGGAATAGCTGTTATTCCTGTAAGCTGAAGAGAATATTTAGCAGGAAGGGGGAAAATGATGGCAGGAAATAAAAGGACGAATTGCTGGAGCAACATCTGGGTAAGCTAGAAGGAGTGGGATCTAGGACTTAAGCAGAGGAGTAGACCTTAGATAGGAGCATGGCCTTAGTAACAGGAGGGTAGGTAGAATATATGGGTGCAGATGAAGGTAGGTGGGGAGATGTGATGATGAAAGCACATGTGGAAGTTCTCTTCTGTTGCTTCTGTTTTCTCGGTGAATAAAAAGAAAAATGATCAGCTGAGAGGGAGATTAGGAAAGGAGATGTTAGAGATTTAAGGAGAAATGAGAAGGTATTAAATAGTCACCATGAGAGTTGAAACCTGAATGATAGGGAGTATAGAAAGGTTGACAGGCAACATGAAGAGTCCCCCTGAGGTTCCCAGGAGAAAAAGGGTGTGAACATTTGACAGTTTGCTAAGCCCAGGCCGTACGCTGAGGCTTTTTCATGCCTTATCTCATTTAGCCCTCACTATAGCTTTAAAAGGTGTGTATTATTCCAAGATAATACCTAGGTGAGCATATAATATCCCAGCCGAGAAAACCAAGGCGAAAAGGCTCTCTTGGCCAAAGACTTGGGGGTCAGTAATTAGCAAAGGTAGAATTCAAGCTCCAATCTGACTTCAAACTGCTTTCTCCTACATAATCTATAAGATATAAAATAAAGATACCACCTCTGCCCTCTTGGAACTTATTTTAGTAACAAAAATAAGACATATACATATCATAGTGTAAGATTAAGTGCTAAAAACAAGATACAGAAAAACTGCTGTGGCAGTTGAGGAAGAAAAGCTTCCTTGTTGCTAGTGAGTCGTAGCCAAAGAGAAGAAGAGAACAGGAGAGACTACCAGAGTGATCTCTAAATCCAAAGCCGTGGGAACCCAAAGTAAAGTTATTACCTAAATGTTTGTTGAATGAATATTTGAATGAGTGAGAATGAAGCCATTGCTTCAATTTCTCCCTCATTTATTTTTATTCATATTTATCAGTATAAAATTTAATTATTATTTGCTTTACTTCATGTTATATGAAGAAGGACCACTTAATTGAATGATACCTTCTCATAGGCTTGATGCTCCATTATTTATAGCACTTTTAATTGGTATATATAGAGAGAATGTTAAAGCTCATATTTAAACTTTGAGTTATACCACTGCCTTTCATGCTGTCTCCTAAATAGAAATTCATCTATTTCAGTATGCCTTGTTGCTTGGAACCCAACTGAACATTGGTTGGAGAGAAACCTAATATCAGCAAGTCTGTTGGCATGGTCTCAACATCAGTGAGATTATTTCATAAGTTTTAGCTCCTATATGCACTTAGCCTCAAGCAGAACAAAGAAAATTTGCTTGATGATAAAGATGGAAGCCCAGTTTTACTGCTACGTGCTCTTCAAGGACTTCTTGAAGCCTCACCTGTGACATATTTGGAGCCAGGCTATGGATATAAACAGTTAAATAGCTCTGAAAATTGTCACCTTTTCCAGGAAGGCACTAAAAAGAGCTGTCCTTGTGTCTAGACTCTTCTTTTTATAATCAGCATACTCACTGTTACCATATACTTTTGGTTGTAGTGTGGTTTAAATTATTTAAGCAAAGTATGAAGCATATCCTGCGGTTATGATGGGCATACATTTTGGGGGAAGTCTGATTTTATTTTAATAGGAGTATCTTTCTCTGATATAGTTAAACATTTCACTTTTATTTCCTCTTGGTTTGAGTTTTTCTCATCGTATATACTTTGCCTTTGCATAATCGCTCAGTAATTCCAATTTGCACAATTTTTGTAAATTATGGGAGTCAAGTTTTAATTCTGAAGTTTAATTCTGAAGTAACTGTAGTTGCTTGTAAAATGTCATTTGATAATGTGTACATTCATCAGTCAAATAAATGTTGTCTTTAAAGAAAAACACTTGCCTTATGTGATTTTTTTTTTTTTCTGGAGTCAATGAACTCTTGAATAACGGCATAGTCTTAGGGTTTTTAGAGTTCCTGATTTAACGTTGATGCATTCTGGATCCCACCACTTCGTCATGTTAGCCAAACTCTCAACCCCCAAACTCAGTTCCCTCATCCTCAAGGCTTAGCAAGCCAATACTTTCCCCCAGGGCACTCATTCTCTCCTTCCACACTCTAAATCCAGCTGTCAGTTTGCTCTGTTCCAACATTTCAATTATTGAGAAAATAAGATCTTGCTCATTGGCTACCACAGATTTACTCTCCCCATTTTCTCTTAGACTGTGTATGCTGTTTGACATCTTTTTTTAAAACATTGTGGTTAAAAAAACATGTAACATAAAATTTACGATCTTAACCATTTTTAGTGTACGGTTCAGAAGTATAGAAGCGTTCAGTATATTCACATTGCTATGCAACAGATCTCCAGAACTTTTTCATCTTACAAAACTGAAGCTCTATATCCATTAAACAGTAACTCCACATTCCCTTCATCCTTCAGCCCCTGCCAACCACCATTCTACTTTCCATTTCTATGAATTTGACTACTTTAGATACCTCATATAAATGCAACCATACAGTGTTTGTCTTTTTGTGACAGGTTTATTTCACTTAGTATAGTGTCCTCAAGGTCCATCTATGTTGTAGCATGTGTCAGAATTTTTTTTCAGACTGAACAATATTTCACTGTATGTATATACAATATTTTTTATTCCATTCACCCATCAGTGGACATTTAGCTTGTAATGCTGCTATGAACATGGGTGTGTAGATATCTCTTCAAGACATTGCTTTCAGTTCTTTTGGATATATACCCAGAAGTAGTATGCTGTTTGGTATCTTATTCATTCACAGTCAGTACCATTTTCCTTTCTACAACTCATCTGTTCTTGCACCTCAAGCCATCTGCTCTATTATACCTTCGTCTCTACTCTATTCTCCTTCTTTATCATAGCAGAGGATGAAAACATCACAGGATAACTCTATTTCCTCTCCCTTCACCTCCAAGCTTATCTATACCCACTCATCTTATTCTCATTTCCACCCACCACTTTTTACAGACTATACAGTTCTCTTCTCATCCCTTTCTGTTTCTTCCAGGATACTGCTCCCTCAGTAATACCATCTCTCATCACTGGCTTCTTTTTTCCACCTACAAATATTTTCAAGCCAGTACCCACTTGCATGACAGAAATCCATCTCACACTGGCTTAAACCAAAAAGGAATTTTATTATGCCACATGACAGAAAAGGTCAAGCATGCAGCTGGCTTAAGTCAAAATGTGAATTAACTATTCAAATCATATCCTCAGGACTCTGTTCCATTCCCTGGTTCTGTTTTTTTCTTGCTGGACTCATACTCTGATAGACACTCCCTAAAAACTGGCAAAATGTTTGTTCATGATGCCAAGTGCACATCTCGTCAGCTTAGCATTCCAGCACAATGAACTTCTCTTGTCCAATAACTCCTGCAAAAGTGCCTTCATTACCTCTGATATGTCCAACTAGGATCACATGTCCCCATTTCAACCATTTACTAGGATGAGAGCAGTGAAATAAGCAGATGACAAGGCCTAGGCTGCTTGTCCAGGCTTAGAGCTAGGGATAGGATTGATCTACCTCAGTTGTTCTCAAGTGGGGCATTCACACCTCCTCTCTGCAGAGGACATTTGGCAATGTCTATAGACATTTGTGATTGTTACAGCTGGAGGAGGGGAGTGCTACTGGCATCTAGTGGGTAGAAGTCAGAGATGCTGCTAAACATCTTACAGTGCACAGGACAGCCCCCAAAACAAAGAATTGCCTGCTCAACGTGTCAATAGTGTTGTATTTGAGAAACCTTGGTCCACCTGAACCACATGGAACTGTGGAAAAGAGGAAAAATCAGGGGCCCAATTCCAGAAGAAGGGGCCCAGTTAAAGCAACAAATATCCACCCCCAAGCCTGAAAACAAATCCTCCCCAAACCATCCATGCTTTCTCTCTTAAACTATCTCCCTTCTCTTTACCACCAAATTTTCTGAAAAAGGGGTTGACCTTAGCTGATTTACTAATTTCATTTATTCACTTAACAAACAATTGTAGAAATCATTCTTGTGTGCTACGTAGTGTTTTAGGTTGTGGGATATAGCAGTGATAAATGGACATGTTCTCTCATGTAGCTTTTATTCTAGTGAAGAGAGGCAGACAACAAGAAGATTGTCAGATGGAAGTAAAATGAAAAAATAAGTAAAATTTTAAAAATTATATGAAGCAGAGAAAGAGGAAAGGAAGTTCTGAATGGATGTGCAATTGTAAATAGTGGCCAGAGAAGGTTTCACTGAGAACATCACATTTGAGCAAAAAAACTCAAGGAGATGACGGAGGTAGCCATGCAGATAGATATCTGGTCAGAAAGTGTTCCAAGCAAAAGAAACATTAGGTGAAAAAAAACCAAAACAAAACACAATAGAACAAACAAAAACAAACCAAAAAAAATCAAAGAGGGACTATGTCTGCTGCATTTGGAGAAATGTTTTTGCATGCTTATGGTAAAATCCAGTAGAAAGGGGGAAAATAATGATTCTGGAGAAAGAGGGGAATTCCTGGAGTGATGTCTTTGAGCAAGTAAGAACAAATTGAATCTAGTGCACTAGTGGAGAAGTTAGCCTTCGATAAGGGTGTGAACAGTATAACCATACTAAGAGGAGATAAGGAAACTATATAAACCAGATAGAGGTATTGGTGTTAAGTAATGAAAGAAGTTTGTGGAAGTTTTCTTTGATTTTTTTTCTAGAAAATAAAAGAAGCAAAGCTATAAACAGAGACTAATAATGATGGAGGAGAAGTCAGAGTTCAATGTCAAAATAAAAAATTTGAAATAGTCTCTTGGAAGAATGAGAGAGTAAATGGACTAGGTAAGTATAGTAAGAACACCAGGCAGCATTACAAAGGTCCATTTGAAATGAGTTGTCATTAAACAGACTAGCTCCCATGGATATGTGTTTTTCTCCAACCATGTTCAATTTCATGGGTACAGGGGCAAAATTATGGAGAAATGAATCTATCCAAGATTGTTCGTTTAATAAATATGATAAAGTGGGAGAAGGGCAAAGAAGCCGAGGTTGTATGCAAGATAGTGATTATAATGATCGATCATGGAATTTAACCTGGTAAGGATGAAAGTGAGGACACTAAGGGGGTTTGAGATTGAAAGATGGCAGTAAGATCAATGGACTGTAGGAACTGAGAGATACAAAGATTGTTGGGATCAGGGTACTAGAGGTGAAATAGAAGGATAGGACTGGTGGTTGGACAGTGGGATGGCCAAAATTATGAAGGGATTATAGTAATTAATGACGACAGGGTCTAAGGTATGGCCATGGGCATAAGTGGCAGAGTAGAAGGAAGAACAAGATCATTGGCAGAGAAGAGGTCAAGGTGCCGAAAGGCCAGGTATTTGGAAAATACCATCACTGTGAATATCAATTCACTGAGGACTATGACAGGAGTAACAGTAGAGGAGTTTGCCATGAGCTAGGAGCTAAAACCTTCAAGATATGAGGGAAGGAAGCAGATGCTAGAAGATTAGTGTAAAAAGAAGTGGTAATGAGTGGCATATTCTGATAGCATATGAGGTAAGCCTGGGGAATTGAATCTTCTATTCCCTTTTCCATGGTCTACCATGATCTGGCTTCTTTTTCCGTTGCTCTGTAGAGAATATCTTGAAAGGATAATATCAAATCCTTGATAGAGTGGTATTAAAGTATTAAAAAGGAAGTGTGGTAAATGATGTGATCAAAGTAGACGTTTCTTGCAGTAAAGTCTTGGGAGAGAGTCTAATGGAAAGCAATGGAAAATTAAGAATATATCTGGCCTTTGGGACACTGCCCTTTCTCAACTAGTGAGGGTAGAAAGTGAGACTTGAATAAAAGGGATAAATGAAGTAAGACAGTATTCTGGATTGTTTTTGTGAGCTAAGGCTGTACATGCTGAATGATATAGGTTTGCTGGACTGTGTGTACATGGGTCTCCAACGGTGAAAGTACACTGAGTAGAGAATAGTTTTCAACCTTGAGTGTCTTTACTCCACCATGAATCATATCTATGCATGGAGGAGAAAAGAGCTAGCATATTTACTGAAATATCTGCTACAATATCTTTTCAACCCTCATCCCCCTCTCCTCTCTACAGCATTTGATATTTGGAATTACTCCACTCTCCATACGACTTGTTTCGACTCTTGCTTCAGAAATGAGTGGCTCTTGTTTCTACTAATTTTTAAATCTGGAGTTCTTGTCTTAGGAACCACAGACCTCCAAAAATTCGTGGCTAGAACTGTATTTCTGTTTAACCAGTGTTCTTTGTAATCCCATGTACTTTATTTTTTGCATTTAAAAAATAATTCTGAGAAGGGGTCCTGCTTGATTAAACAGGCAAAGTGGTCCATGATACACAAAAATGTTAAAAACCTCTGGTTGATAAGTCATACAGAAAAAGACAAATGCTGTATGTTATCATTTGTATGTGGAATCTAAAAAATAAAACAAAAGGATGAATATAGGGCTTCCCTGGTGGCGCAGTGGTTAAGAACTCACCTGCCAATGCAGGGGACACGTGTTTGAGCCCTGGTCCCAGAAGATCCCACATGCCTCAGAGCAACTAAGCCCATGTGCCACAATTACTGAGCCTGCACTCTAGAGCCTTTGAGCCACAACTACTGAAGCCTGCGTGCCTAGAGCCCATGCTCTGCAACAAGAGAAACCACCGCAATGAGAAGCCCACGTACCACAATGGAGAGTAGCCCCCACTTGCTGCAACTAGAGGAAGCCCACGTGCAGCAATGAAGACCCAACACAGCCAAAAATAAAAACAAATAAATTAATTAATTAAAAAAAAAAGAATGAATATAACAGAACAGAAACAGACTCACAGATATAAGGAACAAACTAGTGGTTACCAGTAGGGAGAGGGAGGGGGAGAGGGACAAGATAGGGGTAGGGAACTAAGAGGTACAAACTACTATGTATTAATAAATAAGGTACAAGGGTATATCATACAGCACAGGGAATATAGCCAATAATAACTTTAAATGGAATATAAGCAATAAAAATTTTGAATCACTATGTTGTACACCTGAAACTAATATTGTACATCAATTATACTTCAACAAAATTTTTTAAAAACCTCTAGATGAATCCTGATCTTTCTATTGTTTATTGTACATGTTCTCCCTTAACAGACCCAACAATTCCTGAGATTTTTAACCCTCTTCCATCCATTTCCTTTTCAGAAGTCCTCATTATGGGCCTTACTAGAAGTCCAGCTTCATAATCAACAAACTACCTATATTCCCAAACTTTTCCTAGAACATTCCCACACCTCCTGGCTGTCACGAAACTCCATTTGCCCAATGACCATAACTTTCTCAGTTAAAAATCCAAAGAGCTTTTGACATTCTCCCTTGATCAGGTTACCCTCCCTCCTCCATATTAATTTCCTGTTACTGCTATAACAAATTACCTTGAATCTTAAAACAACACAGATTTTTGTTTTAACAATTCTGGAGGTCAGAAGTCTAAAATGAGTATTACAGGGCTGGACCAAGGTGTTGGTGGGACTGACTCTTTCTGAAAACTCCAGAAAAGAATCTGTTCCTTGCCTCTTCCAGCTTCTAGAGGTAGCTGGCATTCCTTGGCTTGTGGCAGCATCACTCCAATCTCTGCTTCAGACATTGCCTTTTCCCACTTTGTTCTGCTGCGTTCCTCTTATAAGAACCCCTTTGATTATGTTGCCCACCCAGATAATACAGGATAATCTCCCCATTTCAAACTCCTTAATTTAATCACACCTGCAAAATCCCTCTTGCCACATAAGGTGACATATCACACGTTGTGGGGAATAGGACGGGGACATCTTGGGGACCATTATTCTGCCTACCACACACTCCCATTTCTCTCATCTTTGAATTCTTACCTTTCCCTCCCCCATACTTCTTATTTCAATAAATAGCACTACCATTCACTTTGAATCCTCGGGCTAACTATAGATTTCCTTCTTTTTCTCACCACTAACTTTAAGAAAGAAATTAACCAAAATCCAATGCTTGAGCAAATTTTGTTCATCTGCAATATCTTTCTTAATTGTCTACTTTATCCCCAGTCACAGTCACCACCAAACCCCACCCAGATGATGGCAAAAGCCTCCTTGCTGGTCTCCGCTATTGCCCTATTCCTATCCAGTCTCTATACTATAGACAGAATAATACTTTTAAAAATGCAAATTTGATTAAGTCACTCTCGTTTAAAAAAATCTTTCGGTGGCTTGGTGTATCTCAATTCAACATAAAGAAATTGGTTCTTCATATTCCTTGTACACTGAGCATGCTGCCTGCAACAGTTGCTTCAACAGAGAAAGCAGGCATTTCTTTAGGTGACCTACCCACGTGGATTCTTGAGAAGGGGAAAAGTCGCGCAGGGGTGTAAAAAGCGAAGTTGTGAGAATCCACCGCCTTTGTCTGGAACTGCCCATCCTCACACGCGGAATACATCAAGGAGCTGAAAGCGCTGCCAGATTTTCCTCCTGTACCTGGATCTCTAAGGTGGTCTTTGGGAGTGATACTTGTTAGAAACAATGCAAACTGGGAGTAAACAAGACCTTGCTCACCAAGGGGAAGTTGTGGTCAAAAGCTTTTTGTCCCGGAACCTCCGCCACGCTTCTCAGACACTGGGAGCGGAACCGGGTGTGTGGTACTTCTCTCGGCTGCACTTTCCCCTGACTGACTTCGATTTTCTCCGAGATCGCATCTGGTTACTAGAGGCCCTTGGGGACGATGGGAGCCACTTCTCCGAGGAGCCGGGAGCCTCTCCTGCCGCCAGCGTTCCCTACCTTCTGCCCCGGAGGAGCCCTCCTGGCGGTTCTGGTGCTGCTCGCGCTGCCGCCGGCCTGGGGTGAGATGCGGGCGGGCGTGGGAGCGGGCGCGGCGGGCACTACCTCGCTGGACCTCGCGCCCAAAGTGTCTCTTTCCATGCGCTAGGCGCGCGAGAAGGCAAGTCGGCTCCGGGATTCCCCTCTGTGTCCCGGGACACTGCTGGCACTGGTCGAATTCCTCTCTTCGGGGGGCTTATGTTGTGCTCAGCGCAGACGATGAACAGGTGCTGCACGGAATTGCTTGCCTTTGTGTTAATACAGAGACTGGCTTATAGCAGTGCGGCGCTGATCACAGGGAAAGAAAGGGGGGTTGGAAATTCGACAAACTTGGGTTCTAATCCTAGAAACATATTAATTGTGAGGAAAGTTGCTACATGTGTTTCGTCATCTGTCAATGCGAATACTGATCTCTGTACCTCATGGGGTTGGTACCTAAATGGCATAAAGCCTGTCAAAGGTCTAACACAGGGCCTGCCACTTGATTTTTATCGTCATTACTTCAGCTCTTTGTTCACGAGAGTGTTTGGACAAGCAGTCCAGGGGGTGCAATTATCACCTGAAAAGTGCCCTGCATCCGGCTATATTCACCCCACCCACACCCCAAACAACCACTGCCATCATTACAGATCCCAGGTGCTTGGGATTAGAAGAGCTAGCTAAGCTGCAGAACCCTCAGTGTAACGGTTACCAGTAGAAGGAGAGTGTAGAGATGTTTACATATTGTCCCATTTTAGTCAATTGTTTAGAACAAAACTATCATGAAAATTTTGATGTGGCATCCTCCCTTCCTTCCGTTAGCTTCAAACAGGTAAACCGAGATTAGAACCCTTCTCTTCTTATTTTTGGCTTTCCTAGAAGTCTTCTTAGTTGCTTAGACTCATGTCAACATCTTGGTTGAAGAGACAGTCTTTTTTTGTCCAGCCTCTTCTTGACAACTCCGTTTGCTCTTCGCCGTCACTAGACGTTTTGCATTCATTATTATTTATTTATTTATTTTGCGGTACGCGGGCCTCTCACCGCTGCGGCCTCTCCCGCTGCGGAGCACAGGCTCCAGGCTCCGGACGCGCAGGCTCAGCGGCCATGGCTCACGGGCCCAGCCTCTCCGCGGCACGCGGGATCCTCCCGGACCGGGGCACGAACCGTGTCCCCTGCATCGGCAGGCGGAATGTCAACCACTGCGCCACCAGGGAAGCCCCATTCATTATTTGATTGTGCCTTCTCTTCTAAGAGGAGAAGGAAAACCAAGTTTCCAAAGAAATTGCTATTAATATCTTATCTCCTTAGACGTCATAAAAGAACCTGTTCACTGAAGAAATGGGATAAAACCTAAAGCTTTATTTTCAGAAGAGAAGCATGCCAAGTAAGTTAAGCAATCTGTGCTTATAATTTTTTTTTTTTTCGGTATGCGGGCCTCTCACTGTTGTGGCCTCTCCTGTTGCGGAGCACAGGCTCCGGACGCGCAGGCTCAGCGGCCATGGCTCACGGGCCCAGCATGTGGGATCTTCCTGGACCGGGGCACGAACCCGTGTCCTCTGCATTGGCAGGCGGACTCTCAACCACTGCGCCACCAGGGAAGCCCTGTGCTTATAATTTTTGTGGACTTTGTGGCTATCTGTCTCCCTTCTTACTGAAATGTTGTTGTAGCCTGTCCGTGTTTATTAAATTACTATTATAGTACAATCACAGACACTATTTTTTTCAATGTCAATTTATCTCTTTATTTTTAATGTAACATTTGTTCAATTTATAGAACTAATTTTTTTAACATCTTTATTGGAGTATAATTGCTTTACAATGTTGTGTTAGTTTCTGCTGCATAACAAAGTGAATCAGCTATATGTATACTTATAACCTCAAATCCCCTTCCTCTTGTGTCTCCCTCCCACCCTCCCTATCCCACCCTTCTAGGTGGCCACAAAGCACCGAGCTGATCTCCCTGTGCTATGCAGCTTCTTCCCACTAGCTATCTATTTTACATTTGGTAGTGTATATATGTCAGTGCTACTCTCTCACTTTGTCCCAGCTTACCCTTCCCCCTCCCTGCCAGACACTATTAATTACAAAACAAAATTTCCTAAGGTCATCATAATAACTTCAAAATGTGAAACAGCCTAAACTAAACTATCTAGTAATTTACTTGCCCAAGTAATTTAGCTAAAGAAAATGCTGATGGAATGCTGACAGTGTGCACAGCCCTTTGGAGTTTGAAAGAAATGTAAGAGAGAGTTATGCCTCCAAGGTGTATGCATACAGGGTGGTAGGGTGGTGGGGTTTTATGAAATCTCCTTAATTAGGCGGCCAGTGTTCTGGTTTGTCCAGCCTCTGCTACTTACTAACTGGGAGCCTTGAACCCAGCAAGTCAATTAACATTCCTGATCTTGAGAGTCCACACATATAAAATAAACATAATTGGCATTCTGCTATCTGAGAGGGTTATTGTAAAAATCAGATGAGGTAGTGTGTGTGACAGGGTTTTATAACCTGAAAAATCCCCATGGGGATCTACAAAATCATTACTAGGAAGTCACACAAGAGCTTGAAGGCCATGGGGTGATTGAAAAGGGAGATCCAGTGATCTTAACCTGGGTGGAAGGAGCATGGCTTTAACAGCACTAGAGGAGTAAATCCAAAAAAAAGATTGTAAAGCATGTTTCACAGGGATATTTATTTTACATAAAAATTAGCACACTAGTGAAGCTTTGCTAGGACCACTTTGGACCTGGAGCAGACTCTGGCGCCCTCACTTGGTAAACATACATGTTTAAATATATTTAACATTTAAATATACATAATATAACATATTACATATAAATTAATATAATTATGTTATATTCTGTAATATAACACACTGTTTTATATATATAAATTGTTATATTTATATTATAAATCATATTATGCTATATTTATGCTGTTATATAGCATGTATGATTACATTGTATATTGCAAACATATAATTATATATAACAGCTTTATTAGTTATATAATATATATTATAATGTAATATCTAATATTAACTTCTTATAGTTTGTATAGATTATATATAATATTAATCTATATAATACATAACGTGCATATTAAATATCATATATTATTTAATACCAAAGTATATATTATATTATGCCATATAGAAAATCTAATGTATATTATACATTATAACAAAGTATGTAGTACATACTATATATTATATAATACACCAATTATATAACATTTAATATATATCATAAAATATATTTAAATATTTAAATATAAAATATATAAAAAATTTTAAAGTGAATGCTCTTTTTTTCTTTAACTTAAAGAGTTACTTAAGCAAAACATTTTCAGGTCCCTTCAATAAAGGAGAGTATGCAGTATGGGGAGCAGAGCATACTCCAGGTTGTCAGCTCATGTTTGAACAGACATGGAAGAAATAAAGGGTAGTTTGTACTTATAGTATAGAATAAATCAACCTGCCTTGAGTAGAAGTTTTGAGTCAGGTGTATTTCAAAGTGGACTGTGTCATCCAAGACAAAAATCACAATGAGATGACACTATACACCCACCAGAATGGCTAAAATTTTAAAAGCTTACCATGCCAAGAATTGGCTATAAGGTGAAGTAACTAGAATTATCATACATTGCTTATTGGTAAAATGATACAACCCCTTTGGAAACAGAGTTTTGGCAGTTTCTTAGAAAGTTAAACACACATGTATCTAAGCATTTCACTCCTAGGTATTTACTCAAGAGAAATGAAAGCATATGTCCTCATAAAGACTTGTTCATAAATTTTTATAGCGGTTTTATTTGTAACAGCCAACAACTGGAAACAATTCAAAAGTCCTTCAACAGCTGAAAGGGTAAACTAAATTAAGGTGTATTTTTGCAACTGAACGTTATTCAGCAAACAAAACAAAACCACGCAAATTTTTATATGCAACACCTGGATTATTCTCAAAATAATTATGCTATGTGAAAGCTAGACAAAAATAAAAAGTACAAACTGAGTGATTCAGTTTATATAAAATTCTAGAAGTCAGATCAATCTGTGTAAGAGGAAGCAGGTTGGAGGTTGCCTAGAGAAGGAGATAGAGAGATGGATGGATTACAAAGCAACATTAGGAAACTGTAGGGAGTGTGATGGAAATGTTTGTTGTCTTGATTATGGTGATCATTTCATGGTGCATACATATGTCAAGAGTCATCAAATTGTACAATTACTGTATTTAATATATCTTAATAAAGCTATACAAAAAGTTTTTTTGTAAACTCTTGTAGATCTTGAGTTTACAGAGTTCATATTAATATAGTTATCATAGGAACCAGCCATAATTTGAGGGATTGGCAATGAAGGAGGAAAAAGAAACTAGATCAAGCTTTCTCAGGTGAAGTTTCATATACTCTTTTTCATTTGGGATATTATCCAAATTTGAATTTTTAATTATTCCATATACTATACCCAGAACTCAGGTAAGAATTTTAGGTAATTAAAGGAAAGTAATGTCATTCCAAGAACTATCCATTCCATTTGCTTTTTTGTTTTAGATCTCTGTCTTCTCCTTGTGAGGTTTGCTGTGACATTCAGCCTCTCCTAGTAAAACTTTTGACACCAGAAGGTCCATTTGGAATCTCTTCCCTTGTCCAGCATCAATGGACGAGATGAATATCTCATCCCACATATCAACTAAAGAAAAGGTGAAGGCATAACATTTGAAATCACAGGAGTTGTTTTATACTTGGTAGCTTTTTCCTGTTTGTCATGGTGGTTCTCAAAGTGCTGTTATCTATCAAAATCACCTGTGAAGCTTTTTAAAAAGATAATTTTGTGGGCTGTAACCCACAACCACTGAATTAGAGCTTTTTAGGGATATAGCCCGGACTCTTGATTTTTTTAAGTTTTGTAGGTAATTCATCATTCATCTATTCATTGCAACAAATATGCACAGACTGCTTATAATTGAGTGCTAGGCACCTGGACTAGGTATCAGTTTAGAGGAGCAAAAATCATGGGGCTTCTTGCCTTCATATTATGCATGTCTAATATGCACGTCTAATACTCATTGAAAGAAATAGCTATTTTTAGAAGCACACAAATATAAAAAACACAACTTATAGTAAGTGATATAAAAGGAAAAGTAAAGCGTCCAATTAGAAATTATTATGGGGGTGGGCAGAGGGAAGTAGTCCAGATTTAAAATCCCTGGGAGGGTCAGGGAAGGCTTCAAAAAGGAAGCAGCATTTTATTTTATTTTATTTTATTTATTTATTTTTTTTAAACATCTTTATTGGGGTATAATTGCTTTACAATGGTGTGTTAGTTTCTGCTTTATAACAAAGTGAATCAGCTATACATATACATATGTTCCCATATGTCTTCCCTCTTGCGTCTCCCTCCCTCCCACTCTCCCCATCCCACCCTTCCAGGCTGTCACAAAGCACCGAGCTAATATCCCTGTGCCTTGCGGCTGCTTCCCCCCAGCTATCTACCTTACTACGTTTGTTAGTGTGTATATGTCCATGACTCTCTCGCGCCCTGTCAAAACTCACCCCTCCCCCTCCCCATACCCTCAAGTCCGTTCTCCAGTAGGTCTGCGTCTTTATTCCTATCTTACCCCTAGGTTCTTCATGACATTTTTTTCCCTTAAATTCCATATATATGTGTTAGCATACGGTATTTGTCTTTTTCTTTCTGACTTACTTCACTCTGTATGACAGACTCTAGGTCTATCCATCTCATTACAAATAGCTCAATTTCATTTGGAAGCAGCATTTTAGCAGAGACCTGGAAGAAGAGTGAAAGTCAGAATGAAGATAAAAGTAATCATATGGAGCGAATATCACAGAAAGAAGAAAGAATATACATCTTAAAGAAGGGGGAGAATGGGTTGTGGCGGGGAAGGACTACAGCCCAGTCAGAGGAGACAGTGGTACAAGATGAGGAAAGAAACATAGGCAAGGGCACTCGTGCTTAACAGTTGCTGGTTTAATAAAGAGAATGTGTAGTGATAGATATAAGACTGTCTAATATTAGGAAAAAATAATTAAGTAATATGAACTTCCTTGGATCACCATCTTTTGCTTAAGTAGGGTACACAGATTAAGTCCCCTCATTCTGATTAAAGCCCTTAAACAGGAAAAAGGAACTTAGCAACTCTGTAGACCTAATGGCTAGCTGGATCCAGTTTCTTCAGGAATTCTCCTGTCTGTCAGTGGTCCGGTGGGAACCATGATAGAACTCATGGGTTGCAGAGATTAAATCCCAGCCTGAATCTGGGGCACACTCATTCAGGAGAACTTCTGAGATCACTGGTCACTGAGGTCCTTCAGGGCTTTTCCAACTAGACAAGTTTATTCTAAACTAGCTCTGAACACCTAGGTAGAAAATAAGCTCTTGGAAGCAAAGTGAGCATGCCCACTTCTGCAGAATATTCGAATCTACCTGTTAGCATCTACCTTTCTCTATGGCTCATAACTACTATAATGACAATTTATTAAGTGCTTTCTATGTATAAGATGCTACTAAATACTTTGCATCTTTGACCCTCTCAGCGAAAGTACTAGGTAAATATTATTATCACTTTTAGGAAGGTGAAACTGAGGCTCAGAGAAATTTAAGCAGCTCATCTAAGCCCCACAGCTAGTAAGTAGAAGACATTGGATTCAAAGCCAGGTCTCTACAAATTCAAACTTTTTAACACCATGTGCCATTATCTTTTGTGTTAGTTTCTGATTGCTGCTATAACAAATTGTCACAAACTCAGTAGCTTAAAACAACAGAAATTTATTCTCTTAAAGTACTGGAGGTCAAAATCTACAGTGGGTCCATAGAGTTGTGTTCTTTCTGGATGCTCAAGTGGAGTATAGGTTTCCTTGCTCTTTCTACCTTCCAGAGGCAGCGTACAGCCTTTGGCTCATGGCCCCCTTTCTCTACTTTCAAAGTCAGCAGTGCACTATTTTCAAATCTTCTTCGGTCTCCTTTGATCCTTTGCTTCTTTCCTATAAGGACCTTTGTGATTAACTTTAGGGTCCATCCAAATAATCCAGGATGATCTTCCCATTTCAAGGGTTTTAAATGAATCACATCTGCAAAGCGCTGTTGCCATCTTATGTAACATTCACAGTTTCCAAGGATTAGGGCATGGATGTTTTGGGAGCTCATTATCTAGCCTACCACATATTTCCACACAGATTTTCAAAACTTTAGCTGAGCCTGCTGAGGGAATCCATTGCCATTAGGGTCCAGGTTAGCAGCAAATGGTTACAGCCCAGCAAACAGCCTGCAGTGTGTACATTGATTATGACTAGTGTTAGTTTAAAATGTATGTAGAATTTAAGTACATGATAATGATAGAACAAAAGACAGGAGGGAAGTAAACAGAGTTAGCATTTCTATGGTTCTTGCATTGTTGGGGAAGTTATAATTGTTAATTACCTGCTACTATGTTAAGGATGCACATTATCTTTTTTTTTTAACATCTTTATTGGAGTATAATTGCTTTACAATGGTGTGTTAGTTTCTGCTTTATAACAAAGTGAATCAGTTATACTTATACATATGTTCCCATACCTTTTCCCTCTTGTGTCTCCCTCCCTCCCATCCCACCTATCCCACCCCTCTAGGTGGTCACAAAGCACCAAGCTGATCTCCCTGTGCTATGCGGCTGCCTCCCACTAGCTATCTATTTTACGTTTGGTAGTGTATATATGTCCATGCCACTCTCTCACTTTGTCACAGCTTACCCTTCCCCCTCCCCATATCCTCAAGTCCATTCTCTAGTAGGTCTGTGTCTTTATTCCCATCTTACCCCTAGGTTCTTCATGACCTTTTTTTTTTTCCTTAGATCCCATATATATGTGTTAGCATACGGTATTTGCTTTTCTCTTTCTGACTTACTTCACTCTGTATGACAGACTCTAGGTCCATCCACCTCACTACAAATAACTCAATTTCGTTTCTTTTTATGGCTGAGTAATATTCCATTGTATATATGTGCCACATCTTCTTTATCCATTCATCTGTTGATGGACACTTAGGTTGCTTCCATCTCCTGGCTATTGTAAATAGAGCTGCAATGAATATTTTGGTACATGACTCTTTTTGAATTATGGTTTTCTCAGGGTATATGCCCAGTAGTAGGATTGCTGGGTCGTATGGTAGTTCTATTTGTAGTTTTTTAAGGAACCTCCATACTGTTCTCCATAGTGGCTGTATCAATTTACATTCCCACCAGCAGTGCAAGAGTATTCCCTTTTCTCCACACCCTCTCCAGCATTTATTGTTTCTAGATTTGTATTCTGTTGTTTTTGGATGGAATGTCCTGTAAATATCAATTAAGTCCATCTTGTTTAATGTATCATTTAAAGCTTGTGTTTCCTTATTTATTTTCATTTTGGATGATCTGTCCATTGGTGAAAGTGGGGTGTTAAAGTCCCTTATTATGAATGTGTTACTGTCGATTTCCCCTTTTATGGCTGTTAGTATTTGCCTTATGGATTGAGGTGCTCCTATGTTGGAGGGATGCACATTATCTTTAAAGGAACAATAAAAGTAGATTATTATTATGTTGATAATAATCTAATAAAAAGAAATAAGTAAAATAATAAGTATAATTGATAATCAATAAGAAGGCGAAATAGAAGAGGATAAAGCACATAGAAAATATAGGATAAATAAAAAACAAATAGTAAGATGATTGATTGAGTCCCAAAGACATCAATAATTATATTAAATATAAACAGACAATTCCACTTTAAATACAAAGACTGTCATACTACTACATTTCCCAAACTGTGGGCTGAGGTGCCCTGGCGGCCTTCATAAATTCACAGGAGACCTAAGGAATATTTTAAATTTTCAGTGGAAACAAAACAATATTTCATATCTCTCACGTATTTTGCAAACTGCTAGCTCAGAGTAGCTCCCAGTTACATTAGGTTGCAGAAAGTTCTGCTTGGTGACATCAAATCTTTGCAAAGCTGGGTTTTCAGCAGTGGCTGTGTTAAAGAAAAAGTACCAAATGAAAATTAATGGTATAGGAAATTAGGTGGCAGTTTATAATCTGATTCCAAGGTATGAGAAGTTGAGCAGTGTCTAACATTCTATTACTAAGAATTATGGTGGGCAAAAGACTTATTAAGTGGTTTGGGTACAGTTATTTAATAAATAAAACTGTTAAGTATTTCTTTTTTGGCTAGGAATGACGTGAACAAATTACTAAGACCCCAAGAGTGCTGTGAACTAAGTTTGGGAACATCTATCATAATTAATTAAAAATAAAAACTACAGGGAATTCCCTGGTGGTCCAGTGGTTAGCACTCCGTGCTTTCACTGCCAGGGCCCAGGTTCAATCCCTGGTCAGGGAACTAAGATCCTGCAAGCTGTGCTGTGCAGCCTAAATAAATAAATATATAAATAAAAGAATAAATAAAAGTAAAAATAAAAACTATGTGTTCCATACAAAGCAAGTAATATACATGTTCAGAGACAGAATGAATGAATATAAAAAGATGGAAAACACATTATGCAAAAATGAACCAAAAGAAAGCTGATTTGACAAATGTGGCATTATGACGATCTTTGTCTTTAAATTATCATTGTGTGTTTATATTTAAAATAGTTATAGATATATTGAGGATTAAATCTACAAACTTGTTATTTGTTTCTTAATTGCCTTATAACTAAAGTAGACAAAATAGAATTTGTGTCAAGATTCATTACTAAAGAGAGATATGTTCTAATAATAAAAGAGTCTATCTACTAGAAAATATAATTTTAAAATATATAAAGGTACATTACTGTACCTAAATAAAAATGTTAAAACTATGTATATATTAATATATAAAAATAAAAAAATGGACAGAGTTAGAAAAAGAAATAAGACACATGTACAATAGATGGAACATTATCTGGTAGAATAAGCAGACTCCCAACAAATCAGTAACTGTGTAGAAGATTTAAACAAATATTAACCGATTGTGCCTCACTGATATACCCAGGGCACTGCACCCTCTACCACAGACACATATTTTTTACATACACCTACAGTTATCTCAGTTGATCATATGCTGAGCCATAAAACAAACTCAGTCAATCTCAAAACTTGATAATAAATATACAGCTAAAAACATTCCTCAAATGGTTGTAAATTCTGCAAAACATTTCTAAGTAAACCATGGGTCATTGAAGAAACTACAATGGTCATTATCAAATATTTTAAACTGAAAAAAAAGAAAATATGACACATTAAAACTTGCGGAATACATCTAAATCAATGCTTAGAATAAAAATAATAGTCTGAAGCTTTTTTTAAGACTATGAAAAGCTGAAAATAAAAAATTCTAAGTAATTATCTCAAGAAATTCATTTTTTAAAAAAGAACACCAAATAAACTCAAGAAAAATTTAGTAAAAATAAAAAGAAGATAAACATAAATCAACAAAGCCAAAAGTTGGTTCTTTGAAGACTGAAAAAATTGACCAGTTAATTGATTGGTTTCAATCTATCCTCCATTATTTGAATTAATTAGTAGGGAGTGTGGGGAGGAACAAGAGATTAAAAAAGAAAAAAGAGATTTTAAAAACTAAAGTAAAATGGTATTTTTCCAGCATATATTTCTTCTTGATTACATATTGATTGACTCTAAATGGTATTTTTATTACTTTAACTTAAACCTATGAGGTCTTAAGGGGTAGTAGCTGAGTCTAATATTTAAAATATGCATTTAAAAATATGCTTTCATAGTTGTTGAGCTTTGTCTACAAATCATGTGCTGAAATTTCTTTGTGCTGACTTGGCAACAGACTTCCAACATAGGTTACTGCTACATCATGAAACATATTGGAGAAAAAAAGAGAAAGCATAGAAATTTCTACAATAACTATTTTTTTAACTCAAACACAAATTGTTTACTTTATTTCTTTAACAATAAAACAGTAATAATGACACAATAATTTAGTTGTAACAAAGCACTCAACAGAGCAAAATAAAAACAAAGCTAATTAAGGAGGCAGAGCTTCAGCTCAAGTTACTCATCTCCTTTAAACAGGAAAAACTATCATTAGTCTAGTGGTTCTCAAACAGGTCTGCTCATTTTAGGAATGGGAGGAAGGAGAACTGGTTCTTAAAAGAAATAGCTACATCCAAAGCCCACCTCAGAACAATTACATGAGAATCTCTCAGGAGTGGGGCCCATTCAAAACTTTTTGAAGTGTTGTCAGTGTTTACAACTACAAGTCTAACGTAATAAGCATTAAACACCATACCCTCAAAACAATCCAAAACCAAGGGATTTTTAAAAAAAAGAAAAGAAAAAGAAATGTGATAAATTTCTTTCCTCTTATCCTGGGAAAAGGGGGAAGGAAGCACCTACTCATTTCTCCTTGTTTTTTATCCATTTTTGATTGCCCAAAGTCAAGTTTAACAAATGTTAAATATTGGAACTTATGCAAATATCCTACCCAATTAAAATTTTCACTACTTTACATTTAGAAAGCTCTTTTAAAACAATACAAGGGGGAAGGAGCTTCAAGATGGCAGAAGAGTAAGACGTGGAGAGACCTTCCCCCCCACAAATACATCAGAAGTATATCTACATGTGGAACAACTCCTACAGAACACCTACTGAACACTGGCAGAAGACCTCAGACATCCCAAAAGGGTCTCAGTGCTCTGACCGGGTGTCAGGGAAGTGCCTCTGAAGTGGGAGAGCCAAGTTCAGGACATTGGTCCACCAGACCTCCCAGCTCCACATAATATCAAACGATGAAAAACTCCCAGAGATCTCCATCTCAACACCAACTCCACTAAACGACCAGCAAGCTACGGTGCTGGGCACCCTATGCCAAACAACTAGCAAAACAGGAACACGACCCCACCCATTAGCAGAGAAGCTGCCTAAAATCATACTAAGTTCACAGACACCCCAAAACACACAGCAGATGTGGACCTGCCCACCAGAAAGACAAGATCCACCCTCATCTACCAGAACACAGGCACTAGTCCCCTCCACCAGAAAGCCTACACAACCCACTGAACCAACCTTAGCCACTGGGGACAGACACCAAAAACAACAGGAATTACGAACCTGCAGCCTGCAAAAAGGAGACCCCAAACACAGTAAGTTAAGCAAAATAAGAAGACAGAGAAACACACAGCAGATGAAGGAGCAAGGTAAAAACCCACCAGACCTAACAAATAGAAAAAATAGGCAGTCTATCTGAAAAAGAATTCAGAATAATGATAGTAAAGATGATCCAAAATCTTGGAAATAGAATGGAGAAAATACAAGAAACATTTAACAAGGACATGGAAGAACTAACGAGCAAACAAACAATAATGAACAGCACAATAAATGAAATTAAAAATTCTCTAGAAGGAATCAGTAGCAGAATAACTGAGGCAGAAGAATTGATAGGTGACCTGGAAGATAAAAGAGTGGAAATAACTACTGCAGAGCAGAATAAAAAAAAAAGAATGAAAAGAAATGAGGACAGTCTCAGAGACATCTGGGACAATATTAAACACATGAACATTCGAATAATAGGGGTCCCATAAGAAGAAGAGAAAAAGAAAGGGACTGAGAAAATATGTGAAGAGATTAGAGTTGAAAACTTCCCTAATATGGGAAAGAAAATTGTTAACCAAGTCCAGGAAGCACAGAGAGTCCCATACAGGATAAATCCAAGGAGAAACATGCCAAGACACGTATTAATCAAACTATCAAATATTAAATACAAAGAAAAAATATTAAAAGCAGCAAGGGAAAAACAACAAATAACATACAAGGGAATCCCTATAAAGTTAAGAGCTGATCTTTCAGCAGAAACTCTGAAAGCCAGAAGAGAGTGGCAGGACATATTTAAAGTGATGAAAGGGAAAAACCGACAACCAACATTACTATACCCAGCAAGGATCTCATTCAAATTAAATGAGAAGAGAAATTAAAATATTTACAGAGAAACAAAAGCTAAGCACCACCAAACCATCTTTACAACAAATGCTAAAGGAACTTCTCTAGGCAGCAAACACAAGAGAAGGAAAAGACCTACAATAACAAACCAAAAACAATTAAGAAAATGGTAATAGGAATATACATATCAATAATTACCTTAAAGGTAAATGGATTAAATGCTCCAAACAAAAGACATAGACTGGCTGAATGGATACAAAACAAGACCCATATATATGCTGTCTACAAGAGACCTACTTCAGACCTAGGAACACATACAGACTGAAAGTGAGGGAATGGAAAAGATATTCCATGCAAACGGAAATCAAAAGAAAGCTGGAGTAGCAATTCTCATATCTGACAAAATAGACTTTAAAACAAAGATTATTACAAGAAACAAAGAAGGACACTGTATAATGATCAAAGGATCAATCCAAGAAGACGATATAACAATTGTAAATATTTATGCACCCAACATAGGAGCACCTCAATACATAAGGCAAATACTAACAGCCATAAAAGGGGAAATTGACGGTAACACAATCATAGTAGGGGATTTTAACACCCCACTTTCACCAATGGGCAGATCATCAAAAATGAAAATAAATAAGGAAACACAAGCTTTAAATGATGCATTAAACAAGATGGACTTAATTGATATTTATAGGATATTCCATCCAAAAACAACAGAATACACTGTCTTCTCAAGTGCTCATGGAACATTCTCCAGGATAGATCATATCATGGGTCGCAAATCAAACCTTCATAAATTTAAGAAAATTGAAATTGTATCAAGTATATTTCCCGACCACAACACTATGAGACTAGATATCAATTACAGGAAAAAATCTGTTAAAAAACACTAAGACATGGAGGCTAAACAATACACTACTTAATAACCAAGAGATCACTGAAGAAATCAAAGAGGAATTCAAAAAATACCTAGAAGCAAATGACAATGAAAACACAAAGACGCAAAACCTACGGGATTCAGCAAAAGCAGTTCTAAGAGGGAAGTTTATAGCAATACAATCCTACCTTAAGAAACAAGAAACTTCTCAAATAAACAACCTAACCTTACACCTAAAGCAATTAGAGAAAGAAGAACAAGAAAACCACAAAGTTAGCAGAAGGAAAGAAATGATAAAGATCAGATCAGAAATACATGAAAAAGCAATGAAGGAAACAATAGCAAAGATCAATAAAACTAAAAGCTGGTTCTTTGAGAAGATAAACAAAATTGATAAACCATTAGCCAGACTCATCAAGAACAAAAGGGAGAAAACTCAAATCAATAGAATTAGAAATGAAAAAGGAGAAGTAACAACTGACACAGCAGAAATACAAAGGATCATGAGAGACTACTACAAGCAACTATATGCCAATAAAATGGAAAACCTGGAAGAAATGGACAAATTCTTAGAAAAGCACAACTTTCTGAGACTGAACCAGGAAGAAATAGAAGACATAAGCAGGCTAATCACAAGTACTGAAATTGAGACTGTGATTAAAAATCTTCCAACAAACAAAAGCCCAGGACCAGATGCCTTCACAGGCAAATTCATCAAACATTTAGAGAAGAGTTAACACCTATCCTTCTCAAACTCTTCCAAAACAGAGCAGAGGGAGGAATAATCCCAAACTCATTCTACGAGGCCACCATCACCCTGATACCAAAACCAGACAAAGTTGTCACAAAGAAAGAAATCTACAGGCCAATATCACTGATGAGCATAGATGCAAAAATCCTCAACAACATACAGGCAAACAGAATCCAACAGCACATTAAGAGGATCCTACACCACGATCAACTGGGGTTTATCCCAGGAATGCAAGGATTCTTCAATATACACAAATCAATCAATGTGATACATCATATTAACAAACTGAAGGATAAAAACCATATGATCATCTCAATAGATGCAGAAAAAGCATTCAACAAAATTCAACACCCATTTATCATAAAAACCCTCCAGAAAGTAGGCATAGAGGGAAGTTACCTCAACATAATAAAGGCCATATATGACAAACCAATAGCCAGCATCGTTCTCAATTGTGAAAAACTTAAACCATTTCCTCTAAGATCAGGAACAAGACAATGTTGCCCACTCTCACCACTATTATTCAACATACTTTTGGAAGTTTTAGCCACAGCAGTCAGAGAAGAAAAATAAATAAAAGGAATCCAAATCGGAAAAGAAGTAAAATGGTCACTGTTTGCAGATGACATGATACTATACATACAGAATCCTAAAGATGCTACCAGAAAACTACTAGAGCTAATCAATGAATTTGGTAAAGTAGCAGGATATAAAATTAATGCACAGAAATCTCTGGCATTCCTATACACTAATGATGAAAAATCTGAAAGAGAAATTAAGGAAACACTCCCATTTACCATTGCAACAAAAAGAATAAAATATTTAGGAATAAACCTACCTAAGGAAGCAAAAGACCTGCATGTGGAAAACTATAAGACACTGATGAAAATAATTAAAGCTGATACAAACAGATGGAGAGATATACCATGTTCTTGGACTGGAAGAATCAACATTGTGAAAATGACTCTACTATCCAAAGCAATCTACAGATTCAATGCAATCCCTATCAAACTACCACAGGCATTTTTCACAGAACTAGAACAAGAAATTTCACAGTTTGTATGGAAACACAAAAGACCCCGAATAGCCAAAGCAATCTTGAGAAAGAAAAATGGAGGTGGAGGAATCAGGCTCCCTGACTTCAGACTATACTACAAAGCTACAGTAATCAAGACAGTATGGTACTGGCACAAAAACTGAAGTGTAGATCAATGGACAAGGATAGAAAGCCCAGAGATAAGGCCACACACATATGGTCACCTTATCTTTGATAAAGGAGGCAAGAATATACAATGGAGAAAAGACAGCCTTTTCTATAAGTGGTGCTGGGAAAACTGGCATGCTACATGTAAAAGAATGAAATTAGAACACTCCCTAACACCATATACCAAAATAAACTCAAAATGGATTAAAGACCTAAATGTAAAACCAGACACTATAAAACTCTTAGAGGAAAACATAGGCAGAACACTCTATGACATAAATCACAGCAAGATCCTTTCTGATCCACCTCCTAGAGAAATGGAAATAAAAAGAAAAATAAACAAGTGGGACCCAATGAAACCTAAAAGCTTTTGCACAGCAAAGGAAACCATGAACAAGACGAAAAGACAACCCTCAGAATGGGAGAAAATATTTGCAAATGAAGCAACTGACAAAGGGTTAATCTCCAAAATTTATAAGCAGCTCATGCAACTCAATATCAAAAAAACAAACAACCCAATCCAAAAGTGGGCAGAAGACCTAAACAGACATTTCTCCAAAGAAGATATACAGATTGCAAACAAAGACATGAAAGAATGGTCAACGTCATTAATCATTAGAGAAATGCAAATCAAAACTACAATGAGATATCATCTCACCCCAGTCAGAATTGCCATCATCAAGAAATCTACATTTACTACTTTAGGGCAATCCAAAAAAAAAAAAAAAAAGAAATCTACAAACAATAAATGCTGGAGAGGGTGTGGAGAAAAGGGAATACTCTTGCACTGCTGGTGGGAATATAAATTGATACAGCCACTATGGAGAACAGTATGGAGGTTCCTTAAAAAACTACAAATAGAACTACCATACGACCCAGCAATCCCACTACTGGGCATATACCCTGAGAAAACCATAATTCAAAAAGAGTCATGCACCAAAATGTTCATTGCAGCTCTATTTACAATAGCCAGGAGATGGAAGCAACCTAAGTGTCCATCATTGGATGAATGGATAAAGAAGATGTGGCACATATATACAATGGAATATTACTCAGCCATAAAAAGAAACGAAATTGAGTTATTTGTAGTGAGGTGGATGGACCTAGAGTCTGTCATACAGAGTGAAGTAAGTCAGAAAGAGAAAAACAAATACCGTATGTTAACACATATATATGGAATCTAGAAAAAAAAAAAAAGGTCATGAAGAACCTAGGGGTAAGATGGGAATAAAGATACAGACCTACTAGAGAATGGACTTGAGGATTCGGGGAGGGGGAAGGGTAAGCTGGGACAAAGTGAGAGAGTGGCATGGACATATATACACTACCAAATGTAAAATAGATAGCTAGTAGGAAGCAGCCGCATAGCACAGGGAGATTAGCTCGGTGCTTTGTGACCACCTAGAGGGGTGGGATAGAGAGGGTAGGAGTCAGGCAGACATAAGAGGGAAGAGATACTTGGAAATATGTATATGTATAGCTGATTTACTTTCTTATAAAGCAGAAACTAACACACCATCTTAAAGCAATTATACTCCAATAAAGATATTAAAAAATATAAATAAAATAAAAATTTAAAAAATAAAAAAATTACACTAAATTAACAAAATAAAATAAAATGGATCATGGATAAGGACCTACTGTATAGCACAGGGAACTCTACTTAATACTCTGTAATGACCTATATGGGCAAAGAATCTAGAAAAGAGTGGATATATGTATATGTATAACTGATTCACTTTGCTGTACAGCAGAAACTAACACAACATTGTAAATCAACTATACCAATAACAATTTAAAAAATAAATAAGTAAATAAACTAAGGGGAGAAAAAAAAACAATACTGGGGGGAGTTCCCTGGTGCCGCAGGTTAAGAATCCCTCTGCCAATGCAGGGGACATGGGCTCGACCTATGGCCTGGGAAGATCCCACATGTCGCAGAGCAACTGAGCCCGTGAGCCACAATTACTGAGCCTGCGCTTTAGAGCCCGTGAGCCACAACTACTGAGCCCGCGTGTCAGCCCTACTGAAGCCCTTGCGCCTAGAGCCTGTGCTCCGCAACAAGAGAAGCCACCACAGTGAGAAGCCTGTGCACCGCAAAGAAGAGTAGCCCCCGCTCACCGCAACTAGAGAAAACCTGCGTGCAGCCAAAATAAATAAATAAAACAAAACAAAAACAATACCAGGTTTCAGAAAGAATCCTCCACATTTTAAGTTTGCATAGATGTTTAAGTCAGCTATTTGTTCAACGAAGAAGAGTAGATGAAATATATTAGAAAGCATTTTATTAATAAGTTATTATAAAACAATATTCATTTCATGTAGCACAATTAACTTTTTGGTGCAAGAAGAGGAATATCTGAATGTTTCCCATCTATTTCTAAAACTGTCAGAATTCCTTTGTATAAGATTGATATCTTCAAATTTAGAACCTAAACATAAATTTTTCTTAAGAATGCATACATAGAATACTTCTCCTGTAAATGCACTATATCTTTGACAAATTCCTATTGGGAGGTACAGTAGTGACTGCAGGCATTTATCTTTAAAACAACTTTTCCTCATTTTTCAGGTTTGGGAATGATACCACATCAAGTATGGAAAATAACTTTTTTCCTTAAGAAGACATAAATTCACTTAGAGGTGTCTCCTCAAATTCAGAAAAACCCATTTCTTCATCTCCTTCTGTCAGGACTCCATATTAATCTCAACCACTTCATTCTTGCCCGGAAGTGTTTTTGTCGGGTTGTCTTCACTTGCACCTTCAATGTCTGACATATCAATAGGTGGTAAACGATTCCTCCAGCACTGGAAGTTGTTATACTGACAAAATTCTTCATTGAGCTGGCGCGGCTTGGCCCACCAGTCTCCCCGCAGGGAGTCTGCGCGCCCCGCCCCGCCGTCGCCACCGCCCCTCCCCCGTCCCGCGGGGCCTCATGGGCGGCTGCAGCAGAGGCGGCTCGCTGGTCCCCCGGCCGCGGCCCTCACGCTCCGCGCCGTCCGGGGCACCAGTGTCCCCGCCGTCGCGGCGCTTGCTGGGCGAAACCGAAGGCTCAGTCATAGCCCCCGCGTCGATTTTACGCTTTCGGGGCAGCTCTGGGACGCCGAGGGGCTGCCCGGGATGCGAGACCCCCGGCGGCGGGGTCCAAAGCCGTGGCCGCGCCGGCTCCTCAGGAAAGTCGCGGAGCAGGAGCCCCTTCCAGGGCACGTGGAACGTCACGGGCTCGGCAGCACGCGGCTTGCCCGTGGGCCCCGAAGGATCGGGCGGAGCCCGCCGGGTGCGGGACTCCCGTAGCTGTGGGAGCGGAGGGCCTCTCCACTAACTTTGAAGTCCCTGTGGTCTTGCTATCCAGGTCAATGCCAATCCCCGGTGCACCTTACATTCGCCATGCCTACAGAACTGATTGACAAAGATGAGTTTCCTGTTGGGACATCTTTGAAGTATAAATGCCGCCTTGGTTACTACAGAAGAGTGTTCTCTATCACCTGCCTGCAAAACTCTGTCTGGTCAAGCCCTGAAAACAACTGTAGGCGTAAGTAACTCTAGACTGAGGACTCCTCTGTGTCAATAATCCTTAAGATCTGATCAGTCGTTCAAAGTTTGAAACAAAGACACGTGTCTTGGTAACTTTGCCTAAGGTATAAAAAGATGTGAGAGTTATTCTTGTAGGTCATATCTTCCTACTGCTTTGAGTTCCTAGCACCTTCATTACAAGTTCATTTCATGAGAAATGACCATCACGAGGCATGACTGAGGGAAAATATCCATTCACTAGGGGTGTCCCATTTTTACAACTGAAACTAAGTAATGAATGACTCAGGAAAGGAAAGAAAAGTGTAGGTGGGAAGAGAATCCCAAACTTCAAGACTTTTGATGTACACTGGTTGAATTACAGAGTAAGCATTTTAGTAATAAGCAGAGTTTACATCTTTCTAAGAGGCAAAAAATATGGGGATGAGATCTGGAAGGGAGGTCTTTTTGAAAGTGGTGCTTAGTAGGTGGCTGATCCTGAGGCAGTCTTGTCAGTTTCCTCAAGGTGGCAAATCTATGGAACTACAAGAGCTATGGTCAGTTTGGGACCTTATGTATTAACAGACGTTCAGAGTATTATACACCCAATACCCACATTCTGCTTCTTTCCCGTAGGTAAATCATGTGGATCTCTTCCAGATCTCATAAATGGCAAAATGGACATCAACAAAGACACCCAGTTTGGATCAACTGTTAATTATTTTTGTAATGAAGGGTGAGTTGGCAGTAGCCTTGTTTGGGATGACAGCTCTAGAATTGTAACACTAGTCTCTTAACAGTAGTCTCAGAAAGGAAATTCAAACTATCCATTTAAAGCATAGCAGTAAGATTTCTAAGTAGAAGTTGTGCCTTGAATCCAGGCATTTAACTACCCTTGCAATGACTAAACATATATTTGAAAAAATAGGAAAAAACCTGTAACCATGCTAGAAATTGGAGGGGTAAGGGTAGTGTTTGCACACCAAATTAATGCACCTAAAGCCAAGTGAAGCATTTACTAGATGAGAAGGACCAGCATTCTAAAGAAGTAAGTGGAACAAACACACATATATTCTTAACTCAAAGCAATAAGAGCTAGAAATGTTGGACTCAGGAAAAAGTAGGAAAGAGTTGTTTATTTGGGATGATGGAGTAGATGTGGTGGATGGGCAAATCTTAAATGTTATAGCACCTTTCCTGAAGTGTACACAATACAGGAATCTTGCTGTGGACATACTCTTGGCTTATCTGTAGGAGAGACAACCAATTTAGGAAAGAAATAGGGACACCTTATATCTTAAATTTTCTTCTGTTTTTATTACTTATTATTACTTAAAATACATGCAAAATAACATAAGTGAAACATAAAAATAGTAATAACAATAAAATGAATTTCAATGCATATGCCACCCACCTTAAAAACCATCACTAGTACCTTTGATGCTGACTATGTGCTTTTCCCAATTTCCATTCCTTCACCTCCAAAACTTCTCTAGAAGTAACCACCATCCTGAATTTTGTTTATCCCTTGCATTTCTTTTCCATTTTTTCCCATACATAGTACTAATCATTATATTTTTAGTTATACATATTTTGAACATTATATAAATGACATGATTTTAATGAACATCTTTGCAAACTGATTTTGATTTAATAGTTTGTTTCTGACATTCATTCATGTTGTTGTGGTTAATTCATTTTCATTTAGGATAGTGTTCTCTTGTCTGGATACAGAAGAATTTATTTCTTTTTTTGTTGTTGTTAGATATTTAGATTATTTCTAGTTAGTTTTGCTTTGTTTTGTTTTGGCTATTATAAGCATCCCTGATATAAAGATACTCATACATGTCTCCTAGTACACATGGGCAAAAGTTTCTCTAGGACCGTGGTTTTCAAACTTATTTTACCATAATCAACAGCTAAGAAATATATTTCTACAGCACATACACACACATAAACAGATACACATGTATACCACATCACATACACATTTATATAAATTAAAATTGTCACACAAATATCTAACATTATACTGGAAGTTCTAGCCAGGAAATTAGTCAAGAAAAAGAAATAAAAGGCATCCAGATTGGAAAGGAGAATTAAAACAACCTCTGTTTGGAATTAAAACAGTCTCTATTTGGAGGCCAGATCAAGATGGTGGAGTAGAAAAATCCTCGCCTTCTACCACAGACATATGAAAACTACAACTACATATAGAATATCTATCTCTGAAAGTGACCTGAAGACTAGCAGAACAGATTTTCTACAACTACGGATATAAAGAAAAGGCCACATTGAGATGAAGAGGAGGGGAAGAGATGTGGTCTAGTCAGAACACACCCCCCTCCAATGCAGTGACCCACAAGCCAGAAGAAAATCACAACCATGGGGATCCCCCCTGAGGAGTGAGGGGTCCAAGACCCACACTGGGGTCCCCAACCTGGGGCACCTGCACCGGGAAGACAAACCACCATAGTGTCTGGCTTTGAAAACCAGCAGGCTTATGTTTCAGGGGAGCCAGAGGGCAGCGGGAGACTGCTCTTGAAGGGCTCACTTGCTCTGGGTCCCAGCACAGACAGAGCAGCAACTTAAAAAATGCCTTGGCTTTATGAGGAGGAGATTTATTGATTAATTCTGGGGCAGGTACCAGGGGATGGAAGTGCTGGTAGGTGCCATTTTTTTTCTCTCCTTACACCTAGCGGCCCAGTGCTGGTAGGTGTCTTTCTATTACTCTCCATTAACATAGGTAACACTGTGTGCCCCACCCCAACGTTCCCCTAAGTACCTGCCCAGCCCAACCCACCTGCCTCAACCAGTCCCTCTAAAGAAGCTCCTACCCCATCCTACCTGGTACATGGGTCTGCCCAGGACCAGTGCTCCTCCAAAGTGGCTCACATTCTGGGGACCTAGCCCTTCTCACTAGCGAGCCCACAGAAGTTGCAACCAGGCCTCACAGGCAGCTGGGCTGGGGATCAGCCCTGCCTACCAGTGTGTCTGTAGAAGTCATGGCCTAAATACAACAGGAGGATGCAGGCAGCCCATGCAGGGGATAGCCTTGAGCACCTGGCTCGGGTGACCAGGGGGGATTATGCCACTGGGCTCTACATAACACTGTCTACATAAGGCCACTCTTTTAAGGTTGGGAGATGTAGCTGATGTACCTAATGGATAAAAGCAAACACCTAGAGTTAGGCAAAATAGGAGACAAAGGAATACCTTCCAAGTGAAAGAACAAGATAAAACCCCAGAAAAAGAAATATACAAGATGGAGATAAGCAATTTACAAGATAAAGAGTTCAAAGTAATAGTCATAAAGATGCTCATCAAACTCAGGAGAAGAATGGATGAACAAAGTGAGAACTTCAACAAAGAGATAGAAAATACAAACAAGAGCCAATCAGAACTGAAGAATACAATAACTGAAATGAAAAATACATTAGAGGGAATCAATTACAGAATAGAGGATGCAGAAGAACAGATCAGTGGTCTGGAAGACAGAGTAGTGGAAATCACCCAATTGGAACAGCGAAAAGAAAAAAAGGAATTAAAAAATGAAGATAGCCTTAGGAACCTCTGAGACTACATCAAGCATACTAACGTTTTCATTAGAGGGGGCCCAGAAGGAGAAAAGAGAAAGAAAGGGACAGAAAGCCTATTTGAAAAAATAATGGCTGGAAACTTCCCTAACCTGGCAAAGGAAACATACGTTAAAATCCAGGAAGCACAGAGTCCCAAACAAGATGAAGCCAAAGAGACCCACACGAAGATACACTGCAATTAAAACGTCAAAAGTTAAAGAGAGAATCTTAAAAGGAACAAGAAATAAACAAGTTATGTACAAGGAAACCCCCATAAGACTATCAACTGATTTTTAGGCAGAAACTTTACAGGCCAGAAGGGACTGGCACAATATTTTCAATGTGCTGAAAGGAAAAGACTTATAAGAATATTTACCCAACAAATTTATCATTCAGAATTGAAGGAGAGATGGAGCCTCCCAGACAAGCAAAAGCTAAAAGTTCATCACCACTAAACTAAACTTGTAAAAGCTTTACAAGAAATGTTAAAGGAACTTCTTTGAATGGAAAAGAAAAGGCCATAACTAGAAACAAAAAAAAATTATGAAGGGAAAAATATCTCACTAGTAAAGGCAAACACAGAGTTAAGGTAGTGGATCTACCACTTATAATGCTAGTATGAAGTTTAAAAGACAAAGTTAGTAAAATCCATCTAAATCTAAAATAAATAGTTAAGCAATACACAGAATGAAAGGATGTAAAATATGATGTCAAAAACATAAAATGGGGGAAGGAGTAAAAATACAGTGCTTTTAGAATGTGCTCCAACTTAAGCAACCATCAAATTAAAATAGGCTGCTGTATACATAGGTTGCTATATGTAAATCTCATGGTAACTACAAACCAAAAACCTATAACACAAAATATAAAGAGAAAAGAATACAGACATAAAGCTAGAGAGAATCATCCAATCACATGGGAAGAGAACAAGAGAAGAAGAAAGGAACAGAGAAGAACTACAAAAACAACCATAAAACAATTAACAATATGGCAAAAAGTACTTATCTATCAGTAATTACTTTAAATTTAAATGAATGAAATACTCTAATCAAAAGATACAATGTTCTTGGATTGGAAGAATCAATATTGTGAAAATTACTATACTACCCAAAGCAATCTACAGATTCAATGCAATCCCTATCAAATTACCAATGGCATTTTTCACAGAAGTAGAACAAAAAAATTAACAATTTGTATGGAAACACAATAGACCCCAAATAGCCAAAGCAATCTTGAGAAAGAAAAACAGAGCTGGAGGAATCAGGCTTCCTGATTTCAGACTATACTACAAAGCTATAGTAATCAAGACAGTATGGTACTGGCACCAAAACAGAAATATAGATCAATGGTACAGGATAGAAAGCCCAGAGGTAAACTCACACAGCTATGTTCACCTAATCTATGACAAAGGAGGCAAGAATATACAATGGAGAAAAGACAGTCTCTTCAATAAGTGGTACTGGGAAAAGAATGAAATTAGAACACTCCCTAACACCATATGCAAAAATAATCTCAAAATGGATTAAAGACCAAATATAAGGCCAGAAACTATAAAACTCTTAGAGGAAAACAGGCAGAACACTCTTTGACATAAATCACAGCAGGATCTTTTTTGACCCACCTCCTAGAGAAATGAAGATAAATACAAAAATAAACAAATGGGACCTAATGAAACTTCAAAGCTTTTGCACAGCAAAGGAAACCATAAACAAGATGAAAAGACAACCCTCAGAATAGGAGAAAATATTTGCAAATGAAGCAACTGACAAAGGATTAATCTCCAAAATGTACAAGCCGCTCATGCAGCTCAATATCCAAAAAACAAACAACCCAATCCAAAAATAGGCAGGAGACCTAAACAGACATTTCTCCAAAGAAGACACACAGATGGCCAAGAGGCACATGAAAAGCTGCTCAACATCACTAATTATTAGAGAAATGCAAATCAAAACTACAATGAGGTATCACCTCACACCAGTCAGAATGGCCATCATCAAAAAATCTACAAACAATAAATGCTGGAGAGGGTGTGGAGAAAATAGAACCTCTTGCACTGTTGGTGGAGTGTAAATTGATACAGCCACTATGGAGAACAGTATGGTTACTTAAAAAAACTAAAAATAGAACTACCATATGATCCAGCAATACCACTAAGGGGCATATACCCTGAGAAAACCATAATTCAAAACAACACATGCACCCCAATATTCATTGCAACACTATCTACAATACCAGGGCATGGAAACAATATAAATGTCCATCAACAGATGAATGGATAAAGAAGATGTGGCACATATATACAATGGAATATTACTCAGCCATAAAAAGGAATGAAATTGGGTCATTTGTAGAGATGTGCATAGACCTAGAGTCTCTCATACAGAATGAAGTAAGTCAGAAAGAGAAAAACAAATATTGTATATTAAGGCATATATGTGGAATCTAGAAAAATGGTACAGGTACATATTTGCAGAACAGGAATAGAGACGTAGACATAGAGAACGGATGTGTTGACATGTGGGGGGAAAGGGAGTTGGGATGAATTGGGAGATTGGGCCTGACATATATACACTACCATGTGTAAAATAGCTAGCTAGTGGGAAACTGCAGTATAGCACAGGGAGCTCAGCTCGGTGCTCTGTGGTGACCTAGGTGGGTGGGATAGAGGGGGTTGGGAGGGAGGTCAGAGACGGAGGGGATATGTATATACATATAGCTGATTCACCTTGTTGTGCAGCAGAAACCAATGCAACATTGTAAAGCAACTATACCCCAATTAAAAAAAAAAAGATACAGGGTGGCTGAATGGATTAAGAAAACAAGACCCATATATATGCTGTCTACAAGAGACTCACTTCAAATCTAAAGGCACACACAGACTGAAAGTGAAAGGATAGAAAAAGATATCCCACACAAATATAAACAAAAAGAAAGCTGGAACAGCAAGACTTATATTAGACAAAATACACTTTAAAACAAAGACTGTAACAGAAGACACAGAAGGACATTACATAATGATAAAGGGGTAAACCCAAGAAGAGGACATAACATAAACATATCTATGACAATAGTCAAGATATGGAAGCAACCTAAGTGTCATTGATAGGTAAATGGATAAAGAAGATGGAGTATATATACAAAATAATATCACTCAGCCATAAAAAAGAATGAAATCTTGTCATTTGTAACAACATGAATGGACCTAGAGGGCATTATGTTAAGTGAAATAAGTTAGACAAAGAAAGACAAATATGATTTCACTTATATGTGGAATCCAAAAAACAAAACAAATGAACAAACAAAACAAAGCAAAGCAGAAATGGACTCACAGATACAGAGAACAAACTGGTGGTCATCAAAGGGAAGGGGGATAGGGGGTTGGGTGAAACAGGTAAAGGAGATCAAGAGGTATAAACTTCCAGTTATAAAATAAATAAATCACAGGATGTAATGTACAGCATAGAGAATATAGGCAGTAATATTGTAATAACTTTGCATCATGACAGATGGTTACTAGGCTTATTGTGGTGATCAATTCAATATATACATATATACACATGTATATGTATATATATAATATGTCAAATCACCATGTTGTACATCTGAAATTAATACAATATTGTATTCCAACTCTAGTTCAATCAAAAAAAGAAAAGAAAAAGAAAAGAAAAAATATTGTATTGTATGCCAACAAACAATATTGTATGCCAACTCTAGTTCAATCAAAAAAAGAAAAGAAAAAGAAAAGAAAAAAGAAAAGAAAAAAGAAAACCTCTGTTTGCAAATGACATATCTGGTATAGAAAATGCTAAGGAATGCACACACACACACAAACATGTTATAGCTAATAAATAGTTCATCAAGATTTCAGGATACAAGTTATCAGATGATTTATTTTTAACATGTGTGTTTCATTGATGTAAAGGAAGATTATTTTTAGAGAGGGATTTAAGAACATAGTTATATCTAAAATCACAGAGTATAACAAGAAATCTTGAAATTAAGAAAATTTTAAAGTGCTAGACTTATAGTCAGTGTCTCATTCTTGACCTCAAAAAATGGAGAAAACAAATTCATGTGTATTTTTAATGGATGTTACCCTGGTAGGGTAAAAAATAATTTCCAACTGAACAAAAGTAAACAAATTAATCCATGTAGCAAAATAGAGGGAAGAAAATGTTACACTTTCTTCATATAAGTTGGGGGCACAATTAGGGTATTTTTGTTTTTTCCTTTTAGAAATTTGTTTTATAAAAATGAGATCATGTTCATTGTAATCAGGATGTAAAGCAAATTTGTTGTTTTTCTACATGAAGATTTTCTACCTAGTATATCTATTACCTTTCTTGAATAACCTATAGAATTTAAAAGTACATTCTCTCACCGTAGAGTACAAAGTTGAAAACCAATCTACTAAAAGGGCTTTGGTTTATATTATTCAAATCTTCAACATCTTTACTTCAAAGCATATTATTAAGTTAAAGTAATTTTAAGTATATTATAATGGTATATTATAAAATACAGAGCTCAAGAGTAGAATGGGAAGTCCAGAAATAGACTCAAATTTGTAAAAGAGGGAATTATATGAAGGTATCATGCAGCATTGCAAAGCAGTAAGCAAACTAGTATTTTTTATTTATGTTAAATAATTAGCACATTTTATGCACCACAAAAAATTTCATATTGATCAAAGAATTACATGTTATATGTGACACCTAAATAAAATGAAATAAAAAAATAATAAATATGTATCAGATTTAGGAACATTTCAAGTCAGTGGGTTCATTTCAAGCAAAGGCAGAATCCACAGAGAGGTTAATAGAATTGACACATATACAAATACTAAAAACAAAATACAAATGAAAAACCACAAAAATATATAAAAAGCCCTTAGAAACAAAATATGAACACCTAAATAGAGAAATGATTAAAAGATACAATGTGGCAATTAACAAAAGAAAAAGGTACAAATTGTAAATACATGTGGAAGAGTCTGGCCTTGCTATTAATAAAATTAATACAAATGAAAATAACAATAATATGCTACTTTAACCACTTATTCAATCCAAAAGTATTTATTCAGAGCTCACAAATACTAAGAACAGGTACTATTCTGGAAGCTGGAGATATAGCAATAAACAAAATACACAAAAATCCCTCTGTGTAGCTGTTAGTTTTGAAGTTCAGGGTAATGGGCATTGACATAAACTCCTAGTAGCACTATAAATTGATACAAATTTATACCATTTAACACAATTTAGGCAATACACTTTTGCCAAGAAGTCAAACTTAACAGTCTTCCTTTTTGAAGTCTTTTAGACTCTAAAAGCTTGGAAAGGTTGGAATGGAAAACATCTTAATGTTCAACAACAGGGGATTATTTGAGTAAATTATGGTCCATTCATGTGATGGAATATTATTCTGCCAATAAAAATATTGGGGATTGATTATATTTGCTGGGGTTTGAGGGATTCCAATAAACAATACATATATCTTCACCACGAAATTTCTGGACCAGCTGAGGAATCAGACAGATGAAGATCAAATTATATCTTTATTGCTGAAAGAGATTAGTAGAGAATATAACTTTAGGTCAGGGCTAAATGACCTAATTTTTTAAATCCCATAATTAAATGTAATTACCTGTTCTCAGACACAGCTGGACAACTGTAAGCTTCCCACATCCATCCTATCCCCACCACCACTAACCACAGGGGGTAGGAGAGGCCCCTTAGCACATGGCAGAGAATATACATCCTCTCTGCAGGCATGAAGAGTGGGAATGAGGCACATGATGCAGAAGTTTGAGGTGAATTGCCCTATACTTCTCCCAAACTCACCAGTCTGAGAACTCATGATGGGTAGGTAGGGGTAAACAGAGAACCCAGTACTGTCGATCTCAATAAGGCCCCAGGAGGAAATCTGAAAAGCAAATGTAGGTGTCCTACCCAACAATATTGTATATAATGAAAACAGTTTTAGGATAGATGTTATATTTAAAGAAGGTAAGACCCCAAAGGGACTGTTCTGTGCAAGGAAAGGAGAGGAAATTGCTTGTTTTCCCAGAGAAGAAGGAGGAGAAAGACAAGTGAGGATTGGAATAAAATGCCTAATGGCATTCCCTTCCCAGTGTAACACTCCCTAAAACTTCCCCCAAATGCAACAACAAATGCTTTGAGCAAGTGGATTTGTGGGAGAAACCCACAAAAATCCTGGGCATGGCTGCTAGATGAAATGTAGTGCAGAACCCAAAGCCAGTAGGGAGGGACACAGGAAAGTGGAAGCAGAGAGGAGTATGGGGAAATTAGCCCTAAGACACACAGTAATCATGTGTGTGGAAGAGGACTCTCACACAGCTGTGAAATACAGGTCCTGGCCCAGTTTAACCTACACCTACTTGACAGCTGACATCCATCTTACATGTATATCTCTTCATGTAAGAAACCGAAAGAATTTTCTGTAAGTTCTTGACCCAGAGTATGGTGCACAGACCAGCAAGGTCAGCATCTCCTGGGAGCTTGTTAGAAATGCAGAATTTTCATACCCACTGAATCAGAATCATATTTTCACAAGATCCCCTGGTGATTTCTATGCAAATAAAACTTTGGAGAAGCACTTCTCTAAACCATTAATTATGTTGTAAGATACAGTTTAGGTAATTTTTTTCCATTACTGGAATTTTCTGTATCTTTCACATTTTTTCTACAATGACTGAGTATTAACTTTTGTAATTGGCTTTTAAAGAGCTGTTACTGAACTTCCAGTTCCAGATTCACTTTTCTCTGCTTCTCTCTCTACACATAACTAAATACCCTAGAAATTGTTCAACATACAACCATAAAAGGACCACAAAAGGTAGAAAGAAAGTGGACTGGCTAGGGACCCCAGAACTTAAAGAATGACCCTGCAGTGGGTTCCCTGCATTTTCTTTTTATCTCTCAGGATGGGTGCTATATAGAAGACTGTAAGCCAGAACAGTCAACAAGCAGAGAGAGAGAGAAGCCTACTCCCCTGTTAAAGGACTGGGGAAGGGAAAGCTCAGCAGGGATGTAGTAAGTAGACACATACTTCGTGATACTGGTGGCCCAATCTGCCTAAATTAGCAGCATAAGGAGAAATTGGGGATGGGGGAAGTCTATCCTTCCCATGTCACACACACATGGGAAGCAGCAGGTCCCAGTCCACCAGCAGCTGTGTCAATAGCGGAACCTGGGTGCGCTGACATCTCTCTTGCCCCCGCATGTGAGCCTTATTCTGCCTGCAATGGCAGCATCAGCAGAGCCTGGTTGGTGAGACCTAGACTTCAAGATAGCAGCACGTGGGCTCCTCCACTCACATCAGACATGGGATTGGTAACTTATTTGTCTGGCTTCTTGGAGGCACCTCTGTGCATTTGTCCTCAAGTGGTCTTATGGATGTCTTTCAGAAAATGGTTATTTTATATGATTTGTTATGGAATTTGTTCTAATAAATCATTCTTCTATCATGTGGCAACATGCAAAAAAATAAAACAAAACGTTTTAGAAGAATTGCCTACTCAAGTTAGAACTTGCTTCACCATTTTTATCCCAATCCTCTTGATTAGAAAATCAAAAAGAGCACTTTAAGAAATAACCTTTATGAAGTCGAAAACCAGAGGGGTCTCCATGATTCTCCGCTCCTATGGCAAACAGGAAGGAAGAGGTGCACACGTAGTGGAAAGACTGCAGCTTTCCTTTACTCCATTTGTTATCTACTTGTGTGTATGTGTGTTTGCAGTGCAATTTAGAATATCTTCATTTTTGATGATGTACTGGAAGGCATTAAAAACCTGAAAACAATACTGAAGGCATTAATAAATACAACATAACCACTGCTTCAATGTAACAGTTCTTCAGGTTTCTTCAAGAACATCCACAGCTCTTTTCATTTGATCTCCATTTGACCCATTTTGATGTTTGAATAAAGTTTGTGCTGCCATAGTTTCTTACATATTCATAAGGCAGTGTTCTCAGCTATACCAAATAACACTTGACTGTTATTTGACACTATTTGTCTTAACCTGTATCAAGTACAGCCTTACTCTCCACCAATTTTCATGAATGGTTCAGCCCAACACACCATGACTATAGAAAATTTCAGTTGAAGTAAAAATAAATGTCATCAGTTTTTCCAAATTGTATGGCAAACTTTGAACAGCTTGTGGTGTACTAATTGAGAATTTCTGCCTTTAACGTTTATAATATGAAATAAGTGTTCAACTATTTTTGTCTTGCTTGGATTTCCTTTGGTTATAGTTTGATGAATCATATTTATCTTAGATGTATATAAAATTGTGCCTTAACCTAATAAAGAAGAGAGATGTCATCTAATTTAGAAGGCATGAAGAAGATAATTTTAATGTTCAAATAAAGACACAAAAGTTGGGAAAGCAATAGTACTTTGACAAATGGAAATTGTCCTTCTAAATTCTCCAAGATTGTAATCTCTTGTAAGCAGCAATTTAAACAGGATTAAGTGTTTATTTAGAATATAACATTCATTATTCTTTGCCTCTAGATACCGACTCATTGGTAAATCCTCTGCTGAATGCATCATCTCTGGCAACTCTGTCACCTGGGATAATGACCCACCTATTTGTGAGAGTGAGTTGAAATATTCTTTTCTATCACCTTTACCAATAAATTCTCCCTTTCCCCCTGGAGTTATAAAAATCTTAATTGATTTTTGCATTCTGTCATTCAGATGGCTGCAGACAGCTGTAATGGTCTCAAAAATACATGTGGGGTCCTGGCAACTGCTTTCTTAAGTTCATCTTTATCCTGGGTTGTGCCTTTTCTGAACCTCGGGACTTAAATGCATAAAAGTCTTCAAACTTTATTTTTACTTCAATTAATTTGGAATTATGTTGGTTCTGCCATCCCCAGTATAATAACCATCCTGCTTAGAAAATTAGTAAAGATTTTTAAAGTGATACTCTTTGAGGTTTGATGAAGCTGTGGAGGAATTCACACTTTCATGTGCCAATGGTTCAACACACTCTCTTGAAAGTCATAATGTAATATAAGCCTCAAAAATGGGCTTATATTTTGATCCGCTTCTTAGAATTTATACTTAGGAAATAAACAGATTGTAAACTTTTTATTGCAGCATACTTCATAATGGCAAACATGTTAAACTAACCTAAATGCACTGCATGGTCCCTAATATGGTTTGGAAATAACCTATTGGAAGTAAAAAGACATGTCAAAAGTGACTACAGAGAATTCCCTAAGAAGCATAAAATAGCCATGCAGAATTAGAAGAAATACATCCATACATTGAAAATTTATTCAGCCATAAAAAGATATTATGGAAAAGCACTTAATATTTGTAAAGATGATTATTATATATATTTCTGTGAAGAAAATCAGATGACAAAATAGTATGTTTTATACACAATTTATACAAGACTATAGAAGATCTCATTATATTAAAAATAATACACCTTGACATATTTCCATTTTTTTGTCTCTATCTATAATTCTGTAACCTTTTCTATATCCAACCCTGACAAGTGGCTTTAAGCCTCCTTGGTGAAGGGTAGGGAGGAAACTTACAGTATACATTTTGGCTGTGCAGCAGTTGCTTCCTCTTCCTCAAGAAGAGCCAGTCTCCTGTTTTATTGAAGCTGCTCTGGGTCTCTAAACTGGTTCTTAAGTCTTAGAATTGGTTGATAAATAACCACCACTCTGTTTTGTAGTGATTCAAGTCAGGCTTCTGTTCACTAGACCTAGATCTTCTCTGCTAATACAAATCAACTAAAACTTTAGACCAGCATCCATCTACTTCAGTTTTAGAGATTCCATGATCAATGAGCCAATGATAAAGATCTTTGCAGGAAAATCATTCTGATTTCTGCTTCAGTTGTCTCTGACGGTTAAGTGTTACCACTTGGCCTCTGCAACCCTGAGGTCCTTTCATCCCCATTGGATTCAGGTAACCCCATTTAATAGCTACCATTCCCACTGTCATTCCTGGCCTATGGAGAATAGCCATCACAGAGTTCTTCAAGGATGCTGAAACTTTTGTATAAATGTATTTCTCAAAGCCTTGGGTAAAAGGTCTCACTTTCAACCTATGTGCACCATGGAGATAATTAGGGAGTAGATGAACAGGTCTTACATAATAAATCCACTCTAGCATTCCTAAGTCCCTAGGCCACAGGATGTTTTCCTCTGCAGTACACTAATAATGTTCTGCTTTTCAACTTCATTCTGTTAGGCCACACTCAAACTAACACACTGAATTCAGAATCTCAATTCTTTTGCTGTATTTTATACTTTCTCACAGGTCATAAGTTTTATTTCCCCAAATCTCCCTGGTCCTGTCAGGGCTTGAATCTGGTTAGAGGACTAGAAACAATGCAAGGTGGTAGGGATAGGTCCTGAGGAAAATCATCAGTCCTTGCAATTTGGGTTGCCAGACTTAATAAATAAAAATGCAAGATGCCCAATTAAATTTGAATTCAGAGAAGCAACAAATATTTCTGTAGTATAAATATGTGCCATGCAATATTTGGGATATACTTAGAAATTTTCTTGTTTTTCTGAAATTCAAATTTAATAGAGCATTCTGTATTTTCCACGGCAGTCCTATCAGGACAGCTACCTCAGGAGAGGCTGTTAGTTTCTTCAGGCAAGAGGAGGCTTTTCTCCTCAGATCAGGGAGGAAGGCTCTCCTTCTGGCGAAGGAGGCTTGGCAGAATTTCTTGTTTTCTTTTTTGCCATCTGTGTATCATCTTTTTAAATTTTTTTTTGTATTTACAATTATTTACTTTTCTGTGTGGTTACAATATTTTTAACATCTTTATTGGAGTATAATTGCTTTATAATGTTGTGTTAGTTTCTGCTGTATAAAAAAGCGAAACAGCTGTATGCATACATATATCCCCACATCGCCTCCCTCTTGCATCTCCCTCCCACCCTCCCTATGCCACCCCTCTAGGTGGTCACAAAGCACCGAGCTGACCTCCCTGTGCTATGCAGCTGTTTCCCACTAGCTATCTATTTTATATTTGGTAGTGTATATATGTCAATGCTACTCTCTCACTTCATCCCAGCTTACCCTTCCCACTTACCGTGTACTCAAGTGCATTCTCTATGTCTCTGTCTTTATTCCTGTCCTGCCCCTAGGTTCATCAGAACCTTTTCTTTTTAGATTCCATATATATGTGTTGGCATACAGTATTTGTTTTTCTCTTTCTGACTCACATCACTCTGTATGACAGACTCTAGGTCCATCTACCTCACTACAAATAACTCAATTTTGTTTCTTTTTATGGCTGAGTAATATTCCATTGTATATATGTGCCACATCTCCTTTATTCATTCATCTGTCAATGGACACTTAGGTTGTTTCCATGTCCCAGCTATTGTAAATAGAGCTGAAATGAACATTGTGGTACATGACTCTTTTTGAATTATGGTGTTCTCAGGGTATATGCCCAGCAGTGGGATTGCTGGGTGGTATGGTAGTTCTATTTTTAGTTTTTTAAGGAACTTCCATACTGTTCTCCAGAGTGGCTGTGTCAATTTACATCCCACCAACAGTGCAAGAGGGTTCCCTTTTCTCCACACCCTCTCCAACATTTATTGTTTGTAGATTTCTTGATGATGGCCATTCTGACCGGTGTGAGGTGATACCTCATTGTAGATTTGATTTGCATTTCTCTAATGATTAGTGATGTTGAGCATCCTTTCATGTGTTTGTTGGCAAACTGTATAGCTTCTTTGGAGAACTGTCTATTTAGGTCTTCTGCCCATTTTTCGATTGGGTTGTTTGTTTTTCTGATACTGAGCTGCATGAGCTGCTTGTAAATTTTGGAGATGAATCCTTTGTCAGTTGCTTCATTTGAAAATATTTTCTCCCATTCTGAGGTTGTCTTTTTGTCTTGCTTATGGTTTCCTTTGCTGTGAAAAAGCTTTTAAGTTTCATTAGGTCCCATTTGTTTACTTTTCTTTTTATTTCCATTTCTCTAGCAGGTGAGTCAAAAAGGATATTGCTGTGATTTATGTCATAGAGTGTTCTGCCTATGTTTTCAGCTAGGAGTTTTATACTGTCTGGCCTTACATTTAGGTATTTAATCCATTTTGAGTTTATTTTTGTGTATGGTGTTAGGGAGTGTTCTAATTTCATTCTTTTACATGTAGCTGTCCAGTTTTCCCAGCACCATTTATTGAAGATGCTGTCCTTTCTCCATTGTATATTCTTGCCTCCTTTATAAAAAATAAGGTGACCATATGTGTGTGGGTTTATGTCGGGGCTTTCTGTCCTGTTCCATTGATCTATGTTTCTGTTTTTGTGCCAGTACCATACTGTCTTGATTACTGGAGCTTTGTAGTATAGTCTGAAATCAGGGAGTCTGATTCCTCCACCTCCGTTTTTTTTTTTTTCTCAAGATTGCTTTGGCTATTTGCAGTCTTTTGTGTTTCCATACAAATTGTGTAATCTTTTGTTCTACTTCTGTGAAAATGCCATTGGTAGTTTGATAGGGATTGCCTTGAATCTGTAGATTCCTTTGGATAGTAGAGTCATTTTCACAATGTTGATTCTTCCAGTCCAAGAACATGGTATATCTCTCCATCTGTTTGTATCAGCTTTAATTACTTTCATCAGTGTCTTATAGTTTTCTGCATGCAGGTCTTTTGTTTCCTTAGGTAGGTTTATTCCTAGGTATTTTATTCCTTTTGTTGCAGTGGTAAATGGGAGTGTTTCCTTAATTTCTCTTTCAGATTTTTCATCATTAGTGTATAGGAATGCCAGAGATTTCTGTGCATTAATTTTGCATCCTGCTACTTTACCAAATTCATTGATTAGCTCTAGTAGTTTTCTGGTAGCATCTTTAGGATTCTGTATGTATAGTATCATGTCATCTGCAAACAGTGACCATTTTACTTCTTTTCCGATTTGGATTCCTTTTATTTATTTTTCTTCTCTGACTGCTGTGGCTAAAACTTCCAAAAGTATGTTGAATAATAGTGGTGAGAGTGGGCAACATTGTCTTGTTCCTGATCTTAGAGGAAATGGTTTAAGTTTTTCACAGTTGAGAATGATGCTGGCTATTGGTTTGTCATATATGGCCTTTATTATGTTGAGGTAACTTCCCTCTATGCCTACTTTCTGGAGGGTTTTTATGATAAATGGGTGTTGAATTTTGTTGAATGCTTTTTCTGCATCTATTGAGATGATCATATGGTTTTTATCCTTCAGTTTGTTAATATGATGTATCACATTGATTGATTTGTGTATATTGAAGAATCCTTGCATTCCTGGGATAAACCCCAGTTGATCATGGTGTAGGATCCTTTTAATGTGCTGTTGGATTCTGTTTGCCTGTATGTTGTTGAGGATTTTTGCATCTATGCTCATCAGTGATATTGGCCTGTAGATTTCTTTCTTTGTGACAACTTTGTCTGGTTTTGGTATCAGGGTGATGGTGGCCTCGTAGAATGAGTTTGGGATTGTTCCTCCCTCTGCTCTGTTTTGGAAGAGTTTGAGAAGGATAGGTGTTAACTCTTCTCTAAATGTTTGATGAATTTGCCTGTGAAGGCATCTGGTCCTGGGCTTTTGTTTGTTGGAAGATTTTTAATCACAGTCTCAATTTCAGTACTTGTGATTGGCCTGCTTATGTCTTCTATTTCTTCCTGGTTCAGTCTCAGAAAGTTGTGCTTTTCTAAGAATTTGTCAATTTCTTCCAGGTTTTCCATTTTATTGGCATAGAGTTGCTTGAAGTAATCTCTAATGATCCTTTGCATTTCTGCAGTGTCAGTTGTTACTTCTCCTTTTTCATTTCTAATTCTATTGATTTGAGTCTTCTCCCTTTTGTTCTTGATGAGTCTGGCTAATGGTTTATTTTGTTTATCTTCTCAAGCAACCAGCTTTTAGTTTTATTGATCGTTGCTGTTGTTTCCTTTATTTCTTTTTCATTTATTTCTGAGCTGATCTTTATGATTTCTTTCCTTCTGCTAATTGTGGGGGTTTTTTGTTCTTGTTTCTCTAATTGCTTTAGGTGTAAGGTTAGGTTGTTTATTTGAGGTGTTTCTTGTTTCTTGAGGTAAGGTTGTATTACTAAAAACTTCCCTCTTAGAATTGCTTTTGCTGTATCACATAGCTTTTGGGTCATTGTTTCTAGGTATTTTGATTTCCTCTTTGATTTCTTCAGTGATCTCTTGGTTATTAAGTAGTGTATTGTTTAGTCAGCCTCCATGTGTTTGTATTTTTTACATATTTTGTTCCTGTAGTTGATATCTAGTCTCATAGTGTTGTGCTTAGAAAAGATACTTGATATGATTTCAATATTCTTAAATTTACCAAGGCTTGATTTGTGACCCGAGATATAATCTATGCTGGAGAATGTTCCATGAGCACTTGAGAAGAAAGTGTATTCTGTTGTTTTTGGATGGAATGTCCTATAAATGTCAATTAAGTCCATCTTGTTTAATGTATCACTTAAAGCTTGTGTTTCCTTATTTATTTTCATTTTGGATGACCTGCCCATTAGTGAAAGTGGGGTGTTAAAGTCCCTACTATGATTGTGTTACTGTCGATTTCCACTTTTATGGCTGTTAGCATTTGCCTTATGTATTGAGGTGCTCCTCTGTTGGGTGCATAAATATTTACAATTGTTATATCTTCCTCTTGGATTGATCCCTGGATCATTATGTAGTGTCCTTCTTTGTCTCTTGTAAGTGTCTTAATTTAAAGTGTATTTTGTCTGATATGAGAATTGCTACTCCAGCTTTCTTTTGATTTCCATTTGCATAGAATATCTTTTTCCATCCCCTCACTTTCAATCTGTGTGTGTCCCTAGGTCTGAAGTGGGTCTCTTGTAGCAGCATACATATGGCTCTTGTTTTTGTATCCATCAGCCAGTGTATGTCTTTTGGTTGGAGCATTTAATCCATTTACTTTAAGGTGATTATCGATATGTATGTTCCTATTACCATTTTCTTAATTGTTTTGGGTTTGTTATTGTAGGTCTTTTCCTTCTCTTGTGTTTCCTGCCTAGAGAAATTCTGTTAGCATTTTTTGTAAAGCTGGTTTGGTTGTGCTGAATTCTGTTAGCTTTTGCTTGTCTGTAAAGGTTTCAATTTCTCCTCGAATCTGAATGAGATCCTTGCTAGGTAGAGTAATGTTGGTTGTAGGTTTTTCCCTTTCATCACTTTAAATATGTCCTGCCACTCCCTTCTGGCTTGCAGAGTTTCTGCTGAAAGATTAGCTGTTTACCTTATGGAGATTTCCTTCTATGTTTTATGTTGCTTTTCCTTTGCTGATTTTAATATTTTTTTCTTTGCATTTAATTTTTTATAGTTTGATTAATATGTGTCTTGGCGTGTTTCACGTTGGATATATCCTGTATGGGGCTTTCTGTGCTTCCTAGACTTGATTGACTATTACCTTTCCCATGTTAGGGAAGTTTTCAACTCTAATATCTTCAAGTATATTCTCAGTCTGTTTCTTTTTCTTTTCTTCTGGGACCCCTAATTCGAATGTTGGTGTGTTTAATGTTGTCCCAGAGGTCTCTGAGACTGTCCTCTATTCTTTTCATTTTGTTTTCTTTATTCTGCTCTGTGGTAGTTATTTCTACTATTTTATCTTCCAGGTCAATTATCCATTCTTCTGCCTCAGTTATTCTGCTACTGATTCCTTCTTGAGAATTTTTAATTTCATTTACTGTGTTGTTCATCATTTTTTTGTTTGCTCTTTAGTTCTTCTCGGTCCTTGTTAGATGTTTCTTCTATTTTCTCCATTCTGTTTCCAAGGTTTTGGATCATCTTTACTATCGTTACTCTGAATTCTTTTTCAGGCAGACTGCCTATTTCCTCTTCATTTGTTTAGTCTGGTGAGTTTTTACCTTGTGCCTTCATCTGCTGCATATTTCTCTGTCTTCTCATTTTGTTTAAGTTACTGTGTTTGGGGTCTCCTTTTTGCAGGCTGCAGGTTTGTAGTCCCCATTGTTTTTGGTGTCTGCCCCCAGTGGGTGAGGTTGGTTCAGTTGCTTGTGTAGGCTTTTTGGTGGAGGGGACTGGTGCCTGTGTTCTGGTGAGGGGGCTGCATCTTGTCTTTCTCATGGGCAGTACCACGTCCTGTGGTGCGTTTTGGGGTGTCTGTGAACTTAGTATGATTTTAGGCAGCCTCTCTGCTAATGGGTGGGGTTGTATTCCTGTCTTGCTAGTTGATTGGCATGGGGCATCTAGCACTGGAGCTTGCTGGCTGTTTGGTAGTGTTGTGTCTTATTGTTGAGTTGGAGATCTGTGTGAGAGCTCTCGCTGATTGATATTATGTGGGGTGGGACATCTCTGGTTTTCCAATGTCCTGAACTTGGCTCTTCGACCTCAGAGGCTCAGGCCTGATGCCAGGCCCGAGCACCAAGACCCTGTCAGCCACACGGCTCAGAAGAAAAGGGAGAAAAAAAGAAAGAAAAAACAATTTAAGAAAAAAAATTATTGCAATTAAAAAAATAATAATAATAGAAAGAAGAGAGCAATGAATCCAATAAACAAATCCACCAATTATAACAAGTGCTAAAAACTATACTAAGATAAACATAAAAATCAGAAACAAATCAGTCACAGACAGCAAACCCCAAGTCTACAGTTGCTCCCAAAGTCTACCGCCTCAATTTTGGGATGATTCATTGTCCATTCAGGTATTCCACAGATGCAGGGTACCTCAAGTTGATTGTGGGGATTTAATCCACTGCTCCTGAGGCTGCACAAAGCAATTTCCCTTTCTCTTCTTTGTTCGCACAGCTCCTGAGGTTCAGCTTTGGTTTCGGCCCTACCTCTACGTGTAGCTTGCCCTCAGGCATCTGTTCCCACCCAGACCAGACAGGGTTTAAGCAGAAACCGATTAGGGGGCAGTGGCTCACTGAGGCTGGAGGCAGGAGGGAGGGGTACGGTAGTTATAATTGGAATGCGTAGTGAGCCTGTGGAGGCAGAGGCCAGCGTAGTGTTGCAACAGCCTGAGGCGCACTGTGTGTTCTCCTGGGGAAGTTGTCTCTGGATCACAGGACCCTGGCAGTGGTGTGTTGCACAGGCTCCCAGTGGGGTGTGGATAGTGACCTGTGCTTGCATACAGGATTCTTGGTGGCTGCAGCCACAGTGTTAGCATTTCATGCCCATCTCTGGGGTCTGAGCTGATAGCCATGGCTCACGCCTGTCTCTGGAGCTTGTTTAGACGGTGCTCTGCCTTCTGTGGGCAGACAGGGAAGGAATCCCCTCTCCTTGTGTGGTCTCTTGCCCCTTAGGCAGGTCTAGACTTTTTTCCGCACTCCCTCCTGGCTAGCTGTGGCACACTGGCCCACTTCAGGCTGTGTTCACGCAGCCAACCCCAGTCCTCTCCCTGGGATCTGACCTCCGAAGCCCGAGCCTCAGCTCCCAGACCCCACCCACCCTGGCAGGTGAGCAGACAAGCCTCTCAGGCTGGTGAGTGCTGGTCAGCACTGATCCTCTGTGCGGGAATCTCTCCACTTTGCCCTCTACACCCCTGTTTCTGCACTGTCTTCCATGGTTCTGAAGCTTTCCCCATGCCCACCTCCCATCTCCACCAGTGAAGGGGCTTCCTAGTGTGTGGAAACTTTTCCTTCTTCACAGCTCCCTCCCAGAAGTACAGGTCTCGTCCCTATTGTTTTGTCTCTGTTTTTTCTTTTTTCTTTTGCCCTACCCAGGTGCGTGGGGATTTTCTTGCCTTTTGGGAAGTCTAAGGTCTTCTGCCAGCATTCAGTAGGTGTTCTATAGGAGTGGTTCCACATGTAGATGTATTTTTTATGTATTTGTGCAGAGGAAGGTGTTCTCCATGTCTTACTTCTCTGCCATCTTGAAGGTCCTCTCTAGGCAGAATTTCCAGGTTCAAGGTATTCTGTTTCATTAGAATTTTTCCATATATCTCCATCTCAATTTTCAGAGTCTTTCTTTTTCTAATCAATGCCCAAACTTTAGCGTAAGAGATTCTGAAACTGTGAATTCAATTTGCGTTGCAGTTCAGCCACAGGATTAGGTGGTGTGTTTGTTTTTCAGGAATCTTGGCCGGCTACAGGATACAAGTGTTTCTTTTAGGGCAGATGTAGAAGCTTCCAAATCCAGACCTTGAGCAGGAATTTAAAGCTTTGTACTTACAATTTTCTTTCTCTTAAGTTCTCTGGTGCACTTAGGAGTACACAACCAACTCCATTATTTGCCTTCCTTAAAGTGTTCTAGGACAGCAACCACTTGGTCACCCAAAACCTTGCTTCGATTGATTGTAGATGTCTGTGGGTGTTAGCTGAGGTGATCTTCTTTCTCTACACTCCATAAACTACTTGTGTGCCCTTTTACATGGGCAATGTTAATTCCTTTAAATCCAATCATATCAAAGAACCAATCCCAGACTCTTCTGTTACTCTGGGATAAATTTTGGTCCAAATATGGAGGCAGAACTACTATTGGTATTATGAAATAAGAGATTTATTATGGAATTAAACTTTATCCAGTTGCATGAGAAGCTGCTCTAAAAAGATCAGAAAAATCACTAACCAGCTGTCTTGGAGTTGGGGCTTTCAGGAAGCTAAGCACATCTGACTGCTGGGGTAGAACTGGGAAGAGGGCTGGTGTTAGAAATCTATAAAAGTTTTTTGCTCTTCATGACTACTGCTTCTGTACCTCACAGTGAAGCATATGAGACTGGGTTGGAATCACTGTAGGTAAGCAGGACCAGCAGTTAAGGAGAGCTGGATGCAGAAATAAGGAGAGCAAGAACAAATGGGAACCTGTCCATTTGTTTGGTGCATTTGTCCCCTTGCCACCTCTGACCAAGGATGACCTTCAGAGTGGAACAGCTGTTGCTTCATTTCTACCTTGCATTTCATGCCAATTTCTCAAACTCTAACCCCAACCTAGAACCATACAAACAAAGTAAGTCTGGGAAAACTAGCTCCAATTTAGCCTTGATGACATTGTACAAAAACAGTAGATAACTACAAACTTTCTGTCTCCCTCCCTCTTCCTCCTCTTCCTCCTGCTTCTTTCTTTTCTTTCTCTATCCCTTCCTTCCTTGTTCTATCTTTCTTTCTGTTTTTTTTTTTTGTTTGTTTTTTCCATGCTACATGATTTCTGGGATCTTAATTCCCCAACCAGGGATTGAACCTGGGCCCATGGCAGTGAAAGCACTGAGTCCTAACCACTGGACCACCAGGGAACTCTCTCTTCATTCCTTCCTCCCTCCTTCCCTCCCTTCCTCCCTCCCTCCCTTCCTTCCTTCCTTCCTTCCCCTCTTTCTTTCTTCCTTTCTTTCTTTCACTAGGTAGACCACCAGTGTAACATTTCACACTGGGGGCTAGAAGGCATCCTTGTTTTGTTCCCCATCTCAAAGGGAAAGATTCAATCAAATATTTCACTATTAATCTGGTATGTGTTGTAGGTTTTTTTGTAGCTACCCATTTTCAGATTAAGGAAGTTCCCTTATGCTCTTCATTGCTAAGAAATTTTGAAAGACAAACTGATTCAAATTCCAATTTTACATTCTTGAAATAAATCAGCTTGGTCATAATATTTTATAATTTTTATTAGCTGTTTAATATGCTTTTGTTGGAGACACAATTCACATACCATAAAATTACCCTTTTAAAGTATACAGTTCAATGATTTTTGGTATATTCATACTTGTGTAACCAGCACCACTAATTTTAGAATACTTTTATTACTCCATTCTTAATATTTTTTAGAGATTAGACTGTAATTTTCTTTCTTGTAATGTTTTTATCTGATTTTAGTGTCAAATTTATGATAGTCTCATAAAGCCAGCTGGTAGTGTTCCATATATCTGTTTTCCTGTAAGGGTTTAGGTGAGATTGGCATTAATTCTTTTTTAGATATTTGAAATAATTCATCAATAAAGCCTTGTGGCCTGGAATTTACTTTGTTAGATGGTCTTTTTCTCCCAACAATTTTTTCACACTGTGTATACTTTTTATTGAAGTTTAACATATATTAAAGTGCACAATCTTATTAATTCAGTTCATTGAATTTTTACAAAGTGAACGCACCCATGTAAATAGCACTCAGATAAGACATAGAACATTATCAGCACCTCAAACTCCCCATCTTGCCCTTTCTCAGTTATTATCTTCCCAAAGTAACTATTATTCTGCCCTCTATCACCAAAGATTAACTCTGCCTCTTCTTAAATTTTATATTAATGGAACAAAAAGATGTGTATTCCTGTGTCCAGCTTCTGCTCAGTGTTATACTTAGGAGACTCATCTATGTTGTTGCATGTAGGATTAATTGGATCTTTTCTATTGCTATATTGTATTTAATTAATTTGTAAATTCAGCTGTTTAAATATCAGCAGTATTTCTTACAGGTACATATGCAAATCTATATAAGTTTGTGAATCTTTATATATATGCAAATCTATACATATTTATATGCATGCAAACCTATATAAATTCTTTATATTTCTATAAGTGGAATTTCTGGGTATAAATATATTCAGTTTTAGTAGATACTGCCAAAAGATTTTATAAAATGGTTGTACAAATTTACACTTCCACCAGAAGCATATGAAAGGTCCAGCTGCTCCACATCCTTTGAAACTTGTTATTTATCAATTGTTTAAATATTAGCTATTCTGGTGGCTCACTGTGGTTTTTAATTTGCAGTTTCCTAATGACTGATGCTGAGTACCTTTTCATACACTTATTAATGCCTGTTTAAAACTTTTCCCCAATGTTTACCTGTTTGTGTATCTCTTTATTGTTCTGTAGAAGTTCTTTACATATTCTCAGATTTTCCAATAAATGTAACACAAAAATTTTCTTCCAGGCTATAACTTGTCTTGCTGCTTTCTTAATGATGTCCTTGGTAATAGAAATACATTTTAATAATGTCTAATTCATGAGTCTTTTCCTTTCTAGTTACTGCTTTCTCTGTTCTACTTAAAAAAAAATCTTTGCCTATCATTTTATTTTTCATGTTTAAGTCTGTGATTCATCTCAAATTTATTTTTTGTATGGTGTGGAGTATGGTCAAAGTATTCATTTTTTGTGGTTTTTTTTCCCTGTTGGATAGACAATTAATCTAATAAAATTTATTTAAAAGGACCATTCCTTATATACCACAATGCCCATGAGTCAGGTGATGTGATTTGTGAATCTCATTCCAGAGAGGTTCTCTTCCTTTGGTTTATTTACTACACTGTTTTCATTTCTATAGAATTATATTAAGACATATCTGGTGGCTCATATCCTCTAACCGTTTACTTTCAAGATTTACATGGTAACTCTTGGCCCTTTGCATTTCCATATAAAATTTAGAATCAGCTTGTCAGTTTACACACACACACACAAAAAATCCTGCTTGAATTTGTATTGAGCTTCTGTTGACTCAGTAGATCAATTTGTGGACCATTAACATATTTACGTTTTTGAGTTTTAAATTCATGAACATGATATATCCCTCCATTTTTGAAGTCTTCTTTAATTTCTCTTAATATATTCCAGTTTACATTATAGAAGTCTTGAACATCATTTATTAGATTTATTCCTAGATATCTTTTTCAAAATTTTATTTTCTAATTGTTTATTTCTTAAACATGCAATCATTTGACCTTGAATCCAGCAATTTTGCTAAATTTTCTTTTAAATTCAATAGTTTATCTGCCTATTCTTTTTGATATGCTGCATAAACAATCATGTCATTTGTGAATAATTATCATATTTTTAAATTCTTTCCTTTCCTGTATCTTTTATTTATTTCTTTTATTTTATTGCATTGGCTAGAAACTCCAGTACAATGTCGAATGGAAGAGATAATATTGGTTTTACATACTCATTATAAAGCATGATATTTCCTGTAAATTTATGGCAGATATCCTTTATCAGATTAAGGAAATTCCTTTTGCTATCTAATTTGCTGAAAGATTTATCATGAATGTGTGTTCTAATTTATCACTCTGCATCTATTAAGATAGTCATATCTATTTTTCCTTTACTTTGTTGATGTTTTGTATTACATTGATTGATCTTTGGAAAGCTAACCAGCTTTGAATTACTAGAATAAATCCATCTTGGTCATGATGTGTTATATATGATTATCTTGTGTGTGGTGTATGTGTTTGTGTGTGTGTGATTGCTAATATTTTTTTATTCAAGTATTGTACGACTGGTTTAATATTTTTAAATTAGTCAATGAAATTCCTATTTTGACCATTATACCATCCTCTGTAAGTACTGCTGTGTTCAGTTTCTTAATATTTTGTTTAGAAAATTTGCATTTATGTTCTCAAGAGATGTTGAACTCTAATTTATTTTTTTCTTTTAATGCCCTTGTCAGGTTTGGGCATCAAGATTATGCTAGTCTTATAAAATGTTTTGGAAAGTATTCATTCTTTTCTATTCTCTGGAATTATTTATGTAACATTAATATTATTTTTCTTTATATCTTTGCAATAATTCAGCAGTAAAGCAATCTGGATGTGAGTTTTTGTTGTTAGGTTTTTAATTACTGATTTAATTTCTTCAATAACTCTAAATTTTTTAAAGATTTTTAATATCTTATTTAATAAGTTTTAGTATGTTGTGCTTTTTAAGGAATGTATTTCATTTACATTTGCTAAGTTATTGGTATAATGTTGTTCATTATATCCTCTTATTATATTTTAACGTGTATGGGGTCTGTACTGATATCTCTATTTTAATTCTTGATAATGGTAACATTTTAAAATTTCTTTCTCTTGATTACTTTTACTAGGCATTTAAAATTTTTTCTAAGATTTTTTTGAAAAACAACTTTTAACTTAATCTTCTGTAGTGTATAACTAGTTTCTATTTTATTGATTTCTGATTTATTATTTCCTTTCTGATACTTTCTTCGAGCTTAATTTGGTGTTCTCTGTTCATTAATTCTTGATATGGAAGCTTAGATAATTTTGTTTTGGCTTTTATTTTTTCTAACAGATATATTTAAACCTGTAAATTTTTCTCCAAAATTGCTGTACTTGCTTCCCACAATCTTCATATTTTCATTACCATTATACAGAAAAATTGTCTAATTTTCCTTTTGATATCTTCTTCTATCCATAGTTTATTTTAAAGTGTGTTACTTAATTTTCAAACACTTGGAGATTTTTTAGTTATCATTCTTTTGTTTTAATCCTTTGAAACTTTTTGAAACATGTTTTATAGCCCAGAATATGGACAGTTTTGGTAAAATGTTATATATGCCTTTGAAAAGAAGGTGTAGTTGTTTTATGTCATTTTCTATAAATGTCTCTTAGGAAAGTATGATTTACTGTGTTTTTTTTCCTCCACTTGTTCTCTCAGTTATTGATGGGAATGTGTAAAATACCTGTGTTACTTTCCTAGGGCTGCCATAACAAATTACCACAAATTTAGTAGCTTTAAACGATAGAAATTTATTCTCTCATAGTTCAGAGGTCAGCAGTCCCAAAATCAAGGTGTCAGCAAGCCTGTTTCCTTTTCCTGGGAGAAAAAATCTGTCCTATGCCTCTCTTCTACCCCTGGTGGCTGCTGCAATCCTTGGCATTCCTTGGCTTATAGATGCATCACTCAAATATCTGCCACTATTGCACATTGCCTTCTCCTCTGTGTGTGTGTCCCCTTCCCTTCTGTCTCTTACAAACACTCTGGTCTTTAGATTGAAGATCTACTCTGTTAATCCAAGATGATCTCATCTCAAGATCCTTAACTTAATTATATCTTCAAAGACTCTTTTTCCAAATACGTTCACATTCACAGGTACCATGCGTTAGGACATGGAATATCTTTTTAGGGAATCACCATTTAAACCACTACAATCACCAAATATGACTGGATTTGTCTGTCTCTCCTATCAGCTATAGGGATTTTTCTTTATGTAATTTAAAAGCTATGTTATTACATACATGAAAATTTTGAATTATTATATTTTCCTGCTTAATTGACACTTTTATCATAATGAAATGTCCCTCTTTACCTTTCATAATATTTCTTGCCTTAAAATCTATTTTGTATGATATCAATATAGATACAACAGCCTTCTTTTTTTGTTTCCTGTTTTTGTATTACATATGTTTCAGATCTTTTACTTTCATCCATTCTTTGTTCTATATTTAAAATTTACCTGGGAATTCCCTGGCAGTTCAGTGGTTAGGACTCTGTGCTTTCACTGCTGAGAGACTGGGTTCCCTGGTCAGAGAACTAAAATTCCACAAGCTGCCCAGCACATCCAAAAAATAAATAAAAATAAAGTAAAATAAAATAAAATTGATCTCTTGTAAACATCATATACTCAGATTTTGTTGTTTCATTCAGTCTGAAAATCTTTGCTTTTAGTTAGAATGTTTAGGACATTTCAGATTAATATAGTTACTGATATAGTTAGGTTTAAACTAACTACAGTTATAGGTTAGTTAGTTATAGTTTTCTCACATTTTAAAATTAATCAAGTATTTTTATTATTCTATTTTTTTCTCCTCAAGAACATTTTAGTTGTACTTTATTTTCTTATTAATGCTATCCTAGAGACTCCAATATAGATCCTTGATTTATTATAATCTAATTAATTATAACATACTATTATATAATCTAATTTATTATAAATAATGCTTTTTACCACCTCCCAAACAATGCAAGAACCATAGCAGTTTAACTCCATTGATGCTCTCCTGCCATTTTCTACTGTTTTTTTTACATATATTATATATCTCACAAGACAGTATAGTTGCTGCTTTTATAAAAGTGGTATTTATTTATATTTATCTACACATTAACTCTTTCTGTTACACTTCCTCTCTATTGCAGTTCTATCAGTTCTATGTGACACTATTTTCCTTCAGCCTAAAGAATTCTTTCTAAGCATTTTTGTATTACAGGTCTTCTGGCAATAAATGCTTTAAACATCTTTCTACGTATGGTTCCTCTGTTACTCTTTTGTCTATTTACGATCCTTTTGTCAATCTGTGTTATGTCCTGGATATTTTTTTCTGTCCTAGTTTCCAGTTCATTGATTTTTCTTCAACTGTGTCTAAACTGCAACTAATCTTATCCAAATTCTTAATTTCAGTATCAAATGCCCCCTCCTGGTTCAACTAACCTTCCCAGGGGGGAAAAGTAGCCCAAATGCTTGGCTCTCACCTGAATTTGAACCTTCTATGAAACCAGTTTGTTAGCACCCTGATGCATTCTGTATGTTTTATATTTTACCCAGCATTTTTTCTCTGTGGGTGAGATGGGTGGAGTGATGTTTGATTTGAACTACTGAGATTACCATTACCAGAAGCAGAAGCTTCCTAAAGAATTTTCATTTTTAATTTTAAGTGTTTTGGAATTTTGGTTGATGTTACTTAGTTCCAGTTATATAGTGTTAGAACAATACAATTTTTTCTAACTATGTCCTACTATGTACTAGTCTTACTTCTAATTTTTAAATGTATTTAGCTTTTTTTTTGGTGGACTACTATATGATCACTTTTACATGGGTATAATATTATGATATCAAACTTAGCCTTGATAAAATGGGTTGCTAGGTTCTCTCCTTTACCTCTTGTGAAACACCTGAAATTACATTTAGAAGTATATATTACTTGAAACTGTGATAGAATTATATGTGAAATTTTTTCTTCTATTTTTACAAGTTTCTTGGTCTATTCTAGCTTTCTATATCTGCTTTAATGAATATTAGTAATTTATATATCCATTTATCATTTAGATTTCCAAAATGTTTAACATCCAGTAGTCTACAGTTTCATAAATATTCTCATGTTTACCCAGATATACTCAAATTCTACTTAGGTATGTCCACCTAAATTACAACTTCATAAAAACTTGTCTACATTAGCAAAGATTAAAAGCAAATAATGAAGGTAAAAATAGTTACAATTTAGTGACTCATTTGATTTCTCTCACTAGTTATTTTAATTCACTGCTTTCCCTTTTCCCAGGCATTCCTTGTGGGCCACCCCCAGCCATCGCCAATGGAGATTTCATTAACACCAACAGAGAATACTTTCAATACGGAACAGTGGTGACCTATCGCTGCAATCTTGGGGAGAGAAGGCAGAAGCTGTTTGACCTCGTGGGGGAGCCGTCAATATATTGCACCAGTGAAGACAATCGAGTTGGCATCTGGAGTGGCCCTCCCCCTCAGTGCATTGCACCTAATAAATGCACGCCTCCAGTCATTGAAAATGGAATAAGGATGTCTGAGAACAAAAGCTTATTTTCTTTACGTGAAAGCGTGAGGTTTAGGTGTCAGCCTGGCTTTGCCATGAAAGGACCCTCCACTGTTGAATGCCAGGCCCAAAACAAGTGGGGGCCGAAGTTGCCCAGCTGCTCCAGGGGTGAGTCTGACTGAGGCTTTGAAGGAGCTTACAAATGACGTGAGTTGTAGGAGGATCAGGAGGTTAGTGTCGGTTCTGCGGGGAGGATGTGAGGTGAGCAGTGTGGATGGGTAAATTTTCTTGGGAGGAAACACTAAATAAAGCAGGTGTGTATGTATGTGTGTGTGCATGTGTATGTGCTCAAACTCAGAAGCAAAGATAAATCTGGGCAAAGAATGTAAAATTTCCTTGGGATGTCACTACTGACATCATCATCTTTCAGTTCTTTCTTTTTTTCAGTTAAAATAATATTTTTTTAAAAAATTTATTAATTACTCTTGAGTACTGTAACTGCTATGACATAATGACTGATTCTTCTTGTTAGGCACCGCTATATAGTCTATGGATTCATTTAATTTTTATTAAATTAAATTTATTTATTTATTTGTTTATTTTTTGGCTGCATTGGGTCTTCATTGCTGCACGCAGGCTTTCTCTAGTTGCAGTGAGCAGAGGCTACTCTTTGTTGCGGTGCGTGGCAAGCTTCTCATTGCGGTGGTTTCTCTTGTTGTGGAGCACAGGCTCTAGGCATGTGGACTTCACTAGTTGTGGCACGCGGGTTCAGTAGTAGTGGCTCGCAGGCTATAGATCGCAGGCTCAGTAGTTGAGGCGCATGGGCTTAGTTGCTCCGCGGCATTTGGGATCTTCATGAACCAGGGCTTGAACCTGTGTCCCCTGCATTGGCAGGCAGATTCTTAACCACTGTGCCACCAGGGAAGCCCCACTTAATTCTTAAAGACATGAAGTAGTTACTATTCTTTCCATGTTTTACAGAGAAAGTGAGTCTTAGAGAGGTTAGATAACTGTCCAAGATTAAATAGATACTAACTCTGTGAAGACAAGAACCCAAGCCTACCTGACTCCAGAGCCAGGGAAATCGAAAGCTACTCTAGCTATTTCAAGGAGTGAGGGATTTAGTGCAGGTACGAGATTATAAAGGTGTTAAAAGGGCGGGAAGAGCAAAAGGAGGCAGGCAGTGTTACCAGAGCTCAGGGGGCTGCCATTCCTCCTGGACTAGAGCAAAGGCACCTGCACTCACTGAGCATGTATTTCCTCCAGCTGCTCATGCTGCAGAAGCTGCTGCTGCTGCCAGAACGTAGCTGAGGTTGCTGGAGCCTGCAGTCATTGGCATTGATAGAATTAATGTTGCTGCTGCTAAGGAAGAGCCATCAGTTGCCACTTCCTGAGCCTCCTTTACAAGAAGAATGACTTCTATCATCTTCCTACCTTTTAATTTAGTATATATGCCTCCAATTGTCAGAGCTTAACCAGGACCCAGCTGGCAAGGAAGATTAGCAGTTGTACTTTCAGGCTTCTGGCCCCAGCAGTCAAAGGAGAATGCAGAAGTGTAAGGCTGGGAGTCAACAGAGATTTAACCAGCACAGCGCTTAAATGATCACATCACACTGCACTTATTAATCAAGGCAAAGAGGGGGGTGATGAGCTCTAAAATTGGGTGTCACAGCATCAGAGTATTTACAAAGTCCTTAAGGAGGTCATTTATTCTAGTCAAATGTCCCATTCTATACTTGAGAAAGCTGAAGTCCAGAGAGAGAAACTGACCTGATCTAAGCCAAAATGAAATGACCTTTCATGTTACTACAGTTTTATATAATTTAGGAGATTCAAGTGCATTCTGATTCTAAATTCAAACCAACTGTAAAGAGACAGAGGCTCAGTTACAACATATGGTATGGAATATGCACTCTCATTGTGAGGGCTGTAGGTTTTTTAGAAGATTTCATTCAATGGTTGCCCATCTTCTCATTGGAATGAAGTGAATGGTTAAGCAGGACCTGGCCCTGTAGAGTGCAGAAAGGAGACTTATCTTCTCCACCAACCCACGTCAGGTGGCGTGACCACTGGAGAGGAGCTGGAAAGAGATGAGAAGAGATATATGAATCTTGTTTGTCACAGCAGAGTGTGATAGGTGATTGGGAAATCTGTTGGATGAGATTTGGGCTCAAGCTTTCCTTATTGCCAAAAAGGTGGATATAAATTGGTGGTGCCAATAAAAATTAAAATAAAAATATAAAATTAAAAATCCATCAATAGGGACTTCCCTGCTGGCGCAGTGGTTGAGAGTCCGCCTGCCGATGCAGGGGATGCGGGTTCATGCCCAGTGTGGTAAGATCACACATGCCGTGGAGCGGCTGGGCCCGTGAGCCATGGCCGCTGAGCCTGCGCATCTGGAGCCTGTGCTTCGCAACGGGAGAGGCCATAACAGTGAGAGGCCCGTGTACCGCCAAAAAAAAAAAAAAAAAAATCCATCAATCTAACAACTGTGTACTAAGTGAACAATAAAAGGAAGAATTGTGGAGGGGAACTGTTTGTTGTGTCATCTTAGGTGTGTACTTCAGATGGAAAACCATGAACTGAAGATGTCTCAGTTCTAGTCACTGTCTTGCAGTGTATCAGTTCTATGACTTTTCACAAGACTCTCTCTCTCTCTCTCTCTCTCTCTCTCTCTCTCTCTCTCGGTCTCTGTTTCTGTTCAATTTTGCCATCAATAAAAGGAGAGGGTGTTAGTCTACCAGATTTTTAAAAACAAATAGATTTATGCTGTTGATTGTCTTAGCCAGTTTACCACTGAGGAAAAGTTATTTTCACACAATTAACAGCACTTTGGTTCTCTTTCCCTAGTATGTCAGCCACCTCCAAAAGTCCCGCATGGTAAACACACCCCAAGCCACAAGAACAACTTTTCTTCTGGACAGGAAGTGTTCTACAGCTGTGAGCCTGGCTATGATCTCAGAGGGGCTGCTTCTCTGCATTGTACGCCCCAGGGAGACTGGAGCCCGTCAGCCCCCAAATGTGCAGGTGCCTATGCTGTCATCTTGTATGTGGATCAGTCTCTTTGTCCCTCACAGGAACATCTCACTCCTGTGTGTGTGTGTTTTTTTTTCCTAGTGAAATCATGTGCTGACTTCCTGGACCAGTTACCTAATGGACATGTCCTCTTTCCACTTAATTTCCAGCTTGGAGCAAAAGTATCCTTCGTTTGTGATGAGGGGTGAGTGTGAGTTTGCCTGGCCCACTGAACACTGAAACTGAGGTTAATTCAAAAAGGGAAGGTTTAGTGTGATTTTTAAAATAGGAAATACTCAGGGATGTTAAATTTGAGGAGTGTATATGGGAAGTTAAGAGTAAGGAACAGGTGGAACTAATAACATAAGATATGAAGGAAAAACTGAAACGGATATTAAATGGCATGCTTAAACACAAATACAACTACTGTTTAAGAGTATACATAGGTGACACATTAAGTGAAAAAATCATATTTTCCAAGCAAAGAAGAAAAAGAGTTATTTGGAGAGCTCCAGAAAAAGTTTGATATGTGACAAAAATCTTATTAAAAAATAAGATCATTTAAGAATTGTTTCAGAAAAAATTTTAACCATCAAAAGTGAATTTTGTAATAAGAGAGAAAGTATAAGAATAAGCATTTTTAATCCAATCATATATCACCTTGTTGATAACAGGCCAAGGGCTCTGAAATGGTATTATGGTGGCTGATATTAAAGTTTCAAGTAAGGTCATTCACTGGACCTTACACAGCATGCACATCTCTACATGGGACGTATCAAGCATGGGCAACAAAGTACCTGACCTCAAAATGTTCCAAAGAATCCTTGACAGGCACCATATAATATTTAGGAGAATTTTGTACAAGAGTCATTTCCAATCGCCTTTGGTTTTTCCCCCCAGAATATTCACGCTTACTCTTCCGTAGCCCAGCGTGCTGTTGTGAGCCTTCTGCATAACCATCACAAATATAGAGACAAAAGAACAATCTTTGTTCCCTTTCCAGTTATTCTCTGCTTGTCCAGTGCAAACTGGGAGCTGTTTTACTAGCTGTTCCAGTGCAGTGTCATCACTTGGAGGATGTTTTATTCCAATAATGACTATGAGTAGATTTATCAGCTTTACCGTGGGATGCTCAGTGAGAGACAGATTTCTCTGAGCCTAGGTCCAGGATCACGGAGATGGCAGCTATGCTACACCTGCCTTCTTCAACTTAGGCTGGGACTATATTATGTGACCAAGTGACTGTGCTTTGCTGTTCTCCCTCACTGGAAGCTGTGACTTTTCCAGATTGATGTGGCCTCTGAAACTCTGCCACCTGCTGGTTTCAGATCCTCAAAATGCTGAGATTTTTGCAAATGGAATGGCATTTTGGCTTAAGCAGCTCACATATTCAGCACTATTTTCTTCCTTAGATTCCACTTAAAAGGCCGTTCTGCTAGTTACTGTGTCTTGGTTGGAATGGAAATCCTTTGGAACAGCAGCGTTCCTGTGTGTGAACGTGAGTAGAAGGGATAACACTTCAGGCCAATCTCTCCCTTTAATCTATTTGGTAATTTGACCCATGGCCTCCCCAGCCGTGGTTCTACTATTTTCTAATCTAAATTATTGATAAATAGTTGCTTATTTTAATAGTATTTTATTGTGGATCAGTTTGTTGTGATGCACTTTCTTTTGCATCATGTGTCTCGAGAACCATCTGATCAGTCTCTGTCATTTAGAATTCTTTGTATTACGTGATAAATCCTGCTGTAATTTGTCTCTGAATCAGGAGAGATTAGCTAATGTGAAGCTTTCACAAATTTCTTCTTTCCTTCCTCCCTTCTTTCTTTTTCTTTTTTATGCCATCAAGGTGAAGTCACTCTACAATATTCCTGTCTATTTGCTAATATAGAAATATGAAACATTCACTCATTCATACATCCAATTATTTATTGAGCACATACTATGTGCTTGATGTTCTTCCAGGCACCGGTGTTACAGCAGTGAACAAGATGAGCAAATTCCCTGTTGCATGTTATTTATACTCAAGTGGGGAGATGTACAAGAAAGAAAATTAATTAAATCTTATGGAGATGATAGGTCAGAGCAATGCAGAAATGAGGGGAAAGTGGGGAACAGCATTACACAGGGTGAGCAGTTTAAGACTCCTTAAACTCTCAAAACTTATATCTAAATAAATTATGCTGAAAGATTCAGAAATAATAGGCTGATTAAGAAATGAGTCTCCTATACGCAATGTCACCACTGATTTCTCCTAGTCTACCCATTGGTATTTTCCCCAATAGAAGATAGGACTTTGCCTCATCACTTGATCCTAAAGATTGGAAAATATATAAATTATAAAATAATCCAATTTTACTAAAATGTTTATGTTGCAAGAAACCTGCTCAGTTATCCTGTGATGCATTTTATGGTAAAACTTTATAAAAAAAAAAAACTTCTGTATAGATCCTGTCATCCAAGAAACCCAACTTTCATTGAAGCAACGTGACAAATGGCTGTCCACTGGCCTGGGTTAGAGCTCAGTTATCGATTGTACTATTTCTCTTATTTTTCATGACTCTTTCTAATTTAAGTAGCTTCTTCCAAATCCCAAGACTAATAAGAAACACTAAATAGAAGTAAGGAAAGGACTGTTTAAACAGACAAGCAGATACCAGAAAGAAGTAACAATTTGAAGCCTGACGGAAAGTAGAGAAATAAAAATAATAATAAACAATCCCATGCATCAAAAAAAAACAATAACAAAACAGTATGGATCATTTAGAATTTTTACAATGAACCACGTATGTTTCAATTCATTGTGACAGCACTACTATCATAATCGATTGATGGTCACTATGGGTAAGTTATTAAGGAAAGGTTTCATATGATTAGGTGATTAGTACATATGGAATACATTGTAGAAATATTTCCTGAGAATGTAAGTTCCTTGGAGAACAGAGACTTTATCTGTGCTCTTCACCATTTCATCCAGCTGGCCCTGAAGAGTGGCTGACACAGAATAAGTGCCCAATGTGTTGATTAAATGAATGAGTTACTCTCCAATAGATACTTTTCCTTCTTTAAAAGTTTTGGTACGTAATTAAAGGTGTAAAGTTTCTATCATCCAGAAAACTTAAAAGTCTGGAAGATTCAGGATAGGCAAATTCTTTTGTACTTTTTCAATTTAAAAAAATGGGATTGAAATCTCACTTCACTTAGTCCATTCGGTGTTTTTAGGTAGTACCAACCATAACACCCAATGACTATAGATTACCTCTGGTGAAAACTCATGAATGAAACTTAGAGCTTTTGCCTTCTTTCCAGAAATCTTGTGTCCAAATCCTCCTGATATCCTTAATGGGAGACACACAGGAAAACCTCTGGAAGTCTTTCCTTTTGGAAAAGAAGTCACTTACACATGTGACCCGCACCCAGAGAGAGGGATGAACTTCAGCCTCACTGGGGAGAGCACCATCCGCTGTACCAGTGACAGTCAAGGGAACGGAATTTGGAGCAGCCCTGCCCCTCGCTGTGGACTTCCGGGTTAGTGCGCACGCTACCCTACATTTCAAATGGATTCAGAATATCTAAACCAGACTCTCCAAGTTTCCGTAATTACAATGTGGTGTTTATTTGTGCACTCGATACAATTAAATGCCAAATCAATAATAAATGGTTTTAAGATACATCAACATGTAAGATTCTGATGATCTTTGCTTCTAGAGGGCTGGTGAAAAGAGATGGAGGAAGTGGGTGGCGGTTCTAGTTCTAATTAGAATTAGAAGGAAAATGTTTTCAAAGCATAGGAACTGAAAGCAAATACCTATGAACCTTAACTAGCATAAGTTGTACCATCTTCACAGGTTTTGGAGAGAAGCACAGACCAGCAGAGAACAAAGCCTGACAAAATCGCTTTTAATTACCTATTTGTCCAGAGACCACTGTGTGTTCTCTCTGAAAACTGGGCTGCATTGTAAACAAAACACAAAGATTCTTTTAGCCAGTATGGGCTAAGTTCTAAGTTAAGATAAGGCTTCCTTGCTCCTCAGCCCCGCACTAATTTCAGCTGTTGCAGTTTTCCCTCTTTGGTGGAAAGAAAAAGCAAAGCAATGTGAACTCAAGGGAAAAATGCAAAATAGAGTGTTTATTTCTAAGGTCTGGAGGAGGTATCCTAAGGTAACCAATACCACTATGACACCCACACTCAGGAAGTTGAAGACGGAAGGGGAAAGTAAATTGTCGAAGCGACCCTAGTCCCGGCATAACATACGGACTGCTGAGGAACTGTGAAATAAAAGAGCAGTTCTGAAAGGAAAGGGACCAAGAACGGATATTCAGAAGTCATTTTTGCCCTCACTCTCCTTCTGTAACACCATGGCTTCAGCTTGGGGTGTCCCTATGAGCCTGTTTACAAACACAGACACCTAGTTCAGATTCAGTGAATCGGCAGTGAAAGGCAATCTTCCCCTAAGTTCTATGACTTTTTTCAACAGTACCCTATGCTGAGATGGCAGTCCTAGTTTTATCAGCTAGATTTTTTAGACTGGAGACCTGCCAGACCATCTTCATGTGTGATTTGGCCTTAGGTAGTAGACTTTAGTCATAAGGGGGACTCCTTGAACTAGAAGCTAGTATAGCTAATATTCAAGCTCTAAAATAAAAAGAAACAGGCAATATAGATGGTTGTACTTCCTGTGAAGCCACCTTGAAAATCAGCCAAATTTTCATATTGAGAAAAATCACTTAATTATATGTTAAAGAAATGAGAAATTGGTTTGCAAGTCTTCATACAGAGAATTATCTGGGTGCAGAATTGGCTCTAGCATAGCTTTTACTATCTGAAAAAATAATTGAAAGGGAGGTGGAGGACAGCTGGAATAGAAACTAAAAGAGAAGTTATTGTCAAAACCAAGTGGAAACGATTTCTATTTTTCCAAACATATACACTTTTTTAATTTCATACTACTTGAATCCAAAGTGAGTTTTCACTTCTCAAACCTAGAGCTTTAGGTGTAGGGGCTTGGAGCTAAAGCTAGAATTGGACTCAACATATACTTTACACAATGTTTCTGTTTTTGTTTTGTTGTTGTTGTTTTTATTTTGAAGAGATGCTGTTTATTTCCTTGTTGTGTTGAATTGGCCAGCTTAGGAATCAGACCTAGAAATTTGGTGGCTGCTTCCTAGTTTCAAAAAACACCTTGAGTTCTCCATTCTTGCTTGTAAGCGTGGGTTTTGATACACTGAAGTACAAAGAAACCAGACCAGGTGTGACCTGGGCAGAAACACTCCTCTGTCTCCCTAAAAATGTGAAAAATGAATTGGAGCTGTCTTTTACAGTAAATGATATGAGTAAAATGCCCAGATAGCAAAATAGCCTTCCGATAGTATATTTTCTAATGGGCACATGCTAATGGAAATTTCCCTTCAAAGATTACAAGGAAATTATCTTTCCACAACGAAAAGTTTCTTTTGTTCTGATATCAAATCTAACAAGAAAGAGAAAAGGAAGAATGGCATTGGATATCTTTTTGTTAACTCTGATGTTCTTGATTTTTTGGTCTCTAGGTCACTGTAACACCCCAGATCATTTTCAATTTGCCAAGTTGAAAATCCAGACCAATGAATCTGAGTTTCCCATTGGGACATCTTTAAAGTATGAATGCCGCCCTGAGTACCACAGGAAGTCATTCTCTATCACGTGTCTACAAAACCTCACGTGGTCAAGTGCCAAAGATGTCTGTAAACGTGAGTAAGCCCTGCATTGGAGCGTTCCTATGTTTGTCAAAGTATCTATAGGATCTTATTTAATTTCTCCAAATTTTAAAGATAAGAAAACTTTGTCAAACATGTTCACATAGGTGGAGGTAATAGTTGGTCTTGTAGGTCACCCCTAATTATTGGTTGAAATGCTTGTCTCCTGAGAATGTTTCAAGGAATATTTGCAGGAGAACTCCATTTTTTTAATGGGGTAGTGAATAATGAATTACTCCAGATCAGGAAAAAAATGTGTAAGGAGACATAAACTGTTTGAATAACCAGGTAATACAAACTTTTATACTGGTGGGATATAAGGCCACAAATGACCTTTCTATTTAGATAAGAGATTTGAGGCAAAGACAGGTGAGATTTAGAGGGGAGGTCTCTTTGAAAGTGGTGCTTAGTGGGTGGCTGATCCTGAGGCAGTCTGGTGAGGTTCCTCAAGGTGGCAAAATCTGTAGACCCATCAGAATTGCATATGCTCTTCAGAAAGCTACAGTCAGGTGGGGACTGACTTGTTATACACTAACAAAAGTTTAAATTACTCTTCCTGGCTCCAAAATTCTCTTTCTTTCCCAAGGTAAATCATGTAATACTCCTCCAGATCCTGTGAATGGTGTGGTGCACATAGATACAGACACCCAGTTCGGATCCAGAATCAATTTTTCTTGTAATAGAGGGTGAGTGGGCAGGAACATCTCTTGGTTCAAGAGTTCCAGGCCAGCGATACTACCTTCTGGTCATATCTTGGAAAAGAGGACTAGGCTATTACCATCTGTTCTCAAGAAGCTTGAACGTAGGTGTTTAACTGCTAATTGAAATGGACAAAGGTATGCTAAGATTTGAGGGGAAATCTGTCTCCTTGCTGGAAGCCAGGGCAGTACGTACAAGAAAAGTGAGGTATTCACCAGGTAGAAAGGAAGAAAATGGGGGGAGGGCATAGTCAAACCGTACAAACAGCGCTTGCCCAGAGCAGACATTGCTGAAAGAAGGGGAAGGCCACGGAGCCACTGTGTAGAAAGCAGATCTTATAAGGTAACTGCACTATTCATTTGCTAGGGCTGCCATAAGAAGTAGGACAAAGTGGGTATCTCAGAACAGCAACAAAAATTGATTCTCTCAAGGTTCTGGAGGTTACAGGTCCAAAATCAAGGTGCCAGCAGGACATGTTCCCTCCAAAACCTCTGAGGGACGATCCCTCCTTGCCTCTTCCAGATTATGGTAACCTCAGGGCTTCCTTGGCGTGTGGCGCATCACTCCCGTTTCTGCCTCTGTCTTTCCATAGCCATCTTCATTCTGTGTCTGTGTCTTCACATGGCACTGTCCTGTCTGTGTGGGTCTATGTCCAAAGTTCTCTCTTTTTTGAGGACTCCAGTCATATTGGATTAGGGCCCACCCTAATGACCTCATCTTAACATGATTATATCTGCAAAGGCCCTATTTCCAAATAAGGTCGCATTCATGGGGATTGGGGGCTAGGGCTTCGACATACTTTTTGGGGTACACTGTTCAACCCATAACAGAGTCCCCTGTGAAAATGTCAGACATAAAGTGTTTACTGGGCGGCAGTCCCACCCACAAGGGTGCTTACCCTTGCTCAGTCTCAACCTCACTCCCAGTGGGAGCAGCTGAACCAGTTAGAGAATATGGGCTAAATTTGCACTGCCATGATAAACACTGAAAAGGAACTTGTAGCCTTCAGCATATTTGCTAAGCAAGGCCTTACAGCATATTTGCTAAGCAAGGCCTTATAATCTGACAAAGTGAAATTAGAGTAAATCTAAACACTCTGTCTTTCTCCGAGCATTTTTAAGTACAATCTATAAATTCTCTGTCTATACCCTCTTTATATTATATTACGGAATAAGAGTGAACCTCTCAATGGCATAAAATAGAAAACCGTTGAGCTTATGATATGTTACAGGAAATTAATGTAAAAAGAGCAATCTGAAAAATTGGAAGAAATGTCCTCTTACAAAATAGAGTTACTTCCAAGAAATAAGAGAAACTTTTAGAGAAATCTAAAACGTTTTTACGTTTTTAACAAGATCCAGTTGCACGCTGTTTACGTTTTTAACAAGATCCAGTTGCACGCTGTTTCTGTGAACCTAGTTAGGAAATAGAGAATGTTTGCATATGAATGAAAAACACAATTGTCAAACTAAAGAAAAATTCTGTGATAAACACACTGAATATTGTAGAAAATTAAAGCAGAGGGTAAGAAGATAAATTAAATTCTCCCAGAATTAAGTGGAAAAGGATGAAGAAGAAGAGAAAATATGTCTAAAAGAGTACTGGGATTCAAATTACATGTAACAAAAATTCCAGAAGGGAAAACAATAAGCCCATATTTAGCCATCACTAGGGAATCATCTGTATTTCAGGGATCATGAAAAAAACCTCAAGAATGCAGAAAGGAAATTAATAAACTATAATAGCTGTGCAGGAAATTAATTTGTATTGATATCACATTGATCCTTCACATCACTAAATTGCAGAAGATGGAGTTTCTAATGAGCTAAGCTAGTATTCACATCTAGAGGCTACAGATGTACAGTAAAGGATAAGCAAGGACCTAAAAATCACACCTGTGTACTTTACAGGAAGTATACTTCCCGGGAGAAGGAAAAAGATAAACTCAGGCAATCCATAAGTATTTTCTTAAAGGATAATGATAAATACTGGTGAGGTAGAAAATTGCCAAAAATCAAACAAAAGAAAAACAAATTTTTTAAAAAGTTCAAATATTTTCAACAAACTTATAAAACTTAATACAATGACAGAACTAATTGTTAAAAAGTGAAACTTGAGAATGTAATCATAATCTAATAACAATTTCTGAAGTCATAAAATATATCCGTAAAACTAGAAAAGAGAAGAAAGCAAAAAGAAAAACATAGTCTAGACATTTAGTACATAGGAGATGGGTAGACTTTATATATTTTGACACCAAAATTGAGAAAATAGGGTTGAATACCTGTGTTATGTATGTATTGGGTTGGCCAAAAAGTTCGCTTAGGTTTTTCCAGAGGATGTAGCGGAAAAACCTGAACGAACTCTTTGGCCAACCCAATACATAACGCATGAAATGAAATTTCGAAGGAACAAAAATCAGTTATTTAGCTTCCAAATTATTAGAGCAACTAAAAGAGGTTCACCTATCTGTTTCATGTAGCAAATGAGAGGGAAGAAAAAGGAATAGCATGGACTATATCCATCTCATTCACCAGAAATAAGCCCCCTTATATTAGGGGCAGATCGGCTGTATTCACTGCTATGTGCTTACCACTGAACATTATGAAGGAACATTATGAACTGATGACAAAATCAAGATCAACCATACCATGTAGTTCAGTAAATTTGAATGGTTTAATATCCCTGTTGAAAAACAAAAGTTTCCAAATAGGATCAAAAGCATCACAAATCTTGTTGTATGTACAAGAAACATGCCTAAACTAAAATGACGTAGCAGTGTTAATATACAATATGTATATTTATGTATATCAGGAAAATGCAAAAAGAAAATTAAGTAACAATAATAATATAAGAAAAAACAGATTTTAAGAAGAAAATTATCAGGCAGGTCTACAAAAGTATTGTTTTATTTAGGTACTGGGTACAATCCAAAATGAAACCAAGAAATGAAGAAGCAGAGCGAGCCATGAGGAGTTAGAGAGGAAATATTCCTTTCAACAGTGAGAGGATAGAAAAAGAGAAATAAGAAAAGTCAGATAAAATAGGTGGAGTTTAGGCTAGTCCTTGAACTTCTTTCAGATTGTAGCCTTTCAGATTTGCCATGCATGTATGCATGCTGAGGAAATTGATGGGATGTGTATACAGCATGCCTATTTTTCATTTTTGGTTTCAGGTATCAACTCATTGGTCACTCAACTGCTGAATGTATCATCTCAGGCAGTACTGTCTTTTGGGATTCAGAGCCACCAATTTGTGAACGTGAGTTGAAATCTCTAGCCCCATTTATTCCATGCTCAATCCTACAGTTGGCCCCTAGAATTACAAAGGATAAATTTCATCCCTTTTGGCAATAGTATCCTTCTGATATTTGAAGAAAACACTCCTACCCTTAAAGGTGCTCACAATGTTCCAAGCTTCTAGTTCCTCCTGATTTTTCCTTATCCTAGGGTATAATTTATTTTAAACAATAGTTTGGAACTCATTTAGAAGAGCACCCAAATTCTTCTTTTGTCGGTTGAACACCTTCCAGGTTGAAGATTGTTCTCTTTAGTGAAGTAAATGAATACAAGGTTAGTGAAAGTGCCTTCCTTCCTGTCTGTCAAGTCTTAATCCCAGGTCATCTGTTCAAGCCGTGGGCCCTCCCTGCTCTCTTATTCTTTGTCTGGACAGTGATATGCCATCTTTCCCATGAGTTGTTTGGAATATGAACTTTCTACACTTCAGGGCACATAGAGAAAGGAGCAGTTGCAAATGAACAAAGAACATAAAGATATAACCCTGGGTTTGGTGATAATGTAAAAAAATGAGCTCGGTGCTTTGTGACCAGCTAGAGGGGTGGGACAGGGAGGGTTGGAGGGAGACGCAATAGGGAGGGGATATGGGGATATGTGTATACGTATAGCTGATTCACTTTGTTATACAGCAGCAACTAACACAACAATGTAAAGCAATTATACTCCAAAAAAGATGTTAAAAAAAAAAAGAAATCAACACTCTCCAACTCAGCTGATAGTAGGATAAGTGGTAATGAATTTTCTAACAGGCCAGTACACAGTATGTATCAAAAACCTTAACTGTACACAAGCCTTTAATCCAGAAATTCTACAGTTCATGACTTTAAAAAATCACCGTGGGTTTTTGCGAGGATTGATGTACAGATGTTACCTATATTATTATTTTATGATAGTGAAAAAGTCAAAAGAATCTAAATATTGTGCATATTTCCAAACAATGTTCTGGAAATAATCTACAAAATAATAATCTTATAAAGGTACACGGAATGTGTTCTAATAAAAAAAGTTTAAAATATGCTGGAATGCATTTGACAAGAGAGAGAACACTTTCAAATGGAATCAGTTAGTATGTTTGTACTCTGAAATATTACTTAGGCAACAAAGATATTTTAGAAGAAAAATATGTGTGTGTGTATATATTAAAGATTGTACATTAAATAGTTAATAGTGATTCCTTCTGGGTAATGGGCTTAAAGGTGATTTTTATTTATATTTTATAAATTTTCTACAATAAAGATGCCACTTCTTAAATATTTTCTTAAGCAAAAATAAATAAATAAATAAAAGTATCTACTTAGATATCAAAGTATCTTCTTTGATTTATTTAAAAATAAATGAATAAATAAAAGTATCTACTTTGATATCTACTTTGATATTTTATATGCTCTGGAATGATTTAAACTGCCTAGAAATTATGTGTTACTTGAATATTAGATTAAATTTGTCAATAAAATTATCTGTGCTTTATACCTTTATAGCAGTAGTGTTTTTGATATTTTTTTCCACTTCTTCTATATGCTACCTTTTCTTGAGTCAATATTGGCAAAATATATTTTTATTTCTAACATACTCATTTTCAAGATTATTAGCATAGAGTAGATAGATATTCAGTTATTTTTATTACTTCTGAATCTGTGATTGTTGTTTGTCATGTGTAATATTGTGTGTTTGTTTATTTTTTATTAGTTGTACCAGAGCTTTTGGTTTTTATTTATTTGATAGACTATATTGTATGCTATACCACATTAATAACCAATAGAATTAATCCAAATGCCCTCTACAGAGAAAGAATTGAATTAAAAATAGTTAAATAACATATAAATTCTCACTTAAAAGGAGAAGTATGTGGACTATAATAATACATGGATACATTTATTGAAATAGCATTAATTGAGAAGAGCAGAGGTCATAATATTGTGGCTATCTAATCTGCGATTGTGTAAAAACATGTCTGTACATTAACAAATATTAGACAAGAGCAGAAGTGTTCTGAATAGTGACATTTTGATCATTTTTTAATTTGGTTACCAAAATTCATAATTGAATACAACTTTAAGAAACTGAGGTTTTATCTTGCTGTCCCTTTTCCCAGGCATTCGTTGTGGGCCACCCCCAGCCATCGCCAATGGAGATTTCATTAGCACCAACAGAGAATACTTTCAATACGGAACAGTGGTGACCTATCGCTGCAGTCTTGGAGAGAGAAGGCAGAAGCTGTTTGACCTCGTGGGTGAGCCGTCAATATATTGCACCAGTGAAGACAATCGAGTTGGCATCTGGAGTGGCCCTCCCCCTCAGTGCATTGCACCTAATAAATGCACGCCTCCAGTCATTGAAAATGGAATAAGGATGTCTGAGAACAAAAGCTTATTTTCTTTACGTGAAAGCGTGAGGTTTAGGTGTCAGCCCGGCTTTGCCATGAAAGGACCCTCCACTGTTGAATGCCAGGCCCAAAACAAGTGGGGGCCAGAGTTGCCCAGCTGCTCCAGGGGTGAGTCTGACTGAGGCTTTGAAGGGGTCTACAAATGATGTGAGTTTTAGGAGGATCAGGAGGTTAGTGTCAGTTCTCGGGGGAGGATGTGTGGTGAGCAGTGTGAGTAAATTTGGGGCAAGGAAGCACAAAATTAGGAAAATGTGTGTTTGCTCTTGTGTGTAAGTGCCTTCATTTTGAGAAGCAAGAGTTTAATTATTCAAGGAAGGAGACATTTGGGACTCTCGTATTGAGGAATTCTGAAGGCAAAGTACCAGCTCCAATATCTCTCAGTTGTATTCAAGAATGATGTGGACTTTCTGGCCAGCTGTATAATAATCTTGTTTACTCTTTGCAACACTCCTTTGAAATAGTGCTATCCTTATATCCATAGGACAGTGAAGTTAGCTTGGTCTTTCAGAGGTTAAATAAGTTGTCGAAATTATGTGCTACTTAAGTGGCATATCTAGGAATAGAATGCAGTGTGTCAGCCCCTAAAGTTGAATGCTCTGGTTCTTGACAGAACTTTGCTTTACAGAATTCTACTTTTATCAGCATCTATCACAGAAAGAAACTGGCTTATGAAGAAAGATATCATAGCCTCAGAATAGTGACAAAGACTTTAGGGTTTGTTTTCGTCCACCTCCTACATTTTATCATTAGAAATCTGAAATTGAAAGTGCAAGTAACTTGCTCAAAGCCAAACAGATTTTTCATTCATCTTTAATTAGATACAGGTTAAGTTAAAGTTCAAATGAGTTCTAATGCCCCTAGCACATACCAAAAGGACTGTGAATAGAGGCAGCCACACCTTGAGTTGAATATTCTCTAAGAAATGTGTCCTGTCATTACAAGGACTGGCTTATTTAGGGGATTTTGTTCTCAATGGATGGTCTTGTCTTATGCCAATAGCTGGCATAAGAAGGACTGTAGAAGTGGATTGGTAAATATTGTGGTTGATACTAGGGACAGAGAGGGAGCTTACAGTTTTTCCGCCAACCCATATCAGCCTTGTACAACCAATGAGAGGGCAGCTGGGAGGACAAACAGATACAGTATGGGTAATTACTACACTTTGATCATAGAAGTGTGAAAAAAAGAGATAAGGGGAAATCTGTTACAGGTTTAGGCTCAGGTGACCTTCTCATTACCTGAAAGATGAGGCTGTAAATTGTATTGCCTTTCTAGCAAATATGTGAGTTGGGTAGCCCACCAGTACTAGTGACTCTATTCTAGAGAGCCAGCAGTGGAAGAAGAGACAGCATGCCTGGTGGACTAATGAATGTATTTTAGAACTTGTGCTGGGAAGGACTGGGTTCTAATTCTCTACCTCGTACTAGCTGTGAGGTTTTGGGCTACATCTCTTCCCTATCCTTAACTTCCACATTAGTAAAACAAGGGGATTGGAGTATCATTTGACTTCCTTTGTTATACCTGTACTCCCTTAATTATGATTCTCTAACTGTAACTGACAGGTACTTTACTGTTCTTTACCCAGTATGTCAGCCACCTCCAGAAGTCCTGCATGGTAAACACACTCCAAGCCACAGGAACAACTTTTCCTCTGGGCAGGAAGTGTTCTACAGCTGTGAGCCCGGCTATGATCTCAGAGGGGCTGCTTCTCTGCACTGTACGCCCCAGGGAGACTGGAGCCCAGAAGCTCCCAGATGTGCAGGTGCCTATACTCTCTTCTGGTTTGCAGATCAATCTCTTTGTCCCTTACATGGCAGTCTTACTCTTGTTTTGTTTTTTTTTCCCTAGTGAAATCATGTGCTGCCTTCCTGGACCAACTTCCTAATGGACATGTGCTCTTTCCACTTAATTTCCACCTTGGGGCAAAAGTGTCCTTCATTTGTGATGAGGGGTGAGTGTGAACTGGAAAAGAGACCAGGGCCACACTGCCAGATGCTGATATGCTGATGTCCTGGGCAATGGGTTTTATCCAAAAAGGAGGCTGACTAATGGAGAAAAAGTACTAAAAGAGACTAATATCTCAAACAGTGATTGGGAAGTATGGTAAGAACCAGATGGACCATGAACAGATGCTTAAAAAGGAAAAGTGGTAAATATACTGAACAGCAGAAACATAACAACAGAACTTGAATATTTAGGTGGAACATTAAGTGTTTGGATAAAATGGATAAATAGTAATTTGTAGGCATGAAGAGAGAAATATTCCAGAGGTTAAGTTCGATATATACGAATGAAAGTTATTTATAAGACAGATGACATGCAAGGATTGTGTCAGGAAATTTTTAAACCAATCATTAGTGGCATTTGGAATAGGAACAAAAGAGTAAGCAGAAGTATTTTTAATCTGTAATAATTACATATCATCTAATTAGTATTAGGCTGTGTTGAAAGAGCATGAAGACTGCTGTTCATATTTCAAGTAACATCATTAACTCTTCGTGTGAATCTAAATGATCTTGATATTATGTTCCAACACCATTGGCAGATAAAAAGCATGGACAATAGAGCAGTTGTTCTTAGTATATTCCAAGGACTCTTGACAAGCATCAATTACCAGTCACCCAATAAAGACCCAGAGGCAATTCAGGAGCCACTGGTCTGACAATAAACCAGATGTTTCAGGATGATTGTACTCCAAGGAATCCTGTCTCCTCACCGTTTCTTATTTTTCCTAGATAATTTGGCTTTACTCTTCAGTAATCCAGATATGTCAGAAGTCTCATTCAGGAACATTCCAAATGTATTGGCAAAAGGAACAGTCTCTGATATCTTTCCTCATGTTCTCTGATTTGCTTAAATCAGGAGTTGTTTTCCTCCTGGTCTACTAAAAGAGGAAAATGCCACGCTTTGCATTAGAGGACAAAGTTTCTCCTAATGACAAAAGGGGGCTTGTCAGAGAGCAGTCAGGGTAAGATGGTCTCCTGAAGGTCCAGGACCATACTAAGGAAATGCCTATGTTTTTTGTACCTTCTTCAGTTCAGGCGAGTCTGATTACTGAGCTTTGACAGGTGTCATTGCTTTGTCCTCATTGGAAGCATCAATTTTTTAAAATGTTTTGGTTTCTGAGCCTCTATCAGCTGAGACACAAAATGGACTGAGCTTTTTCTTTCATTTGGGATTTAACCTAGGCATTAAATTGTGTTTTAGCAGAAGAGAAGTAGCTGAGATCTGTCAATGGATGGAAGAGAGAAATGGTGTGCTCATCCAGTCACTACTGCTTTTTGTTCCTTAGGTTCCAGTTAAAGGGAAGCTCGGCCAGTTACTGTATCTTGGTTGGAACGAAAAGCCTTTGGAATAACAGTGTTCCTGTGTGTGAACGTAAGTAGAAAGAATATCTGTTCAGGTCTGCATCTTTCTCCTTGTTTTTTTCATTTTCTTATTGCATTTTACCACATGAAATTATCTAATGTCTGTCCCTCTGTTTATTTTGTTTTTGATACAAATATTTATTGTTGAAATAGTTACAAAGAATGTTTTTTTGGGGCAATAAACCTGAACATCATGGGCTTTGTGTGTCATTCTATAAATATTTATAAACGTACTATGTGCTATAAATGGGAAGAAATGCTTCACAGATGGGGAGAAATTTATGGCCTGAAGCTTTGTCAAATGTTCCCTTTTTCCTTCTCAAAAATGATAGTCACACTTCAGCTTTTTTTTATCCTTTCTTCAATCATCAATCCATCATATACACATTCTTTCAACAGATTTTTTTTTGAGTAACTACTATGTGCCAACCAGTCTTCTAGATACTAGGAATATGCCTGTAAACAAGACAGACTAGGTCCCTGCTCCAATGTTGTTTATATTCTTGTGCAGGGAGAAAGGCAAAAAAAAAAAAAAAAATATATATATATATAAGAAGTAAACAAGCAAACACATAAATAGACAATTTCAAATAATACTAAGTGTTATTAAGAAAAGAACAGGGTAATGCAAAAAATAGTTGTGTAAATGGGAAAAAGGAATTCCAGAAAAAAATTGCTTCCATTTAAAATAAAATGATTAAGGAAGAAAAAGAGAAAATAACATTTGAGCATTGATGAAAATTGATTGATTACCAATGTGCAAAGATAGAGGAAGAACTTTCCATGCAGATGGAGCAGAAACTACAAAGGTCCAAGGCAGAAGTGTTCCTGGCATTTTCTTTGAAAAGCCTGCTCCTGACATTTCTCAGAAGTCAACATGGCTGATGTTCAGTGAGCAAATACAGAAGTATACAGGAGCAATAAAAGAGAATAACTCTATACTCTGTAAGAATTTAGGTTTTCACTCTAAGCAAGATGAAAAGCCATTGGAGTATTATGAGTAGAAAAGTAACATGATCTAACTTTTTTTTTTTTTTGTGGTACACGGGCCTCTCACTGTTGTGGCCTCTCCCGTTGCAGAGCACAGGCTCCAGACGCACAGACTCAGCGGCCATGGCTCACGGGCCCAGCTGCTCCGCGGCATGTGGGATCTTCCCGGACCGGGGCACGAACCCATGTCCCCTGCATCGGCAGACGGACCCTCAACCACTGCGCCACCAGGGAAGCCCCTCTAACTTACTTTTAATGATTTCACTCAGGCTACTCTAGAGAGAGCTGAGTTGAAAGGATGTATCTTAGATTGAGATTCCCCAAAAAACAGTGCCAGAGACAAAGTTTGAGTTATAATGCTCTACTGGAGGGTATAGTCCCAGGGCAGCAAAGGTGAAGGAAAATAAAAAGGGAGGTGGAGAGGAAAGAAAAGCAGATAAATCAAAGAGATTGTGTTATTGAAGTGGCCATAAGCTTCACAAGAAAGATGGCTGGTTGTTTGGCCGTATAGGACATCTCCAGAGAGATTCTGTGGAACCAGAACTGACCATTAGAAGAGAAAGAACAAGCAACTTATCTGCTCGGTCTTTCCTGTCTCTCATCTTCTGTTTATTCCAAGGCTATTAAGTCCTTGGATTTCATGTTGTATTATTTCTCTCCCTGATCAGACTCTGGGGACACTAGAGCCCGTGATCTGTTGCCTGGTACTCCACCTAAGCCAGGAAGTGATAGAAGGAGCCAGAGTGGACATGGATCCAGTCATGTTGGCTTCGATTTAGAACTACTGTGACTTCCACTGCAGTGGTACAGCAGAGGCTGTGCAGAAGCCCATCTCACCCTTGGGAGTGCTGACACAGCCAGTGTTGTCAGGCAATGAGGTAGCAGTGGTATTAGCACTCTCAATTGAGAAAGCAACTGAAGGCCCAAAAGATACCTATAGCCAAGAAAATCTGAGGGTAGAGCTAAGGATACAAGCTGGGAGGCTATTGCAAAAATCAAACCAGAGATGTTGACCCAGGATAACACTGAGAGAAGTGATAAGCAGTATTCAAATTCTGGATATATTCTGAAGGTAGAAATGACAGGATTTGCTGATGGTTTAGATATAGAGTTTAAAATAGAGATTAAGTGAGATCACCCAGAGAGTGAATGGGGCCAGAGAATAGATGCATGGTCTGAGCCTTGTAAATTCAACATTAAGATGTTGGAAAGATTGGAAGGAATCGGAAAAGGAGATTAAGAAGAAGCAGCCAGTGTGTTGAGAGAAAAATCAGGAGGATGAGGTATCTTGGAAGACAAGTGGAGAACTTTGTTTAAGGAGATGAGTCTCAGAAACTGCGTTATATTCTTCAGAGAGGTCAAATAATATGAGGACAGAAAATTATCATTGGGTTTAGCGACTTGGAGGTAATGAATGACCTCGATAAAAGCAGTTCAGTAGAGTTGTGGGGGCAAATGCCCGATCGGAATGAGTTCAAGGGATAATGAAGGGGAGGAAGGACAGACCATAGACAACATCTTAGAGGACTTCTAATGTAAAGGGGGTAGAGAAAAGGGACTACAGCTGCGAAGGGAAGTGGGATTAGGGAGCTTTTTCTTTTTTCATGACAGAAATGTAACCTGTTAAATAGAGAAACACTACTAATATATCCAATCTGTACATTTATTTCTGCACTAAATCACCAGGATGTTGCTTCATCTTCTGACTGTAATGACTGAAAGATATATATTTATTTTTTCAAATGAATACTTTGCTTTAATATTATTTGAACATATTGTACTGATTTATATAGTGAAACCATAGTTACATCTTTCATGTTTGAAAGTCAGCTATTTGAAAATCTTAATGTAATTAAGAAACACGAAAGAAAGAAAGAAAAGAAAGAAAGAAAGAAAGAAAGAAAGAAAGAAAGAAAGAAAGAAAGAAAGAAAGAAAGAAAGGAAGAAAGGAAGGAAGAAAGGAAGGAAGAAAATTACTCCCATGAACTCAAGGATATACCTAAAATCACTTACTAGAGTGTAAACATTGGTTAAGCTATTCCACCCTTCGAATAGTTAGTTTATCCATAATTCTTTCAAGCTGCAGTATCCTCTTCCTAAATACAGATCAGACCAGAAGGGGAAAGGAGCATCTCTAAATACATAACGCTCAAAAGAAGAAATGTGTGTTTCTTCAATGATAAAAACAAACTGTAAAACCTATAAGTATCTCAAAAGTCAAAACATTTCTGAGCCTTTGGAGCATGCACTGGAGTATGGAGATGTTTCATTTCACTGTGGCAGCATTTCTGTAACCATTCATTTTGCCTTTGAGAATAACAGCCTCAAGGTATCAAGAGAAGATTAAATCATGGATAGACAAATAGTAAATGTATATATTTGGAAAAAATTCTCTAGGATGAAGATCCTTGATGTTAAAAGATCTCACCTATTTTGTGCTTAAAATAGTACTGGCTGTATAGTAGGTGCTCAAAAAAAAAGAAAAAAAACCTTGGTGAAATAATGGATAATTTCCTTGTTAAATGGATGTGGTTAAGAAGATTTTTGTTTATTTAAGCCTCAATTATCCAGAAGGCTTAACTCACTGAAGAGTTCAGGATGCTTAAGTCCCTTTTAGACTTTTATAATAAAAATTGATTTTGATGTAACTTCATTTAGCTGCATCTCAGCAGTGTCCTAATATATTTATATTGTAGTTTGTACTCTCCCTAAGAGTTTAATTGTTGTTGAACTGGCAACACAGTCACAGAATCCCACAATTGTGGAATCGACCCAGATGAAAATTTAAGCATTTTAATGTAACTTTTAGCTCTTTTAGAAATCTTTTGTCCAAATCCGCTGGCTATCCTTAATGGGAACCACACAGGAACTTCTCTGGGAGGCATTTCCTGTGGAAAAGAAATATCTTGCATATGTGACCCCCACCCAGATAGAGGGATGACTTTCAATCTCTTTAGGGAGAGCACCATCCACTGCACAAGTGACAGTCAAGGGAATGAGGTTTGGAGCATCCCTGACCCTCACTGTGAACTTTCTGGTCCTGTTGGTCACTGCCCACCCCTATATACCCTAAATGGGTTCAGAACACCTGGACCACATCCTTTATATTTCTATAATGAGATATGGTGTTTTCTTGTGAGTTTAACTTTGTCATAAGTGGAAGTGTCAAAATTACATGCCATAGCTAAAACAGATATTTCCAGCAGTGCCAAGATGTTTAACTAGGTAAGATGCTAATCATTCTACTTGCTGGTGGGGTGGTGAAGAGAGTGGGGGAAGAGAAGAATGGAAGCTGGGATAGAGTGGGGGTGTGGCACCAACCTTGGAATACCGCATCATTGGCAGGGGAGCCTTGAGATAGAAGAGCAATCCAGTGAGAAAAGGCTACACACGATGAGAGGCATTTAACCTTTCCTTGATCTTCCTCACCCTCCAACTGGATAGTAGATATTAGAATCCAGTGAGATTTCTTTAAATGCAGTTGCCTAGGTCCCCAGCCAGGCTTATTGAATGGGCAAATAGAAGCAGTCTCCACCAAAGAGGAGATAGTTGAGTTCAGACTCTATTTCAAATTATGCAGCACACAGTATACGCTCTCGTAAAGAAGACCTAGCTTCTTAGAGGAAGCTACTGAATGGCTTAGTCTGTTTTGTCCTTGTCCTTGAATGTCTGCATCAGAATGAGAAGAGTGGTCTATTAGTATCCTAGGGCTGCCATAAACCATGAACTAGGTAGCTTAAAACAACAGAAATTAGTTCTCTCACAGGTCTAGGGGCTGGAGTCTGAAATCAAGGTGTTGTCAGGGCTGCACTCTCTCCTATGGCTCTAAAAGGAGGATCCTTCTTGCAGCTTCTGGTGGCTCCTAACATTACTTGGCTTGTGGACACATCACTTAAATCCCTGCCTCTGTCTTCACATGGCCTTCTCTCCAATATCTCTGTGTCTCAAATCTCCACTTCCTCTCTCTTAAAAGCACAGGGAGCTCAGCTTGGTGCTCTGTGATGAGGTGGGATGAGGTGCTCTGTGATGCTCTAGATGGGTGGGATGGGGGTTGGGAGGGAGGTGCAAGAGGAAGGGGATATATGTATACATATAGCTGATTCATTTTGTTGTACATCAGAAACTAACACAACGTTGGAAAGCAATTATCCTCCAATAAAAATAAATAAAAGCAAAAGTAAAAGGACATCAGCAGTCACTGGATTAGGGTTCACTCTGGTAATCCAGGATAATTTCATCTCAAGATCATTACCTTAATTGTATCTGAAATGACCCTTATTCCAAATGAGTTCCCATTCTAATGTTTTAGATGGTTGTATCTTTGCGGGGGACATCATTCACCCACTACAAGTGGTGACTGCTATTTAGTACCAGAGAAGCAGCTTATGGTAGGCATCCTGAGACTGAGGTAGGGAGGAATAAGTGAAAAGAGACAGTAAATATGTCTTAATATACATGAGTATGTTAACACCAGTAAATGAGAATGTAATGGTTAACTTAACTCTAGATAAAGGCACCCTGATAGAAGGCCTGGCATGTGAAACTATTGACTAAAACTCTTGCTTTGAACAGAAAGGCCAAAAAGGTGAATAGTCTTCCAAGCAGTAAAAATTTCCTGATGGGTAGATGCTCTTGTAAAGCACCATCCTAAGGTAACTTCAGGGGTTACCTTAGGGGAAGAAACTCTTTTGCCATTATTATGTCTCTGTTTCTGTGATCCCATCTATCAGCTCAGTTGGAGAGAAAGAGGAGATGGGGTGGAAGTGTCTGCTCACTTTGATATTTCTGTGGTTTTGGTCTTCAAGTATTGTAAAGCCCCTAAACAGTTTCCATTTACAAAGCCTACAATCCTGACTGATGAGTCTGAGTTTCCAGTTGGGACATCTTTGAAGTATGAATGCTTCCTTGGGTATTTTGAAAATATGTTCTCTATCACCTGCTTAGAAAACTTGGTCTCGTCAAGTGCCAAGATATTTAGAGATATGAGTAACCCCTTCCTGGGAGCCAATTTATGTATATCAAAGAATCTGTGAGAACTGATTTAATTTGTTCAAATTTTGAAGGTGAGACATCTAATTTTGCCCAAGGTATTTAAATGGAGGGTGGATTTGTAAGTCATCCCTTCTTATTGCCTTGCATTTCTACACCTTGACTAGATATTCATTTCACAGGAATGGCTCTCACAAGAGGAATTGGAAAAAAATTTTCCATTCACTGGGGGTTACACTTGGTGGCTAAAACCATGAAATGAATAAAACAGGGGCACAAGAAAATTATGTGGGTCACAGTGAACTAAATAAGATAGGAGGAAAATCCCAAATTTAAGGCCTTTGATTTAGGCTGATGGGACGGAAAACCACAAACGACCTTTATTAGGTGATGCTCACTGGTCGTTTTAAAAGCAGGTGCCCTATAGCTACTTGTATGGTGAGTTTCCTCAAAGTGGTCAATTCTGTAGAACAATCAGAAGTATACAGGCTGTTCAGTATGCTGCACTCCAGTCTGAATCTTAAAAACAAATGTAAATTGAACTGTACACCTCATCCCGAATTCTGCTTCTTTTCTGTAGGAAAATCATGTGGAAAACCTCCAGAACCCTTCAATGGCATGGTTTATATAAACACAGATACCCGGTTTGGATCAACAGTTAATTATTCATGTAATAAAGGGTGAGTTGGGAGCACTATCTTTGGAATGTGAGTTGCAAAACAGCAATGCCAACCTTCCACCCAGTCTAAGATATGCAAACCAGACTACTGACGTATGTACTTCAAAAAGTAAGCAATAGGACTTTTGGGTAGAGATGGTAGCTTGAACAACATAGGCATTTGACCAAGGAATCTAAAAAAAGAAGGCGCAATGTGTACCTGTATTAAAACTAGGGGAGGGCACCATGCTTCTGCTGAAGGTAGTACATGAGAAAGATATTCACTGAATAAAAAGGACCAGCTTTCCAAATAAAAGGAAAAATGCTGGTTGAACCATGCAAACATCCTTAACAGGTTAGCGGGTGTATAGCTGATTAGAGGACCCTGGGGCAGGGTTTGGGAGGATAAATATTAAAGGTAACAGCAGCTCTGGGAAACGTAAATGTTAAAGTGCACACAGAGTGGGGACCTTAAGGGAGTTCTTGCACTTGACTTTTCCCTGGAATGGGGAAACATGCTAGAAGCCATTGCCTCAACTTAGAGGGAGCAATTAAAGAATGTTTAATAATTTTCAGTTGGCACAATAACTTAGAGGGAAAAAAGATATCTATATTAAATCTTCCTGCAAAAACTGTCCCTAGTCATCGGCCCCATGCTATTCTGTTCAGGCTATTATACCTATGATCCAGCAAGTTTGAACTAGGATAAATCAATATTCACCCCTTCTCACTTTGTCTGAGCTTGGGTGACTTAAAACTTTCCATACAATCTCATCACCAGTCCCTTCTCACCTCCCCTCAGAAATAAGCCTAAAACTGTCTCTGTGGTGAGCAAGCCAAAACATCATTAAATATAAGGTAAGATACAGCAATTGAAAATAAAAAGACCAATTTGAGAAATCAGAGAAAATATTCCTCTATAAATCAGAGTATTCCAATAAACATGGGAATAACCTACAAAGTAAGATATTAGAAATCTCTCATATGTGTTTATAATATAGAATCTATGAAAGGCATTTATAAGATTTAATGATCTGATATTAGGAAAATTTACCTTTGGATAAAACACACAGGAATCTAAAAAGCAGCAATAATCAGGAGATTGAATCCAGGAAAAAAACAAAGAGGTCATTAGAAAATAAGATTAAATTCTCCAGAATTAATCCAGGACAAAACTGGAAATTATACACATATTCACTCACACACAATCTAGATATGGGGAAAACAAAAGAAACCAGAAAAAAGTGAAGCATCAATTAGCACATAATGGAAGATAGTTTCTCAGACCAGAATAAAAAAGCCTAGATTGTTTGAATCTTTAAGGCTTACTAAACAAATGCAAGGTTAATGGTAAGAGGCACTGGCCCTACATGAAGGAAATTTATGAAATTCAGATACTGAATAAAAATACTGCAACTATCGAGAGATAAAATCAGAAAAAGAAGAACTTCATTGTGACATCAAAAGCCTCTTCCACACACTAAATTACAGAAATTAGTGTTTGAGAGAAAATATTATGCCATAAAATATCTGTGCTCAGCCAAGCTGTCATTTATCTCCAAGGCACAGATGTATAGTCTCACATGAGTAAGAACCCAAAACATATGCCAATTAGATATGCTTCCTGAAAAAAGAATAATTCTCACAAAAATATGAGTAAATTTTTAAAAGAAGAAATCAAAGAAGTAGTAGTGAGTCACAAAACCATTTAAACAGAGTTAAAGTTGTTATTTTTAGTATGGTTGTGAAACTAAATATAATGGCAGAACTAATTCTTAAAAGAGAACTCATGTATGAAAGGAAGTATAGTAAACTTGATATAAAATAATAGATTTTTATCACAACAACTAGGAAGTTGGTGATGCAGTAAAATAAATAAATATATATATATATGCTTAACTTATAATACAGACAGATAAGTACATATTCTTGACATGATAAATAAAGAAGATATTATTCCATGCTAGTATAAAATCAAAATATATAAATTCAAAATCACAATGGCAATCAAAAAAGCACAACCACTTGGTGCATATGACAAAAGAGGGGTAAGAAAAGGAAGAACTAGGAAGCTTTCTATCTCTCTTGCTGGAAACAGCATCAGCAGAGCAAGAATGGAGCTCATTTTATACAGTACTCCCAGAGTTCCAACCCTGGGAATTGTTAAATAAATAAAAGGAAAGAACACTCTAAGCAAGATAAAATGTGTAAGCTATTACAGTACCTGTGATGGCTTAAATTCCCCTTTTGAAGAACAATGCCTTCTAAATATAGTCAATAAAACTTCAAACTACATGATAATTAAAAGAAACATTTCTAAAATAAAATAATAGAAAAATTCCATTTTAATTTTATCAAACAATAAAATCCTTAGACATAAATTTAACCAAGGAGACATAAGACTTATACACTGAATACTATAAAACATTGCTGAAAGAAATTAAAGAAGACTTAATAAATGGAAATACATTCATATTCTTGGATTGGAAGACTTAGTATTGGTAAGATGAAAATACTGCCCAAAGTGATGATATACAGATTCAAGGCAATACCTACAAAAATCCCAACAGTATTTTTTGCAGAAATGGAAAACCATCCTAAATTTTGTATGGAATTTCAAGGGACCCAGAACACCCAAACCGTCTTGAAAAGAACAAAGTTGGTTGACTCACACTTTTTATTTCAACACTTACTACAAAGCTATAGTCATTAAAATAGTATGTTACTGACATAAAGTTAGACACACAGGCCGGCAGAGTAAGTGATAGCCCAGAAATAAAGCTACATATTTATGGTCAATTGATTTTCAGCAAGGGTGCAAGGACCACTCACTGTGGAAAGAACTGTCTCTTCAACAATGGTCCTGGGAAAATTGGATATTCACATGCAAAACAATGAAGCCACCTTACACCATATACAAAACTAAATCAAAATGGATCAAAGGATTGAAGTTAAAAGTTAAAATTAAGGCTTCCCTGGTGGCGCAGTGGTTGAGAGTCCGCCTGCCGATGCAGGGGACATGGGTTCGTGCCCTGGTCCGGGAGGATCCCACATGCCGCAGAGCGGCTGGGCCCGTGAGCCATGGCCGCTGAGCCTGCGCTCCGCAACGGGAGAGGCCACAGCAGTGAGAGGCCCACGTACCGCAAAAAAAAAAAAAAAAAAAAAAATTAAGTTAAAATTATAAAATTCTAAGAGGAAAATATAGGGACAAATCTTCATGACCGTGGATTTGGCAATAGTTTCTTAAATATGACACCAAAAGTACAGGCAACAAAAACAGACATAGACAAATTGGGTTTCATTAAAATTAAGAACATTTTTACATCAAGACACTATCAAGTTCATTCAGCTTACTATAACAAAATATCACAGGCTAGGTAGTTTATAAACAACAGAACTTTATTTCTCACCATTCTAGGAACTGGAAGTCTGAGGTCAGGGTGTTGGCAGGGTCAACAAAGGTCCTCTTCTAGGTGTATGCTTCTAGTGTGTCCTCACATGGTGGAGGGGTTAGGAAGCTCTGTGGGGTCTCTTTTATAAGAGCATTACTCCCACTCATGAGGACTTCACCTTTATGACATAGCTCCTAAAGGCCCGACTTATTAATGCCATCACTTTTGGAGGTTAGGATTTCAACATATGAATTTTGGGGAGACATAAACATTCAGACCATAGCAGACACTATCAAGAGAGTGAAAAGACAACTCATAGAATGAGAAAAAATATTTGCAAATCATATATCTGACAAAATTAAATATACAGAATATATAAAGAACTCTACAACTCCACAAGAAAAAAACTACCCAATTTTAAATGGGCCAAGGACTTGAGTAAGACATTTCTCCAAAGGAGGTATACAAATGGCCAATAAACACATAAAAAATGCTAAACATTATTAACCATTAGGTAAATGCAAATCAAACCCATTCATACCTCTTAATATGACTTTAATAATAATTATTAATAAACAGAAAATAAAAAGTGTTGGTGAGAATATGTAGAAATTAGAATCCTTGTACATTGCTGGTGAGAATGTAAAATGATGCCGCCACTATAGAAATTGTTAGGTATCTATACATGCACTATTTTGCAGCAATCAAAAAGACTTAATTAGATCCTATATTCAGTGATCTGGATGGATGATCATGGTGTGATATTGACTGAGAAAACAATTTGTAGAGTTTGTTTTCAACTTGGAAAAATAATGACCAATTTTGAGGAGATACTCTATATGCATATATATGTTTGAATGTGCTTAGATAAAGTAGGGTTATCTGAAATACATGGTATTCTAAGCAAAAACATATGTTGTAACTTTCTGTTGTTAAGTTACTGAAAAGAAATAAATTAAACTTAAAACAAATAGCCAAGGAGCAGATGTTAACCTGGACAAATAAAATGCAGATTGCTTTGACAAAGGGGTGGCAAACTTTTTCTGTCAAGACCCAGATAGTAAATACTTTCAGATTTGTGGGCCATATAATCTCTGTCATAACTACTCACCTTTGCAGTTGCAGTGGGATAGTAGCCCTAGACAGTGAATGAATGAACGTGTGATACAGCATACATGGGGCCTGCAGAACTCAGCTTGCCAACCTATGGTTAGATGAAAGAGCATTAGTTTTCCTCAATTTCTTTTATTATTCCAGGTCAAGGAGGTTCTAAAAAGAAGTAAAAAGATAAATTGATAAAATAATAATAATAGTTGAAAACTTCAGATTGGGTAAGCAAAGGTACAAAAAATAAGACTTTGATGGATGAAGCTGCTTTGGTACATGTGTGTTGAATTTTGTACCTTACAGAGAATGTAAACTCTTTCTAGGGACCATTTATAAGAGTTGATAGCATATCACTCCACAGGGTGTACCTCAATAGATTTGAACACAGGAGAAACTAAAACAGCTATATACTCTTATTATAATAAAAATAACACTAGGAATTAATGACAAAAGAATAAATAAAAATTCAAGTTTTGGATCTTAGTCAAAGAGAAAATTAAAACAGACATTGCAGATTACATATCAAATAACAATAAGGAATGATTATTGAGTGCATGAGCCCTGAGAACTCTTCTAGTGCTTTACATGAATTAACTTACTCTTGAAAATGACTCTTTGAAGTGAATATTACACATAGCCCCATTTTACAGAAGAGAAACTAAGACAGAGAGATGAACCAATTTACCAAAACTCACAGGACAGAGGTTGAGGTTAGAATTTGAATATTGCCAGTCTGCCTCCACAACCCGTATTGGTAAACCTTACATTATTCAGCCTGTTCATTATGAATGCTGGTGCAAATATTACTCATGAAAATTTCTGGGATGCTGATGCCAAAACTGTCCTTAGAGAAATAGTCAATACTTTTGTTATCTGACAAAAAGTTTTCAAACAAATGAACAAAACATTTTACCTAAGAATTTTTAAATGACTAGAACATGAACATATAAAAGAAGCTGGACTAAGAAATTAATAAAGAAAGGAAATTAATAAAAAGGAAAAAGGGAAACGATAAGTAAAAATCTCAGAGTAGTTTCTTAAAGTGGCCAATTAAACAAACGGAATTTGGCCAATTGTAATTTCACAAAATAACAAATCTGCCAATACACGTGAATGAGAAAGGAGATATCATAGATATTGAAGGGATTCAATCAATACTAAATAAAAATAGTATATCCTCTCTAGCCTAATGAAATTGAAAACATCCATGAAATGTGCCATTTTGTAGGAAAAATACAATTTCCAGGATGTACTTAAAAATACATAAATCAGCTGATAAACCTGTATCTACTTGAGTCTCTGTTGTCAGTCTTTTTGGATATATAGCTAGGATTGGAATTGCTAGACCATATGTTAATTATATATTTAACTTTTTGAGGAATAGCCAAACTGTTTTCTACAGTGGCTGCACCATTTTACATTCCCACCAACAATTACAAGCATTCCATTTTCTCCACATCTTCACCAACACTTTTATTTTCCATTTTTAAAAAGTTATTATTGGGCTTCCCTGGTGGCGCAGTGGTTGAGAGTTCGCCTGCCGATGCAGGGGACGTGGGTTCGTGCCCCGATCCGGGAAGATCCCACATGCCGCGGAGCGGCTGGGCCCGTGAGCCATGGCCGCTGGGCCTGCGCGTCCGGAGCCTGTGCTCCGCAGCGGGAGAGGCCACAACAGTGAGAGGCCGGCGTACCGCAAAAAAAAAAAGAAAAAAAAAAAAAAAAAGTTATTATTAAAAAAAAAACTCAAAAAAGTTATTATTATAGCCATCCATCCTGGAAGGTCTGAATTGGGTTTGACTTGGATTTCCCTAATGACTAATAATTGTTAGTATCTTTTCATGTGTATATCTTTTGTACATTTGTATATCTTCTTTAGAAAAATGTCCATTCAAGTTCTTTGTCCATTTTTCAATTGGGTTGTTTGTCTTTTTGTTGTTGTGTTATAGGCATTCTTTATATAGTCTGTATATTAAACACTTCTCAGATAAATGATTTACACATATTTTCTTTTATCCTTTTATCTTTTCACTCTCTTGATAGTGTCTTTGATGTTGACTGGGGCTGCAGTCATCTGTAGGACTGATGGGGCTGAGAAATGTGAGAATGTTTGGAGGGGTTTGGAGGGCAGATGGGAATCTGTACTTTACAAATGTAGAATTGGTGCTGTGTCCAATTTAACCAGCTCTTCCTTCTAAAGGTAGCTAAGCCCAGTTGACATCTGGGTTACACGTATATTTTTAGATAAAAAGGCTAGAAGGATTCATAGCAAAATATTAGCTACTACAAGTGGTGCTATCTTGGGTGGTGATATTTTTGATCTCTGGGTTATTCACAACTTCCAAATATGTCTACAATGAATGTATGTTAACTTTTATAAGCCAATAAAATTCAATTTTAAATTTCTTTTTTTTTTAAAAAAAAGAGGGCTGCTGAAAATCATATCTGTGAGCTACTTTTAGTAATTTGCAGCCCACTGAATGTCTCCATAGATTGCCTCCACTGCTAAATAGTTCAAAGTACATGAAAAAATAGGAAAAGATAAAAATGACACCATCCTAACCCTTGATTCTCCCATCCCTGACCTTACTTAATGGGCTGTCCAGTGCCTCAGCACGCTTCTCCACAGTATGTATGATGCTTATAGGGAAAGGAATCTCATGGCTCTTGAACAACAATTTAGAGTGGTTCTATACAGAAAACTATACAGATTTCTAATGCTCAGGGGAACTGAGTGGGCTCCAGTAAAAGTAATTCACAGAGATGGAAAATCCATCCAGGAAAAATATTACAACATAATCACTACTGCAGCATACTAGTGTCTTACAATATGTTCAAAAATATTCACTGCTTTTTACAGTCATACAGGGGCTGGAACCTGCTTCACATTTTTACTCCAAAGCTCTAGTTTAGTCATAGTGAGTACATTAAGAGCAGCCTTTATAAGGTCAAAAGTCAGAGGATACCCATGACCCTGTGCTCCTAAGGCAACATTTAAATGTATGATGGGAGACAGGCAGAAGGAAACACACATGTAGTACAGGGATGATTATCCTCTTTCCTTACTAAAGTGGTTCTCAAAATGTTTGTTTGCAGACATTTTGAAGATTAAATATTTGTTGGCACACTTAAAAGATTTTAGAACACAGCTCATAAAAAACAAGGTAACAATAAGTAAAATTTAATCACTACCTAAATATAAAAGTGACTTACCGTGTATACCAAAATATTCACTGTCATTGCTCTACCAACGTGGTTCCCACCATCTTTTTGTTACTGTTTTGGGAAGAGCTGGTATACCAGTTAAGATTAGATTAAGTTATAAAAGACAGAAAAAACACAAAATAACAGGAGCTTGAACAAGATAGCAGTTCACTTATCTCTCATGCTAAGAACCATAGCGGCCCAGGGCTCATACAGTGGCTCTAAGATCCACAGAAACCTGGGATCCTTCCATTAGAGAGTCCATCTCAACTCATGGTCCAAACTCCATTTACCAAAGAGGAGGAACGGAGGAAGGGAACACTTATCCCTGTGAAGACACTTTCCAGACACTCCATTTACATCCCTCTAGCCAGAACATAGTCACACGGCTGTAAGGGAAGCTGAGAAATGAAGCTGTTATTGAAAGTGGCCAATGGCCCAGTTAAAAATACAGGGTCATGTTAATAATGAAGAAAAGTGGATGCTGGAGATTCCAGTAGTCTCTGCTACAAATGGGTACTGCCCTGATCACATGTCCTAGGTAATCAAAAGACAGATTTCTTAACTGTTGCAGTAACTACCTCACTGTTATGTGACTTTGCATTACACCCATCACCTTTTACTTTATCAAGTTTAGCCCTGCTGTACATTGGAACATATGAATAGCTTGGCTGAGTATCTTTTGTGACATTTCTCACAGTAACAACATAGAGATGTAATAAAGAAAAAATAAATGATGAAGTTTCAATTTTTGTGACCTACTTTGAATGATTTTATGACACAGTGGGTGAGTACCCCTGCTTTCTACATTTGAAAGGTAAAATGGTTAGCTGTTTCCTCTGACTCTCATTTACTAAGTTTTCAGGGTAAAGCCATCATTCTTTCCTTCACTCAGTAGATATTTTTGAGCACCACATGCTTGAAAGTCTCTAGGCTAGATGCTAAAGAGTGTATGTATTTCAGTAAGGCATCTTCCCTCCTAATCAAGCGCTTATAATTTCTTAGCTGAAAGTACAAATGGATAAAATAATTCTGAGGTATCTTTAAGACAAGTACAGAAGTGTCCCATGATTAATAACGGGAATATTGCAATGAGTTGTGAGGGGACTAGGAATGGAGATGGATTAAAGAGGTACGAATTTTAGCTTGCCCTGAAGAATAAAGACTAATTTGTAGGTGGAGATGGGGTTTCTTTCTTGAGGTCTCTCATGTTTTAATCTGTCCTGTAATTTGTAACATCCTCCTGCTATTGTTTTCTCATGGTGACTTAAGTGGGAAATCTGTGTAGAGTCTAACCATCTTTCATTCTTTGCTTCTAGGTATCGACTCATTGGTTCCCCTTCTGCTACTTGTCTCCTCTCAGGCATTGATGTCACTTGGGATAAGAAGGCACCTATTTGTGAGAGTGAGTTGAATTATTTTTTCCCATCATTCCCTCCATTTGATCCTTATTTGTCCTTGGAATTATGAAGAAGGAATTGAATCCTTTTTGCACAGAGTTGACTCTCAGTTGTTTGAAACTTGGAGTCATGTGCTGCACGGTCCTCCTGGTTTTTCTTCACTTTAGGAGGTAATTTATCTGAAACTGTGGACTTAAACTCAGGTAAAATTGCCCCACTTTCCTACTTTGATAATAAACTCGCAGTATAATGATCATTCTCCTTAGTGACTAAACTTAAAAGATACTAAAGAAAATTAATTTTGTCTCTACAACCTCTTAATATCACATTATAAGCCCAGGAAGTAGATTACTCCCTTCCTTATCATTCTTGCTCTGAAGCATAAAAGATCTTGCAATCCTTAGCAATTTTCCCAAGCCTCGGGTTATTCTGCTCTTTATTCTTCCCTCAAATTCTTCCAAGCTCATGCCCTAGTCGTATTTGTTCTTGATTAGTTGGCCATTCATCTTTTCAATGGAATATTATAAAGTGAATCTCCAAAATTTTGAGGAACATAGAAGAATGATTGCAAATTGGTAATTAAGGCTGTGAAGAAATCAGTATCACATGCAGAATTGATGGCCGTAAAAGTGGGCACAAACTTCTGGAAGGCTAATGAGCAATATATACTAAAGCCTTAAATGCAAATACCCTTTGACCTAGCAATTCCATTTCCCAGAATTTATCCCAAGAAAATAATCATCATGGACTTTTCCCGTGATTTTCATCCAAAGACACTCAATGCAACAATATTTATGGTAGTGGAAAATGTTAGAAATCATGGTTTGTAAATAGCTGATGGAAGACATAAGGCTTATTAAAAATGATTATAAGTTTTTAAGAAAAGTAAAAAGTATACCATGAAAAATTAGAGATAGAGATGCCACATCCAAGTAGCAATAGATAGTATATTTATATATCTACATCCCAGAATATTATTCAGCCACCAAATATACCATAGAAAATATAACCATAGACACACATGCACATGCACACACATATCTGAAACAATATACATTAAATTATTAAGAATATTTATTTTTGGACCTTATCATTTTTTGTTTGTCCACATTTTATAAATTTCCTACAATGAATATGTTCATTGTATTCACAGGTATTCCTCCAAAAATTACTGTCCTTTTCCCATTGGGTTATTTTCCCTCCATAAAATAACATTGGCTTTTAGATATCCAAAGACATAAATGAGAAACTATAAAAGGTGCCTTCTTTACTTGCCAAAAAATTTTAAATTCTCTGAAAAAAATTCAAATTAGCAAGGTATTATCATTTACTATATACAATTTTCAAGGTCTGGCACCTTTTGTAGGAGGTTATCTTTAATGAAAAATGTTTCCACTTCTACTATATTTATAGGTCAATAAATATTTAACTGAGTCAATATTGGTCATGTGTGTACATGTGAACGTATGAATAGTCAATTATACCAGTATGTTTTAAGTTACTATGTTGTGATAGAACATAGTAGTTATTTAGCATTTTATTACCCCAAATCTGTGATTATTTCCTCATGTCTTTTATATTTTCTTTTCAACCTTTTTTTGGAAATATATTAGCTTTGTGTAAATTTAAGATGTACATTCATATATTATAATATGATTGCCATCATAGGATTAATTATTACCTGCATCACATTACATAATTATTCTTTATTTTTAGTAGTTGGAATAATTAGTTTCTAGTCTCTCAGCAAGTTTTATGGTTATATCACAATGTTGCTGTCTATATTCATTGATCTGTGCATCTCTAGGGCATATTTTCTAATTGTCGTAAGTTTATACTCTTAGACAACATCCATCCTGTCCTCCCATCCCCTGATAACCACCATTTTATTCTGTTTTTAAAACTTGGCTTTTTTACATTCCACATGTAAGTGGTATCATACAGTTCTTGTCTTCCTCTGTCTGACATCTCATTTATCATAACGTGCTAAAATTCCATCCATGTTGTCACAAATCTCACTTAGCATAATGCGCTAAAAGTCCATCCATGTTGTCACAAATGGTAGGATGTCCATCTTTCAATATTTCATTGTATATGTACCACATTTTCTTTACCCATTCATCTATTGATGGACACTTAGGTTGTTTCTATATCTTTGCTATTGTAACTAATGCCATCATGAATATGGGAGTGCATACACCTTTTTGAGTTAGTGTTTTCATTTTCTTTAGATAAATACTCAGAGGTGGAATTCCTGGATCTATTTTAAGATTTTTTAGGAACCTCCATATGTTTTCCATAGTGGCCACACCAATTTACATTCCTACCACATTTGTACAAGTGTTCCCTTTTCTCCACATCCTCATCACCACTAGTCATCTCTTGTCTTCTTGATGACAGCCATTCTAACAGATGTGAGGTGATATCCCATTGTGGTTTTAATCTGCATTTCCCTGATGATTAGTGATGTTGACCATCTTTTTATGTACTTGTTGACCATTTGTATGTCTTCTTTTGAAAATTGTTTAGTTGTGCCCATTTTTCAATCAGATTTTTTGTTTTTTGTTATTGAGTTGTATGAATTCTTTATATATTAAACCCCTTATCCAATATATGGTTTGCAAAAATTTCCCCCCATTCTGTAGGTTTCCTTTTAGTTTTGCTAATTGTTTCTTTTGCTGCACAAAAGCTTTTAAGTTTTAAGTTTGATGATTTTTCCTTTTGTTGTTTGTGCTTTTGTTGGTATTGTATTGAAAAAGTCATTGTCATGACTAATGTTAAGAGCCTCTTCCCTACACTTCCTTCTAAGAGTCTTATAATCAGGTCTTATATTTAAATCTTTGATCCACTTCAAGATACTTTTTGTGAGTGATATAATATAGGGATCCAGTTTCATTGCTCTGCATGTGTTCATCAGTTTTCCCAGCACCAATTGTTGAAGAGACTATCCTTTTCCCATTGGGTGCTCTTGCCTCCCTTATCAAATATTCATTGACTGTATAAGCAGGGGATTAATTCTGGGCTCTCTATTCTGTTTTATTGGTCTATGTGTTTATTTTTGTACTAGTACTGTATGTTTTTTATTATTTTAGTTTTGTAGTGTAGTTTGAAATCAGGAATTGTAATACCTCCAGTTTTGTTCTTTTTCATCAGTATTGCTTTGGCTCTTCAAAGTCTTCTGTGGTTACATATACATTTTAAGATTCTTTTTCTATTTCTGTGAAGAGTGCCATTGGTATTTTTATGTGGATTGCATTAAATCTATATATGGGTTTGAATAATATACATTTTAACAATATTAATTCTTTTGACCCATGAACATGGGGTATCTTTCCATTAGTTTGTGTCTTGTTCTATTTGTTTCAGCAAAGTCTTGTGAGTTTTGTTGTGCAGATCTTTCAGTTCCTTGGTTAAATTTATTCCTAAGTATTTTATTCTTTTTCATGCTATTGTGAATGGAAAAGTTTTCTTTATTCTTATTCAAATGTTTCATCCTTTGTGTATAAAAATGCAACTGATTTATCTATGTTGATTTTGTATCTTGCAACTTTACTGAAATAACTGATTAGTTCCAACAGTGTTTGGGTTGAGCATTTCAGATTTTCTATATACAGAATCATATCATCTGCAAGTAGCAACACTTTTACTTCTTCCATCCTGATTTGGATGCCTTTTAGTTCCCTATCTTGCATATTCACTCTAGCTAGGACTTCCGGTATTATACTGAATAAGAGTTGTAAGAGTGGGTATCCTTGTATTGTTCCTGATCTTAGGGGAAAACCTTCCAAGTTTTTCTCCATTTTGTATATTGTTAGCTGTGGATTTGTTATGGCTGACCTTTATTATGTTAAGATATATTCTTCTATACCCAATCTGCCAAGACTTTTTATCATGGAAGGATGTCATTTTGTCAAATGCTTTTTCTGCATGTATTGACATGATCATGTACGTTTTTATCTTTAATTTTATTAATGTGATGTATTAAATTTATTGATTTGTGTATGTTGAACCATCCTTGCATCTCCCAGGGGTAAATCCCACTTGGTTGTGGTGTATAATCCATTTTATGTGTTCTTGAATTTGTTTTGCTAATTTTTTGTTGAGAATTTTTGGACCTATATTTATCAGAGATATTGGTCTATAGTTTTCTTTTCTTGTGTTGTCCCTGTCTGGCTTTGTTACCAAAGTAATCTAATGCTGGCCTCATAGAATGAATTTGGAAGTATTCACACCTCTTTAATTTTTTGGAAGAATTTGAGGAAAATTGGTATTAATTATTCTTTAAATTTTGGTAGAATTCACCAGTGAATCCATCTGGCCCTAGGGTTTTCTATGTTGGGAGATTTTCGATTACTGATCCAAACTTTGCTCATTATTGGCTGTGCAGATTTTCTATTTCTTCCTGATTCAGTCTTGGTAGATTTTTCTAGAAATTTATTTTTTCTAGGTTATCTAATTTGTTGGCATATAATTTTTCATAATAGTCTCTTATAGTCCTATGTATTTCTGTAGTATCAGTTGTAATATCTTCTTTTTAACTTTATCTATTTGAGTTTTCTTTTTTTCATAATTAGCCTGGCTAAAGGTTTGCCAATTTTGTTTATCTTTTTGTAGAGCCAGCCTTTAGTTTCATTGATCCTTTCTATTGTTTATCTGGTGTCTATTTCATTTACTTCCGCAGAGATCTTTATTATGTCCTTCTTTCTGCTAACTCTGGGCTTAATTTGTTCTTTTTTTTAATTCTTCAAGGTGTAAAGTTAAGTTGACTGTTTGAGAACTTTCTAATTTCTTAGTATATGCGTTTATCACTGTAAACGTTCCTCTCAGAATTGCTTTGCTTCATTCCATAAGATTTGATTTGTCGTATTTCCATTTTCATTTGTTTTGAGATAATTTTCTAATTCCCTTTTGATTTCTTCTTTAACCCATTGGTTGTTCAGAAGTGTATTTTTCAGTTTCCACATATTTGTAGATTTTCCAGCTTTCCTCTTGTTGTTGATTTCTAGTTTTATACAACTGTGGTCAGAAAAGATAATTGGTGTCATTTCAATCTCCTTAAATTTGCTAAGATTTGTTTTGTGCTTTCTCATATGATCTATCCTAGAAAATGTCCCATGGGCACTCCAGAACAATGTTTATTCTGCTGCTGTTGGATGGAATGTTTTATATATGTATGTTAAGTCCATTTGTTCTAGAGTATGGTTCAATTCCAATGTTTCCTTGTTGATTTTCTGGATGATCTATCCTTGCTGAGAGTAGGTATTGAAGTCCCCTACTATGATTGTATTGTTGTCTATTTCTCCCTTTAGATCTCTTAGTATTTGCCTAATATATTTCAGTGCTCTGATGTTGGGTGCATATGTATTCATGATTGTTATATATTCTTGATGTTCTGACACTTTTATCATTATATAATAACCTTCTTTGTCTCTTGTTATCATTTTTGACTTGAAGTCTATTTTGTCTGACATAAGTATGAATATGCCCTCTTTCTTTTGTTTTACACTTGCATGGAACATCCTCTTCCATCCCTTCATTTTAAGCCTATGTGTTCTTTAGAGCTGAAATGAGGTTCTTGTAAGCAGCATACACTTGGGCTTTGTTGTTGTTTTTTTAAATCTATCCCGCCACTCTGTGACTTTTGATTGATGAATTCAATCCATTTATATTTTGAGTGATTATTGATATGTAAGAACTTACTACTGCTGTCTTATCATTTTTTTGTTTCTCCTTTGTTTCTTTTTCCCTCTGTTTCTGTCTACCTTTGTAAAGTGGTGGTTTTCCATGGTGATTTTCTCAGTCTCCCCTTGTTTTGTTTCATGACTTCTAGAATTTTGATTTGTAATTACTATATGGCTTACATAGAACATCACATAGATCAAATCGTCCTTTTTATGATGATAGGAATTTATCTTAATTCACCTATAAAATTTCCACAGTTTTAGTCCTCCTTTTTTGTATTTTTGATGTCACAATTTATCTTTTTCTGAGCTATGAATTTATTGAGAAATTATAGTAGCTATAGTTTGTTTTTAGTTGAAAGCTATAGTCTTTTTTAATACTCTTTGCCTTAAACCTTTATACTATAATTAAGTGACTGACCCACTGTTCTAATATTGAAGTACTGTTTTCTAATTCTGAATATTTTTCACCTTTGCTAGAGTATTGTGTACTCTCATTTGCTTTTATGTTACAAAGTAGCATCTTTTCATTTCAGCTTGAAGAACTTCTTTCAGCATTTCTTGCAAAGGAAGTCTCATTATGGTAAACATTCTCAGTTTTTGTTTGCCTGGTAAACCTTTACTTCTACTTCATAGCTGAAGAATAAGTTTGCTGGATAAAGTATTCTTGACTGGCAAATTTTATCTTTCAGCACTTTGAATGTGTCATTCCACTCCATCTGGCCTGTAGAGTTTGTGCTGAGAAATCTGCTAGTAGCCTCATGGCTACTTTGTAAGCTACTTTCTTTTTTCCCTGGCTGCATTTAAGATTCTTTCTTTGTCATTGATTTTTGACAGTTTCAGTATAATATATATTGGAGAAGGTCTTTTTGCATTGAGATAATAGGGTGTTTTATTAGCTTCTTGGACTTCCAGTACCTTCCCCAGGTTTGAGAAGTTCCCAGCTATTATTTCTTTAACTACGCTCTCTGCTCCCTTCTCCCTCTGTTCTTTTTCTTGTAGACCAATTATTCTCACATTTGTTTTTCTCATTATATCTGATAGCTCTCATAGGATTTCTTTTAATTTTTTAACATCTTTATTGGAATGTAATTGCTTTACAATGTTCTGTTAGTTTCTGCTGTATAACAAAGTGAATCAGCTATATGTATACATATATCCCCATATCCCCTCCCTCTTGTGTTTCCCTCCCACCCTCCCAATCCCAACCCTCTAGGTGGTCACAAAGCATGGAGCTGATCTCCCTGTGCTAAGTGGCTGCTTCCCACTAGCTATTTTACATTTGTAGTGTATATATGTCCATGCCACTCTCTCATTTCATCCCAGCTTACACTTAACCCTTCCCGTGTCCTCAAGTCCATTCTCTACGTCTGCATCTTTATTCCTGTCCTGCCCCTAGGTTCTTCAGAGCCATTTCTTTTTAGATTCCATATATATGTGTTAGCATACGATATTTGTTTTTCTCTTTCTGACTTACTTCACTCTGTATGACAGACTATAGGTCCATCCACCTCACTACAAATAACTCAATTTCATTTCTTTTTATGGCTGAGTAATATTCCATTGTATATGTGTGCCACATCATCTTTATCCATTCATCTGTCGATGGACACTTAGGTTGCTTCCATGTCCTGGCTATTGTAAATAGTGCTACAGTGAACATTGTGGTACATGATTCTTTTTGAATTATGGTTTTCTCAGGGTATATGCCCATTAGTGGGATTGCTGGGTCATATGGTAGTTCTTTTTTTAGTTTTTTAAGGAACCTCCATACTGTTCTCCATATTGGCTGTATCAATTTACATTCCCACCAACAGTGCCAAGAGGGTTCCTTTTTCTCCATACCCTCTCCAGCATTTACTGTTTGTAGATTTTTTGATGATGGCCATTATAACTGGTGTGAGGTGATACCTCATTGTATTTTTTTTCTTTTTCTTTGTTATTTTATTTAAAATTAAAATGAGGTTTTAGGTCTCTGCTTTCTGAAATCAACAGACTGTGTTGATTTACTAAAGATATCTCTTCAAAAAGCATTCTTTCTTCCAATTTTCCCTCCCCCCCTTACTCCCTGGTAACTATAAGTTTGTTTTCTACACCTATAACTCTATTTCTGTTTTTGTAGAAAAGTTCGTTTGTACACTATTTTTAGATTCTACGTATAAACAATATCATGTGATATTTGTCTTTTTCTGTCTGACTTACTTTGCTCAGTATGACAATCTCTAAGTCCATCCATGTTGCTATAAATGGCATTATTTGTTCTTTTTATGGCTGAGTAATATTCCATTTTATATATGTACCACATCTTCTTTATCCATTCCTCCGGTGATGGACATTTAGGTTGCTTCCATGTGGAGTGCACATATCTTGTTGAATTATGGTTTTGTCCAAATATATGCCAGGAGTGGGATTGCAGGATCATATGGTAGCTCTATTTTTAGTTTTTTAAGGAACCTCCATACTGTTCTCCACAGTGGCTGCACTAATTTACATTCCCACCAGCTGTGTAGAAGGGTTCCCTTTTCTCTACATCCTCTCTAGCATTTACTGTTTGTAGATTTTTTTTTTTTTTTTTTTTGCAGTACAGGGGCCTCTCACTGCTGTGGCCTCTCCCGTTGCGGAGCACAGGCTCCGGATGCACAGGCTCAGCGTCCATGGCTCACGGGCCCAGCTGCTCCACGGCATGTGGGATCTTCCTGCACCAGGGCATGAACCTGGGTCCCCTGCATCAGCAGGCAGACTCTCAACCACTGTGCCACTAGGGAAGCCCATGTTTGTAGATTTTTTGATGGTGATCTTTCTGCCCAGTGTGAGGAGATAACTAATAAGGACCTACTGTTAAAATAGAATTACCATATGACCCAGCAGTCCCAATAATGGGCATATACCCTGAGAAAACCATAATTCAAAAAGAGCCATGTACCAAAATGTTCATTGCAGCTCTATTTACAATAGCCAGGACATGGAAGCACCTAAGTGTCCATCAACAGATGAATGGATAAAGAAGATGTGGCACATATATACAATGGAATATTACTCAGCCATAAAAAGGAACGAAATTGGGCTTCCCTGGTGGTGCAGTGGTTGAGAGTCTGCCTGCCGATGGAGGGGACACGGGTTTGTGCCCCGGTCTGGGAAGATCCCACATGCTGCGGAGCGGCTGGGCCCATGAGCCATGGCCGCTGAGCCTGCGCTTCTGGAGCCTGGGCTCCACAACAGGAGAGGCCACAACAGTGAGAGGCCCGCGTACCGCAAAAAAAAAAAAAAAAAGAAAGAAATTGAGTTATTTGTAGTGAGGTGGATGGACCTAGATTCTGTCATATAGAGTGAAGTAGGTCAGAAAGACAAAAACAAATACCGTATGCTAACACATATATATGGAATCTAAAAAAATTGGTCATGAAGAACCTAGGGGCAAGACGGGAATAAAGACACAGACCTACCAGAGAATGGACTTCATTGTAATTTTGATTTGCATTTCTCTAACGATTAGTGATGTTGAGCATACTTTCATGTGTTGGTTGGCAATCTGTGTATCTTCTTTGGAGAAATGTCTGTTTAGGTCTTCTGCCCATTTTTGGAATCGGTTGTTTGTTTTTTTGATATTGAGTGGCATGAACTGCTTGTATATTTTGGAGATTAATCCTTTGTCAGTTGCTTCATTTAGAAATACTTTCTCCCATTCTGAGGGTTGTCTTTTCATTTTATTTATGGTTTCCTTTGCTGTGCAAAAGCTTTGAAGTTTCATTGGGTCCCATTTGTTTATTTTAGTTTTTATTTCCATGTCTCTAGGAGGTTGGTCAAAAAGGATCTTGCTGTGATTTATGCCATAGAGTGTTCTGCCTATATTTTCCTCTAACAGTTTTATAGTGTCTGGCCTTACATTTAGGTCTTTAATCCATTTTGAGTTCATTTTCATTTATGGTGTTAGGGAATGTTCTAATTTCATTCTTTTACATGTAGCTTTCCAGTTTTCCCAGCATCATTTATTGAAGAGGCTGTGTTTTCTCCATTGTATATTCTTGCCTCCTTTATCAAAGATAAGGTGACCATATGTGCGTGGGTTTATCTCTGGGCTTTCTATCCTGTTCCATTGATCTATATTTCTGTTTTTGTGCCAGTACTATACTGTGTTGATTATTGTAGCTTTGTAGCATAGTCTGAAGTCAGGGAACCTGATTCCTCCAGCTCTGTTTTTCTTTCTCAAGATTGCTCTGACTATTCGGGGTCTTTTGTATTTCCATACAAATTGTGAAATTTTTTGTTCTAGTTCTGTGAAAAATGCCAGTGGTCGTTTCATAGGGATTGCATTGAATCTGTAGATTGCTTTGGGTAGTATAGTCATTTTCACAATATTGATTCTTCCAATCCAAGAACATGGTATATCTCTCCATCTGTTTGTGTCATCTATCATCAGTGTCTTATAGTTTTCTGCATACAGGTATTTTGTCTCCGTAGGTAGGTTTACTCCTAGGTATTTTATTCTTTTTGTTGCAACAGTAAATGGGAGTGTTTCCTTAATTTCTCTTTCAGATTTTTCATCATTAGTGTATAGGAATGCAAGAGATTTCTGTGCATTAATTTTGTATCCCACTACTTTCCATGTATTTTGCAACTGACAGTTTGTACCTCTTAATCTCCCTCACCTATTTCGTTCTTCACCCCATTTCCCTCCCCTCTGGCAATCACCTGTTTCTTCTCGGTATCGATAACTCTGTTTCTGTTTTCTTATGTCTGTTCATTTGTTTTGTTTTGTTTTTAGATTCCACAATAAGTGAAATCATGTAGTACTTGCCTTTCTCTGTCTGCCATGTCATTTAGCATAGTACCTCGAGGTCCATCCATGTTGTTGCAGATGGTAAGATATCATTCTTTTTATGCCTCAGGAATATTCCATTGTGTATGTATACCACATCTTCTTTTTCCATTCATTTATTGATGGGTATTTAGGTTGCTTCCATATATTGGCTTTTGTGAATAATGCTACAATGAACATTGGGTGCATATATCTTTTCTAATTAGTGTTTTCATTTTCTTCAGATGAATGCACAGGAGTGGAATTGATGTCATGTGGTAGTTCTAGTTTTAATTTTTTAAATTAATTTATTTATTTAATTTTGGTTTCATTGGGTCTTTGTTGCTGTATGCAGGCTTTCTCTAGTTGTCGAGACCGGGGGCTACTCTTTGTTGTGGTGTGCGTGCTTTTCATGGCAGTGGCTTCCCTTGTTGTGGAGCATGGGCTCTAGGTATGCAGGCTTCAGTAATTGTGGCATGCAGGCTCAGTAGTTGTGGCTCGTGGGCTCTAGAGTGCAGGCTCAGTTGTTGTGGCACATGGGCTTAGTTGCTCTGCAGCATGTGGGATCTTCCCACAGCAGGGTTCGAACCCACGTGCCCTGCATTGGCAGACAGATTCTTAACCACTGCAGCACCAGGGAAGTCCCTAGTTTTAATTTTTTGAGAAATCTTCATACTGTTTTCCACAGTGGGTACAATTTACATTCCCAACAATAGTGCATGAGAGTTCCCTTTTCTCCACATCCTTCCTAACACTTGTTATTTGTTTCTTTTGATATTAGCCATGCTGACAGGTGTTAGGAGATATCTCACTATGGCTTTGATTCTCATTTCTCTGGTGATTAATGATGCTGAGCATCTTCTCACATGCCTGCTGGTCATCTGTAGGTATTCTTTGGAAAAATGTCTATTCAGATCCTCTGCCCATTTTTTAATTGGATTGTTTGTTTTTTTGATGTTGAGTTGTATGAGTTCTTTGTATCTTTCAGCCTTTCTTTGTCTTTTGGTTGGAGCATTTAGTCCATTTACATTTAAAGTAATTATTCATAGATATGGACCTATTGCCATTTTGTTAATTTTGGGGGATTGTTTTGTTGTGTAGTTCTTCTTTCTTCTTTTCCTCTCCTCTTTTGCAATTTGATGACTTTCTTTAGCATTATGTTTGGATTCCTTTCTCTCTTTTTTTGTGTGTATCTATTATAGGTTTTGGTTTGTGGTCACCATGAGGTTCATATATAACAGCTCTCTATCTATCTCTTATCTATGATTACATATAGATGTACATATGATTAATTGATGATCTCTTAAGTTCGAATGTATTCTAACAACCCTGCATTTTTACTCCTCCCACAACAATGTTGAATATTTTTGATGTCATATTTTACATCTTTTTGTTTTTTGTATCCCTTAACTACTTATTTTGTATATAGATGATTTCCCTACTTTTGTCTTTTAACCTTCCTGCTAGCTTTATAAATAGTTGATCTACTATTTTGCCTTTACCAGTGAGATTTTCTTTCATAATTTTCACATTTCTAATTGTGGCCTTTTCTTTTCCACTTAAAGAAGTTCCTTTAACGTTTCTATTAAAGTCAGTTTAGTGGTGCTGAACTCTTTCAGTTTTTATTTGTCTGTAAAACTCTCCTTCAAGTATGAGTGATAACTTTGCCAGGTAGAATATTCTTGTTTGTAGATTTTCCCCTTTTATCATTTGATTGTATTGTGCCACTCCCTTCTGGCCTGCAAAGTTTCTGTTAAAGAGTCAGCTGATATTCTTATGGAGGTTCCCTTGTACATAACTAGTTGCTTTTCTCTTGCTGTTTTTAATATTCCCTCTTAATCGTTCACTTTTTGCCACTTTAATAGTATGTGTTTTGGTGTAAATCTCTTTGGGTTCATCTTGTTTGTGATTCTCTGTACTTTCTTACTTGGGTGTCTGTTTCCTTCCCCAGGTTAAGGAAGTTTTCCACTATTATTTCTTCAAATAAGTTCTCTGCCCCTTGGTCTCTGTCTTCTCCTTCTGGGACCCCCATCATGTGAATGTTAGTATGCTTGATATTGTTCCAGAGGTTTCTTAAACTATCCCCATTAAAAAAACCTTTTTTCTCTTTTCTGTTCGGCTTAAGAGATTTCCATAACTTTGTCTTTCAGATCACTGATCTGTTCCTCTGCATCATCTAATCTACTGTTGATTCCTTCTAGTGTATTTTTTATTTCAGTTATTGTATTCTTCAGCTTTGTTTGGTTCTTCTTTATATTTTCTGTTCCTTTGTTAAATTTCTCACTGTGCTTATCTATTCTTCCCCTGAGTTCAGTGAGTATCTTTATGACCATTACCTTGAACTCTTTATCATGTAGTTTTCTTACCTCCACTTCAGTTATTTCTTTTATGAAAATTTTGTCTTGTTCAATCATTTGGAACATACACCTCTGTTTCCTCATTTTGCCCAATATTCAGTGTTTATATCTGTGTGTTAAGTTGGTCCATTATGTTTCCTGATCTTGAAGAAGTGCCCATGGTAGGAAACATCCTGTGGTTCCAGCAGCATGCTCCCCTTTGGTCATGAAAGCTGTATGTTCTATGGATGCCCCCTATGTGCGATGCTTGTGCCCTTCTTTTGTGGTGGTATCAACTACTGTGGGCACACTGGTATGTGGGGCTGACAACTAGCCAAATTGGCTGCTAGGCCATGCTTTGTACAGTAGCTGTGGGCCCACTGGAGGGCTGGGTAAGCTTCCTTCATGGTTGGCTGCACACCCAGGGTGATGTGGGGCTGATGCTGGTCCACTGAAGGGTAAGACTGTGTCCCTGTGTGGCTGTCTGCATAGCCTGGTGGTGGTGGTGGGCTCAGCATTGGTGCTGGCCCACTAGTATGAGTGGCTGGGTCCCCATGGGGCTGTCTACATGACCCTGGGGGCTCAGGGCTCATGCAAGCCCACCGTAGGTCGGGGTCAGGTCCCTATGTGGCTGTCTGCATGGCCCAGAGGGACTCAGGGCAGGTGCTGTCCTGCTGGTGGGTGGGGCCAGGTCCCCACATGGCTGTGTACATGTCTATGTTGGGTTGGGCTGGTACAGGCCCACTGGTGGTGGTAAGCCTCCAGCACGAATAGGCTAGAGGGAGGATTTCCAAATGGCATTTGCTAACACTGGTGTTATCTCGGTAAAATGAGCTCCCCAGAGTGGCTGCTAACAGTGTCTAAGGGGAATCCCAGTTGCCTGCTGCCTCTCTGGAAGGCTCTTCAAGATCAGCAAGTAGGTCGGACTGAAGCTCTTTTCAAACTACTGCCTCTGTGCTGGGACTTGGAGCATATGAGACTTTGCACGTGCCCTATAAGAGTGACATTTTTGTTTCCTATAACCCTCTGGCACTCCCGAACATAAGCCCCACTGGGTTTCAAAGCTAGGGGGCTCATCTCCCTGGAGTAGGACCCCTGGCTGGGGAGCCCAGTGAAGTGCTCAGACTCCTCACTCCTCGGGGAGGACCTTTATGATTGTGATATTCTTCCCATTTGTGGGTCACCAACCAAGGCTGTGGGTCTTGACTATACCATGTCTCTACCTCTCCTATTCATCTCATTATGGTTCCTTCTTTATCTCTTTAGTTATGGAAATGTTTTTTTCTGCTAGTATTCAGGTCATTTTCATAGGTAGTTGCTCTGTAAGTAGTTGTAATTTTGGTGTGTCCATGGGAGGAGGTGAGTTTAGGGTCTTCCTATGCTACCATCTTGAACACCTTTCCCTAAAAAGACAGATTCTTAAATTCCATTCCCAAGAACTCTCTGACATGTTGAGGTAGAGTCCAGAGGTCTATTTTTAACAAACCCATCAGAATATTTTGATGTAGCAGGACCACAGACCATATTTTGAGAAATGCCACTTTACCTTGTTGGTTTTTATTTTAAAAAGAGGACTTAGGCTAATTTTGAGACCATTACAACTGAAAAGCAGGCTTTGCTTGGAAGGTATCAGTGGCAAGGCAGAGAAAGAAAGCAAAACAAAGGATGGGCTTGTTCGCCGAAAACAAATAGACTGCCAGTTATTTCTCTAGCAAAAATGGTCTTGCTTGGGATCAGCAGAGAATTGCGGTTTGGGGTCTGCAGCCATGGTGAGCCACATGCAAGTCCCCACATAGCAAAGGAAGGAGAACTCTTTTAACAGAAGGGAAAAGGAAGTTGTAAGGGCTCTAGCAAACAAAGAGTCCATGGTTTTTCCTTGCTGATTTGCTGCTAGGAAAGAAGAGGAGTCTTTCTTCTTGCTGTTGAGCTCTGCTGTCATCACAGTGTGTGAAAGCTCCCCCTTCTGGTCTCCAGACTCTATTTAATTATTTAATTTAAGGTTTCTATTTATTAATTTTTACAAGGTAAATGAGATAAAATTAAGTAGAAAATTAATACTTTAAATTCAGAATCATAATTTATTTGTTCTATGTATAGAAATGAGCCAGAAATACGCATTTATTCAAGAGACAAAATACCTGTTGTATACCTAAACAGAGTTAAAATGATATTCCTATTTTCTTATGGTGTGGCCCAAGTGGTTCCGAGGCTGGAACATGGTTATCCTAATTCCTAACCTTTCCATAACTTTCCTGTTGAAGAGTTAACAATAATTTAAGGTATGATAATTTAAAATAATTATAAGCCATATATTTATATTCCCTTGCTTTACATAAAAAGGGAAGTCAGAGAATTTTAAATAATAAGATGTTGTAGGAGAGGTATCAATAATTTTTGATGGAAGACATGACTCATCTTTGCTAAAAGCAAAGTTTCAACTAACAATAAAATATCAATTTCTTTTTTCCTTTTTCTAATTTCAGAAGTAAAATGTAGCCTCCCACAGATTATGAATGGAATCAAGAAGGAACTGAAAATAAGAAAAGTATATCACTCTGGAGATAATGTAACTTTGGAGTGTGAAGATGGGTATACTCTGGAAGGCAGTCCCTGGAGTCAGTGCCAGGAAGATGACCTGTGGGACCCTCCTCTGGCCATATGTACCTCTCGTAAGTGCAAGTGCAAGGAATGTAGGTCCTTCCCAGTCCTGGTTACTGTTCATTCATTCATCTGTACTGACACTGAATGTGGTGGTGTGCCATATGGTGTGCATTAGCTAAGAGCTAAGGAGTGCAGTAAGAGTCCCTAATTCTTCCCCAAAAGCCCTTAGCAATGAGAATAAGGCAAGCCTTGCTCCTCACACTTCTTAACCCATCCATCTCTCCTCAGGGACTCCTCTGAACCTTTTCTGCCATTATCACTCTGTTGCTGCATACATTGCACAGTAATAATTTGATTACATCCTATGGGTCTTAAAATTCAGTAGCAGATTAGTGGTAGAGCAGGCCTTCAAGAATGTTTTCAGCATGAGTCGGGGATCACCTTCCAACTTGCAGAGACTAGCTGGCTGGTCTCCCACACTGGTGTAGACTACAGGATTTTAACCTGGTACATTGGATACAGTGATTTAGGAATCATGTGTCATTAAGATCTGTAGAAGGGTAGCCTTCTGCTGGCAACTAGAGGGTGATGTAAAATAGAAAATCCTAAACCTTAAACTTGTACACATCAAGTAACAGATGAGCAAAATGAATAATGAATAACCTTCCTTAATCTAAATTAGTCTTAGCCTTCTCTTCTCCCCCATTCTTATCACTCTTACTTAAAATATGTGGTTGAATACCAAGATTGTTCAAGATACAACTTTTTTACAGTCAATGCCTTAAATGCATTAACAAAGCTCACTCGCAAATAATATTTCTAAATTATAAACTTGATACTCCCTTAATATCAAATTATATTCATTTCTTTGGCAAAAAGATCACTGCCTATCTGAATGTCTTTTGAGTATTCTAACGATGTGGCTGTGAGAGACAGAAAATTCACATAATGTGGGGGGACTGACCTGCCAGTTATTAAAATAGAAAGTCACAATACATAAATCATTTTATATCACCGAAAATAGACTTATCTTTATTAAAAATGGAATAAAGTAGATATTAATAAAATAGAGCTAGTATAAATAGAAATTAAAGTATCTTACAGAAAACAATCTAGTAACGGAGACATCATCAATCCAAGGGGAAGAAAAAGATGATCAAATAGTATATGTAGCACTGAAAAAATTTGGAACCTTTCTTTATGTCTTACAATAAATACCAGATGTAATAAGTAGTTAAAAGTTTTAAAAGTCAACATAGGAAAGCTAAAGTAGAAAAGGAAAAAAAAGAAGGTAAACAGCTAGAAAAAGAAAAACAACTTTTGGAAAATTTTGATATATAGAGAAAATTATAAAAGGTCAACAAATTTGACTTAGAACTTATGAACTTTTAAAAGTAAATAAGAAAGCAGTAGACAGATGAGAAATATGTTAAAAATATAATGAAGTGTTAATAATGTAATACACATAGCAGTAGTGTTGGTTGTGGTAATAATAAAGGTTGTAAAAGTTAACATATGTTGAGCACTTAATTCAACTGTTTAAAGATTAGATATTCTATAACTATGTAAAAACTTAGATGCATGAGAAAATGTACTAGAAGGGAATGTACTAAAATATTTCAGGATAGTAGGATTATGGATGATATTTTTCTTTTGTTCTGTTTTATAAACTTTCTGCTCTAATTATACTACTTTTATGACAAAATAGTAATTTTAAAAGAAAAAAACAGACTTTGTTGAGTACACAAAATAATATGAGATTGTGTGAGTAAAACCAATGGCTTTTTATATTAGAAAAAAATTAAGAATCTGTACAGAAAAAAATCAGGATGAATTAACTGGCTGAGAGCTCCTGTTTGATCATATTGTGTGTCAGACTGATGTTTTTTGTGGCTTTTGCTTCCTTTTAGGCACGAGTGATGAGCTCATAGCTGGTAAGTTTTATGAAGGGTTTGCTGAGGAAACATCCTTAACAGTAGGTATCCACTGATAATAGGTGAAATGTAAAAAGAGAGATCAAAATATCCTAGACTGCAATTTTAATTAGAAAGAAAAGAATAATGAATTCAGGCCACACTGTAGCAAAACTGGTATCCTTATATGCATATAGAGTGGGTGTCCTTTATCAAAGTTCCCTTACTATCTTTGAACCATTATAGAAAAAAGAACCATTCTTCCTATTTTAATGTGTCTGGAGAAGGCAACTTGCTCTTCAGTTTATAACCTGGGAATAGTCTTCAGGATGGTAGTCATGCCCATTTGCATAAATTGAAAGCCACAAAGACCAATTTTCTAAGCCCATTTCTGTGATCTGCCTATGTGAGAGGAATAGTTTTGTGGTAGAGTTTCTACCACAAAGTGAAAGTAGACTCTACAAAGTAGAGTCTGCTGCATAGAGTAGCTCGTGCCTTGCGCCTCACACAAGAAACATGCAGGGTCATGGTGAGCTGAGCAGAGGAGCTCCAGTGTTTGTTCTCACCCACTTATTGAAACGCTGCTGTTGGACAAAGGTCACAAACTGCTCTCTCATTGCTCATTTATAACCCTGGGGTAATAAGACTAGTATGCTAGATTAAACCTGGAGCAGAGGGGAAATCTTAAAGATAAGCCTGTGGGGGGTGTTTTTTAAAAACAGAATTTATACTTACTTTTTATTGGTTTATTTGGGGTTTTTTTTTTTTTTTGCGGTACGCGGGCCTCTCACTGTTGTGGCCTCTCGCGTTGTGGAGCACAGGCTCCGGACGCGCAGGCTCAGCGGCCATGGCTCACGGGCCTAGCCGTTCCATGGCATGTGGGATCTTCCTGGACCAGGGCACGAACCCGTGTCCCCTGCATCGGCAGGCAGACTCTCAACCACTGCGCCACCAGGGAAGCCCTATACTTACTTTTTAAAAACTCTTTAAGACACAGTTTGAAACCTACAGGTTATATTTTCCATGCATTTAATTACAATGTTTTACTGCCTAGGCATGTTCTTTGGTATGATCCTCTTGATTTTACCCGTCATTGCTTCCTGTTTGATAATTCTAAAGCACAAAAAAGGGTAAGTACAGCCATATTCTCCTAGAATATGTTTATAACTCTATTTGCTGCTTCTTGGAAGCCAAAGAGATGTAAAAGATGTTGACCTAAAACAGATAGACTGCCAGTTATTTCTCCAGCAAAAATGGGTTTATTTGGGATCCGCAGAGAATAGCAATTTGAAGTCTACAACCATGGTGAGTCATATGCAAGTCCCTGCATGCCAAGGGAAGGAGAATGCTTTTCTTGGGAGGAAAAGGAAGTTGGGAGGGCTGTAGTAAACAAAGAGTCCATGGGTTTTCATTGGCTGAGCCCTTTCCAGGAAAGAAAAGGAGTCTTTCTTGTTCCTGCTGGTCTCTGTTGTCTTCCTAGGGCAGGAGAACTCCCCTTTCTGGTCCCTCAACTCTATTTATTTGAGGTTTTTGGGGATTAATTTTTTACAAAGAAAACCTCGAAAAAGCAGTACTACATAAACAGAGGTGATAATTCTTATAAAGAAGGCTGATGACACATATTAGGCATAAAGAAGGATTTACACTATTAAAAACAACACAATTCAGCTGGGTAAATTTGAAGATCTAATTGGCTTCATTAAAAGATTCATGGATTGAGCAGCATCCCATTTAGCAACTAGAAGGATGCACAGAGGAGTTGTACAAATGGAAGGTTTTCATAGGAAGAAGGGTGGGGCAAAGGAGCTATTCGGGGAAACAAGGATTATTTTTAAATCAGGACATCTTCTTTGGAGGCAGGGCAGAGGTGTTAGACAGCAAGAATTTATGAAATTGATTGCCTCTTCTTCCTCTGGGAGGTGAAGAGGACCTACATAACAGATTACCTTATTGATGCTGACCAGAAAATTTCAGAATGGTTGATTAAGATTAATTTCTGCAGGTCAAAACTGCAATTAAGTCTGGGGATCAAATGGTTCCATTTTGTGTCTGTTACTTTCTTTAAAGAAATATATATGATAAGAAGAACACTTTTTTTAAAAGCATAGAATTTATGAAGGACTCAAATTTTGCAAAAGAGAAAATAGAAGGAATTTTTACAAGGGTGTTGATGAGAATGTTGGTATCCTTGTTTTGCTAAAACATTTCAGACTCCAACCTTTATACACTGACCCTATCAGGGCACTAGAAGTTAGAAAGTGTGTCCCACTGGCACACATACCCAGGCTGTCAGTGTGGAAGAATTAAGGTTTTGCATGGGTATTTTTAAAAATTAATCATCCTTGAGATTGGTTCAAGATGGTGGAGTAGAACGACCGCTCTCACTCCCTCTTTCGAGAACACCAGAATCAAAACTAACTGCTGAACAATCATCAACAGGAAGACACTGGAACTCACCAAAAGAGATACCCCACATGCAAAGACAAAGGAGAAGCAACAATGAGACTGTAGGAGGGGCGCAACCACAATAAAATCAAATCCCACCCAGTCACACTGGGTGGGTGACTCACAACTGGAGAACACTTATACCACAGAATTCCAGCCATCGGAGTGAAGATTCTGAGCCCCACGTCAGGCTTCTGAACCTGGGGGTCCGGCAATGGCAAGAGGAATTCCTAGATAATCACACTTTGAAGGCTAGTGGGATTTGATCGCAGCATTTTGACAGGACAGGGGGAAACAGAGACTCCACTCTTGGACGGCACACACAAAGTAGTGTCTACATTGGGACCCAGAGGAAGGAGCAGTGACCCCATAGGAGACTGAACTAGACCTACCTGCTAGTGTTGGAGGGGCTCCTGCAGAGGTGGGGGGTGGCAGTGCCTCACCGTGAGGACAAAGACACTGGCAGCAGAAGTTCTGAGAAGTACTCCTTGGTGTGAGCCCTCCCAGAATCCACCATTAGCTGCACCAAAGAGCCTGCCTAGGCTCCAGTGTTGGGTCGCCTTAGGCCAAAAAAACAACAGGGAGGGAACCCAGCCCCACCCATCAGCAGACAAGCAGATTAAAGTTTTACTGAGCTCTGCCCACCAGAGCAACAGCCAGCTCTACCCACCACCAGTCCCTCCCATCAGGAAACATGCACAAGCCTCTTAGATAGCCTCATCCACCAGAGGGCAGACAGCAGAAGCAAGAAGAACTACAATCCTGCAGCATGTGGAACAAAAACCACATTCACAGAAAGATAGACAAGATGAAAAGGCAGAGGGCTATGTACCAGATGAAGGAACAAGATAAAACCCCAGAAAAACAACTAAATGAAGTGGAGATAGGCAACCTTCTAGAAAAAGAATTCAGAATAACGATAGTGAAGATGATCCAGGACCTCAGAAAAAGAATGGAGGCAAAGATCGAGAAGATGCAAGAAATGTTGAACAAAGATCTAGAAGAATTAGAGAACAAGCAAACAGAGATGAACAATACAATAACTGAAATGAAAAATACACTAGAAGGAATCAATAGCAGAATAACTGAGGCAGAAGAATGGATAAGTGAGCTGGAAGACAGAATGGTGGAATTCACTGCTGAGGAACAGAATAAAGAACAAAGAATGAAAAGAAATGAAGACAGCTGAAGAGACCTCTGGGACAACATTAAACGCAAGAACATTTGCATTATAGGGGTCTCAGAAGGAGAAGAGAGAGAGAAAGGACCCGAGAAAATATTTGAAGAGATTATAGTGGAAAACTTCCCTAACATGGGAAGGGAAATAGCCACCCAAGTCCAGGAAGGGCAGAGAGTCCCATACAGGATCAACCCAAGGAGAAACACACGGAGACACATAGTAATCAAATTGGCAAGAATTAAACACAAAGAAAAATTATTGAAAGCAGCAAGGGAAGAACGATAAATAACATACAAGGGAACTCCCATAAGGTTAACAGCTGATTTCTCAGCAGACACTCTACAAGCCAGAAGGGAGTGGCATGATATACTTAAAGTGATGAAAGGGAAGGACCTACAACCAAGATACTCTACCCAGCAATGATCTCATTCAGATTCCATGGAGAAATCAAAACCTTTACAGATGAGCAAAAGCTAAAAGAATTCAGCACTACCAAACCAGCTCTACAACAAATGCTAAAGGAACTTATCTAAGTGGGAAACACAAGAGAAGAAAAGGACCTATGAAAACAAACCCAACACAATAAAGAAAATGGAAATAGGAACATACATATCGATAATTACCTTAAACATGAATGGATTAAATGCTCCAACCAAAAAACACAGGCTTGCTGAATGGATACAAAAACAAGACCCATATGTATGCTGTCTGCAAGAGACCCACTTCAGGCTTAGGGACACATACAAACTGAAAGTGAGGGGATGGAAAAAGATATTCCATGTAAATGGGAATCAAAAGAAAGCTGGAGTAGCAATACTCAGATAAAATAGACTTTAAAATACAGAATGTTACAAGAGACAAGGAAGGACACTACGTAATATTCAAGGGATCAATCCAAGAAGAAGATATAACAATTATAAATATATATGCACCCAACGTAGGAGCACCTCAATACATAAGGCAACAGCTAACAGCTATAAAAGAGGAAATCGACAGTAACACAATAATAGCGGGGGACTTTAACACCTCACTAACACCAATGGACAGATCATCCAAACAGAAAATTAATAAGGAAACAAAAGCTTTAAATGACACAATAGACCAGATAGATTTAATTGATATTTATAGGACATTCCATCCAAAAACAGCAGATTATACTTTCTTCGCGAGTGCGCATGGAACATTCTCCAGGATAGATCATATCTTGGGTCATAAATCAAGCTTCAGTAAATTTAAGAAAATTGAAATCATGTCAAGCATCTTTTCTGACCACAATGCTATGAGATTAGAAATCAATTACAGGGAAAAAAACATAAAAAACACAAATACATGGAGGCTAAACAATATGTTACTAAATAACCAAGAGATCACTGAAGAAATCAAAGAGGAAATCAAAAATTACCTAGAGACAAATGACAAAGAAAACACGACAATCCAAAACCTATGGGATGCAGCAAAAGCAGTTCTAAGAGGGAATTTTATACCTTTACAAGTCTACCTCAAGAAACAAGAAAAATCTCAAATAAACAATCTAACGTTAAACCTAAAGAAAGTAGAGAAAGAAGAACAAACAAAACCCAATGTTAACAGAAGGACAGAAATCATCAAGATCAGAGCAGAAATAAATGAAATAGAAACAAAGAAAACAATAGCAAAGACCAATAAAACTAAAAGATTGTTCTTTGAGAAGATAAACAAAATTGATAAACCATTAGTCAGACTTCTGAAGAAAAAGAGGGAGAGGACTCAAATCAATAAAATTAGAAATGAAAAAGGAGAAGTTACAACAGACACTGCAGAAATACAAAGTATCCTAAGAGACTACTACAAGCAACTCTATGCCAATAAAATGGACAACCTGGAAGAAATGGACAAATTCTCAGAAAGGTATAACCTTCCAAGACTGAATCAGGAAGAAATATTAAATATGAACACACTAATCACAAGTAATGAGATTGAAACTGGGATTAAATATCTTCCAACAAACAAAAGTCCAGGACCAGATGGCTTCACAGGTGGATTCTATCAAATATTTAGAGAAGAGCTAACACCATCCTTCTCAAACTCTTCCAAAAAATTGCAGAGGAAGGAACACTCCCTAACTAATTCTACGAGGTCACCATCACCCTGATACCAAAACCAGACAAAGATACTGCAAAACAAAGAAAATTACAGACCAATATCACTGATGAATATAGATGCAAAAATCCACAACAAAATACTAGCAAACAGAACCCAACGACACGTTAAAAGAATCATACACCGTGATCAAGCGGCAGTTATCCCAGGGATGCAAGGATTCTTCAATATACGGAAATCAATCAATGTGATACACCATATTAACAAATTGAAGGAGAAAAACCATATGATCATCTCAATAGATGCAGAAAAAGGTTTTGACAAAATTCAACACCTATTTATGATAAAAACCCTCCAGAAAGTAAGCATAGAGGGAACCTACCTCAACATAATAAAGGCCATATATGACAAACCCACAGCCAACATCATCCTCAATGGTGAAAAACTGGAAGCATTTCCTCTAAGATCAGGAACAAGATAAGGATGTCCACTCGCACCACTATTACTCAACATAGTTTTGGAAGTCCTAGACACAGCAATCAGAGAAAAAAAAGAAATAAAATGAATACAAATTGGAAAAGAAGAAGTAAAACTGTCACTGTTTGCAGATGACATGATACTATATGTAGAGTACCCTAAAGACGCCACCAGAAAACTACTAGAGCTAATCAATGAATGTGGTAAAGTTGCAGGATACAAAATTAATGCACAGAACTCTCTTGCATTCCTATACACTAATGATGAAAAATCTGAAACAGAAATTAAGGAAACACTCCCATTTACCATTGCAACAAAAAGAATAAAATACCTAGGAATAAACCTACATAGGGAGACAAAAGACCTGTATGCAGAAAACTATAAGACATTGATGAAATAAATTAAAGATGATACCAACAGTTGGAGAGATATACCATGTTCTTGGATTGGAAGAATCAATATTGTGAAAATGATTATACTACCCAAAGCAATCTACAGATTCAATGCAATCCCTATCAAATTACCAATGGCATTTTTTACAGAACTGGAACAAAAAATCTTAAAATTTGTATGGAGACACAAAGACCCCGAATAGCCAAAGTAGTCTTGAGGGAAAAAAGCAGAGCAGGAGGAATCAGACTCCCTGACTTCAGACTATACTACAAAGCTACAGTAATCAAGACAATATGGTACTGGCACAAAAACAGAAATATAGATCAAAGGAACAGGATAGAAAGCCCAGAGATAAACCCACGCACCTATGGTCAACTAACCTATGACAAAGGAGGCAAGGATATACAATGGAGAAAAGACAGTGTCTTCAATAAATAGTGCTGGGAAAACTGGACAGCTACATGTAAAAGAATGAAATTAGAACACTTCCTAACACTGTACACAAAAATAAACTCAAAATGGATTAGAGACCTAAATGTAAGACCAGGCACTATAAAACTCTTAGAGGAAAGCATAGGAAGAACACTCTTTGACATAAATCACAGCAACAAATTTTTTGATCTATCTCCTAGAGTCATGGAAATAAAAACAAAAATAAACAAATGAGACCTAAAGAAACTTCAAAGCTTTTGTACAGCAAAGGAAACCATAAACAAGACAAAAAGACAACCCTCAGAATGGGAGAAAATATTTGCAAACGAATCAACGGACAAAGAATTAATCTCCAAAATATATAAACAGCTCATGCAGCTCAATATTAAAGAAACAAACAACCCAATGCAAAAATGGGCAGAAGACCTAAATAGACATTTCTCCAAAGAAGACATACAGATGGCCTAGAGGCACATGAAAAGCTGCTCAACATCACTAATTGTTATAGAAATGCAAATCAAAAGTACAATGAGGTATCACCTCACACTGGTTAGAATGGGTATCATCAGAAAATCTACAAATAATAAATGCTGGAGAAGGTGTGGAGAAAAGGGAACCCTCTTGCACTGTTGGCGGGAATGTAAATTGATACAGCCACTATGGAGAACAGTATGGAAGTTCCTTAAAAATCTAAAAATTGAATTACCATATGATCCAGCAATCCCACTACTGGGCATATACCCAGAAAAAAACATAATTCAAAAAGACACATGCACCCCAATGTTCATTGCAGCACTATTTACAATAGCCAGGTCATGGAAGCAACCTAAATGCCCACTGACAGACGAATGGATAAAGAAGATGTGGTACATATATACTATGGAATATTACTCAGCCATAAAAAGGAACGAAATTGGGTCATTTGTGGAGATGTGGATGCATCTAGAGACTGTCATACAGAGTGAAGTAAGTCAGAAAGAGAAAAACCAATAACGTATATTAATGCATATATGTGGAACCTAGAAAGTGGTACAGATGAACCAGTTTGCCGAGCAGAAATTGAGACTCATAAGTAGAGAAAAAACGTACAGACACCAAGGGGGGAAAGCGGTGGAGGTGGGCAGGAGTTGGTGTGATGAACTGGGAGATTGGGATTGACATGTATACACTGATGTGTATAAAATTGATGAGTAGTAAGAACCTGTTGTATAAGTAAATAAATAAAAATTTTTAAAAACTAATAATAATCTTTTATAAACTCCATTTATTTTTTAAACTTGCCAAAACCTTGCAAGGATTCAGATCTAAATAAAGAAAAAAAAATTTTTTTTTTTTCGGTACGCGGGCCTCTCACTGTTGTGGCCTCTCCCGTTGTGGAGCACAGGCTCCGGACGCACAGGCTCAGCAGCCATGGCTCACGGGCCCAGCCGCTCTGTGGCATGTGGGATCTTCCCAGACGGGAGCACGAACCGGCAGGCGGACTCTCAACCACTGTGCCATCAGGGAAGCCCAAGAAATGTTTTTGACTGGGAATAGAACATACACAGCTTGTGTACTAGTTGATTTAATTATAACAAAATCAGTGTGGTCAAAGTCAATGAGGTATGAGCAAACTATATCCAGGAGAAACAGTTTGAACTTTAAATGAGCAGTTTTCTATAGCAAACGTTCTAAGTAAATACAGTCTCCTAAAGAAGCTTTACAGAAATTGTAGTTTTGATATGCACAGAGGATGCCAATATAAACTTTAAAAAAAACAAAGTATCACAGCAGAACTTCTTGCAAACAATCTAGCCATATCCTGCCTCTCCCTGAATTGTCCTTTCTCACACTCTTTAAATTCTCTCTTGTCTTCTTGGTCTCCACTACACTCCTCACTATGCCCCTCCACAGACAATGAGCTACTTGTGAACAGGGACCACCTACCTACAAGGGACTCAAAATAATTTTTATTTAATGACTTTTGATCTCACTTTTACAGTAGTCAAGACTAGTAGTAAGAATAGCAATATCTAAAACATTGTTTACAAAATGCTTTACCATTTGTGGTCTTCTTTGGCCCTCAAAACAACTCTGTGAAGTAGGTAGACCCAATAATATTATCCCAAAGCAGAGAAGCCTCTGAGATGCAGAGAAATTCAGTGACTTACTTAAAATCATATCAGTGGGAAGTTGTTAAGAGTTAAGGCTCTAGTCCGAGTTATCTGAAGCAAAATCATGAACCCTTTCACACATTCTGTTGATAATTTTCTTTGCCCATTTCTGAATCTGATTTTGTATCACTGAATTTCAGTATCTAGAACTGTGTATAGTACAGGGTTGAAATATTTCCTCTTTCTTTCAATAATCCTTTTTTTGTCCCTCTATTTTATTGGATTTGTCTTAGCTACTGTGGTATAATGAGTCAGTATCTTTCTAGAGAATGGTAGGCAAACTCTCTGGTATAATGAGTCAGTATCTTTCTAGAGAATGGTAGGCGAACTCTCATTTTTCACTCTATTTTGAGTTATTAGCCTACAAGAGAATTATAATATTTCTGTAAGGGCCTCTGTCTTATTAAGGTTTAGTGACAATTTTCCTATTTGTTCATGCAAGGTTTTTTCTGTGATATAACCTCACTGGCTTGACATTTCACTAGTTTTTTTTTTAAAAAAAGGTCTTATCTGCACACTTGGTATTTTACTGTGTATTTACTACCTCAATAATTTGTGACAAATGTTAAGCAAGATAAGTCATGCACTGATTACTGAGAAATAATAGATTCCTCCATTCAGAGCCCAATAATCCTTACCTGTTGTTTTTGCCTCTGATTCGCTCCAATTTCTTTACAAAACAGCCCCTTGTCCACATTTAGATAAAGCCTGAAGTCTTCATTAGTATTATGCATAGAGTTCAAAATTATTAAGGCCGCTCTCTGTAAAGGCTCGCTGCATTACCCTGTATTCACATTAGCCACCATGAACTACCTGCACAGCCATTCTTTGAACACATACTCACTAAGGTTGTATCCTCTCACGCCCCATGTACCACTCATCATCCAAGACCACTTTCAGGCCATTACTCACCTAACCACCTAGTCACTGCTCCTTGGACACCCATCCAACGTGGCTGTCCCGCCCTCTACGCTTCCTCATGCATGAATCTCAAGTTGCCCTTCCTCATCCTGTGGACACTTTGCTCCTGACTCACAGTCTCCTCTTTGTCTCAAGTGGTGCCACCATCTAACCTCCATGAGAGTGTAAAGAGGAATAATGAGGAAGTACTGGGAAGTGGTGGAGTGAGTGAACTCTTTGTGCTTCCATTCTTAAATCCCTAATACCAACCTAGACTTGAAGTCTAAAGGTACTGGTATCATATGATTCATCATTTCATTTATGTAAAGTGAAGTGCTGATTAAATGACCCACAAAGGCAGAGGAGCATACCTGGTAAGACCCTGGGCTTTGCAATCGGTAAGACCTGTGTTCACACTCACTTACTACTATGAGACCCTCAACAAGATACATATCCTGTCTAAACTCTACTTTCCTTCCCTACAAAATAGGGAAAATAATAGATTCTACCTCACTTAACACAGGTTCTCACATATGGTGAATGTCAGAAAAGTTAACTCTATTTATTGTTATTTACACATGATTGTTATTATTGACATTTAAAAGTAATTAAGTACTTCTGTATACTGTCAGTTCTTATATACCTTCATGAAAACTACTGCTGCTCTCCTAACTGTGGGTATTAACGGTACAGAAAACAAAACTTACATCTTCACGGAAAGAAAGAAGCCTTGTGTAAAATTGCAGTGCAAAGCCATTCACATTGTGAAGCCTAACTAAATGTCACAGTATTGTGGCGAACAATATTTACTAATCAAAATTACATTGGAAATAGTGAAATGTTATTTTAAGTATGGACACTTGTCTCTAAGCAAGTTAGAATCTTCTGACACAATGTATAGGATGGTTTTATTATTATTTCCTAATGCAAGTTTTTACTTAGACTTGAAATGTGGGATTTGGTTTTTCTTTTTAGATATCTTCAAAGATTTGAGAAACTTGAAGTAAAGTATGGCCTAAATTTCAAAATGAAAGCTACTAACTTCTTTCAACACTGAAAGTTATATATTTAAAATATTTTTCCTATTTTTCTCCATTGTCAATTAGCAACAATACAGATGAAAACTTGAAAGAAGCAGTTATCCATCTGCATCCCAAAGAAGGCAGTGGTGTCCATCCTCATACTCTGCAAACAAATCAGGAAAATATCAGGTACCTAATACATAAACTGAACTCAAAACATTTTCAACAACTCAAATGTTGAAAATGAAAGTAGGATTTGAATATGCTATGGCACTAATTGGATCACTGATACCAAAGGAGATGGAATGTACTTCAGGAGCTGGAAACGCCTTTGTGGTTTTTTTCTTGGATTGTTGTTTCCAGTGATTTTGGGGTGATGACTGTCAGTGCTCTGCACAGGCCGTTTCTTTTCAAAGCTTTCCTACATTTTTGTGCATTTATGCTATGAACCTTTGAGAATAGTAAGCTTTTCTTTTTCTTTTGGAACCCAAGCATTTGCTCAAGGTGCATCTCAATCTGTGCACATTGACCGTTGATCGCCTTTTTAAAAACAGGTAGGAATTCCTTAATGAAATAGTCTCAAATTTCCCTTTTAAAATTGGAATTTTGGCCACAGTATTTCACAGGAATAAGGTTAATCATTTGTGGCAACATATGGTTGACAAGGAGTGAGTTAGAGTCTGTAAAAAAATTAAGACCTGTGCACCCAGACCAGGTGCAGGGGCAGAGAGGGCAATATAGCCATCTCCAGTGTCACAGCACCATGTTAAAGGACATGAGAATATTCAGTGATGCAGGTAACACATGATGTTGGGAAGTCTTGTGAGGTGGAAGGAGAACAATGCTGAGGGATCCAGTGGCAGTAATAACTGCGAGTGACAGGTGAGCTGATGAGCCTCATCAGGGGTGTCCATTAGTACAAGAACAGTGTTCCTGGCCTTGAGAAACAGGAGAGGCTTCAGCATGGCCAAGGGAGCATTTGGATGTCTTGAACTATACAGTAACTTCTTTCGACCTTACTGCGAGTAGGGGAGGAGGACATGCTATCTGAAGCTGACCCTCCTCCAAACCTCAAGCTCCTGTTTATTTCCTCTAACAAAACCATCAATCAGAAAAGAGACTCAAGGAATCATTTTATGTGTTATGAGGGACCTGTGTGTGTTCCAGAATGAGGCTCTTTTTATTTAGTTGCTCAATTCTTTTTTTAAATTTTTTTTATTTTTGGCTGTGTTGGGTCTTCGTTGCTGTGTGCGGGGCTTTCTCTAGTTGCAGCGAGCAGGGGCTACTCTTTGCTGCAGTGCACAGTCTTCTCATTGTGGTGGCTTCTGTTGTTGCAGAGCACAGGCTCTAGGCACATGGGTTTCAGTAGTTGTGGCACATGGGCTCAGTAGTTGTGGCCCACAGGCTCTAGAGCGCAGGCTCAGTAGTTGTGGCGCACAGGCTTAGTTGCTCCACGGCATGTGGGATCTTCCCAGACCAGGGCTCAAACTTGTGTCCCCTGCATTGGCAGGCAGATTCTTAACCACTGCACCACCAGGGAAGCCCACTTGCTCAATTCTGAGAACTCTTCCTTTGACAAAAGAAGCAATGAGGAAAGGTCAAGTTATTGTTAGTCTCTTATCGATTTATGATGTCGACTGAAAAGAATGCACAACGTGAGAGTTGTGAGTTAAGTTTTATTTGGGGCAAAATGAGGACTAACCCAGGAGACAGCATTCAGATATCTCTGAGAAATCGCTACGAAGAGCAGGGCGGAAGGTCAGTATATATGTGATTTGCGGGGTGGGGGGGTATATGCAGTCAAGCCTACATTTTTGCAGAAGGTTGCTGCTAGTCTTGTGAAGGTTACTGCTAGTTACAAGGAGCAGACATCACCATGAAAACTTTCAGTACTTACCTAGATAGGAGGAGATGCAAGAATAAAAATAAAATCTCATAAAATCTTCTCCTGAAAATATCTAACTATCTGAAGGCCTGTTCTGCCCGTTTTTTCCAAAGCACAGAGTGCCTCATTCCTGATCTCCACCCTGAACTCCTTTCAGGGGATGTCAAAAGTCAGCAGCTGCAGCAGCTCATGATTTGATCCTTGTAGAGGTAGATGGCAAGTGCCAATTGGTAGTTGGCAATGTTATACTTTTTTGTGCCCAACATAGCAGCCACAACAGAAGACAGTAAACACTTCTTTTATTTATTTATTTATTTATTTATTTATGGCTGTGTTGGGTCTTCGTTGCTGCATGTGGGCTTTTCTCTAGTTGTGGTGAGCAGGGGCTACTCTTTGTTGCCGTGCACAGGCTTCTCATTGTGGTGGCTTCTCTTGTTGTGGAGCATGAGCTCTAGGTGTGTAGGATCAGTAGTTGTAGTTCATGTGCTCTAGAGCACAGGCTCAGTAGTTGTGACGCATGGGCTTAGTTGCTCCATGGCATGTGGGATCTTCCCAGACCAGGGCTCGAACCTGTGTCCCTTGCATTGGCAGGTGGATTCGTAACCACTGTGCCACCAGGGAAGTCCAAGTAAACACTTCTTTTAAAACGTGTAATTTATGTGCAATGCTAGCATCATGATTATTAGCATATAAATTCTGGGTAGTCCAGTTGTCGACCATGCTGTCATCTAAATAAAAATATTTTGTTATTTCAGTGTCCTTCCTTGACAAAGTACTATAAAGCTAAAGAACACCTCGAATTAAAATGTTGATTGGAAAAGAGCCAATTCATTTCAACAGAATAAGATCTGAGACTCATAAAATCTTTGAAGTGACTTCACAGAGATGCAAACATGTGCACTTGAAGATGCTGAAACTCTCCCAGTACCTACTGAAGCACCCTCTTCTTAGCTTGGATTACGGTCACCCCTTCGCTCTCCTCTCTTGTGCTGAAAACACACATTACCTAGTCAGGGGAAAACTACACTTAGGATTTATAAGTAGTCTAACTATTTAAAGGAAAAAAGTGTTGCCTAGGATTTCTGCTTGTAAGTTGGTCATTTTTTTTCCAAATGTTTATAATAAGAATGGGCACATTAGGGCAAATTTGGAAAATGCAGGGAGAAGATATGAAGAAAAGTCACATTAATTATACTACCCAGTGGTAACCATTGTTAATATTTTAATTCATGTTCTGCTAATCTTTATATATGTTTCTTTATACACGTTTTTCTTTCTTAAATACTTTCTTTTTTATTGAATAGAATCCACTCATTTTAGACATTTTGGAGAAAAATGTATGGTATATCAGTTTTCACTTTCTCAAAGAAAAATAAATTAATTTCTGTTTATTAAAAAGGCATTGGAAAAAAAAAAAAAAAAAGGCATTGGGGGCTTCCCTGGTGGCGCAGTGGTTGAGAGTCCACCTGCCGATGCAGGGGACACGGGTCCATGCCCCGGTCTGGGAAGATCCCACATGCCGCGGAGCGGCTGGGCCTGTGAGCCATGGCCACTGAACCTGCGCGTCTGGAGCTTGTGCTCCGCAACGGGAGAGGCCACAACAGTGAGAGGCCCACATACCGCAAAAAAAAAAAAAAAAAGGCATTGGTACTTCCCTGTGGTCCAGCAGTTAAGACTCCATGCTCCCAATGCAGGGGGCCCAGGCTGGATCCCTGGTCAGGGAATTAGATCCCGCATGCCACAACGAAGAGCCTGCATGCCACAACCAAAGATCCCGCACGCTGCAACGAAGAGACAATGAAGATCCTGCGTGCTGCAACTAAAGACCCAGCACAGCCAAATAAATAAATAAATTTTTTTAAAAAGGTATTAAATGATTATAGGGGAGATGGGTCAATACTATTCAAGAGAAATAGCTGGAAAAAAAATTAAGCTTTGGATATTTCTTAAGCTCTATTTCAAAAGCGCTTTGACCTATGTTATTAATTTTAAAATACTAAAATTTAAATAAAAATAATTTTTATCATAAAAGTAACTAGCTTACTTTTGTATCAATTCAGAAAACACTAAATTAACTAAGAAAGCATGACTTTTAATAATTTATCAAGCTAATAATGTCAGGGAGGAAAAATTTCCCTCTAGAAATTCTTATAGCTGGTCTAAGAATTAAATTGACATCAGACAGATTAACAGGAGAAAATCAAACCAATTTTAATAACATTTTTATGTGGGAGAAACCCAGGAAAACAGTAACTCCCAAAATGGTCAGAGCACTCCCCTTAAATACCATTTTCAGCTAAAGACTAAGGAGGATGTTGGGGGTAGTGGTTTGGGACTTTAAAGGGGAGGAAGGTAATTTACATGGAGGTGGAAAAACAAATGTTTGAAAAATGCTTGCTGGGCCAGGCAGAGACAGTGAGACTCAGAGTAGGCTCTGATCTCTAGGCCGTGCCAAGTTCCCCCACACACACCGCTCCACCACTTTAGCCCATATTGTTTGCACATATCTCTGGTTATAGTCCTATTCCTGGAACAATCACTTTATCTAAATTTTTTTTAAGCAGCTAAGAGGGTGGTAACAAGAAAAAATTTCCTGAGCTTTCTGTTTCTTAAAAATAATCAGCCTAGGGCTTCCCTGGTAGTGCAGTGGTTAAGAATCTGCCTGCCAACGCAGGGGACATGGATTCGAGCCCTGGTCCGGGAAGATCCCACATGCCGTAGAGCAACTAAGCCCATGCACCACAACTACTGAGCCTGTGCTCTAGAGTCCGCGAGCCACAGCTACTGAGCCTGCATGCCACAGCTACTGAAGCCGATGCGCTTAGAGCCCATGCTCCGCAACAAGAGAAGCCCGTGCACCGCAACGAAGAGTAGCCCCCACTCGCAGTAACTAGAGAAAGCCCGCACGCAGCAACGAAGATCCAATGCAGCCAAAAATAAATAAATAACTTTACTTAAAAAAAATAATAATCAGCCTAATAATCCTCATGCCAATGAGACACATTTCCAGGTGGCACATTTTATTCCCCTACAATAAACATGTACTGACACCTTCTAAATAAGTAGCCCTGGAATCTTTAATGCATCCACATCCTTATAGATCAAAACTTTATTTGGTATAATATTATCAGCCACTCTAATGATCTCTAAAAAATATCAACTCTTTCTGGATATTTAACAATAGATTTGTATAAGACTACTGCTAATTTCTGTGTAATTCTGGGTTTTAAAGTATATTCTTCCACATTTACCTTGATAAAGAGTGAACTGGACATCAATGTGACTTTCAATTTAAAATCATACAAGATAGAAAAATAAAACAGTATAAGCAAAGAAAAATGAAAGAAGACATTGCAACTTATATCACAGGCAAAGGGTAAATGTCTTGAGACTTAAAAATTCAAAGACAACCACTGCTCATCTCACAAAATACAGGCAAAGGACACACACCTATGTCAACAAAACAAAAAAGAAAGACAAGTAGCCCCTGAAAATATGAAAAGTTGCTCAATGTTTTGCTTACCTAAAATTTTAGCAATCTCTATTATTTCTTGGGTTTCTGAGGAAGTAAATTTTAAAGGAGAACTAGAAATCAATTGCTTGGGAATCAACCATTCTTAGAATCAAAATTTCCCACCACAAGAAAAAAATTCTCATTTCTTTTTTCCCCCCCAGAATGGAGTATGTCAGTGAACAATGTGATTAAAAAATATTTGATGTGTGTGACTTTCTAACTGCAAGAAATCTGTGTGTTTCTCTAAACATCAGTTATCTATGGGAAATATGTGTTTAAATTATGTATATATTAAATATATATATACTATGTAATAATGTATATACTGTCCACTGAAAGAAAAACTCACAAGGTAAAAGTTGTGAGTTAAGTTTTATTCTGTGACCTTTCTGAGGACTACAGCCCAGGAAACAGTCTCTCAGCTCTGAGGAATGGCTCTGAGGAGGTAAGGCAGCAGTCAGGATATACATGAATTTTTTGCTGGAAAAAAAAAGCAGACATGTAGTTGAACATCAAAAGATTACTGCTGATCCCAAAGAACAGACATCTCAAGTTAATGGTTTTATTGCTTTTCTAAGTATGAAAGATATTTTTCCTTAGATATGCATCTTAACTATCTAGGGGCCTATATAATCCAAAGCACAACGTACTTCCTGTTTTTCTCCATCTTGAATTCCCCTCGGGGTGCACTGTCCATGAGCAACTGCAGTAGCTAATGGCTTAATCCTTGCAGAACTGGAATAGCAGGCAACATTTTTTTTCTTCACATTACTAATTGTGGGTAAAATACTATACTGCTTAACTTGTATTACTGAGCACTTCTGTTCACTTCTGACCTTATATATTTCATCTGAAAAGCAGGGGCTGGGCTAATTGATCTCCAAAGCTATTCCTAGTACTAACATTCTAATATTGTTTTGTTTCACTTGCCTTTTTGTACAGTTAAATGTGAGATGTAAGTTAAAGTACATGATGTTTAAATGTAATTTGTCTCAGCATTATAATAAGAAAGGAATGAGATTTTATCTTTGCAAATCGACTTGTGGAATATGGTTTGTAATATATTTACTGTGTAAAGATTTCAAAAGCCAGGGGCTTCCCTGGTGGCGCAGTGGTTGAGAGTCCGCCTGCCGATGCAGGGGACACGGGTTCGTGCCCTGGTCCGGGAAGATCCCACATGCCGCGGAGCGGCTGGGCCCGTGAGCCATGGCTGCCGAGCCTACGCATCCGGAGCCTGTGCTCCGCAACGGGAGAGGCCACAACAGTGAGAGGCCCGCATACCACAAAAAAAAAAAAAAAAAAAAAAGATTTCAAAAGCCAAGAGGAAACAAAATGAATATGTGATCCTTATGAGAAATGCCCTCCTTTCTGTACTTGACTGGGTTCAGAATCCCTGTGTTGGGTTTGGCACCACAGTAATGCTCTTGAGGTAACAGCCAAGTAAGAAGGTCAATTTGCTGGCAGGTGCCTACCAGGTGCGAGTAGAGGTGGCAGAGCTCCCAGGACCAGCCTCAAAAAGGTGGCTTAACTATCCTCTGTTTAGCCATTCTCTCAGGTTTTCACAAACACCTAACCTGTAAAGCACCATGACAAGTGAAAGCCTCTTCTGAGAGCATTCACAGGCCCCCTTCATGCTGCTACCCTCACCTCTGAAAAGCAAAATGTAAATATACCAATTTAGGAGGCAAAGGATCTTCTAACATTGTTTTATTTAATGAAGTTCCCCTAGGATTAATGACATCCACAGACGCTTCCCTCCACCTTACCGCCATTCCTAAAGCTTACAGGAGAGCTACTACATAGCTCAAAATCTGGTCTACAAACAATCATATTTTCCATTCTCTCCTCATTTTATCACTGGCAGCTTGACAAAATCTTTAGGGGGAGTTGGAGGAACCACTAGTGTTTAAGCCCCTACTTCACTCAAAGCCTCGACTCTTGAGTTCTATTCCTCTCAGCACCTTAGGAAGTTCACAGTCCATACTCTCCCTTTGAACTCAGTCACTAAAATGATCTCAAGACTAAGGGTTAGACAGTAGATCCACTTCATAGGTCAGCTTGCCATGCCTGATTTAGGAAAGTTTTCTCTGCAGACAGTTGTAGACAAATCCTTTCAGAGACAAATCCTGCTTTGTTCCTAGTGGCTAAAATTACTAAAATCAAAATCTCTCAGGACCTTCCCAGCATTTGGTAAATACACACTGGGGGAGGACTGGCAGAAACATGTTAAATGCACTTGACAGCAACGCCCATTTATTTCATTCAGTATTTAATGGGTATTTTCTATGCACCTAGTGTAGGTCTAGAACTGTCTCAGCACTGGAGATACAGCAAGAAAACTATCCCTGCCTCGTGGAACTTGTCCAGAAAAATAGAGAACAAGACTTAGAACCTTTCAAATGGAGCCTCAGTTGGGTCAAATCAAAATAAGTTAAAGAAATCTATGTGAAACTCTTCAGTTGTATTTGGGATGATTTGATGAGCCCCAGGTACAGAAATTTCACTGAAACAAAGTTCCAGTAAAGCCCCAATCCTTGAATCTAATCTAGCAAAAACTAGCCTACTTCTTTCCCTACCTTTTAAATTTTCTCATGAGAATAAAACAAAACAAAAAAAACCTTACTTTCAAGCCCAAAAATAAACGGGAAAGTTTTTTTCCAGCTTATTGACATACAATATTATGTACAAATAGTTGCAGAAGAAATAATTTCTGTTTTCATAAGTTAATGCCAACAGTTAGCCACATAATATTTCTGTTATATCACTCCTTCATAACTGAAAGTATTAACAGAAATGATAATTCCCCCTCATTGCATTTCCTTTCACTGTCCCCTTAATTATAAAATTATGGATTTTATAACTCCCAGTACTAAGGTGTATATTTCATATATCACATCCACATTTTTTGTTTATATGCTCTGCCAAGAATTCAAAAAATTGTATTGGTCTGGGAGGAAGAGGAAATTACATGGTTTGTTCATCCCAGAATAGCTTTAGTACGTCTCACATATAAAATTGTTTAAAAATATATAAAGTTTTGTTGGAAGCAGCCTAAATGTCCATTGACAGAGGAACGGATAAAGAAGATGTGGTACAATGGAATATTATTCAGCCATAAAAAATAATGAAATAATGCCATTTGCAGCAACATGGATGAACCTAGAGATTGTCATACTGAGTGAAGTAAGTCAGAGAAAGACAAATATCATATGATATTGCTTACATCTGGAATCTAAAAAATGATACAAATGAACTTATTTACAAAACAGAAATAGAGTCACAGATGTAAAAAACAAACATGGTTACGGGGGAGAAGGGTGAAAGGGATAAATTGGCAGGTTGGGATTGACATATACATATTACTATACATAAAATAGTTAACTAATAAGGACCTACTGTATAGCACAGGGAACTCTAACCAATACTCTGTAATGACCTATATGGGAAAAGAATCTAAAAAAGAGTGGATACATGTATATGTATAACTGATCACTTTGCTGTACAGCAGAAACTAACAGTCCAACAGTCCAATAAAAATTTTTAAAAATTAAAAAATATAAAGTTTTGTAATTCCAGATGATGCATTTGAAGTTTATACGGAGAATTTCCATTTCCTCACCATCCTCTCATACCTTAACTCTGTGTGATAACAGGTTCTATCCCCACCATTCTATGAATGAAATAGCAATTGCAATATAGGTTGGATGTAAATAATTATTTTTCTTTACCTGATTCCAAAGGTAACATAGTGTCAGTATAGAGAGCTGAAAAGCACAAAGAAAATTAAATATCCATAATCCTATCAACTATTGGTTAATTTTGGTATATTTCCAACTAATCTCTTCCTGTGTGTACCAATATACTACTTTTGTTTTAATAAAAGGAATGAAAAAAGGTACACACTGATTAGGAGTCTGCTTTTTCCACTCAGGAATTTATCATAGTTTCTCACATTGATTTTTTTTTAAACAATAAACTACCTACTATAAAATCCTTAATATTTTTGCTAGACACATGGATTTAATTTTTTTTTTGAAAACTATACAGCTTTGCTCACAGCTCTGATGATTTTTTTGGGATAAACTCTAAATGGAACTGGTGGTTTAAAAGTCATGTCCATTTTAAAACTTTTGACATACAGAAAAGTTACGTTAAATACTAAAATTTGAGGGTACTGTTTCCCCAAATACGTTTACTTACGTTGCTTGACCTTCTTATTCTTTGCCAACTAATAAGAAAATGTCAACTTCTTTTGTTTGCTCTTTAATACCAGTCGGGTTACTTTTATATTTCTTTTACTAGTCATACAGGTTTACTTACAATTCTACAAATAAATCTTGCTCATTGATAATTTTCCAGCATTGCTCGCAAGATCGTTTCAACAGAAAAGTTCTCCCCCTTATCCACTTCAGCTGACCAATTCCTACCCCTCCCAACTCTAATGACATTTACTGCTTCCAAGAAATTTGGCACTTAATGCCCCCCACCCCGTCCTTGCCTTTTTCATGCATATTTCATCTTCAATAAAACATTTAGTGACTCAAGGACAAAAGCCCGGTAGCGTTGGAACCCATTATGCTAATGGCCCGGTGTTAACAATTTACCTTCCCCGGGGGCCTTTCCTGGGAACACAGGGAAGGCTAATTGACTTTAGCATTTGGGAGAGCAATGACCAAACCTTTCGTGATTTTGACATCAGGCCATGAGAGGCTTCAGGCTCAACCACGGAAACCTCAACTATTATCCCGAATTATGCCTGACTAATGCTAAAGATTGAGCAAGGGTCCAGGTGTCCGGACAGTTTGGAGTGCCCCAGGTCCAAACTGGAGTCCTGAGGGGTGTCTGCCGCACAGTGACCCACTGGCTGGGCTCTAGGTTTCTACTTTCGGGTCGATGCGCTTGATTCTTTAGTCCAGCTTTCCGGAAAAGGGACAGTGATGACCGCACCGGTCCTTGATTCCTTTCCACCGTTCTTGAGTAGGTTGGTAACAGTCTGTTTACGTAGAGGCGGTGAGCCAGCCATTTCCCGCAAGCCGCCGCGGCTCTCCTTCAGGTCTGCAGACAGAGGAGTCAGAGACAGTCCGAGTCCAAGAAGGAGGCGCAAAGCTCCCAGCCCACCGGGAGGGTTAGCCTGGCGCAAGGGCCTCGCCCCGCCTCTCCAGGCTTAAGGGCCGCCCCGGGCGCCGAGGCCCAGCCTTGCAGCCCGCCCATTGGCCCCGCAAGGCACTCTCCTTCGCTCTTGCAGCGTTCTAGGCCACGCCCACCTGCGTGACCGCACATGACACTGTGAATCCGGGGATTATTGCGTCTGGTAACTGAACTCTATCTGAAAGATTTCTCCTGGCTTGGTCTCGGGTTTCCCGCTGATTTTCCCAAAAATGACGGCGTCTTGCGCGCCTCGCCAGGCACCTCCCGGCCGCCCAGAGAGTCCCCCTTTTCCTTGGTGCTGCGGCGGGATTCTTTTGCTGTCTTTAGTGCTCCCGTTGCCTATATTCTCCGGTAGGAGCCTGGAGAGAATGTGCGCCCTGGCGGCGAATTGGAGTGGGTCGGGGAGCAGGCAGGTCAGAACCGAGGGCCGGGGGAGCTTTGCTTGGCTCCGGGCGGAGGCGCGAAGCTGGATCCACCCGGGGTCGTGCGGAGTTAGGGTTGAAGGCGTGGCCGGAATGTCCTGGGTCTTGCTGTGCGGGGACCCACCGGGGTGGAGACCACGTAGTGGCCGAGGAGAAGGCTTGCTTGGTGGTGGGCACTGAGCGGTGAGGGGTGGTGGGCTCGGCCGGGGTTTACCCCGGACCAGGCTGGGTCCCTAGCAAAAGTCTGTAGGGTGTTTCCAGGGCTGAGCCAAGTCGGAACAGGAGCAGGGACCCGGCGCTGGTGGGGACGGCTTGCTCTTGAGTGCCCCTGTGTCTGGGGATGCTGCTAGGCTGGTGCTGTGCCCTGGGGGAGGGGTTGCCTTATGTTCTCTAGGCCGGTGATGCCTTGTGTGTGGGGTGTTTGTGCCCCGCTGGGGAGCCTGGGGGACTGTACCCTGGTGTATGCTTTGTGGAAGTCGCCAGCCCAGTGGTGCCCAGTGTGGGACAAGGAAGCTGCTTTGTATGGGGCTTACCGAAGCAACCTAAAAAACATTGGTAGCCAAACCTAGTGAAAAATGAGTATCCTGAAAATGAACTATAAATGACGTTCATCTGGTTTTCCCATACAGCTTCATAAACTAGAGATGAGGCCCATTCACTTTTTTTTTTCTTTTCCGTGTTTCATTGAATCGAATAAATACTTTAAATATATGCCCAAAAAAAGGCATGCTTATTGTATAAAACATACACAATCAAAGGACAACCATTTTTAATACTTTGGTATATTTCCTTCTGTCTTTATATACACGTGTGTTTCCATGTCCAAGTTATTTTTAGGATCTATTACATATACAGTTTGTATGCTGCATTTTTTCTTAGCAGCATTCATTCAATAAATACTTGCCTTCTATATGCCAGGTCCTGTGCTGGTCTTGGGTCCCCAGTGCCAGGCACATGTTAGGAAATAAAATACTTGCTACAATTTATTGGGAGTGGTAGACAGTAGCCAAAACATAATGTTAATGAATATGTTATAACCCAAAAGAAGTACCCAGGAGGAAAGGAGCATGATTCTCTGACAGCATTTAACAAATGACTGGTGGAAGGGAAGACATTTCTGCTCATCAAACAGGCCAAACTCTGCCCTTTGCCTTCTGTACATGCTGTTCCCTTGGCCTTGGAACATTCTCCTGCCTCATGCGTAATTGGCTCCTTCTTATTCTTCAAAGTCAGTTGTGATGTTATCCCCTCAGAGGGACCTTCTCTGATGCACTGTTTCCGGTGGACACACGCACTTCAGTTCAATTCCCCCCAGCTGGTAGTCACCCTCCCAAACTATGTTTTCTGTTCTCTCCTCACTAGAACGCAGAGATCTTGGCTGTCTTGTCACACTTGTGGTTGCCTCAGTGTCAACATTATTGTATAACTCTCAAGTACCAGAAAATTAAAGGTAACATTCGGCTGAGGCTTAGAGCCCAGGAACAACTTCTCTTGCTTCCAGGAGAAAGGTTCTCTAAAGAGCCATGCTTAGGATGGACTTTCTGTGGTGCCTAAAAAGCTAAGGCAGGGACAGCTGGGGGTCAGAAAGGATCTATCTTCTCCTGACTGTAGACTCCTCAGGGTTCTCAGTACTCCAGTCTTGCTTGTTACGGATCATTTTGAAAGTTTATTTCTCTGCAAGAGAGTTGTGGGTGATGGAACAGCAGTGCTAACAAAAAATCAAAAGGACTTTTTTAAAGAATAATAATGTTTAGAATAGGCTTAAAGCTAGAAGTTGAAGGAGATGATGAAAACTATTCAAAATAGAGGAAAATAGATAAGTAAAATGAATAGGATGTATCAGGGAAGATAACAGCTAGAAATGAAGAGGAGGAAAAACAAGGTTAGGTTTAAGGTTGAAAGGTAAAATCAGGATAGGTAAGAAACTTAGGTAAGGTACAAATGAGAACTCACTATGTTGGGCAGGGAAAGTATGTGGATATAATAAACATGCGCTGAAGCAACTCATGAGGAGAAGGTTTTGTAATCGAACAGTGTTGTGCCTTGGGAGTCTTGCCATCTCAGAGGTAGTTGCCAAATGGTAGGTCACAGAAGGGACCAGTCTCATTCCTTCAGAATGAGCCTGCTTTGTTGGACAAAACCTACAATTTCCTTTTATGGGTGGTCTCTTCTGCCTATTTTAGGTCTTTTCTTTTGAAAGAAGCCAAGGTCAATAAGTGCTTACACAGTAGTTTCTTAGTTTCTTACTCTGTATATTACAGTGTAGGGAGAACAGTCCTTATTGGTCAATTGCTAGGTTACAATAATACTGGGAGATAGAGAACAAAAGAAATTAGGTGGTCAAATCTTTCTCCAGTGCATAAAGTTTTAAGATGATTATTTTCAATATTAGATTCATTATACTGTATTCTTTACCATTGGTTTCTGTTTGACAGCCGTGTAACTTTGAGAACCAAAGTGTTTTGAATAGCGACTATGAGGCATGTACTGTGTGAGGTGTTGTGGCCACACGGCTGAATGGAATCCACAATATAATGTGTTAAACATGAAGACATGTGATGGTGAGCTAAGAGATCCATGCAGAGGAGAGTCCAAGTACTCCCGAACTCAGGTCTGGCTGCTCGCTGCTCAGAAAGTCAATACTTGAGAGACAAGTACTGGTAGGAATGGAAAGGTTTAATCAGAAGGCTGGCATCTGGGGAGAAGGCAGACTCCTGTCCCAGAGCTAACTCTGAAGATTCTGCTTGGCCATGAAAGTTTTTTAAGGGAAAAAGGGGAAGTAATCTCAGTTAATCATTGAGATAGGGAGTCATATTTATTGACATCTCCCATTGCCTGCAGACTTGTTGACTCCTTGTGATATTTCTTTAGATGTTATGTGTGTCACACAATTTGCTCTCGAGGTTACTGAAGGGAAAGCCGGGGAAAAGATCTGATCATCTGTTAATTATGCTTCCTTTCTATTTGATCTAAGAAGAGAACCAACAGGTTAGGCAAAGTATTGTGTGATCAAAAGATGTGAAAGGTGTGCTTGGGCCAGAAGTTAATTAAAGTATAGCTTTGCTAAAGTGACAAGACAAAAGGGACCTCCTGCAAAAAGCTCTTTCCTACAAAAAGCTGCTTACACAAGAGAAGGGAACTGGTCAGTGCCTCCCCAGGGAAGCAGAGACTACTTCCTAGAGGAGATGTTGAGTGAATTAAGTCAAGGAAGACAAGAGTTGAAGGAGTTCTCCTGAGCAGGAAGAAAGGTGTTCAGAGCAGAGATAACAGTGTGAGCAAAGGCTCAGAGATGTGACATGGCTCGGGGCAGTCATGGACTGCCTAGCTACCCAGTGTGGCAGCAGTAGGGCAAAGGAGGCAAGAGGAAGGCAGCGGTGTAGATCACAGAGTGAATTATTATGGAAGAACAGGATAGTTAGGAATGAAAAATTACTATCATAAAAATCAGACTGTGGTGTTATTACCTGTTCTTTTTGGGCACCTTGAGGCCTTTCGTTTGCCCTAGCACAATGCAAATCTAAACTAAGCTTGCTTTAATCTCCCCAGGCTCTGTAGAAGACCATTGCTTAAGGACTAAATTGCAGACAAACGTTGTTGTCATAACCATACGAGGGTTCTAGATGACAGACAGTGATGGAAAGCAATGTGGGTAGTGGAACCGGGTTTCCTGGCTTGACCCTGTGTCTGCTACCTACAGGGAATATATTCATGGGCAAATTACTTCACCTTACCATGGTTCAGATTGTTCATCTTAAAGAATGGGAAATAGTACACAACTCATAGGAAGATTGTGAAGGATAAGTTAGTTAAAAACACTAAAATAATGATTGGCACAGGTTTAATTTGCTATTTCTAAAATGATTAATATCACCACGGTTTTAAGAAACAAGTTCTAGAATTGTTCATTGCTAATCTTTAGGAAAAAATATAACCCACAGTCTTTGGAGTTCACTTTTAATAATGTTAAAATACTATTTTTAGTCATAGAAGTAAGATAAAATGGGTTTATAATAAAATATTAAAATAACTATTTTGGCATGAAAGAAATTAAAAATTCTCATAAAGTGAAATGTCTGTAAATAAATGAATGAAAGAAATGGAAAATAGGAACAGAAACAGCAGTGAAAAAAGTGATGACTTGAAGATATTTCTGGAGCAGTTTGGCTGAACAGTAAAGAATTTGAATTTTGACCCAAGGATGTATAAAACTGATAACAGTACTCATTCAGCTTTGGCACTAGGAACTAGAAATGCAGTGATGAATGAGACATGGTCCTCAAGAAGGTTACAGTCTCCTAGGGAGTACAAACAATGAACAATTACAGTATGAAAAGTGCTATGAAAGAAGTAAATTGGGGCTCATGAGGACACTTAACTGAATTTTTTGGGTGAGAGATGTTAGGAGCCTCCAGGAAGGAGTGGCATCTAAGATGAAACTGAAGGATGAGTGGGTGGGAGGAATGGCAGGGTCTCTGGTCAAAGCTGAAGTAATATGATGCATGGAGGTCTAGAGCACTACAGTAAGTTGAGTAATTTAATGGGCACTACTAGTGGAATTGAATATGGCTTAGAAGACTGTGCAAGAGTGAGCAGATATTAAAGCTCTGGTAGCCATGTCAAGGAGCCTTAGACATTATCATGAGGGAAGCAGGGAGCTGTTGAAACATATCTGACTTGGAAGGGCCTTGGTCCTAGTATCATATCAGTATTACTCTGGTGGCAGTGTGAAGATGAACTGAATGAAAGGTGTCAAGACCAGTAAGGAGACCTATTCAGAAACTCTTGTAGCAATCCAGATAAGAAATGATAGTGGCTTGAATTAGAAGTAAAGGTGGAAACAGGGAGAGGGAACAGGCATTTCAGTTGTGGAAACCATGTATCTTGTTTGCTGGCTTCATTATGTTATTTGAGATAGTGTGACACATTCCAAGTGGAGCTGTGGGGAGGCAGTTGAACATATAGACTTGGCACCCCAGCTAAGATCTAGGATGGAGAGAGGGATTTGGGAGGCAGCTCTCATCAGTTGTAATGATGTCATGAGAGTATACATTCTGACCCGGGGGGATTTGCAGAATGAAAATAAGGAGAGCTCGTAGAATAACCCATGAGGAACGTCACATTATGCAATCAGACAGAGAAGGAAGAGCAGCCAGAGGACAGGCTGAAAACCAGGCTGGTTTGCTACCTGGAAACCAAGGAAAAGAGCTTTTCAGGCACAAGAGAGCAAAGAGAGAATGAACAATAGCTCCAGATGTTGTAGACAGGGTAATTAAAATTACTGAGGGAGAGAGTGCTAGGGTGAATTTACCAAGAGGGAGGCTACTTAATGACTTGAAAATAATTTAAGTGGCTTATAAATGAGTGGGAACTGAGAAATAAAATTGATAGGTTAGATGTTAGAGCCTGTGAAGAAGCAAAGAAAGTTTAAAAATAGGTTGAGTGGACAGTGAGAGAAGGAGGGGGTGGTTAGATTTCAGGAAGTTCCAATTTGGGTCAGAGACCATGATTTTCTGAAGGGAACCACCTGGGCAGGGGTGTGGGTGTGTGCTTATGTCAGGGAGTTATTTTTAATTTTGCAAGCAGGTAGAGAGTGCTTGCACAATTTTTGCAAGTGTATAGAAAGTGAACAGTTTTCTTGATTCACAGCAGAGCATTATTTCACTTTCCTGACACTCACCTGGAACACTGGGGAGTTTTCTGAATGCAGCCTATCTTATTATGTAATAGCATCCATTGTTAAAGTATTGCATTACAGCCTAATAATAATGTTGTAAACTATTTAGAAAAAGCTAAGTTAAGATGTTATTTTTTTGGAGCTAGGGACATTTACTTTGAAAATTCTCATAGGAAAAAAATTCAATGTTCTGAGCAAAAGAAGAAATTTGATTACAAAAATGTGTGATTATTGGGCTCAATTATTACAGTGTATAAAGCTTGTGATCAACTGGTTGACAAAGCCAACATTCTGAACTGTACATTGTTAAAAGCACTCATTTCATGATGCGTATTGGTAGGAAGAAATCCTTCATTAGTTGAATGGATTAAACTGTCCAATTGACATGTCTTTTTCCATTCAGAACACTATGTGTGAGAGTTATTTTAGGAATTTTCTCTTCTTTTTTATACTTTTGAGATAGTTACTGAAATTGAGTGCATAAACAAAGAACACTTGTGTAATTTAATTATGGGCATGATATTAACTTGATTTCTTTCTTGGTGGTTCCAGGAAATTCTAGAATGATGTAATACATTTGCATCTAGTATGAAATTATATAGCATTTCTAGCTTGTGTTTTCTGTTTGTTTGTTTTTTTTCCTATGTTAAAATGAGAATGTCTGGCTCAGGGTATTGAGTAAATTTAATATTATTAATAAAATTCAACTCAACTAATTTTCTTTTTTAGCAATGCTTTTAATACTAAACGGTTTTGTTTTGTTTTGTTTTCCTTTTTTTTTTTTGTTGCTTTTGTTTTGTTTTGGGCAGTTAATTGAGGAGCATTCATGTAACAAGATCAGCATAGTAGAAATGTTGAAAGCATTTGCTAAGTGTTGAAACAGTTTCAGCACATGATGTAAATGAAATGTTGGACGGTGTATCAAGAGAGGAGTTTAGAGTTTAGAATATGATAGGAAAGGAGGGTAATTCACGTCTTTAGAGTTCTCTCTTGACCAGTCTCTCAATCTGCAGTAAGACAGAGATCCAGGGGAGTAATAAAGAAAAGGTTCGTCAGGGACCAAAATAGGTCTATTTCTTTCTCCTTAGATCCTTAACCTTATAGATGTGGCCTCTGCATTCCTTTAGCACTTTAGGACTTGATGCGTCTCCATATCATTATTTTACATAATTTTTCTAACAGATTTGTTAGGTTGTTGAGCCCACAGATAATTAAAAGGAAGAGAAATTGTTGAAGTAGGAATTACATTCTTCTACGGAGGGACTCCCCACGCCAAAAAATAAAAAGAATAAAAACTTATAAAAGTATAGCAAGAAAGTAGCTTTACTGTTGGGGTATACTAGATAAATAGCCCAAACAGCTACCTCAGGGAGCTTCTAAGGATGTGCATGCTCTATTGATCAGAGAAGAAAAATTAAATTACATTTAAAGTAATATAAAGAAAACAAAATTTTTTCAATGTAAGTCTATTCAAAGCGGCAAATTTTGATATTTAAATGTTATCTATTCACTCATAAACTTATTTAGTTCACAAATATGAAATATATGAAATGAAGTCATACTTTGAAATACTTAGTCCATATCTATTTTGATCTTTGAAACCCACAATGTTTATTTAATAGTCGCCTCTTATCATAGCATGTCTTGAGTACCCAGTGTGTACAGAGTGTAGTAGAAAAAGAAGGCGTATGATCCCTGCCCTCTAGGACTTCGCCTACTGAGAGGAAACTGAGCCTGAAGTGACAAGTGATCACATGCTTGTGTTTCAAACTATGGAAGAGTAATCTGAGCAGAGTGCTATATACTATGGAAGACTTTTTAGAGGAGAGGTGAACTTTGAAATGAATTTAGAAAAAAGTATGTAAGGATATATATATATATATATATATATATATATATATATATATTTAGTCAATACCAAAAAGATTTTGTCTCCTTTAATTTACTGTTGAATGAAAATTTAGCTTATTCCTCAACAAATTAAAAGCTAATAGGATGTTATTTAAAGTAAACAAGACACACCCTCCGCTACTACCATCACTTGGGTAAAAGCATGTGACAATCACTTAAAATCTTGCTAAGAACCTTTCCATTTATTCTGTACTGCCTACTTGCTGCTAGGCCACAAGTGGCTGGTGAAAGAGATTAAATCCTTAATTTTCTGTTTTTATTTTTATTCCTAGGTCCCTGTATTGATCCACCAGTATTGGAGAGTATGAGGCTCAAGGGTGTCATTAAACACCGTTATTATCCTGGGGACAGAATAAACTATGAGTGTCGCACAGGATACTTTTATGTGTGGCCTTATCTCCTCTCATCTACTTGTGAGCCTAATGGCTCATGGAGCCCTATTGAAGAAGCATGTTTAAGTAAGGAAACAAAACCATTTTTGTTTGTTGTTTTTTGCTTTCTGTAGAGATTTTTACACATTTTAGGGTCAATTTTCCACTGCAACAATAATGATTTTCTCATGCAAAACTAGGTTTTAGATAGCAATGCATTTTTTCAGGCTTTGAGAAATCTTCAGGGAATCTTTATTGGTGATTGGTTCCTCAGTAAATGTGAATTTTAAGTTTGCCCTTATAATAATTAAATAAAATAATATTTCATCAATATAAAAGAGCAGTGTAGAATTTTGATCTTGATTTAAATGTTTTGAAATCGGTATGAAAAAACAAATTTGAAAATTTTCTTTTAGGAAAATCATGTCCAAATCCAGAAATAAAGCATGGTGAAGTATATGCCCCAAATAAAACCTTTGAGTTTGAATCAGAAGCTCACATTTCTTGTAATGAGGGGTAAGTAAGTTACTCCTTAGAGGAAATAAGTTAAATGTTATGAATTCCATTTTTCTTTGCTTCTCAGCTTAATCATTCCCTTAAAGTTGATTTCATTTTTCTTTCTAGGTCATAAGTTGCACTTGTAGCCAAATAACTCTTGGGCTTTTTATGGAGAATGAAATGATGTGTAATTAATAGAAAGGAATTTAAATTGAAGAAAAGCAAAATCATATACTTATTATATGTGGTAATAAGCCTATTGGAAGCATTGAAAATGTAGTAATCATGGTGACTTTATCCTTAACAACACAGTGCACCCTAGTAAAAATGGCCAGCTCTCAGAGTTGAAGGAGGGCTCACAGAAATGACACCAACAGTGTAAGAGGGCTCCTTTTTCTCCACACCCTCTCCAGCACTTATCATTTGTAGACGTTTTACTGATGGCCATTCTGACTGGTGTGAGGTGATATCTCATTGTAGTTTTGATTTGCATTTCTCTAATAATTAGTTATGTTGAGCATCTTTTCATGTGCCTGTTGGCCATTTGTATGTCTTCTTTGAAGAAATGTCTACCTAGGTCTTTTGCCCATTTTTTGATTATGTTGTTGTTGTTGATATTAAGCTGGATGAGCTGTATGTATTGGAAATTAATCCCTTCTTGGTAGCATCATTTACAAATATTTTCTCCCAGTCTGTAGGTTTTCTTTTCATTTTGTTTATGGTTTCCTTTGCTGTGCAAAAGCTTTTAAGTTTAATTAGGTCCCCGTTTTTATTTTTGTTTTTATCTCCATTACTCTAGGAGATGTATCCAAAAAAAATATTGCTGCAATTTATGTCAAAGAGTGTTCTGCCTATGTTTTCTTCTTTATTATAATATACTGTCTTATATTTAGGTCTTTAATCCATTTTGAGTTTATTTTTGTATACGTTTCTATATGGTGTTAAAGAATGTTCTAATTTCATTCTTTTTACATATAGCTGTCCAGTTTTCTTAGCACCACTTATTGACTGTCTTTTCTCCATTGTCTATTCTTGCCTCCTTTGTCATAGATTAATTGACCATCAGTGTATGGGTTTATTTATGGGCTTTCTATCATGCTCCATTGATTTATATGTCTGGCTTTTCTGCCAGTACCATACTGTTTTGATGACTGTTGCTTTATTGTATAGTCTGAAGTCAGGGAGCATGATTCTTCCTGCTCCGTTCTTCTTTCTCAAGAGTGTTTTGGCTAATAGGAGTCTTTTGTGTTTCCATACAAATTTAAAAATATTTTGTTCTAGTTCTGTGAAAAATGCCATTGTATTGAATCTGTAGATTGCCTTGGGTAGTATAGTCATTTTGACAATGTTGATTCTTCCAATCCAAGAACATGGGATATCTCTCCATCTGTTTGTGTCATCTTCAGTTTCTTTCATCAGTGTCTTATAGTTTTCAGAGTATAGGTCTTTTGCCTCCTTAGGTAGGTTTATTTCTAGATATTTTATTCTTTTTGATGCAGTGGTAAATGGGATTGTTTCCTTAATTTCTGTTTCTCATCTTTTGTTGTTAGTGTATAGAAGTGCAACAGATTTCTGTATATTAATTTTGTATTCAGCAACTTTACCAGATTCATTTATGAGCTCTAGTAGTTTTCTGGTAGTGTCTTTAGGATTTTCTATGTATAACATCATGTCATCTGCAAACAGTGACAGTTTTACTTCTTTTCCAAATTGGATTCCTTTATTTCTTTTTCTTTTCTGCTTCCTGTGGCTAGGACTTCCAAAACTATGCTGAATAAAAGTGGTGAGAGTGGGCCTCCTTGTACTGTTCCAGATCTTAGAGGAAATGCTTTCAGCTTTTCACCATTGAGTATGATGTGGGTTTGTCATATATGGCCTTTATTATGTTGAGCTATGTTTCCTCTATGCCTACTTTCTGAAGAGTTTTTATCATAAATGGATGTTGAATTTTATAAAAAGTTTTTCTGCATCTGTTGAGAGGATCACATGGTTTTTATCCTTCAATTTGTTAATATGCTGTATCACATTGATCAATCACATTGATTGATTTGTGAATATTGAAAAATCCTTGCCTCCCTGTGGTAAATCCCACTAGATCATGATGTATGATCCTTTTAACGTATTTTTGGAATTGGTTTGCTGGTATTTTGCTAAGGATTTTTGCATCTATTTTCATCAGTCATATTGACGTATAAATTTCTTTTTTGTGTGATATCTTTGTCTTTGGTATCAGGGTGATGGTGGCCTCAGAGAACAAGTTTGGAAGAGTTCTTTCCTCTGCAGTTTTTTGGAATAGTTTCAGAAGGATGGGTGTTACCTGTGTTTCCTTATTGATTTTCTGTCTGGATGATCTGTCCATTGATGTAAGTGGAGTGTTAAGGTCCCCTACTATCATTGTGTTACTGTCAATTTTTGCTTTATGGCTGTTAGCCCTTGCCTTATATATTGAGGTGCTCCTATGTTGGGTGCATATATAATTACAATTGTTATAATCTTCTTCTTCTACTGATCCTTTGCTCATTATGTAGTGTCTTTGTCTCTTATAACCATCTTTATTAAAGTCCATTTTTGTCTGACATAAGTATTGCAACTCTGACTTTCTTTTGATTTCCATTTGCATGGAATACTTTTTCCATTTCCTCACTATCAGTCTGTATGTGTCTCCAGATCTGAAGTGAGTCTCTTGTAGGCAGTGTATATATTAGTCTTGTTTTTGTAACCATCCAGCCAGTCTGTCTTTTGCTTGGAGCATTTAGTCTATTGACATTTAAGGTAATTATAGATAAGTATGTTCCTATTGCCATTTTGTTAATTGTTTTTTGTTTTTGTAGGTCTTTTTCTTTCCCCTTCTTTCATTCTCTACTCTTGTGATGACTATCTTTAATGTTATGTTTGGATTCCTTTTTCTTTTTGTATGTATATCTATTATAGATTTTTGACAATTACTGTTTTTGATTTTATATTTTACATCTAATTGTTTTGTGTAGCCCTTAACTGCTTATTGTGGATACAAATGATTTTTACTATTTGCATCTTTTAACCTCCCTACTAACTTTGTGTGTGGATGATTTCCTACCTTTCTTGTAAGTTTGCCTTTACCAGTGAGCTTTTCCATTTTATAATTTTCTTGTTTCTATTTGTGGCCTTTGCTTTTCCACCTAGAGAAGTTCTTTATCATTTGTTGTAAAGTTGGTTTGGTAATATTGAATTATTTTAGCTTTTGCTTGTCTGTAAAGCTGTTGATTTCTCCATGAAATCTGAGTGGGAGCCTTGCTGGGTAGAGGATTCTTAGTTGTAGGTTTTTGTCTTTCATCACTTTAAGTATATCATGCCACTCCTTTCTGACCTGCAGAGTTTCTGCTGAAAAATCAGTTGATAGCCTTATGGGAGTTCTCTTGTATGTTACTTGTTGCTTTTCCCTTGTTGCTTTTAACATTCTCTCTTTATCTTTAATTTTCATAATTTTGATTACACTGTGTCATGGTGTATTCCTCTGTGGGTTAATCCTGTATGGAACTCTGCACTTCTGAACTTGGGTGACTGTTTCCTTCCCCAGGTTAGAGAAGTTTTCAGCAATTATCTTTTCAAATATTTTCTCAGGTCCTTTCTCTCTCTCTCTTCTCATTCTGGGACCCTGATAACGCAAATATTAGCATGCTTGATGTTGTCCCAGAAGTCTCTTGAACTGTCCTCATTCCTTTTCTTTTTTTTTTTTCTCTCTTCAGTGGCAGTGATTTCCACTACTCTGTCTTCCACCTCACTAATCAGTTCTTCCATCTCATTTACTCTACTATTGATACCTTCTAGTGTATTTTTCATTTCAGTTATTGTATTCTTTATTTCTGTTTGGTTGTTCTTTATATTTTCTAATTCTTTGTTAAAAACTTCTAATTTTTCATTCCGTGCATCCATTCTCTGCCCGAGTTCTTTGATCATCTTTACTATCATTACTCTGAACTCTTTCTTGGGTAGATTGCCTATCTCCATGTCACTTAGTTCTTCTGGGGTTTTATCTTGTTCCTTCATCTGAAACATATTCCTCTGTTGCTTCATTTTCTCTAAATTGCTATTTGTATTTTTAAATATGTGGTAGGTTGGTTACTTTTTTTTGGCCTTGGAGAAGTGACCCTCTGTAGGAGACATCCTATGCATCACCCAAGGGCCAGGGGCCAACTGGTCCCAGGGTAGTATCTGGCCTGCGTTTGTAGACTTGGCTTGCAGGTTGCAGGACTGTAATTTCTTGCTTCTGGTGTCTGCCCCCTAACTGTTGGAGCTGGGTTTTGGTCCTCTGGTGGGCAGGGCCATGTCTAGGGGTGTGTTTAGAGGTGGCTGTGGACTCAGGAAGTCTTTAAGCAGCCTGTCTGCTCATGGGTAGGGGCGTATCCCCTCCCAGTTTGTTGTTTGGCCTGAGATGTCCCAGCACTGGAGCCTACAGGCTGTTGGGTGGGGCCAGGTCTTGCTGCCAAAATATCAGCCTCTGGGAGAACTCACACAAATGAATCCCCTGTTATATCTGCCGCAATGTCTATATCCCCAGAGTGAGCCACAGCTGCCTCCACTTCCCTAGGAGACCCTCCAAGATGAGTAGGTAGCTCTGGCCCAGGCTCCTATGAAGTTACTGCTTTTACCTTTGGTCCTTTGGTGTGTTTGAGACTTTTTTGTGCACCCTTTAAGAGTGAAATCTCTATTTTCCCCAATCCTGTGGAGCTCCTGCAATCAAGCCCCACTGGCCTTCAAAGCCAAATGCTCTGGGAGCTCCTCTTCCCAGTGCTGGACCCCTGGGCTGTGGGGCCTCACGTGGGGCTCAGAACTCACTCCTGTGGGAGAATCTCTGTAATATAATTATTCTCCAGTTTGTGGGGTGCCCACTGTGGGGTATGGGATTTAATTATATTGCAAGGCTTCCCCTTCTACCAGTCTCCTTGTGGTTCCATCTTTATGTCTTTAGCTGTAGGGGATCTTTTCTAGTAGGTTTCAGTCTTTTTCAATGATGATTGCTCTATAGATTGCTGTGATTTTGGTGTTCTTGTGAGAAGAGGTGAGCTTAGGGTCCTTCTACTCTGCCATCTTAGCCACTCTGTCTTTGTCTTTTGAAAGTTTGGTTATTATGTGACTTAGTGTTGATGTCTTTAAGTTCATTTTACCTGGGGGTTGTTGAGCTTCTTGGATGTTTATATTTGTGTCTTTCATCAAATTTGCAAAGCTGCTCACCATTATTTTTTTAAATATTCTCTCTGCCCCTTTCTATCTCTCTTCTCCCTCTGAGACTCCCACACTGTGTAGGTTGATCCACTTGATGATATCACACAGGTCCTTTAGGCTCTGCTCCCTTTTCTTCACTCTTTTTCCTTTCTGTTCCTCAGACTCAGTAACTTCCACCATTCTATATTCATGTTCACTGATCCTTCTGCAGCTCAAATTTGCCTTTAATCCCTCTATTGAATTTTTAATACCAGGTATTGTACTTTTAAGCTCCATAATTTCTTTTTGGTTCCTTTTTAGGTTTTCTAGCTCCTTATGATACTTCCATTTTGTTCACACATCATTTTCTTGACTTTCTCCAAGTCTTCCTTTAGTTCTTTGAGCATCTTTAAGATATTTTGATGTCTTTATCTAATATATCTATCATCAGATATTTTTCAGGAACAGTTTCATTTGTTCATTTGTTTTTTTATTCTGAATGGACCACACTTTCCTGTTTCTTTGTATGTCTGGTGAATTTTTGTGGAATATTGGACATTGGAATCTAATAATGTGGTAACCCTGGAAATCAGATTCTCCCCTTTCCCTAGACATTGCAGTTTTTGTTATTGTTTTTGTTTATTGATTTTTGTATCATGTTTCTGTGGCAGGGATCACCTGAGATGTAAACTGAAGGCCTTCTCAGGCTGTTTCTGTGTTTTTTCCCTGAACATGCACACTCACTTTCTAAATTTCCCCACATATGCAGTTGGTTTTGAATGTCCTAGTCTTTAGTGCCTGGCTTCTGGGAGTGGAAACATGAAAAATGAAGGTGGAAGCAAATGTTGTTGGATCTTTAAATCCCATGTAAGTCACTTCAGCCAACAAGGAAAGGGCTTGCAAGAGTCGGCGAGGTGTGACAACAATGGCTGCCACCACTTTCTGTGATCAGAAATAGCAGTCAGCAATCAGAGTACAGATCCTTGGTACTTGGAAGACAGTCTTTTTGGCTATTGTACCTCCTGTAACCTGTGTGTAAGCTGCTTCAGGAGCACACGCACAGTTGCCTGCCCCACTGCTGAGGGTAGGGATAAGTTGCTGCTGTTTTCCTAAGAGCTGAAACGGACTGAAATTAATGCAATTTACCTGTCTGAGTTTTCCTCTAGAACTTGCAAGCCTTCAACAGACTCCAGAGTTCCAAAACAGTGACATCAGACAGATTCTGCCATTGCAGTTTTTGTCTAGTTATGGTGACAGATTCCTAGAGCTTCCAACTCTACCACCTTCCCAAAATCCTCTCCTAAAACACTAATATACAGAAAATGAGTACCGCTTAATGGAAAAGTCAACTGGAACCTTGTACAAGCAGTTTCACTGATTATTTTTAAACTGATCAAGTAAAAATATTATAACATCCTGTCATAGATATAGAGAGCCTATTAGGTACTTTGAGAGGTACCAAAAACTTAAAGCATAGACTCTTCTCAAAAAAAAGTTGTAGCCTGGTTAGAAACACAATATATACTAACATAATATATTAAATCAAATAGTAAATAAGAAGTGCCAAATACATGCCATTATTTATGATCATTACAATGAGAATCCAGAAGAAGAGAGTATTGTGAATTTAAATCATCAGAGAAGATTTCATTAAGTAATATTCCCAAGCTATTCCTGGAAAGATATTCTGATCTAAAGAGTATTAAAAAGAACTAAAACTTACCTAGCACTCACTATGTGTCAGATGCTAACTTATTCTCAGAACAACCCCATGATGTATGTACTATTATCTCTTTTACATAGATGAGGAAATTGAGCAAGAGGAACAGTAAGAGACTTTCCAAAGCTTAAATAACAAGTCATTCATGGAGCTGGGACTCGAATCCAGGCAGGCAAGCTCTAGGGCCTGATCTCTCTGCTCAGTCCTTGCTGAGCAGAATGGTGTGAGCAAAAGCATAGAAGTGAATGTGTGGTGCATTTGCCAGAGATGGTGAAGAGGCCACGCTGACAGGCGTGATAGTAATTTCGACATTTTGCTGTTGGACAGTGTGTGTCCACATGCAGAAGCTCTATTTGATTAAAATTGCAGATTTGGTTAGCACTTTCATTATATCATATCATTTAAGAAACTTCTCCCTCAAACTACTGTAGTACAGAAAAACAACCATATAAAAATTTTCAGTATTATGTGCTGTTAAAGAAACAGTAACCTTTTCTTTTTTCATTTAGTTATTACTTAAGAGGAAAAAACATTCTAACTTGTAACCTTATTGGACAGAATGTGCATTGGAGTGATAAGATACCACATTGTGAAAGTAAGTAAATTCTCACTTTAGAATTTAGATTAGGAATTTTCAAACTTTTTGGCTTCAGGACCTGTTTATGCTGTTAAATCAACAACAATTCCAAAGAGCTTTTCTTTATGTGGGTTATGTCTATTGGTATTCATTATATTGGAATTAAAACAAAAGTTTTTAAAATAGTTAATTATTAAATCATTTTTAGGAACAGTAAAGTCAATACATGTTAATATATACAACATATTTTTATGAAAAAATTAAAAATTTCCAAAACCAACAGTGGGAATAGTGGCATTGTTTTACATTTTTGAAAATCTCTTCAATATCTGGCTTAAAGGAAGACATCTGGACTCAGTCTGTGGCAAAATCACCCAATTTGTAGATTCTGGAAAATTTTACCATAAACTTACAAGGATGACAGTGAAATAAGACCATATCTTGGTATTAGTGTGAACCATGGATGTAGTGAATGGATATGTTTTAAAATTACAAATATGCATTTCTTAGCTAGCAGTGAATTTTATTTTTAATCACAAGCATATTTTCTCATTAAATTTCCATCTCTTATGATGATTAGAACAAAACTTAGCATATCCTTATAGATAAATATAGGTATTTCATATAGGTACTTTATATAGGTATTTAAGAAAATGAGTTTGGTTCTTAAAAGTTTATTTCTACATGATTTGAATTTGGGATAACACATTTTCTCATGGAAACTCTCCTCTAAACGGATAAAGGATTCACAACTAACTTCTAGAAATCATATGTTAAAGAACTTATTGAAGGTAGTTCATAGGACTTTTCTGATGCTGTCTTACTCTTTCACCTTCCCTTTACCTTTATTTTCTCTTTTTACCCCTTTTTAAGAGATTTTTTGTGGACGACCTCCAGAAATAAAACATGGAAAACACACCAATAGCTACAGGAATATATTTGAATATAATGAATTAGTAACTTATAGTTGTAATCCTTCAAATGGATCAGATGAATATTCGCTTGTTGGAGAGAGGCAGCTTATTTGTTCTGGACCTGGCAAATGGAGTAGTGCTGCTCCTCTGTGTAAAGGTAATAATGTTTCCATTTGTTTCCTTCGTCATTTGTAAATACTGTGGAACACTTCGTAAATAGTTTTACCTATAAGTGAAACAGTCATATATGTTTCTTTCTCCGGTTAAATTGACTTCTAACTTAATTTAGGCCAAATCGAACAGAAAATAGTTCTAGTTGTGAGGTTTCCCACCCCTCACCCCAGATGTTCTTGACATGACAATTTACACATTGTGAACTAATTGTGTGTGTGTGTGTGTGTGTGTGTGTGTGTGTGTATTAGGATTTTTTTGCTTGAAAGAACTGAAAAACTCAACACATCCTGCCTCAAAAATAAAGTTTTTTCTTATATTGCAAGATGTCTGAGAGTTCTGGCTACAAATAATGGTAGAGAAATTTTTAAAAGCTAAGCTTCTCATTGATAAGAATGATAAACTCTGAACAAAATATATTTTTAAAACAATATTTAAGGCACTAGAGAGTGACATAAAGCAAGGAGATGCTAGAGGGGATTTGATTCTTGGAAGAAAACCACTGAATAACAGGATAATATTTACTCTTCTCAAGTGCACATGGGACATTCTCTAAGGTAGCTCATATTCTAGGCAATAAGATTATTTTTAGCACATTCCAGAGAATTGAAATCATTAAGTGCATTATCTGTTCACAATGGAATAAACATAGAAATTAAAACAGGGCTAATCTAGAAAATTCGCAAATACTTGAAAATTATGAAAGGCACTCCTTACTAACCCATGAGTCAAAGATGAAGTAACAAGGGAAGTTAGACAGTGTTTTGAATTGAGTAAAAATGAAAAACACAATACATCAAAATATCAAAATTTGTGTGATAACAACAAAAGCATTGCTTAAAGGGAAATTTATAGCATGGAATACTTGTGTTAGAAAAAAATAAAAGTCTCAAATCAACAATCTAAGCTTCCACCTTAATAAACTAAAAAAAGAAGAGCAAACTCAAAATAAGGAGACATAAGATGATCATAAAGATAGAGAGAAATCAATGAAATTGTGAAGAGAAAATAATAGAGAAAACCAATGAAACAAACTCCTGGTTCTTGGGGAAGATCAATAAAATAGATAAAGCTATAACTAGGCTGACAAGAAAGAAAAAGATATTTAATAAGTCAGACAGAGAAAGACAAATACTGTATGATATCATTTATATGTGGAATCTAAAAAATACAACAAAGTAGTAAATATAACAAAAAAGAAGCAGACTCACAGATATAGAGAGCAAACTAGTGGTCACCAGTGAGGAGGGGCAATATGGGGATGTAGGCGTGGAAGGTACAAACTACTGGGTATAAGATAGGCTACAAGGATGTATTGCACAACATGAGGAATATAGCCAATATTTTGTAATAACTGTAAATAGAATGTAACCTTTAAATGTTGTATTAGGGGCTTCTCTGGTGGCGCAGTGGTTGAGAATCTTCCTGCTAATGCAGGGGACACGGGTTCGAGCCCTGGTCTGGGAGGATCCCGCATGCCGCGGAGCAACTAGGCCCGTGAGCCACAACTACTGAGCCTGCACATCTGGAGACTGTGCTCCGCAACAAGAGAGGCCGCGATAGTGAGAGGCCTCCGCACACCGCAATGAAGAGTGGCCCCCGCTTGCCACAACTAGAGAAAGCCCTTGCACAGAAACGAAGACCCAACACAGCAAAAATAAATAAATTAATTAATAAACTCCTACCCCCAACATCTCCTTTAAAAAAAAAAAAGTTGTATTAAAAAATTAATTTTTCGGGGCTTCCCTGGTGGCGCAGTGGTTGAGAGTCCGCCTGCCGACGCAGGGGACACGGGTTCGTGCCCCGGTCCGGGAGGATCCCACATGCAGCGGAGTGGCTGGGACCGTGAGTCATGGCCGCTGGGCCTGCGAGCCATGGCTGCTGGGCCTGCGCATCAGGAGCCTGTGCTCCACAACAGCGAGAGGCCCGCGTACCGCAAAATAAATAAATTAAATAATTTTTTTTTAAAGAATGAAAAAGAGGACAACACTATTCTTCAAACATTTAAATGGATATTAAAAAATATTACAATGATGATAATTGTAATATTACATCTTTATGCCTATAAATTTGACAACTGAAATAAAATTGACAATTTCCTTGAAAGACAAAAAAATACCGAAATATATTCACACGAATATATAGGTAACCTAAATAGTCTTATACCTATTAAGGAAATATAATTTGTAGTTAAAAACCTTCCCACAGTGAGAACTGAGGCCCAGATGGCCTCCTTGGGGAATTAATTCTACCACACATTGCAGGAATAAATAATAGCACCTCTACACAAACTGTTCAAGAAATATAAGAGGAGGAAATGCTTCTCAACTCACTTCATGGGGACATTACTTGTTACTAAAACCAGACAAAAACATTGAAAGAAAATTGTAAACAATATCCTTATTGAATATAGAACTTTCCAACAAAATATCAACAAATCAAATCCTGCTATACGTCTACGTCTCTATTCCTGCCCTACAAATAGGTTCATCTGTACCATTTTTCTAGATTCCACATATTCCAAAAACAAATATACGATATTTGTTTTTCTCTTTCTGGCTCACTTCACTCTGTATAACAGACTCTAGGTCCATCCACATCTCTACAAATGACCCAATTTCGTTCCTTTTCATTGTACTGCAGAAACTAACACAACATTGTAAAGCAGTTTTACTCCAATTAAAAAAAGAAGAAGAAGAAAAAATCCTGCTATATATAAAAATAAGAATACATCATAGCCAAGTAAGATTTATTCCATAAATGCAAGATTGGTTCAGATTTTAAAATTAATCAGTGTTATTTACCATGTCAAAAGACTATAATGAAAAAATATATGATCATCTTAATAGATGCACAAAAAAGCAATTGACAGAATTCATCGTCTTTTTATGGTAAAACTTAGCAAACTAGGAACAGAATGGAACTAACTATATCAACCTGATAAAAGGCACATACAAAAATCGCACAACTAACATTATGCTTAATAGTAAAAACCTACTTTCTTTCCCCCCAAGGTAGGAAGAAAGGAAGTATGTCTACGTTCATCACTCTATTCAACATTGCACTGGAGGTCCCACTCACTGCAATAAGGCAAGAGAAAGAAATAAGCATACATACATTGGAATGAAAGAAATAAAATAGTCTGTATTAATTTATAACATGATTGTCTATGTAGAAAATTCCAAAGACTGATGTTTTAGCAAGGTTGCAAAATATAAGATCAACATACAGAAATCAATCGTATGTCTACATACTAGCAATAAATCATTACTGAAAGTTTTATTTACAACAACTATTTGCAAATCCAAAACACAAAATACTTGCATATAAATCTAACATATATGAAAGATTTAGATGGTATAAACCACTAAACACTAATAAAGGAAATTAAAGACCTTAATAAATAAAGGGATATACATTGGCCATGAAATGGAAGACTCAAAATAATAAAGGTGTAAATTCATTATAATTGATCTATAAATTCAACATAATACCAATAGAAACCCCAGTAAAACTTTTTGTATAAATTGACAAACTGATTCTGAAATTTATATGGAAAGACAAAAGAGCTAGAATAGTTAAACAGTTTTTGAAAATGAATTGGAGGATGTACTCTACCTGATGTCAAGACTTAGTATAAAGCACACTATAAGGCATATAAGCAAGACAGTTTGGTAGTGGTGAAAGGATAGATATATAGAGCAATAAACAAAATAGTGAGTCCAGGATTAGACCCTTGTAAATATGTCCAGTTGATTTTCACAGGTATACAGACAATTCAGTGGGGAACAATTTTTTCAACAAATGCTACCAGCACAATTGAACACCCATATACTAAAAAAAAGAACCTCAGCCCATGTTAGCACCATATGGAAACATTTATTCAAAATGAAGCATAGACATACATATGAAACCTACAACTACAACACTTTTACAAGAAAACACGGAAAATATTTGTGACCTAGCCAAAGATTTCTCTAATACAACCCATAAAGCATGATGCTTTAAAGAAAAAAATAATAAATTGGATACTCCAAACTCAAAATTTCTGGACTGCAGAAGATATTATTAAGAGAACAACAACAAAAAGCAATAGATGGGGAGAAAATATTTTCAAAGTACGTATCTAATAATTTACTTGTATCTATGATATAGGAAGAACCCTCAAAACACAATAATAAGGAAACAATTTTTTTAAATGAGCAAAAATTAGTAATAGACATATTTCACCAAATGTGATATGTAGATGGCAAAAAGTACATGAAAAGTTGCTCAGTATCATTAGTAATTACAGGAATGTAATTTAAAATCACAATGAAATACCACTAACCAACTATTAGAATGGCTGAAATTAAAATTAAAAAATGTGGCAATGCAAGCAGTCAAATGTACATGTAATTGAAGTTTCAGAGAGGAGAGAGAGGAACACAGAAAATTATTTGAATAAACACAGGCCAAAATATTTCAAATTTGATCCAAAACAATAACCCTACAGGTACAAGAAATTCAGTGACCCTAGCAGGATAAGTAAAAACTTTAATTTTACCAAGAAACCTCCACCAAACTAAATACATCATGTTAAAACTACTGAAAACAAAAAATAAAAGAAAAGGGAGCCAGGGAAAAAAGGTATTATGTTGAGGACACACCCACCCACCCCCATCCCCCCATTACCCACATTAAGAATGACAGCTGAGGTCTCTTAAGGAACTGTGGAGATGAGAAGACAATAATCTCTGCTAATGTGCTGAAAGAAAAATAAAACACTTAACCTAGAATTCACTGTCAAGGAGAAATCTTCCAAAACTGAAGGTGAAATAAATAAAAAACTGTTTCAGATAAACAAAAGTTTGGGGAATTTGTCATCAGCCAACCTGAACACAAGAATTGATAAAGAAGTTCTCCTGGCTGAACAGAAATGATGTGATACTTGATGGAAATTCAGATCCACAGGAAAGGAGGAAGAACACTATTCTGGTTTAAAAGGCTGTATATTATCTGGTCCTCATCTATTGCTCTCAGATTTAATCTCATAAGATATCCTCTTGAACTCTCTGCTCAGCCCAGTGTTTTTCAGTTTTTTTTTTTTCCGAATTCTGCAAAACACATTTATAGATATTGAAGTCAATCTAGAGGGTCACGACCTGTATTTTACTTTGGAGAAGTAGAGTAGAATGGGAAACACCAGAGTACACTGGTGTGAGGGCTGAGCATTTTGCCTGGCTAGCTTCTTTTCAACTTTTAAAATCGAACTCAAATATTACCTTCTCAAAAAAGTCTTTGCTACCTTTCTAAAAGAGCAGGGTACTGTAATTAGTGTCAGCATGACCTTAGAAAAAATCCTAGAGCTAAAGAGTATCAAAAGTTTTGAACTTGCCCTGAATTTGTACCTGGTAGTCACACTTTCTCAAGACTTGTCATTAATGGAAAAAAATGTAGGAAAGCCAATAAAGTATAATGACAGTCTCTTCTAGGTGGAAAAACGTTATTAAGTTTCTCTAAATCCATTTGCCTGAAATTCAGATGCACAAATAAAGTCTTTTTGTTTTCAATTAACATCTTGCCTTTCATTCCTCGGCTTTTTCTTCCCACTGGAAATTAGTACTTTGTGCTAGTTTTTCTGGTCCTGTGTGAAAGCAGCTTTTTATTAATTCTGGAATTTCTCCAATTTTTCAGTGGTCAAATGTGAACGTCCAGTACTCGAACATGGAATAATTGTATCAGGAAGTAGAGAAAAATTTTCCTACCAAGCAGTGGTGATATTTGAATGCCTCCAGGGTTTTTACCTTAATGGCAGCAACCTAGTGTTCTGTGGTGGTAATAATACTTGGGAGCCTGAGATGCCAAAGTGTATTAAAGGTACAAATGTTGTCTCTTTCCTTTTTTAAAATTTTGTATTTTAGTTTTTATTTCTTTGACATTGACAAGAATAATTGAAAAAATAAATCTTTGTATTTAACTCTGTCTTGTATCCATTTCCATGAGAGATGTATGACAGAACTTAAATAGAATTCTGCTGTTGTGATTTTGTATGTTTTTATAGAGTCTTAGCACATTCTGTTAGCAAAGAACACAGGTATATTAATGTCTCTTGTTTGGTTTTTTTATGTATAAAAATAGATGGGAATGATTTTTCAGAGTAAATCGAAGCATGGAAATTTTTACCTATATAAGTCAAGAATGAGAGGCATAATTCATATAAATGATATGAAAGTAGTAATCCCATGTGGTTTGTTCTTCAGTGCTGATTCCTCTCAATACAAAACTCCCAATTTTGAGCCATTCAGATTAAGTAACTTCCTGCTTATATTTTACAAAAAAATCCTTTAAATTCATGTGATTTACACTCATTCATCATTTTTAGTAATGAAAAGAGGAAGAATATATTTACAGCCATTTTAGTTGTTATGCTTAGTGATTCTAAAAGTATTTGCCATAGTCCACAGATATCAACAGATGTGTGAACTTGGACAAGTTACGTAAACTTTAAATATATTTACTTACATGTAAAATGATTTAATGCCTTCCTCACTGGGTGATAACAAAGTCAAAATGGGATCCATTTAAAGCACTTAGCACAGTGTCTGGCATCTAGAAAGCTCTTAGATAGCTTGTATGACTTACAGCATCACCTTTACAGGGTATCTTCCAGGTCCAGGACTATGTTTCATTTTCCAGACTGCAACCAGTTTTGTTCTTTTTATACTGGGAAATTTCTGTTGTCACCAGAATAAGACCAGTATTTCTCCCACTCCTCACCTCATACAAATATCATTTGTATCTTTACTGGGCATTTTTATTAGGCAACAGAAAGTAAATTTCATAACAACAGAAAGGCAGAAGTCCTTACTTATTGAAATGAAATGGAGGATTTCTGGCAGGGACTACTAATTAGCTGCTCTGCTTAAGACTTGAGAGACTATTTTGATATGGTAGAAGGAATTATATTCCTGATTTCAGGGCTGCTTTCTCTGGCTTCTTCCTTTTAGTTGCAGCAGAAGCAAGAGACAAGAGGAAGAGAGGGAAGAGCATTAACCTGGGCAGACTGCATTCAGGGTCCTAGTGTGGCTCTGCTCACTCAAGTAACATCATGTCTATGGGTTCTAGTTTCCTGTTGTCTAATGACTCAAACTAATGTCAATTACTGGCATCTAATTTGTTTGTTTCCTATTGCCCTGATATTTTGAAGGATTGAGGGGGATTATTCATGTTAACATGGTAATTAGAACACCTTATATAATTCCTGTAAACCTGGTACCCAGTAACCTCCTTCAGTACCTTGGTGAGTGCTGTGAAGTTTTGTGGGAAAAGAGATGTTTTTTCGGTGGATGATATATAAAGATTGCATACGAAATTTATATTCATTGACCTATCCATGTCCTAGTGGGCCTATACACTGTGGTATACTATATTTGTTGATATGCTCTTTTGAAAGTTGACCATAAACATTTCATAAGGACTTATAAAACACTGATACAGTTTAGTGTTTGAAGAAGTGAATTGTTTGTGAGAAAAAGCCTATGAAGAGAAGAAGCTACAGCGATCTTTTTTTTAAAATAAAAAGTCAGCTCTCCTTATGGGATTGTCAATCATTTTTTATCATCAGTTAGAGAAAGACTATGCCAAAAGGATCAGTAGCAACGTATAATGGTGTTAAGTCAGATCTAAATGTGCTAATATGAAAAAATGTCCAAGAAATCCTTAGTGAAAAAGAAAAAAATTATGGAATATACTACTTGGATCTTTTAAAAGAATACATAAATTTTATGATTTATAATTAGTTAACTACTAGGATTTTCATTATAAAATACAAAGTTGTAGTGAACATTTTATATACACATCCTTATGCACTTGTACAAATATATATTTAGGTTAAACCCAGGAGCAGAATTGCAAAGTTCTGAGTGTATGTGTATTATTTATTTTGAGAAATAGTCTTAAAAAAAAATTAAAGACCAAAATTAAATTCATAATTTTGTATTGACAAGGATGGTGAATTGAGTCAACTTTATTTTTCCAGGTTACAAGCCCACTCATCCAACCAAGACTCCACTTGCAAAATATCCAGGTTCAGTAACTCTTTATCCTACTTATAGTTAAGAAATTTATAAAGTGATGGGTGTAAAATCATGTCTTATTTTAATTTGCATTTCTTTAATTATCAGTGAGGCTTAACTTTTTCTGTCTACATTTATTTATTCATGTTCTTTGTTCATTTTTCTATTAGGTTTCTAAAACTTTTTTTTGTTGTTGATTTGAACTTACTATAAATTAAAGCCCTTTTAATGTGAACTTTTTTCCTAGGGTTGTTTTTTTATTTTATTTTATTTTTTTGCTTTATTTTCACTAGTCAGTTTTCTTTTAGGATTTTATACTGTACTATTAGATATGGGTTGCTTTTTATAACTTTTTGTTACCTGAGTATATTTTTATACATGAATATATTTTGGTAAATTTTCAAACATTACAGAAGTATACAGAGTAAAAGATTAGTTCTCCCTTCCTAGCCTATTACCTTAGTTAATCACTGTTAGGGTGTCTTTGTATCTATTTCTGTACATCAAAATCCTTATATATGTAGCTATACATTTAATTTGGTGTTTATTTTCTTAAACAAAAATGGCATCATACTGTTCATATTTTTTTGAAACTAGCATTTTTCCACTTAATGTCTTATATTGGGATTGTATTTTGATTTATTCTCATCCTTTTATATGATGACTTTAATATATGCCATCATATTTTATTTAACTATTCTCCTATTGGTGGTCATTTATATGTGCAAAACTTTTACATTAATAGATAGCTGGATATATCGATCTTTTCCCTAATGGCTATGAGTGTTGTGTCTTTCTTATAAAAGTTTTAGGACTTCCTCAAGCTGAAATTATATAAACATTTCAACCATGCATCCTAATTGCATTCTTTGGATTTAAATCTTTGGTACATCTGAAATTCGTTATGGTATGTGGAATGAGATTGGGTACCTCTTCACTCCACCCACCCCCATCCAATGGCAAAGTAGCACCATTTGTTGAATAACTTGTCTTCTCTCCAAGTGTTTTGAGGTGCCGCTTTTTATCATACATTAAATCCATAGGTGTTTTAGTCTTCTGTCTGTTCCCTTGAACTCTGTCCATATCTGTGCCAACACCCAGTTGTTGTTGTTTTTCATTCTAGTACTATAATATGTTTTAATGTCTGGCAGAACGCTTACTGTAATTTTTCCAGATCAACATTTATTTAATTTTTCTTATCATTTCATCCAATTCAGTAGCATTATATACATTCACATTGTTGTGCAACCATCACTACTATCTATCTCTAGAACTTTTTCATCATCTCAAACTAAAACTTTATACCCATTAAGCGGTAATGCTCCTTTCTCCCTCCTCCCATATTTAATAACCTTTCTACTTTCTGTCTCTGAATTTAACTTACCTAGATAACTCATTTAAGTGGTACTTTACATGTGTCCCTTTGTGTCTGGGTTAGTCCACTTAGCATAATGTCTTCAAAGTTCATCCACCTTGTATCAGAACTTTGTTGCTTTTTATGGCTGAAAATATTCCAGTGTTTGTATATATCACATTTTATTTATTCATTCATCTGTCGATAGATACTGGGTTGTTTTCACCTTTTGACATTCTAAACAATGCTTTTCAGAATATTGGCATTCAAGTATCTGTTTGAGTCCCTCTTTTGAAAATTTTTGGGGGTATATACCTTGGAGTGGAATTGTTGTGTTATATATTAATTCTTGTTTAATATTTGGAGGAACATCCATACTGTCTTCCATTTTTAAAAAGTTTTTAAGTGGCTGTACCATTTTCATTCCCACAAGTGATGTACAAAGTTTCTAATTTCTCAAAATCTTTGCCAACACATGTTAATTTCTGTTTTTTATATAATAACCATCATAATCTATGTTAGTTAATAGGTGTGAAGTAGTATCTCATTGTGGCTTTTATTCCCTTAACGATTAGTGATATAGTGAGCAGCTTTTCATGTGCTTCTTGACCATTTGCATATCTTCTTTGGAGAAATGTCTATTCAAGTCCCTTGCCCATTTGTAAAATGGCTTTTTGTTGTTGTTACTGAGTTTTAGGAATTCGTAATATATTTCAGATATCAATCCCTTATCAGATGTATGATTTACAGATGTTTCTGCCCATTCTGTGAGTTGGTTTTCACTCTGTTGATAGTGTCCTTTGATGCACAAAAGTTTTTAATTTTGATGTAGTCCAATATATCTATTTTTTCTTTTGTTGCCTATGCTTTTGGTGTCACATCTAAAAAGTCATTGCCAGTTCAACATCATAAAATTTGTCTTCTATGTTTTCTTCTAAGAGTTTTATAGTTTTAAGTCTTTTGTTTTTGATTCATTTTGAATTAATTTTTGTATATGGTGTAAGATAAGTGTCAAATTTCATTCTTTGCATATGGATATCCAGTTTTCCAAAAATCATTTGTTGAAAAGACTGCCCTTTCCCCATTGAATGCTCTTAGCACCCTTGTGAACAATCATTTGACCATATAAGCAAGGGTTTATTTCTGGGCCCTATATTCTATACCATTGGTCTGTATGTCTGTCTCTATGCCAGTACCATTCTGTTTTATTATTGTAGCTTTTTAGTAAGTTTTGAAATCAGGAAGTATGAGCCCTTTCAACATTGCTCTTCTTTTTCAAGATTGTCTTGGCTGTTGCTAGTCCCTTGAGATTCCATATAAATTATAGGTTGTATTTTTCTTTTTCTGCAAAATGCATTTTCAAGATGGTGATAGAGTGCATTTAATCTGTAAATTGTTTTGTGTAGTATTAACATCTTAACAATATTAAGTCTTCCTGTCCATGACCACAGGATGTCTTTCTGTTTATTTATGTCTTCTTCACTTTCTTTCAGCAATTTTTCTAGTTTTCAATGTACAAGTCTTTCATCTCCTTGGTTAAGTTTATTTAAGTATTTTATTCTTTTTAATGCTATTGTAAATGGAATTGTTTGCTTAATTTCATTTTTGGATTGTTCATTGTTAGTGTATAGAAACACAACTGATTTTTGTGTGTTCATTTTGTATCCTTCAACTTTGCTGAATTTATGTATTAGTTCTAACTAATGTGTATGTGTTTGTGTGTACATGTGTGATCTTTATAGAGCTTTCTATATAAAAAATCATGTCATCTATAAAGAGAGATCATCTTATTTCTTCTTTCCCATCTGGATATTTTTAACTTCTTTTTTAGTAATGATTCTGACCCAAACTTCCAATGTTACATTGAATTGAAGTGGCAAATGCAGGAATTCTGTGTTGCTCCTGATATTAAGGGAAAAAAGTTTTAGTATTTCAACATTGAGTATGATGTTAGCCATGAGTATTTTATAAATGGCCTGTATAATACTGAAGAGTCTTTCTACTCCAGAGCAACTTCTAAATCATTTTTAAGCCCTCCTCTATCTTTTAAGTAGAGTCATATTGAATTCAAGCCTAATTTTTTGGAATACACTAATGATAAGTTTGCTTGCTATACCACAGAATTAGTTGCAAGGAATATCAGTGGACAGGAAGAAGAATGTTCATGGCATTGGATATAAATTTATAATATTTTATGATGCAACTTTTAAGAAACATTAATATAATTTATAAGGAAAATTATAATTATGAATTATAAAAAGGCACAAGACCAAAACCAATGAATTTATAGATCTTTAAGATTTATTTAGTCTTTCATTTTACCTATTTCCATTTTTTTCCTAGGATATCCCAATCCCAGTGATGAAATACTATCACTTGATGCCTTTGAGGAATTAGGTATTATTTTGTTATTAATAACCCTGTACTATGAGGCCTTAGAGTTCTACATGGAAATATCATGTTCCAATCATTTGTAGGTAGGGAAGAAACAATGTGTCACAAATAATTAGTAGTAGTTGACATTTATAGTTATTTTATTAGTGCAGGTACCATAACAAATGTAAGTGGTAGTATATATAGACACATGTAGATAATTTTCTCTAATCTAGTAAATTCTAACAGTACTAGTAACCTATACAAAATAACCTGGTGTGGTAGCTAAAGCACAAAACAATGAAAAATGAGACTCCTGTTAAGAGTTTCACAAGGTGGATCCTGTACCTGGAATCTGTTTAAAAGGGTTCTGTGATCAAAATGACTTGGATGCAGTAGCAGACATGCTAAAACTAGATTGATAAACATTTTTGCTGTAGTTTTTAGATGATCTGATCAAAATTAAAATACAGCTGCTATCTAGGACCCATAGATGCTTAATATCTTCAAAACTGTTTTCATTGTTTCTCAGATACAGGAATCATTGCTCTGATTATTCTTACTGCAAGTAAGTATCTCAAACTTCGATACCACTTAAATGAAAATGTAATATGAAGATGAGATGCACATTATTTTTTCAATGACTTTTCAGTTGCTCTAGTTTTTATAGGTTGAAATTGAGTAGAACAGTCTAAAAAAACCTGACCTTTTCTGTGATAAGCTACCTTGTGTTGGTGATTGTATACTCTTTTATATTCTACATGTCCACTTAGTAACAAACCCTAAATGAGGCACGTTTTTTTCAAAATTATTAGTCATATGAGTCTATTTCCCAAATATGCTTTGGGTAATTTTCTAAATTAAGCAAAGACTCTGACTTTTTGTGGACTGTTTATGTGATTCCAGGGGATTGGATTTAGATACTGAAGGGTTGAGATGGAATATAAATGTATATGTATAGAAAATAACATTTTCTAACCACAGAAATGTAACCAATGTTTATTTCTTCTGCTTGGTTTGGAATCTTGGTGATTAATTTTCAGAGTCACATGTCATTTGTTTCCTGTTTTCTTGTAGTTGTTGCTGTTTTAGTAGTTTGTACCTGCTTATACAGATGTCTTCACAGTGAAAGGAAAGAGGAGAAGGCTATGAAAAAGAAGGAAGAAAAGGATATGAAAAAGAAGGAGAAGAAAGAGAAGGAAAAGGAGAAAAAGGAAAACAAGAAGAAGGAGAAGGAGAAGAGAAGAAGATGAAAGGGTAAATCAAAGCATGTTTCCTCTAACTTATTCTAAACTTTGTACTTTTGACATACTTTTGTGCAGTTTTTTTTTGTCCTCTATATTGCATGCTGTGTTTTCCTAAAATGTGCCTGCATGAGTGTGCTGTCTGAATTGCATTTCATTACTAAAAATGTTTTTAGCTGCTTTTAATATCACTGCAACCAGAGAAATTTGTGCAGAATTTCATCAGCTATTATGACTGTAGGAAAAGTTTCTGTGGGATTTGAGGTTTAAGTTCTTCAGCAAATCATGGACTGTTAGAGGATTTTCCCTACCCTAGGTGTACCCTACTTCCTAGATTGGACTGGTGGCCAAGATGAAATTTTAAATGGTTCACTGGAGACTTTGACATTTATATTCACTGCAATTTTTATGATGAAAATCTCCATTTATCTGTCCAACTTAGGTCACTGTAAGAAGCTATGTAGTTAAAATTTGATTTCATTTAAAGTTGTTATTTATATAACTGGGGAATTAAAAGCAGCATTATTTGATTTCCCATTTATGATCTCTTAATTTACTAAGTGGCAGTAAAACTGATGGGATTAAACTTCAAGTTACTGAAAGGGGTAGGATTTATAAGGCATCTCATTAGTTTTGTCTTTCTCTTTATCTGTAAAAATAAAAAAATCAGTGGGGTGCTTAGAATAAAAAGAAAGTGTACAGAGGATATTCAAGATGGCAAAGGATTAAGACATGGAGATCACCTTCCTCCCCACACATACATCAAAAATACATCTACATGTGAAACAACTCCTACAGAACACCTACTGAACGCTGGCAGAAGACCTCAGACTCCCCAAAAGGCAAGAAACTCCCCACATACCCGGGTAGGGCAAAAGAAAAAAGAAAAAACAGAGACAAAAGAATAGGGATGGGACCTGTACTTCTGGGAGGGAGCTGTGAAGGAGGAAAACTTTCCACACACTAGGAAGCCCCTTCACTGGCAGAGACGGTGGGGGGGTGGGGAGCTTCGGAGCCACGGAGGAAGTGCAGCAACAGGGTGCAGAGGGCACAGCGGAGAGATTTCCGCACAGAGGATCAGTGCCGACCAGCACTCACCAGCCTGAGAAGCTTGTCTGCTCATCTGCTGGGGCGGGTGGGGGCTGGGAGCAGAGGCTCAGGCTTTGGAGTTCAGAATCCAGGGAGAGGACTGGGGTTGGCTGCGTGAACACAGCCTGAAGGAGGCTAGTGCACCACAGCTAAACAGGAGGGAGTCCGGGGAAAAGTCTAGAACTGCCTAAGAGTCAAGAGACCATTGTTTCAGGGTACACGAGGAGAGGAAGTTCAGAAAACCGCCTAAACAAGCCTCAGAGACAGGTGCGAACCGCGGCTATCACTGCAGACACCAGAGACGGGCATGAAATGCTATGGGTGCGGCTGCAGCCACCAGGAATCCTGTGTGCAAGAACAGGTCACTATCCACACCTCCCCTCCCAATAGCCTGTGCAGCCTGCCACTGCCAGTGCCCCGTGATCCAGGGAGAATTTCCTCAGAAGAACACACGGCATGCCTCAGGCTGTTGCAACGTCACACTGGCCTCTGCCGCCACTGGCTTGCCCTGCATTCCATACCCATCACTCCGGCTGGCCTGAGTGAGCCAGAGCCCCCAATCACCCGCTCCTTTAACCTCCTTCTGTCTGGGCAAAGAACAGACGCCAGAGGGTGACCTACATGCAGAGATGGGGCCAAATCCAAAGGTGAGCCCCAGGAGCTGTGTGAACAAAGAAGAGAAAGGGAAATTTCTCCGTGCAGCCTCAGGAGCAGCAGATTAAATCTCCACAGTCAACTTGATGTGCCCTCCATCTGTGGAATACCTGAATAGACAACAAATCATCCCAAAATTGAGGCAGTGGATTTTGGGAGCAAGTGTGGACTTGGGGTTTGCTTTATACAACTGACTACTTTCTGATTTTTATGTTTATCTTAGTATAGTTTTTAGCGCTTGTTATCATTGGTGGATTTGTTTATTGCTTTGGCTGCTCTCTTTTTTCTTTCATTACTTTTTAATTGTTTTTAATAATTTTTTAATTTTAATAACTTTCTTTTCTTTTATTTTATTATTGTTTTTTCTTTCATTCTATTTTTTCTCCCTTTTCTTCTGAGCCATGTGGCTGACAGGGTCTGGGTGCTCCGGCTGGGTGTCAGGCCTGAGCTTCTGAGGTGGGAGAGCCAAGTTCAGGACATCAGGCCACCAGAGACCTCCCAGCCCCAAGTAATATCAATCGGTGAGAGCTCTCCCTGAGATCTCTGTCTCAAGACGAAGACCCTGCTCCACTCAACGACCAGCAAGCTCCAGTGCTGGACACCCTATGCCAAACAACTAGCAAGATGAGAACACAATCCCACCCATTAGCAGAGAGGCTGCCTAAGATCATAATAAGTTCACAGACACCCCAAAACACACCACCGGACGCAGTTCTGCCCACCAGAAAGAAGAGATCCAGGCTCACCCACCAAAACACAGGCACCAGTCCCCTCCATGAGGAAGCCTACACAACCCACTGAACCAAACTTACCCACTGGGGGCAGACACCAAAAACAATGGGAACTACAAACCTGCAGCCTGAGAAAAGGATACCCCAAACACAGCAACTCAAGCAAAATGAGGAGACAGGGAAATATGCAGCAGGTGAAGGAGCAAAGTAGAAACCCACCAGACCATACAAATGAAGAGGAAATAGGCAGTCTACCTGAAAAAGAATCCAGAGTAATGATAGTAAAGATGATCCAAAATCTTGGAAATAAAATACAAGAAACATTTAACAAGGACCTAAAAAAACTGAATAGCAAACAAACAGTGATGAACAACACAATAAATGAATTTAAAAATTCTCTAGAAGCAATCAATAGCAGAATAACTGTGGCAGAAGAACGGATAAGTGACTTGGAAGATAAAAGAGTGGAAATAACTACTGCAGAGCAGAAAAAAGAATGAAAAGAATTGAGGACAGTCTCAGAGACCTCTGGGGCAACATTAAATGCACTAACATTTAAATCATGTGGTCCCAGAAGAAGAGAAAAAGAAAGGGAATGAGAAAATATTTGAAGAGATTATAGTTGAAAATTTCCCTCTTGTGGGTAAGGTAACAGTCAATCAAGCCCAGGAAGCACAGAGAGTCCCATACAGGATACTCAAAGGAGAAACATAACAAGACACATATTAATCAAACTATCAAAAAGTAAATACAAAGAAAAAATATTAAAAGCAGCAAAGGAAAAGCAACAAATAACATACAAGGGAATCCCCATAAGGTTAACAGCTGATCTTTCAGCAGAAACTCTGCAATCCAGAAGGGGGTGGCAGGATATATTTAAAGTGATTAAAGGGAAAAACCTACAACCGAGATTACTCTACCCGGCAAGGATCTCATTCAGATTTGACAGAGAAATTAAACCTTTACAGACAAGCAAAAGCTAAGAGAATTCAGCACCACCAAACCAGCTTTACAAGAAATGCTAAAGGAACTTCTCTGGGCAGGAAATACAAGAGAAGGAAAAGACCTACAAAAACAAGCCCATAGAAATTAAGAAAATGGTAATAGGAACATACATATTGATAATTACCTTAAATGTAAATGGATTAAATGCTCCAACTAAGGGCTTCGCTGGTGGCACAGTGGTTGAGAGTCTGCCTGCCGATGCAGGGGATACGGGTTCATGCCCCGGTCCAGGAAGATCCCACATACTGCAGAGCAGCTAGGCCTATGAGCCATGGCTGCTGAGCCTGCGCGTCCAAAGCCTGTGCTCCACAATGGGAGAGGCCACAACAGTGAGAGGCCCGCATACCACACACACACACACACACACACAAAAGCTCCAACTAAAAGACAGAGGCTCGCTGAATGGTTACAAAAACAAGACCCATATAAATGCTGTCTACAAGAGACCCACTTCAGACCTAGGGACACATACAGACTGAAAGTGAGGGGATGGAAAAAGATTTTCAATGCAAATGGAAATCAAAGAAAGCTGGAGTAGAAATTCTCATATCAGACAAAATAGACTTTAAAATAAAGGCTATTAAAAGGGGCATAGAAGGACACTACATAATGAGCAAGGGATCAATCCAAGAAGGAGAAATAACAATTGTAAATACTTATGCATCCAACATAGGAGCACCTCAATACATAAGGCAAATGCTAAGAGCCATAAAAGGGAAATCGACGCTAACACATTAATAGTAGGAGACTGTAACACCCCACTTTCACCACTGGACAGATCATCCAATATGAAAATAAATAAGGAAACACAAACTTTAAAGGACACATTAAACAAGAGGCACTTAATTGATAGTTATAGAACATTCATTCCCAAAACAACAGAATACACTTTCTTCTCAAGTGCTCATGGAAAATTCTCCAGGATAGATCATATCTTGGGTCACAAATCAAGCCTTGGTAAATATTAAAAAAATGAAATCGTATCAAGTATCTTTGCCGACCACAATGCTATAAGACTAGATATCAATTTCAGGAAAGGGCTTCCCTGGTGGCGCAGTGGTTGAGATTCTGCCTGCTAATGCAGGGGACACGGGTTTGAGCCCTGGTCTGGGAAGATCCCAAATGCCGCGGAGCAACTAGACCCGTGAGCCACAACTACTGAGCCTGCACGTCTGGAGCCTGTGCTCCACAACAAGAGAGGCCACAATAGTGAGAGGCCCACGCACCATGATCAAGAGTGGCCCCCAATTGCCACAACTAGAGAAAGCCCTCGCACAGAAATGAAGACCCAACACAGCAAAAATAGATAAATAAATTAATAAACTCCTACCCCCAACATCTTCTTTAAAAAAAAAATTCAGGAAAAAACTGTAAAAAATACAAACAAATGGAGGCTAAACAATGCACTAATAAATAACCAAGAGATAACTGAAGAAATCAAAGAGGAAATCAAAAAATACCTAGAAACAAATGACAATGAAAACATGACGACCCAAAACCTATAGGACACAGCAAAAGCAGTTGTAAGAGGGAAACTTATAACAATACAATCCTACCTCAAGAAACAAGAAACATTTCAAACAAACAACCTAACCTTACATCTAAAGCAATTATAGAAAAAGAACAAAAAACTGCAAGTTAGCAGAAGGAAAGAAATCATAAATATCCGATCAGAAATAAATGAAAAAGAAATGAAAGAAACAATAGCAAAGATCAATAAAACTGAAAGCTGGTTCTTTGAGAAGATAAGCAAAACGTATAAACAATTAGCCAGATCCATCAAGAAAAAAAGGGAGAAGACTCAAATCAACAGAATTAGAAATGAAAAAAGAGAAGTACCCACTGACACTGCAGAAATACAAAGGATCATGAGAGATTACTACAAGCAACTATATGCCAATAAAATGGACAACCTGGAAGAAATGAAAAAATTGTTAGAAAAGCACAACTTCCGAGATTGAAACAGGAAGAAATAGAAAATATAAACACACCAGTTGCAAGCACTGAAATTGAAACTGTGATTAAAAATCTTCCAACAAACAAAACACCAGGACCAGATGGCTTCACAGGCGAATTCTATCAAACATTTAGAGAAGAGCTAATACCTATCGTTCTCAAACTCTCCCAAAATATAGCAGAGGGAGGAAAACTCCCAAACTCATTCTATAAGGCCACCATCACCCTGATACCAAACCCAGACAAAGATGTCACAAAAAAGTAAAACTACAGGCCAATATCACTGATGAACATAGATGCAAAAACCCTCAACAAAATATTAGCAAACAGAATACAACAATACATTAAAAGGGTCATACACCATGATCAAGTGGGGGGTATATCCCAGGAATGCAAGGATTCTTCAATATACGCAAATTAATCAATGAGATACATAATATTAACAAATTGAAGGATAAAAATCATGTGATCATCTCAATAGATGCAGAAAAAGCTTTCAACAAAATTCAACACCCATTTATGATAAAATCCCTCCAGAAATTAGGCATAGAGGGAACTTACCTCAACATAATAAAGGATATATATGACAAAACCACAGCCAACATCGTCCTCAATGGTGAAAAACTGAAACCATTTCCACTAAGATCAGGAACAAGACAAGTTTGCCCACTCTCACCACTCTTATTCAACATAGTTTTGGTAGTTGTAGCCACAGCAATCAGAGAAGAAAAAGAAATAAAAGAATCCAAATCGGAAAAGAAGAAGTAAAACTGTCACTGTTTGCAGATGAGATGATACTATACAAAGAGAATTCTAGATGCCACCAGAAAACTACCACAGCTAATCAATGAATTTGGTAAAGTAGCAGGATACAAAATTCATGCCCAGAAATCTCTTGCATTCCTATACACTAATGATGAAAAATCTGAAAGAGAATTTAAGGAAACACTCCCATTTATTTTTGCAACAAAAAGAATAAAATACCTGGGAATAAACCTACCTAAGGAGACAAAAGACCTGTATGCAGAAAATTATAAGACACTGATGAAAGAAATTAAAGGTGATACAAGTAGATGGAGAGATATACCATGATCTTGGATTGGAAGAATCAATATTGTGAAAGTGACTATACTACCCAAAGCAATCTACAGATTCAGTGCAATCCCTATCAAACTACCAATGGCATTTTTCACAGAACTAGAACAGAAAATTTCACACTTTGTATGGAAACACAAAAGACCCCAAATAGCCAAAGCAATCTTGAGAATGAAAAACAGGGCTGTAGGAATCAGGCTCTCTGACTTCAGACTATACTACAAAGCTACAGTAATCCAGACAGTATGGTACTGGCACAAAAACAGAAATATAGATCAATGGAACAGGATAGAAAGCCCTGAGATAAACCCATGCACATATGGTCACCTTATCTTTGATAAAGGAGGCAAGAGTATGTGATGGAGAAAAGGCAGCCTCTTCAATAAGGTGTGCTGGGATAATTGGACCCGTACATGTAATAGAATGCAATTAGAACACTCTCTAACACGACACACAAAAATAAACCCAAAATGGATTAAAGACCTAAATATAAGGCCAGACACTATCAAACTCTTAGAGGAAAACATAGGCAGAACACTCTATGACATAAATCACAGCAAGATCCCTTTTGACCCACCTCCTAGAGAAATGGAAATAAAAACTAAAATAAACAAATGGGACCTAATGAAACTTAAAATCTTTTTCACAGCAAAGGAAACCATAAGAAAGACAAAAAACCTCAGAATGGGAGAAAATATTTGCAAATGAAGCAACTGACAAAGGATTAATCTCCAGAATATACAAGTAGCTCATGCAGCTCAATATCAAAAAAGCAAGCAACCCAATCCAAAAAGGGGCAGAAAATCCAAATAGACATTTCTCCAAAGAAGATATACAGATTGCCTACAAACACGTGAAAGGGTGCTCAACATCACTAATCATTAGATAAATGCAAATCAAAACTACAATGAGGTATTTCCTCACACCAGTCAGAATGGCCATCATCAAAAAATCTACAAACAGTACATGCTGGAGAGGGTGTGGAGAAAAGGGAACCCTCTTGCACACTTGGTGGGAATGTAAATTGATACAGCCAATTGAGAACAGTGTGGAGGTTCCTTAAAAAACTAAAACTAGAATTACCATATGACCTAGCAATCCCACTACTGGCCGTATACCCTGAGAAAATCATAACTCAAAAAAGAGTCATGTACCACAATGTTCATTGCAGCTCTATTTACAATAGCCAGGACATGGAAGCAACCTAAGTGTCCATCAACAGATGAATGGATAAAGAAGATGTGGCACATATATACAATGGAATATTATTCAGCCATAAAAAGAAACAAAATTGAATTATTTGTAGTGAGGTGGATGGACCTGGAGTCTCTCATACAGAGTGAATTAAGTCAGAAAGAGAAAAGCAAATACCGTATGCTAACACATTTATATGGAATCCAAAAAAAAATGGTTCTGACAAACCTAGGGGCAGGACAGGAATAAAGATGCAGATGTAGATAATGGACTTGAGGACACGGTGAGGGGGAAGGGTAAGCTGCGACTAAGTGAGAGAGTGGCATTGACATATATACACTACCAAATGTAAAATAGATAGCTAGTGGGAAGCAGCTGCATAGCACAGGGAGATCAGCTCGGTGCTTTGTGAGCATCTAGAGTGGTGGGATAGGGTGGGTGGGAGGGAGACGCAAGAAGGAGGGGATGTATGGATATATGTATACATATAGCTGATTCACTGTTATACAGCAGAAACTAACAATACATTGTAAAGCAATTATACTCCAATAAAGATTTTTTAAAATTGTATAAATTCACATTGTCTTCAGAAAATAGAGGATTTAAACATAAAAATTTAAATTTTAAGGGTATAATTTACAATTTTATGAAAGATTTAGAATAAATCATGGCCAATAAACCTGATTAACATAGACACAAAGAATCCTCAACAAAACACAAACTGCATTCAACAATACATTAAATGGATCATACATCATGATCAAGTGGAATTTATCCCAGTAATGCAAGGATGGTTCAACATCTGCAAAATAATCAATGTGATATACCACATTAACAAAATGTAGGATAAAAGTTATATGATCATCTCAATAGATGTGGCAAAAACATTTGACCAAATTCAGCATCCATTTATAATAAAAACTCTGAGTAATGTGGGTATTGAAGGAACATACCTCAATATAATAAAGGCCATATATATATCAGCTGAAAGCTTTTCCTGTAAGATCAGTAACAATACAAGGTGCCCACTCCTGCCACTTTTATTAAACATAGAATTGGAATACCTAACCACAGAAATCAGAGAAGAAAAAGAAATAAAATCAGCCAAATTCAAAAGGAAAAAGTAAAACTGTCACTATTTGCTGGTGACATGATATTATATGTAGGACACCTTAAAGATTTTACCAGAGATCTTATAGAGCTAATAAACAAATTCAGTAATGTTACAGGATACAAAATCAATGTACAAATATCTGTTGCATCTCTTACACTAACAACAAACTATCAGAAAGAGAAATTAAGAAAACAGTCTCATTTACAGTAACATCGAAAAGTATCTGTATTTAACCAAGGAGTTGGAAGACCTGTACACTGAAAATTATCTCTAATTAAAGAAATTGAAGAAGACGAATAAATGGAAAGATATTTCATGTTCATGGATTGGAAGAATTAACATTGTTAACATTCTCAAAGCAATCTACAGATTCAGCGCAATCTCCATAAAAATTCCAATGGCATTTTTCACAGAAGTAGAACAAACAATCCTAAAAAATTCATATGAAGCTACAAAAGCAATCTTAAGAAAGAACAAAGCTGGTGACACCATGCTCCGTGGTTTCAAACTATATTATAATGCTGTAGAAGTCTTTTTTGGTTTTTAGCTCATTTTATTCAATTTAATCACCTCTGAATTGTGTAGAAGTGTTTTACATCTTTAGTCACATTTCTAAGAAGCAAAGTGATGGAAGAGATGTTTTTAAAGCTACAGGTGCTGGAGGGCAAGTGTTAAGTATAGGCTTGACAAGTAGACAAAGCCTCCCAGGTTTACTCAGAAATTCAGAGAGGAAAGTGTTCTCTGCACACACCTATGCAGTGTTGGCATAAAAACATAGATCAATGGAACAGAATAGAGAGCCCAGAAGTAGACCCACATTTATAAAGTCAATTAATTTACAACAAAGGAGGCAAGAATATACAATGGGGAAAGGAGTCTCTTCAATAAATTGTGTTGGGAAAACTGAACAGCTACATTCAAAAGAATGAAACTGGATTGCTATCTTACACCATACACAAAAATTAACTCAAAGTAGGTTCAAGACTTGAACATAAGACCTGAAATCATAAAACTCCTAGAAGAAAACATAAGCAGAAACTCGTTGATATGCATCTTCACAATGATATTTTTTGGATTTCACACCAAAAGCAAAAGCAACAAAATAAACAAGTGAACTACATCAAACTAAAAATGCTTCTGTACAACAAAGGAAACCATGAACAAAGTGAAAGGGCAAGCTACTGAACTACAGAAAATAATTGCAAATAATATATTTGATAAGTTATTAATATCCAAAATATGTGAAGAACTGATACAGCTCAGTAGTAAAAAATCAAACAATTTTATTAAAAATGGGCATAGGATCTAGATGGACATTTTCCAAAGAAGGCATATAGATCACCAACAGGTGCATGAAAAGATACTCAACATTACTAATCATCAGGGAAATACAAATCAAAATCCCAATGTTATATCATCTCATACTATTGAGGTTCCTCAAAATATCAAAAATAGAACTACCATACAGTTCAGCAATTCCACTTCTGGGTATTTATCCAAAGGAAATAAAAACACTAACTTGAAAAGATATCTGCCCCCCTATATTCATTGCAACATTATTCATTAGCCTAGATATGGAAACAATCTAAGTGTCCATCGATGGATGAATGTATAAAGAAAATGTGATAGGTAGATAGATAGATAGATAATAGAATTATTCAGCCATAAAAAAGAATGAAATCTTGCCATTTGCCACAACATGGATGGACATGGACCTCAAGGGCATTTTGCTTAGTGAAATAAGTCAAATAGAGAAAGACAAATACCTTATGATCTCATTTATATGTGGAATCTTAAAAAACAAAAGACAAGCTCATACATGCAGAAAGCAGATTGGTGAGGCCAGAGGAAGGGGCTGGGGGGTTGGCATATCACATGAAAGGAGTCAAAAGTTATAAACTTCCAGTTATAAAATAAGTCATGGGGATGTAATGTACAGCATGGTGACTATAGTTAATAATACGGTATTGCATATTTGAAAGTTGCTAAGAGAGTATAAAAAGTTCTTATCACAAGAAAAAAATTTGTACATATGTATGGTGCCGGATATTTACAAGACTTATTGTGGTGATCATCTTGCAGTATTTACATATATCAAGTCATTCTGAGTACACCTAAAGCTAAGACAATGCTATATCTCAATTTTAAGAAAAAGCCCATATTTTACAACATAGCATCTAAATTATCTTTGTAAAGAAAACCAAAAATTGCCAGATTAAATTTTTTTAATATATTGGAAACATATTATATCTTTAACCAATGAAACATAATTAATCCTATATGTGGTAGCATAATTTGAGAAAAAAATTGTTTTCAAAAAATAATGTGGGAGGGGTAATTAATAATTGCCTTTGAGGTAAAATATAAAATACAGTTGACTCTTCACAACACAGTGATTAGAGGCTCAGTTGAAAATCCACATACAATTTTATAATTTTACATTTGCTCCCCCGCCTCCACTGCCAATCCATGGTTCTGCCTTTGCAGATTCAACCAACCATGGATCCAGCAGTACTGTAGTACTTATCTATCTACTGAAAAAAGTCCATGTGTAAGTGGACCACACAGTTCAAGCTCATGTTGTGCAAAGATCAACTGTATATGGAAATCTTTTTGGTTATATGTTATCCTTTTCATGACAGGAACATGGGCAGTTAGAAATTCAGTGTTACAGAATGGCTTAACTTTATGCTCTTTGCGTGGATTGTTTCATTTCCAGACTTTGAAGTCATTTCTGACCCTTTAAGTTCTGTATTATTTTAATAGCTGAAGTTACTCTAATGCATGGGAGGTATGTCTTTCTTTTTCAAAGTTTAGAACAGCGCTTCTCTAATATGTACATTAATCACATGGCATCTTGTTAAAATGCAGATTCTGATTCATTAGGTCTGGTGCAGAGCCTGATATCTTGCATCTCTAATGATCTCCCAAGTAATGATGCTGCTGGGCCTGGACTGTGCAGATTCTGATTCATTAGGTCTGGTGCAGAGCCTGATATCGTGCATCTCTAATGGTCTCCCAAGTAATGATGCTGCTGGGCCTGGACTGTGCTCTACCAAGGAGTAGACTATTACTGATGTGCCCATATTCTTGAAATTTGAAGAAACATCATCAATCTTATTGACAAATTTTTATCCTCTTTAAGATAATTGGATTTTTAAAAGACTCTTCATCTATATGTATGCTTTAAAAAAAGGATGTGGGGTAATACTAAGCTTTAAAAAAAAGTAAAGATTTTTATTATATTCTTTACACTGTTTAATGTTCATAATCTTTCCCCATATCCCGAATCAGCTATTGTTGCCTTAGAAACTCCTTTATAAGACTGTAAAATATATGCAGTTACTTCTCTATTTCTAAGGGTAACTGTGGAAGCAGGATACTGAGCAAAGATAATCCCAAATTGCTGTTAAAAGTGGATAGAAAATGGATTTGATGTAATTTTGTATTTAGGATGATTTGGGAACACAGTTGCCCTACTGCAGCCTCCATCCCAAAGTACAGAAATACTGTAGTAGTCACTTTTTAAGATCACTAAACATCATTTAAAATACTTGATTAAAAATGGCCAACAAGGTTAGTGTAGTCTGCTACAGTTTTCTGTTTCTTAGCTCTCAACTAAGAATAGAATAGGATCCCAATTGGTCTGATGGGCTCCATCTACATCTTCCTTCCTTTTCCCTTCCAATCTTTCTTTCTTTCTTTCTTTCTTTTCTTTCTTTCTTTCTTTCTTTCTTTCTTTCTTTCTTTCTTTCTTTCTTTCTTTCTTTCTTTCTTTCTTTCTTTCTTTTTCTTCCTTCCTTCCTTCCTTTCTATTTCTTTCTTTTTCTGTCTTTCTCCTGCGTTGGGTCTTTGTTGCTGTGCGCAGGCTTTCTCTAGTTGTGGCAAGCCAAATCTCCTTTCTTAACGAATTCTTCTACCATACTTTCCAGACTTGGAATCCACAGCCTTTGCCCTCTCCTTTGCTACTGCTCAAACTTGTTTTGCATGTCTGGACTGTGTGGTTTCAAGAAAACAAATGTTTTCACTTATTTGTAGTAATTTTCTTTTCATAAATGCATGATTTTCTTTACTCCAGGTAAATTATTGCTGGATAAGTGAGAGTTTGCTAAGTTTGCTAGAATAATTTCCATAATTTATATACTTATTACCTGTGACAAAATATATGTTTTTATTTTCTTCCAAAAAGGATATTTACTATTTGGTATAACTTAAGCCTATTTTTAATGTTATATTAATAATGACTGATCCAGAAACTTTGTAATATTTAACCTGTCTGTTTAAATGAATGTTACAGAAGTTTTTTGGATTTGCTGTAGACAGTTGCCAGTTAGGTGCTGAAGAGTGTAATGATGGGGCGAAAAATAAAACATCACATTAATTTGAACTTTATTCTACCTGGCTTTCAAATTCTTGAGCATTCAAAGAATTATTCAGAAACATTTTACATAGTAACTAATAAATCAGAAATATTATTTGAGAGAGCACATTTATAAAATTTAAATCCATCCCAGAAAAATAGGAGATCACCTAATAAGTTTTACAGAGATCTTCCCTCAGGTGAAAACAGCTGTGTTACAGAAAGAAACTGTCCTCAATGCAAAAGTTAAGATACATCCAAAAATGTATGACTTGTTATAAAATCGATTTCTGAGACAATATTACATGGAATCAATACATGCTCTGCGTATTACCTCAAATTCTAGGGTGCTAGAGGCCAGGACCACTTTTTCTCATACAATCTCATTCTGTGAAAAAGAGTTTACATTATTCACTTGAGGCTAATCCTTTCAGGGTTAAACAGATTGCACACAAATATAGAATCTGCTTATCTGCTGGATGATCTATAAGACCTCAAAGGTAAAGTAGTTTCTTGCACCAAATTCTTGTTTCAAGTTCCTAATGAGAATCAGGAAAGCCATAATTCATGAACCTAATTGTCAGCTTACTTCCCTTCTCCTCTATCATTGATTTTATCCCATTTTTATGCCACTCTTGCTTCCTTTTGGTTTGACGTCACTATTTTATTCAGCCCTTTTCCCTTCCTCTGTTCAGCAAATACCTAACTGGTGAGAGCCACAGACAAGTAAATTTTATTTCTTTCTTAGAAGAGATGAGAGAAAGGTTTGCTTTTATCATTAAAATGTATCTGCTTTCTGTTGTGTTTCTTTTCAGAGATGTCCTTTCTTCTGAAAAGTATTCAATGAATATTTAGATATCAATAACTTGAACTAAGATAAGTGGGCAGTAGACATCCAAGAGGACACTAGGATTCTTGCTCTCTGTGTTAGATTATTGAGGTTTTCTCATACCTTCCCTGTTTTAATGTAAAATAATGTGAATTGACAGGCTATTGCTTTGACATAGGTGCCAACAATGTAATGTCTCCCTTATCCTTTTATCAGGCTATCTAGCTTCTCTACCTTATAACAGCTGTGAATCCAAAGCTGGGGGAATTTTTTAGCCCAATGGGAAATAATCACAGAATCTGTTCATTTTAAGTGCAGAGAGGAAAATTATTCTTTGACAGAAGAAAAAATACATTTTACTTAATTTTTTAAAGAAATTCAATTTCAACTTGTAAATATTAATTCTGTAAAGGCATTTATCTCTTCCCTTGACCAGGATATTTTTGGCATATGAAAGAGAAACCAACAAAAAATATCATCAGATTTTGAAAAGTTATGAAATATATTGTCTTAAGCCATTTAACCCGCTCACTTCTGTCTTTGAATGAAATGAATTGGAAGTTCCTCTTTTTGACTGAAGTATTCTTTCTTTTTCTTGACTCATTTTTTCTTATATAGCAGGTTCTTATTATTTGTCTATTTTATACATATTACTGTACAAAGGTCAATCCCAATCTCCCAATTCATCCCACCAGCACCACCCCCCCACACACTTTCACCCCTTGGTGTCCATACTTTTGTTCTCTACATCTGTGTCTGTTTCTGTCTTGCAAACTGGTTCATCTGTACCATTTTTCTAGATTCCACATATATGCGTTAATATACGATATCTGTTTTCCTCTTTCTGACTTACTTCACTCTGTAAGACATTCTGTAGGTCCATCCATGTTTCTACAAATGACCCAATTTCATTCATTTTTATGGCTTAGTAATATTCCATTGTATATATGTACCACAACTTCTTTATCTATTCATCTGTCAATGGGCATTTAGGTTATTTCCATGACCTGGCTATTGTAAATAGCATTGCAGTGACCATTGGGGTGCGTGTGTCTTTCTGAATTATGGTTTTACCTGGGTATGTGCCCAGTAGTGGGATTGCTGGGTCATATGGTAATTCTATTTTTAGACTTTTTAAGGAACCTCCATACTGTTCTCCAGAGTGGCTGTATCAATTTACATTCTCATCAACTGTGCAAGAGGGTTCCCTTTTCTCCACACCCTCTCCAGCAGTTATTGTTTGTGGATTTTCTGAAGATGCCCATTCTAACTGGTGTGAGGTGATACCTCATTATAGTTTTGATTTGCATTTCTCTAATAATCAGTGATGTTGTGCATCTTTTCATGTGCTTCTTGGCCATCTGTGTGTCTTCTTTGGAGAAATGTCTATTTCGGTCTTCTGCCCATTTTTGGATTGAGTTGTTTGTTTTTTTTAATATTGAGCTGCATGAGCTGTTTATATATTTTGGAGATTAATCTTTTGTCTGATGATTCATCTGCAAATATTTTCTCCGATTCTGAGGGTTGTCTTTTCGTCTTGTTTATGGTTTCCTTTGCTGTGCAAAAGGTTTGAAGTTTCATTAGGTCCCATTTGTTTATTTTTGTTTTTATTTCCATTACTCTAGGAAGTGGGTCAAAAAAGATGTAGCTGTGATTTATGTCAAAGAGTGTTCTTCCTATCTTTTCGTCTAGACTTTTATAGTGTCTGGTCTTACATTTAGACCTCTAATCCATTTTGAGTTTATTTTTGTATATGGTGTTAGGGAGTGTTCTAATTTCATTCTTTTACATGTAGCTATCCAGTTTTCCCAGCACCACTTATTGAAGAGACTGTCTTTTCTCCATTTTATATCCTTGCCTTCTTTGTCATAGATTAGTTGACTATAGCTGCGTGGGTTTATCTCTGGGCTTTATATCTTGTTCCATTGATCTATATTTCTGTTTTTGTACCAGTACCATATTGTCTTGATTACTGTAGCTTTGTAGTATTGTCTGAAGTCAGGGAGTCTGATTCCTCCAACTCCACTTTTTTCCCTCAAGACTGCTTTGGCTATTCGGGGTCTTTTGTGTCTCCATACAAATTTTAATATTTTTTGTTCTAGTTCTGTAAAAAAATGCTATTGGTAATTAGATAGGGTTTACATTGAATCTGTGGATTGCTTTGGGTAGTATAGTCATTTTCACAATATTGATTCTTCCAATCCAAGAACATGGTATATCTCTCCATCTGTTGGTATCATCTTTAATTTCTTTCATCAGTGTCTTATAGTTTTCTGCATACAGGTCTTTTGTCTCCCTAGGTAAGTTTATTCCTAGGTATTTTATTCTTTGTGTTGCAATGGTAAATGGGAGTGTTTCCTTAATTTCTCTTTCAGATTTTTCATGATTAGTATATAGGAATGCAAGAGATTTCTGTGCATTAATTTTGTATCCTGCAACTTTACCAAATTCATTGATTAACTCTAGTAGTTTTCTGGTGGCATCTTTAGGATTCTCTATGTATAGTATCATGTCATCTGCAAACGGTGACAGTTTTCCTTCTTCTTTTCCAATTTGTATTCATTTTATTTCTTTTTCTTCTCTGATTGCCTTGGTAGGACTTCCAAAACTATGTTGAATAACAGTGCTGAGAGTGGACATCCTTGTCTTGTTCCTGGTCTTAGAGGAAATACTTGCAGTTTTTCAAAATTGAGAATGATGTTTGTTGTGGGTTTGTCGTATATGGCCTTTATTATGTTGAGGTAGGTTCCCTCTGCGCCCACTTTCTGGAGAGTTTTTATCATAAATGGGTGTTGAATTTTGTCAAAAGCTTTTTCTGCATCTATTGAGATGATCATATATTTTTTATTCTTCAATTTGTTAATATGGTGTATCACATTGACTGATTTGCGTATATTGAAGAATCCTTGCATCCCTGGGATAAATCCCACTTAATCATGGTGTATGATCCTTTAATGTATTGTTGGATTCTGTTTGCTAGCATTTTGTTGAGGATTTTTGCATCTATATTCATCAGTGATATTGGTCTGTAATTTTCTTTTTTTGTAGTATCTTTGTCTGGTTTTGATATCATGTGATGGTGGCCTCATAGAATGAGTTTGGGAGTGTTCCTTCCTCCACAGTTTTTTGGAAGAGTTTGAGAAGGATGTGTGTTAGCTCTTCTCTAAATGTTTGATAGAATTCCCCTGTGAAGCCATCTGATCCTGGACCTTTGTTTGTTGGAAGAATTTTAATCACATTTTCAATTTCATTACTTGTGATTGGTCTGTTCATATTTTCTATTTCTTCCTGGTTCAGGCTTGGGATGTTATTCCTTTCTACGAATTTGTCCATTTCTTCCAGGTTGTCCATTTTATTGGCATAGAGGTGCTTGTAGTAGTCTCTTAGGATGCTTTGTATTTCTTCGATGTCTGTTGTAATTTCTCTTTTTTCATTTCTAATTTTATTGATTTGAGTCCTCTCCCTCTTTTTCTTGATGTGACTGGTGAATAGTTTATCAATTTTGTTTATCTTCTCAAAGAAGCAGCTTTTAGTTTTATTGATCTTTGCCATTGTTTTCTTTGTTTCTATTTCATTTATTTCTGCTCTGATTTTTATGATTTCTTTTCTTCTGCTAACTTTGGCTTTTGTTTGTTCTTCTTTCTCTAGTTCCTTTAGGTGTAAGGTTAGATTGTTTATTTGAGATTTTTCTTGTTTCTTGAGGTAGCCTTGTATAGCTGTAAACTTCCCTCTTTGAACTGCTTTTGCTGCAGCCCATAGGTTTCGGATCGTCGTGTTTTCATTGTCATTTGTCTCTAGGTATTTTTTTATTTCCTCTTTGATTTCTTCAGTGATCTCTTGCGTATTTAGTAACGTATTGTTTAGCCTCCATGTGTTGGTACTTTTTACCTTTTTTTCCTTGTAATTCATTTCTAATCTCACAGCATTGTGGTCAGAAAAGATGCTTGATATGATTTCAATTTTCTTAAAATTACTGAGGCCTGATATGTAACCCAAGACGTGATCTATTCTGGAGAATGTTCCCTGTGCACTTGAGAAGAAAGTGTAATTTTCTCTTTAGGATGGAATGTCCTAAAAATATCAATTAAATCTACCTGGTCTATTGTGTCATTTAAAGCTTCTATTTCCTTATTAATTTTCTGTTTGTATGAACTATCCTTTGATGTAAGTGAGTTGTTAAAGTCCCCCAGTATTATTGTGTTACTGTCGATTTCCTCTTTTATAGCTGTTAGCTGTTGCCTTATGTATTGAGGTGCTCCTATGTTGGGTGCATATATATTTATAATTGTTATATCTTCTTCTTGGATTGATCCCTTGATCATTACGAAGTGTCCTTCCTTGTCTCTTGTAACATTCTTTGTTTTAAGGTCTATTTTATCTGATATGAGTATTGCTACTCCAGCTTTCTTTTGCATGGAATATCTATTTCCATTCCCTCATTTTCAGTCTATATGTGTCCCTAGGGCTGAAGTGGGTCTGTTGTAGACAGCATATATATGGGTCTTGTTTTTGTATCCATTCAGCAAGCCTGTGTCTTTTCGTTGGAGCATTTAATCCATTCACATTTAAGGTAATTATCATATGTATGTTCATATTACCATTTTTTAATTTGTTTTGGGTTTGTTTTTGTAGGTCCTTATTCTTGTCTTGTGTTTCCCACTTTGAGAAGTTCCTTTAGCATTTGTTGTAGAGCTGGTTTGGTGGTGCCGAATTCTCTTAGCTTTTGCTTGTCTGTAAAGCTTTTGGTTTCTCCATCAAATCTGAATGAGATCCTTGCTGGGGAGAGTAATCTTGGTTGTAGCTTCCTCCCTTTCATCACTTTAAGTATATCTGCCACTCCCTTCTGGTTTGTATAGTTTCTGCTGAGAAATCATCTGTTAACCTTATGGGAGTTCCCTCATATGTTGCCATTTTTCCCTTGCTGCCTTCAATAATCCTTCTTTGTCTTTAATTTTTGCCAGTTTGATTACTATGGGTCTTGGTGTGTTTCTCCTTGGGTTGATCCTGTATGGGACTCTCTGTGCTTCCTGGACTTGGGTGGCTATTTCCTTTCCCATGTTAGGGAAGTTTTCAACTATAATCTCTTCAAATATTTTCTCGGGTCCTTTCTCTCTCTCTTCTCCTCTGGGACCCCTGTTATGTGAATGTTGTTACGTTTAATGTTGTCCCAGAGGTCTCTTAGGCTGTCTTCATTTCTTTTCATTCTTTTTTCTTTATTCTGTTCCACAGCAGTGAATTCCACCATTCTGTCTTCCAGGTCACTTATCCGTTCTTCTGACTCAGTTATTCTGCCATTGATTCCTTCTAGGGTAGTTTTCGTTTCATTTATTGTATTGGTCATCTCTGTTTGTTCTTTAATTCTTCTGAATTAAATGTCTCTGTTAAACGTTTCTTGCATCTTCTCGATTTTTGCCTCCCTTCTTTTTCCGAGGTCCTGGATCATCTTCACTATCATTATTCTGAATTCTTTTTCTGGAAGGTTTCCTATCTCCACTTCATTTAATTGTTTCTCTGGGATTTTATCTTGTTCCTTCATCTGGTATATAGTCCTCTGCCTTTTCATTTTGTCTATCTTTCTGTGAATGTGGTTTTTGTTCCATAGACTGCAGGATTGTAGTTCTTGCTTCTGCTGTCTGCCCTCTGGTGGATGAGGCTATCTAAGAGGCTTTTGCAGTCTTTCTGATGGGAGGGACTGTTGGTGGGTAGAGCTGGGTATTGCTCTGGTGGGCAGAGCTCAGTAAAACTTTAATCCGCTTTTCTGCTGATGGGTGAGGCTACAGGGTCTTTGGTGGGGCTAATGGTGGACTTCAGGAGGGCTCATGCCAAGAAGAACTCCCCAGAACTTCTGCTGCCAGTGTCCTTGTCCCTGCGGTGATCCACAGCCAGCACCCCTCTGTAGGAGACCCTCCAACACTAGCATGTAGGTCTGTTTCAATCTCCTATAGGGTCACTGCTCCTTCCCCCTGGGTCCTGATGCACGCACTACCTTGTGTGTGCCCTTCTAGTGTGGAGTCTCTGTTTCCCCCAGTCCTGTCAAAGTCCTGCAATCAAATCCCACTAGCCTTCAAAGTTTGATTCTCTGGGAATTCCTCCTCCCATCGCCAGACCTCCAGGTTGGGAAGCCTGACGTGGGGCTCAGAACCTTCCCTCCAGTGGGTGTATATCTGTGGTATAATTGTTCTCCAGTTTGTGAGTCACCCTCCCAGCAGTTATGGGATTTGATTTTATTGTGATTGCGCCCCTCCTACCATCTCATTGTGGGTCTCCTTTTTCTTTGGATGCGGGGTGTCTTTTTTGATGAGTTCCAGTGTCTTCCTGTCGATGATTGTTCAGCAGTTAGTTGTGATTCTGGTGCTCTCACAAGAGGGAGTGCCGATTGAAGTATCCTTGATTTACAATGTTGTGTTAATTTCTGCTGTACAGTAAAGTGGTTCAGCTATACAATTGTATATTATTTTTCATATTCTTTTCCATAATATGTTATTACAAGATATTGAATATAGTTCCCTGCACCAAAGATTTGGACATTGTTGTTTATCTATTTTATGTATAGTTGTTTGTATGTACTAATCTCAAACTCCTAATTTATCCCTCCCCCCATTTCCTCTTTGGTAACCATAAGTTTGTTTCCTGTCTGTGTGTCTGTTTCTGTACTGTACGTAAGTTCTTTTGTACCCTATTTTAGATTCCACATTTAAGTGATATCATATGATATTTGTCTTTCTCTGTCTTACTTCACTTAGTATGATAATCTCTAGGTCCATCCATGTTGTGGCAAATGGCATTATTTCATTCTTTTTTATGACTGAGTAGTATTTCATTGTGTGTGTGTATATATATATATATATATATATATATATATATAACCACATCTTCTTTATCCATTCATCTGTTGATGGACATTTAGGTTGCTTCCATGTCTTTGCTATTGTAAATAGTGCTGCTGTGAATATTGGAGTGCATATATCTTTTTGAATTAGAGTTTTTTCTGGTTATATGCCCAGGAGTGGGATTGCTGGGTCATATGGAAACTCTATTTTTAGGTTTTTAAGGAACCTCCATGCTGTTCTCCATAGTGGTTGCACCGATTTACATCCGCACCAACAATGTAGGAGGGTTCCTTTTTCTTCACAACTCTCCAGCATTTATTATGTATAGATTTTTTGATGATGGCCATTCTGACCAGTGTGAGGTGATACCTTATTGGAGTTTGGATTTGCGTTTCTCTTATAATTAACGATGTTGAGCATCTTTTCATGTGCCTATTGGCCATCTGTATGTCTTCTTTGGGAAATGTCTATTTAGGTCTTCTGCCCATTTTTTGATTGCAGTGTTTGTCTGTTATTGAGTTGTATGAGATGTTTGTATATATTGGAATTTAATCCCTTGTGAGTCACATCATTTGCAAATATCTTCTCCCATTCCATAGGTTGTCTTTTCATTTTGTTTACGGTTTCCTTTTCTGTGCAAAAGTTTATAACTTTGATTAGGTCCCATTTGTTTATTTTTGCTTTTATTCATATTGCCTTGGGAGACTGACCTAAGAAAACTTGGCACAATTTATGTCAGAGAACTTTTTGCCTATGTTCTCTGCTAGGAGTTTTATGGTGTAATGTCTTATATTTAAACCTTTAAGCCATTTTGAGTTTATTTTTGTGTATGGTGTAAGGGAGTGTTCTAGCTTCATTGATTTACATGTGACTGTCCAGCTTTCCAAACACCCACCACTTGCCAAAGAGATTGTCTTTTCTTCATTTAATATTATTGCCTTCTTTGTCAAAGATTGACCATAGGTGTGTGGTTTATTTCTGGGCTCTCTATTCTGTTCTGTTGATCCATAGATCTGTTTTTGTGCCAATACATGCTGTTTGATTGCTATAGCTTTGTAGTATTGTCTGAATTCTGGGAGGATTATGCTTCCAGGTTTGTTCTTTTTCCTCAGGATTGCTTTGGAAATTCTGGATCTTTTATGGTTCCATATGAATTTTAGGATTATTTGTTGTAGTTCTGTGAAAAATATCATGGGTAATTTGATAAGTATCACATTAAATCTGTAGGTTGCTTTGGGTAGTATGGCCATTTTAACAATAGTGATTCTTCCATTTCAAGAGCATGGAGTATCTTTTCATTTCATGATTTTTCTTGATCATCTTTTCATGATTTTTCATTTAAAAATCATCATCAATTTCCCTTATCAATGTTTTATAGTTCTCAGCGTATAAGTCTTTTACCTACTAGGTCAGGTTTATTTCTAAGTATTTTATTCTTTTTGATGCAATTTTTAAAGGGATTTTTTTTTTTATTTTCCCTTTCTGATATTGTTAGTGTGAAGAAATGCAACAGATTTTTATATGTTAATCTTATATCTTGCTACCTTGCTAAATTTGTTTTCAGTTCTAGTAATTTTTGTGTGGACTCTTTAGGGTTTTCTATATATATAATACCCTGTTATCTACATATAATGACAGTTTTACTTCCCTTTCAATTAGGATACATTTTATTTTCCTGTATGATTGCTGTGGCTAGGACTTCCAGTACTATATTGAATAGAAATTGTGAGAGTGGGCATCCTTGTATTGTTCCAGATTTTAGTGAGAAGGCTTTCAACTTTTCACCACTGAGTATTATGTTTGCTGTAGGTTTGTCGTAAATAGCTTTTATTAAGTTGAGATATGTTCCCTCTATACCCACTTTGGTAAGAGTTTTTATCATGAATGGATGTTGAATTTTATCAAATGCTTTTTCTGCATCTATTGAGATGATCACGTGGTTTTTTTCCACTTCTTTTATTGATGTGGTGTTTTGCATTGAATGATTTGTGTATGTTGAACCATCCTTGTGTCCCTGGGAAGAATCCAACTTGGTCGTGGTGTATGATTTTTTATGTGTTGAATTTGGTTGCTAATATTGTGTTAAGAATTTTTGTATCTATATTCAAAAAGATATTGGCCTGTGATGTTCTTTTTTGGTAGCGTCTTTGTCTGGTTTTAGTATCAGGGTGATGGTGTCTTCATAAAATGACTTTGGGAGTGTTCTGGATCTGTATAAGTTCTTTGTATGTTTGGTAGAATTCCCAAGTGAAGCCATACAGTCCTGGACTTTTGTTTGCAGAGAGTTTTTAAATTATCAATTCTATTTTACTTCTAGCTATAGGTCTGTTCAAATTATCTATTTCTTCTTCATTCAGTTTTGGTGGACTATATGTTTCTAGAAACTTGTTCATTTCTTCTGGGTTGTCCAATTTGTCACATATAATTATTCTAGTATTCTCTTATGATTTTTTTTTTTGTGGAAGTTCCTCTTTTGTGCCAGAATGTGTGTCTGCAAACTTGGGAAGAGGAGATATGTTTCCCACCAATTATAATGTGAGGCACTACCCTAGGTTACAGTCACGAGTTTAGGAACAGATTCTACAATGGCCAATAAGAAGGGCAGTTTCTTAGTAAAAGCAAAGTGGTGTCTTTGATCACAGGGGCAAAGGGGAAGACAAACATACCAACTAGAATGGCAGTGTGGGCCTACCCAACCCTATGTATCTGCTTGGTTCTCTAAGGATTCCTTTGAGGATAAAGCCAACCAGAAAAGTAGTTTTCAGAAGGCCATGAGCTTCAAGTTTTCTGTAAATACTTGAAGTTAACTTAATGAATGCTGAAGGTAATATAACTATAATTAGTAATTCACTTCCACATTTTAATCATCTTCAAAGAGCTTCATTGTTATAGCAAATGAATGTTTCTTTAAGTTTATATTAATGCTTATTTATCTTTCTCATATATTGGATTTCAATTTTTAATTCTATTATTTTAAAAAAAGGTTCCATTACTACTAGAAAAAAAAAGTATTGCTTCAAAATAGAAAAATATAGTGGTCTTAGAAGAGTCAGTGACAGGCCTAAATATTGAATCACTCTCCACAATATTCTTGAGGAAACTGCTGTATAACAAGTATTGTGCTGTGACAGTGCTCGTTCATAGTGATGCCTCCCTCACCAAGAGAAATATGAAAGTCTCCAAAATTAACACAGTTAGCTCTTACATGGGGAAGGCACCCTGAAGTGTTTGCTGGGGCAGGCATACTGTAAATAACTGACGGGTCCCCATTTGGTTGTAGTCTGTCTATTGTAGTCAGTTTCCTAAGTAGGAACTGGAACTGCATTCTCCAGCTCCAGAGTCAGTAGCTCTGAGTGGCTGCCGAGGATCTCAAAAGTGGCTCATCCTATGTAAGATGAGCTTGAGTGCACACTACACACCAGATTCAAAGACTTAGTGCAAAGGAATGTACAATCCATGGATATTGGGTTAAGTAAAAAATTTTAAACTAATTTTCCTACTTCTTTTCCTTCTTTTAATGTTGCTTCTACAAAATTCAAAATTACCTGTGTGATTCACATTATATTTCTATGGACAATGCTGGACTTGAGTAATAGATTTTAGAAAGCTGTCTGTTGTTACAAAAAAAAGTGTGATGTGAGTTTCAGTTACTTAGGAGACTCTCTAACCAGAACACATGATTTTCTTGACAGTGAGGGGTAAATGAGGCATTACTGAACTTGAACGCCACTGGAATTGTTACCTTTTTAAAGGTTTCATCTCAGAGCCAGAATTAAAATTGTATTTTAGGGAAAACATGTACTTCTCTCTAGTCTTTCTCACTGGCCCTAAACTAAAATAAGGGAATATTTACTAAGTATATGAGACTACTCTATTTCTTGTTTTGGAGGGAATCAGAAATATAATACAGGGATAGAAAAAGGGTTCCTGGAGTGAGACTAATTGAACATTTGAAATTACTTTAAAAGAATCATTTATTTCCTAGTTCAGTGACTCTTACTGCTATAAATACATATTTTTCATTGTCCATTTTGTAAATGTGCTTCTGGAGTTTAATTTCTGTACTTAATTATGTTCACCTCTGATGCTATCTTCTTGTCTTTCCTTGTAGGAAAAAGGAAGTTGGTGCTGGACCCACCACTCACCAGAAAAAAACAACCAGTCGATTAGTGCAGAAGCACTAATTATTTTTGACAAACCCATGTGTCAGTTTATCTTTTGATTCTATTAATATGTTAAGATCTACAGTAAATTCATACAGCAACTATGGAAAACAGTATGCAGGTTCCTCAAAAAATTAAAAATAGTGCCACTGGGGCTTCCCTGGTGGCGCAGTGGTTGAGAGTCCGCCTGCCGATGCACGGGACACGGGTTCATGCCCCAGTCCGGGAAGATCCCACATGCCGTGGAGCGGCTGGGCCCGTGAGCCATGGCCGCTGAGCCTGCGTGTCCGGAGCCTATGCTCCGCAACGGGAGAGGCCACAACAGTGAGAGGCCCGCATACCGCAAAAAAAAAAAAAAATAGTGCCACCATATGATTCAGCAATTCCACAATAGGTATATATCCAAAGGAAACGAAATCACCCTATGAAGAGATAACTGCACCTCCCTGTGTATTGCAGCATTATTTACAATAACCACGACATGGAAGGAACCTAAGTGTTCAGTGATGGATGACTGGATAAAGAAAATGTGAGATATATATAGGTGTATATATATATATATATACACGCACACACATACACACAAATGTATATACATACACATATACACAACATACAGTGGAATACAATTCAGCCATGAAAAAGAAGGAAATCCTGCCATTTGCAACAACGCTTATGGAACTTGAGGGCATTATGCTAGGTGAACAAGCCATACAGAAAGAGACAAATACTGAATGACCTCACTTATATATGAAATCCAAAAATCCACACTCACAGAAAAAGAAATCAGATTTTTGGTTGCCAGAGGCAGGGGGTGGGGATGATGGGGGAATTGGGTGAAGGGTGTCAAAAGGTACAAAATTCCAGATATAAGATAAATGAATATTGGGATATAATGTACAGCGTAGTGACAATAATTAGTAATGCTTTATTGTATACAGCTGACACTCTGTATCTGATGGTTCTGCATCAGCATCCATGGATACAGACGGCCGCCTGTGCTATGCCATATAATATAAAGGACTTGAGAATTCAGAGTTTTATTTGCAGGGGAAGGGGGTGGGAATCTGGAACCAATCCTCCTAGGATATCAAAGAAAACTGCATTGGCAAATTGCTAAGAGAGTAGGTCTTCAAATTTCTGATCATGAAGAAGAAGAGGAAAACTTTTGGTAACTATGAGAGGTGATGGATGTTAAGAAATTTATTGGGGTAATCATTTCACAATGTATACATGATCAAATCATGCGGTGCACCTTAAACTTATACAGTGTTATACAGGCATACCTCAGTTGTCTTGTTCTTCACTTTGTTGCACTTTGCAGATATTGCATTTTTTACAGATTGAAGATTTGTGGCAACCCTGCATCAGGAAGTTTATTGACGCCATTTTTCCAACAGCATTTGTTCATTTCAGGTCTCTTTGTCACCTTTTGGTAATTCTTGAAATAATTCAAACTTTTACAATTATTATTCTATGTGTACACTACTTCAGCCCTTAGTAAAAAGAAAAACACTGCGCATTTGGGATTTGAACAAGTTTGACTTCCTTAACAAGAATATTACCAGAAAATGTTCTTAGAGTAATAGGATAAAATTCTATTTTTAAAAATTATTTGTAACTTCCTGGTGATTTAGAGACACTATAAAGTTTGTCTGGCATTTGTTCTTCACCCCTTTTAATAACAATAAACCAGTCTAAGAAATCGAGAAGAATTCAGCATCAGTTGCATGCTTCTGTACAAAGTAAGAGGGCTCTAACACCCATAGCAGGAATGCCAGCTCAGGACAAAGTGAACACTGTGGCCTCGTAGTTTTCTTAAAAAGAATTCCATTCTTTAAGAGAGTTAGAGTCCACCCTAAATTCTGGCTATAGGTGGTTTTCTCTCCCCACTTGAATAAAAAGATGTCTTACTTTAAACATGTCATCTGAATGTAGGCAGCTTATACGGAATAAATTCATCAGATAACCTCAAGTTGCGTCAGAATCTGAGTCTTTGAGGGCTCCTCCCCTCATCTGTAAAGGACAGAGTAAAAATGAAGCCCCGTATTTCAGAAAAGCAAACTTTGTGGATTTGCTGTAAGTCATGCAAAGGGAAAGAAAGAAGAAAGAGCTCAGGTAGTTCTTGACGCTCAGGTGGGACAGATCCCAGCCCTCTTCTCTGTCCTCACACCAGGCAGGGCCTCCTTCAAATGAGCCAGCGGCCAAAGAGGATGGACTGCCTCTCTAACTCAAATTAAATTTTTACAAGTTTGTTTCACACTTTTATAGTTAGTAGCACAAGTTGGACCAAAGAAATGTTGCCTTGAGAAGGATGTGAATGAGGAATTAAGCATGGACCAGAGTAAATATTGTTTTACTCCCTAAGGACATGTTTATAAGGCCCTGTAAATGGTCCTTCCTTTTGTAATCCCTGTTGAGGAACTTTAGGTAGATAACTTTGAGCAGAAATAAACAGGAATTCTGAATTAAATATAGAGTTTAAGTTTCACTGTACCCATTTTCACATCCTTTTCAAGAATGTAGCACTGGTTTAGAAGCAAGAGATGACTATACTATTTATCTTTTAACCCTGACTGAGGAATTTTTCAAACAAAAGTTTTATGCTTACCAAAACAAATTTGACTTTTATAGTTGTTTCTGCTTCAAATTAAGTGTTTCCAATTTAATATATGTATATGTGAAATTTATATATGTGTGTTAATATAAACTATGTTCTATTCGTCAAATAATTTGTCAATCACCTAAATATATGAGAAAACTGTTTCTCTAGGAAAGTTTGTTTAAATGAGAGGGAAAAAGTATATTTGAATTTAAAGGTTTCTTAAAACTGCAAGAATGTATCCCCAGTGGAATAAGAGGTCTCATGTCTGATTTGTTCATTTTTTGAGAATTGGATCTTCAAATCTATGTGAAAAAAATGTGTCCTTGGGCTTCCCTGGTGGCACAGTGGTTGAGAATCTGCCTGCCAATGCAGGGGACACGGGTTCGAGCCCTGGTCCGGGAGGATCCCACATGCCGCGGAGCAACTGGGCCCGTGAGCCACAACTACTGAGCCTGCGCGTCTGGAGCCTGTGCTCCGCAAAAAGAGAGGCCGCAATAGTGAGAGGCCCGCGCACCGCGATGTAGAGTAGCCCCCTCTCGCCACAGCTAGAGAAAGCCAACGCACAGAAACGAAGACTCAACACAGCAAAAATAAATTAATTAATTAATAAACTCCTACCCCCAACATCTTCTTTTAAAAAAAAAATGTCCTTTTGGGGCTTCCCTGGTGGCGCAGTGGTTGAGTGGTTGAGAGTCCGCCTGCCGATGCCAGGGACACGGGTTCGTGCCCCGGTCTGGGAAGATCCCACATGCCGCGGAGCAGCTGCGCCCATGAGCCATGGCCGCTGAGCCTGCACGTCCGGAGCCTGTGCTCCGCAACGGGAGAGGCCACAACAGTGAGAGGCCCGCGTACCGCCAAATATATACATATATATATATATATCCTTTTGGAGAAGTTATATTTGTGATGATGCATTTGTTTCCAGTGTGTTTTATCTCAAATCAAAGCATGCTTCAAATTGGGACCCACCTTCTGTAAGCATTCCCCTCCCACAATCACCATTCCTGCCCCTCACGTCTCAGAGCCTGAAGTATGTCTAGGCTCCTCCCCTCCCAGCCTGTCATGTGCCTCCCCTGCTCAAATGTGTTCAGTCCCAGCACATTACCTACAGCATGAAGTTCACATTTCTTTCATGGTACTTGAAGGCTTTGTACCATTAAATCCCAACTTTTCCTCCTAAGCCTTCTCTTGCTGCTACATTTCAGATAACCTGCTCTCAGTCAAGCTAAACCAACTGACCCCTGCTCTCTGCTGCATTCCTAGTTCACTAGGAATTCCTAGTTCACGTGAAGCACCTCCAGTCCTGTCTGATTCTGGGCATCTTTCAAGGCCCAGCTCACAGAGCCCATTCCATGCAGCGCCTCCTGATTTCTGCCCAACTCTCACAGCCCTTGTAATTACCTGGCCTTGAAGGAACCACATTTAAGTATCTATGTACATGTGTTTGGTAGAAGACATATCTTCCACATCACTTTAATGTATGGGTGTGGCTGAGTAATTAAAAACCCAAGTGCCAGCCATGAAAGCATAGCATAATTTTGTGTGTAACTAATAATAGAGTTTGGTTTTAATTTATGAAAAAAATTATTGCTCTCTTTGAACTAAATCACATTGCTAAACAATGAGATCAGACCTCAGTGTTTCTGAACCATAGCTGTGCACTGGAATATCTTGGGGAGTTTTACTGATTCCTGGGTCCCACCACCCAGAGATTTGTCATGTCCTTGACCTGGGGTGTGACCTGGGTATCATTATTCTTTAAAGTGTCCCAAATGATACTAATATGTAGTTAAGTGTGAGAACATGTACGTTAGTGGTTCTCAAGCCCCAGAATCCACTTCTACATATGAACTTATAAAGACATAAGGTAAATGCTTAGACTTATGGAATAAAATCATGGTTTTATAATTCAGCTTATTAAAGAAATCAGAAAATATCTATAACTTGAATTAAGGTCTTGTTGCCTGCCTAACCAAAGGAAGCTATCTGCTGTTTTAAAAACAAAACAAACCAGAAGTAATCTTTCTAATATCCATAGTGGATGAAAATTAGTTTGACTATAATTAAAGAATGTATTTTATCAAATTTTGCCTTTAACTTGAGACTATAGTATATTTTTTAAATTGGCATTAAATACACGAGGAGAGCTTTTAAGGTGAATAACAGAAGTCCTCTACAAGAATTCTGGAGATGGCTGGGGTAGGCAGTAATTTAAATTTAAATTGTTAAAAGAATATTCTAGTTTTAAGGGAAATAGTCAACTCTGGTATTCTAAAACTTAGTAATTCTTGACAATATAGTAACCTAGAGTGAACAATTTTGCATACTAAAAATCTATATATTTGTACTCAAGAACAGGATTTAACATAGCTTATTGACTTTCAGAAACAATGCAAAATTGAGTAAGTGTACACAGATTTTTTTTTTTTCTAAGCTGCATTGCTTTCATCATTTCTGGGCTCATCCAGAGAAGGTTACCCTAGAATGAAGTGGTCAGCCTTTATAATCATAGCACTCCTGCCCTCCTGTGGACTGTTAGGGCATTTGACGACTATTTTCCTTAGTTGTTCAAACTTTGTCATTATTCAGATTTCAGTCATTGCTGATTCCCAGAAGCCATTTTTTAAAGTTTATTTTAATTAACTAGCTATTTTCTGCTTGCCTTCTAGGAAATTAACTTTTGAAAAAGGACTAACCTCAGTGTGGTCAATAAACTATTTTTCCTTCCCTCTGGCTTGTAAACCTGCAGAAAGTGACCAAATTGCCTTAAGTATGGATCACATTGAGAAAGTTACCCACACTGATTCATGACTTGCTAGCCCAAAACAACCTGTTTAGGGTAGTAAAACTCATATTAGCTGGGCAACCGCTTAGGTTTAAAACATGCACCACCCTTGCACAGCTTTTTAAAAATTGGAATATTGCATGTCACAGTGGCAAGCCTTATGTGGAACTATCAGAAAAATAAAACAGGACATCTGGCATCCATCCTGGCGCTTAGGGCTTGTGGCTTCATTGAGAATTCTGCATACTGCTAACATTTAGATGAGCACTATTCATGGTGTTCAGGAAAATGATCAGTCTCTGATCATCCACTGCCACCTAAAAAGGGTCCAAAGGAAAATACTTCTTTCATCTGTATTTGATGAGAACTCAATTAGTAGAGAATCCTTGCGTAGTATTCCATAGAACCACGCTTCTCAAATTTTTGTGTGCAAGTGAATCACATGATGATCTCGTTAAAGTGCAGATTCTGAATCGATAGGTCTCAGATGGGGCCCAAGTTTCTGCATTTGTACTGCTGTTTGTGGAGGATGAATAACGGCCTCCAGAGATATCTGAGTCCTAATACCTGCAAACTGTGAATGTTGTCTTATAAGTAAAAGATGTTTGAAGATGAGATCTTGGATGGGGAGTTTATCACCGCCCCCCCACCAGGTGGGGCCCTGAATGTAAGCACATTTAATCCTCACAAGAAGAAGGCAGAGGAAGACTTGACTACAGCAGAAGGCAATATGACCACTGATGCAACATGCTATGGTGTTGGTTTTGAGGAGGTAGGAAGAGGCCGCAGGCCAAAGAAGGCAGCTCTGGAAGCTGGAAAAAGCAGAGAAACTGATTCTCTGCCAGTACATCCGGAGGGAGTGTGGCCCCGCCTGTAATTTGATTTCAGAATCTGACCTCCAAAACTAAAAGAATACAGGTGTGTTGTTTTAGACAGTTATTGTGTGAAGGTTTCTGTCCCACCAAAATTCCTATTAAAATACTACCCCAGAGGTGATGGTATTAGCAGGTGGGCCCACTGGGAAGTGATTAGGTCCTGAGGGTGGAGGCTTCATGAATAGGATTAGTGTCCTTATTAAAAGAGACCCAATAAAATTTCCTCACCCCCTGCCATAGGAAGTTACAACTAGACGACAATGTCTGCAAAACAGAAAGCTAGCTCTCCCCGACACCAAATCTGCCAGTGCCTTGATCTTGGTATTCCCAGCCTCCAAACTGTGAGAAATTAATCTGTTGTTTACAAACTGCCCTATTGTAGTATTTGTTATTACAGCCCAAAGCCACTAAGACAAACACCAAGTTTGCTGTAATTTGTGAAAGCAGCTACAGAAAAATTAACACAGAAGGGCTCTCAACCCTGACTGCACAGTAGAATCACCTAGGAAACATTCTAACAAAATAAACACACATCCAGACCCCATTCCTACAACAGTATAATGAGAACCTATAGGCGTGGGTCCTGAAAATCACTATTCTAATGGAACCTTGGGTGAATGTAATCAAAAGGTGGGTGGAGCAGTGTCACATTAGAATAAACACAAAACATAGCTTTCCTTGTGTTCAAGGAAAACTCTTAAAACTGCCCCAAAATGTGGACACACTAGTCTGCTAGGTACTCCCATGAAACTCTACACAAGATTCTCAAAATGCAGGGATGAGTCAATGTCTTACATGAAAACTTACCAGGTTTGAGATTAACACATTGTTTACCCCAAGCTGGTAAAAGACTTGACTTGTCTCATAGTTATTAAAATTCACCAGCACTTAGTTCCACAGATGGGAATTCTTTGCTGGTACAGCTTGCATGAGGCTAGAAGTGCCTTCAGTCCAACTCGCTCTTCACTAACACGCTTATAGTAAATGTGTGGCAAAACTCAGGGAAGCGGGACTCATGCCTGACAAAGCACTTTCTATCTGTGAGGAAAGTATGACCACGAAAACCTGACTCAAGATGTCTCCAAAAGAAACATTCTGCTTAACTCGGATTAAAGTTTTACTGAGCTCTGCCCACCAGAGCAACAACCAACTCTACTCACTGCCAGTCCCTCCCATCAGGAAACTAGCACAAGCCTCTTAGATAGCCTCATCCACCAGAGGGCAGACAGCAGAAGGAAGAAGAACTACAACCCTCCAGGCTGTGGAACAAAAACCACATTCACAGAAAGATAGACAAGAGGAAAAGGCAGAGGGCTATGTACCAGATAAAAGAACAAGGAAAAACCCCAGAAAAACAACTACATGAAGTAGAGCTAGGCAACCTTCCAGAAAAATAATTCAGAATAATAATAGTGAACATGTTCCAGGACCTTCGAATAAGGATGGAGGCAAAGATCGAGAAGATGCAAGAAGTGTTTAAGAGAGATCTAGAAAAATTGAAGAACAAACAGAGGTGAACAATACAAAAACTGAAATGAAAAATATACTAGAAAGAATCAATAGGAGAATAACTGAGGCAGAAGAACGAATAAGTGACTTGGAAGACAGAATGGTAGAATTCACTGCTGCAGAACAGAATAAAGAAAAAAGAATGAAAAGAAATGAAGACAGCCTAAGAAATCTCTGGGACAACATTAAATGCAACAACATTCACATTATAGGGGTCACAGAAAGAGAGGAGAGAGAGAAAGGACCAGAGAAAATATTTGAAGAGATTTTCCCATGTTCCGTTCCTAACATGGGAACGGAAATAGCCACTCATGTCTAGGAAGCACAGAGAGCCCAATACAGGATAAACCCAAGGAGAAACACACTGAGACACAGTGTAATCAAATTGTTAAAAATTAAAGACAAAGAAAAATTATTTAAATCAGAAAGGGAAAAATGACAACATACAAGGGAACTCTCATAAGGATAACAGCGGATTTCTCAGCAGAAACTCTACAAGCCAGAAGGGAGTGGCATAACATATTTAATGTGATGAAAGGGAAGAACCTACAACCAAGATTATTCTACCCAGCAAGGATCTCATTCAGATTAGATAGAGAAATCAAAAGTTTTACAGACAAGCAAAAGCTAAGACAATTCAGCACCACCAAACCAACTCTAAAACAAATGTTAAAGGAACTTCTCTAAGTGGAAACACAAGAGAATAAAAGGACCTACAAAAATAAACCAAAAACAATTGAGAAAATGGTAATAGGAACATACACATCGATAATAACCTTAAACGAGAATGGATTAAATGTTCCAACCAAAAGACACAGACTCACTGAATGGATGCAAAAGCAAGACCCATATTTAGGCTGTCTACAAGAGACCTAGGGACACATACAGACTGAAAGTGAGGGGACGGAAAATGATATTCCATGCAAATGGAAATCAAAAGAAAGCTGGAGTAGCAATGCTTATATCAGATAAAATAGACTTTAAAATAAAGAATGTTACAAGAGACAAGGAAGGACACTACATAATGATCAAGGCATCAATACAACAAGAAGAAATAACAATTATAAATATATATACACACAACATAGGAGCACCTCAATACATAAGGCAACTCCTAACAGCTATAAAAGAGGAAATCTACAGTAACACAATAATAGTGGGCGACTTTAACACCTCACTTACACCAATGGACAGATCACCCGAGCAGAAAATAAATAAGGAAACACAATCTTTAAATGACACAATAGACCAGAGAGATAATTGATATTTATAGGACATTCCATCCAAAAACAGCAGATTATACTTTCTTCTCAAGTGTGCATGGAATATTCTCCAGGAAACATCACATCTTGGGTAACAAATCAAGCCTCAGTAAATTTAAGAAAATTGAAATCATATCAAGCATCTTTTCTGACCACGATGCTATGAGATTAGAAATCAATTATAGGGAAAAAAACGTAAAAAGCACTAACACATGGAGGCTAAACAATACCTTACTAAATAACCAAGAGATCACTGAAGAAATCAAAAAGGAAATCAAAAATTACTTAGAGAGAAATGACAATGAAAATACGACAATCCAAAACCTATGGGTGCAGCAAAAGCAGTTCTAAGAGGGAAGTTTATAACAATACAATCCTACCTTGAGAAACAGGAAACATACCAAATAAACAACCTAGCCTTGCACCTAAAGCAATTAGAGAAAGCAGAACAAAAAACCCCCAAAGTTAGCAGAAGGAAAGAAATCATAAAGATCAGATCAGAAATAAATGAAAAAGAAATGAAGGAAACGATAGCAAAGATCAATAAAATTAAAACCTGGTTCTTTGAGAAGATAAACAAAATTGATAAACCATTAGCCAGACTCACCAAGAAAAAAAGGGAGAAGACTCAAATCAATAGAATTAGAAATGAAAAAGAAGTAACAACTGACACTGCAGAAATACAAAAGATCATGAGAGATTACTACAAGCAACTCTATGCCAATAAAATGGACAACCTGGAAGAAATGGACAAATTCTTAGAAATGCACAACCTGCCAAGACTGAATCAGGAAGAAATAGAAAATATGAACAGACCAATCACAAGCACTGAAATTGAAACTGTGATTAAAATCTTCCAACAAACAAAAGCCCAGGACCAGATGGCTTCAAAGACGAATTCTATCAAACATTTAGAGAAGAGCTAACACCTATCCTTCTCAAACTCTTCCAAAATATAGCAGAGGGAGGAACACTCCCAAATTCCTTCTACGAGGCCACCATCACCTTGATACGAAAACCAGACAAGGATGTCACAAAGAAAGAAAACTACTGGCCAATATCACTGATGAACATAGATGCAAAAATCCTCAACAAAATACTAGCAAACAGAATCCAACAGCACATTAAAAGGATCATACACCATGATCAAGTGGGGTTTATTCCAGGAATGCAAGGATTCTTCAATATAGGCAAATCAATCAACGTGATACACCATATTAACAAATCGAAGGAAAAAACCATATGATCATATCAATAGATGCAGAGAAAGCTTTCGACAAAATTCAACACCCATTTATGATAAAAACGCTGCAGAAAGTAGGCATAGAGGGAACTTTCCTCAACATAATAAAGGCCATATATGACAAACCTACAGCCAACATTGTCCTCAATGGTGAAAAACTGAAAGAATTTCCACTAAGATCAGGAACAAGACAAGGTTGCCCACTCTCACCACTCTTATTCAACATAGTTTTGCAAGTTTTAGCCACAGCAATCAGAGAAGAAAAGGAAATAAAAGGAATCCAAATCGGAAAAGAAGAAGTAAAGCTGTCACTGTTTGCAGATGACATGATACTATACATAGAGAATCCTAAAGATGCTACCAGAAAACTACTGGAGCTAATCAATGAATGTGGTAAAGTAGCAGAATACAAAATTAATGCACAGAAATCTCTGGTAATCCTATACACTAATGCTAAAAAATCTGAAAGTGAAATCAAGAAAACACTCCCATTTACCACTGCAGCAAAAAGAATAAATATCTAGGAATAAACCTACCTAAAGAGAAAAAAGACCTGTATGCAGAAAATTATAAGACACTGATGAAAGAAATTAAAGGTGATACAAACAGATGGAGAGATATACCATGTTCTTGGATTGGAAGAATCAACGTTGTGAAAATGACTATACTACCCAAAGCAATCTACAGATTCAATGCAATCCCTATCAAACATTTTTCACAGAACTAGAACAAAAAATTTCACAATTTGTATGGAAACACAAAAGACTCCGAATAGCCAAAGCAATCTTGAGAACGAAAAATGGAGCTGGAGGAATCAGGCTCCCTGACTTCAGACTAAACTACAAAGCTACAGTAATCAAGACAATATGGTACTGGCACAAAAACAGAAATATAGATAAATGGAACAGGATAGAAAGCCCAGAGATACACCCACGCACATGTGGTCACCTTATCTTTGATGAAGGAGTCAGGAATGTACAGTGGAGAAAGAGGAGCCTCTGCAATAAGTGGTGCTAGGAAAACTGGACAGGTACATGTAAAAGAATTACATTAGAACACTACCTAACACCATATACAAAAGTAAACTCAAAATGGATTAAAGACCTAAATGTAAGGCCAGAAACTATCAAACTCTTAGAAGAAAACATAGGCTGAACACTCTATGACATAAATCATAGCAAGATCCTTTCTGACCCACCTCCTAGAGAAATGGAAATAAAAACAAAAATAAACAAATGGTACCTAATGAAACTTCAAAGCTTTTGCACAGCAACAGAAACCATAAAGAAGACCAAAAGACAGCCCTCAGAATGGGAAAAAATATTTGCAAATGAAGCAACTGACAAAGGATTAATCTCCAAAATTTACAAGCAGCTCATGCAGCTCAATAACAAAAAAACAAACAACCCAATCCAAAAATGGGCAGAAGACCTAAATAGACATTTCTCCAAAGAAGACATACAGATTGCTAACAAACACATGAAAGAATGCTCAACATTATTAGTCATTAGAGAAATGAAAATCAAAAATATAATTACTTTTTAAAGCCTTCAAAAGCCAAGAGTAAACAAAATGAATATGTGATTCTTCTGAGAAATGACCTCCTTTCTGTACTTGACTGTGTTCAGAATCCTTGTGTTGGGTGTGGCACCACAGTAATGCTCTTGAGGTAACAGCCAAGTAAGAAGGTTAACTGGCAGGTGCCTGCAGAGGTAGCAGAGCTCCCAGGACCAACATAAAAAAGGTGGTTTAACTATCCTCTGTTTAGCCATTCTCTTTCAGGTTTTCACAAACACCTAACCTATACACCATCATGACAGGGGAGTCTTTTCTGAGCGCAGTCACAGGCTCCTTCATGCTATTACCCCCACCTCTGAAAAGCAAAATGTAAATATACCAACTTAGGAGGCAAAGGATCTTCTAATAATGAAGTCCCCCTCAGTTTAATGACATCCACAGACACCTCCCTCCGCCTTACCGCCATTCCTAAAGCTTACAGGAGAGATACTACTTAGCTCAAAACCTGGTCTACAAACAGTCATATTCTCCATTCTCTCCTTATTTCTTAATGGCTGTTTGACAAAATTTTTAGGGGCAGTTATAGGAACAACTAGTGTTTAAGCCCCTACTTCACTTAAAGCCTCGACTCTTGAGTTCTATTCCTCTCAGCACCTTAGGAAGTTCACAGTCAATACTCTCCCTTTGAACTCAGTCACTAAAATGATCTCAAGACTAAGGGTTAGACAGTAGATCCACTTCATAGGTCAGCTTGCCATGCCTGATTTAGGAAAGTTTTCCCTGCAGACAGTTGTAGCTCATTCTTTTCAGAGACAAATCCTGCTTGTTCCCAGTACCTAAAATTATTAAAATCAAAATATCTCAGAACCTTCCCAGCAATTGGTAAATCCACAATGGGAGAGCATTGGCAGAGACGTTAAGTGCACTTGACAGCAACGCCCATTTGTTTCACTCAGTATTTAATGGGTATTTACTATGCATCTAGTATAGGTCTAGAACTGTCTCAGCACTGGAGATACAGCAAGAAAACTATCACTGCTTCCTGGAACTTGTCCAGAAAAATAGGGAACAAGGCTCAAAGCCTTTCAAATGGAGCCTCAGTTGGGTCAAATCAAAAGAAGTTAAAGAAATCTATGTGAAAGTCTTCAATTATACTTAGAATAATTTGCTGAACCTCAGGTGTAGAAATTTCATTGACTGTAATAAAGTTTCAATAAAACCAAACCCTTGAATTTAGCACCTGTAACTAGGAAAGCAAAAACTACCGTTTATTTTGTACCTTTTAAATACTCTCATGAGAAAAAGAAAAGAAAAGAAAAAATTACTTTCAAGACTAAAAATAGGTGGGAAACTTTTTTTCAGCTTTATTGATATACAATTTACATAGACTATTGTGTACAGATGGTTGCAGAGAACAATAAATGAAATCTCTCTTTCACAAATAATTACCAACACTGAGCCACAGAACATTTCTATCACTCTTTCACAACTGTAAATATTAAATGACAAGTCCCTCTCATTGTGTTTCCTTTCATTGTCTCCTTAATTATATCTCCTATAATTGTGTTATTGTGGAATGTCTGGATTTTATAACCCAAGATACTTAGGTATTCATTTTATACATTGTACCCACACTTTGGGTTTTATATGCTCTGCCAAGAATTCAAAAAACTGTGTTGGTCTCGGAAGAAGAAGAAATTCCATGGTTTGTTCATCCTAGAATATCTTTAGCACTTCTCAGATATAAAATTGTTTAAATGTATATAAAGCTTGGTAATTCCAGCTGATGCATTTGAGGTTTACAGGGAGGATCTCCATTTCCTCATCATCCTCTCATACCTTAACTCTGTGTGATACAGGTTCTGTCCCAGCCATTCTAGGAACAAAGCATTTGAAGCACAGATTGGTTGTAAATAATTTATTTATTTACCTGATTTGAAATGTAACATAGGGTCAGATATAGAAAGCTGAAAAGCACAAAGAAAATGAAATATCCATACTCCTGTCAACTATTAGTAAATTTTTGGAATATTTGCAGCTAATCTCTATTTATGTGTATCAATTACTACTTTTTTTTTTTTTTTTTTTTTTTTTTTGCGGTACATGGGCCTCTCACTGTCGTGGCCTCTCCCATTGCGGACCACAGGCTCCGGACGCGGAGGCTCAGCGGCCATGGCTCACGGGCCCAGCCGCCCCGCGGCACGTGGGATCCTCCCGGACGGGGGCACGAACCCGCGTTCCCTGCATTGGCAGGCGAACTCTCAACCACTGCGCCACCAGGGAAGCCCTCAATTACTACTTTTGTGTTCTTCTACAAGTCATACAGGTTTACTTATAGCTTTACAAATAAATCGTGTTCAGTCTTAATTTTCCAGCATTGTTTGCAAGATTGTTTCAACAGAAAAGCTCTCTCCCTTATGCACGTCACCTAACCAATTCTTACTCATCCCAACTCTAATGACATACATCGCTTCCATGAATATGGCAATTAATGCACCCTTGTCCTTACCTTTTATATGTACGTGTATTTCATCTTCAATAAGACACTTAGTTGCTCAAGGGCAAGGGCTCCATAGAGTTGAGGCCCAATAAGCTAATGGTCCGGTGTTAATAATTTACCTTCCCAGGGGTGCTCTCCTGGGAACACGGAAGAGACTAATTGACTTTAGCAGTTGGGAGAGCAATAGCCAAACCTTTCCTAATTCTGAAATCTATCAGGCCATGAGAAACTTCAGTAGCATACACCCAACCATGGAAACCTCAACTATGATCCCGAGTTATGACTGACTAATGCTAAAGACTGAGAAAGGGCCCAGAAGTCCGGACAGTTTGGAGTGCCCCAGGTCCAAACTGGAATCATGAGGGATGTGGGCCCCACGGTGACCCACTGCCTGGGCTCTAGGTTTCTATTTTCAGGTCGATGCGCTTGATTCTTTAATCCAGCTTTCCGGAAAAGGGACAATGATGACTGCGCCAGCCCTGATTTCTTTCCACCGTTCCTGCGTAGGGTGGTAACAGTTTGTTCACGAGGAGGCGGTGAACCAGCCACTTCCCGCAAGCCGCCAGAGCTCTCCTTTAGGTCTGCAGACAGAGGAGTCAGAGACAGTCAGGGCCCGAGCGGGAGTCTTAAAGCTCCCCGCGCACACACTGGTTAGACTCAAGCCAGGGCCACGCCCCGCCTGTCCGGGGGCCCCGCCTTGCATCCCGTCCATTGGCCTCGCCAGGCCCACACTTCCGTCCCTGGTGCAGCTCAGGCCACGCCCACCTGCGTGACCGCACTTGACGCTTTGTGAGACTGGGGATTGTTGCGTCTGGTAACTGAAGTCAGATCTCGGCTGGGCTGGTCTCACGTTTCCCGCTGATCTCCCCGAAAATGATAGCAGCTTACGTATCGCACACAGCACCTCCCGGCCGCCCCGAGAAAATCATCGTTGGGATGATTTTCGTGGCCTTAGTTCTCCTGCTACCCATATTCTCCGGTAGGAGCCTGGAGAGAGTGTGCGTCCTGGCTGCGAACTAGAGCGGGTTGGGAAGCAGGCCGACTGGAACCGAGTGTGTGGGGAGCTTTGCTTTTTGTCTCGGGTCGGAGTCGCGGTGCTGGGTCCACCCGGGGTCATAAGGGGTTGGGATAGAAGGCGTGGCCACAGTGTCCCCGGGTCACGCCGTTCGGGGATCTAGGGGAGCGGGGACCACATAGTGCCTGAGGAGAAGGCTTGCTTGGTGGTGCGCACTGAGAAGTGGGGGTTGGTGGGCGCAGCTGGGGCTTACCAAGGGCCAAGCTGGGTCACTAGCAAAAGCTTGCAGGGTGTTTCTGGGTCTGACTGCCATTTGGGGACAGGAGTGCTGACCTGGTGCTGCTGGTAACGGCTTGCTCTTGAGCGCCCAGGTGCCTGGGGATGTTACTAGGCTGTTGCTGTGCCTGTGGGGACGATTTCCCCTATGTTCTCTGGGCGGGGAGATACTTTGCAAGTGGGGTGTTTGTGCCCGGCTGGACTGGGCTGGGGGAGCCTGCGCAGGGTGTTCCCTGGTGTGTGCTTTGTAGAACTGGCCACCCAGTGCTGCCAAGTGTGGGACAAGTAAGCTACTGCTTGCTTTGTGTGCGGCTGGGAAGCTCATGTTGTGCATGTAGCAGTCAGGTCAGAGAAGGCGCTGGCCCCACCTTTGGTCCCCCTTTAGTGATGGAGGCTGTGACTTAGGATCCTGGATGCAGCAGAACCCACCACCCCTGAGCCGCATGTGGTGATGCCAGTGATACTGGCAGCAGCAAGGCACCAACAACCACAGAGGCATAAGAATTGATAAGGTGGCCACTGAGCAACACCTCCGAAAGAGGCAGTGGAGGGTGAAAAGAGCCCACTTAGAACTCTTGCCAGAGGCAGCACAGGTAAGAGAAACCAAAGGCTTGTGCTATAGTGCCACCTGCTGGAAAACAAAAGAAAGACCTCTAATTTCTAACGTTGAATTATTAGAATCAAATAGGTAGGTGTTCACTACTTCAGAGGCACAGGCAGAGGAACCATGAAGCATCATTAAGCACCATCAAGCACCAAGAAGAACCACACTAACACTGTACCACAAGAAGAAAATGACAACTCCTAGAAACCAAACTTAAAGTCCCAGAATATTGTGATCTAACTCATAGAGGATTTAAAATAGCTGTCATGAAGAAACTCAGTGAGCCATAAGAAAACTGAGAAAGGCAGTTCAATGAACTCAGGAATAAAATTGATGAACAGAAGGAATACTTAACCAAACGGATTAAAACTCTAAAAAAGAGCCGAATTTAAGTTCTGGAGGTGAAGAACTCAATAAATGAGTTGAAGAATGCCTTAGAAAGCATGGAGATAGAGGAGACCATATAGAAGAGAGAATTAGTGAGCTCAAAGATAGAAATCTAAAATGATACAAGTAGGAGAGGAAAGAGAAATAAGATATTTTTTAAAATGAGAAAATTCTACGAAAGCTTTCCAACTTTCTTAGGTACAGCAACATTAGGGTCATGGGTATCCCAGAACAGAGTGATAGTGGGGGCAGAGAATTTACTTAAAGAAACAATAACAGAATTTCCCAAAACTAGGAAGGAACTGGATATAGAATTTCATGAAGCTAAGAGGACACCTAATTACCTCAAGAAAAAGGACCTTCTCCAAGATACATATTAAAATTGTCAAAAGTCAGTGACAAAGAGTTTTAAAAGGAGGCAGGGAAAAAGGATGGTAGCCTATAAAAGAACCCCCATTATGCTATTAGCAAGTTTCTCAGCAGAAAGTCTTCAGGACAGTAAGGTGTGGAATGGAATTCTCAAAAATATTGAAAGATAAAAACTGTCACCCAAGAATACTCTATCCAGAAAAGTTATCATTCTGATATGAAGGAAAAATAAAAATTTTCCCAGACAAACAAAAGCTGAGGGAGTTCATCAACACTAGACCTATCTTACAAGAAATGTTAAAAGGAGCTCTTCTAACAAAACATTTAAAATATTGGTTGGCACAGGGCTTCCCTGGTGGCGCAGTGGTTGAGAGTCCGCCTGCTGATGCAGGGGATACGAGTTCATGACCCGGTCCGCGAAGATCCCACGTGCCGCGGAGCGGCTGGGCCCGTGAGCCATGGCTGCTGAGTCTGTGCATCCGGAGCCTGTGCCCCGCAGCGGGAGAGGCCACAACAGTGAGAGGCCCGCGTACCGCAAAAAGAAAGAAAGAAAGAAAAAAATATATATATATCTTATATATTATATTATGATATATATTAATATATAATAAATATATGTTATATATTATATTAATATATAATAATATATTTATTATATTAATATGCTAATATATTATACGTATAATAATATATTATATGTATAATATATATTAATATTATATAATATATATGTGGCTATATACAAAATGGAAAGTTACTCAGCCATAAAAAAAATAATGAAATCTTGCCATTAGCAACATCATGAATGGAACTATAGGATATTATGCTAAGTGAAATAAGTCAAACAGAGAAAGACAATGTATGATTTCACTTCTATGTGGGTCTACAAAAGTAAAACATAAACAAACTTAAATAAACAGAAATAGAGTCATAGAGAACAAACAGTTTGTTTCGGGGGGGCGGGAGGTAGGAGAGAAATAGGTGAGAGAGATTAAGAGGTATAAACTTGCAGTTACAAAATAAATGAGTCACAGGTATAAAATGTACAATGTGGAGAATACAGTCAAATTATGTAATATCTTTGTATGGTGACAAATTGTAACTACACTTTGTGATGATCATTTTGAAACGTATGGAAATATCAAATCACTGTGTTGTGTAACAGGAAATAGCATAGTGTTGTAGGTCAATTATACTTTAAAAACAAACAAACCTATAGAAAAAGAGATTAGATTTGTGGTCATCAGAGATGGAGGGTGAGGGGATGGAGAATTAGATGAAGGTAGACATAAAGTACAAGCTTCCAGTTAAAAGATAATTAAGTACTAGGTGTGTAGTGTACAACATGATAAATATAATTAGCAATCTGTCCCTTATATATAACAGCAGTCAAGAGAGTATATCCTGAGTTCTCATCACAAGGAAAACATTTTTTAAATTATTTATTTAACTTTGTATCTGTATAAGGTGATGAGTGTTCACCAAACCTATTGTGGTAATCATTTCATGATATATGTAAGTCAAATCATTATGCTGTACAACTTAAACTTATACAGTGCTGTATGTCGATTATATCTCAATGAAACTGGAATTTTTTTTTTTTTCTTTTGCGGTACGAGGGCCTCTCACTGTTGTGGCCTCTCCCGTTGCGGAGCACAGGCTCCGGACGCGCAGGCTCAGCGGCCACGGCTCACGGGCGTAGCCGCTCCGCGGCATGTGGGATCCTCCCGGACCGGGGCACGAACCTGCATCGGTAGGTGGACTCTTAACCACTGTGCCACCAGGGAAGCCCTGGAATTTTTTTTAAAAAAGTACCTGCCTAGAGCCTCGGTCGTAAGTATCATGTCAGTATTACTCTGGTGGCAATGTGGAAATGAACTGAATGAAAGGTGGAGAGACCGGTAAGAAGACCTACTCAGAAACTTATATATGGCTTATAAATGAGTGGGAATTGAGAAATAAAACTGATAGGTTAGATGCAAGAGTCTGCCTTTGAGAAAGGAAAGAAAGTTTTAAAATAGGTAACACGAATGACCCCTGTCATGGCAGACCCACCTCTGAGCATTCAAACTCCTCGGTATATATTTTTATTGTCTTTCTGCCTCATTTCACCTAGTTACCATCATACTTTTATACATATTAACGTTCCAAGGAAGTAAGTTAACCATGTAGAGGGGTGAATTCAAAGTACCTTATCTGTGTATGTGTATGCTTCTGTGTAAGATTTTCTCTGTATAGCTTTGCTTCCAACATTTGTCCTAAGGTTCTATCCGTCCCTTTTTTTTTTTTTTTCTAAATATTTTTTAATTCAATAACTATATTATACTTTATTTTATTTTTACTGTATCATCTTTCTTTCTGTCTTTCTTCCTTCTTTCCCTCCTTCCTTCCTTCCTCCCTCCCTCCCTCCCTCCCTCCTTTCTTTCCTTCTTTGCTTCTTTCTTCCTTCCTTCCTTTCCTCCTTTCCTTCTTTCTTTACTCATACTTCTACTAATTCTCCCTACTTTTTCTCCCTTTTATTCTGAGCTGTGTGGATGAAAGGCTCTTGGTGCTCCAGCCAGGAGTCAGGGCTCTGCCTCTGAGGTAGGAGAGCCAACTTCAGGACACTGGTCAACAAGAGACCTCCCAGCTCCACATAATATTAAACGGTGGAAATCTCCCAGAGACCTCCATCTTAACACCAGCACCCAGCTTCACTCAATGACCAGCAAGCCACAGTGCTGGACAACCTATGCCAAACAACTAGCAAAACAGGAACACAACCCCACCCATTAGCAGAGAGGCTGCCTAAAATCATAATAAGGCCACAGACACCCCAAAACACACCACCAGACGTGAACCTGCCCACTAGAGAGACAAGATCCAGCCTCATCCAGCACAACACAGGCACTAGTCCCCTCCACCAGGAAGCCTACACAACCCACTGAAACAAACTTAGCCACTGGAGACAGACATCAAAAACAACGGGAACTACGAAAGTGCAGCCTGCAAAAAGGAGACCCCAAACACAGTAAGATAAGCAAAATGAGAAGACAGAAAAACACACAGCAGATGAAGGAGCAAGATAAAAACCCACCAGACCTAACAAATGAAGAGGAAATAGGCAATCTACCTGAAAAAGAATTCAGAATAATGATAGTAAGGATGATCCGAAATCTTGGAAGTAGAATGGACAAAATGCAAGAAACAGTTAACAAGGACCTACAAGAACTAAAGATGAAACAAGCAACGATGAACAATGCAATAAATGAAATTAAAATCACTCTAGATAGGATCAATAGCAGAATAACTGAGGCAGAAGAACGGATAAGTGACCTGGAAGATAAAGTAGTGGAAATAACTACTGCAGAGCAGAATAAAGAAAAAAGAATGAAAAGAACTGAGGACAGTCTCAGAGACCTCTGGGACAACATGAAACGCACCAACATTCGAATTATAGGGGTTCCAGAAGAAGAAGAAAGAAAGAAAGGGACTGAGAAAATATTTGAAGAGATTAGAGTTGAAAACTTCCCTAATATGGGAAAGGAAATAGTTAATCAAGTCCAGGAAGCACAGAGGGTCCCATACGGGATAAATACAAGGAGAAACACGCCAAGACACATATTAATCAAACTGTCAAAAATTAAATACAAAGAAAGCATATTAAAAGCAGCAAGGGAAAAACAACAAATAACACACAAGGGAATCCCCATAAGGTTAACAGCTGATCTCTCAGCAGAAACCCTACAAGCCAGAAGGGAGTGGCAGGACATACTGAAAGTGATGAAGGAGAATAGCCTGCAACCAAGACTACTCTACCCAGCAAGGATCTCATTCACATTTGATGGAGAAATTAAAACCTTTACAGACAAGCAAAAGCTGAGAGAGTTCAGCACCACCAAACCAGCTTTCCAACAAATGCTAAAGGAACTTCTCTAGACACGAAACACAAGAGAAGGAAATGACCTATAGTAGCGAACCCAAAACAATATATAAAATGGAAATAGGAACATACATATCGATAATTACCTTAAATGTAAATGGACTAAATGCTCCCACCAAAAGACACAGATTGGCTGAATGGATACAAAAACAAGACCCTTATATATGCTGTCTACAAGAGACCCACTTCAGAACTAGAGACACATACAGACTGAAAGTAAGGGGATGGAAAAAGATATTCCATGCAAATGGAAACCAAAAGAAAGCTGGAGTAGCAATTCTCATATCAGACACAATAGACTTTAAAATAAGGACTATTAAAAGGGACAAAGAAGGACACTACATAATGATCAAGGGATCGATCCAAGAAGAAGATATAACAATTGTAAATATTTATGCACCCAACATAGGAGCACCTCAATACATAAGGCAAATACTAACAACCATAAAAGGGGAGATCGACAGTAACACATTCATAGTAGGGGACTTTAACACCCCACTTTCACCCATGGACAGATCATCCAAAATGAAAATAAATAAGGAAACACAAGCTTTAAATGATACATTAAACAAGATGGACTTAATTGATATTTATAGGACACTCCATCCAAAAACAACAGAATACACATTTTTCTCAAGTGCTCATGGAACATTCTCCAGGATAGATCATATCTTGGGTCACAAATCAAGCCTTGGTAAATTTAAGAAAACTGAAATTGTATCAAGTATCTTTTCTGACCACAACGCCATGAGACTAGATATCAATTACAGGAAAAGATCTTTAAAAAATACAAACACATGGAGGCTAAACAATACACTACTTAATAATGAAGTGATCACTGAAGAAATCAAAGAGGAAATAAAAAAATACCTAGAAACAAATGACAATGGAGACGCAACGACCCAAAACCTATGGGATGCAGCAAAAGCAGTTCTAAGGGGGAAGTTTATAGCAATACAAGCCCACCTTAAGAAGCAGGAAACATCTCGAATAAACAACCTAACCTTGCACCTCAAGCAATTAGAGAAAGAAGAACAAAAAAACCCCAAAGCTAGCAGAAGGAAAGAAATCATAAAAATCAGATCAGAAATAAATGAAAAAGAAATGAAGGAAACGATAGCAAAGATCAATAAAACTAAAAGCTGGTTCTTTGAGAAGATAAACAAAATAGATAAACCACTAACCAGACTCATCAAGAAAAAAAAGGGAGAAGACTCAAATCAATAGAATTAGAAATGAAAAAGGAGAAGTAACAACTGACACTGCAGAAATAAAAAAAATCATGAGAGATTACTACAAGCAACTCTATGCCAATAAAATGGACAATCTGGAAGAAATGGACAAATTCTTAGAAATGCACAACCTGCCAAGACTGAATCAGGAAGAAATAGAAAATATGAACAGACCAATCACAAGCACTGAAATTGAAACTGTGATTAAAACCCTTCCAACAAACAAAAGCCCAGGACCGGATGGCTTCACAGGTGAATTCTATCAAACGTTTAGAGAAGAGCTAACACCTATCCTTCTCAAACTCTTCCAAAATATAGCAGAGGGAGGAACACTCCCAAATTCCTTCTACGAAGCCACCATCACCTTGATACCAAAACCAGACAAGGATGTCACAAAGAAAGAAAACTACAGGCCAATATCACTGATGAACATAGATGCAAAAATCCTCAACAAAATACTAGCAAACAGAATCCAACAGCACATTAAAAGGATCATACACCATGATCAAGTGGGGTTTATTCCAGGAATGCAAGGATTCTTCAATATACGCAAATCTATCAATGTGATAAACCATATTAACAAATTGAAGGAGAAAAACCATATGATCATCTCAATAGATGCAGAGAAAGCTTTCGACAAAATTCAACACCCATTTATGATAAAAACCCTCCAGAAAGTAGGCATAGAGGGAACTTTCCTAAACATAATAAAAGCCATATATGACAAGCCCACAGCAAACATCATCCTCAATGGTGAAAAACTGAAAGCATTTCCACTAAGATCAGGAACAAGACAAGGTTGCCCACTCTCACCACTCTTATTCAACATAGTTTTGGAAGTTTTAGCCACAGCAATCAGAGAAGAAAAGGAAATAAAAGGAATCCAAATCGGAAAAGAAGAAGTAAAGCTGTCACTGTTTGCAGATGACATGATACTATACATAGAGAATCCTAAAGATGCTACCAGAAAACTACTAGAGCTAATCAATGAATTTGGTAAAGTAGCAGGATACAAAATTAATGCACAGAAATCTCTGGCATTCCTATATACTAATGATGAAAAATCTGAAAGTGAAATCAAGAAAACACTCCCATTTACCATTGCAACAAAAAGAATAAAATATCTAGGAATAAACCTACCTAAGGATACGAAAGACCTGTATGCAGAAAATTATAAGACACTGATGAAAGAAATTAAAGATGATACAAATAGATGGAGAGATATACCATGTTCTTGGATGGGAAGAATCAACATTGTGAAAATGACTCTACTACCCAAAGCAATCTACAGATTCAATGCAATCCCTATCAAACTACCACTGGCATTTTTCACAGAACTAGAACAAAAAATTTCGCAATTTGTATGGAAACACAAAAGACCCCGAATAGCCAAAGCAATCTTGAGAATGAAAAAAGGAGCTGGAGGAATAAGGCTCCCTGACTTCAGACTATATTACAAAGCAACAGTAATCAAGACAGTATGGTACTGGCACAAAAACAGAAAGATAGATCAGTGGAACAGGATAGAAAGCCCAGAGATAAACCCACGCACATATGGACACCTTATCTTTGATAAAGGAGGCAGGAATGTACAGTGGAGAAAGGACAGCCTCTTCAATAAATGGTGCTGGGAAAACTGGACAGGTACATGTAAAAGTATGAGATTAGATCACTCCCTAACACCATACACAAAAATAAGCTCAAAATGGATTAAAGACCTAAATGTAAGGCCAGAAACTATCAAACTCTTAGAGGAAAACATAGGAAGAACACTCTATGACATAAATCACAGCAAGATCCTTTCTGACTCACCTCCTAGAGTAATGGAAATAAAAACAAAAATAAACAAATGGGACCTAATGAAACTTCAAAGCTTTTGCACAGCTAAGGAAACCATAACCAAGACCAAAAGACAACCCTCAGAATGGGAGAAAACATTTGCAAATGAAGCAACTGACAAAGGATTAATCTCCAAAATTTACAAGCAGCTCATGCAGCTCAATAACAAAAAAACAAACAACCCCATCCAAAAATGGGCAGAAGACCTAAATAGACATTTCTCCAAAGAAGATATACAGAATGCCAACAAACACATGAAAGAATGCTCAACATCATTAATCATTAGAGAAATGCAAATCAAAACTACAATGAGATATCATCTCACACCAGTCAGAATGGCCATCATCAAAAAATCTAGAAACAATAAATGCTGGAGAGGGTGTGGAGAAAAGGGGACACTCTTGCACTGCTGGTGGGAATGTGAATTGGTTCAGCCACTGTGGAGAACAGTATGGAGGTTCCTTAAAAAACTACAAATAGAATTACCATATGACCCAGCAATCCCACTACTTGGCATATACCCTGAGAAAACCAAAATTCAAAAAGAGTCATGTACCAAAATGTTCATTGCAGCTCTATTTACAATAGCCAGGACATGGAAACAACCTAAGCGCCCATCATCGGATGAATGGATAAAGAAGATGTGGCACATATACACAATGGAATATTACTCAGCCTTAAAAAGAAATGAAATTGAGCTATTTGTAATGAGATGGATAGACCTAGAGTCTGTCATACAGAGTGAAGTAAGTCAGAAAGAAAAAGACAAATACCGTATGCTAACACATATATATGGAATTTAAGGGAAAAAAATGTCATGAAGAACCTAGGGGTAAGATAGGAATAAAGACGCAGACCTACTGGAGAACGGACTTGAGGGTATGGGGAGGGGGAGGGGTGAGTTTTGACAGGGCGAGAGAGAGTCATGGACATATACACACTAACAAACGTAGTAAGGTAGATAGCTGGGGGGAAGCAGCCGCAAGGCACAGGGATATTAGCTCGGTGCTTTGTGACAGCCTGGAAGGGTGGGATGGGGAGAGTGGGAGGGAGGGAGACGCAAGAGGGAAGACATATGGGAACATATGTATATGTATAGCTGATTCACTTTGTTATAAAGCAGAAACTAACACACCATTGTAAAGCAATTATACCCCAATAAAGATGTTTAAAAAAAAACAAAAAAAAAAAAACAAAGTACCTTATCTGGCATTTTCCGTAAACATGAAGCCTTTCTCCCAAGCCTGTGCCTAGGCCTACCTACAAAGAAAGGCAAACTGAGAGAAAGTAAAAAATAATAATGTATTATTTCTAAAGACAATGTATTGCTTGGCATTTAGTATTCTTCCTTTGCAACTGATGTTCCTTTACATCTGCAATCCAGTTTCATCTTCCCCACCAACTAGAACTGTGTTTACGCGGCACATTTTCCAAGTCTGATAAAAAGATGTTCAGTGTCGTAGGATACAGATGTTCTTGCTTACAAGCATTGTACCAGCCTTTTAAAAAGTTAATTTGTACAAGCGTGGACATTAGTTTCAATAAATTTTTGTTTTGATATTCATTTAAAAAATAGTTTGTATAGACAGTGAGAGAGGGGGTGGGATGGTCAGGTTTCATTGAGGTTCCACTTTTGGTCAGAGATCATGATTTTCAGAAGGTACCACCTGGTCAGGGATGTGGGTGCGTGCTTGACTCAGAGAGTTACTTTTAATTTTTGCAAGCAGGTCAAGAGTGCTTGCGTCATTTTTGTTAAGTGTACAGAAAGTGAACAGTTCTCTTCGTCCATAGTAGAGACTATTTCATTTTCCTGAAACTCATCTGGAAAATTGGGGAATTTTCTGAATTCAGCCTGTCATATTATATAATGGCATCTATTGTTAAAGTATAGCATTGCAGCCTAATAATAATTATATTGTAAAATATCTAGAAAAAACTTAGTCAAAATACTATTTTTCTGAAGCTGGGAATGTTTAGTTTGAAAATCTTCACAGGAAAAAAGACTTCAGTAATCTGAGTAAGAGAAGAAATTCTTTGATTAAAAACATATGATGGGCTTCCCTGGTGGCGCAGTGGTTGAAAGTCTGCCTGCTGATGCAGGGGACACAGGTTCGTGCCCCGGACTGGGAAGATCCCACATGTCTTGGAGCGGCTGGGCCCGTGAGCCATGGCCGCTGAGCCTGCGCGTCCAGAGCCTGTGCTCCGCAACGCGAGAGGCCACAGCAGTGAGAGGCCCGCATACCGCAAAAAAAAAAAAAAAAAAAAAAAACATATGATATTGGACCTGATTTATTACAGTGTATAGAGCTTGTAATCAACTGGTTGCCAAAGCAAACATTCTAAACTGCACATAGTTGAAAGCATGTCTTTCATGATGCATGTTAGTGGGAAGAAATAATTCAAGCTAGTTGAATGGATTAAACCATTCAATTGACATTTCCATATGGAGCACTGTATGTGAGAGTCATATCAGGAATTCTTTCTGCATGATACCCTTTCGAGATAGTTACTGAAATCGAATGCATAAGACAAAGGACACTTGTATAATTTAATTATGGGCATGCTGTTAACTTGATTTTTTTTCTTGGTTCCAGGAAATTCTAGAATGATGTTATACATTTGTATGTAGAATGGAGTTATATAGCATTTCTAGCCCAATTTTTTCCTATTGTAAAATGAGAATGTATGGCTCAGAGTGTTCAGTAAATTTAATGTTATTAATAAAATTCAACTCTATAAAAACCTTTAAACAATGTTTTTAATAACTACATCTTTTTGTTTGCCTTTTACTTTTGTTTTGTTTTGGGCAGTTGATTGAGGAGCATTCATATATCAAGATCAGCATAGAGGAAATTTTGAAAACATTTTGCCAGTAGGTGGATATCAGGACATGGTGTAAATGAAATGTTGGACAGAGCATCAAGAGAGTTTAGAATTTAGAATATGATGTAAAAGGGGGGTAACATTTCACTTGTTTAGAGTTCTCTCTCTCTCTCTTTTTTTTGTTTTACAATGTTGTGTTAGTCTCTGCTGTACAGCAAAGTGAAGTAGAGTTCCTTGTGCTATACGGCGGGTTCTTATTAGTTATCTATTTTACACATATTAGTGTATATATGTCAATCCCAATTTCCCAATTCATCCCAGCCCCCACTTCCCCCCTTGGTATCCACACTTTTGTTCTCTACATTGGTGTCTCTATTTCTGCATTGCAAACCGGTTCATCTGTACCATTTTTTTCTAGAATCCACATATATGCGTTAATATATGATATTTGTTTTTCTGTTTCTGACTTACTTCGCTCTGTATGACAGTCTCTAGGTCCATCCACCTCACTACAAATAACTCAGTTTCATTCCCTTTTATGGCTGAGTAATATTCCATTGTATATATGTGCCACATCTTCTTTATCCATTCATCTGTTGATGGACACTTAGGTTACTTCCATGTCCTGGCTATTGTAAATAGAGCTGCAATGAACATTTTGTACCACATCTTCTTTATCCATTTATCTGTCAATGGACAGTTAGGTTGTTTCCATGACCGGGCTATTGAATATAGCGCTGCAATGAACACTGGGGTGCATGTGTCTTCTTGAATTATGGTTCTCTCTGGGTATATGCAGTAGTGGGATTGGTGGGTCATATGGTAATTCTTTTTTTAGTTTTTTAAGGAACCTCCATACTGTTCTCCATAGTGGCTGTATCAATTTACATTCCTACCAACAGTGCAAGAGAGTTCCCTTTTCTCCACACCCTCTCCAGCATTTATTGTTTATAGATTTTTTGATGATGGCCATTCTGACTGGTGTGAGGTGATACCTCATTGTAGTTTTGATTTGCATTTCTCTAATGATTAGTGATGTTGAGCATCCTTTCATGTGTTTGTTGACAATCCGTATGTCTTCTTTGAAGAAATGTCTATCTAACTCTTCTGACCATTTTTGGATTGGGTTGTTTGTTTTTTTGATATTGAGCTGCATGAGCTGCTTGTATATTTTGGAGATTAATCCTTTGTCAGTTGCTTTGTTTGCAAATATTTTCTCCCATTCGAGGGTTGTCTTTTCATCTTGTTTATGGTTTCCTTTGCTGTGCAAAAGTTTTTAAGTTTTATTAGGTCACATTTGTTTATTCTTGTTTTTGCTTCCATTTCTCTAGCAGGTGGGTCAAAAAGGATCTTGCTGTGATTTATGTCATAGAGTGTTCTGCCTATGTTTTCCTTTAAGAGTTTGATAGTGTCTGGCCTTACATTTAGGTCTTTAATCCATTTTGAGTTTATTTTTGTGTATGGTGTTAGGGAGTGTTCTAATTTCATTCTTTTACATGTAGCTGTCCAGTTTTCCCAGCATCAGTTATTGAAGAGGCTGTCTTTTCTCCATTGTATATTCTTGCCTCCTTCTTCTCATTGTAGTTTTGATTTGCATTCCTCTAATAATTAGTGATATTGAGCAGTTTTTCATGTGCTTCTTGGCCATCTGTATGTCTTCTTTGGAGAATGTCTATTTAGGTCTTCTGCTCATTTTTGGATTTGTTTTTTTTGTTTTTTTAATATTGAGCTGCATGAGCTGTTTGTATATTTTGGAGATCAATCCTTTGTTGATTGGTTTGCAAATATTTTCTCCCATTCTGAGGGTTGTCTTTTCGTCTTGCTTATGGTTTCCTTTTCTGTGCAAAAGCTTTTAAGTTTCATAGGTCCCATTTGTTTATTTTTGTTTTTATTTCCATTACTCTAGGAGGTGGGTCAAAAAAGATGTAACTGTGATTTTTGTCAAAGAGTGTTCTTCCTGTGTTTTCCTCTGAGAGTTTTATAGTTTCTGGCCTTACATTTAGGTCTTTAATCCATTTTGAGGTTTTTTTTGTGTGTATGGTGTTAGGGAGCATTCTAATTTTATTATCTTACATGTAGAGTTCTCTCAGTGTGAAGACTGAGATCCAGGGAGTAAGAAAGAAGACTCCTCACGTATCAAAATAGGTCTATCTCCCTTCTCCTTAGGTCCTTAACATTATAGGAGATGCCTCTGCATTATTTTAGCCCTTTAGGACTTTACTTTATTTGTCTCCATTATAGTATTGAATTTTCTATCAGATTTATAAGATTTTCAAGTGCACAGACAATTAAAAGGAAGAGAACTTGCTGAAGCAGGAATGACATTTCCTAGGGAAGAACCCCCACAAACAAAGGCCAGAAGTAAAAAATTTTAAAAACATAACAACATAGCAGCTTTACTGTCAGGATATATTGTATAAACAACCCAACGGCTACTGCAGGGAACTTCTAAGGGAATGCATGATCCAGTAATCAGTGAAGGGAGATTAAATTATGTTTACAGTAATGTCCAAGAAACCAATTTTTTATGTAAGCCTATTCAAAGTAATAAAATTTAGTATTTAAAGGGTGTCCATTTATTTATAAAATGCTCAATTCACTAATATGAAACAAATAAAAGGAAGTCATATTTTTAAATATTTTAATCCATATTTATTTTTATCTATGAAATCCACAATGCTTATTTGATATTTACCTCTTACCATAGCATTTCTTGAGCACCCAGTGTGTAGAGAGTGTAGTACAAAAAGAAGGCATATGATCCCAGCCCTCTATGACCTTGCATTCTGAGAGGAAACTGAGCCTGAAGTGACAAGTGCTTGTGTTTCAAACTGCAGAAGAGTAATCTGAGCAGAGTGCTATATACTATAGAAAAGAGGAGAGGTGAGTTTTGGATTTGGAAAGAAGTGGGGAAGGATACATACATATAAATATATTTTAAAACCAAAAGCACTGTTATCTCTTCAATTTAGTGTTGAATGAAAGTTCACCTTATTTCTCAACAAACCAAAAGCTAATAGATTGTTATTTAAAGTAAGCAAGGAACATCCTTTGCTACTACTACCACTTGGGTAAAAGCATGGGACAGTCATTTAAAATCTTGCCAAGAATCTATTTATTCCGTATTACTTACCTGATGTCAGGCCACAGTCCCTGGCTGATGAAGGAGATAAAGTACTTTATTTTCATGTTCTTATTCTCTCCTACTTAGATGCCTGTGGTGATCCACCGAGATTTGAAACTATGAGGCTCCAGCATGCCCCAAAACCCAATTATAGTCCTGGGGAAACTATACACTATAAATGTCGCCTAGGTTTCCGGCCCATGGCTCCTCCTCTTCCCACCTCTGCTGTTTGTCAGGATGATAATACATGGTCACCTCTACAGGAGGCCTGTACAAGTAAGTAAACAAAAAAAAATTGTTTTATGTTTCTGGAAATTTTCACACATTTTAGCATGCATATTCCACTAGTGCGATGATGGTTTTCTCATGTGAAAATAGGTTTTAGATTGCAATGCATTTTTGCAGGCTTTGAGAAATCCCCAAGGAATCTTTTTCTTGGCAATTGGTTGCCTGGGTAAATATGAATCATATTTGGCCATATAATAAGGAAAAAATAACAGATGAACAATAAGATTCCCGTGAATTCTAACAAGAAATGTAGAATTTTGAATTTGATTTAAGTCTATTTTTGAAATTGGTATAAACCAACATATTTGAATGTTTTCTTTTAGGAAAATTGTGTCCTAATCTAGGAGATCCTGTAAATGGCCAAGTTAACTATGTAAATGGAAGTACTATGTTTGGTTCACAAGCTCACTATGTTTGTAATGAGGGGTAAGTAAGATGCTCCTTAGAGGAAATAAGGTTAAATGTTACTAATTCCATTTTTGTCTTGCTCCTCTTCTTAAGCATTCCTATAAATTTGATTTCATTTTGCTTTCTATGTGACAAGTTGTACTTATAGCCAAGCAACTCTTGTTTTTATGAAGACTTAAAAGATGTGTAATTAGAAAGAAGTTTAAATTGAAGCAAAGTAAAACTGTATAACTTACTATATGTAATAATACGCCTATTGTATGTATTTAAGATGTAGTAATCATGGTAACTTTATTCTTGAAAATAAAGAGTACCCTGTTTAAAATTGTCAGTTCTCAGAGTTTAAGTAGGGCTTATGGAAATAGGAGGTAGAATTGCCAACCAAAGTTACTCATCTTGAGATAACCTGTAGTTTTACAAGATCCAAGTTGATCTGCCTAACCTGGACGATAATGTTGATCATGATCTCTTAGTTAGAAAAACTTATTTTTAAGACTGCTGCAAGGGAGTGAAGCATCTCAAAAAGAGGTACTGAGCCTTTAATAGTAACTTTTGTTCTACAGAGCTCCTTTAAAAGTATATATTGGGGATACTGGGCATTTATTTTAAAATATGAATTTATAGGGTAAATATTATATACTGTGGAAATGCAATAGGTTTTCTTAATATTAACTTTAATCATATTTTGCTGAATTCATTTAATAGTTCTAATATTTTTGTGTATGGGTGGAATATTTAGGGTGTTATACATATACAATCATATCATCTGCAAACAGGGATAAGTTTACTTCTTTCTTTCCAATTTGGATGCCTTTTATTTATTTTTCTTGCTTAATTGCTCTGCCTAGAACTTCCAGTACTATATTGAATTGAAATGGTAAAAGTGAGCCTCCTTGCCTTTTCTCATCTTAGAGGAAAATCTTTCATATTTTCTCCATTGAGTATGATGTTTGCATTGTGTTTTTCATGTATGGCATTTATTATCTTGAGGCAGTTTCCATCCGCTCCTTGTTTGGTTTTTTTTTTCATGAAAGATGTTGAATTTTGTCAAATGCTTTTTCTTCTCCAATTGAGATGATCATGTGGCTTTTTCCCTTCATTCTGTTGACGTGGCATATTACATTGATTGATTTTCATGTGTTGAGCCATCCTAGCATTCTAGGAATAATTTCCATTTGGTCATGGTTTTCAATCCTTTTTATATGCTGATGAATTGTTTGCTAGTATAATGTTGAGGATTTTTGCTCAGTGTTTATAAAGGATATTGTTCTGTAGCTTCCTTTCTTGTAATGTTTTTATCTAGCTTTGGTGTCACGGTTACACTGGTCTCATAGCATAAGTTCAGAAGACTTCCTTCCTCTTCAATTTTTTGGAAAAGGTTGAGAAGAATTGGTATTACTTCTCTTTTAAATGTTTGGCAGAATTAACAAGTGAAAACATCAGGTCTAGGACTCTCCTTTATTGGGAGATTTTTGACTACTGATTCAATCTCTTTAGTAGTCAGTCAATTCAGATATTCTATTTTTTTAATAATTAAGTCTTGGTAGGTTTTGTATTTATAGGAATTTGTCCATTATATCTAGGCTATCCATTTGTTGGCATAAAATTATTCATAGAACTCTCATAATATTCTTTTTCCTGTAGAACTAAGTGATAATATCCCCACTTTCATTTCTGATTTTAGTAATTTGGATCTTTCTTTTTTCTTAGTCCATCTAGCTAAGGGTTTGTTAATTTTCTTGCTCCTTTTATTTAAAATTAATTTTTATTGGAGTATAGTTGCTTCACAATGTTGTGTTAGTTTCTGCTATACGCAAAGTGAATCAGCTATACGTATACATATATCCCCTCTTCTTTGCATTTCCTTCCCATTTAGGTCACCATAGAGCATTGAGTAGAGTTCGCTGTTCTTTACAGTAGGTCCTCACTAGTTATCTGTTTTATACATAGTAGTGTATATATGTCAATCCCAATCTTGCAATTCACCACACCCCTCCCCAGCTCTTGTTCTTTTTGAAAACAAACTTTTGGTTTCATTGATGTTCTCTATGAATTTCTCTTCTCTATTTTTTATTTCTGCTTTAATCTTTACTACTTACTTCCTTCTGCTGGTTTTGGGTTTAGTTCTTCTTTCTCTAGATCCTTAAGTGGTAACATTAGGTTGTTTATTTTAGAGCTCTCTTCTAACTTCTAATGGAAGAATAATTTACCTACAAATTAAATTAGTTCCAAGTGCATCACATAGGGATTTGATATTCCCATACATTTCAAGATGATTACCATGGTAAGTCTAGTTACCATCCTCACCATACAAAGTTATTACAATTTATTGACTATTTTCTCCATGCTGTACATTTCATCCTTGTAACATTTCTTTTGTAACTGGAGGTTTGTACCTCTTAATCTCCTTCACCTATTTCACTTCTCCTCCCTCTGGCAACCACCTTTTTGTTCTCTGTAACTGGAGTCTGTTTCTGTTTTGTTATGTTTCTTCATTTGCTTTATGTTTAAATTGCACATATAGGTGAAATCATGCAATATTTGTATTTCTCTGTCTGACTTATCTCACTTAGCATAATACTCTCTAGGCCCATCCACATTGTTGCTAATGGCATGATTTCCCTGTTTTCATGGCTGAATTCTATTCCATTTTTTTTGTGTGTGTACATACATACATCTAATTTGACAACTTAAAACTTCATATATACATATATACATGTATACATATATATGTATATGAATATATACATATACATGAATATGAATATATACATGAATATATATTATATATAATTCATATATATAATATATGAAGATATATCATGAATATATACATGAATATATATATATATTCATATATACATGAATTCATATATACATGAAATTCATATATTAATTATGTATATATTTAACACAGTCATTCTATTTAAGGGCAGATAGTTTGCTACCATATCTTGGCTATTTTCAATAATGCTGCAATGAACATAGGGGTGCATATACTTTTTCGAATTAATGATTTTCTTATCTTCATAAAAATACTCAGAAGTGGAATTGATGGATCATATCGTAGTTATATTTTTATCTTCTTGAGGAGCCTCCACACTGTTTTCCAAAATGGCTATACCAATTTACATGATGTTCCTTTTTCTCCATTTCCTCACCAACACTTGTTATTTGTTGTCTTTTGATCACAGTCATTCTGATAAGTGTGGGGTGATTACTCATCATGCTTTTGACTTGCATTTCCTTGATGATTAGATGTTAAGCATCTTTTTACATGTCTAGTGGCCACCTGTATGTCTTCCTTGGAAAAATGTCTGTTCAAGTCCTCTGCCCATTTTTAATTTTTTTAAAATTTTGAGTTGTATGAGTTCTTTGTATATTTTGAGTATTAACATTCTATCAGATATATCATTTGCAAATATCTTCTCACATTTCATTTTGTTGATAGTTTTCTTTGCTGTGTGAACAGTGTTTAGTTTGATGTAGTTCCATTTGTTTATTTTTTGTTTTTGTTTCCCTTACAGAGGGGACAGATCTGAAAAAATATTTTTAAGACTGATATCAAAGAGCATACTAGCTATGCTTTCTTCTAGAAGTTTTATGGTTTCAGGTCCTACATTTAAGTCTTTAATCCATTTTTACTTTATTTTTGTATGCGGTTTGAGAAAGTAGTCTAGTTTGATTCTTTTGCATGTATCCATTTTTCCCAACACCATTTATTCAAGAGACTGTCTCTTCCCCATTGCATATTCTTGTCTCCTTTGCCATAGATTAATTGACCATATAAGCATGGGTATATTTCTGGTCAATCTATTCTGTTTCATTAATCCATGTGTCTGTTTATGTATCACATTGTTTTGGTTACCGTAGCTTTGTAGTACACTTTGAAATAAGGGGATGTGATAACTCCAGCTTTGTTGTTCCTCAAGATTGTTTGGTTATATGGGGTCTGTTGTGTTTCCATACAAATTTTAGAATTATTTGTTCTAGTTCTGTGAAAAATGCCATTGGTATTTTGATAGGGATTGCATTGAACCTGAAGATTGTCTTGTGGAATATGGTTGTTTTAACAATATTAACTCTTCCAATCCATGAGCATGGTATATCTTTCCATTTTCTTCTGTCACCTTCAATTTCTTTCATTGCATCTTACAGTTTTCCAAGTAGAGGTCTTTTACCTCCTTGGTTAAGTTTATTCCTAGGTACTTTATTCTTTTGATGCAGTTACAAATGGGATTGTTTTATTAATTTATCTGACTGCTAGTTTGTTTTTAGTGTATAGAAACACAACAGATTTCTGTACATTAACTTTTTCTTTTTTAATCTATGTTGAATTTCAAATAACATCCTACAGCTTGGCTTGGGTTGTTATTCTTTTTTTAAAATTTATTTATTTATTTATTTATTTATGGCTGTGTTGGGTCTTTGTTTCTGTGCGAGGGCTTTCTCTAGTTGTGGCAAGTGGGGGCCACTCTTTTGTTTTTTTTTTGTGGTATGCGGGCCTCTCACTGTTGCGGCCTCTCCCGTTGCAGAGCACAAGCTCCGGACGCGCAGGGTCAGCGGCCATGGCTCACGGGCCCAGCCGCTCTGCGGCATTTGGGATCTTCCCGGACCGGGGCATGAACCCGTGTCCCCTGCATCAACAGGCGGACTCTCAACCACTGCGCCACCAGGGAAGCCCACGGGCGCCACTCTTCATCATGGTGCGTGGGCCTCTCACTATCGCGGCCTCTCTTGTTGCGGAGCACAGGCTCCATATGCGTAGGCTCAGTAGTTGTGGCTCACGGGCTCAGTAGTTGTGGCTCATGGGCCCAGTTGCTCTGCGGCATGTGGGATCTTCCCAGACCAGGGCTCAAAACCGTGTCCCCTGCATCGGCAGGCAGATTCTCAACCACTGTGCCACCAGGGAAGCCCTGTACATTAACTTTTTATCCTTCAACTTTACTTAATTGATTACTTAGTTCTAATAGTTTTTGGTGGCATCTTTAGGATTTTCTGTATATAGTAGCAAATCATCAGCAGACAGTAACAGTTTTACTTCCTCCTTTCCAATTTGGATTCCTAACATGTATTTTTCTTGTTTGATGCCTGTGGCTAGGGCTTCCAATACCATGTTGAATAAAAGTGGTGAGAGTGGGCATCCTTGTCCTGTTCCTGATCTCAGAGGAAATGCTTTCTGCTTGTTACCACTGAGTATGTTATTTGTGGGCTTGTCATATATGGCCTATATTATATTGAGGTATGTTCCCTCTATATGCACTATGTTGAGAGGTTTTTTTTTTTTATCATAAATGGATGTTAAATTTGTTAAAAAGCTTTCTGCATCTGTGAGATAATCTATGATTTTTATTCTTCAATGTGTTAATGTGTTATATCACACTGACTGATGATATTGAACCATCCATACATCCCTGAGATAAATCCCACTTGATCATGGTGTATGATCCTTTTAAAGTAGTTTTGAATTTGTTTGCTAATATTTTATTAAGCACTTTTGCAGCTATGTTCATCAAAGATATTGGTCTATAATTTTCTTTTGTTGTGGTGTCTTTGTCTAGTTTTAGTATCAGGGTGATCCTGGCCTTTTAGAATGCATTTGAAAGTGTTCCTTCCATTTATATTTTTTGAAATAGCTTGAGAAGGATAGGCGTTAACATTTTTAATGAGGTATAATTGATTTACAATATTATATTAGTTTCAGGTGTACAACATAGTGATTCAAAACTTTTATAGATTATAATCCATTTATAGTTATCATAAAATATTGGCAATATTCCCTGTGCTGTACAATGTATTTTGAGAAAGATAAGTATCAACTCTTCTCTAAATGTTTGCTAGAACTCACCTGTGTGACTTTAGTTTGTTGAGAGTTTTTGTATTAGTGATTTAATTTCATTACTGGTAATTGGTCAGTTAATATTTTCTATTTCTTCCTTGTTCAGTCTTAGGAGATTGTGCATTTTTAGGAATTTATGCATTTCTTCTGGGTTGTTCATTTTATTGCCTTATAGTTGTTCATAGTAAACTTTTATCATCCTTTGTGTTTCTGTGGTGTTGGTTGTATGTTCTTCATTTTGATTTTATTGATTTAGGCCCTCTTTTTTTCTTGATGAGTCTGGTTATAACTTGTTTATCTTTCAAAGTATCAGGTCTTCATTTCACTGATCTTTTCTAATTTTTTTCTCTCCATTTCATTTATTTCTGCCTTGATCTTTATGATTTCTTTCCTTCTACTAGCTTTGGGTTTTGTTTGTTCTTCTTTTCCTACTTCCTTTAGGTGTAAGTTTAGGTTGTTTAATAGAGATTTTTCTTGTTTCCTGAGGTAAGTTTGTATTGTTATAAACTACCCTCTTAGAACTGCTTTTGCTGCATCCCATAGATTTTGGATCATTGTGTTTTCATTTTCATTTGCAGTGTTTTTTTTTTTTAATTCTTCTTTGATTACATCAGTGATCCATTGGTTATTTAGTAGCATAACGTTTAACCTTCACATGTTACTGTTAATACTTGACTTCTAGTCTCATGTCTTTGTGGTCAGAAAACATGCTTGATATGATTTCAATTTTCTTAAATTTACCAAGGCTTGCTTTGTGGCCTAGAATGTGATATATCTTGGAGAAAGTTCCATGTGCCTTTGAAAAAAATGTATAATACATTCTTCTGCTTTGGCTGTAATGTTCCATACATATCTATTATGTCCATCCAATCTAATGTATCATTTAAAGCCAGTGTTTCCTTATTGATTTCCTGTCTGTATGATCTGTCCATTGATGTAAGTGGGGTGTTAAAGTCCCCTACTATTATTGTGTTGCTGTCAATTTCTCCCTTTATATCCGTTAAATTTTCCTTATATATTTAGGTGGTCGTATATTGGGTGCATATATATTTTAAATTGCTATATCTTCTTCTTGGACTGATCCCTTGATCTTTATGTAGTGTACTTCTTTGCCTCTTGTAGCAGTCTTTGTTTTAAATTATTTTGTCTGATATAAGTATTTGTATCCTGGCTTTCTTTTGATTTCCATTTACCTAATTCTCTGTGTTTATTTCTATATACTAGCTAGTTCAGTTATGTTTCTCAATATTGGAGAAGTGGTCTTATATAGGAAATGTCTTACATGGCCCAGCAACATATTCCCCTCTGTTTACTATACCTGTATGCTCTAGTGTTGTCCCTTATGTGGGTTGCATAGGCTCTTTTGTTGTGGCAGGGTCAACTACTGGGGAACACTGATAGGCAGTGCTGGCTCCAAGGCTGGTTGGCTGCCAGGCCATGCCTCATGCAGAAACTGATGGACCACTAATGGGTGGGGCTGCATCTTGGTGCAGCTATCTGCATGACTAAGGGTGTCCTAGGGCTGGTATCGACCTGCTAGTGGGCAAGACTAGGTCCCAGGGTGTCTGGCTCCTCAGCCCAGTGCATCCTAGGGCTGATGCCAGCTAACTGGTGAGTGGATAAGCCCCCAACCCTAATAAGCTAGGGAGACATTCCCAAAATGGCAGTTTTGCAAGCACCACTGTCCTCATGGTAGAATGCCCTCCCAAATGACTGTCACTAGTCTCTGTGTTCCCAGGAGGAGACCAGTTGCCTCCTTCCTCTTTGGGAGGCTCTCCAAGATCAACGAGTGGGTCTGACCCAGGCTCCTTTCAAATTACTGCCTCTGGCTTGGGTTTCAGAGTGTGTAATGTTTTGCATTTTTTATTGTAAGCATCTATGGCTTTAAAGTTCCCCCTCAGCACTGCTTTTGCTGAATTCCATAAGTTTTGGTATGTTAAATTTTCATTTCCATTCATGTCAAAATGTTTTCTAAGTGCCGTTTTGATTTCTTCTTTGACTCATTGGTTGCTTAAAAGCAATTTAATTTTCAATTTTAATTTTCACTATTTTGAGAATTTTCCAATTTCCCTTTTGATTTTGATTTTTAAGTTTGTCCTGTTGTGGTCAAAGAATATATTTTGTATATCTCTCTTTTTAAATCTATTGATTAATTAATACTTAATTTTTAGACTGACCAAATTAATTAATCTAGCATATTAATGCATAATAATTATGTATTATTTATTATGTCATTATGTTATGAAGAATATTAATTTGTGTTTTTCATCTGTGACTAACATATGGTCTCACCTGGAAAATGTCCCATGTGCACTTGAGAAGACTGTATTCTGTTGTTAGGTAGAATGCTCTGTATATATCTGTGAGATCTAGTTGGTATTGTATTGTTGAAATCCTCTACTTCCTTACTTATCTTCTATCTAGTTGTTCAACCCATTATGATGAGTGGGGTATTGAAATCTCCAACTATTATTGTATAAATGCCTATTATGTAGAAATGTGTGCTTTTCTCTTCAATTCTGTCATTTTTTCTTCATATATTCAGGTGGCCTCTCATTAGATGCATAAATGTTTATAATTGTTATATCTTTTTCCAGTACTTAACCCTTTTTAATGTATAATGTCCTTCTTTGTCTCTTGTACACTTTTGGTTTAAAGTCTATTTTGTCTGAATTAGTATAGTCATTCCTGCTCTCTTTTGGTTACTATTAGCATGGAGTATCTTTTTCCACCCTTTCACTTTCAACCCACTTGTGTCTGTGGATGTCATGTCAGTCTCTTGTAAACAGCATATAGTGGGATCATGTGTTTTTATGCATTATGTCAATTTCTGTCTTTTGATTAAGAATTTAATCCATTTACAATTAATATAACTACTGACAGGAGGTACTTATTTCTGTCATTGTGCCATTTGTTTTCTCTATGCCTTAGAGCTTTTTTCCCCCTCATTTCCTGTATTACTGTTTTCTTTTGTGTTTAGTTGATTTTTATAGTGATATGTATAAATTCCTGTATCATTTCCTTTTGTATCATTACATTCTGTAGCTATTTTGTTTGTGGTTACCATGGGGATTACATTTAACATTCTATAGTTATAAAACTCCAATTTGAACTTATACCAAATTAACTACAAAAACTGTAGCTGCAAACCACCTTTACAGTGATGCTAGCTTTCATAATTGTCCACACATTTACTTTTAGTGAGATCTTTATTTTTCCACACAGAGTTGAGTTACTGTCTAGTGTCCTTTTATTTCACCTTGCAGGACTCCTTTGAGTATTTCTTGCAGTTGAGGTCTAGTGGTCCCAAACTCTCTTGGCTTTTATTTCTGAAAAGGTCCTAATTTCTCCCTCACTTTTGAAGCACAGTTTTGCTGGATAGAGGATTTTGTTTGATAGGGTGTTTTTTTATTTTAGCACTTTGAGTATATCTGCCCACTGTCTTGGGGACTCTGAGTTCCTAATGATAAATCTCATAATCTTATTTAGGATCCCCTGTATGTGATGATTTTCTCTCTCTCTCTCGTGGCTTTCAGTATTCTCTCTTTGTCTTTTGAAAGTTTGATTATTATGTGTCTTAGTGTGGGTCTCTTTGAGTTCATCTTAGAGTTCATTGAGCTTTTGGCTTATTTATTTCACATAGTTCATGAAATTTGGTAGTTTTCAGCCATTATTTTTTCAAATATTCTCTCTGCTCTTTTCTCTATATCTTCTCCTTCCAAGAGTCCCACAGTGTATATGTTGGTATGCCTGTTGGTGTCCCACAGATCCCATAGGCTCTGTTCATTTTTCTTCTTTTTTCTTTTTGTTCCTCAGAGTCAATAATTTCCATTGTCCTGTATTCAAGTTCTCTGATTCTTTCTTCTTTCTGCTCAAATGTGCCTTTATTTCCTCCAGGGAATTTTTAATTTCCATTATTGTACTTTTCAACTCCAGAATTTCCTTTAGGGTTTTTTCTAGGTTTTCTTTCTCCTAATTGAGATTTACATGTTTTACACATATTTTCTTGACTTTCTAGATTTCTTCCTTTAGTTCTTTAAACATCTTTAAGGCAGTCATTTTTTCTTTCAAATTTTATTGAGGCCCAAGGCCTATGGGGCTTAGGCAGGAAGCCTCCCTGCAGGCAAGGGAGAAGCCAGTGGAGAGGCATTATTTGACATTTTCTGGAGGCACAGGTTGTTGGTGTAGCCACATTTCTTCTTGTGGCAGTTGGCAGCATGGAGATGCAGGTGAGCATAACTCTTGTGGCAGATCATTTTGTAGCAATGTATTTTGGGGCAAGCTTGTGGAGGGAAGGCTCAATGATGCCACCCCACAGTCAAAGTACCAAGTGCAAGGTGGATTCTTTCTGGATATTGTAGTCTGAGAGAGTATGGTCATCCCCCAGCTATTTGCCTGCAAAAATTCAATGATGTTGGGGAAGCAAGATGTCCTCCTTGTCTTGGATTTTAGCTTTGATGTTTTCAGTGATGACACTGGGCCTGACCTTGAGAGTGATGTTCTTGCTTGCAGGGTCTTCATAAAGATCTTCATCTCTATGCCTTTCCCTCAGCCCCCTCACTGAAAAAAGATCAGGCAGCAGAACGGGCATTCATCGATTTACCACTAAGAGTACCTTCACGAGACAGTTATTTTAAAGTCTTTGTCTAGTAGATCTGCCATCAGTTCTCTTTCAAGGACAATTTCTGTTGATTTATTTCTTCCTTTGAATGGCCCATACTCTCCTGTTTCTTTGTATACCTTGTGACTTTTTTTTTTTTTACTGAACTGAACATTTGAATCTAATAATTTGGTAACCCTGGAAATTAGATTTCCCCGCTTCCCTAGAGCTTGCTCTTTTACGTTATTTTTTATTGTTGTATGGCATCTCCGTGTTGAAGATCAGCCTGATGTATAAACTGAAGATTATCTCAGGTCTTTCCTGAGCCTTTCCCTGGGCATGCACAACCACTTTCTTCTTTGCGGTTGCTTTTGAATGTTCTAGTGTTTAATGTCTAGCTTCTGAAAGGGGAAAAAGCCAAAAATGAATTGGGGAACAAAGCACACTGGTTATTTAAGTCCCCTGAAAGTTACTTCAGCCAGGGTGGAAGGGGCTTGCAAGAGTGAGGGTAGGTGTGACAACAATGGCTTGCCACCTCTTTGACTGATTCTGTGATCAGAAGCAGCAATCAGTGATAAGAACATAGATCTTCATATTTGGAGGACAGGTTCCTTTTTGACCACCCAGGCTCCCACAGGCTACTTGTAGGCTGCTCTGGGAACACATGCACAGATCCTTGCCATATTGCTGTGAATGGGGGTGAGTAGTTGCCACTGTGCTAAGAACAGAAGTTGACCATAATAAGTCAACTTAACCTGTTCAAGTCTTCACCTGGAAATTGCAAATCATCAACAGAATGCAGAATTCCAAAATAGTAACATCAGGCAGACTGTACCAGTGCAATTGTTGTCAAGGTGGGGAGACAGATTCCTGTGCCTCTTAACTTGCCATCATCCCAGAAACACACATTATAATCTAGAATCAATGAGTGAGCCTTGGGGGAAAAGTCAGCTGGAAGCAGGTACAGTATTTTTTAACTTGATCAATTAAAAATAATGGAATATTCAGTGAATATTTATATAGAGAGAGCCTGCTAGGTACTTTGAGGGATATCAAAAGTTCAAGACATAGACTCTTCTTAAAGAAGTTGTATCCTTCTTGAGAAATACAAGAGAGGCATCAAGGCAAAATAGTAAATGAGAAGAAGTATCAAATAGATAGAGTCACTCACAATCATTACAATGAGAGTTCAGAAGGAGGAGAGTGTATTGTGAATTTAAATCATCAGAGAAAATTTCATCAAGTAGGAGTATTCCTGAGCTACTCCTAGGAAGGTATAGGCATACCTTGGACATACTGCAGGTTCAGTTCCAGACCACTGCAATAAAGCAAGTCAAATGAATTTTTAAAATATGTTTACACTATACCATAGTCTACTAAGTGTGCAATAGAATTATGTCTAAAAAATGTACATACGTTAATTTTAAAATACCATATTGCCAAAAAATGTTAACCATAATCTGAACCTTCAGCGAGTCATAGTAGTAACATTAAAAATCATTGATCACAGATGACTGTAACAAATATAATAATAGTAATAAAGTTGAAATATGTGATATTTACCGAGATGTGACAAGAGATACAAAGTGAACAAACACTGTTGGAAAAATGACACAAATAGACTTGCTCGATTCAAGGTTGTCATACACCTTCGATTTGTTAAAAACTCAGTAAAGTGAAAAGCAATAAGCTGAGATATGCCTGTATTTTGATCTGAAGAATATTAATAAGAGTTACGACTTACCTAGTACCTAGAATACTAATAAGAGTTACAACTTACCTAGTACCTTGTGCCAGATGCTAGCTCATCCAGTCCTCAAAACAATCCCATGAGGGATTATCCCCTATTATCCCCCTTTTCATAGATGAGGAAACTGAGCAAGAGAAACTTGCTTAAGGGGATTGCCCAAGCTCAAATAAGAAGTCAGTCTTAGAGCTGGAACTTGAAGCCAGGCAAAAGCAGGGAGACACTGTAGGAGATGTGACTCTTTAAGAAGGATCCACTGAATAATAGCAAAATATTTCTTCTTTTCAAGTGTACATGGGACATTCTCTAATATCATATTTTAGGCAATAATTTTTAACACATTTCCAAAAAACTGAAACTATTACCAGTATATTACCTGATCACAATGGAATGAATGTATTCATAGAAATCAAAACAAGGTATATGTAAAATCCCCAAATATTTGAAAACTATGAAAGACACTTCTAAGTAACCCATGAGTCAAAAAAGCAGTCACAAGCTCTAGGGCCTGATCTCTCTTCTCAGTCCTTACTGAGGAGAATGGTGTGAGCAAAAGTGTAGAAGTGAATGTGTGATACATTTGCCAGAGATAGCAAAGGGGTTACACTGACAGGCATGATAGTAATTTAGACATTTTGCTGTAGGCCAATGTCAATGTATGTCCACATGCAGAAACTCTTTATTTGATTGTGTTGCAGATTTAGCACATCCATTATATTTTAAGAAACTTCTCTCTCAAATTACTATAGTACAGAAAAACAACCATATAATTTTTTTCCATTATTATGCACATCTTGTAATTGCTAAAGAACATAATAACTTTTCTTTTCACATTTAGTTTTTACATGATTGGATCAAGAATTCTATATTGTGAAATTTCTGGAAATAATGTGATATGGGATGATAATCCCCCATTATGTGAAAGTAAGTATATTCTCTCTTTAGAACATAGAGCAGCAGTTCTCAAACTTTTTGGCCTGGGGACCCCTTTATGCTTTTAAATTAACACAGACACTGAAGAGCTTCTCTTTATATGGGTTATGTCTTAATATTTATTATATTGGAATTAAAACAGAAACGTTTTAAAAGTAATTAGTAATTCATTTTTAAGAAGCGTAACCTCAATGCATGTTAATATATGCAACATATTTTTATGAAAAATCAAGTTTCCAAAACATAGTGAGAATAGTGGCATTGTTTTACACTTTTGAAAATTACTTTAATGTCTGACTTAAAGGAAGAGATCTGGATTCAGTCAGTTGCAAAATCACACCATTTGAAGCCTCTGGAAAATTTCACTGTAAGCTCATAAGGATGAAAGTGAAAACTGACAGTAATACTCAGTATTAATGTAAACAACCAGTTTGTGAATGGAGATATTTATAAATCATAAAGCATTTCTCAACTAGCACTGAGTTATATTTTTAATCACAAGTATATTTTAGCATTAAATTGTCAGCCTCTTTCATGACGATGAGAACAAAACTTAGCAGATAAATAATATGTATTTCATATCTTATATAGATATTTCAGAAAACAAGTTTTATTCTAAAAGTTAATTTCTACATTAATGGTTTGAATTTGGGAAAATACATTTTCACATAGAGACTTTCTTCTAAATGGGTATTGGATTCACAACTATCTTATATTAATCATATGTTAATGAATTCTTTGAAGGCAGTTCATAGGACTTTGCTAATGCTGTCCTAATCTTTTACCTTTACTTCATGTCCTTTTTTCCCCCTTTTTAAGGGGTTTTGTGTGCAACACCTAGAAACATAACAAATGGAAGAATCACCAATTACAAGGACGAATATGAATATAATGAAATAGTAACTTATAGTTGTAATCCTTCAGATGGACCAGATGAATATTCACTTGTTGGAGAGAGTGTGCTTGTTTGTGTTGATAGTGACAGATGGAGTAGTGACTCTCCTCAGTGTAAAGGTAATATTTCCATTTACTTCCTCCTGCATTTGTAAATACTGTGGAAACACTTCATGAATACTTTTGCCTACAAGTAAACAAAACAGCCATATGTACTTGCTCCTCCTACTAAACTGACTTCTAATTAGTTTAATATTGGTCAAACCAAATTAAAAGATAGTTCTAGTTGTACAGTTCCCCATACGTCAGTCCACATGTCCTTGGCATTCCAATTTATACATCATGAACTACTGTGTATATGCATGAGTTAGGACTGTTTATTTGTTTGCTTGTTTGTAAGCATCAGAAAACTCAACACACACTGGCTTAAAAAATAAGAAAGTTTTACTTGTATTATATGACATCTGAGAGTTCTGGCTGCAGGAAATGGTAAAAGACTAACCCTCTTACCAATAAGATTGTTAAACTATGGCCAAAACTTATTTAACTAACAATGTTTAATGACTACAGAAGCAGGGAGACACTGGAGGGGATGTGACTCTTCAAGAAGGATCCACTGAATAATAGCAAAATATTTCTTCTTTTCAAGTGTACGTGGGACATTCTCTAATATCATATTTTAGGCAATAATTTTTAACACATTTCCAAAAAACTGAAACTATTACCAGTATATTACCTGATCACAATGGAATGAATGTATTCATAGAAATCAAAACAAGGTATATGTAAAATCCCCAAATATTTGAAAACTATGAAAGACACTTCTAAGTAACCCATGAGTCAAAGAAGCAGTCACAAGGGAAATTAGAAAGTGTTTTGAACTGAATAAAAATGAAAAAACAGCATATCAATATATCAAAAGTTGTGGGATACTGAAAAAGTATTGTTCAGAAGGATATTTATAGTATGAGATACTTATGTTAGAAAAACAGAAAAGTCTCAACTCAATCATCTAAGTTTCTACCATAAGAAACTAAAAAAGAAGAGCAAATTAAACCCAAAACAAGAAAACACAAGGAAATAATAAACTTAGCAATCCATGAAACTGAAAAGAGAAAATAAACAGAGATAATCAAAGAAATCAGCACGTGGTTCTTGAGAAAATTGATAAAATAAATAAACCTATAGACAGTCTGACAGGAAAAAAGAAGATACAAATTACCAATACAGAGAGTGAGAAAGGGGACATCATGAAATATCCTGCGGACATTTGAAAGATAATGAGGGAATAAAATGAGCCACTCTATGCCTATAAATTTGACAAATTAATCGTTCTCACAAAGAGTACTGCAGACCCCATGTCCTCAATGGGGAATTCTACCAAATATTTAAGGAATAAATAATAGCAGCTCTATACCAAGCCTTAATTAAACACAACAGGAGGGAATACTTCTCAACTCATTTCATGAGGACAGCATTGCTCTGATGCCAAAACCAGACAGATGTACAACATAGTGATTCAGCATTTACATACATAAAAAGATGATCACCATGATGTCTAGTTCCCATTTGTCACACTTAAAGTTATTACAGAATTATTAACTATATTCTCTATTCTGTATATCATAACTTCATGACTTATTTATTTTATAACTAGAAGTTTGTGCCTTTTAATCCACTTCACTTATTTTGCCCATCCTCCCAGCCACCTCTTCTCTGCCAATCACCAGTTTCTTCTCTGTATCCATGAATCTGTTTCTGTCTTGTTTTATTAGTTCATTTGTTTTGTTTTGTAGATCCCACATATAAGTGAAGTCATATGGTATTTGTGTTTCTCTGACTGATTTATTTTACTTTGCATAATACCCTCTAGGTCCATTGATGTCTCAAATGGCAAAATTTCATTCTTTTTATGGCTGGGTAATATTCCATTGTATATATACCACATCTTCTTTATCCATTATTCTATCAGTAGACACTTAGGTTGCTTCCATATCTTAACTATTGTAAAAAATGCTGTAATGAAAAAAGGGCTGCATAAATCTTTTTGAATTAGTGTTTTGTTTTCTTTAATTCAATACCCAGAGGTAAAATTTCTAGGTCATATGGTAGTTCTATTTTCTCCCAGTCTATGGCTCATTTTATTCATTCCTATATAGTGTCTTTTGAAGCAAAAGTTAACTGTTGTTTAAATGTTTGGTAAAATTCACCTGTGGACCCGTGTGGTCCTGGCTTTTGTTTTTTGGGAGTTATTTGATTACTGATTCAATTTCATTACTGGTAATTTGTCTATTCAGATTTTCTATTTCTTCTTGACTCAGTATTAGGAGATTGTATGTTTCTAGGAATTTATCCATTTCTTCCAGGTTTTCCAATTTTAGGTGTATAATTGTTCATAGTATTCTCTTATGATCCTTTGTATTTCTGTGATATTGGTTGTAACTTCTCTATTATTTCCAATTTTATTTATTTTGATACTTTCTTTTCTTTCCTGATGAGTGTGGCTATAGGTTTGTCAATCTTTTTTTAATCTTTTCAAAGAATCAACTCTTAGTTTCATTGTTCTTTTCTATTGTTTTTAGTCTCAATTTCATTTATTTTAACTTTGTTCTTTATTATTTTCTTCCTTCTACAAACTTTTGGGGAGTTTTTTGTTCCTTTTTTTTTTTCTATAGGTGTAGATTTAGTTGTTTACTTGAGATTTTTCTTGTTCTTGTGGTAGGCCTGTATTGCTATAAACTTATCTCTTAGAACGTTTTTTCCTGCATTGCATAGATTTGGAATGCACTGTTTCCATTTTCATTAGTATTAAGATATTTTTTATTTCCTTTTGTTTTTTCATTGACCCAATGATTGTTTAGTAGCATGCTGTTTAGTCTTCATGTGTTGGTTTTTTTCCAGTTTTCTTCTCGTAGTTGATTTGTAGTTTCATACCATTGTGATTGGAAAAGATGCTTGATCATAGCTTTAAATGTAAAACCTAAACTATAAGACTTAATAGAAGACATAGAAAATATCTGTGACTTAGCAAAGATTTCTTCAAAAACCTTAAAAGCATTATCCTTTAAAGAAAAAAAAATTAACTAGACTTCTTAAAAACTAAGAACCTCTGCTCACAAACACACTGTTTTAAGAAAGAAGAAAGAGCCATAGACTGGGAGAAAATATTTGCCAAGGACATTCTGAATGGATTTCTACCTATGATATATAAAGAACTCTCAAAACACAATAAGAAGAAAACAACCCAATTTACAAAAAAGGGGGCAACATATTTGAATAGACTTGTTTCACCAAAGAAGATATGTGGATGCCAAAAAGCACATGAAATGTTGATCAATATCATTAGTAATAACAGAAATGTAATTTAACAACACAATACGATATCACTAAACATCTATTAGAATGACTGAAGTTAAAAAGAAAAATGAGCAATACCATGTTTTGAGGTAGATATGAAGTATTTGGAACTCTGATACACTGCTGATAAGAATGCAAAGTGGTATGACCATTTTGGAACACAATTTGGCAATTTCTTATACAGTTAAGCATAGACTTAATGTACAACTCTGCAATCCAAGTAAAATGGAAACATGTACACATAGAAACCTGCATGAGAATATTCATAGCATGCTTAGTTGTAATCATCCCATACTGGAAGCAACCCATATGTCCTTGAACTGGTGAATGGAGGAACAACCTTGGTACGTCCATACAATATAATAATACTCTACAAAAAAAGGGAGTATGCTTCTAATCCATGCAAAAACAGAAATGAATCTCAGGAATGAATGCATTGTACTCAGTGAAATAAGCCATACTCAGAGGAAGTGATCTCAGTATGACATTCTGGAAAAGCAACACTGTACGGATAGAAAATTGATCAGTGGTAGGCTGGGTGAGGAAGACAGAGGTATGGGGAGGGTTGATTGCAAAGTAGCATGAGGAAATTTGGGGAGGTTATGGAAACATTCTATGTTTTTATTGTGATACAAAAATTATTTGTATGTGTTAAACATCATACACCTGTACACTTAAAAGTGTTTAACTATATGTAAATATTATCAAGCAAACCTAAATTAAAGAAAATCATTAGTGCAATTATCAGCAGTTTAGCACAACAGAGAAAATAACAGTGAACCTGAAGTCAAGACAATACAAACCCAACATGATTTTAAAAGAAATATTAAATGAGAGAGAGGAGAGAAACTTATACACCTGTGGAAGAATAGCAACCAGTAAACATACATGTAATTGGAGTTTCAGAAAGAAAGAACAGTATAGACAATTATTTGGGGTTTTTTTGTTGTTGTTGAGTATTTTTGCTTTTCCATGTTGTGATAGTTTCTGCTGTACAGCAAAGTGAATCAGTTATACATATATCCACTCTTTTTTAGATTTCCATCACATTTAGGTCTCCACAGATCACTGAGTAGAGTTCCGTGTGCTATACAGCAGGTGACCTATTTTATACATAGTAGTGCATATATGTCAGTTCCAGTCTCCTAATTCATCCCACCCACTGCTTCCCCCCTTGGTAACCACAAGTTTGTTCTCTACATCTGTGACTCTATTTCTGCTTTGCAAATAAGTTCATCTGGACAATCATTTGAATTTGATCTAAAACAGCAACCCCAGAGGTCCAGGAAATTCAGTGACCCTAGCAGGATAAATAAATTTGAAAATTTACCATGAAACCCCCACTAAACTAAAAACAAAAGAAAAAGCAGCCAGTGAGAGGGGAAAAGAACATATTACATTCTTTCTTCCTCACCCCAAAGGAAGAATGACAGCTGACTTCTCTTAAGGAATTGTGGAGATGAGAAGACAATAATTTCTGCTAATGTGCTGGAAGAAAAATAAAGCACTTATCCTAGAATTCCCTGTCAAGGAGAAATCTTTCAAAACTGAAGGTCAAGTAAACAAAAACAGTTTCAGATAAACAAAAGCTAAGAGAATTTGTCATTAGCCAACGTGAACTACAAGAATTGATAAGTTCTCCTGACTGAACAAAAATGATATCTGATGGAAATTCAGATCCACAGGAAAAGAGAAACCCTCCTTCTGGTTTAAAAAGCTATATATTACCTGGCCCTCAATTATTGCTCAGATTTAATCTCATAAGATGTTCTCTTGAACTCACTGCCCAGCCCAGCGTATTTTGTTTTCTTTTGTTTTTTCCAAATTCTGCAAAACCCATGAGTAGATCCTGAAGTCAATCTAGAGGGTCTGTCATGTAATTTATTTCTGAAGATGTAGAGTAGAATGGGAAATACCAGAGTACACTGGTGTGAGGGCTAAGTATTAACTTTTAACATTATCTCAGGCCTGTGTGCTTGTATACTGGTTTACAACTTAAAATGTGTTTCTTGATCTCTGGGTTGCAGTCCAAAATGTTTGGAAAACACTCCCCTAACTCCACTGACCTTTGTATTTCTTGAACATCCAAGTTCCTGTGTGTTGTTGCCACCTGAGAACTTTCTTTTTCATATATTTTCATGGCTTGCTTCTTTACAACTTTTAAATATTAGCTCAAGTATTACCTTCTCAAAAAAGTCTATGCTATCTTTCTAAAAGAGCAAGGTCCTGTAATTAGTGTCAGCATGACCTTAAAAAAAGTCCTAGAGCTAAAGAGTATCAAAAGTCACTTTTGAACTTACCCTGAATTTGTATCTGATAGTGAGACCTTTCACAAAACTTGTCAGTACTGGGAAAAAATGTAGAAAAGCCAATAAAGTATAATAATAGTCTGTTATTGGTAGAAAAACATTATTAGATTTCTCTAAATCTGTTTTTCTGGAATTCAAATGAACAAATACAGTCTTTTTTTTTTTTTTTTTTTTGCAATTAACATCTTGCCTTTCACCTTTTGCTTCTTTCTTCCCACTGGAAATTATTACTTTGCACTAGATTTATGTTCCTCTGTGAAAGCAGCTTTCCATTAATTCTGGAATTTCTCCACTTTTCAGTGGTCAAATGTGAATATCCAGTTGTCGAACATGGAAAGATGGTATCAGGATTTAGAAAAAAATTTTACTACAAATCTCAAGTTGCGTTTGAATGTAACCAAGGTTTTTACCTTCATGGCAGCAACACAATTGTCTGTGGTGCAAACAGTACTTGGGAGCCCAAGATCCCAATGTGTACTAAAGGTACAAATTGTGTCTTTCTCCTTTTGGGGTTTTTAAAAATATTTCTTTGACAATAAATTTCAATTTACAGAAAAATTGAAACAATTTTAGTACTTATATCTGTCTTGGATTCATTTCCATGATAGATGCATGACTTCTAATTCACAAACAAATGTGCTGTTTTGATTTTTCTCCTTTTATAGGATGTTAGCATGTTATGTACATCACACAGGTGTATAAATTTCTCTTGTATAGCATTCTTACATGTAAAATGGATAGCAAACATTTTTCAGTGTAAATTAAAGCATGTAAATTTTTACCTAAATAAGTACAAAAAGCGTAATCCATATAAATGAATAGAAAGCTATAAATCCCAAGTAATTAAATGAGTTTATATTTTTTGTTTTCCAGAGCCAACTACTGCCACTACGAAGCCTCTAACTTCCAGTGCCTCAGGTTTCATAAAGTCCTGCTTATATATTTCAATATCCTTTAAATTCCTTGTGATTTTTCATACTCCTTTAAATGTCTGGTGATTTACACTCACTATCATTTTTAGTTAAAAAAAAGGAGGAAGAACACATTTATAGCCATTGTAGTTGTCATACTTAGTGAGTCTAAAATTATTTGCCAAAGTTCACAGAGATAAACAGGTGTGTAAACTTGGTCAAGTTATATAAACTTGCTTACTTACATGTATAATGATTTAATGCCTCCCTCACTGTGCGATAGTAGTTACACTGAAATACGTTTAAAGCACTCAGTACAGTGCTTGCCATCTAGAAAGCCCTTAAAAGTAGTTCATCTGATTTACAGTTTCAATGGAATTAATATTAGTGTAGAAGAAGGTCCATGGCTTCCGTTTTTTAACATGTATGTTTTCTGAGTCATCAACATTGCTATTTTTATTCAATTTAAAGAGAACTGTTGACACATTTACAGGGTATAATCCAGGTCCAGGACTATGTTTCATTTTCCTGACAACAACCAGTTTGATTCTTTTTATATACTGCACTTTTTTTTTAAACATCTTATTGGAGTATAATTGTTTACAATGTTGTATTAGCTGCTGTTCTATAACAAAGTGAATCAGATATATGTATACATATATCCCCATATCTCCTACCTCTTGCGTCTCCCTGAGAACCTCCCTATCCCACCCCTCTAGGTGGTCACAAAGCACCAAGCTGATCTCCCTGTGCTATGCGGCTGCTTCCCACTAGCTATCTATTTTACATTTTGTAGTGTATATATGTCCATGCCACACTCTCACTTCGTCCCAGCGTAACCTTCCCCTTACCCGTGTCCTCAAGTCCATTCTCTACATCTGCGTCTTTATTCCTGTCCTGCCCCAAAGTTCTTCAGAACATTATTTTTGTTGTTTTAGCTTCCATATATATGTGTTAGCATATGGTATTTGTTTTTCTCTTTCTGACTTACTTCACTCTGTATGACAGAATCTAGGTCCATCCACCTCACTACAAATAACTCAATTTCGTTTCTTTTTTCTTAGCATCTTTCTTGCAGTATAATTGCTTTACAATAGTGTGTTAGTTTCTGCTTTACAACAAAGTGAATCACCTATACATATACATGTATCCCCATATCACCTCCCTCTTACATCTCCCTCCCACCCTCCTTATCCCACCCCTCTAGGTGGTCACAAAGCACCAAGCTGATCTCCCTGTGCTATGCGGCTGCTTCCCACTAGCTATCTATTTTACGTTTGGTAGTGTATATATGTCCATGCCACTCTCTCACTTTGTCGCAGCTTACTCTTCCCCCTCCCTGTGTCCTCAAGTCCATTCTCTACATCTGGTCTTTATTCCTGTCCTACCCCTAGGTTCTTCAGAACCTTTTTTTTTTATTCCATATATATGTGTAAGCACACGGTATTTGTTTTTCTCTTTCTGACTTACTTCTGTATGACAGACTCTAGGTCCAACCACGTCTCTACAAATGACCCAATTTTGTTCCTTTTTATGGCTGAGTAATATTCTGTTGTATATATTTACCACATCTTCTTTATCTGTTCACCTGCCGAAGGGCATTTAGGTTGCTTTGATGTCCTGGCTATTATAAATAGTGCTGCAGTGAACATTGTGGTACATGACTCTTTTTGAATTATGGTTTTCTCAGGGTATATGCCCAAGTAGTGGGATTGCTGGGTCATATGGTAGTTCTAATTTTAGTTTTTTAAGGAAGCTCCATACTGTTCTCCATAGTGACTGTATCAATTTACATTCCCACCAACAGTGCAAGGGGGTTCCCTTTTCTCCACACCCTCTCCAGCATTTATTGTTTGTAGATTTTCTGATGATGGCCACTCTGATGGGTGTGAGGTGATATCTCATTGTAGTTTTGATTTGCATTTCTCTAATAATTAGCGATGTTGAGCATCTTTTCATGTGCCTCTGTATCTCTTCTTTGAAGAAATGTCTATTTAAGTCTCCAGCCCATTTTTTTTTTTTTTTTTTTTTTTTTGTGGTACGTGGGCCTCTCACTGTTGTAGCTTCTCCCATTGTGGAGCACAGGCTCCAGATGCACAGACTCAGTGGCCATGGCTCATGGGCCCAGCCACTTCACGGCATGTGGGATCTTCCTGGACCAGGGCACGAACCCATGTCCCCTGCATCGGCAGGTGGACTCTCAACCACTGTGCCACCAGGGAAGCCCTCCTGCCCAGTTTTTGATGGGGTTGTTTGTTTTTTTGATATTGAGTTGCATGAGCTGTATGTGTGTTTTGGAGATTAATCCCTTGTAAGTTGCTGCATTTGCAAATATTTTCTCCCATTGTGAGGGTTGTCTTTTCATCTTGTTTATGGTTTCCTTTGTTGTGCAAAAGCTTTGAAGTTTCATTAGGTCCCATTTGTTTATTTTTGGCTTTATTTTCAATACCCTAGGTAGTGGGTCAAGAAAAACCTTGCTGTGATTTATGTCAAAGAGTGTTCTGCCTATGTTTTCCTCTAAGAGTTTTATAGTGTACGGTCCTACATTTAGGTCTTTAATCCATTTTGAACTTATTTTTGTGTATGGTGTTAGGGAGTGTTCTGATTTCATTCTTTTACATGTAGCTGTCCATTTTTCCTAGCACCACTAATTGAAGAGGCTTTCTATTCTCCATTGTATAGACTTGCCTTCATTATCAAAGATAGGGTGACCATATGTGCATGGGTTTATCTCTGGGCTTTCTATCCTGTTCCATTGATCTATATTTCTGTTTTTGTGCCAGTACCATACTATCTTGATTACTGTAGCTTTGTAGTATAGTCTGAAGTCAGGGAGCCTGATTCCTTCAGCTCCATTTTTCTTTCTCAATATTGCTTTGGCCTATCTTTGATAGGTCTTTTGTGTTTCCATAGAAATTGTGAAATTTTTTGTTCTAGCTCTGTGAAAAATGACATTGGTCATTTGATAGGGATTGCATTGAATCTGTAGATTGCTTTGGGTAGTATAGTCATTTTCACAATATTGATTCTTCCAATCCAAGAACATGGCATATCTCTCCATCTGTTTGTATCATCTTTAATTTCATTCATCAGTTCTTATAGTTTTCTGCATATACGTCTTTTGTCTCCTTAGGTAGGTTTATTCCTAGGTATTTTATTCTTTTTGTTTCAGTGGTAAATGGGAGTGTTTCCTTATTTACTCATTCAGATATTTTATCATTAGTGTATAGGAATGCCAGAGATTTCTGTGGATTAATTTTGTATCCTGCAACTTTACCAAATTCATTGATTAGCTCTAGTAATTTTCTGGTGGCATCTTTACACATCTCTATGTATAGTATCATGTCATCTGCAAACAGTGAGAGTTTTATTTCTTCTTTTCCAATTTGGATTCCTGTTATTTCTTTTTTTCTCTGACTGCTGTGGCTAAAACTTCCAAAACTATGTTGAATAAGAGTGGCAACAGTGGGCAACACTGTCTTTCTTCTGATCTTATTGGAAATGGTTTCAGTTTTTCACCATTGAAAATGATGTTGACTGTGGGTTTGTCATATATGGCCTTTATGATGTTGAGGTAAGTTCCCTCTATGCCTACTTTCTGGGGGGGTTATCATAAATGGGTGTTGAATTGTATTTTGTAGAAAGCTTTTTCTGCATTTATTGAGATGATCTTATGGTTTTTCTCCTTCAATTTGTTAATATGGTTTATCACATTGATAGATTTGTGTATATTGAAGAATCCTTGCATTCCTGGGATAAACCCCACTTGATCATGGTGTATGATGCTTTTAATGTGCTGTTAGATTCTGTTTGCCAGTATTTTGTTGAGTATTTTTGCATCTATGTTCATCAGTGATATTGGTCTGTAGTTTTCCTTTTTTGTGACATCTTTGTCTGGTTTTGTTATCCGGGTGATGGTGGCCACGTAGAATGAGTTTGGGAATGTTCCTCCCTCTGCTATAGTTTGGAAGTGTTTGAGAAGGATAGGTGTTAGCTCTTGTCTAAATGTTTGATAGAATTCGTCTTTGAAGCCATCTGGTCCTGGGCTTTTGTTTGTTGGAAGATTTTTAATCACAATTTCAATTTCAGGGTTTATGATTGGTCTGTTTATATTTTCTATTTCTTCACAGTTCAGTCTTGGGAGGTTGTGCTTTTCTAAGAATTTGTCCATTTCTTCCAGGTTGTCCTTTTTATTGGCATATAGTTGCTTGTAATAATCTCTCGTGATCCTTTGTATTTCTGCAGTGCCAGTTGTTACTTCACCTTTTTCATTTCTAATTCTAGTAATTTGAGTCTTCTCTCTTTTTTCTTGATGAGTCTGGCTAATGGTTTATCAATTTTGTTTATCTTCTCAAAGAACCAGCTTTTAGTTTTATTGATCTTTGCTATCATTTTCTTCATTTCTTTTTCATTTATTTCTTATCTGATCTTTATGATTTATTTCCTTCTGCTAACTTCGGGGTTTTTTGTTCTTCTTTCTCTAATTGCTTTAGGTGTAAGGTTAGGTTATTTATTTGAGAAGTTCCTCCTTTCTTGAGTTAGGATTGCATTGCTATAAACTTCCCTCTTAGAATTGCTTTAGCTGCATCCCATATGTTTTGGGTCATCGTTTATTCATTGTCCTTTGTTTCTAAGTATTTTTTGATTTCCTCTTTGAATTCTTCAGTGATCTCTTGTTTATTTAGTAGTATATTGTTTAGCCTCCATGTGTTTGTATTTTTTACAGAATTTTTTCTGTAATTGACATCTAGTCTCATAGTGTTGTGGTCAGAAAAGATATTTGATAAAATTTCAATTTTCTTAACTTTACCAAGGCTTGATTTGTGACCCAAGATATGATCTATCTTGGAGAATGTTCCAAGAGCACTTGAGAAGAACGTGTATTCTGTTATTTTTGGATGGAATGTCCTATAAATATCAATTATGTCCATCTTCTTTAATGTCTCATTTAAAGCTGTGTTTCCTTATTTATTTTCATTTCAGATATCTCTCCATTAGTAAAAGTGGGCTGGTAATGTCCCCTACTATGATTGTGGTACTGTCGATTTCCCTTTTATGGTTGTTAGCATTTGCCTTATGTATTGAGGTGCTCCTATGTTGGGTGCATAAATATTTAGAATTGTGATATCTTCTTCTTGGATCAGTCCCTTAATCGTTATGTAGTGTCCTTCTTTGTCTCTTGTAATAGTCTTTATTTTAAAGTCTATTTTGTCTGATATGAGACTTGCTACTCCAGCTTTCTTGTGATTTCCATTTGCATGGAATATCTGTTTCCATCCCCTCACTTTCAGTCTGTATGTGTCCTAGGTGTGAAGTGGGTCTCTTGTAGATGGCATATGTATGGGTCTTGTTTTTGTATCCATTCAGCCAGTCTATGTCTTTTGGTTGGAGCCTTTAATCCATTTACATTTAAGGTAATTATTGATATGTTGTTCCTATTACCATTTTCTTAATTGTTTTGGGTTTGTTATTGTGGGTCTTTTAATCTCTTGTGTTTGCTGCCTAGAGAAGTTCCTTTAGCATTTGTTGTAAAGCTGGTTTGGTGGAGCTGAATTCTCTTAGCTTTTGCTTGCCTGAAAAAGTTTTAATTTCTCTGTCGAATCTGAATGAGATCCTTGCTGGGTAGAGTAATCTTGGTTGTAGGTTTTTCCCTTTCATCACTTTATATATATCCTGCCTCCCCCTTCTGGCTTGTAGAGTTTCTGCTGAAAGATCAACTGTTAACCTTATGGGGATTCCCTTGTATGTTATTTGTTGCTTTTCCCTGCTGCTTTTAATATTTTTTCTTTGTATTTAATATTTGATTTTTTTTTGCGGTATGCGGGCCTCTCACTGTTGTTGCCTCTCCCGTTGTGGAGCCCAGGCTCCAGAAGTGCAGGCTCAGCGGCCATGGCTCACAGACCTAGCTGCTCTGTGGCATGTGGGATCTTCCCAGACTGGGGCATGAACCCGTGTCCCCTGCATCGGCAGGCAGACTCTCAACCACTGCGCCACCAGGGAAGCCCTAATATTTGATATTTTGATTAATATGTGTCTTGGCATGTTTCTCCTTGGGACACTCTGTGCTTCCTGGACTTGATTGACTATTTCCTTTCCCATATTAGGGAAGTTTTCAACTATAATCTCTTCAAATATTTTCTCAGTCCCTTTTTTTGTTTCTCCTCTTCTTCTTCTGGGACCCCTATAATATGAATGTTGGTGCATTTAATGTTGTCCCAGAGGTCTCTGAGACTATCCTCAATTCTTTTCATTCTTTTTTTCTTTATTCGGCTCTGCAGTAGTTATTTCCACTATTTTATCTTCCAGGTCAATTATCTGTTCTTCTGCCTCAGTTATTCTGCTATTGATTCCTTCTAGAGAATTTTTAATTTCATTTATTGTGTTGTTCATCATTGTTTTTTTGCTCTTTAGTTCTTCCAGGTCCTTGTTTAATGTTTCTTATATTTTCTCCATTCTATTTCCAAGATTTTGGATCATCTTTACTATCAATACTCTGAATTCTTTTCCAGGTAGACTGCCTATTTCCTCTCCATTTGTTTGGTCTGGTGGGTTTTTACCTTGCTCCTTCATGTGCTGTGTGTTTCTCTGTCTTCTCATTTTCCTTAACTTACTGTGTTTGGGGTCTCGTTTTTGCACACTGCAGGTTCATAGTTTCCGTTGTTTTTGGTGTCTGCCCTCAGTGGCTAAGGCTGGTTCAGTAGGTTGTGTAGGCTTCCTGGTGTAGGGAACTGGTGCCCATGTTCTGGTCAGTGAGGCTGGATCTTGTCTTTCAGATGGGCAGGACCACGTCCCCTTGTGTGTTTTGGGGGGTCTGTGACCTTATGATTTTAGGCAGCCTCTCTGCTAATGGGTGGGGTTGTGCTCCTGTCTTGGTAGTTGTTTGGCATAGGGTGTCCAGCACTTTAGCTTGCTAGTCGTTGAGTAGAGCTGGGTCTTAGCATTGAGGTGGAGATCTCTGGGAGAGCTTTTGCTGTTTGATATTACATGGGGCTGGGAGATCTCTGGTGGACCAATGTCTGGAACTTGTCTCCCCCATTTCAGAGGCTCAGGCGTGACACCTGGCTGGAGCACCACCACCCTTTCAGCCACATGGCTCAGAAGAAAAGGGAGAATAAAGAAAAAGAAAGAAAGTTAAAAAATAAAATTTAATTAAATTAATAAAGTATTGAAATTAAAATATTATTAAAAATTAAAAAAAGGGCTTCCCTGGTGGCACAGTGGTTGAGAGTCTGCCTGCTGATGCAGGGGACATGGGTTCATGACCCGGTCCAGGAAGATCCCGCATGCCGCGGAGCGGCTAGGCCCATGAGCCATGGCCGCTGAGCCTGCGCATCCGGAGCCTGTGCTCCACAACAGGAGAGGCCACAACAGTGAGAGGCCTGCGTACTGCAAAAAAAAAAGTAATTTAGAAAAGAAAAAGAAAGAAAGTAGAGGGCAACCAAACCAAAAAGGAAATCCACCAATGATAACAAGTGCTAAAAACTATACTTAAAAAAAAAAATGAACAGAGAGAACCCTAGGACAAATGATTAAAAAAAAGCTATACAGACAAAATCACACAAAGAAGCATACACATACACACTCAAAAAAGAGAAAAAGGAAAAAAGAAAAGAACATATATATACTTATATATATATATATATAGAGAGAGAGAGAGAGAGAGAGAGAGAGAAAGAAGGAAGAGAGCAACCAAATCAATAGACAAATCTACCAATGATAATAAGCTCTAAATACTAAACTAAAATAACCATGGAACCAGAAACAAATCAGATGCAGAAAGCAAACCCCAAGTCTATAGTTGCTCCCAAATCCACTGCCTCAATTTTGGGATGATTCGTTGTCTATTCAGGTTTTCCAGAGATGCAGGGTACATCAAGTTGATTGTGGAGATTTAATCCACTGCTCCTAAGGCTGCTGGGAGAAATTTCCCTTTCTCTTCTTTGTTCTCACAGGTCCTGTGGTTCAGCTTTGTATTTGGCCCCACCTCTGTGTGTAGGTCACCTGAGGGCATCTGTTCCCTTTGGGAAGTCTGAGGTCTTCTGCCAGCATTCAGTAGGTGTAGGAGTTGTTCCACATGCAGATGTATTTTTTATTTATTTGTGGGGAGGAAAGTGATCTCCATGTCTTAGTCCTCCACCATCTTGGAGGTCCCCTCTATATAGTACACTTTTAACTGAGAAATTTCTGGTAGCTCCAGAATGAGACTGGTATTTCTACTCCCCACATCCAACCCCACCACCTCATACAGTTATTATTTTTCTCTTTACTGTGTGTTTTGTTTTTGTTTTTAGGCAACAGAAAATAAGTTTTATAATAACTGAAAGGCAGGAAAAGTCCTTACTTATTGAAATGAAATGGAGGATTTCTGGCAGAGACTTCTGATTATCTGCTCTGATCATCTGCTCTTGAGAGACTATTTTGTTATGGTGGAAGGAATTATCTTCCTGATTTCAGAGCTCCTATCTCTGGCTTCTTCTCTTTAGTTACAGCAGAAGCAAGAGACAAGAGAAAGAGAGGGGAGAACATTAGCCTGGGCAGACTGCACTCAGGGTCCCAGTGTGGCTCTGCTTACTCAAGTAACATCATTTCTATAGGTTCCAGTTTCCCATTGTTTAATGACTCAAACAAATGTCAGTTACTGGCTTCTAAATTGTTTGTTTCTTATTGTCCTCATATTTTAAAATATTGAGCAGGAATTATTCATGTTAACATGGTAATTAGAACACATTTTTATAATTCCTGTAAACCTGGTACCCAGTAGCCTCCTTGAGTACCTTGGTGAGTGCTATGAAGTTCTGTGGGGAAAGAGATATTTTTTGGTGGATAACATATAAAGATTGCATATGAAATCTATACTCATTGACCCATCCATGTTTTCTCACATGGTCCTAGTGGGACTATGCTCTGTGGTATACTATGTTGATATGATCATAGGCATTTCATAAAGGATTTATAAAACACTGATACAGTCTGGTGTTTGAAAGAAGAGAGAATTGTGAGGACAAGTTTATAAAGAAGATAAATTACATGGATCATTTTTTACATATCAAAAATCAAAATTCCTCATGAGACTGTCTTTTTTATCATCAATTAGAGAAGGACTATGAAAAAAATCATTAGCAACATATAATAGTGATAAGGTAGATCTGATTATGCAAATAGGAAAAAATGTGGGCAAAATACTAAGTGGATAAGAAAGGGTACAAATTTTGTAATATGATACTATGTGAATGGTATTTTTTTAAGAGCTGTATATTTATTCTGAACACATGATTTGTATGATTTATTATTTGTTAACTTCTAGGATTTCCATTATATAATACAAAGCTATAGTGAACATTCTCATGCATACATTCTTATGTACTTGTGTAAATATGTATTTAAGTTAACTTCCCAGTAGTAGAATAGCAAATTTGGAAAGCATATATATTTTTCATTTTGAGAAGTAATTCATTTTGAGAAATAATCTTTTTTCAAAAATAAAAAAATCAAAATTAATTCTATAATTTTGTATTGATGAGACTGGTGAACTGAATCAAATTTATTTTTCCAGGTCCTCATCCAACTACAACTCCAGAGTCAAGTCATACAGGTTCAGTACCTCTTTATCCTACTTACATTGTTTCAAACTTAATAAAGTGATGGGTGAAAAATGATGTCATGTACTAATTTGCATTTTTAAATTATCAATGAAGCTGAATTTTTTTGGTCTCCTTTCATTTATTTTGGTCCGTTGTTCATTTTCCTATGTGGTTTCTGAAATATTTTTCTTGTTGACTTATCAGAACTCAAGATAAGTTAAAGCCCTTTAAATATGAAGTGGAATTTTCTTCTAAGTTTTTTCTTTGCCTTATTTTACTAGTCAGGTTTCTTTTAAGATTTTATGCTATTGAATATAGATTGCTTTTTATAACTTTTAATTATATAAGTAGTATACTAATATAAATTTGTAAAATTTCAAACATTACAAAAGCATACAGAGTAAAAGATTAGTTTTCCACCTCTTTCTCTGGTCTATTACCTAAATTAATCTCTTTATAGTTTAAGGTGTCTTTTTAATCTATTTCTACACATCAACATTCTTATTTATGTAGGTATACATATTTTGGCTTTTTCTTAACCAAAAATGGCATCATGCTGTTCATATTTTTCTGAAACTTGCACTTTTTCCACTTATTGCCTTGAACTGAGCTGTAGTTAAATTTATTCCCATCTTTTTAAATGATGGTTTTAATATGTACTATATTTCATTTAACCATTCTCTCAGTGGTCATTTATATGTGCAGAATTTTTACATTAATAGGTAGTTGAATGTGTTGATCTTTTTCCTAATGGCTATGAGTGTTGTGTCTTTCTTATAAAAGCTTCAGGAGTTCTCTATGCTGAAATCATGTAAACATTTCCACCATGTCTCCATTTTGAAATTATATAAACATTTCTACCATGTGATTGTGTGATTGCATTAAATCACACACATTCTCACATTCATCTCACATTCTTTATGGTATATGAAATGAGATTGGGTTCCTCCCCACTCCACCTACCTTCATCCAATGGCGAAGTAGCACCATATGTTGAATAAGTTGTCTTCTCTCCAACTGTGTTGAAGTGCCAGTTTTTATTACACATTAAATTCATAGGTGTTCTAGTCTTCTTTCTGTTCCCTTGAATTCTGTCCATTCCTGTGCCAGCACCAAGTTGATGTTTTGATTGCAGTACTATGATATGTTTTAGTATCTGGCAGAACACTTCCTTTTCAGCTTCTCAGGCTACTCTCTATGTTAATTTTTCTAGATCAACTTCTATTTTATTTTACTGACAGTTTTAACTATTTTAATTGTATATTTCATTGGCATTAAGTGTATTCACATTTTTGTGCAACCATTACTACTATCTAACTCCAAAATTTTTTCAGCATCTCAAAATGAAACATTATACCTATTAAACAATAACTCTTCAGTCTCCCTCCCCCCAGCCCTGTTAGCCACTATCTATTTTCTATGTCTATGAATTTGACTATTCCAAGTACCTCATAGACTAGGATTCACTACTGGCTTATTTCACTTAGCATAATGTGTTCTGGCTTATTTCACTTAGCATAATGTTTTCAAGGTTCATCCACCTTGTAACATGTATCAGAACTTTATTCCTTTTATGGCTTAAAAATATTCCATTCTATATACCACATTTCCTTTATTCATCCATTTGTTGAAAGTTTCTTGGTTTGGTTCCACCTTTTGGCTATTCTGAATAATGCTGCTCTGAAATTGGCATTCAAGTATCTGAGTCCCTATCTCCAATTTTGGTGGTTATATACATAGGAATAGAATTGCTGGGTTATAGAGTAGCTCTATGTTTATGTTTTTGAGGAACAACCATAGTGTCTTCCACAGCAGGTGCACCATTTTACATCCCCTCCAGTGATGCACAAAGATTCCAAATTCTCAACCTTTTTGCCAGCACTTGTTGTTTTCTGATTTTTGATAAAATCCATACCAATATATATGAAGTAGTACCTCATTGTGGTTTTTATTTGAATATCTAAAATTATTAATGATTGATCATCTTTTCATGTGCTTATTGGTCTTTTGTATATCTTCTTTGGAGAAATAACAATTCAAGTCCTTTGCCCATTTTTGAATTTTTAAAAAATTTTTTGTTCATAATATATCTTGAATATTAATCCCTTATCAGATATATAATTTGCAGATGCTTCCTCCCATTCTGTGTATTGCCTCTTCACTCTGATGACAGTATCCCTTGTGAAACAAAAGTTTTTAATATTGATGAAATCCAATGTATCTATTTGTTTTTTGTTGCATGTGCTTTTGGTGTCATATCCAAGAAATCATTGCCAGATCCAAATTCATGAAGCTGTCCTCCATGTTTTCTTCTAAGAGTTTTATAGTTTTAGCTCTTAAGTTTCTAGTTCATTTTTGTTCCTTTCTTCTTTTGCTCTCTTTCCTTATGATTTGATGATTAGCTTTAGTGTTATGTTGGATTCCTTTCTCTTTCTTGTATATGTATCTATTACAGAGTTTTGTGGTTCTCATGAGGTTTATATATAGCAATCTATACATATGCATGATTATTTTAAGTTGCTAATCTCTTAAGTTTGAATGCATTCTAACAACCCTGTATTTTTATTCCATCCCACCACATTTAATGTTTTTAACCATCATATTTTACATCTTTTTTGTTTTGTTCATCCTTTAACTACTTATTGTGGTTATAGATGGTTTTACTACTAGTAGGGCTAGTACTATTTGGTAGAGCTGGGATCTGAGGAAGCAGGCTGTGGGTCTTAGGGCAAGTGTTGGCCTACTGGTACGTGGGGCCATGGCTTGGGAGGTCCTGGGGCTGGTGTCAGCCTGCTGGTGTTGTTTTGCCAAAAGCCTTACTTTCAGTTTCAAAGTTCATAGGATTCGCTGGCAAAATAACCACTCTACACTCAATAAACAAGAATTTAGAGAGAGTTTATTGAATTAACAAATATTACAGTATACTAATTAAGAAAATAATAGTATAGGAAAAAATCATAAATACCGAGGTTTATACATCACTGAATTGGGGAGACACCTATATCCAGATCCAAGCAGCGCTGGGAACTCCCTTGAACAGCAATCTGGAGTCCAAATTGGGAAGGTCCCAGGCGGTGCATCCACTCCACGGGTGAGACTTCAGTTTGCCACTTGAAGGAGCCCAGCTTTTAGCACCAGGCCGCAGGCTGATAGCAATCAGCCTACATGCAAGTTTGCAGCTCTGGTTCTTGTCATAAATGCCTTGGTCTTAACTTGTAAGTCTTGGAATGTTCTTGATCCCAAGGGGCTGGCCAGACCCTCAGGGTGCAAGAAGCCCCATGACTTACTCTCTATCTTATCTAGTGGTTTACAATGTGTGCAGGCATCACCCCTGCTGGCCCAGGTGTAGCTCAGCAGTTTGGCATGCAGCCAACTTTAGCGTCATTGTCTGGTCAGAGAGAGGCCTTGTTCCACCTCTGAAGCCTGAACAAGACTACTTTACTAGCTTCCCCAACAGGTGGGCAGGGTTTTTTCCTAACTTGGCTAACTGTAGTGTCCAGGGTGCCCCGGAGCTGGTGTTGGCCCACTGGTGTGTGGGGTCTGATCTTGGTGAAGCTGGCTTAGGAGCCCAATGTTCCTGAAGCTGAAATCAGACTGCTGGTGGGTGAGGCTAGGGCCCATGGGCTTCTGGGGATGGTGCTGGCCCACTAGTGAGCAGAGCCAGGTGCCAGGGTCTCGTTGCAGTATATTGAGCCAGGTCCTGGGCCCTCTGCTGGGCAGGGATGGGTCCCAGGCAGCTGAAGGATCAGGGGTCCTAAGGCAGCCAGCCTCCTTGTGGGTGGGGCTATGTCTTCACTCCAATAACTGCTTGGCCTGGAGTGTCCCAGAACTTGTGCCCACCTGCTGGGGGGCAGGGTCATATCATGGTTCTAATAAGCTAGAGGGAGGATTCCAAAATGGCGTTTGCCAGCACCAGAGTCTTTGTGGTATGAGCTCCCAACAATGGCTGCTGCCACCATCTGTGTCCCCAAGGTGAGTTCCAGTTGCCTTCTGCCTCTCCAAGATCAGCAGGGGATCTGACCCAAGCTCCTTTCAAATTATTGCTTCTGCCCTGGGTCTCAAAAGTGTGAGACATTTTGTTTTCGTCCTTTAAGAGTGGAGTCTCTATTTCCTACAGCTCCCTGGATCTCCCAAAAGTAAGCCACACTGGCTTTCAAAGCTGAACATTCTGGGGGCTTGTCTTCCTGGTGCAGGACCCCTAGGCTGGGGAATCTGATGTGAAGCTCAGACCCCTCCTTCCTTGGAGACAACCTCTGCAATTGTAATGATCCTCCCAGTTTGTGGGTCACCTACCCAGAGGTAGGGGTCTTGTTTATACCATGTCTTTGATCCTCTTTCCTGTCTCATGTTGGTTTCTTCTTTATATCCTTAGTTGTAGAAGATCATTTCTGCTAGTCTTCAGGTCATTCTCATCCACAGTTGTTCTGTAAACAGTTGTAATTCTCATTTGCCCGAGGAAGGAGGGGAAATCAGAGTCTTCCTACTCCACTGTCTTGGCAACTTCCCTAGCTCTTAAGTTTAGTTCTTTGATCTTTTTAAATTAATTTTTGTATATATTGTAAGGTAGGTGTCAAAATTCATTCTTTTGCATGTGGATATCCAGTTATCCAAGAACCATGTGTTGAAAAGATTGCCCTTTCCCCATTAAATGTTCTTAGCACCCTTGTGAACAATCATTTGACCATATAAGTGAAAGCTTATTTCTGAGCTCTCTGGTTTTTGTTTTAATTGAATAGTTGTTTTACAATATTATATTAGTTTCAGGTGTACAACATAGTGATTTGATATTTTTAAAGATTATACCCAATTTAAAGTTATTACAAAATAATAGCTATATTTCCCTGTGCTGCACAATATATCCTTGTTGCTTCTGGGCTCTCTATTCTATTCTATTGGTCTCTGTGTCTGTCTCTATGCTAATACCACTATGTTTTGATTATTGTAGCTTTTTAGTAAGTTTTGGAATTGGGAAATGTGAGTCCTCCCAACTTTGCATTTCTTTATCAAGATTTTCCTGTCTACTTCTACTCCCTTGAGATTCCATATGAAGTTTAGGTTTAATTTGTCTATTTATGCAAAATGCATTTTTATATGGTCAAAGGGTTGCATTTAATCTGTAGATTGCTTTGTGTGGTATTAACAACTTAACAATATTAAGTCTTCCAATCCATGAACGCAGGATGTGCTTTCACTTTTTAATGTCTTCAATTTCTTTAAGCAATGCTTTGTAGTTTTCAGTGTACAAGTCTTTCACCTCCTTCGTTATGTTTATTCCTAAGTATTTTATTCTCTTTGATGCTACTGTAAGTGGAGTTGCTTTTTTTTAATTAATTTTCTTTTTAGACTGTTCATTGGTAGTGTATAGAAATGCAACTGATTTTTCTTTGTTGATTTTGTAGCCTCCAACTTTGTTGAATTAATTTATTACTTCTAACAGGTTTCTGTGTGTATGTATGTGCGTGTGTATATAATCTTTAGTTTTCCACTTAAAAGATTATGTGATCTGGAACAGAGATCATTTTATTTCTTCTTTCCCAGTTTGGATGCTTTTTATTTCTTTTTCTTGTCTAATTGCTCTGACTAGGCAAGAAAAAGAAATTAAAATTTTTTTTATGTTGATAGAAGTGGCAAATGGGAGCATCCTGAATTGTTCCTGACTTCAAAAAAAATTCAGTTTTTCACTATTGAGTGTGATGTTAGCTATTGGTTTTTCATAAATGACCTTTATGATGTTGAATTTCATTCTATTGCAGATCAACTTTTACATGATATTTAAGCCATCTTATGCCTTTTAATTTTAAGTAAAATCACATTGAATCCATAGGCTAATTTTGACATTATACTGATGATAAATTTGTTTGCTGTACCACAGAATATTGTCCCAAGAAATGTTAATGGACAGGAAGAAGAATATTTTGACATTGAATATAAATTTATGATTTTTATGACACTACTTTTTAAGCATTAATATAATTCATGTAGGAAAAATTAAATTATCAGGGATTTTGCACAAAGGCAAAAGCTCAAAACCTATAAATTTATAGGTCATTTTTTTTCTTTTTTCAGCATATCCCAGTCCAAGTGATGAGTTACAGCCTGAACATTTTGAGGATTTAGGTATTATTTTGGTTATAAACAACACTGCATTATGAAACCCTAGAGTTCTACATGGAACTATTTCAATTATCTGTAATTATAGAAGAAAAAACATGTCACAAATTGGTGATAACTGACATTTGTAGTTTTTTTAATAGTGCAGATCCCATGACAAATATAAGTGGTAGTGTATGTAAACATGGAGATAACACAGTTTTCAAGAACTGCCCCAACTTAGGATTCCTAGTGGGGTGAGGTAATTTTCTTAAATGCTATAGTCATGTGTAGGTTAAAATATATAAAATGTAACCTGCTTCCCATGTGATAGTGTTATTTTGTGATGGAGATTTGTAGATAAATTTTCTTTCTTGTGTATACCTTGTATACACAAGCCTTACATGCAATTAGTTGGGTTAGTTTTTTGGGGGGTTTTTTGCGGTACACGGGCCTCTCACTGTTGTGGCCTCTCCCGTTGCAAGCACAGGCTCTGGACGCACAGGCCCAGCGGCCATGGCTCACGGGCCCAGCCGCTCCGCGGCACGTGGGATCCTCCCGGACTGGGGCACGAACCCGTGTCCCCTGCATCGGCAGGCGGACTCTCAACCACTGTGCCACCAGGGAGGCCCGGGTTAGTTTTTTTTTATAACAGGCGGGGGTAGCACACTTTATGTTGCCTTGCATTGTTCACACAATATATGTTAAAAAAAACTTGGTGAAGTATAGTTGTGACATTTAAATGAAATATAATTACTTCTTGATAAGAAAATGAAGAAAAATTGTTATTACTTTAGACTAGTAAAGTTAATCTTTTTATAAAATGTACTTTAGGCTTATGTTTTCCCTCTGAAAACTGGTCAAATTGCCACTGTGTCAAGTGAATCCAGTAATTTGGTAGTATTATTTATTGCTCTCTGGATAGTCAAAAATGCAAGTTTACGTTTCTGTGCATAGTTTTCATCAATGTGCCCTGGTGTTTCATTTATAGTATTAGAGAAAATCTCCTTGTAATTAGGACCGTGTCTTAATTTGGGGGACAGGGAAATAAGGAGGGGTGATGATAGATAAAGCATTGTTTGTGAAGACTGAAAATAACATTTGTGTGATAAATTAATAGAACTTTATTATAATTTATTCAACAATCACACTTTTGGGGGAAAAGTATAAGTTAAATTCCTAACAAAATCATAAGAAATAGACTGAATACTGAGCTATAATGGGACAATATGTTTTTAAAAAATTCTCTTCTAATCTAGTGAATTCTCATTGTCCTAACTACCTTTACTAAATAACCTGGTATGGTAGCTACAGCACACAATGATAATAAGTAAGCTTCATGTTAAGAATTTCACAAGGTGGATCCTAACTCTGGAATCTATTTTGAAGGGTTCTTTAGTCAAAATGACCTGGATGCACTAGCAGTCAAGCTAAAACTAGATTGATAATTCTTTTTCTTTGCTGTAATTATAGCTGATCTGATCAAATTAAAATGCAGCAGCTACTTGGAGACTCCTATGTGCTCAATTATCTTCAAACTTTTCATCTTTCACAGATGGAGCACTCATTGTTGCAATTGTTCTTTCTGTATGTAAGTATTGCAAACTTTGATACCACTTAAATCAAGGTATTACTCTGAAGAAGTGCATTAATTTTTTTTAGTGATTTTTCAATTTCTTTAGGTTTTATAGTGTGAATTTAAGAAAACCAGTTTAGGAAAACATGAGCTTTTATATAATATACTACCCTGTGTTGGTGATTGTATATTCTCTTATATTCTATATGTCCACTTACTAAAAAACCCTAAATAATACATGTTGTTTCAAGATGCTTAGCCATACGAGTTTGCATCCCAAGTATGTTTTGGATAATTTTTTAAATTAATCAAGGACTCCTCTGCCTTACTGTGAACTGTTTAAGTGATTCCAGGGAATTGGATTTAGACAGTGAAGAGACCAGATAGAATAAAAATCTGTATGTGCTTAAATAAAATAACATTTTCTGACCTTGGAAATCTAACCAACACTTATTTCTTCTGCTAGATTTTGAATCTTGGCATTGATTTTTCAGTTACATGTCATTTTCTTCCTGGTTTCTTGTAGTTGCTGCCGTTGCAATAGTTGGTGCCTACCTGTGCAAATTTTCCACGAGGTGGAGAGAGAGGGTACATTAAGGCGTGTTTCTTTAATTTATTGGTCCTTCTCACTCTTAACATAGTTTTATGCAGTTTTGTTTGTACTCTATATTACATGCCAACGTTTTAAAAAATGTGCCTGCATGTGTATGCCATTTGGATTGCATTTCTTTACTAAAAATATTTTCAGCTTCTTTTAATATCAACTCAACAAGAGTAATCTGTGCAGGTTGCTTCATATATTATGATGTAAGAAAAATTTCTGTGGGATTTGAAGTTTAAGTGCTGCAGCAAATCATGGACTGTTATGGGGCCTTCCCTACCCTAGATGTACCCTACTGCCTAGCTTGAACTAATAGCTGAGATTAAATTTAAAACCGTTCACTTTTAACTTTGAAAGCTGTAGTCACTGACATTTTTATGGTGAAAGTTTCATTTGTCTGAATAGCTTAGGTACTTGTAAGAAGCTGCATAGGTGTCTACTTCAAGTACCCAGTTTGATTTCTTTTCATTTAGAGTTGTTATTTACACAAGTAAAACTGGGGAATTAAAAGCAATGCTATTTGATTTCTCTTTTATGTTCTCTTAATTTACTACGTGGCAGTAAAACTGATGGGGTTAAACTAAGTTGCTGAGACAGGTAAGATTTACAAGGCACCTCATTAATTTTGTCTTTGTATTTATATAAATGGAAAAAAGGAAGGGGGCTTAGATTTTTTTTAAGTATTTATCTTCTAAGGAGAATAGGGTTTTCTAATCAAGCTTAAATTTTAATGAAATAATTTACAACTTAATAAAAGACTTAGAATAAATCATGGAGCATAGACTAAGATTAGGTACTTTGAAATTTCTGATTTTTAGTGATTTTTCCCCCCTTTAATTCTTTGGAAATAGTTTTGAAATCAAACTAATACTTTTAAGACTTTTGGAATTCCTGGTTTATTTGTGGTTTTAATATCTAATTTTTATATTAAAGACTGGGCTTGGACTATGTAGTAAAAATACCTTCTTCACTCATATAGAGCTCAAACTTTTTAAATGTTACTTGGTTATCTTTTTAAAATACCCACAATGCATTCATTTGAATCTTAAATTTTATATTTATAGAACATATAATATACACATTTGACTTCTCTATCAGCAGTACATTTTTTAAAATTATGTATACACAACAGTCTGAATAGAAAATTCTATCGGTGAAATATTTTTAAAGGTTCAAAAGCCTTGTGTAGAAATAACCTCTAAAGAAGCGAAACAAAATAGCTTTCTGATCCTCACTCTCCTTCTTTGCTTAAAACATCCGTACACCAAAATACTTAAAGGTTCTCGAACAAATATTAACCAAACTGTCTCTACATACCAGTTAATGAGTCTTTTAAAGCCAAACAATTATCTGAGCATCGCACCACAGGTTAAAGTTTCAGTAGCGTTAGAGATATGAGATCCCATTTCTAATGAGTTCCCAAGAGATGATGCTGTTGGGCCTGGACTACACTTTCAGAAACCGGGGTGTAGACTATTACTGATATGCCCATGCTCTTTAATTTTGAAGAAACACCATCAAACTTATTGGGAAATGTTTCACCTGTTTAAGATAATTGGATTTTTAAAAGACTGCTCATCTATGTGTAAACTCTTCAAAAGAATGTGGGGTAATAACCTAGCTTTAGTTTGCTTTTCTTTTAAAAAGGCAAATATTTTTATTATATTCTTTGCACTGTTTAATGTCCATGTTTCCCCCCCAAATTGCTTTTGTTGTTCATTTAAATTATGATGTAAAATGGTCACAAGTTTAAAGTACTCTACTATAGTTTCCTGTTTCTTAGGTCTCAACTAAGAATAGAATAGGATCCCAGTTGGTCTGATGGCTCCATCTACACCCTCCTTCCTTTTTCCTTTCAATCTCCTTTCTTAACTAACTCTTTCCAGACTTGGAATCCATAGCTTTCCAGACTTGGAATCCATAGCCTTTGCCCTTTCTTTTGCTATTGCATGAGTACTGTTTTGCATATCCTGACTGTGTGGTTCCAAAAACCAGATGCCCTTTGTTTACATAATGTTTTCACTTACTTGCAGTGATTTTCTTTCACAAATGAATGATTTTCTTTACTCCAGTTAAATTATCGCTGGATAAGTGAGAGTTTGCTAAATTCATTAGAATTATTCCATAATTTATATATTTTATAAACTGGGACAAACTATTTTTTCTTTTTTCCATTAAGGATATTTATTTGTTATAAAAAATTTTTAAATATTAAAATTTATTTTATTGAAATATAGCTGATTTACAATGTTTCATTAATTTCTGCTGTACAGCAAAGTGATTCAGTTATACACATATATACATTCTTTTTCATATTCTTTTCCAGTATGGTTTATTGCAGGATATTGAGTATAGTTACCTGTGCTATACAGTAGAACCTTTTTGTTTATCCATCCTATATATAATAGTTTACATCTGCTAATCCCAAATTCCCAATCCATCCCACCTCCACCTCCCTCCCTCTTGGCAACCACAAGTCTGTTCTCAATGTCTCTGAGTCAGTTTCTGTTTCATAAATAAGCTCATTTGTGTCATATTTTAGATTCCACATATAAGTGATATCATATGATATTTGTCTTTCTCTTTCTGACTGACTTAAATTAGCATGATAATCTCTAGGTCCATCCATGTTGTTGGAAATGACATTATTTCATGGTTTTTTTATGTCTGAGTAGTATTCCATTGTATACATATACAGTATCTTCTTTATCCATTCATCTGTCAATGGATATTTCGGTTGCTAACATGTCCTGGCTATTGTGAATAGTGCTGCTACGAACATAGTGGTGCATGTATCTTTTTGCTTTATTGTTTTATCCGGATATATGCCCAAGAGTGGGATTACTGGATCATAGGATAACTCTATTTCTAGTTTTTTGAGGAACCTCCATACTGTCTTCCATAGTGGCTGCCCAATTTACATTCCCACCACAGTGTAGCAGGGTTCCCTTTTCTCCACACCCTCTCTCCAGCATTTGTTATTTGTAGACTTTTTAATGGTGACCATTCTGACTGGTGTGTGGTAGTACCTCACTGGAGTTTTTATTTGCATTTCTCTGATAATTAGCAATGTTGAGCATCTTTTCATGTGCTTGCTGGTCATATTTATGTCTTCTTTGAAGAAATGTCTATTTAGGTCTTCTGCCCATTTATCGATTGTGTTTTCTTTTTTCTTTTTGTTATTGACTTGTATGAGCTGTTTGTATATATTGGAAATTAAGCCCTTGTTGGTCACATCATTTGCAAATATTTCCTCCCAGTCTGTAGGTTGTCTTTTTGTTTTGTTTATGGTTCCTTTGTTGTGCAAAAGCTTGTAATTTTGATTAGGTCCCATTTGTTTATTTTTGTTTTTATTTCTATTGCCTTGGGAGACTGGCCTAAGAAAACATTTGTACAATTTATGTCAGAGAACGTTTTTGCCTATATTCTCCTCTAGGAGTTTTAGATGTCATGTCTTATGGTTAAGTCGTTAAGCCATTTTTGAGTTTATTTTTGTGTATGGTGTGAGGGTGTGTTCTAACTTCATTGATTTAAATGCAGCTGTCCAACTTTCCCAAAACCACTTGCAGAAGAGACTGCCTTCTCTCCATTGTATATTTTTGTCTCGTTCATTGAAAATTAATTGACCGTAGATATGTGGATTTATTTCTGGGCTCTGGTCTGTTCTATTGATCCATATGTCTGTTTTTGTGTTAATACGATGCTGTTTTGATTACTATAACTTTGTAGTATTGTCTGAAGTATGAGAGGGTTATGCCTGCAGCTTTGTTCTTTTTCCTCAGGATTGCTTTGGAAATTCTGGGTCTTTTATGTTTCCATACAAATTTTAGGATTATTTGTTCTAGTTCTGTGAAAAATGTCATGGGTAATATGATAGGGATCATATTAAATCTGTAGATTGCTTTGGCTAGTATGAGCATTTTAACAATAATAATTCTTCCAATCCAAGGGCATGGGATATCTTTCCATTTCTGTGAATCATCTTCAGTTTCCTTTATTAATGTTTTATAGTTCTCAGCATATAAGTCTTTCACCTCCTTGGTCTGGTTCATTCCTCAGTATTTTATTCTATATGTTGATGTGATTTTAAAAGGGACTGCTTTTTACATTCCCTTTCTGGTATTTCATTGTTAGTGTAAAGAATGCAACTGATTTCTGTATGTTAATCTTGTATCCTGCTACCTTGCTGAATTGTTTATCAGTTCTAGTAGTTTTTGTGTGGAGTCTTTAGGATTTTCTATATGTAATATCATGTCATCTTCATATAATGACAATTTTACCTCTTCCTTTCCAATTTGGATACATTTTATTCCTTTTTCTTGTCTGATTGCTGTGGCTAAATCTTCCAATACTATGTTGAATAGAAGTAGTGTGAGTGGGCATCCTTGTCTTGTTCCAGATTTGGGCAGCAAGCCTTTCAGCTTTTCATCATTAAGTATTATATTGGCTGTGGCTTTGTCATAAATAGCTTTTATTACATTAATATATGTTCCCTCTATACCCACTTTGGTAAGAGTTTTTATCATGAGTCGATGTTGAATTTTATTAAATGCTTTTTCTGCATCTATTGAGATGATCATGTGTATTTTGTCTTTTCTTTTGTTGATGTGGTATATCACATTGATTGATTTGCATATGTTGAACCATCCTTGCGACCCTGGGATGAATCCAACTTGGTTGTACTGTATCATCCTTTTTATGTGTTGTTGGATTCAGTTTGCTAATATTTTGTTGAGAATTTTTACATCTATAGTCATCAAAGATATTGACCTGTAATTTTCTTTTTTGGTAGTGTCTTTGTCTGGTTTTGGTATCAGGGTGATGGTGGCTTCATAGAATGTCTTTGGAAGTATTCACTCCTCTTCAATCTTCTGAAAGAGTTTGAGAAGGATTGATATAAGTTCTTCTTTGTATGTTTGGTAGAATTTCCCTGTGAAGCATTTGGTCCTGGACTTTTGTTTGTAGGCAGTTGTATTTTTTTGTTTTTTTTTAACATATTCTATTTGATTTCTAGTGATCGGCCTGTTCAAGTTACCTATTTCTTCTTTTTTTTTTTTTTTTTTTTTTTGGTACACGGGCCTTTCACTGTTGTGGCCTCTCCCATTGCAGAGCACAGGCTCTGGACGCACAGGCTCAGTGGCCATGGCTCACGGGCCCAGCTGCTCCATGGCATGTGGGATCTTCCCAGACCGGGGCATGAACCCATGTCCCCTGCAATGGCAGGTGGACTCTCAACCACTGTGCCACCAGGGAAGCCCTACCTATTTCTTCTTAATTCCATTTTGTTGGACTCTATATTTCTAGACACTTGTCCATTTCTTCTAGGTTGTCAAGTTAGTTGGCATATAATTATTCATAGTATTCTCTTATGGTTTTTTGTATTTCTGTGGTATCAGTTGTTATTTCTCCTATTTCATTTCTTCTTATTTTTTTTTTTTTTTGGGGGGGTCTTCTCTTTCCTTCTTGGTGAGCCTGGCCAGAGGTTTGTGGATTTTGTTTACCCTTTCAAAGAACCAGCTCTTTGTTGGTTTTTATCTATTTTTTTAATCTCTATTTTATTTATTTCCTTTTTGATCTTTATTATTTCCTTCCTTCTGCTGATTTTATGTTTTGTTTGTTCTTTTTCTAATACTTTTAGGTGGTAGATTAGATTGTTTATTTGAGGTTTTTCTTGTTTTTTGAGGAAGACCTGTATTGCTGTGAACTTCCCTCTAGGAATTTCTTTTGCTATATTCCATAGATTTTGTGTGCTTGTGTTTTCATTCTCATTTGTCTCAAGGTATTTTTTAATTTCCTCTTTGATTTCATCATTGACCCATTTGTTTTTTAGTAGAATGTTATTTAGTCTCCATGTAATCATTTTTTTCTCATTTCTTTTTCTGTGGTTGATTTCTAGTTTCATGCCACTGTGCTTAGAAGATGGGCTTGAAATAATTTCTAGATTCTTAAATTTGTTGAGGCTTGTTTTGTGCCCTAGGATGTGGTCAATCCTAGAGAATGTTCCATGTACACTTGAAAAGACTGGGTGTTCTGGGTTTTTTGGTCTTAAAATTTTTCTGGTCTTAATATTATCAATTAAATCTAACTGTTTATTATATCATTTAGGATCTCTGTTGCCTTATTGATTTTCTGTCTAGAAGATCTGCCCATTGATGTGAGTGGGGTGATAAAGTCTCCCATTATTATTGTATTCCTATCAATTTTTCCCTTTATGTCTGTTAGTATTTGTTTTATGTATTTGGGTGCTCCTATACTGGGTGTGTATACACTGATGAGTGTAATATCCTCTTCTTGCATTGTTCATTTTATCATTATATAGTGCCTTTCTTTATCTTTCCTTATGGCCTTTGTTTTAATGTCTATTTTGTCTGATATGCATATTGTGATCCCCACTTTCTTGTCATTTCCATTTGCATAAAATATCTTTTTTCATCCCATCACTTTCAATCTATGTGTGTCCTTTGCCCTAAAGTGGGTCTGTTGTAGGCAACCTATGGTATGCTCTCATTTTTTCAACCAACCTCCCACTCTATGGATTTTCAAGTTGATTTTTTATTTCTTCTTTGTTCCTTTCTTTTTCTTTTTGTTTTTCCTCTTGTGGTTTGATGATTTTCTTTTGTATTATGCTTGCGTACTCTTCTTTTTGGGTCTTGTGAATCTATTGTATATTTTTGGTTTGTGGTTACCCTATTTTTCAAGTATGTTAACCCCTTCCTATATCTACTTGCTTTAGACTGGTAGTCATATAGACTCAAACACATTCTGAAAAAAACCCCTACATTTTCTTACTCTTCTTCCCCACATTGTCTGATTTTGATGTCCTCTTTTACATCTTCATATTTATGTTTTTGCTGTTCATTGTGGTTGTCATCGTTTTCACAAAAATTTCTTCTTAAAATACTGGCTTATTTAAGTGATTACTGGCTTATTTAAGTGATTTACTTTCCAATTGTGATTTTTTTTCTATAGATTCTTGCTTCTTTTCTATTTGGGGAAGACCTGTAAATATTTCTTTTAGGATAGGTTTAATATTGCTGTATTCTTTTATTTTTTGCTTGTCTAAGAAATTCTTTATCTCTCCTATTCTAAATGGTAATCTTGCTGGGTAGAGTATCCTAGGTTGTAGATTTTTCCCTTTCAGGGCTTTGAATATATCTTGTCACTCCCTTCTGGCCTGCAACATTTCTGTAGAGAAATCAGCTGATACCCTTATGAGGGTTCCCTTAAAATTAACTCTTTAACTTAATTAACTCTTGCTGCCTTAAAAGCCTCTCTTTGTCTTTAACTTTTGCCATTTTAATTATAACATGTCTTGGTGTAGGTTTGTTTGGGTTCATCTTGTTTGGGACACTTCATGCTTCCTATACCTGGACATCTGTTTGCTTATTTAGGTTCAGGAAGTTTTCAACCATAATTTCTTCAAATACATTTTCAATCCCCCTTTTCTCTTTCTTCTCCTTCTGGAATCCTTATTATGCATACATTGGAAGCTTTATATTACTGCATAGTTCTCTTATATTGCTTTCATTTTTTTCATTTGGCTTTCTGTCTGTCATTCTGATTGGGTGATTTCCATTATTCTATCTTCCAGATCACTTATTCATTCTTCTGCATTATTCAATCTCCTGTTTATTGCCTTTAGCTCAGCTGTCATCTCAGCAAAGGAGTTTTCTAATTTTTCTTGGCTCTTCTTTATAGTTTCTAGTTCTTTTTACAGTAATGTACATTTCTATAATAGCCTTTCTTAATTCCTTCAGTATTTTCATTATTTCTTTTTTAACTCAGTGTCTGTTAGACTGAAGAAGTCTGTTTCATTGTTTGTTCTTTCAGGTGAAATTTCTTGTTCATTTAATTGGGAGTAGTTCCTCTGCTTCATTTTACTTAAACTTCTCTTACTCTATGAGTTTGGCAGAAACAATTATCTACTATGGTCTTGGAGGGCTATTTTTATGTGGGAACATCCCTGTGTAGCCTGCATGTGTTTAATATTTTTGGTGCAAGGGCTGTTTTTATTATGGATAATTGCTGCCTCTTTTCTCAGTGTGTGCTGGCCATTATCCCCTTGATAGGGGGTGTGACTGGTGTTGTGGTGACCAGAGCCTGTACTGGATATTGATCAGGGCCTTGTCCTTGTTCTGTGGTTGTCACAGCCCTGTCAGGGGCAGGGTCTGCTCCCTAGTTGTTGAACTAGAAGTCCCCAGATCTGTTTCTGAGCTGTGGTGTACAGTAGGTGGGATTGGGGAGCTCCCACTGGGAGAGAAGCCACTGAGTATTCTTCCACCAGGGCTGTCCACTGAGGAGTGTGCTCTGTGTTGCCACTTGTCACCTGTTGTGTGGGCTTACAAAGTACACTGTCATTGACACTGCCCTAAACCCTGCATTAACCATGGGCATGCCGGCAATCAGCCCTGGCATCCCTCAGGTGCTGTTTTCACAAAGCCACCAGCGCAGATCAGTAGGCACAAATCCACTGAAGTCAGGTACCAGTACCACAGTAGTCATGAAACTGGACCCATCATGGGAGCTAAAGAAACAACCCAGACTCTGGCCTGGCCCAGTCTCCACATGCACACACTCAAAGCCCACAGCTGGTAAGGCTAGACCTGTCCCAGCTGTGAAAGTACCTGTTGTTCACTCAGATGTCCTACAGGTGCTGAGTTTACAAAGCCGGAGGTGGTGGCATAGATCAGCAGATCACACAGCCATTGAGAGAGGGCTCAGATTTCAGCTCTGCTTCCAAAGTCATGCAGCCCCTGAGGATCAACTCTGATTTCAGCCCCACCTCTGCATGTAGGCAACTCACTGCTGCTTGAACACCTGAAAGTTCAAAGATGTGGTACCCAGCCAGCTAAGAGCTCACTGAGAAAGAGGTTGCTATGGTGGGCCCTGCCCTTCCCTTCGCTTGCACTCATTAGCATTGAGGTTTCAATGCCGGCAGAACACCCACTCTGAGCATAACAAGATTCAGGCTGTTATGCGGACCCTTCCCCTCCCTTCATGTGACTTTTAACAATGGCACTTAGCTTCTATGGCAGGCATGGGTTTCTTCTGTATACACCCGCAGGTTGTGGCCATACCACACTTCAGCCCCTTCAGACTGTCTCTGCACAACCAACCTCAGTCCTCCCCCTGGCTCTGTCCTCTAAAGCCGAGTTTCAGCACCCAGGTCCCATGCGAACCAGTGGATGCACATCTCAGGCTGGGGAGTGCAGGGTGGTGGCATGGACCATCTGTGCAGGTCTCTCTCTGTTCTGCCTGCTGCAAACTGGTTGGTGCCCTCTCCTCCAAGTGTTTGAAACTCCCTTTCTGTCCCAGCCAATCTCCCCACCAGTGAGGGAGCTTCCCAGGGAGCAGAAACCTTTCTTCTTTCAAAGCTCCCTCCCAGGGATGCAGGTCCCCTTCCGCTTCCTTTTTTTTCTTTCATTCTACATAGTTATGTGGAGATCTTCTTTGCACTTTTAAGTGTCTGAGATTTTCTTCCAGCGTTTTAAGTAGGCATTCTGGGAAAATTGTTCCACATGTAGATGTATCTGATGTATTTGAGGGAGGAGGTGAGCTCCACATCCTTCTATTCCACCGTCTTGATTGGAACCCCTTATTTGTTATAACTTAAAACTACTTTAATGTTATATTAATAATGACTGATCCAGAAACCTTGTAATTTTTAAGCTGTCTGTTGTAATAAATCTTTTAAAATTTGTTTTGGATTTAATAAATCCAGTTCAGGTACTGGGAGTATAAGCCATGCAGCAAAAACTTGAAGGATCAAATTAATTGGAACATTTTTCTACCTGGCACATTCTTCTTGAGCATTCAACAAACTCTTCAAAAAAAATTTAAACAGAAACTAGTAAGCAACAAAGATTTTTTGATTAGTTGAGAGAGCACATGTACAAAATTTAGATCTATTCCAGGAAAATGAAAAGTTATATAATAAGTTATACAGAGATCTTCCCTCAGGTGAAGGCAATTGTGCCACAAGAAGAAACTGTCCTCAATGCAAAAGATCCATCTGAAAATGTATGATGTCATAAAATTGATTTCTGAGACAATCTTACATGGAATTAATACATGGTCTGTGTATTGCCTCAAATTCCAGGGTGCTAGAGACCAGGACAATTTCTCCTCATACAATCTTATTCTGTGAAAGAGAGTTTACATTATTCACTTCAGGCTAAGAGGTTTCAGACGTAAACAGATTGCACACAAATTTAGAATCTGCTTATCTGCTGGATGATCTGTAAGACTTCAAAGGTAAAGTAGCTCCTTGCACCAAATTCCTGTTTCAAGTTCCTAATCAGAATCAGGAGAGCCATAATTTATGAACCTAATTGTCAGCTTACTTTCCTTCTCCTCTACTATTGATTTTATCCCATTTTTATGCCACTCTTGCTTCCTTTTGGTTTGACGTCACTACTTTATTCACTCTTTTCCTTTCCTCTCTTCAGAATATACCTAACTGGTTAGAGCCGCAAGCAAGTATATTTTATTTCTCTCTGAGAAGAGATTAGAGAAAAGTTTGCTTTTGTCATTAAAAGGTATCTGCTTTCTGTTGCATTTCTCTTCAGAGATGTCCTTTTCTGAAATATTTTCCTTCTGAAAAATATTAAATGAATATTTAGATATCAGTAATCTGAGCTAAGATAAGTGGGCAGTAGACATCCAAGAGGACACTTGGATTCCTGTTCCCTTTGCTATAGATTATTGATGTTTCCTCCTACCTTCCCTGTTTTAATGTAAAATAATGTGCATTGACAGGCTCTTGCTTTGATACAGGTGCCAACAGAGTAACGTCCCCCATGTCCTTTGATCAGACTGTCTAGCTCCTCTACCTTCTAGCAGCTATGAATCCAAAACATGGGAGAATGTTTTAGCCCAATGAGAAATAATCACAGAATCTGTTCATTTTAAGTTCAGAGAGGAAAATTGTTCTTTGATACAGCCAAAATACATTTTACTGAAAATTTTAAAGAAATTCACTTTCACCTTGTAAATATTAAGTCTGTAAAGGCATTTATCTGTTTCCCTGACCAGGATATTTTTAGCATATAAAAGACAAACCACCACCAACAAAAAATCCTCAGATTTTGGAAAATCATGAAGTGCATTGCCTTAAGCCATTTAACACCCTCTACCTTCTGTCTCTGAATGAAATGAATTGGAAGTTCATCTTTTGTGTCAGAATGTGTGTCTGCAAAGCTGGGAAGAGGAGATATGTTTCCCACCACTTATAATGTGAGGCGCTGCCCTAGGTTACAGTCACGAGTTTGGGAGCAGATTCTACAAAGGCCAATAAGAAGGGCGATTTCTTAGTAAAAGCAAAGTGGTGACTTTGATTACAGGGGCAAAGGGGAAGACAAAACATACCAAGTAGAATGGTAGTGTGGGCCTACCCAGCCCTATGTATCTCCTTGGTTCTCTTAGGATTCCTTTGAGTCTAAAGCCAACCAGGAAAGTAGCTTTCAGATGGGCCATGAGCTTCAAGTTGTCTGTAAATACTTGAAGTTAACTTAATGAATGCTGAAGGTAATATCACATAGATGTAATTAATAATTCACTTTCACATTTTAATCATCTTCAAATAACTTTGTTTTTATATCAAATGAGTTGTTTCCTTAAGTTTATATTAAAGCTTATTTATCTTTGTCAAACATTGGATTTCTATTTAAAATTCTACTTAAAGAAAAGCGTTTCACTACTACAGAAAAAAAAGTATTGCTCCAAAAAATAGAAAAGTATAGTGGTCTTGGAGGATTCAGTGACAGGCCTAAATATTGAATCACTCTCCACAATATTCTTGAGGAAACTGCTATATAACAAGTATTGTGCTGTGACAGTGCTGGTTCATAGTGATGCCTCCCCTACCAAGAGAAATATTAATCTCCAAGATTAACACGGTTAGCTCTTACATGGGGTAGGTACCCCGAAGTGTTTGCTGGGGCAGGCATACTGTAAACAAACGACGGGTCCATATTTGGTTGTAGTCTGTCTGTTGTAATCAGTTTCCTAAGCAGGGACTGGAACTGCATTTTCCAGCTCCAGAGTCAGTAGCTCTGAGTGGCTGACAAGGACATCAAAAGTGGATCATGCTAAGTAAGATGAGCTTGAGTGCACACTACACACCAGATTCAATGCCTTAGTGCAAAGAAATGTACAATCCATGGATACTGGAGTAAGTAAAAATATTAAAACTAATTTTCCTGCTTCTTTTCCTTTTTTTGATGTGGCTTCTAGAAAATTCAAATTTACCTGTGTGACTTGCATTATATTTCTATGGACAACGCTGGACTTGAGTAATAGATTTTAGAAAGCTGCCTGTTGTTACAAAAAAAGTATGATGTGAGTTTCAGTTACTTAGGAGATTCTAACCAGAGCACATGATTTCCTTGACAGTGGGGGGTAAATGAGGCATTACTTAACTTGAACACTCTTGGAATCATTACCTTTTTAAAGGTTTCATCTCAGAGCCACATTTTAAATTGCAATATTAGGAAGACGTGTGTTTCTCTCTAGTCTTTCTCATTGGCCCTAAATTAAGGGAATATTTACTAAGTATATGTGACTGCTCTATTTCTTGTTTTGGAGGTTATCATAAATACAACACAAGGATAGAAAAAGGTTTCTGGAGTGAGACTGGTTGAGCATTTGAAATTACTTTAAAAGGGTCCTTTGTTTCCTAGTTCAGTGACTCTTACTACTATAAATGCAGTTTTTTTAATTGTCCATTTTCTAACTGGGCTCCTGGAATTTAATTTATGTACTTAATCACATTCGTCTCTGATGCTATCTTTTTATCTTACCTTGTAGGGAAACAGAGGTTAGCGCTGCATCCACCACTTACCAGAATAAATCACCCACTCCAGCAGAGCAGACACACTAAATGGTTTCCATAAATCCATGTATCTGTTTATCTTTGATTCTGTTAAAATGTTAAGATCTACAGTAAATTTGTACAGCTACTATGAAAAACAGTATGGAAGTTCCTCAAAATATTAAAAATAGATCCACCTTATGATCCAGCAGTTCCATCTGGGTAAATATTTGAAGGAAACGAAACCACCATGTGGAAGAGATAACTGTACCTCCCTGTGTACTGCAGCATTATTTAAAATCACCAAGGCAAGGAAACAAACTAAGTGTCCATTGATGGATGAATGGACAAAGAAGATGTGGTTTATATAAACAGTGCAATACTATTCAGCCATGAAAAATAAGGAAATCCTGCCATTTGTGACAACACTAACGGACCTTGAGGGCATTATGCTAAGTGAGTAAGTCACCCAGAAAGATACAAATATTGTATGATTTCATTTATATGTGGAATCCAAAAATCCACATTCATAGAAAAAGAAAGCAGATTTTTGGTTGCAAGAGGTGGGAGTTGGGAGGTGGTGGAGGAATTGGGTGAAAGGAGTGAAAAGGTACAAAATTCCAGATATAAGATAAACAAGTACTAGGATATAATGTAAAGCTTGGTGACTATAATTAGTAATGCTGTATTGTATACAGTTGACACTGTATCCAACGGCTCTGCATCAGCATCCTTGGATACAGAGGGCCAGCGGTGTTATGCCATATTATATGAGACTTGAGCATTTGGATTTTTAATTGCAGGGGAAGGAGGTGGGGATTGGGAACCAATCCTCCTCGGGTATCTGACTGCATTGGCAATTTGTTAAGGGAGTAGGTCTTAAATGTTCTGATCACAAGGAAGAAAAAAAATTTTTTGGTGACTATGTGAGGTAATAGATGTTAAAAAAAATGTATCATTTCACAATGTATACATTATCAAATCATGCTGTACACCTTAAACTTATTCAGTGTTATACAGGCATAACTAGTTGTCTTGCTCCTCACTTTGTTGCACTTTGCAGATATTGCATTTTTTACAAATTGAAGGTTTGTGGCAACCCTGCATCGAGTAAGTCTATTGGTGCCATTGTTCCAACAGCATTTGTTCATTTCAGGTCTCTTTGTCACATTTTGGTAATTCTTGCAATAATTCAAACTTTTAAAATTATTATTCCATTCATTATGGTGATCTGTGTTCAGTTGTCCTTGATGTCACTACTATGACTCACTGAAGGCTCAGGTGATGTTTGGCATTTTAGTAATAACGTAAGTTTTAATTAAGCTATGTACATTGTTTTTTAGACATAATGCTCTTGCACTCTTAATAGACTACAGGATAGTGTAAACAGAACTTTTATATGCACTGGAAAAAACAAACAATTCATTTGACTCACCTTATTGAGATAAATCGCTTTAATGCAGTGTTCTAGAACCAAACCCACAATGTCTCCGAGGTATGCCTGTATGTCAATTATGTCTCAGTGAAACCAGAAGGAAAAAAATGATCTACAAAAGTTATTCTCTGGTTTCTCTCACTCTCATGTATGCAACTGTTAAGTAACAATACTAACATTTTACTGCAGTTAAATGTAGTCATCATCCTTTATGTAGGAATGACAATTTGGAATTGAACATCTTGCCTATTTTCCCTTAAATAACACTTGTATTTATAGGGCAAGTCAACACAGTATCCCCGGTAGTATTAAAGTGAGAAAATGTGGTTTTTAAATAAAATCTCCAAACTCAGAGAAATATAATTCAAAATGAAATTAATTAATTAATTAAAATTCATTTGTAAAGAAAGTGATTTTGAACTCTTTTCTATTCAAAGACTAAAGCCAACTCTTAAGATTCATTCCTCAACAGCCACAAAATGTGTTTATATATTGTTTATTATAAGAAGCTTTACAAATGTGTGTACACTACTTCAGCCCTTAGGCATTAAAAACAAGAACACTGAATATTGGGAATTTGAACAAGTTTGACTTCCTTAACTAAGAATATCACTGGAAAATACTCTTACACTTTAGTAGGTTAAAATACTATTTTTAAAAAATGTGTAACCTCTTGGTGATTTAGAGAAGCTATACAGTTTATGTCTGGCATTTTTTCTTCACCCCTTTTAATAAAAATTAGCCAGTCTGAAAAATCAAGAAGAACTCAGCATAAATTTCAGGCTTCTGTACAAAGTTAGAGGGCTCTAACACCCATAGCAGGAATGCCAGCTCAGGACAAAGTTAACACTGTGGGCTTGTAGTTTTCTTAAAAAGAATTCCATTCTTTAAGAGCGTTCGAGTCCACCCTAAATTCTGGCTATAGGTGGTTTTCTCTCCCCACCTGAATCTTTATTCAAGTTGCATCAGAATCTGAGTGTCACCTCATCTGTAAAGGGCAGGGTAAAAATGAAGCCCCTTATTTCAGAAAAGCAAACTTAACTTTGTGGATTTGCTGTAGGTCATACAAAGGGATGGAAAGAAGAAAGAGCTCAGATAGTTCTTGATGCTCAGGTGGGACAGATCCCAGCCCTCTTCTCTGTCCTCACACCAGGCAGGGCCTCCTTCAAATGAGCCAGGGGCCAAAGAGGAGGGACTGCTGCTCTAACTCAAATTTACATTTTTACATGTTTTGCTTCACACTTTTTTAGTTACTTTTTTCAGTTACAGCACAAATTGGGCCAAAGAAACGTTGCCTTGAGAAGGATATGAATGAAGAATCAAGGGTGGACCAGAGTAAATATTGCTTTACTCCCTAAGGACATGTTTGTAAAGCCCTGTAAGTGGTCTTTCTCTTTGTAATCTCAGGCAAGGCACTTTAGGAAGATAATTCTGCACAGAATAAATTCAGGAGTTCTGAAATAAATATAGAGTTGAAGTTTTGCTGTACCCACTTTCACACGCTTTTCAAGAATGCAGCACTTGCTTAGAAACAAGGGGTGGCTGTAAGTACTTAATTTTTAGAAACCCTCAAGGAGGTATTTTTCAACCAAAGATTATTATGCTTACCAAAATAAACTGACTTTCATAGTAGTTTCAAATTTAGTTTTTCCAATTTAATGTATTTATATGTGAGATTGAAATATGTGTGGAAATATAAATTATGTTCTCTTTGTCAAATATTAATTTGCCAATTACTTAAATATATGGGGAAACCATTTTTTCTCTAGAAATGTTTGTTTAAATGAGAGAGGGACAAGTGTATTTGAATTTAAAGCTTTCTTAAAACTTCAAGATTGTATCCCCAGTGAAATGAGAAGTCTCGTGTCTGTATTGTTCATTTTTTGTGAATTGGTCCTTCAAATGTATTAAAAAAAATAAAATGTCATTATGGAGAAATTTCATTTGTGATAATGCATTTATTTCCAGTGTGTTTTATCTCAAATCGGAGTACGCTTCTAATGGGGCCCACCTTCTGTAAGCATTCCCCTCCGACAATCACCACTCCTGCCCCTCCCATCTCAGTCAGAGCCTTAACTTAAGCCTGTACAGGCTTCTCCCCTCCCCAGCGGTCACGTACCTCCGCTGCTCAAAGGTGCTCAGTCCTACCGCCATAACCCACAGCATAAAGTCCATTTCATGAAAGATACTTGAAAGCTTTCTACAGTTAATTCCCAACTTTTCTTCCCAAGCCCTCTCTTTCTGCAAGACTTCAGATAACCTGCTCTCAGTCAAGCCAGACCATCCGTCCTGTGCTGTCTGCTGTATTCCTGGTTCACTATTGGCTGAAGCGCCTCTGGTCTTGTCTGATCCTGGGCATCTTCCAGGACCCAGCTCACAGAGCCCATCCTGTGCAGCACTTCCTGATTTCTGCCCAGCTTTCAGCCTTCGTTATTTCCTGACCTTGAGTTAACCACGTTCAAGTATCTATACCCGTGTATGGGAGAAGACATATCTTCCACATCACATTAATGCATGGGTGTGGCTGAGTAATTAAAAACCCAAATCCCAACCATGAAAGCATAACATGCTTCTGAACCATGGCTGCACACTGGAATCCCCTGGAGACTTTTACTGATGCCGGGGTCCCACGCCCCAGAGATCTGTCATGTCGTTGACCTGGGGTGCGGCCTGGGCATCAGGCTTCTGTCAAGCTTCCTAAGTGATTCTAATATTCAGCTAAGCGTGAGAACCTCTGCATTAGTGGTTCTCAAGCCTCAGAGTCCACTTCTACGTGTGAACTTATAAAGACAAAGGTTAAGTGCTTATATTTACAAGAGAAAATTGTGGTTTTGTAATTCAGCCTATTAAAGAAGTCAGGAAATGACTAAGATTTGAATTAAAATCTTGTTGCCTGGCTAAGCAATGGAAGCTATCTGTAGTTTAAAAAAAAAAAAAAAAAGAAGCAATCTTTGTAATACCATCACTGAGTGAAAGTTAGGGTTGCCTATAAATAAAGAAAACATTTTGTCAAATGTCATTTGCCTATAACTTGAGACTACTGTATTTTTTTAATTGTCATAAAATATACAGGGAGAGCTTTTAAGGTGAAAATAAAAGTTTTCTGCAAGAATGCTAAAGAGACATGAGATAGGCAGGAAGTTGAATTTTCATTGTTAAAGTACATTCTAGGGTTTAAGGAAAATAGGCAACTCTGGTGCTGCATTCTAAAAGTCAGTAGTGCCTGACAGCTAGCATTTTAATGAAAAATGAAATTTTATGCATATTTTTAAGACTTGCATATTTGTACTCACGGGCAACATTTAACATAAAGAGTCTACTGACTCCCAGAAATGATACAAAATTGATCTTTACACAAAGATGTGTAAACTGCATTGCTTTCATCATTTCCAGGCTCATCTGGAAAAGGTTACCCTAGAATGAAGTGGTCAGCCTTTTATAATCTTAGCACTGCTGCCCTCCTGTGGACTGTTAGGGCATTTAACAGTCCCTTCCTTAGTTGTTCAAACTTTGCCATTCCTCAGAGGTTTCAGACCTTGCTGTGATATCTAGAAGTCATTTTCAATTATATTTTAATTAACTAGCCCTTTTCTACTTACCTTCTAAGAAATTAACTTTTTTTTTTTTTTTTTTTTTTTTTGCGGTACGCGGGCCTCTCACTGTTGTGGCCTCTCCCGTTGCGGAGCACAGACTCCGGACGCACAGGCTCAGCGGCCATGGCTCACGGGCCCAGCCGCTCCGCGGCATGTGGGATCTTCCCGGACCGGGGCACGAACCCGCATCCCCTGCATCGGCAGGCAGACTCTCAACCACTGCGCCACCAGGGAAGCCCAAGAAATTAACTTTTTAAAAACGGCTAAACTCTGTCCTTTATGGCATACAAATGGGAGAAGCATGATATAGGGATCTGCAGTCAATAAAGTATTTTCCTTTCCTCTGGCTTACATACAAGCAGAAGGTGACAAAATTGCTTTAAGTATGGATCACATTAAGAAAGTTACCCACCCTGCTTCTTCACTTGCTAGCCAGAGAAAATCTGTATGGGGTGGTAAAACTTAGGGAAGCGGGACCCATGCCAGACAAAGCCTTTTCTGCCTAAGTGGAAAGCATGGTCTCAAAAAACCAGACTCAAGATGTCTCCAAACGAAAGATTCTGCTTAGCAATTTATTAGCAAAAACTACCTTGGAATGCTAATTTTAGGTAAAGAGCTGTCAACCTCCAGGTGCATAATGAAAAATAATCCTGCTGAGTGGCCCTTCAGTTACAAGTAAGGGGCATGCATTTTGCTTCTCATGACACATCCATGAGCACTGTTTAAAATCAAGCATTCATGGGAATACCAGAAACTACTTTTATGGAAAAGATATCCCAAGCCATAGTTTTTGTGCTTTGATGCTAAACTCCATCTTTTGGCACTTTCTTATTTGGGGACTGGAATCACAGCAACCTGCTGGCAGAATCCGTGAGTTACTTGCTTTATTGGTGATACCTAGGCTGGAGCTAGGGACACAGTAGGTGAATCAAAAGTTGTTCAGTTTGTTACAATTGACCCAAAGCTGTTATGCCCACAGGTCTATTGTAGCTACCTCAGCAGAAAGGTGAATAAAACAATTCAGGGTCTTAACCGGTCCCGCCACCGCATCCTGGGGATTAAAACATGAATTCTCCAGTCAACAGCCTGAAACAGCACTGCAGCTGCAGTGAAAGGATGCATCCCATTCACAGGGAAGTTCTCCTAACAGATGCTTCACCTGTCCCACCCCCACCCGATTGGGCAGGGCAGCCAGCTGGGGGAAGACTGGTAGGAGGTGGACTTAGAAAGGCTTCCCAGGTGGCTGAGATGCCACCACTTATGGAGAACCACTGGAGTGAAATAAAAGTCCTGCAAGTGGGTCAGAGCTGGCATTGCAGCTCCTGTGCAAAAAGGTCCATGAAAGGGACACAGCCCTCCTACCTAAAGAGTCCCCAAGTTTAATCCCCTGTGAAGTCAAATGTGGCTCATCTCTGAATACCTTTACAGAACTGGTTCACTCTGTCTACAAAGGTTGATAGAAACAAAGAACCAAAGTAGCAATACTCCTGCATCTCTTATAATGCAGCTGAATTCATCAGTGCTCCTCCACGGGCCATGTGAGTACAGGCTCAGGTATGCCAATGTTTCTGAGGGAACACTGACTGCAGAGGCTCCAGGGCTGCAGCCCACTGGGAACAGAGGTCAGTTTCCCATTCAATAAGCAGCATCCTTCAGCCCAGGTCTGCAACGTGTCTCTCTTCTGTAATCTTTTTTCTCACTTTATTTCTTGGCTCATAGAATTTCATTCCTGTCTTCATAGGCTACATTTTTAATATCTGTCTGCTGTAACTGACTTCAAATTCTTTATGAAGTAGGTAAGATCTGCACAGCAAATGAACTTTTCAGGACCCCACTAATCATCATCATACAATTAGGAATGAAAAATAAAAGATAGAAAACAAAGACATGATAAATTGAATATAGTAAAACATTTACTAAGGTCAGGACACGTGAACAGAAAGATAATTCAACAGCAACCAATTTATAGAGTTTATAGAACTACCATATTTCGGCCAACTGAGGACATCAGATAAACTTCAGTGATTTGCTTCTAAAAATCCATTAACTGATCTATTACCCGTTCATAAAGTATTGTAGATGTAGTTAAAGAAGCTAGCAGGAAAAAGCATAACCTTCCTTCCCCTCTCTCTGCGCATCCATCTTCCAGGAAGCCCCAGGCTGTTGCTGACCAGACTTGGCATGAGGCCTCGAGGCTGCTGCTTTTCCCCCTACATCATAACCGATTTCAAATGGTGCTAGACAAAAACAGACTCTGAACACCAGGAGAAATCGGTCAGCCTGTGTAAGAGATGGGTCCAGTGGTGCTCGGTGGGGTCCGGCACCTTGACAGTGCAGGTGGCAAGTCTGATTTCAGCTGCTCGGCAACTGCAGCTGAATGTTTCACGGCATCTAGGAGCAGGTGGACAGTGCTGATGTGATGAGATAGTCCTTCTGGTCCACACCCCTCCCCTTGCCTATTGCAATCAAGTACCCAACCCGGCATTGGCCTAGCGTGTGCTCAAAGGCCTTACCAACAGGCTACTGCTAGGGGTTGCCGCTCCCTGTCAACAGAAAGACAATCACAACCTCTGGCTCTGCTCAAGGCTCTGAGTTTCTGTTGAACACAACCCCATCCCTGCACTGTCCCCTTCCACAACCCAACACACTCAAGAGTGTACTTTGATTCTCAAGTTCTTCCTTTTCTTGAACCGGCTCAGGTGGCAGAAGGAGGGAAGCTGATCCCACGAGCAGCAGCTCCTCTGCGGTTGGCCTTTTGCTGTGCTGCAATTCTTACTCCTAAAACACTGATTTCAAATGGTGCTAGATACAAAGATGGAAAAATCTAAGCCACCATGTGAAACCAGCTTCCAGAAGAAGAGGATCTCACTGAAGAAAGAAGGGAGATGCGATCGGAAGACCCAGCCTCTGCCCCGAGCAGAGGTGTCTTCTTGCAGTTCCACTTGTGATGGGACATGATATATGGATCCATTAGAAAGGCACAGAGAAGAGTTACAAAGTGATGCTCAAAGAACATGAAAGTCAGAGCTGATAATTTACATAGACAATTGCAATACAAAACTCATGAATTCTAAGTTATTTAATTCCATAACCAGTCCCTACAGATTATTATATATATGACAAAATAAAATAGCCAAAGCTGTTACTAAACTGGGTTAATATGTACATTAGTATTGCCCTGCTTTGTAAACTATTTCACAGTGTGCAAAGCATTTTCCGATATTATCTCACGTCATCAGGAAACAAGCACCCTTTCTGCCTGTGAGGCTCTAGACACTACACAAAGGTGGGTTTCACCTGAGCCAGGGCAACTCTTCCATGTGTCCTAGTCACATAGATCATGGACTCCTCCTTCCCAGCCATAGGTGAGTGGTCAGGACATTCAAATATGACCCTGTTAATTGCCAATCTTATTTATTCTCTACTGTGACACAAAAAGATTAGTGTCTTATAATTGTACTAAGTAGATAATCCTCTAATAAAAGAATGGAGTTTTGTTTTGTGTTGTTTTCAAATTCTGCCTGAAAATTAGGTTTGCAAATGGTGTTCAAATTAGATTTCCCATCTCCTACTTGCACCATCTTTTTTGGTTGTTTGAAGCTAAGAAAATATGTCTGTATTTCCTCTGATACCATAACCAGGAGAAAGAAGAATCTGCATCTCTCCGGTTCCCTACCAATTCTTCAGGACTCTAGATAAACCCTTCTACTTTTTATGCCTCCTGGACATAACATCATGTGCTGCTCTAGGGAAGAGAAGGAAATAAAATTTGAACACCAAGCTGTGCTCTTGAATTCTCACAACAGTTTTGCGGAGTAGGTAGTATTCCCTTTTTGGCAGGAGAAGAAACTGATCCTCAGTGTGGTTCAAAAACTTGTCCACAGTCCCATGACTAGTGAATGGTGTTGTTCCCAGATCTAACTCCAAAGCCTGTGTTCCTACCCCTCTACCCACTGCTGCCTGCTTTGTAGTTTGACTATCGTCTCATTCTGTTCTTGAACTTAATTATGAGCAAGTTTGAGGGTAAGGGAAGTCCTAGGCAATATTTCTGCATGGAAGTGGGGCATTACTGACTGTACAACACATTAAACTTGGGTAGAGATGAGAGCACGCCTGGTTCTGCAAGGAGCCAGTGCTTTGATACTTGCTTTGTTCTCCAGCACCCTGGTGCCTCTGTGGTCTCCACTGCACGGCTGTGGGAGGGGAAGACGCTGGGGATGAACTGCCCCGCAGTACCTGTGCTGGACGCCTGAGCGATCCTGACAGCAGGCAGCACTAGGCTCTGCAGCCCGTGGGATGAGAAAACAATTCTTTAGCCATGAATGACCTTTGTTGTAAGATGCAGGGTAATCTTTTTCAAAGCAGCGCTCTGTGTCTGCTTGATTCTGAGGTTGTATGGGGTTTCCTCAAAGTGGTCAATTCTGTGGAACAATCAGAAGTATACAGGACATTCAGTATGCTACACTCCAGTCTGAATCTTAAAAACAAATGTAAATTGAACTGTACACCTCATCCCAAATTCTGCTGCTTTTCTGTAGGAAAACCTCCAGAACTCTTCAGTGGCATGGTGCAAATTAACACAGATGCCCAGCTCAGATTAACAGTTAAAAATTCTTGTAATGAAGGGTGAGTTGTGAGAATTATCTGTGGAATGTGAGTTCCAGAACAGAAATGCCAACCTCCCACCCATCTGCAAACCAGAATGTAGATATCTGTACTTCAAAAAGTAAGCAATAGGGGCTTCCCTGGTGGCGCAGTGGTTGAGAGTCCGCCTGCCGATGCCGGGGACACGGGTTCGTGCCCCGGTCCAGGAAGATCCCACATGGCACGGAGCGTCTGGGCCCGTGAGCCATGGCCACGGAGCCTGCGCGTCTGGAGCCTGTGCTCCGCAACGGGAGAGGCCACAACAGTGAGAGGCCCGCGTACCGCAAAAAAAAAAAAAAAAAAAGTAAGCAATAGGACTTCTGGGTCAAGATGGTAGCTTGAGCAGAGGCATATGACCAAGGAATATAAGAAAGAAGGAGTAATCCGTACCTGTATAATAAACAAACTAGGGGAAGGCACCATGGTGCCGTTGCAGGTAGTACATGAGAAACCTAGCAAGATATTCACTGGATAAAAAGAATCAGACTGCCAAATAAGTTAAAGGAAAAATGCTGGTTGAACCATGCAAACATCTTTAACTGAGATCGGGGCGGTAGAGCTGATTAGAGGATCCTGGGGCAGGGTTTAGAAGGGTAATCTTAAATGTTACAGTAGCTTTAGGAAAGGTAAGTGTTAAAGTGCACACAGTGTGGGGACCTGAACGGAGTTCTTACCCTTGACTTTTCCCTGGGCTGGGGAAACATGCTAGAAACCATTCCCTCAACTTAAAGGGAGCAATTAAAGGATGTGTGCTAACCTGCAGCTGTTGCCACAATAAAGTCAGAGGAAAAATGACATCTATATTAAATCTTCCTGAGAAAAGTGTCCCTAGTCTTCAGCCCCATCCTATTCAACCCAAGATATTGTACCTATGATCCAGCAAGTGTAAACTAAGATAAATCAATATTTGCCTCTTCTTATTTGGTCTGAGCCTGGGAGATTTTAAAGCTTTCCATACAATCTCATCATCCATCCCTTCTCACCCCCCATTTGAATAAGCCTAACGCTCTCTCTGTGGTGAGCAAACAAAACATCACTAAACATAAAGGAAGATACTGCAACTGAAAATAAGAGACCAATCTGAGAAATCAGAGACAGTATTCCTCTACAAATCAATGTACTGCAATAAACAAGGGAATAACAAGTCCAAAACATGATATTAGAAATCTCTCATATGTTTTTGTAACATAGAATTCATAAAACAATGAGGCATTTGTAAGATATAATGACTTGATATCAAGAAATTTTACAGGGCTTCCCTGGTGGCGCAGTGGTTGAGAGTCCGCCTGCCAATGCAGGGGACACGGGTTCGTGCCCCGTTCCGGGAAGATCCCACATGCTGCTGAGTGGCTGGGCCGGTGAGCCATGGCTGCTGAGCCTGCACGTCCGGAGCCTGTGCTCCGCAATGGGAGAGGCCACAACAGTGAGAGGTCCACGTACAGCAAAAAAAAAAAAAAGAAAGAAAAAAAAAGAAATTTTACATATGAATAAAACATAAGAAAGTCTAAAAACAGCAATAATCAATAGGTTATTAAATCCAGAAAAAAAACCCAAAGAGATCATGAGAAAACCGGATTAAATTCTTCATAATTAACCATGGACAAAACTGTAAATTATATATACACACACACATATACACACATGCACTCACACGTGTACACAGATCTAGATATGAGAAAAATAAAAGAAAGAAAGAAGAGGTAAAGCATTAATTAGCAAATAATGAAGATAGTTTCCCAGACTAGGAAGAAAAAGACTACATTGTTTGAATCTTTAAGGCTTACTAAACAAATGCAAGTTTGATGATAAGAGGCCCTGCCCTGCATGGAGAAAATTTATGAAATTCAGATATTAAAAAATATTGTAACTATCCAGAGATTTTTAAAATATACAGAAAAAGAAGAAATTCATATTGGTATCAAATGTTTTTTTCGTATATTAAATAACAGAAATTAGTGTTTTGAGAGAAAATATTATGGCATAAAATTTCTGTACTCATGCAAGCTACCATTTATCTACAAGGCACAGATAAATAGTCTTACTTGAGCCAGAATCCAAAACATCCACCAATTAGATATACTTCCTTAAAAAAAAGAATAATTCTTACAAACCCATGGGGAATTTTTAAAGAAGAAATCAAAGAAATAGTAATGAGGCACCAAACTAGTTAAATAGTGTTTTTTAATATGGATCTGAAACTAGATATAATGGCAGGACTAATTCTTGAAAGAGAACTCATGGACCATGAAAAGAAGAATAATAAACTTGATATAAAATAATAGATTTTGTCACTACAACTAGGAAGTTGGGATGAAGTAAAGATAAAAACTATGCTTAACTTGTAATACATAGGGGATAAGTAGAAAACACATATTCTTGACATGATAAAGAGAAAATGGTATTCCATACTAGCATAAAATCGAAAAATGCAACTTCAAAATCACAAGGACAATCAAAACAGCAAAACCACTTGGTTCATGTAACAAAAGAGGGATGAGAAAAGGAAGAGCAAAGACGCTTTCTATCTCTCTTGCTGGAAACAGCATCAGCAGAGCAAGAATGGAGCTAGTCTTGTACAGTGTTGTGTTCTAGCCCTTGGAATTGTTAAATAAATAAAAGGGAAAGAACACTACAAGCAAGATCAAACACGTCAGTTACAACAGTACATGTGAACAGCTTAAATTCCCCTTTTGAAGGACAATACTTTCTAAATACAGTCAATGAAAACTTCAAGCTACATGATATTTGAAGACACATTCCTAAAATAAAATGACACAGAAAAATTCCATTTATAATAACATCAAAAACAATAACATTTTTATACATATATTTCACCAAGGAGACAGAGACATACACTGAAAACTATAAATTGTTGCTGAAAGAAATTAAAGATCTAAATAAATAGAAAAACATCCATATTCAGGGATTGGAAGACATTAATATTCTCAAGATGAAAATACTGCCCAAAGTGATATACAGATTTGATTCAATCCCTTTCAAAATCCCAACAGTACTTTTTGAGGAATGGAATAAACATCCTAAAATTCATTTGGAATTTCAAGGGACCCAGAATAGTCAGTCTTGAAAAGAACAAAGTTGGAGGACTCACACTTCCTGATTTCAAACTTACTACAAAGCTACAGTCATTAAAACACTGTGTAACTAGCATAAGGTTAGACATACTGCACAGGGAATAGAGTGATAGCCTAGAAATAAACCTGTATATTTATGGTCAATTGATTTTCAACAAGAGTGCCAAGACCATTCACTCAGGAATGAACAGTCATTCAACAAATCGTCACGGGAAAACTGGATATCCACATGCAAGAGAATAAAATTAGAGCTTTACCTTATACCATATACAAAAATTAACTCAAAATGGATCACAGACCTGAATTTAAGATCTAAAATTATAAAATTCTTAGAGGAAAACTGTAGGGGCAAATCTTCCCAATCTTGGATTTGGCAATGGTTTCTTAAGTATGACAGCAAAAGCATAAGCAACAAAAGAAGACATAGATAAATTGGGCCTTACTAAAATTAAAAATCTTTGTGCAAGACACTGTCTAGTCTGTTTGGGCTGCTATGACAATATATCAGCTAAACAGCTTATAAACAACAGAACTTTACTTTTTATCCATTTAGAGGCTAAAACTCTGAGATCAGGGTATCAGCATGATCAGTGAGGTTCTTCTTCCAGGTTGCACATGTCTCGTCATGTCCTCACATGGTGGAGGAACTAAGAGCTCTGTGTGGTCCCTTTTATAAGAGTACTAATCCCATTCATGAGGGCTCCATCCTCATGTCCTAATAACCTTCCAAAGGCCCCACCCACTAATGCCATCACCGTTGTAGGTTAGGATTTCAACATATGAATTTTGGGAAGATAAAAACACTGAAACCATAGAAGACACCATCAAGAGAGTGGAAAGACAACCTACAGAATGAGAAAAAAATTTTCAAATCATATATCTGACAAAGGTTATATATCCAGAATATATAAAGAACTCTGTAATCCAACAATAAAAAGACAAACAATCCAATTTTGAAATGGGCAAAAAACTTGAATAGACACTTCTCCAGAGAAGATATACAAATGGGCAATAAACACATGAAAAGATACTAAACAGCATTAGTCATTTGGGAAATGCATATAAACCCACTTCACACTTCCTAGGATGGCTTTAATAATAATTTGTTTTAAACTGAAAATAAAAAGTGTTAGTGAGAATGTGGAGAAACTGGAACACTTACACATTGCTGGTTGGAACATAAAATGGTGCAGGCACTGTGGAAATTATAAGATATCTATATTATGAACTATTTCACATCAATGAAAAAGACTTCATTAGATCCTGTATTCAGTGACCATGATGTGATATTAATTGAGAAAACAATTTGCAGAGAGTCATGTAGAGTTTGTTCTCAATTTAGAAAAAATGATGACAATTTTGGAGGAGATGCTCTATATGTGTATGTGTGTTTGAATGCTCTTGAAAAAGTGGGGTTATTGAGACAGGGTGAGACTGATAAAAAAAATACATGCTGTTCTAAGCACATACATATATTGTAAAATTTTGTTGTCACATTACTGAAAAGAAATAAATTAAACTTGAATAAGCGAATAACCAAGGAGCAGATGCTAACCTGGACAAATGAAACATAGATTGCTTTGACAAAAGGATGACAAACTTTTTCTGTGAAGAGCCAGATAGTAAATATTTTCAGCTTTGTGGGCCTTACAATCTGTGTTGTAACCACTCACCTCTGTAGTTGCAGTGGGACAGCAGCCCTAGACAATACATGAATGAATGTGTGGTTGAGTTTCAATAAGACCCAATTTACAAACACAGGCTGCAGCATACATGGGGCCCATGGGACTTAGTTTGCCAACCCCTGCATAGATGAAGGGATTGTCAACATTATTTTTCCTCAATTCCTGTTGTTGATCAAAATCAGAGAAGTTTTACAAAGAAGTAAAAAGATAAATTTTAAAATAATAATAATAGTTGAAAACTTCATATTGGGTAAGCAAAGGTAGAAAAAATAAGACACTGATGGATGAGGCTGTTTTGGTACATGTGTATTGAATTTTGTACCTTACAGAGAATGTAAACTCTTTCTAGGGACCATTTATAAGAGTTGATAGCATATCACTCCACAGGGTGTACCTCAATAAATTTGAACACAGGAGAAACTAAAACAGCTATATACTCTTATTATAATAAAAATAACACTAGGAATTAATGACAAAAGAATAAATAAAAATTCAAGTTTTGGTAAAGAATCCACCTTACAATGCAGGCGACACAGCTTAAATCTCTGGTCAGGGAACTAAGATCCCACATGCTGCGCGGCAACTAAACCCGCGTGCCACAACTGCAGAGCTCATACGCCTCAACTAGAGAGCCTGCATGCCACAAACGACAGAGCCCACGTGCCCTGGAGCCTGTGCACCACAACTGGAGAGAGAAAATCCTCATGCCACAACTAGAGAGAAGCCCACCACGAAGAAGAACCCATGAGCCGCAACAAAAGATCCTGCATGCCTTAACGAAGATCCTGCGTGCTGCAGCTAAGACCTGACACAGCCAAAAATAAAGTAAATGAATAATAAATAAATCTTAAAAGAAAAGAAATTAATAACTAGAAAATAGAAACAACAGAAACGATAAGTAAATCTAAGAGTAGGTTCTCTAAAGTGGTCAATTAAACAAACAGAATTTAGCCAATTGTAATTTCACAAAATAACAAATCTACAAATACCCATGAATTCGAAAGAAGATATCACTATAGATGTTGAAGAGATTCAATACTTTTTAAAAATAGTATATCCTCTGTATTCTAATGAAATTGAAAACATCCATGAAATATGTCATTTTGTAGGAAAAATACAATTTATCAGATGGTACGTAAAAACAGATAAATCAGATGATTTATCAATTTCTGTGAGTCTCTTTTTTCAATCCTTTCTGATATATAGTTAGGATTGGAACTGCTGGGTAATATGGTAATTCTATGTTTAAGTTTTCAGGAGTCACCTAACTGTTTTCCACAGTGGCTTTTACATTCTCACTATCAATGTTCAAGGGTTCCATTTTCTTTACGTTCTCACCAACATTTTATTTTCCATTAAAAAATTATTATTATAGCCATCCTACATGGTGTGAAGTGGGCCTGATTTGCATTTCCCTAACAACTAATGATGTTTAGTATCTTTTCATGTTTTTTTTTAAATAGATCTTTATTGGAGTATAATTGCTTCACAGTACTGTGTTAGCTTCTGTTGCATAACAAAGTGAATCAGCCATATGCATACACATGTCCCCATATCCCCTCCCTCTTGAGCCTCCCTCCCATCCTCCCTATCCCACCCCTCTAGGTCATCGCAAAGCACCGAGCCAATTTCCCTGTGCTATGCTGCTGCTTCCCACCAGCCAACTATTTTACATTCTGTAGTGTATATATGTTGATGCTACTCTCACTTTGCCCCAGCTTTGCCCTCCCACCCCATGTCCTCAAGTCCATTTTTTATGTCTACCATTTTATTCCTGCCCTGCAACTTCCTTGGATAATGTCTATTCAAGACTTTTGCCCATTTTAAAATTGGGCTGTTTGTCTTTTTGCTACTGAGTTGCAGGAGTTCTTTCTATATTCTGTATAATAAACTCTGACCAGATATTTAATTTGCAAATATTTTCTTCCATTCAGTGGGTTGTCTTCTCACTCTCTTGATAGTGTCATTCATGTTGACTGGGACTATAGTCACCTAAAGGTTTGACAGGGTTGGAGGATCAACTTCCAAGAAGGCTCACTCACATGGCTATTAGCAGGAGACTTCAGTTCCTCATCTCATGGACCTCTCCTAAGGGCAGCTGGCTTCTTCTAGAAAGAGCAATCTGAAAGACAGAGGAAGACTTCATAGTGCCTTTTCTGACCGGTTTCCAAAGTTGCTCACTATCCCTTATGATTTTCTTTTATTCATTAAAATCATATCACTAAGCCCAGCCTGTATTAAGAGGAGAGGAATTAGGCTCCACCACTTGAAGGGAGATGCATCAGGGAATTTGTGGGCATATTTAAAACCACCACAAAGAAAAGTGCCTTCAAATAAAGAAAATGGCCCAGTTTTATGACTTCTTTTAAACCTCAATAAATAAATAATAAAAATATTATTCAAACTATTACAGAGTATAGAAATAAAATTGTGCCCATAGTAAAATTTGCCAAAGATGGCAAATGAAAAGAAAATACATTTCTGGTTCATTTCCTAATATAAATGCTAAAATCTTAAATCAAATATTAAATAAATATAATATAAAAAGAATCATGCAGGGCTTCCCTGGTGGCACAGTGGTTGAGAGTCTGCCTGCCAATGCAGGGGACACGGTTTCATGCCCCGGTCCAGGAAGATCCCACATGACGTGGAGCGGCTAGACCCGTGAGCCATGGCCACCGAGCCTGCACGTCTGGAACCTGTGCTCCACAACGAGAGAGGCCACAACAGTGAGAGGCCCGCGTACCGCAAAAAAAAAAAAAAAAAAAAAAAAAAAAATCATGCAAAGTGAACAAGTAGGACTATTCCATAAATGGTTCAAAACTAGAAATCCATAAATTTATTTCTTAATAGTATAGAAAAATATAGTGTTCCTTTCATATAAATATACTATATGATATCCCCCCCAAAAAACAACATAACAAAAGGAAAAGATAAAGATGACACCATCCTAGCCCTTGATTCTCCCATCCCTGACATTACTTACTGGGCTCTCCAATGCCTCAGCATGCTTCTCCACAACGTATAAGATGCTTACAAGGAAAGGAATCTCATAACTCCTCTTGAACAACAGTTTAGATTCAGATTCATGGCTACACAAATTTCTAATGCCCAAGGGAGCTAAGTGAGCTCCAATAAAAGAACTTCACAGATATGGGAAATCAGGTCCGGAAAAATTACAACATAATCACTACTGGGTCTTACAATACATTCAAAAATAGTCACTGGTTTTGGGCTTCCCTGGTAGCGCAGTGGTTAAGAATCCTCCTGCCAATGCAGGGGATATGGGTTCGAGCCCTGGTCCAGGAAGATCCCACATGCTGCAGAGCAACTAAGCCCGTGCCCCACAACTACTGGGCCTGTGCTCTAGAGCCCGTGAGCCACAACTACTGAGCCTGCGTGCCACAACTACTGAAGCCCGCGCGCCTAGAGCCTGTGCTCCGCAACAAGAGAAGCCACTGCCATGAGAAGCCCACTCACTGCAACAAAGAGTAGCCCCTGCTCACCACAACTAGAGAAAGCCCACGCACAGCAACGAAGACCCAATGAAGCCAAAAAGTAATTAATTAAACTTTAAAAAATATTCACTGGTTTTTATAGCCATACAGAGGCTGGAACTTGCTTCACATTTTTACTCCAAGGCTCTAGCTTAGTCATAGTGAGCACATTAAGAGCAGCCTTTATTAGGTCAAAAGTCAGAGGACACCCATGACCCTGTGCTTCTAAGGCCACTTTTACATGTGTGATAGGAGATGGACAGAAGGAAACACACATGTAGTAGAGGGATTATTCTTTCCTTATTCAAGTGGTTCTCAAAATGTTTGTTTGCAGAAATTTTGAAGATTAAATATTTGTTGGCACACTTAAAACATTTTACAAGATAGGCAATAAAAAACAAGTTAATACAAAGAAATATTCACTGTCATTGCTATACCCACATTGTTCCCGTCATTTTTATATGTCACTGTTTCAGGAAGTGCTGATATATCTGTTAAGATTATATTAAGCTGCAAAAGACAGGAAAAAAAATAACAGGAGTTTAAACAAGACAGCAGTCGACTTCTCTCTCAGGTTAAGAATCATGGTCGGCCCAGGGCTCAAACGGTGGCTTTATTATCCACAGAAACCTGGGATCCTTCCATTAGAGAATCCATCTCAGCTCATCATCCAAACTCCATTCAGCAGAGGAAGAATGGAGCAAGGGGACACTTATCCCTGTAAAGACACTTTCCAGACACTCCGCTTACATCTCTCTAGCCAGAATATGGTCACATGGCAGTAAGGGAAGCTGCGAAATGAAGCCTTTAGGAAGGTGGCCAATGGCCCAGTTAAAAATACAGGGTCCTGTTACTAATGAAGAAGAGGAAATTGGATACTGGAGATCCCAGCAGGCTCTGCTACAAAAGGGTACTGCCCTTACCACGTCTTAGGTAATCAAGAGGCAAAGTTCTTAGCTGTTCCAGTAACTGCCTCACTGTTATATGACATTGCCTTTTACTTTATCAACTTTAGCCCTCCTGTACACTGGAACACATGAAGAGCTTGGCTGAGTATCTTTTGTGACATTTCTCACAGTAATAGTACTGAGATACTTAATACATGAAAAATATATAATGAAATGTTCCAAATTTGGGGACCTGCTCTAAATGATTTTATGACACAGTGAGTAAGTACCCCTGTCTTTCTTTTTTTTTTTTTTTTTTTTTTTTTTTTCTGTACGCGGGCCTCTCACTGTTGCGGCCTCTCCCATTGCGAAGCGCAGGCTCCGGACGTGCAGGCTCAGCGGCCATGCCTCACGGGTCCAGCCGCTCCGCGCGCGACACGTGGGATCTTCCCCGACCAGGGCACGAATCCGTGTCCCCTACATCAGCAGGCGGACTCCCAACCACTGCGCCACCAGGGAAGCCCCTACCCCTGTCTTTTACATGTAAAGTGTTAAGATGGTTAGCTATTTCCTCTGGCTCTCACTTAGTGAGTCTTCAGGGTAAAGACACCGCTCTTTACTTCAACAAATATTTTTGAGCACCCTAAGCTTAACAGTCTTTAGGCTAGGTGTTGGAGTGTGCACATATTTCAATAAGGCATCTTCCCTGTCATCAAGGAGCTTATAATTCCCTGGATGGAAGTACACACGAATAAGTGAAGTTCCCTAAAGACAAGCACAAAAATGTCCCATGATGAGCAAGGAAAATACTGCATTAAGTTGTGAGGAGACCAGGAGTGAAGATAAATTAAAGAGGTAAGAATTTAAGCTTCTCCTTAGAAATAAAGGACTAATTTGCAGATGGAGATGATCTTTCTTCTTTGAGGTCTCCCGTGCATAATTAGTAATTTGTAACATCCTCCTGCTATTATGTGTAGAGTATAATCATTTTTCATTCTTTGCTTCTAGGTATTGAATGATTGGTTCCCCTTCTGCTACTTGTCTCCTCTCAGGCAATGATGTCACTTGGGATAAGGAGACACCTATCTGTGAGTCATTAAATTTTTTCCCATAATTCCCTCCACATGATCTTGATTTGTTTCCAGAGTTGCAAAGAAAAACTCTAATCCTTCTTGTACGGAGTAGTCTCTAAGATATTTGAAAATTGGAGTCATGTGCTGTGTGGTCCTCCTAGTTTTTCTTTACTTTAGGAGGAAATTTATCTGAAACTGTGGGCTTAAGCTCAGGTAAAATTGCCCTACTTTCCTACTTTGATAGTAAACTCTTTCCAGTATAAAGATCCTTCTCCTTAGTGACTAAAATTAAAAGACATTAGAGAAAATTAAATCTGTCTGTGCTACTTCTTAAAATAACATTACAATTCCAGGAAGTATATGTCTCCCTTCCTCATTATTCTTCTCTAAACAATGAAGAACTTCCCCAAACCTCTGGTCATTCCGCACTTTTCTTCATCCTTCATATTCTTATTTGGACTTCTGAGGGCTCCTTCCCTTAGCTGCATTTGTTGTTGACTAGTAGACAGTCCCTCTTGTCCTTTTATTTTTTATTGAAGTATACTAATTTACAATATTACTACTTTCGGGTGTACAACATAGTAATTCTATTTTATACATTATTTTTATAAATTATATACATTATGAAATGATCAACATGATGTCTAGTTATCATCTGTCACCTTACAAATATTTACTATATTACTGACTATATTCCCTATCTTGTACATTATATCACTGTGACTTCTTTTATTACTGAAAGTTTGTACCTCCTAATCCCCTTCACATATTTTGCTCACCCCCTCCACCCTCTCTCCTCTGGCAACCCTGAGGTTTCTCTGTATCTATGAGTCTGTTTCTGTTTTGTTTTGTTTTTTAGATTCCACACATAAGTGAAATCATATGGTATGTGTCTTTCTCTGACTAACATTTCACTTAGCATTATCCCTTTTAGGTCCATCCATGTCACAAATGGGCAAGATTTCATTTTTTATGGCTGAGTAATATTCCATTGTGTACCTATAACACTTCCTCTTTACCCATTCATCTATTGATGGACACTTAAGTCACTTCCATATCTTGGCTAATGTAAATAATGCTGCAATGAACGTAGGGTGCATATATCTTTTCTAGTGTTCTTAGATTTTTCCAGTAAATATCCATAAGTAGAATTCCTGGATCATATGGTAGTTATATTTTTTTATTTTTTGAGGATCATCCATACTATTTTCCACGGTAGCTACACCAATTTACATTCCCACCAACAGTGCATGAGGTATCCTTTTTCTCCACATTCTCACCAACCATATTTTTTGTCTTTTTGATAGTAGCCATTCTGACAAGTGTGAAGTATATCTTGTAGTGATTTTGATTTGCATTTTCCTGATTATTAGTGATGTTGACCATTTTTTCATGTTGGATGTTTATCTTCTTTGGAAGAATGTTCAAGTTCTCTGCCCATTTTTAAATCAGATTGTTCTTTTGATATTAAGTTGTATGTGTTCTTTATATAGTCTGGATATTAAGCCCTTATTGGATATATATGATTTGCAAATATCTTCTTGCATTCAGTAGGTTGCCTTTTCATTTTATTGCTGGTTTCCTTCACTGCATAAAAGCTTTTTTAGTTTGATGTAGTACCATTTGTTGACTGCTGTTTCTGTTGCCTTTGCCTGAGGAGATATCAAAAAATATATTGCTAAGACTGATGTCAAAGAGCATAGTGCTTGAATCTAGGAGATTTATGATTTCAGTTCTTACCTTTAAATCTTTAATCCATTTTGAGCTTTTTTTTTAATATGGTGTTAAAAAGTGGTCTAGTTTCATTCTTCTACATGTGGCTGTCCAGTTTCCCCAGCACCACTTATTGAAGAGGCTGTATTTTCCCCATTGTATATTCTTGTCTCCTCTGTTGTAGATTAATTTACCATATAAGTGTGGTATTGTTTGTGGGCTCTCTATTCTGGTCTTTTGATCAATGTGTCTGTTTTTGTGCCAGTGCCCTACTGCTTTGATGACTATAGCTTTGTAGTATGGTTTGTAATCAGGGAGTGTGATACCTCCAGCTTTGTCCTTCTCTTTCAGAATGTTTTGGTTTTTGGGGGGTCCTTTGTGGTTCCATACCAATTTTAGGATTATTTGTTCTAGTTCTGTGAAAAATGCCATGGGAATTGTATTAAATCTGTATATTGCTTTGGGTAATAGGGATATTTTAACAATATTCATTTTTCCAATACATGAGCACATTATATCTTTCCACTTATTCATGTCATCTTCAATTTATTCATCAGTGTCTTGTAGCTTTTTGAGTACAGGTCTTTCATCTCCCTTGGTTAAGTTTATTTCTAGGTATTTCATTCTTTTTGATGCAATTGTAAATGGGATTGTTCTCTTAAATTCTTTTTCTGATAGTTCATTAATTAGCATATAAAATGCAATGGATTTCTTTATATTAATTTTGGATCATGCAACTTCATTGAATTCATTTATTAGTTCTAATAGTTTTTCAGTGGATTCTTTACAGTTTATTGTATCCTGTGATCTGCAAATAGTAACAGTTTTACTTCTTCCTTTCCAATATGGATGCCCCTTATTTCTTTTTCTTTTTTAATTGCTGTGGCTACAACCTCCAATTCTACATTGACTGAAAGTGAGGACAGGAGGTATCCTTGTCTTGTTCCTGATCTTAGAGGAAAAAGCTTTCAGGTTTTCATCATTGAGTATGATGTTAAATGTGGGTTTGTCATATAGGCCTTTATTATGTAGCAGTACGTTTCCTCTATACTCACTTTGCTGAGAGTTTTTAATCATAAATTGGTGTTGAATTTTGTCAAATGATTTTTCTGCATATTGAGATGATCATATGAGTTTTCTCCTTTTTCTTGTTAATGTGGTATATGATGTTGATTGATTTGCAGATCTGAAACTGTCCCTGAATCCCTGAAATAAGGTCCACTTGATCATGGTGTGTGATTCTTTTAATGTATTGTTGGATTTGATTTGCTAATATTTAGTTGAGGATTTTTGCAGACTAGATTTTCAATTGGATATTTTAAAGTTAACCTCCAGAACTTTAAGAAACATGGAAGAATGACTCACTGCAATTTTGTAAAGTATTAATTAAGATTGTGAAGAAATCAGTGTCACACAGAGCTGATGGAAGTAAAAGTGGGCACAAACTACTGGAAGGCTAATAAACAATATTTACAAAAGCCTTAATGCAAATACCCTTTGATGTGGCAATGCCATTTTTCAGAATTTATCCCAAGAAAAAAAACATGGAATTATCCTATGATTTTGGTTCAAAGACACTCAATGCAACAGTATTTAGGATGGCAGAAAATCTTAAAAATCTAAATGTTCAGTATGGTTTATAAATAGATAATGGAAGAAATGAGGTTTATTAAAAATGGCTATGATGAGCTTTTAAGGAAGATATAACATGTACCATGAGGTATTAGAGATTGAGATGCCTCGTCTTAGTGGAAAGAGATAGTATATCTAGATATCTACATGCCACAAAATATGATTTCCTAGAAAATATATCCATAGACATACATGCATGTACACACATACATATTTGAAAAAATATACATTAAATTGTTAAGAATCATTATTTTGGGACCATTATCATTTCCCTCTTTTTGTTTGTCCATATTTTATAAATATTCTAACATAAGTGTTAATTGTGTTCACAAGTACTCACAAAAAGAAAATAATGCTGACATTAAAGATTAAAAAAATGAAGGAGAAGTCATAAAAGGTGTTGCTCTTATCTGCCAGAGATTTAAAATTGTCTGAAAAAAAATCAAATTAGGAAGGTATTATCAGTTTACTATAAAAAAAAAATGTCTCGGTCTGGCAACTTTTGTAAGCAGTTATCTTCAAAGAAAACTGTTTCTACCTCTATTATATTTATAGGTCAATAAACATTAAATTGAGTCAATATTGGTTACATCTTTTCTCTTTTTGCATTTTATTTTTTATATACAGCAAGTTCTTATTACTTACCTTTATAATATATATTAGTGTATATATGTCAATCCCAAAATCCCAGTTCATACCACCACCACCACCACCCCACCCCCACTTTCCCTGCTGATGTCCATGAGTTTGTTCTCCACAACTATGTCTCTATTTCTGCCTTGCAAACCAGTTCATCTGTAAAAATTTTCTAGATTCCACATATATGCATTAATATTCGATACTTGTTTTTCTCTTTCTGACATACTTCACTCTGTATGAAAGTCTCTAGGTCCATCCACGTCTCTACAAATGACCCAATTTCATTCCTTTTCATGGCTGAGTAATATTCCATTGTATATATGTACCATGTCTTTATCCATTCATCTGTTGATGGAAATTTAGGTTGCTTCCATGACCTGGGTATTGTAAATGGTGCTGCAATGAACATTGGGGTGCATGTGTCTTTTTGAATTAGGGTTTGCTCTGGGTATATGCCCAGTAGTGAGATTGCTGTGTCATATGGTAATTCTATTTTTAGTTTTGAAAGGAACCTCCATACTGTTCTCCATAGTGGCTGTACCAATTTACATTCCCACCAACTGTGCAAGAGGATTCCCTTTTCTCCACACTCTCTCCAGCATTTGATGTTTGTAGATTTTGTGATGATGCCCATTCTAACTGGTGTGAGGTGATACCTCACTGTAGTTTTGATTTGCATTTCTCAAATACTTAGTGATGTTGAGCAGCTTTTCATGTGCTTCGTGGCCATCTGTGTGTCTTCTTTGGAGAAATGTCTATTTCGATCTTCTGCCCATTCTTGAATTCGGTTGTCTGTTTTTTTAATATTGAGCTGCATGAGCAGTTTATATATTGAGGAGATTAATCCTTTGTCAGTTGTTTCATCTGCAAATATTTTCTCCCATTCTGAGGGCTGTCTTTTTGTCTTGTTTGTAGTTTCCTTTGCTTTGCAAAAGCTTTTAAGTTTCATTAGGTCCCATTTGTTTATCTTAGTTTTTATTTCCATTACTCTAGGAGGTGGATCAAAAAAGATCTTGCCATGATTCATGCCAAAGTGTCTTCTTCCTATGTTTCCCTCTAACAGTTTTATAGTGTCTGGTCTTACATTTAGGTCTCTAACCCATTTTGAGTTTATTTTTGTGTATGGTGTTAGGGAGTGTTCTAATTTCATTCTTTGACATGTAGCTGTCCAGTTTTCCTAGCACCACTTATTGAAGAGACTGTCTTTACTACATTGTATACCCTTGCCTCCTTTGTCATAGATTAGTTGGCCATAGGTGCATGGGTTTATCTCCGGGCTTTCCATCCTGTTCCATTGATCTATATTTCTGTTTTTGTGCCAGAACCATATTGTCTTGATTACTGTAGCTTTGTAGTATAGATTGAAGTCAGGGAGTCTGATTCTTCCAGCTCTGCTTAGTCCCTCAAGACCGCTTTAGCTTTTGTGTCTCCATACAAATTTTAAGATTTTTTGTTTTAGTTCTTTAAAAAATTCCATTGGTAATTTGATAGGTATTGCATTGAATCTGTAGATTCCTTTGGTTAGTATAGTCATTTTCACAATATTGATTTTTCCAGTCCTAGAACATGGTATATCTCTCCATCTGTTTGTATCATCTTTGATTTCTTTCATCAGTGTCTTATAGTTTTCTGAGTACAAGTCTTTTACATCCTTAGGTAGATTTATTCCTAGGTATTTTATTCTTTTTGTTGCAGTGGTAAATGGGAGTGCTTCCTTAATTTTCCTTTCAGATATTTCATCATTAGTGTATAGGAATGCAAGAGACTTCTGTGCTTTAATTTTGTAACCTGGAACTTTACCAACTTCATTGATTAGCTCTAGTAGTTTTCTGGTGGCATCTTTAGGATTCTCTATGTATAGTATGTCATCTGCAAACAGTGACAGTTTTACTTCTACTGTTCCAAATTGTATTCCTTTTTTTTCTTTTTCTTCTCTGATTGCCATGGCCAGGACTTCCAAAACTGTGTTGAATAATAGTGGTGAGAGTGGACATCCTTGTCTTCTTCCTGATCTTAGAGGAAATGCTTTCAGTTTTTCACCATTGAGAAGGATGTTTCCTCTGAGTTTGTCGTATATGGCCCTTATTATGTTGAGGTAGGTTCCCTCTATGCCCACTTTCTGTAGATTTTTTATCATAAATGGGGGTTGAATCTTTCATTTATTTCTGATCTGATCTTTACGATTTCTTTCCTTCTGCTAACTTTGGAGTTTTTTTGTTCTTCTTTCTCTAATTGCTTTAGGTGTAAGGTTAGGTTGTTTATTTGAGATGTTCCTTGTTTCTTAGGGTATGCTTATATAGCTATAAACTTCCCTCTTAGAACTGCTTTTGCTTCATTCCATAGGTTTTGGGTCATCGTGTTTTCATTGTCATTTGTTTCTAGGCATTTTTTGATTTCCTATTTGATTTATTCATTGATCTCTTGGTTATTAAGTAGTGTGTTGTTTAGCCTCCATGTGTTTGCATTTCTTACAGATTTTTTCTTGTAATTGATATCTAGTCTCATAGCGTTGTGGTCCGAAAAGATACTTGATACGATTTCAATTTTCTTAAATTTACCAAGGCTTGATCTGTGACCCAAGATGTGATCTATCCTGGAGAATGTTCTGTGCACACTTGAGAAGAAAGTGTAATCTGCTGTTTTTGGATGGAATGTCCTATAAATATCAATTAAATCTATCTGGTCTAGTGTGTCATTTATAGATTGTGTTTCCTTATTAATTTTCTGTCTGGATGATCTGTCCATTGGTGTTAGCAAGGTGTTAAAGTCCCCCATTGTTATTGTGTTACTGTCTATTTCCCATTTTAGAGCTGTTAGCAGTTGCCTTATGTATTGTGGTCCTCCTATGTTGGGTGCATATATATTTATAGTTGTTCTATCTTCTTCTTGGATTGATCCCTTCATCGTTATGTAATGTCCTTCCTTGTCTCTTGTAACATTCTTTATTTTAAAGTCTATTTTATCTGATACGAGTATTGCTACTCCAGCTTTATTTTGATTTCCATTTGCATGGAATATCTTTTTCCATCCCCTCACTTTCAGTCTGTATGTGTCCCTAGGTCTGAAGTGGGTCTCTTGTACACAGCATATATACAGGTCTTGCTTTTGTATCCATTCAGCCAGTCTATGTCTTTAGGTTGGAGCATTTAATCCATTTACATTTAAGGTAATTATCGATATGTATGTTTCTATTACCATTTTCTTAATTGTTTTGGGTTTATTATTGTAGGTCTTTTCCTTCTCTTGTGTTTCCTGCCTAGAGAATTTCCTTTAGTATTTGTGGTAAAGCTGGTTTGGTAGTGCTGAATTCTCTTAGCTTTTGCTTGTCCGTAAAGCTTTTGATTTCTCTGTCGAATCTGAATGAGACCCTTGGCAGGTAGAGTAATCTTGGCTGTTCTTCCCTTTCCTCACTTTAAATATATCATGCCATTTCCTTCTGTCTTGTAGATGTTCTGCTGAGAAATCACATGTTAACCTTATGGGAGTTCCCTTGTATGTTATTTGTCATTTTTCTCTTGTTGCTTTTAATAATTTTTCTTTGTCTTTAATTTTTGTTAATTTGATTACTATGTGTCTTGGTGTGTTTCTTCTTGGGATCCTGCCTGGGACTCTCTGCACTTCCTGGACTTGGGTGGCTATTTCCTTTCCCATGTTATGGAAGTTTTTGACTATAATCTCTTCAAATATTCTCTTGGGTCCTTTCTCTCTCTCTTCTCCTTCTGGGACCCCTGTTATGTGAATGTTGTTGCGCTTAATGTTGTCCCAGAGGTCTCTTAGGCTGTCTTCATTTCTTTTCATTCTTTTTCTTTTTCTGTTCTGCAGCAGTGAATTCCACCGTTCTGTCTTCCAGGTCACTTATCCATACTTCTGCTTCAGTTATTCTGGTATTGATTCCTTCTCATACATTTTTCATTTCCGTTATTGTATTGTTCATCCATTTGTTTTTTCCTTAATTCTTTTAGGTCTTTGTTAAACATTTCTTGCATGTTCTCACTCTTTGCCTCCATTCTTTTTCCGAGGTCCTGGATCATCTCCACTATCATTATTCTGAATTGTTTTTCTGGATGGTTGCCTATCTCCAGTTCATTTAGTTGTTCTTCTGGGGTTTTATCTTGTTACTTCATCTGGTGAATAGCCCTCTGCATTTTCATTTTGTCTATCTTTCTGTGAATGTGGTTTTTGTTCCACAGGCTGCAGAATTGTAGTTCTTCTTGCTTCAGCTCTCTTCCCTCTGGTGGATTAGGTTATCCTATCCTGTGCAAGCTTCCTCTTGGGAGGGACTGGTGGTTGGTAGAGCTGGGTGTTGCTCTGTTGGGAAGAGCTCAGTAAAACTTTAATCTGCTTGTCTGCTGATGGATTGGGCTGAGTTCCCTTCCTGTTGGTTGTTTGTCCTGAGGCGACCCAGCACTGGAGCCTACAGGCTCTCTGGTCAGGCTAACTGCTGACTCTGGGAGGGCTCATGACCAGGTGTACTTCGCAGAACTTCTGCTGCCCGTGTCCTTGTCCCTGCAGTGAGTCACAGCCACCCCCTGTCTCTGCAGGAGACCCTCCACCGCTAGTAGGTACGTCTCGTTCAGTCTCCTATGGGGTCACTGCTCCTTCCCCCTGGGTCCTGATGAGCATATGACTTTGTGTGTGCCCTCCAAGAGTGGAGTCTCTGTTTCCCCCAGTCCTGTCAAAGTCCTGCAATCAAATCCCACTAGCATTCAAACTCTTATTCTCTGGGGATTCCTCCCCTTGTTGCCGGACCCCCAAGTTGTGAAGTCTTACATGGGGCTCAGAAACTTCACTCCAGTCATCAGACTTCTGGGGTATAATTGTTCTCCAGTTTGTGAGTCACCAACCCAGTGGTTATGGGATTTGATTTTATTGTGATTACACCCCTCCTACCATCTCATTTTGCCTTCTCCTTTGTCTTTGGGTGTGGGGTATCTTTTTTGGTGAGTTCCAGTGTCTTCCTGTTGATGATTGTTCAGCAGTTAGTTGTGATTCCAGTGCTTTCACAAGAGGGAGTGACTTCACGTCCTTCTACTCTGCCATCTTAAACCCATCTCCTTGGTTACATATGTTCAGGTGAACATACATGTAGTAAGTTATACCAATATTTTAAATTTATTATGTTATGATAGAAAAGTTTTCATTATAATTTTATTACCCCTGATTCTGATTATTTCATTTCTTATGGCTTCTCTTTTATATTTTTTTCTGTTTTCTTTTGAGTAGTGCCAGAGGTAGTATATTTATCCTGCTGTTATTAAATAATCAATAGAAAAACATAGTCCAGCAGTAATAATAATCTATGGTAAAATCTCAGAGAGCATCCACTTAAAATCATAAATATGTAAACCATAGTAATACATAGATGTTTTTACACAAAATAGTTATTATGTACAGAACCCAATCACACACAACTAAGTTTCAACTATGTAAACAACATGTCTGATTACTATCCAATATTACAAGAATAGTATTTTAATTAGCTGTATTTTAGGAAGTCATTTGATTCTTTTTGTTATTTAAATTCATAGTAAAATCATTCATAGTTAAAAAAAATTAATTCTAGAAAAGGCAAAACTATGGAGACAATAAAAACATCAGTGATTGCCGGGGGTTGGGTAGGAGGTGGGATTAATATGCAGACCACTGAGAAATTTTAGGGAAATGAAAGTACTCTGCATGATACCATAATGATGGGTACATGTCATTATATATTTGTCAAAACCCATAAAGTATGCAAACCAAGAGTGAACCCTCATGTAAACTATAACTTTGAGTGATTATGATGTGTCATTGTAGGTTCATCAATTATAACAAATGTAACTCCCTGGTAAGGGATATTGATAATCGGGGAGACTATTTTAGAGGGGCAGCAGGTATATGAGGAATCTCTGAACATTCTCTCCAATTTTGCTCTGAGCCTAAACTGCTCTAAAAAACTTACCTTAAAAATTTTTTTTAAATTAATTTATTGTTTACCACTCTCTCCTTTATCTCAGGTATATCTTTCTTTGTGGTTTGATGACTTTCTTTAGTGGTATCCTTAAATTTCCTCTCTATCTTTTGTGTATTTACTATAGGTGTTTGTTTTGTGGTTATCATGAAGCTTATGTATAACAACTTATTTCTGTAATAGTTTATTATAAGCTGATAACGACTTAAGTTTGATCCCATTGTTAAACTCAGCATTTTTACTCTCTCCTCCCACAATTTATGTTTTTGATGGCACATTTTACGTCTTCTTATCTTGAGTATTCTTTGAGTAATTGTTGTAATCATAGTTGTTTTTACTAACTTTATCTCTTAAACTTCATACAAGATTTATGTGATTAACTCACTACCTTTACTATTTATTTACCTTTCCAATGAGATTTATCCTTTCATGCATGTTCTTATTACTAATTAGCTCCCTTTCTTTCAGCTTGAAGAATTCCTTTTAACATTTCTTGCAAGACTAAAAGAAAAGCATTTTAAAATGCTTTTTTCTTTTTGTTGCACTGTTTGAGTGAGTTCCACTGCCCTGTCTTCCAACACACTGATTCTTTCTTTGCTTCATCCAGTCTGTGGTTGAGTCCTTCTATTGTAGTTTTCAGATCAGTTATTATATTCTTTAGCTCTGGGGCTTCTATTTTGTACTTTCTTGTATTTTCCATCTCTTTGTTGGTGTTCTCAATAGGTTCATCCATTCTTCTCCCCAGTTTGGTAAGCATCTTTATGACCATTACTTTGAATTCTTCATCAGGTAAATAAATTACCTCAATTTCATTATTTCCTGAGGTTTCCTCTTGTTCTTTCATTTGAATATATTCCTCTGTTTCTTCATTTTGTTTGACTCTCGGTTTTGATTCTTTACAGCAGATGAAACAACCACCTCTCTCAGTATTGAAGGAGTAGTTTCATGTAGGAAATAAACCTTGTTCAACTCTGCCTCAGCCCCTCATTGTCTGTCAAACCTCTGTGCTTGGCCAGAATATCTATTATATTTTGAATAGTTCTCAGTAGTTAAGGATGTACCAAGACATGTCAAGTGACCCAAAGGGAAGGATCTCAGCACCTAGATTCAGGCTGACTGGAAGCCAGACTGTCAGGCATCAGCTTTTAAGAGTATGCAAATACATACAGTCCTGTGGTACCACAAGCATAAGTTCCACTGTTCACCAGTGCCGGGCCAACTGGAGGTGTCCCCTGAGTAGCTGTCACAGAAATTGGTGCTCCAGATGAATGTATAAGCTCTGTTCTGGGTGATACCGGCAAGCTGAAGCAAGGCAGAAGGGGAGCGCCAAGATGATGTATACAGCCTATATTACCTGAGAGCAGCTCCATAGGCCACTAAATGTGTGCCGAACCTGAAGACTGTTCCTCAGACCAGAGCTCCAGGACAGGCACAGAGGGCCTCTTCACAGAAAGCCTGGGGAGTGTGCCCCAATCCACTATCTGTGCAGTGCCTTGGGAGTGGTAGCCTGCCAGAATCATCTCTCCAGTTGCCACAGTGCTGTGGGACCCAGGATGCAAGACCCCCAGCCATCAGAGCCATGCTATCAAGGGGCATCCCCTGGGAAGCAGCAACAAAAACTGGGGCTCTAGACAAAAACCACGGCACCAGTCACACATAAAGCTACCCTCCAGGAGACACTGGTGCACTGGAGCGTGGCAGAGCGTGACCATAAAGATAGTGCCCACCCTCTAAGTTCTCTGGAAAGGATTACAATAAGCCCCAAGATCCTGCCTAATCAGAAGCCCACCCCTCGGGCTGCAGTCAGGATGATCAGTTAAAAAACCTTCACAGGAAAACCAAGCTCCTGAGCGTGTTTCCTCTTGCCATGCCCAGGGGATGATAGCTGTTTAAAAACTCTCTCTCCATCGGTTACAGTCCTGTGATACCCACTGCCCCCCAGAGCCAGGTGATGTAGAAGTGCCCCCTGGCAGCAGTCTAAAAAATTGGGGCACCAGAGAGTGGTATGAGATCCTTTCTGGGTGACACCAATTATTAAAGAATCATGGCAACAGGAATACAAGATCCCCTGGTACCCAGAGCCATGGATAAAGAGGTGTCCGCTAGGAAGAAGCCACAAAAAGTTGGGGCACTAGACACATGCAGAAGTTCCCCTCCAGGAGACAACAGTGGTCTGAAGCATGACAATAGAAGAGCGTGAAAATGGCATATGCACCAGTGCATGTCCCCAAGTGTTTGAGCAGGCTCCAAATGTGTGTTAAATAGGATGCTTCCCCTCAGGCCAAGGCTTTAATCTAAGCAGATGAGCCTCTTTCACTTTATGTCTGAGCACTGTTGGCTGCCTCTGAGCTGGGCCCTGGGGTGGGCAAGTCTGGGCAGGAGCCCTTTAAGAGTGGTCTCTCGGATCGTTAGCATCTTGTGGGTCTTGGGTAGTGATCCCATTGGTTTTCAAGGCCAGATGTTTAGAGGTTTCTCTCTCAAGTGTATGTCCCCAAAGTTAGAATGTCTGGTGTGGGGTCTGAAACCCTTGCTCTTCAGGGAGAATCTCTGGGTTCAGAGTTCCCTCCTGGTTGTGGGACATCATGGTGGGATAGGGTTTATGGTGAGATAGTTTCCCAGGTTCTGCTACCCACCTCGATGTCATTTACATCTTGTTTGGACAATGTGTAGTTCTCACTCAGCCAGGACTTCAAAGGTTTAAAGAGGAAATTGTTCCATATGTAGCCGTAGACTCAAGTGTGTCCGTGGGAAGAGGTGAGTTCAGGACTTTGTATGTTTCCATCTTGAAACAGAACCTACTTCTTATTCATTTTTAATACATTGTATATCGTTCGGATTGAGGCTCAAATGTGTTCTGATGCCCTGAGAACACACCAATTGGGCTGTGAATGGAGGCAGCCAAAATCTGAGTCACAATATGCTCTACACAATATATTCTCTAAGTCTATAGCTTTTTACTTTTATGGGGATTTTGTTCTTGATGGCTTCTCTTGTCTTCTTATGCTGAAATGGCTGGCTTAGCAGTGGAATGGGAAGAATCCAGGCTGGCACATAGGGACCAAGCAGAGGCTTATAGTTCTGGAGGAGGAGTTGGGAGAAGAGATGCAGGGGGATGGGTGACTAACTGTACCGTAAGCTAGGGGAGGGGTCTGTTGGATGACACTTGGGCAAAGGCATCCCTTGTTGAGGCCAGAAAGGAGAGCTTTCTAGGAAGTGTAAAAATGGAACTAGCCACCGGCACTCACAGCTCTGTATTGGATGGCCAGTCCTGGAAAGCAAAGGAACATTCTGCTTGTAGTCTTAGGAATGTTTTAGTAGAAAAAACACAGACAAGGTGTTGAAGAAACATTTATTCTACTCACAGCTCTGCCCTGTGGCCTTAGTTTGCTTACCAGTAAAAAGTGGGTACTGAACTAGCACATCTTTTAAAATCTACACTCTCTGAGTAGGATTTTTAAGCTCCCTGGCAAGCACAGGATATAGCAGAAGATATTTCCTCGTAACTGACAGGTACTTTGCTGTTCTTTCCTCAGTTTGTCAACCACCACCAGAAATCCTGCATGGTAAGCACGCCCCAAGCCACAAGGATGACTTTTCTACTGGGCAGGAAGTGTTCTACAGCTGTGAGCCCAGATATGATCTCAGAGGGGCTTGTTTCCCTGCCCTGTACACCCCAGGGAGACTGGAGCCTGGCAGCTCCCAGGTGTGCAGGTGCCTATATTCCTATCTGGTCTGAGGATCAATTTCTTTGTCCCTCACATGGACATCTCACTCCTGTGGTTTTTTTCCTAGTGAAATCTTGTGCTGACTTCCTGAACCCCCTCCCTAATGGACGTGTGCTCTTTCCACTTAATTTCCAACTTGTGATAAAAGCATGCTTTTTTGTGATGAGGGACTGAGGGACCCTAGAAGAGAGACCAGGGACTCTGTGATGGATAGTGACTCTCTTGGGTTCAGGGGTTAATCCACAAAGGGAAGCTGACCTATGGAATAGAAGTACCCAGAGGACTAACTGCTGGGCAGTTTTGAAATAAGTGTCATGACTCGGGAGCATCACTATGAAGGAGATGAAGAAAATGGCATATGTAATTCAGTGTCAAATACAAACATAAATATAGACAGTGATCTTGAATTCATGGTTAGAACTTGAAGTAAATGGGGAAACAGTTGTTTGGAGGCAGGAAAATGTAACTTTCTAGGAAAATCTGCTAGTAAAAGGCTTGACATATAAAACAAAAATTGTTTGCATTGTGATAGATCAGGCAAAAGTTGTTTCAGGAAAATAAAAACCAATCAAGAGTGGAATTTGTAGTACTGTATGGATAAGAATTAATTCAATCATATATCTTTGCATCTGTAATGTCTTGGTCTTTGGGATCATAATGGCCAATGTTATTGTTTCAGGAAGTATTATTAACTGTTCATGTGGATCTAGTACTCTCAGTAGAATGCAATGTCTGTGAGAGATAACAAGACTGGGTAATATAGTAGTTACTCTAAACAATTTCCAAGGAATCTTTGATATTTACAAAGTCTGCCACCCAATAATGATGAGCAGATTTCATAAGGACCATAGGATCTAATAATAATCTGGGCATTTCAGTGGCAGAGACCTCTGTGAGCCCCTTCTGGCCATTACAGCTCTGGTGGCAAGAAGAACAATGTCGGTTCTCTTTCCCAATGTTCCCTGCTTTGCTTCCCCAAGTCAGGAGCCAATCTTGCTCATGACCTACTAATGAGGATAAGAGGAATGTCAGAGGACTGTCAGTGAGAAATGCAGAGTGGGTCTAGGGCACTGGGGAGAGTCCAGCTCTGTGTTCAGGGACTTCTGAGGTGACACTGGGCTATGTCTGTTTGACTATTAAGCATACAAGTTCTGATTACTTTGTCTGTCACAGGACACCGCGATACTTTAGAATAATTTGGCTTCTGAATTTCTGCCAGCTACCGAATGCAAGTCCTTAATGAACTGACACTTCTGGCTTGTTCTGAACCTAAGAAACAAATGGTATTTAGGCTGAAGTGAAAAAGCTGAGCATCTATCAGTGAAGAGATGAAGGGAGAAATGGGAATTGCTCACCTATTTGCTACGCTTTTTTTTCCTTAGGTTCTGATTAAAAGACAGCTCTGCCAGCCATTGTGTCTTAGTTGGAATGAAAACCCCTTGAAGAGCAGTATTACTGTGTGTGAACGTGAGTACAAATAATTCTGCAGCCTGGATATATCCTCTTATTTTTTTCCCAGTGTTTTTCACCTCATGGAATCACCTGTTGTCTGGATCTTTATTTAGCTAAATTACTGGTAAAATACTTCTTTGTTGTAAGAATTTTTACAAGGTCTGGCAGGTCTTATACATCATGTGTTCATGTTACTAATCTGTAGGTAACTAGTTTAATGTTGGTGTTGAATTTTGTGGGGAATATGTGGGGAGAAAGTAGATGACATAAAGGTATGCCAAAATTTATTTATTCATTTAAAGTTTCATCACTGAGGACTAATCTCTCTTAAATTTTTATGTCCTTTTATCCCTCACATAGGTGAACTATTTTTTCAGCCTCTCATTTAGTCCACAGTATTTATGAGGAAGGCTTCCCATGTGCCAGGACTTTCTATGTAGGGGGTGTGCTGAATAGGAAAGTTTTATCCCTGCTCTCATGGACTTCATTTTCTATTTGGGGAGGCAGACAATAAACAGGAAAATAAGTCAGTAAACAAATTAAAAATAGAATATATAAAATAGTATGTTAAAAAGTGATGTGCTATGGGACTTCCCAGGTGGCGCAGTGGTTAACAATCTGCCTGCCAATGCAGGGGACACAGGTTCGAGCCCTGGTCCGGGAAGATCCCACGTGCTGCAGAGCAACTAAGCCATGCGCCACAACTACTGAGCCTGTGCTCTAGAGCCCACAAGTCACAACTACTGAGCCCACAAGCCGCAACTACTGAAGCCCGTGCAACTAGACCCCTTCCTCTGCAACAAGAGAAGCCACCGCAACGAGAAGCCTGTGCACCACAACGAAGAGTAGCCCCCCACTCACCACAACTAGAGAAAGCCTGCATGAAGCAACGAAGACCCAACACAGCCAAAAAAAAAAGGGATGTGCTATAGAGAACAAAAACAGATTTATATGATAAATTAGTATGGTTCAGGGAGGTGAGTCAATATTTGAAATGTTGAGGTGAAGTGCCTTAAATTTCCAAATGACCTGTTTAAACAAAACATACCAAAGACTCAGAAATTAATATAGTTAAAATATTTTATATACGAAGACATTACTGATGTATCCTACTCTGTTTACTAAAGCAAGGCAAGATTTTTAAAATCCCTTCCTGATGATTAGAAAATGTTTTATTTTGGATTTCATTAAAGTACTTTGCTGGAAATCTATTTGGACATCTTATGGGATTATGATGGAACTTTTAAGAACACTCGATACATATAAAATTCATATATACAGTAAACTTAACCTTCCTGAAACACAAAGAGCTGAAAATAAGTTAGGTAAACTTTGGAGAAACATAAACACACAGTTAAGAGTCCAGATACGAGGAGTCAATCATTGTTTGATGTACTGAGGCCCTCATCTGGAGACGTTCCCTATGGAAAAGAAGTACTGTGGACCAACTGTATCTACAGGTCTGCATCCGTGGATTTAATCAACTGAGGATTCAACTAACTTTTTTTACTGAAAAGTAAAACTTAAATTTTCCCCATGCTAGCAACTATTTACATGGTATTTACATTGTATTAGCTATTATAAGTAATCTAGAGATGACTTAAAGTATAGAGGAGGGGGTACTTAGGTTATACGCAAATACTACGTTAAGCCACTTTATATAAGGGACTTGAGCATCCATGGACTTTGGAATCCATGGGGATTCTGGAACCAATCCCATGTGGATACTGAGGGCAACTTTATCTTACAAATGTGACTTCCTCCTCCAAGACAGAGAGATGACCTTCAGCCTCACTGGGGACAGCACCACCCACTGCACAAGTGACAGTCAAGGGATGGGGTTTGGAGCAGCGCCGCCCCTCACTGTTAACTTTCTGGTCCTACTGGTCAGTGCACATTTCTCCACGATCCAGAAGGATCAGTGTATCTAGATGAAACCTCCATGTTTCTACAGTGACAATCGTTTTTGCTTGTGATATAGCTTTGTTATGAATGTCAGAGGCAAAATTACCTGCAGGATGGATAACAGATGTTTTAGATGTGCTACAATCTGTCCCAGTTGGTGGTATTCTGATGACCCTTCCCTCTGGAGTGAGGAGGGTGGGATGGTGAGGAGAGGTGGGAGCAGAGAGAATAAGTAAAGGCCAGGTTTTACAGGGAATATTTTCAAAGCACTGAAAACAAATGCCAAAGAAATAGTCTGTCATGCCATCTCTACTGAGTTTTCCTTATACTAGATAGATGGGTGTGCAGAGCAAAAAGCACATGTTGATGTCAGTAATTTACTTCAGAACTGATGATGTTACTGAGTATAGGAGATGGCAGAGTAGGAAGATCCTGAGCTTACCTCTTCTCGCGGGACATCAAAATTATAACTATTTACGGAGAAACTAATCGATGAGGATGACCAGAACCTACTAGAAAAGAGCTTCTACAACTAAAGATATAAAGAAGGAATCACAACAAGATGGCTAGGAGGGGCAGAGTCAAGGTAAATTGAAGACCCTTACCCCTGCGTGGTGACTCCCACAAATGGAAGAGTAACTACAATTGCACAGGTTCTCTCCAAGGAGTGAGGGGTCTGAGCCCCACATTGAGCTCCCCAGCCTGGGGGTCCTGTGCCAGGAGAGTGAGTACCCAGAATGTTTGGCTTTGAAGGCCAGTGGGACTCTACGAAGTAGAGACTCCACTCTTAAAGGGTGCACACAAAGTCTCACATGCTCCAGGACCCAGAGCAGAAGCAGTAATTTGAAAGGAGCCTGGGTGACCCACGTACTGATCTTGGAGAGTCTCCCAGAGAGGAAGGAAGCAACTGGAGCTCATCCTGAGGACAAAGACACTGGCGGCAGCCATTTTGGGGAGCTCCTTCTATCATGTGGACATTGGTGCTGGCAAGTGCCATTTTGGAATTCCCCCCATTAGTTTTTTAGCCTCAGGACCCAAGCCTGCACCTACTCACCAGCCTGTAGGCACCAGTACTGAGCACAGCTCTACCCACCAGCAGGCTGCCTTAAGACCTCCTAAATCCAAAGATAACCCTGGACACAGCCCTGTACGGCAGAGGGCCCAGGACCCAGCACCACACATGGTGTAGTCACTAGACTTGGGACTCCCAGGGTCCTTGTGGCCAGAGACCCTAGGACCCAGCCTCACCCACCAGTGGGTGGACACCAGCCCTATAACAACTGCAGGTCCACAGCCTGCCATGTCAGGACACAGCCTACCCATCAACAAGCTGGCACCAGCTCCAGGAACCACTGGGCTCCAGCCCCACCCACCAGCAGGCCAGCATCAGTTCTGAAACACTTTGAGCCTCTCAGCCAACCTCAGTGGATCTGGCCCCACTCACCAGCTAGTCAACACAAGCTTCAGGACAACCCAGACCCCACAGGCAGCTGTGTAAGGACCTGGCCCCACCTACCAGCAGTTCAACACCAGCTCTGGGACCACAGTCAGAGACCACAGATCACAGTTCTGCACACCAGTAGGCTGGCACTAACCCCAGGACTTGGTTTCACCTACTGGACCTACTGGTGGGCAGGTACCAGTTCCAGGATCTCCTGGGCCCCACCCCCACCCACCAGCCACTGGTCCCAGGTCCACCACAGCCCACAGCCTTCCTTGTAAGGACCCAGCCAATGTACCAGCAGGCTGGCAACAGTCCCAAAACTGCCCAGGCTCTGGCTCAGCCCAGCAACAGGCCAGCTACAGCTCTGGGACACTATGTGACCCTCAGCCAATGGCCCTGGATTCCAGCCCTATGCACCAGCGAGCTATAACAAGCTTTGGGATTCCCAGGGTGCTCTAGCCAGAGTCCCCAGGAAATGGGTCCACTCACCAGTGAGCCAGCACTAGTCCTGGGAACCCATGGGCCCTGGACCCACCAACCGTCATGGCATCAGCAGTTATGAGACACCTTAGTCACTTTAGCCAGCCACCCCAGGATCCAGCCCCATTTACCAGTGGGCCAGCACTAGCTTTGGGACACCACAGGACCTGCAGCCAGCCATGTCAGGAATCAGTCCCACCCACCAGAAGCCCAACAGTAGATCCGGGAACCCCAACCCTGCAACCACCCACCCTGGAACCCAACCAGCTCTGCCAGTTCTACCAGTGAGCCAGCACTAGACCTGGGACCCACTGCAAAGCCAGACAAGTCATAACCTAGCCCCATAAACCAGTGGCTAACAGCCTCCACACAAGGCAGGGCCTGGCAACAAACTGAACTGGGGGCCAGCCATGACTACCAGGCCACCCACAGTAGTCAGTCCACCACAAAAGAAGGACTCATGCAGCTCACATAGGGGGCAGCCCTAGAGCATATAACCTCTGGTGACCAGAGAGGAGTGTGCTACAGGAACACATAGGATGTCTCCAATAAAAGGCCACTTCTCCAATATTAGGAAACTTAAACAACCTACCAGATACATAGAAATAAAGTCAGCAAATTAGGCAAAAATGAGGCTAGAGAGCCATGTGTCCCACACAAAGAAACAAGATAAAACCCCAGGAAAAGAACTAAATGAAGTGGAGATAGGCAATCTACTCAAGAAAGAGTTCAAAGTAATGACTGTAACAATGATCAAAGAACTCCAGAGAAGAATGGATAAACAGCACAAGAAGTTAGATGCTTTCAACAAAGAGGTATAAAAGAGGAAGAACCAGACATGAAAAACACAATAACTGAACTGAAAATTACACTAGAAGGAATCAATAGTAGATTAAATGATACAGAGGAACGGACCAGTGAAATGAAAGACAGACTAGCAGAAATCACTAATGCTGAACAGAAAAAGGGAAAAAGAATAAAAAGAAATGAGGACAGTTTAGGACACCTCTGGGACAACATAAAACATACTAACATTCACTTAGAGAAGTCCCAAAAAAGAGAAGAGAGCGAGAAAGGGGCAGTAAACATATTTGAAGGCATAATAGCTGAAAACTTCCCTAACCTGGGAACAGAAATAGACATCCAAATCCAGGAATCATAGGGAGTCTGAAGCAGGATTGACCCAAAGAGGACCACACCAAGAAGCACTGTAATTAAAATGGCAAAAATTAGAGGTAAAGAGAGATTAAAAGCAGCAAGGATAAAGCAACACATTGAGTACAAGGAACTCTCATAAGACTATCAGCTGGCTTCTCAGCAGAAACTCTGCAGGCCAGAAGGGAGAACCATGATATATTTAGAGTGATGAAAGGGAAAAACCTACAACCAAGAATACTCAACCTGGGAAGGGATTCATTGAGATTTGATGGAGAGATCAAAAGTTTTACAGGTAAGTTAAAGCTTTAGTACCACCAAACCTGCTTTACAAAAATATTAAAGAAACTTCTCCAAGTGAAAAAGAAGAGGCCACTACTAGAAACATGAAAATTGTGAAAGGAAAAAGCTCATTGGTAAAGGCGAATATACAGTAAAGGAAGTAAATTAACCACATACAAAGCTAGTAAGAAAGTTGAAAGACAAAAAGGAGTAAAATTATCTGTATCCACAATAATCAGTTAAGAGCTACGCAAAACAAGTAGATGTAAAATACAAGGTCAAAACCAGTAATGATAAGAGGAGGAAAATACAAATGCAGGGTTGTTAAAATGCATCAGCAACTTTAAATAATCATGTAAATATATACAGATTGCTATATATGAATCATATGGTAACCACAAACCAAAAATAGATACAAAAAAGAGAAAGGAATCCAAACATAACACCAAAGACAGTCATCAAATCACAAGAGAAGAGATCAAAGAAAAAGAAAGGAATGAAAAAGAACTACAATAACAACCCCCAAACAATTAATAAAATGACAATAAGTACATACCTACCCATAACTACTTTAAATGTAAATGGCTTAAATGCTCCAGTCACATGTTATAGACTGGTTGAATGGATACAAAAGCAAGACCCATATATATATTGCCTACAAAAGACTCACTTCAGATCTAAAGATTCACAAAGACTGAAACTTAGGATATGGAAAAAAGTATTCCCTCCAAATGGAAATCAAAAGAAAGTCAGGGTAGCAATGCTTATATCAGACAGAATAGACTTTAAAACAAAGAGATAAAGAAGGACTTTACATAAAGATCAAGGGGTCAATCTAAGAAGATATAACAACTGTAAATATATATGCATCCAACATAGATTTAGGAGCACCTAAATACATAAAGCAAATATTAACAGACATAAGAGGAGAAATCAACAGCAACACAATAATAATAGGGGACATTAACACCCCACTTACATCAATGGACAGATCATCCAGACAGAAAATCAATAAGGAAACACTGGCCTAAGTGACCCATTATACCAGGTGGACTTAATAATATATACAGAATATTCCATCCAAAAAGCATAATACACATTCTTTTCAAGTGCACATGGAACATTCTCCAGGATAGATCACATGCTAGACTGCAAAACAAACCATGGTAAATTTAAGAAAATTGAAATCAAATCAAGCATCATTTCCAACAATAATGCTATGAGACCAGAAATCAACTACAACAGAAAAACTGCAGAAACACAAACAAAAGGAGGCTAAACAATATGCCACTAAACAGCCAATGGATCACTGAAGAAATCAAAGAAGAAATTTAAGAAATATGTGGGGACAAATGAAAATAAAAATACAACAATCTAAAATTTGTGGGACACAGCAAAAGTAGCTGTAGGAGGGAAGTATAGCAATATGAGCTTACCTCAGGAAGCATGAAAAATTTCAAATAAACAACCGAATCTTACACCTAAATAGCAAGAAAAAGAACAGAACAAAACCCAAAGTTAGGAGAAGGAAAGAAATCATAAAGATCAGAGGAGAAATAAATGAAATAAAAACTAAAAAGACAACAGAAAACATCAATGAAACAAAGAGCTGGTCCTCTGAAAAGATAAACAAAATGGATAAACCTTTACCCAGACTCATCAAGAGAAAAAGGGAGAGGGCCCAAATCAATAAAATCAGAAATGAAAAAGGAGAAGTTACAACTGACATCACAGAAATACAAAGGATAATAAGAGACTACTACATGCCAATAAGGTAGACAACCTAGAAGAAATGGACAAATTCCTAGAAATGTACAATATCCCAAGACTGAACCTTGAAGAAATACAAAATATGAACAGACCAATTACCAGTGATGAAATTGAATCAGTAATTTAAATAAAAAAACTCCCAACAAACAAAGGCCAGGACCAGATGGCTTCACATGTAAATTCTACCGAACATTTAACTGTGCTGGCTCCAAAACTAACAGCATAGTACTGCTTGACAGCTAAATAAATTCAACTCCAGAAATAATGTAAAAACTAAGAGACAACTTTATTGGAATCTCTCAAAGAGGCTCAAAGAAAGATTACACTATGTGATGCTCATAAAAATGTCCTAATATCCACTTTACCCATTTATGTCCCCCAGGGTTCCATTCCTTAGGCAACTGCTTTCCTAAAACCTTGCTTCTCTCTCTCCCTCTCAGACTCTCTCTCAAAAGCTCCAGCTAAAGCTGGCCTATCTGTCTTCTACTACGCCCTTACCATCTGAATCGTCTAGTTCATCAAAGTCTCCATGACATTTCTAAGGTAAATGGTGTTTCTTCTCTACAGATCAACAAAACACAACACTGAAAGGGGCGCAGGGAAGTGCAGAAAATATCTTAGAATGTGGGGTTGGGAGAAAGGGTGCACATATATGTTTATGCTGGCACATAAATATGGGGAAATTGTTTAACCTCACTAAAACTGAAAGAACTGCAGAAGAAAAGAACAAGGTACCATTTCTTTGCCCATTAAATTGTCAGCAACAGAAGGTTCTTATGTGACCCCCAATAAAAAGCAAAATGTGATGAAACTGATATCCTCATATGTTGAAGGTACAATTATAATTGGCAAAAACCCTATGAAAAACAGGTATGCAATGTATGTAGACAGTAACACAAATACTCATGCCAATTAGCCCTCCTAGAAATCCAATCTAATGAAATAATGTAAAATACAAAAACATTTCGTGCATTTTTATCAAGGATTTCATTACAAATAAAACTTGAAACAGCTTAACTCTACAATAGAAATCTTGGACTACACTATGATACGTTCACTAGAAAAGTTTATATTACTTTGCCTCTGTCATGATATTCATTCCTATTGTATCACTGTGTAAACTTTAAATCCATAGAACAATTTACCGGAAAGGAATGTACCACAACATTTCAGGGTAGTAGGATTATGGATGATAGTTTTCTTTTGCTCTGTTTTATAAATCTTCTGCTGTCGTTATATTATTTTTATGACAAAAAATATTACATTAAAAAGAAAAAAACAGACTTCTCTGAGTACACAAAATGAGATTGTGTGAGTAAAACCAAAGGCTTTTTATATCATAAAAAGCTTTTTATATCAGAAAAAAATAAGACTATGTATTGAAAAAAAATCAGGATGAATTATAACTGACTGAGAGTTCCTGTTTGATCATATTGTGTGCCAGACTGACTTTTTTTTATGGCTTTTGCTTCCTTTTAGACACAAGTGATAATCTCATAGCTGGTAAGTTTTATGAAGAGTTTGCCAAGGAAACCTAGCATCTTTAACAGTAAGTATCCACTTATAATAAATGAAATGTAAAAAGAGAGATCAAAATATCCTAGACTGCAATTTCAATTAGAAAGAAAAGAATAATGAATTCAGGCCATAGTGTAGCAAAACTGGTATCCTTATGTGCATATAGAGTGAGTGCCTTTTATCAAAGTTTCTATACTATCTTTGAACCATTATAAAAACTGAATCGTTCTTCCTATTTTAATGTGTTTGGAGAAGACAACTTGCTCTTTGTTTTATAACCTAGGAATGGCCTTCAGGATGGTAATTGTGCCCGTTTGCACAAATTGAAAGCCACAAAGACCAGTTTTCTAAGCCCATTTCTGTGATCTGCCTATGTGAGAGGAATAGTTTTGTGGTAGAGTTTCTAAGAGAATCAGTAGAGTCTGCTGCATAGAGTAGCTCATGCCTTGCGCCTCACACAAGAGACATGCAGGGTCATGGCAAGCTGAGCAGAGGAGCTCCAGTGCTTGTTCCCACCCACCTGTTGAAAGGCTGCTGTTGGACAAAGGTCACAAACTGCTCTCTCACAGCTTATCTGTAACCCTGTGGTAATAAGACTAATATGCTAGATTAAACCAGGAGCAGAGGGGAGTTCTTAAAGATAAGCCTGTGGGGGGTGTTTTTAGTAGCAGAATTTGTAGTTACATTTTTTAACATCTCTATTGGAGTGTAATTGCTTTACAATGATGTGTTATGTAGTTAAATTTTAAAAACTCATTGGCAATCTCTAGTGGGACTATATATTAAGATAGAATTTAAAGCCTGCAGGTTAGGGACTTCCCTGGTGGCGCAGTGGTTGAAAGCCCACCTGCCAATGCAGGGAATGTGGGTTCAAGCCCTGGTCCAGGAAGGCCCCACATGCCCTGGAGCAACTAAGCCCAGGAGCCACAACTACTGGGCCTGTGCTCTGGAGCCCTCGGGCCACAACTGCTGAGCCTGTGTGCTGCAACTGCTAAGGCCCATGCGCCTGGAGCCCGTGCTCTGCAGCAAGAGAGGCCACTGCAATGAGGGGCCCGTGCACTGCGATGGGGACTGGCCCCCACTTGCTGCAACTAGACGGAGCCTACACACAGCGACGTAGACCCAACGCAGCAAAAAAAACCAAAAAACAAAAAAATCCCCTGCAGGTTAAAATATATGCCATGACCCCCTAAAACTCCTATAAGAGAACGTCGGCAAAGCATTCTCTGACATAAATCACACTAATGCTTTCTTAGGCCAGCTCCTAAGGCAATGGAAATAAAAGCCAAAATAAACAAATGGGACCTAATCAAACTTATAAGCTTTTGTACAGCAAACGAAACCATAAACAAAACAAAAAGACAACCTATGGACTAGGAGAAAATATTTGCAAATGATGCGACCAACAAGGGCTTAATTTCCAAAATATACAAACAGCTCATACAACTCAACATCAAAAAAACAAACAACTCAATCGAAAAATGGGCAGAAGACCTAAATAGACATTTCTCCAAAGAAGACATACAGATGGCCAATAGGCACATGAAAAGATCCTCAAGCATTGCTAATCATTAGAGAAATGCAAATCAAAACTCCAGTGAGGTACCACCTCACACCAGTCAGGATGGCCACCATTAAAAAGTCTACAAATAACAAATGCTGGCGAGGGTGTGGAGAAAAGGGAACCCTCCTACACTGTTAATGGGAATGTATATTGGTGCAGCCACTATGGAGAACAGTATGGAGATTCCTCAAAAAACTAAAAATAGAGTTACTATATGATCCAACCATCCCAATCCTGGACATATACCCAGACGAAACCATAATTCAAAAAGATACACGCATGCCCTATGTTCATAGCAGCACTATTTACAATAGCCAAGACATGGAAACAACCTAAATGTCATTGACAGATGAATGGATAAAGAAGATGTGGCACATATATACAATGGAATATTACTCAGCCATAAAAAGAAATGAAATTGAGCTATTTGTAATGAGGTGGATAGACCTAGAGTCTGTCATACAGAGTGAAGTAAGTCAGAAAGAGAAAGACAAATACTGTATGCTAACACATATATATGGAATTTAAGAAAAAAAAACAGTCATGAAGAACGTAGGGGTAAGACAGGAATAAAGACACAGACCTACTGGAGAACGGACTTGAGGATATGGGGAGAGGGAAGGGTGAGCTGTGACAAAGCGAGAGAGAGGCATGGACATATATACACTAACAAACGTAAGGTAGATAGCTAGTGGGAAGCAGCCGCATAGCACAGGGATATCAGCTTGGTGTTTTGTGACTGCCTGGAGGGGTGGGATAGGGAGGGTGGGAGAGAGGGAGATGCAAGAGGGAAGAGATATGGGAACATATGTATATGTATAACTGATTCACTTTGTTATAAAGCAGAAACTAACACACCATTTTAAAGCAATTATACCCCAATAAAGATGTTAAAAAAAAAAAAAAGATGTGGTATACATACACAATGGAATATTACTCAGCCATAAAAAAGAATAATGCCATTTGCAGCAACATGAATGCAACTAGAGATTATCATACTAAGTGAAGTAAGTCAGAAAGAAAAAAAGCAAATACTATATGATATCACTTATATCATTTAAAATATGACATAAATGAACTTATCTATGAACCAGAAACAGAATCACAGACATAGAGAACAGACTTGTGGTTGCCAAGGGGGAGTGGGGGTGGGGGAATGTTGGATTGGGAGTTTGAGACTAGCAGACACAAACTATTATATAGAGAATGGAGAAACAACAAGGTCCTACTGTGTAGCACAGGGAACTATATTCAATATCCTATAATATACCATAACAGAAAAGAATAAGAAAATATATATGTGTGTGTGTGTATGTACGTATATGTGTGTGTGTATATATATATATATATATATATATATATATATATATATATATATATAAAACTGAATCCCTTTGCTGTACACCAGAAAGAAATACAACATTGTAAATCAACTATACTTCAATTAAAAAAAAACAACCTGCGGGTTATATTTTCCATGCATTCAGTTACCTCTTTTGCTGCCTAGACATGTTCTTTGTTATGATCTTCTTTATTTTGCCCATCATTGTTTCCTGTTGGATAATTCTACAGCACAAAAAAAAGGGTAAGTCTCCTAGAAAATGTTTAAAACTGTACTTGCCTCTTCTTGTGAGCCAAAGAGGTAAGAGAAAGCCTCAAAAGAACAAAAACAAAAACCTACATAAACAGACGCAGTCATTCTTATAAAGACCCTTGACACACATTGTGGATAGAGAAGTATTTACATTAAAATAAATATATATGACATTAAAAGTACTTTAAAAAAAGTTTAGAATTTTAAGGACTCGAGTTTTACAAAAGAAAAAGTAGGTGTAAGGGATTTTTCCAAAGGTGTTGATGAGAACGTTGGTATCTCAGTCTTACTGAGACACTTCAGATTCTGACCTCTGTACAAAGACCCTATCAGGGCACTAAAAGTTAGATAGTGTGTCTCACTGGCATATATACCCAGGCTGCCAGTGTGTAATAGTTGATGTTTTGCTTTGGGTATTAAATAAATAATAAACCTTTTATAAACACCATTTACTAAATAAACATTTTCACTGGGAAGAGAACATATATAAGCTTTTGCACTAGTTGATTTAATTATAACAAAATCAGTGAGGTCAAAGTCAATGAGACCAATTTTATAAGCTTGATGGGCAAACTCTATAACCATGAGAAAATTTTTAACTTCAAATTAACAGTTTTCTATAGCAAACATGCTCAGCACATGCAGTCTCCTAGGGAAGCTTTACAGAAATTGAAGTTTTGATAGTTCACAGAGGATGCCAATATAAACTTTTAATAAAGAATATCACAGCAGAACTTCTTACAAACAATCTAGTCAGGAACTCAATTTTAAGATAGAATAATTGGTAGAGATTTAAATTTAAGTTAAATCTTTATCCTTCCTAACTAACGTCCTCTATATTCTGGCTTGACATGTAAATATACTTTGCTCTTCTTCACTACAAAAAGAAAATGAAAGTAGCCCGATGCTTTACGTTAGCAAAAGTCCTTGTGCCAATAAGCTTTTCCCCTTAAAGTTCCTCATTTAATACCACTATAATGAATGAGGCTTTTAAAATTTTAGGCTTTAGAAAAATTAAGGCTGAATTAAAGTAGTTAAGATTTTAACTTTCTATTTCTGTACCAGTCTGAAGTTAATACAATCTAGGGCAAATGATTCTCTCTTTCTCTTAGAGATAAATGATCCTCTCACCTCCTCCCTTCCAACTACTTCATTCCTCATCCCTATACCTTGCTCATCAACTGGAGGGTCAAATTCCCAAGTCTAACTATTGATTTATTTCACCCAGGTAATTTAAGATCATATGCTCATATTAGTCATCCACAAGCATAAATAAGATTCAATAACCATTTCATAAAAATATATTTCTTTAGAAATCATTACCTTGTCTTATCTAAACAATCTTAGTCACACACCATTTCTTCACGTATTCCATCTCTTAAAGCCTGCCTGTTGTTTTTCTTCCACGTTCCATAAATGTGTAATGTCCATGGCAGGAGCATTCTCTCTCTGACGAATGGCAAACCAGAGAGTGGCAGGGGAAAAGATCATGGTCCCTTTAATCTTAAAGGTCAGGGAGCAAACCTCCCAGACATGTAAGCAACTCATAATAAAACCTATTGTGTGTAATTTATCAAAATTTCAAAACATTTTAAAAACGTTTATTTCTCGCTTGATTCACTTCTTGGGATGACAAGCAACTCACAACGAAACCTATTAGGTGTAATTTATGAAATTTCAAAACATTTAAAAAACTTTCATTTTTGGCCTGATTCACACCTTGGGATAACAAAATGCCATTTATTTTCATCTTAGAAATAATGTATAACTATAATTAGAAAAGGAAGTTCTAAGCTTAAATAATCAGAATGCAGAAGTCCCTTCTCTGCCTGGAAGGAACTTGCATTCTAGTGGAGGAAGAGACAACAATAAACCAGACACTCAATGAATTACAGGGGATAAAGGCTATGATTTTCCTTGCCCATTTCTGAATCTGATTTTGTGTCATTGAAATTCCGTATCCAGAACTGTATATTACAAAGCTGAAATAATTCCTTTTTTTCTTTCAATACTCCTTTTTTTCTTCCCTCTATTTCATTGGATTTGTATTAGCTTTCTGGTAGACTGAACCAGTATCTGTCTGGAGAACAGTATGCAATCTCTCCTCTTTCACTCCATTCTGAGTTATTAGCCTATAAGAAAATTACAGTATTTCTGTAAGGGTATCTGTCCATATTAAGGTTTTGTGAAAACTTTCCCGTTTGTTTGCACAGACTTGCAAATTCTTTGTGATTTAACCTCACTGGCTTGACATTTCACTAGTGAAAAAATACTATTATCAGCACATTTGATATTTTACTGTGTATTTACTACATCAATAATTTGTGACAAATGTTAAACAAGATAAGTCATGCACTGATCACTGAGAAACAATATTGTTAGACTGTTCCACAGAGCCCATTTATCCCTGCCTCTTTGTTTCTGCCTCTAATCCACTCCCATTTCTATACAAAAAACCTTGTCCACAGTCAGATAAAGCCTTAAGTTTTCATGAGTATTATGCGTAGTTCAAAACTATTAAGGCCGCTCTCTGGAAAGGCTCGCTGCATTACCCAAGAAGGCAATGGTGTTCATCCTCAAAATCAGCAAACAAATCAAGAAAATAGCAAGTACCTAATACACGTACTGAATTAAAATTTTTTTCAACAACTCAAATGTTGAAAGTGGAAACAGAATTTGAATATGGTACTTCACTAGTTGGATCACTGGTATCAAAGAAGTTGGAATGTACTTCAGGAGGTGGAATTGCCTTTTGTTGTTGTTTTTGGATTATTGTTTCTTCTAGTGATTTGAGGTGGTGACTCTGTCAGGGCTGTGTACAGGCACTGTCTTTTTCAAAGCAAAGACTAAGGCTTCTTCCAGAAGAAGGAACTGAAAGTTGACATTAGCCACCATCAACCACCTGCACAGCCATTCTTTGAACACATACTCACTAAGATTGTATCCTCTCACACGCCATGTACCACTCATCATCCAAGACCACTTTCAGGCCATTACTCACCTAACCACCTAGTCACTGCTCCTTGGACACCCATCCAACGTGGCTGTCCAGCCCTCTACGCTTCCTCATGCATGAATCTCAAGTTGCCCTTCCTCATCCTGTGGACACTTTGCTCCTGACTCACAGTCTCCTCTTTGTCTCAAGTGGTGCCACCATCTAACCTCCATGAGAGTGTAAAGAGGAATAATGAGGAAGTACTGGGAAGTGGTGGAGTGAGTGAACTCTTTGTGCTTCCATTCTTAAATCCCTAATACCAACCTAGACTTGAAGTCTAAAGGTACTGGTATCATATGATTCATCATTTCATTTATGTAAAGTGAAGTGCTGATTAAATGACCCACAAAGGCAGAGGAGCATACCCGGTAAGACCCTGGGCTTTGCAATCGGTAAGACCTGTGTTCACACTCACTTACTACTATGAGACCCTCAACAAGATACATATCCTGTCTAAACTCTACTTTCCTTCCCTGTAAAATAGGGAAAATAAGAATTTCTACCTCACTTAACACAGGTTCTCACTTATGATGAATGCCAGAAAATTTTAACTATTGTTATATGTGCATGATTATCATTACTGACATTTAAAAGTCATTAAATACTTCTATTTACTGTCAGTTCTCATATACCTTCATGACAACTACTGCTGCTCTCCTAACTGTGGGTAACAATTGTATAGAAAACAGAACTTATATCTTCACTACAGGGGAAGAAGGAAATCTTGTGTAAGACTGCAGTGCAAAGACATTCGCACGGTGAAGCCTAAATGTCACAATGTTGTGGTGAACAATATTCAGTAATCAAAATTACTTTGGGAATGGTGAAATGTGTTGTTTTAAGGCATGGGCCCTTGTCTAATAGGCAATTTTGATTCTTCCAACATGATGGATAGGATGGTTTTATTATTATTTCCTAATAAGTTTTTACTTAGTCTTGAAAGTTGGGATTTAGTTATGTTTTTCCTTTTAGATACCTTGCAAATATTTCAAAAACTTGAGGCAAATTATGCTCTAAATTTCAAAATAAAGCAACTAATTTCTTTCAATAATGAAACATATAACTGAGATACTTTTCCTATTTTTTTTCCCCATGGCCAATTAGCAATAATACAGACGAAAAATCTAAAAAAGTGATTATCCATTTATGTTCCCAAGAAGGCAATGGTGTTCATCCTCAAAATTAGCAAACAAATCAAGAAAATAGCAAGTACCTAATACATGTACTGAATTAAAATTTTTTTCAACAACTCAAATGTTGGAAACAGAATTTGAATATGGTACTTCACTAGTTGGATCACTGGTATCAAAGAAGTTGGAATGTACTTCAGGAGGTGGAATTGCCTTTGTTGTTGCTGTTGTTTTTGGATTATTGTTTCTTCTAGTGATTTGGGGTGGTGACTCTGTCTGGGCTGTGTACAGGCACTGTCTTTTTCAAAGCAAAGACTAAGGCTTCTCCCAGAAGAAGGAATTGAGCCCCAAGACAGCAACATAGAAACCTCACCTAGTTTCCAGCCTGCGTGTCTTGCCTGGTGGAGTTCAGACTCAAGACTGCAATATCATCTCTAACCTGAATCCCCAGCCTTCTGTTCTGCCCCGCAGATTTCACACTTGTCTGCCCAACAACCTCATGAGCCAATTGCTTAAAAGAAATCTCTCTCTCTATATGTAGATATCCTATTGCTTCAGTTTTCTCTGGAGAACCCTAATACAGTTGCCATTGGTCAAAATAAATAAATAAAGTAGTCTTACCCAAGCTGTTGTGTAATAAACGTGTAGCTGTTTGCATAAGGTTTAGGGTGAAAAGGAAAATTATGCTACAGCCAGAAGTGGCACACAACCTAGACTGAATAGTAGAAGTCACTGAACGAAACATAGCTGTTTCGTAAATAGTTATACTGGAACACAGGCACACCCATTCCTTACTTAATGTCTATGACTCTTTCATATTACAACAGCACACTTGAGTGCATGCCACAGAGACCCAGAGACTGCATGGCACACAAAGCCAAATATTTACTACTGGCCCGTTAAAGGACGAGTTTGCTGACCCCTGAACTACATCAGACTGTGAGGATTTTCTCACAGGCTGGTCCGCCTTTAAGTTTTGCTTTCCACCCTTTTCTCATGCCTCTCTCCCATTAGACACTCATCCCTTCAAATCTTTACTGCAATCTCAGGGTGCCTCATTTCAACTCAAGGTTTGCTTGTAAATTCAAAACTTCAGTTTTTCATACAGAGTCATTCACTTGGTCCTTGCTTACTCCGGCTATGGCCAGGAGTCCTAAAATTTCCTATCCATAATATCCTTAGGGCATTTTCAGAAACACCACCACCAAAAGCACTAGAAAGGTATTAGGCCATTCCTGTAGAAGCAGAAGCAAAATCATCACATTTTTTAGTAAATTTCTTTTGTTTCTGACCTACTTCTTTCCCTTATCCATGTGCATTAATCTAAATCTGGCATTTTATATCTACATACATGTCAGAAGTTATAAATTTTATAGAGAACAGTGGAAGGGGCCACAGGAAAAAGTAAGGAAGTGGGAGAGGCATTTTATAGTTAATTAAGTTATATGCAATTCAAATTTTTCTAAACAAAAATATACAGGATAAGGTCAATTTTCTCCTAAATAGAAATGAATTTGCAAAGCCCTATGTTTATTATCTTGCTTCTACTCACTTTGCTTCTGTCAAACAGCTTGTTTTTCATGACTGTTAATGTAAGTAAATGAAATGTGTATTGCTTTTAAAAAATTCAGAATTGGTAATTTATTTTTTGAAGGTTTAATGATCATCTAGCCTGATGCTCCTCCAATGGGCATTTGCATATGCCCTGGGGCTGCTTGGCTGGTATACCAATAGGATATAGAAGTCATGAGATAAAAATGGCAAGGCTTCCTAGGAGAACATTTTTCCTAATGTTATTCCAATAGTTCAAATGGAAAATAGCATTATATTAACACAAATACATATGTAAGAGAACAGAAGACAAATAAGGCAGGATATTTTAAGATGAATAAGACAGAGAATATTGTACTTTCAGGGCTGCTTTAAGGCCTCCAAGGCTCATGGGTGATGTGTACCTTTTCTTTGCTATTGGGGTACTGGGATGGAAAAGTTGTGCAAAACTGTTCCATGGCCAGCCATGTTGCCTCCAAATATAAACAGCAGACACAATGGTTGTCTTTTCAAGAGTTCATTTAAAAAATAGTCCATAAGAGTGCTTAAAATATCATTTTATTTGGTTTCATTCCTGCCAGGTTACCTGTCTAAAACACGTTTCACCTTTCTTCCCATCTAAGTTGCATTAACCCAGCTCAGAATTCACTCACCCAAGAAGCTCTCCCAAACACCTCCAATCCAAAGTGATGTTTTTCTTTGGAACTCACAGCACTTCCTCTCTATACCATTTTAAAATAATCTAGTTTCTTTAAAAGTAATGTGTGTTCACTATTGAAAACATATAAAACACAGAAAAATATAAAGAATATTAAAATTGCCTATAAGAGCCTCCACCCAGTGGTTAGTGTTTTTAAGCTTCTTTCAGAATATTTTACATTTGCAATGTTATACCTTGAGATTATATTGATGATATACTTTTTTTTTCACCAAATGACAACCATTTCTCCCATCATTTCCCCCAAGCTCTATCTAAACACATCCCATAGTATTTGACATTTCATGTCTTGTTTTTTACCTATTAACTATTACAGTCATTCACTTGCTAATGCATTCATTCATGTAACGCTCAGTAGTCAACTATAATGTACCAAACTTTGTGCTTACATGTTTTCTCTCCCATACTAAATTAACTTACGGGTAATGACCACTTTTTAAACTGTCCCCACATTTCTGAGTATAGATTTAATCAAATGAGAAGCATACAGTAAGTATTTGAGAACGAGCTTACCAAAATTTCATTCATCCTCAAGTTTTTGGAAACATTCTTTTACATCAAGGTGCATCTCAAACTGTGCATGTTGACTACTGACCACCTTTTAATAAAATGGTAGGAAGTCCTTAATGAATTGTCTCAAATGTTTCCTTTTAAGCTTGCAATTTTTTTAAAAATAAATTTATTTATTTATCTTTGGCTGCGTTGGGTCTTTGTTGCTGCATGCACGCTTTCTCTAGTTGCACTGAGCCGGGGCTACTCTGTGTTGTGGTGCGCGGGCTTCTCATTGTGGTGGCTTCTCTTGCTGTGGAGCATGGGCTCTAGGCACGCAGGCTTCAGTAGTTGTGGCACGTGGGCTCAGTAGTTGTGGCTCGCAGGCTCTAGAGCACAGGCTCAGTAGTTGTGGCGCACGGGCTTAGTTGCTCTGCGGCATGTGGGATCTTCCCGGACCAGGGATCGAACCCGTGTCTCCTGCTAAGAATCTGGCAGGCAGATTCTTAACCACTGTGCCACCAGGGAAGTCCCTAAGCTTGCAGTTTTGATCACTGACTACCAAAGGATCAAGGTTAATCACTTGTGGCAACATATGGTAGACAAGGAGTCACAGTCTGTACCAAGCTTAACACCTGTGAACCCAGGCCAGGTGCAGGAGCAGAGAGGGCAATAAAATTAAAGAAGCAGACTCCAAAGACACAGCTGTGTTTTGAAGGCCATGACAATGTTCAAATATGATGCAGGTAACACATGATGTTGGGAAATCTTGTGAGGTAGAAGGAGAACAATGATGAGGAATCAGTAGTAACTAGGGGTGTCAGGTAAACTGACAGGCCTCATTAGGGGTTTGTCCACTGGTGGAAGGACAGTGTTCCTGGCCTTATGAAACAGGAGAGGCTTCAGCATGGCCAAGGGAACATTCTGATATCTTGTATTATGCAATAACTTCTTTCAGTCCTGACTATGAGTAGGGGAGGAGGACGTGCTATCTGAAGCTGACCCTCCTCCAAACTACCAGCTCCTGTTTATTTCCTCTAACAAAATCATCATTCAGAAAAAAGAGACTCAGGAAATATTTTTTGTATTAAGAGGGACCTGTATGTGTTCTGGAATGGGGCTTTTTAGTTAGTTGCTCAACTCTGAGAACAAAAGAAGCAATGTGAAAATGTCAAGTTACTCATTACCCTCTCTTATCTACTCAGTGCCTCAATTTATGCCATACTTTCTTGTGCCCAAAATAGCAACCACCACAGAAGGCAATAAGCACTTCCTTTGAACTTGTCATTTATGTGCAATGCTAGCATCATGATTATCAGCATATAAATTCTGGGTAGTCCAGTTGTCGACCATGCTGTCATCTAAATAAAAATATTTTGTTATTTCAGTGTCCTTCCTTGACAAAGTACTATAAAGCTAGAGAACATCTCGAATTAAATGTTGATGGGAAAAGAGCCAATTCATTTCAACAGAATAAGATCTGAGACTCATAAAATCTTTTAAGTGACTTCACAGAGATGCACACATGTGCACTTGAAGATGCTGAAGCTCTCCCAGTACCTACTGAAGCACCCTCTTCTTAGCTTGGATTACGGTCACCCCTTCACTCTCCTCTCTTGTGCTGAAAACACACATTACCTAGTCAGGGGAAAACTACACTTAGGATTTACAAGTAGTCTCAATTACTTAAAGAAGTGTCACCCAGGATTTCTGCTTACATGTTTGTCATTTTTCGTTCTTATTGTCAAATATATATAATATGGAATGGGCTCATTGAGGAGAATTTGGAAAATGCAGGTGGAAGATATGAAAAACTGATCAGTCACATAAAAATATATTACCTAGGGCTTCCCTGGTGGTGCAGTGGTTGAGAGTCCGCCTGCCGATGCAGGGGACACGGGTTCGTGCCCCAGTCCGGGATCCCACATGCCGCAGGGCGGCTGGGCCCGTGAGCCATGGCCGCTTAGCCTGTGCATCTGGAGCCTCTGCTCCACAATGGGAGAGGCCACAAGAGTGAGAGGCCCGCGTACCACAAAAAAATATATATATACATATATATATATATATATGTATATATATAAAACCTAGTGATAACCACTGTTAATATTTCAATTCATTTTCTGCTAATCTTTCTTCAAGTATATTTCTTTATACACACAGATATCTTTCTTTTTAAAATACCTTCTTTTGCTTTTATAGACCAGAACCCAATCCTTATAGATAGACTGTGGTAAAATGTATGCTATAACAGTTTTCACTTTCTCTAGAAAAAAAATAATTTCTGTTTAGTAAAAGGCATTAAATGATTACAGAGAGAGGGGTCAAGGGAAATATCTGGAACAAAATAAGGAAATTAATATTTCCTAAGCTCTAGTTCAAAAGTACTTTGTACTATGTTCTATATAAAAAACACTAAAATTTAAATAAGAGAATAATTTTTATTACAAAAGTAGCTAGATTATTTTTTATGGATTCAGAATAAACTTAATTAACTAAGAAAGCATGACTTTTAAGAATTTATCAAATTAATAAACATGTATTGATACTTTCTAAGTAAGTGGCCCTGGAGTCTCAACTGGTTCACATCTTTATAGATCAAAAATTTATTTGGGGGACTTCCCTGGTGGTCCAGTGGTAAAGAATCCACCTTACAATGCAGGGGATGTGGGTTCGATCCCTGGTCAGGGAACTAAGATCCCACACGCTGCAGGGCAACTAAGCCTACACACCACAACTACTGAGCTCATGCGCCTCAACTAGAGAGACTGCATGCCACAAACTACAGAGCTCACAGGCCCTGGAGCCTGTGCACACAACTAGAGAAGAGAAAACCTGCACGCCACAGCTAGAGAAATGCTGTGTACCGCAACTAAGACCCGACGCAGCCAAACTAAATAAATAAATAAATCTTTAAAAAATTTATGATATTATGAGCCTTGCTAATGATCTCTAGAAAATATCGGGATATTTCTGAATATTTAACAATAGATTCGTATATGACTACTGCTAACTTCTGTGTAATTCTGGGTTTTAATAGTTGCTTTTAGAGTGTATTCTGCCATATATACTTTGATAAATATAAAGAGTGAGCTGGACATCAACCTGAAATTCAATTTTAAATTACTCAATACAGAAAAACAAAAAACAGCATAAGCAAAGTCAACTGACAAACTGTGACAAAAAAATTGCAACCTCTATCACAAATGAAGGGTAACTGGCTTCTTTAGAGAGTTAAAAATTCAAAGACCAACCCTCCCCCAACTTCCCAAAGTATGGGTAAAGGGCACACACCCAGGTCACTCAAGAAAGAAAAGCAAATAGCCTATGAATATATGAAAAGATGCTCAATGGTTTTGTTTAGTTGAACCTCTATTATTATCTGCATTATTTCTTGGGTTTCTGGAGAAGAAATTTTTAAAGGAAAAGATCCCGAATAGCCAAAGCAATCTTGAGAAAGAAAAAGGGAGCTGGAGGAATCAGGTTCCCTGACTTCAGACTATACTACAAAGCTACAATAATCAAGGCAGTATGGTACTGGCACAAAAATAGAAATATAGCTCAGTGGAACAGGATAGAAAGCCCAGAGATAAACTGATGCACTTATGGTCACCTAATCCATGACAAAGGAGGCAAAAATATACAATGGGGAAAAGACAGTCTCTTCAATAAGTGGTGCTGGGAAAACTGAAAAGCTACATGTAAAAGAATGAAATCAGAACACTCCCTAACACCATACTCAAAAATAAACTCAAAACGGATTAAAGATCTAAATGTAAGACCAGACACTATAAAACTCTTAGAGGAAAACATAGGCAGAACACCCTTTGACATAAATCACAGCAAGATTTTTTTTTGACCCACCTCCTAGAGTAATGAAAATAAAAACAAAAATAAACAAATGGGACCTAATGAAACTTAAAAGCCTTTGCACAGCAAAGAAAACTATAAACAAGATGAAAAGACAACCCTCAGAATGGGAGAAAATATTTGCAAATGAAGCAGCTTACAAGTGATTAATCTCCAAAACATACAAACAGCTCATGCAACTCAATATCAAAAAAACAAACAACCCCATCAAAAACTGGGCAGGAGACTTAAATTGACACTTCTCCAAAGAAGAGATACAGATGGCCAAGAGCACATGAAAAGATGCTCAACATCACTAATTATTAGAGAAATGCAAGTCAAAACTGCAATAAGGTATCACCTCACACCCATCAGAGTGGCCATCATCAGAAAATCTACAAACAATAAATGCTGGAGAGGGTGTGGAGAAAAGGGAACCCTCTTGCACTGCTGGTGGGAATGTAAATTGATACAGCCACTATGGAGAACAGTATGGAGGTTCCTTAAAAAACTAAAAATAGAACTACCATATGACCCAGCAATCCCACTACTGGGCATATACCCAGAGAAAACCATGATTCAAAAATAGACATGCACCACAATGTTCACTGCAGCACTATTTACAATAGCCAGGACATGGAAGCAACCTAAATGCCCATCGGCAGATGAATAGAAAAAGAAGGTGTGGTAAATATATACAATAGAATATTACTCAGACATAAAAAGGAACAAAATTGGGTCATTTGTAGAGATGTGGATGGACCTAGTCATACAGAGTGAAGTAAGTTAGAAACAGAAAAACAAATATCATATATTAACACATATATGTGGAATCTAGAAAAATGGTACAGATGAACCTATTTGCAGGGCAGGAATAGAAATGCAGTCATAGAGAAGGGATGTGTGGACACAGTTGGTGGAAGGAAGGGTGGGATGAATTGGGAGATTGGGATTGACACATATACACTACCATATGTAAAACAGATAGCTAGTGGGAACGTGCTGTATAGTGCAGGGAGCTCAGCTCGGTGCTCTGGGGTGACCTAGATGTGTGGGATGGTGCGGGGTGGAGGGAGGCCCGAGAGGGAGGCGATATATGTATACATATAGCAGATTCACTTCGTTGTACAGCAGAAACTAACACAACATTGTAAAGCAACTATACCCCAATTAAAAAAAAAAAAAAGGAAGTAGCAATTAAATGCTTGGAAATAGGCCTTTCTTAGAATTAAAATTCTCCATCACAAGAAAAAATGTGTTTTGTTTTTTCCGGTAATGGAGTAGGTAGGTCACTGAGCAATATAATTAACAAATATCTGATGCCTGTGACTTTTTAATTACAAGAAATCTGTGAGATTTTTTCCTATCACATCAGTTATCTATGGGAAATAGTGTATATGTTAATGATGTCTAAAATATTATATAGCTAACTTGTATTATTGAGCAATTCTTTTCACCCCTGGCCTTACATTTTTCATCTGAAAAGCAGGGACTGGAACAACCGGTCTCCAAAGCTATTCCTAGTGCTAACATTTTAATTTCGTTTTGTTTTGTTTGACTTTTTGTACAGTTCAGTGTGAGATGTAAGTTAGTTTAAGTCTGTGATGTTTAAATGTACTGTCTCCACCATTATAATGAAAGGAATAAAAAAATTTATCTTTGCAAATGTACTTATGGAATATGGTTTGTAATATATTTACTTTTTATAGCCTTGAAAAGCCAAGAGGAAACAAAATGAATATGTGATCCTTATGAGAAATACCCTCCTTTCTGTACTTGACTGGATTCAGAATCCCTGTGTTGGGTTTGGCACCACAGTAATGCTCTTGAGGTAACAGCCAAGTAAGAAGGTCAATTTGCTGGCAGGTGCCTACCAGGTGCGAGTAGAGGTGGCAGAGCTCCCAGGACCAGCCTCAAAAAGGTGGCTTAACTATCCTCTGTTTAGCCATTCTCTCAGGTTTTCACAAACACCTAACCTGTAAAGCACCATGACAAGTGAAAGCCTCTTCTGAGAGCATTCACAGGCCCCTTCATGCTGCTACCCTCACCTCTGAAAAGCAAAATGTAAATATACCAATTTAGGAGGCAAAGGATCATCTAGCATTGTTTTATTTAATGAAGTCCCCCTCGGGTTAATGACATCCACAGACACCTCCCTCCATCTTACCGCCATTCCTAAAGCTTACAGGAGAGCTACTACATAGCTCAAAACCTGGTCTACAGTCATATTCTCCATTCTCTTCTTATTTTCCTGTTGGCAGTTTTACAAAATCTTTAGGGGGAGTTGGAGGAACCACTAGTGTTTAAGCCCCTACTTCACTCAAAGCCTCGACTCTTGAGTTCTATTCCTCTCAGCACCTTAGGAAGTTCACAGTCCCTATTCTCCCTTTGAACTCAGTCACTAAAATGGTCTCAAGGCTAAGGGTTAGACAGTAGATCCACTTCATAGGTCAGCTTGCCATGCCTGATTTAGGAAAGTTTTCTCTGCAGACAGTTGTAGACAAATCCTTTCAGAGACAAATTCTGCTTGTTCCCAGTACCTAACATTATTAAAATCAAAACTTCTCAGAACTTTTCCAGCATTTGGTAAATCCATGCTGGGGAGGATCGGCAGAGACATGTTAAATGCACTTGACAGATATGCCCATTTATTTCATTCAGTATTTAACGGGTATTTGTTACGTACCTGGTATAGGTCTAGAACTGTCTCAGCACTGGAGATACAGCAAGAAAACTATCCCTGCCCCATGGAGCTAGTCCAGAAAAATAGGGAATAAGGCTCAAAGCCTTTCAAATGGAGCCTCAGTTGGGTCGAATCAAAGTAAGTTAAAGAAATCTATGTGAAAGTCTTCAATTATATTAAGAATGGCTTGATGAAACACAGGTATAGAAATTTCACTGGTTGAAATAAAATTCCAGTAAAGCCCCAGTTCTTGAATCTAATCTAGCATTTGTAACTAGTAAACCAAACGCTAGTCATATTTTTTTCCCTTTTAAATTTTCTCATGAGAAATAAAAACTTACTTCCAAGACTAGAAATAGATGGGAAAGTTTTTTTGAACTTTATTCAGATATAAGTGACATATAACATTACGTACCAATAGTTACAGAGAACATAAATAGATTCATTTTAAGTGCCAACATTGAACCACAGAACATTTCTGTTATATCACTGTTTTATAACTATAAGAAATAACAGAAATGATAAGTCCCCCTCATTGTTTTCTATTCACTGTCTCCTTAATTGTAACTCCTTTAATTGTCATCACGGAGTGTCTGGATTTTATAATCCAAGACACTAAGGTGTTTATTTTATACATCACCTCCACACTTAGTATCTTGTATGCTAGATACAAGAATCCAAACATTGTGCTGGTCTGGGAGGAAATGGAAATTCCATAGTTTGTTGAACCCAGAAAACCTTTAGTGCATCTCAGATATAAAGTTGTTTAAATATATATAAAGTTCTATAATTGCAGAAGATGCATTTGAGGTTTACACAAAGAGCTTCCATTTCCTTACCATCCTCTCATACCTTAACCCTATGTGACACAGGTTCTATTCCCACCATTCTATGAACAAAAGAGCAGGTGATATACAGGCTGGCTTTTTAAAAAAACGTTTCTTTATCTGATTCCAAATGTAACAAAGGTCAATACAGAAAAAAACCACACAAAAATGAAATATAGATAAGCCTATGAACTGTTAATTTTGACTATTTCCAACTAATCTCTTTTTAAGTGTATCAATATACTATTTTGTTTTAATAAAAGTAATGACAAAAGGCACACACCGATTTGGAGTTTGCTTTTTCTACTTACGAATATACCATTGTTTCTCATATTTTTTTTTACACTGCTTGCTGCATAGAAATTCATTCCATAAAGCTGCCTATCAAAAACTCTTATATTCTGCTAGACATTTAAGAGTTTATATTTTGTTCAAAATTATACATCTTTGCTCCCAGCTCTGATGATATCTTTGGGATAAACTCTAAATGTAACTAGCAGTTTAAAAGTCATGTCCATTTAAAATTGTAACGCATGAGAAAGTTATGTAAACTAAAACTTTGAGGGTGCTTCCCCCCACCCCACCCCATCCCCAATATGTTTACACACTGGTTGACTTTTTTATTCTTTGCCAGCTAATACGAAGAGAATGTCAGCTCCTTTGTTTGCTGTTTAATACTGGTCACGTTACTTTCCTTTCCTTTTACTAGTCATACAGGTTTACTCACAACTCTACAAATAAATCTTACTCATTCTTAAATTTTCCAGCATTGAGAGATTGATTCACCAGAAAAGTTGTCACTCATCAATTCCTACCCATCCCAACTCTAACGACATTCATTGCTTCCAGAAATATGGCACTTAATGCACCCTTGTCCTTACCATTTTCATGCATGTATATGTCATCTCCAATAAAACATTTAGTCGTTCGAAGGCAAGGCCGTAGAGTTGAGCCCCAATATGCTAATGGCCCGGTGTTGTTTAATAATTTACCTTCCCGGGGTGCTCTCCTGGAATACAGGTGAGACTAATTGACTTTAGCAGTTGAGAGAGCAACAGCCAAACCTTCCATGTTTTTCAAATTTATCAGGCCATGAGAGGCTTCAGTAGCAGAGGCTCAACCACGGAAATCTCAACTATTGTCCCGAATTATGCCTGACTAATGCCAAAGATTGAGCAAGGACCCAGGTATCCGGACAGTCTGGAATGCCCCAGGTCCAGACTGGAGTCCTGAGGGGTGTCTGCCCCACAGTGACTCACTGCCTGGGCTCTAGGTTTCTGTCTTCAGCTTGATGTGTTTTATTCTTTAATCTAGCGTTCCGGAAAACGGACAATGCTGACCTCGCCAACGCTTGCTTCCTTTCCGCCCTTCCTGCTTAGGGTGGTAACAGTCTTTACGAACAGGCGGTGAACAAGCCATTTCTCGCAAACCGCAGCTGTGCTTCCGTGTAGGTCTGAAGAAGGAGGAGCCAGGTGCAGCCAGGGTCCAAGAGTGAGGCGTAAAGCGGACCGCGCGCAAGGACTGTTAAGACTCCGGCAAGCGCCACGCCCCGCCTCTCCAGGCCTAAGGGCCACCCCCAACACCGAAGCCTCGCCTTACAGCCCGCCTATTGGCCCGGCAGGCCCCGTCCATAGAGTCACTTCCGCCCTGGGTGCGGCCCAGGCCACGCCCAGCTGCGAGACCAAGGTTGAAGGTTTGTGAGTGCGTGGATTCTTGTCTCTGGTAACTGGACTCAGAAAGATCTCTGCTGAGCTGTTTCAGGTTTCTCGCTGATCTCCCGAAAATGACGGCGTCTTGCTCCTCTCGCAAGGCACCCCCCTACCGCTCCGAGAGTCCCTTTTCTTCTAGGTGCTTCGTTGGGATTCTTTTGGTGGCGCTACTGTTCCTGCTTCCCATATCCTCCGGTAGGAGCCTGGAGAAGGTGTCCGCCCAGGCGGCGAACTGGAGCGGGTTGGGGGTGGGTCAGGCCGGGTCGCGAGGGTCGGGAGAGCTTTGCTTGGTGGCTCGGGGCGGAGGCGCGGGGCTGAGTCTACCCAGGGTCGTAAGGAGTTAGGGTAGAAGGCGTGGCCAGACTGTCCCCGGCTCGTACCGTGTGGGGACACCGGGGGGTGGGGACCACGTAGTGGCCTAAGAGAAGGCTTGCTTGGTGGCGTGGCTGGGGTTACCCGGGGCCAAGCTGGGTCTCTAGAAAAAGCTTGCAGGGTGTTTCCGGGACTGATCAGGTGGATAAGGGAGCGCCAACCCGGGGCTGGTGGTGACGGCTTGCTCTTGGGTTGCCCAGGTGCCTGGGGATGTTGCTAGGCTGGTGCTGTGCTCGTGGGGAGAGTTTGCCCTGTGTTCCCTGGGCGGGATGACGCCTTGTGCCCTGCTGGACGTGGTTAGGGGAGCCCAGGCCAGGTGTACGCAAATGTGTGGCCAGCGCAGCCGAGCCGAGTGTGGGACAGGGAAGCTTACTGCTTGCTTAAGTGGGCCTGCGGAGCAGATGTTGTGCCTGTAGCACTCCGGTGAGAGCAGGCTCTCGGAGCCTGGGATTTAGAGGGTTTGAAAGCGGGCAAGGTGATTTTTGTAAAAAAATTAACAGGAAACTTGGTACTCGAGATCGTATTGATATTGATTTGCAGGTTCTTCTTCTTTTTTTTTTTTTTTCCTTTGCAATAGAGTTATCTTCCTGTTCTCATCCAATAGGCAGTATTCAGTTCTATTACCGAATGGCTTTTTGGCATTGCTTTCCTTCTTTCTGAAGGTTGGGTCATGTTTGAGGGGCTATCCGAAGCAACCTAAAAAACACTGGTAGCCAAATCTACCGAAAAATGAGTATCCTAAGAAGTGAACCAGAAATGGTGGTAGTCTGGTTTTCTCCTATAGCTCATAAACTAAACCTGAAGGCCCAACCACTAGGTTTGTTTCATGTTTCACAGAAAGCACTTTTTTTTTTTTTTTTTTTGCCGTACGCGGGCCTCTCACTGCTGTGGCCTCTCCCCTTGTGGAGCAACAGGCTCCGGACGCGCAGGCTCAGCGGCCATGGCTCACGGGCGCGGCCCGGCATGTGAGATCTTCCCGGACCGGGGCACGAACCCGTGTCCCCTGCATCGGCAGGCGGACTCTCAACCACTGCGCCACCAGGGAAGCCCCACAGAAAGCACTTTGAAGTGCATATATTCTAAAAAAAGGCATGCTTATTGTATAAAACTTAGGACAACCATTTTTAATACTTTGGTAGATTTCCTTTTGTCTTTATATGTACATATGTTTTCATGCCCAAGTTATTTTTAGGATCCTATTACATATACGGTTTCATTAGCAGCATTCATTCAACAAATACTTGCCTTCTATATGCCAGGTCCTGTACTGGTCCTGAGGACGCACTGGTGAGCAATAACACACCATTCCTATTTTCATGATCCTTATTTCACTATTTGTCTGTCTGCCTACACACATGAATATATGCAGGGACTGTGTTTTGCTCACTGCTCTACCCCCAAGTGCCAGGCACACATTAGGAAATCAAATATTTGCTACAATTTATTGGGAGTGGTAGGCAGTAGCCAAAACATAATACTAATGAATATGTTATAACCCAAGAGAAGTACCCAAGAGGAAAGGAGCATGATTCTCTGACAGCATTTAACAAATGACTGGTGGAAGGGAAGACTTTTCTGTTCACTGAATAAGCCAAACTCTGCCACTTTGCCTTCTGTACTTGTTGTTCCCTTGGCCTTGGGACATTCTCCTGCCTCTAGCATAGTTTGGCGCCTTCTTATTCTTCAAATTCACTTGTGATATTACCTTCTCAGAGGGACCGTCTCTGACCCACTATTTCCAGTAGACACACATGTTCCAGCTCAATTACCCCCCTAACTGGTAGTCACTCTCCCAAACTGTTTTCTGTTCTTTCCTCACTAGAATGCAGAGATCTTGGCTGTCTTGTCACACTTGTGGTTGCCTAAGTGTCAACACTCTTGTATAACTCTCAAGTACCAGAAAATTAAAGGTAACATTCGGCTGGGGCTTAGAGCTTAGGAAAAAAACATTCGGCTGGGGCTTAGAGCTTAGAGCTTAGGAAAAACGTCTCTTGCATCCAGGAGGAAGCAAGAGAGCCATGCTTAGGATGGCCTTTCTTTGGTGCCTAAAAAGCTAAGGAAGGAGCAACTGGGGGGGTCAATCTGTCTTCTCCTGATAGTAGAATCCTCAGGTCTCACCATACTCGTCTTGCTTATTATGGATCATTTAAAAAGTTTATTTCTATGCCGGAGAGGTGTGGGGGATGGAACAGCAGTGCTAACAAGAAATTAAAAGGAAATTTTTAAAGAATAATAATGTTTAGAATAGGCTTAAAGCTAGAAGTTGAAGGATATGATGAGAACTATTTAAAATAGAGGAGGGCTTCCCTGGTGGCGCAGTGGTTGAGAGTCCACCTGCCGATGCAGGGGACGCGGGTTCGTGCCCTGGTCCGGGAAGATCCCACATGCTGCGGAGCAGCTGGGCCTGTGAGCCATGGCCGCTGAGCCTGCGCATACGGAGCCTGTGCTCCGCAACGGGAGAGGCCACAACAGTGAGAGGCCCATGTACCAAAAAAAAAAAAAAAAAAATTAAAATAGAGGAAAATAGAGGGACTTCCCTGGTGGCGCAGTGGTTAAGAATCTGGGACACGGGTTCAATCCCTGGTCTGGGAAGATCCCACATGCCACGGAGCAACTAAGCCCGTGTGCCACAACTACTGAGCCTGCGCTCTAGAGCCCGCGAGCTACAACTACTGAGCCCGCGTGCCACAACTACGGAAGCCCGTGCACCTAGAGCCTGTGCTCCTCAGCAAGAGAAACCAACGCAATGAGAAGCCCGCCCACCACTACGAAGAGTAGCTTCTCTCTGCAACTAGAGAAAGTCCGCTCGCAGCAACAAAGACCCAATGCAGCCAAAAATAAATGAAAATAAAATAAAAATTTTAAAAATAAAATAGAGGAAAATAGATAAATAAAATGAATAGCACATATGTGGAAGGTAACAAAACTAGAAATGGAGGAAAAACAAGGTGAAGTTTAAGGCTGAAAGGTAAAATCAGGATAGGTGGGAAACATAGATGAGGTACAAATGAGAACTTACTATACTGGCAGGGAAAGTATGTGGATAAAATAAATATTTCACTGAAGCAGCTCATGAGGAGAAGGTTTTGTAAGTGGGCAGTGTGTGCTTGGGAGGCTTGCCATCTCAGAGGTAGTTGCCAAATGGTAGGGGATCACAGAAGGGACCAGTCTCATTCCTCCAGAATGGATCTACTTTTTGGAACAAAACCTACAATTTCCTTTTATGGATGGTTTCTTCTGCCTGTTTTAGGTCTTTTCTTTCTTCCTAATGAAAGAAGCCAAGGTCAATAAGTGCTTACACAGTAGTTTCTTAGTTTCTTACTCTACATATTACAGTGTAGGGAGAACAGTCCTTATCTGGTCAGTTGCTAGGTTACATATACTGGGAGATATGAGACAAAAGAAATTAGGTGGTCAAATATTCCTCCAGTGCATAATGCTTTAAGATGATTATTTTCAATATTAGATTCATTATACTATATTCTTTACCATTGGTTTCTGTTTAACAGCAGTGGTTCTTTGAGGACCAAAGTTTTTTGAATAGCAGCTATGAGGGACATACTGTGTGAGGTGTTGTGGCCACATGGATGGATGGAGTCCACTGGTGAGCTGAGAGATCCATGTAGAGGAGAGTCCAAGAGAAGGGGACTGGTCACTGCCTCCCCAGGAGAAGCAGAAAGTACTTCCCAGAGGAGATGTTGAGTGGATTAAGTTAAAGAAGACAAGTGTTGAACAGGAGCTGCTTCTGAGCAGGAGGAAGGGTATTCAGAGCAGAGGGAGCATTGTGAGCAAAGGCTCAGAGATGTGGCATGGCTCAGGGCAGTCATGGACTGCCTAGTTACCCTGTGTGGCAGCAGTAGAGCAAAGGAGGCAAGAGGAAGGCAGCGGTGTAGATCACAGAGTGAATAATTGTGAAAAGAACAGGATAGGTAGCAATGAACAACCATCGTAATAAAAATCACCTGTTGTTTTTGGGCACCTTGACTTAGCAGAATGCAAATCTAAACTAAGGTTGCTTTAATTTCCCTAAGCTCAGTATAAGACCATTTCTTGAGGACTAAATTGCAGACAGAGTGTATTGGTGTAACCATGCAAGGGTTCCAGGTTAGAGACAGTGATGGGAAATGGTGTTGGCAGTAGAACTAGGCTGCCTGGCTTCACTCCTGGGTCTGGTACCTTCTGGGAATGTATTCTTAAGCAAGTTACTTCATGGCTCAGATTGCTCATCTTAAAGAGGGTGAAATAATACCTAACTCATAGGATGTTTATGAAGAGTAAGTTAGTTTAAAAGGACTTAAAATATAGTTAGTACGGGTAGTGCTTAAATGTGCTATTTCCAAGATAATTAATATCATTTATTTTGTTGTTAGAAACAAGTTCTGGGATCTTTCATACCATACTTTAGGAAAAAAATGTAACCAACAGGATTTGGAGTTCTCCTTTGAGAATGTTAAAATGCCATTTCTAGTCATAGCAGTAATGGAGAATGGGTTCAAATAAATAAAGCACAAGTATTTTGACATTAAAAAAAAACTCTGATAAAGGGAAACATCTGTAACTAAACCAATGGAAAAAATTTGAGGAAAGGCATACAAAAGCAAAGAAAAATGATGATTTGCAGATATCTCTGGAACAGGTTGGCTGAACAGTATAAAGTATTTGAATTTTGATCCAAGAGTTTATAGAACTGATAACAGTGCCCCTTCAGCTCTGGCATCAGGAACTAGAAATGCAGTGAAGAATGAGACATGGTCCTCAAGAAGGTTACAGTCTCCTAGGGAGTACAAACAATGAACAATTACAGTATGAAAATTGCTATGAAAGAAATAAATTGGGGCTCATGAGGACACTTAACTGAATTTTTTGGGTGAGAGATGTTAGGAGCCTCCAGGAAGGAGTGGCATCTAAGATGAAACTGAAGGATGAGTAGGTGGGAGGAATGGCAGGGTCTCTGGTCAAAGCTGAAGTAATATGATGCAAGGAGATCTAGAGTGCTAAAGTAAGTTGAGTAATTTAATGGGCACTACTAGTGGAATTGAATGTGGCTTAGAAGACTGTGAAAGAGTGAGCAGATATTAAGGCTCTGTTAGCCATGTCAAGGAGCCTTAGACATTATCATGAGGGAAGCAGGGAGCCGTTGAAACATATCTGACTTGGAAGGGCCTTGGTCCTAGTATCATATCAGTATTACTCTGGTGGCAGTGTGAAAATGAACTGAATGAAAGGTGGCAAGACCAGTAAGGAGACCTATTCAGAAACTCTTGTAGCAATCCAGATAAGAAATGATAGTGGCTTGAATTAGAAGTAAAGGTGGAAACAGGGAGAGGGAACAGGCATTTCAGTTGTGGAAACCATGTATCTTGTTTGCTGGCTTATGTTATTTGAGATAGTGTGACACATTCCAAGTGGAGCTGTGGGGAGGCAGTTGAACACATAGACTTGGCACCCCAGCTAAGATCTAGGATGGAGAGAGGGATTTGGGAGGCAGCTCTCATCAGTTGTAATGATGTCATGAGAGTATACATTCTGACCCGGGGGGATTTGCAGAATGAAAATAAGGAGAGCTCATAGAATAACCCATGAGGAACGTCACATTATGCAATCAGACAGAGAAGGAAGAGCAGCCAGAGGACAGGCTGAAAACCAGGCTGGTTTGCTACCTGGAAACCAACGAAAAGAGCTTTTTAGGCACAGGAGAGCAAAGAGAGAATGAACAATAGCTCCAGGTGTTATAGACAGGGTAATTAAAATTACTGAGGGAGAGAGTGCTAGGATGAATTTACTTAGAAGAAGGCTACTTAATTACTTCGAACATGATTTATGTGATTTTTTTATAGGCCTAGAAATGAGTGGAACATGAGAAATAAAATTGACAGGTATAAATGTTAGAGCCTCCATTTTGAGGAAGCAAAGAAAATTTGAAAATAGGTTGCGTAGAGTGAGAAAAGGGGAAGTTTCGTCAGGTTTCATTGAGGTTCCGGTTTGGGTCAGAGACCATGATTTTCTAAAGGTACCACCTGGGCAGGGGTGTGGGTGTGTGCTTGTGTCAGAGAGTTATTTTTATTTTTTGCAAGCAGATAGAGAGTGCTTGCATAATTTTTGTAAGTGTACAGAAGGTGAACAGTTTTCTTGATCCATATTAGGCACTATTTCACCTTCCTGAAACTCATCTGGAAAATTGGGGAATTTTCTGAATGCAGTCTATTATATGATATAATGACATCTGTTATTAAAGTATAGCATTGCAGCCCAATAACAATTACATTGTAAATTCTCTAGAAAAAAACTCAGTCCATATACTATTTTTCTGATGCTGGGAATGTTTAGTTTGAAAATCCTCATAGGAAAAAAGAATTCAATATTCTGAGCAAGAGAAGAAGATATTTGATTATAAAACAAGTATGATATTAGACCCAGTTATTACAGTATATAAAGCTTATAATCAACTGATGGCCAAAGCAAATGTTCTAAACTGCACATTGTTGAAGGCATGTCTTTCGCGATGCGTGTTATTGGGAAGAAATACTTCAAGTTAGTTGAATAGATTGAACCATCCAGTTGACATTTCTTTTTCCATACACAGCACTGTATGTGAGAGTCATATTAGGAATTCTCTCTTCTTTTATGCCTTCAAGATAGTTACTGAGGGCTTCCCTGTTGGCGCAGTGGTTAAGAATCCGCCTAATACTGCAGGGGACATGTGTTTGAGCCCTGGTCCAGGAAGATCCCACGTGCCGCGGAGCAACTAAGCCCCTGCGCCACAACTACTGAGCCTGAGCCTAGAGCCCGTGACCCACAGCTACTGAGCCCACGTGCCACAACTACTGAAGCCAGTGCACTTAGAGCCTGTGCTCTGTGACAAGAGAAGTCACCGCAGTGAGAAGCCTGCCCACTGCAACGAAGAGTAGCCCCTACTCGCCGCAACTAGAGAAAGCCTGCGCACAGCCCTGAACACCAAAAACAGCCAAAAATAAAAATAATAAATAAAGTAAATAAATTTATTTTAAAAAAAGATAGTTACTGAAATTGAATACATAAAACAAAGAACACTTGTATAATTTAATCACATGCATGCTGTTACTTGATTTTTTTCTTGGTGCTTCCAGGATATTCTAGAATGATACGTGTTTTTATCTAAAATGGAATTATATAGCATTTCTAGCCCATTATTTCCTATTGTAAAATGAGAATGTATGACTCAGGGTATTCAGTAAATTTAATGTTATTAATAAAATTCAACTCTTTACTAATCTTTTAAAAAAATGCTTTTAATAACTATGGCTCTTTGTTTTTTGCTTTTGCCTTGTTTTGGGCAGTTGATTGAGGAGCATTCATGTAACAAGATCAGCATAGTGGAAATGTTCAAAACATTTGCTAAATGCTGAAACAATTTCAGCACATGACGTAAATGAAATGTTGGACAGTGTATTGAGAAAGGAGTTTAGAATTTAGAATAAGATGTAAAATATTTCACTTGTTTAGACTTGTCTCTTGACCAGTCTCAATCTGAAGACCAAGATCCAGGGAGTAAGAAAGAAAAAGTTCCTCAGGGACCAGAATAGGTCTCTCTTCTTTCTCCTTAGGTTCTTTTTATTTTTTAAACACCTTTATTAGAGTATAATTTCTGCTTTATAACAAAGTGAATCAGCTGTACATATACATATATCCCCATATCTCCTCCCTCTTGTGTCTCCCTCCCACCCTCCCTATCCCACCCCTCTAGATGGTCACAAAGCACCAAGCTGATCTCCCTGTGCTATGCGGCTGCTTCCCACTAGCTATCTGTTTTACATTTGGTAGTGTATATATGTCCATGTAGCACTCTCACTTTGTCCCAGCTTACCCTTCCCCCTCCCCGTGTCCTCAAAGCCATTCTCTACATCTGCGTCTTTATTCCTGTCCTGTCCCTAGGTTCTTCAGAACCATTTTTTTTTCTTCACATTCCATATATATGTGTTAGCGTACGGTATTTGTTTTTCTCTTTCTGACTTACTTCACTCTGTATGACAGTCTCTAGGTCCATCCAGCTCACTACAAGTAACTCAATTTCGTTTCTTTTTATGGCTGAGTAAAATTCCATTGTATGTATGTGCCACATCTTCTTTATCCATTCATATGTTGATGGGCACTTAGGTTGCTTCCATGTCCTGGCTACTGTAAATAGAGCTGCAATGAACATGTGGTACATGACTCTTTTTGAATTATGGTTTGCTCAGGGTATATGCCTAGTAGTGGGATTGCTGGGTCGTATGGTAGTTCTAATTTTAGTTTTTTAAGGAAACTCCATACTGTTCTCCATAGTGGCTGTATCAATTTACATTCCCATCAACAGTGCAAGAGGATTCCCTTTTTCCCACACCCTCTCCAGCATTTATTGTTTGTAGATTTTTTGATGATGGCCATTCTGACTGGTGTGAGGTGATACCTCATTGTAGTTTTGGTTTGCATTTCTCTAATGATTAGTGACATTGAGCATCCTATCATGTGTTTGTTGGCGATCTGTATATCTTCGTTGGAGAAATGTCTATTTAGGTCTTCTGCCCATTTTTGGATTGGGTTGTTTGTTTTTTTGATATTGAGCTGCATGAGCTGCTTGTAAATTTTGGAGATTAAACCTTTGCCAGTTGCTTCGTTTGCAAATATTTTCTCCCATTCTTATGGTTGTCTTTTCATCTTGTTTATATTTTCCTTTGCTGTGGAAAAGCTTTTAAGTTTAATTAGGTCCCATTTGTCTATTTTTGTTTTTATTTCCATTACTGTAGGAGGTGGGTCAAAAAGGATCTTGCTGTGATTTATGTCATAGAGTGTTCTGCCTATGTTTTCCTTTAAGAGTTTTATAGTGTGTGGCCTTACATTTAGAACTTTAATCCATTTTGTGTTTATTTTTGTGTATGGTGTTAGGAAGTGATCTAATTTCATTCTTCTCCATGTAGCTGTCCAGTTTTCCCAGCACCACTTATTGAAGAGGGTGTCTTTTCTCCATTGAATAGCCTTGCCTCCTTTATCAAAGATAAGGTGACCATATGTGCATGGGTTTATCTCTGGGCTTTCTATCCTGTTCCATTGATCTATATTTCTGTTTTTGTGCTAGTACCATACTGTCTTGATTACTGTAGCTTTGTAGTATAGTCTGAAGTCCAGAAGCCAGATTCCTCCAGCTCCGTTTTTCTTTCTCAAGATTGCTTTGGCTATTTGGGGTCTTTTGTGTTTCCCTCCAAATTGTGTAATCTTTTGTTCTACTTCTGTGAAAAATGCCATTGGTAGTTTGATAGGGGTTGCATTGAATCTGTAGATTGCTTTGGGTAGTATAGTCATTTTCACAATGTTGATTCTTCCAATCCAAGAATATTGTATATCTCTTCATCTGTTTGTATCATCTTTAATTTCTTTCATCAGTGTCTTGTAGTTTTCTGCATACAGGTCTTTTGTCTCCTTAGGTAGGTTTATTCCTAGGTATTTTATTCTTTATGTTGCATTGGTAAATGGGAGTGTTTACTTAATTTCTCTTCCAGATTTTTCATCACTAATGTATAGAAATGCCAGAGATTTCTGTGCATTAATTTTGTATCCTGCTACTTTACCAAATTCATTGATTAGCTCTAGTAATTTTGTCGTGGCATCTTTAGGATTCTCTATGTATAGTGTTATTTGAGAACAGTGACAGCTTTACTTCTTCTTTCTGATTTGAATTCCTTATATTTCTTTTTCGTCTCTGATTGCTGTGGCTAAAACTTCCAAAACTATGTTGAATAATAGTGGTGAGAATGGGCAACCTTGTCTTGTTCCTGATCTTAGTGGAAATGGTTTCAGTTTTTCACCATTGAGAACGATGTTGGCTGTGGGTGTGTCCTATATGACCTTCATTATGTTGAGGTAAGTTCCCTCTATGCCTACTTTCTGCAGGGTTTTTATCATAAATGGGTGTTGAATTTTGTTGAAAGCTTTCTCTGCATCTATTGACATGATCATATGGTTTTTCTCCTTCAATTTGTTAATATGGTTTATCACATTGATTGATTGGCGTATATTGAAGAATCCTTGCATTCTTGGGATCAACCCCAGTTGATCATGGTGTAGGATCCTTTTAATGTGCTGTTGGATTCTGTTTGCTAGTATTTTGTTGAGGATATTTTCATCTATGTTCATCAGTGATATTGGCCTGTAGTTTTCTTTCTTTGTGACATGTTTTTCTGGTTTTGGTATCAGGGTGATGGTGGCTTGATAGAATGAGTTTGGGAGTGTTCCTCCCTCTGCTACATTTTAGAAGAGTTTTAGAAGGATAGATGTTAGCTCCTCTCTAAATGTTTGATAGAATTTGCCTGTGAAGCCATCTGGTCCTGGGCTTTTTTGTTTGTTTGTTTTTGTTTTTTCTTTTTGCAGTACATGGGCCTCTCACTGTTGTGGCCTCTCCAGTTGTGGAGCACAGGCTCCGGATGCGCAGGCTCAGAGGCCATGGCTCACGGGCCCAGCTGCTCTGTGGCATGTGGGATCTTCCTGGACTGGGTCACGAACCTGTGTCCCCTGCATCGGCAGGCGGACTCTCAACCACTGTGCCACCAGGGAAGCCCAGTTCCTGGGCTTTTGTTTATTGGAAGATTTTTATTCACCTTCTCAATTTCAGTGCTTGTGATTGGTCTGTTTATATTTTCTGTTTCTTCCTGGTTCAGTCTCGGAAGGTTGTGCTTATCTAAGAATTTGTCCATTTCTTCCAGGTTGTCCATTTTATTGGCATATAGTTGCTTGTAGTAATCTCTCATGATCCTTTGTATTTCTGCCATGTCAGTTGTTACTTCTCCTGTTTCATTTCTAATTATATTGATTTGAGACTTCTCCCTTTTTTTTTTTTTGGTGAGTCTCTCTAATGGTTTATCAATTTTGTTTATCTTCTCAGAGAACCAGCCTTTAGTTTTATTGATGTTTGCTATTGTTTCCTTCATTTCTTTTTCATTTATTTCTGATCTGATCTTTATGATTTCTTTCCTTCTGCTAACTTTGGGGGATTTTTGTTCTTCTTTCTCTAATTGCTTTATGTGTAAAGTTAGGTTGTTTATTTGAGATGTTTCTTGAGGTCGGATTGTATTGCTATAAACTTCCTTCTTAGCACTGCTTTTGCTGCATCCCATAGGTTTTGGGTCGTCGTGTTTTCATTGAGATTTTTTTCTAACTATTTTTTGATTTCCTCTTCGATTTCTTCAGTGATTGGTTAGTTAGTAGTATATTGTTTAGTCTCCATGTGTTTGTATTTTTTACAGATTTTTTTTCCTAAAATTGATATCTAGTCTCATAACGTTGTGGTCAGAAAATATACTTGATATGATTTCAATTTTCTTAAATTTACCAGGGCTTGATTTGTGACCCAAGATATGATCTATCCTGGAGAATGTTCCAGGAACACTTGAGAAGAAAGTGTATTTTGTTGTTTTTGGTTGGAATGTCCAAAAAATATCAATGAAACCCATCTTGTGTAATGTATCATTTAAAGCCTGTGTTTCATTATTCATTTTCATTTTGTATGATCTGTCCATTGGTGAAAGTGGGGTGTTAAAGTCCCCTACTATGATTGTGTTACTCTCGATTTCCCCATTTATGGCTATTAGCATTTGCCTTATATACTGAGGTGCTCTTATGTTGGGTGCATAAATATTTACAGTTGTTATATCTTCTTGGATTGATCCCTTGATCTTTATGTAGTGTTCTTCCTTGTGTTTTATAACATTCTATATTTTAAAGTCTATTTTGTATGACATGAGAATTGCTACTACAGCTTTCTTTGGATATCCATTTGCATGAAATATCTTTTTCCATCCCCTCACTTTCAGTCTGTATGTGTCCCTAGGTCTGAAGTGGGTCTCTTGTAGACAACATATATATGGGTCTTGTTTTTGTATCCATTCAGCCAGCCTTTGTTTTGGTTGGAGCATTTAATCCATTTACATTTAAGGTAATTATCCATATGTCTGTTCCTATTACCATTTTAATTGTTTTCGTTTGTTATTGTAGTTCTTTTCCTTCTCTTGTGTTTCCTGCCTAGAGAAGTTCCTTTAGCATTTGTTGTAAAGCTGGTTTATGGTGCTGAATTCTCATAGCTTTTGCTTGTCTGTAAAGGTTTTCATTTCTACATCGAACCTGAATGAGATCCTTGCTGGATAGAGTAATCTTGGTTGTAGGTTCTTCCCTTTCATCACTTTAGATGTGTCCTGCCACTCCCTTCTGGCTTACAGAGTTTCTGCTGGAAGATCAGCTGTTAACCTTATGGGGATTCCCTTGTATGTTATTTGTTATTTTTCCCTTGCTGCTTGTAATATTTTTTCTTTGTATGTAATTTTTAATAGTTTGATTAATACGTGTCTTGGCATGCTTCTCCTTGGATTTATCCTGTATGGGACTCTCTGTACTTCCTGGGCTTGATTGACCATTTCCTTTCCCATATTAGGGAAGTTTTTAACTATAATCTCTTCAAATATTTTCTCAGTCCCTTTCTTTCTCTCTTCTTCTTCTGGGACCCCTATAATTCGAATGTTGGTGCATTTAAAGTTGTCCCAGAGGTCTTTAAGACTGTCCTCAATTCTTTTCATTCTTTTTTCTTTATTCTCCTCTGTAGTAGTTATTTCCACTATTTTATCTTCCAGGTCAATTATCCGTTCTTCTGCCTCAGTTATTCTGCTATTGATTCATTCTAGAGAATTTTTAATTTCATTGTGTTTTTCATTATTGTCTGTTTGCTCTTTAGTTCTTCTAGGTCCTTGTTAAACGTTTCTTGGATTTTCTCCATTCTATTTCCAAGATTTTGGGTCATCTTTACTATCGTTACTCTGAATTCTTTTCCAGGTAGACTGCCTATTTCCTCTTCATTTGTTTGGTCTGGTGGGTTTTTACCTTGCTCCTTCATCTGCTGTGTTTCTCTGTTTTCTCATTTTGCTTAACTTACTGTGTTTGGGGTCTCCTTTTCACAGGCTGCAGGTTCGTAGTTCCCATTGTTTTTGGTGTCTGACCCCAGTGGGTGAGGTTGATTCAGTGGGTTGTGTACGCTTCCTCGTGGAGGGGACTAGTGCCTGTGTTCTGGTCGATGAGGCTGGATCTTGTCTTTCTGGTGGGTAGGACCACCTCCAGTGGTGTGATTTGGGGTGTCTGTCACCTTATTATGATTTTAGGCAGCCTCTGTGCTAAGGGTGGGGTTGTGTTGCTGTCTTGTTAGTTGGTTGGCATATGGTGTCCAGCACTGTAGCTTGCTGGTGATTGAGTGGAGCTGGGTCTTAGGGTTGAGTTGGACATCTCTGGGAGATCTTTCACTGTTTGATATTACTTTGCGCCAGAGGTCTCTGGTGGATCAGTGTCCTGAACTCGGCTCTCTCACCTCAGAGGCACAGGCCTGACACCCGCCTGGAGCACCAAGACCCTGTCAGCCACACAACTCAGAAGAAAAGGGAGAAAAAAAGAAATAAATAAGTAAAATAAAGTTATTAAAATAGAAAATAAAATTATTAAAAATTTAAAGAATTGTTAAAGTAATAAAAGAAAGAAAGAAAGAAGAGAGCAACCAAATTAAAAAACTAATCCACCAATGATAACAAGTTCTAGAAACTATACTAAAAAAAAAAAAAATGGACAAACACACCCCTAGGACAAATTGTAAAAGTAAAGCTACATAGACAAAATCACACAAAGAAGCATACACATACACACTCAGAAAAAGATAAAAATGAAGAAAAAATATATATCTATATATTTTTATAAAGGGAAGAGAGCAACCAAATGTATAAACAAATCTACCAATGATAATAAACTCTAAATACTAAACTAAGATAAACATAAAACCAGAAACAAATTAGATGCAGAAAGCAAACCCCAAGTCTACAGTTGCTCCCAAAGTCCACCGCCTTAATTTTGGTATGATTCATTGTCTATTCAGGTATTTCAGAGGTGCAGGGTACATCAAGCTGATTGTGGAGATTTAATCCGCTGTTCCTGAGGCTGCTGGGAGAAATTTCCCTTTCTCTTCTTTGTTCGCACAGCTCCTGGGGTTTAGCTTTGGATTTGGCCCCACCTCTGCATGTAGGTCGCCTGAGGGCGTCTGTTCTTTGCTCAGCCAGGACGGGGTTAAAGTAGCAGCTGATTCGGGGGCTCTGGCTCATTCAGGCTGGCGTAGGGGCAGGAAGGGGTATGGAACATGAGGTGAGCCTGCGGCAGCAGAGGCCAGCGTGACATTGCACCAGCCTGAGGCGCGCAGTGCGTTCTCCCGGGGAAGTTGTCCCTGGATCCTGGGACCCTGGCAGTGGCGGGCTGCACAGGCTCCCGGGAGGGGAGGTGTAGATAGTGACCTGTGCTTGCACACAGGCTTCTTGGTGGCGGCAGCAGCAGCCTTAGCGTCTCATGCCCGTCTCTGGGGTCCGCGCTGATAACCGTGGCTCGCACCCATCTCCTCCTTAGGTTCTTAACTTTATAAGAGAGGCCTCTGAATTCCTTTAGTCCTTTAGGACTTAATATGTCTCCATCACATTGTTTTACATAATTTTTCTAACAGATTTGTTAGGTTATCAAGTGCTCAGATAGTGAAAAGCAACAGGGGGCTTCCCTGGTGGCGCAGCTGTTGAGAGTCCGCCTGCCAATGCGGGGGACACGGGTTCGTGCCCCGGGCCAGGAGGATCCCACATGCCGTGGAGCAGCTGGGCCCGTGAGCCATGGCCGCTGAGCCTTTGTGTCCGGAGCCTGTGCTCCGCAACGGGAGAGGCCACAACAGTGAGAGGCCCACATACCGCAAAAAAAAAAAAAAAAAAAAAGCAAAAAAAATAAAGCAAGAGGGCTTGCTGAGGTAGAAATGACATTATTCTAGGGAGTAAAAACTCCTTCCCTCAACACCCCCCCAAAAAATCCCAGAAGTACAAAATTATACAAGCATAACAATATAATAGCTTCACTGTTGGGATATATTGGATAAACAACCCAAACAGCTACCTCAGGGAGCTTCTGAGATATGAGCAATCCATTGATCTGTGAAGGAAAGTTAAATTATATTTAAAGTAATGTCGAAGAGAGCAAGTTGTTTTTCCATGTAATGCTTTTCAGATAGTACATTTTGATATTTACATGGTGTCTATTCACCACTTTTAAAATGCTCAATTCACTAATAGGAAACAAATGAAACTGAGTATTATTTTTTGAAATACTTCGGTCCATAATTATTTTGATTTATGAATCTCACAAGGCATATTTTATATTCATCTCTTACCATAGCATGTCTTGAGTACCAACTGAGTACAGAGTGTAGTAGAGAAGGAAGGCATATGATCACTGCCCTCTAGGACCTTGCCTTCTGAGAGGAAACTGAGCCTGAAATGACAAGTGATCATATGCTTGTGTTTCAAACTATGGAAGAGTAATCTGAACAGAGTGCTGTATACTGTAGGAGACTTCTTAGAGGAGAGATGAGTTTTGAAATGAATTTAGAAAAAAGTGGGGAAGGATACATACCTAAAATGTATTTATATTTCAGAACTAAAAACATTGATGCTATCTCTTTAATTTACTCTTGAATAAAAATTCATCTTATTCCCTAACAAACCAAAAGTTAATAGGTTGTTATTTAATGTAAGTAAGGCACATACACCACCAGTTGGGTAAAAGCATGGGACGGTCATTTAAAATCTTGCTGAGAACTTTTCCATTTATTCTGTACTACCTACCTGATGCCAGGCCACAGTCCCTGGCTGGTGAATGAGATAAAATATTTTTATGCTCTTATTCTCTTATACCTAGATGCCTGTGGTGAGCCACCAAGGTATGAATCTATGCGGCTCCAGGGTGTCCCTAAACCCAGTTATAGGCCTGGGGACAGTATACAGTATGAATGTCGCCCAGGTTACCAGCCCAAGCGTCCTTCTCTTCCTACTACTGCTGTTTGTCAGCATGATAGTATGTGGTCACTTCTCCAGGAGGCCTGTACAAGTAAGTAAACAAAACTTTTTTTTTTAATTCAAAAAACTTTTTTATTGCTCTAGAGATTTTTCACACATTTTAGAGTTCATATTTTATGACTGAAATGGTTTTCTCATGTGAATATAGGTTTTAGACAGCAGTGCATTCAGACTTTGAAAAATCTCCAGGGAACCTTTTTTTCCACAATTGGTTGCCTGGGTAAATGTGAATCTTCTTTGACGTTATAATAGTTAAAGAAAGTAAATAACAAAAGATAATAATATTCCCATGAATTCAAGTGAGCAATGTAGAATATTGAATTTGATTCAAATCTGTTTTGAAACTGGTATAAAACAACAAATTTGAAATTTTCCTTTTAGGAAAACAGTGTCCTAACCTAGGGGATCCCCCAAATGGCCAAGTACACTACCCAAATGGAAGTATTCTGTTTGGCTCAGAGGCTCATTATGTTTGTAATGTTGGGTAAGTAGGATGCTCCTTAGAGGAAATAATGTTATATGTTACTAAATCCATTTTCATTTTGCCTCTCTTCTTAAACATTCCCACAAAGTTGATTTACTTTTGCTTTCTGTGTGACAAGTTGTACTGTAGCCAAATAACTCTTGGGCTTTTTATGGAGACTGAAAAGATGTGTAACTAGTAGAAAGAAATTTAAATTGAAGGAAAGTAAAATTGTGTAATACTTAGTATGTGTATTAATAAACCTCTCATAAGCATTAAAAATGTGTTAATCATGGTGACTTTATTCTTGACAACACAATGCACCCTATTTAAAATGGTCAGTTCTCAAGGTGAAATAGGTTTATGGAACTGAGGGGTAGAGTTGCCAACTGAAGATGTTCTTATATCAAAGTAATCTGTAAGATGTCACAAGACCAAAAGTGACCTGGTAAGCTTAGACAATAATGTTGATCAAGATCTCTTAATTGGAAAACCTTATTTTTAAAACTACTACAAAGGAGTGAAGCATCTCAAAAAGTGGTACTGAGGATTTAATAATAGCCTTTGTTTTACAGGGCTCTTTTAATAGCATATGTTAGGGATACTGAACATTTATAAAAAATGTGAATTTAAAAGGTAAATGTAATATGCTATGGAAACACAACTGGTTTTTAAATATTGTCTATGTATCCTGGTAATTTACTGAGTTTACTTATTAGTTTTTACAGTGTGTGTGTGTGTGTGTGTGTGTGTTTGTGTGTAATCTTCAGGGTTTTTTATGTAGAAGATCATATCCTCTGCAAACCGTGATAATTTTACTTCTTTCTTTCCAAGTTAGAACTATATTTCTTTTTCTTGCTTAATTGCTCTGACTAGAAGTTCTAGTACCACGTCGAATAAAAGTGGTAAAAGCAGTTGTTCATGCCTGTTCTGATCTTAGAGGAAAACTTCTAGATTTTAACCACTGAGCATGATGTTTGCTGTTGGATTTTCATGTATGGAGTTTATTATCTTAAGGAAGTTTCCTTCTGTTTCTAGTTTGTTAAGTATTTTTCTTATGAAAAATATTGAATTTTATCAAATGCTTTTTCTGCCTCAATTGAGGTGACCATGTGGTTTTTTTTCCTTTCATTCTTTTTTTTTTTTTTAAACATCTTTATTGGGGTATAATTGCTTTACAATGGTGTGTTAGTTTCTGCTTTATAACAAAGTGAATCAGCTATACATATACATATGTTCCCATGTGTCTTCCCTCTTGCGTCTCCCTCCCTCCCACTCTCCCCATCCCACCCCTCCAGGCTGTCACAAAGCCCCGAGCTAATATCCCTGTGCCTTGCGGCTGCTTCCCCCTAGCTATCTACCTTACTACGTTTGTTAGTGTGTATATGTCCATGACTCTCTCTCGCCCTGTCAAAACTCACCCTTCCCCCTCCCCATATCCTCAAGTCCATTCTCCAGTAGGTCTGCGTCTTTATTCCTGTCTTACCCCTAGGTTCTTCATGACATTTTTTCCCCTTAAATTCCATATATATGTGTTAGCATACAGTATTTGTCTTTTTCTTTCTGACTTACTTCACTCTGTATGACAGACTCTAGGTTTATCCATCTCATTACAAATAGCTCAATTTCATTTCTTTTTAAGGCTGAGTAATATTCCATTGTGTATATGTGCCACATCTTCTTTATCCATTCATCCGATGATGGGCGCTTAGGTTGTTTCCATCTCCGGGCTATTGTAAATAGAGCTGCAATGAACATTTTGGTACATGACTCTTTTTGAATTTTGGTTTTCTCAGGGTATATGCCCAGTAGTGGGATTACTGGGTCATATGGTAATTCTATTTGTAGTTTTTTAAGGAACCTCCATACTGTTCTCCACAGTGGCTGAACCAATTCACATTCCCACCAGCAGTGCAAGAGTGTCCCCTTTTCTCCACACCCTCTCCAGCATTTATTGTTTCTAGATTTTTTGATGATGGCCATTCTGACTGCTGTGAGATGATATCTCATTGTAGTTTTGATTTGCATTTCTCTAATGATTAATGATGTTGAGCATTCTTTCATGTGTTTGTTGGCATTCTGTATATCTTCTTTGGAGAAATGTCTGTTTAGGTCTTCTGCCCATTTTTGGATGGGGTTGTTTGTTTTTTTGTTATTGAGCTGCATGAGCTGCTTGTAAATTTTGGAGATTAATCCTTTGTCAGTTGCTTCATTTGCAAATGTTTTCTCCCATTCTGAGGGTTGTCTTTTGGTCTTGATTATAGTTTCCTTTGCTGTGCAAAAGCTTTGAAGTTTCATTAAGTCCCATTTGTTTATTTTTGTTTTTATTTCCATTACTCTAGGAGGTGGGTCAGAAAGGATCTTGCTGTGATTTATGTCATAGAGTGTTCTTCCTATGTTTTCCTCTAAGAGTTTGATAGTTTCTGGCCTTTCATTTAGGTCTTTAATCCATTTTGAGCTTATTTTTGTGTATGGTGTTAGGGAGTGATCTAATCTCATACTTTTACATGTACCTGTCCAGTTTTCCCAGCACCATTTATTGAAGAGGCTGTCCTTTCTCCACTGTACATTCCTGCCTCCTTTATCAAAGATAAGGTGTCCATATGTGCATGGGTTTATCTCTGGGCTTTCTATCCTGTTGCACTGAACGATCTTTCTGTTTTTGTGCCAGTACCATACTGTCTTGATTACTGTTGCTTTGTAGTATAGTCTAAAGTCAGGGAGCCTGATTCCTCCAGCTCCCTTTTTCGTTCTCAGGATTGCTTTGGCTATTCGGGGTCTTTTGTGTTTCCATACAAATGGCGAAATTTTTTGTTCTAGTTCTGTGAAAAATGCCAGTGGTAGTTTGATAGGGATTGCATTGAATCTGTAGATTGCTTTGGGTAGTAGAGTCATTTTCACAATATTGATTCTTCCCATCCAAGAACATGGTATTTCTCTCCATCTATTTGTATCATCTTTAATTTCTTTCATCAGTGTCTTATAATTTTCTGCATACAGGTCTTTCGTCTCCTTAGGTAGGTTTATTCCTAGATATTTTATTCTTTTTGTTGCAATGGTAAATGGGAGTGTTTTCTTGATTTCACTTTCAGATTTTTTTATCATTAGTGTATAGGAATGCCAGAGATTTCTGTGCATTAATTTTGTATCCTGCTACTTTACCAAATTCATTGATTACCTCTAGTAGTTTTCTGGTAGCATCTTTAGGATTCTCTATGTATAGTATCATGTCATCTGCAAACAGTGACATCTTTACTTCTTCTTTTCCGATTTGGATTCCTTTTATTTCCTTTTCTTCTCTGATTGCTGTGGCTAAAACTTCCAAAACTATGTTGAATAAGAGTGGTGAGAGTGGGCAACCTTGTCTTGTTCCTGATCTTAGTGGAAATGCTTTCAGTTTTTCACCATTGAGGATGATGTTTGCTGTGGGCTTGTCATATATGGCCTTTATTATGTTGAGGAAAGTTCCCCCTATGCCTACTTTCTGGAGGGTTTTTATCATAAATGGGTGTTGAATTTTGTCGAAAGCTTTCTCTGCATCTATTGAGATGATCATATGGTTTTTCTCCTTCAGTTTGTTAATATGGTTTATCACATTGATAGATTTGCATATATTGAAGAATCCTTGCATTCCTGGAATAAACCCCACTTGATCATGGTGTATGATCCTTTTAATGTGCTGTTGGATTCTGTTTGCTAGTATTTTGTTGAGGATTTTTGCATCTATGTTCATCAGTGATATTGGCCTGTAGTTTTCTTTCTTTGTGACATCCTTGTCTGGTTTTGGTATCAAGGTGATGGTGGCCTCGTAGAAGGAATTTGGGAGTGTTCCTCCCTCTGCTATATTTTGGAAGAGTTCGAGAAGGATAGGTGTTAGCTCTTCTCTAAACGTTTGATAGAATTCACCTGTGAAGCCATCTGGTCCTGGGCTTTTGTTTGTTGGAAGAGTTTTAATCACAGTTTCAATTTCAGTGCTTGTGATTGGTCTGTTCATATTTTCCATTTCTTCCTGATTCAGTCTTGGCAGGTTGTGCATCTCTAAGAATTTTTCCATTTCTTCCAGATTGTCCATTTTATTGGCATAGAGTTGCTTGTAGTAATCTCTCATGATTTTTTTTATTTCTGCAGTGTCAGTTGTTACTTCTCCTTTTTCATTTCTAATTCTATCGATTTGAGTCTTCTCCTTTTTTTTCTTGATGAGTCTGGCTAGTGGTTTATCTATTTTGTTTATCTTCTCAAAGAACCAGCTTTTAGTTTTATTGATCTTTGCTATTGTTTCCTTCATTTCTTTTTCATTTATTTCTCATCTGATTTTTATGATTTCTTTCCTTCTGCTAGCTTTGGGGTTTTTTTGTCTTCTTTCTCTAATTGCTTGAGGTGCAAGGTTAGGTTGTTTATTCGAGATGTTTCCTGCTTCTTAAGGTGGGCTTGTATTGCTATAAACTTCCCCCTTAGAACTGCTTTTGCTGCATCCCACAGGTTTTGGGTCGTTGTGTCTCCATTGTCATTTGTTTCTAGGTATTTTTTTATTTCCTCTTTGATTTCTTCAGTGATCACTTCATTATTAAGTAGTGTATTGTTTAGCCTCCATATGTTTGTATTTTTTACAGATCTTTTCCTGTAATTGATATCTAGTCTCATGGCGTTGTGGTCAGAAAAGATACTTGATACAATTTCAGTTTTCTTAAATTTACCAAGGCTTGATTTGTGACCCAAGATATGATCTATCCTGGAGAATGTTCCATGAGCACTTGAGTAAAATGTGTATTCTGTTGTTTTTGGATGGATTGTCCTATAAATATCAATTAAGTCCATCTTGTTTAATGTATCATTTAAAGCTTGTGTTTCCTTATTTATTTTCATTTTGGATGATCTGTCCATGGGTGAAAGTGGGGTGTTAAAGTCCCCTACTATGACTGTGTTACTGTCGATCTCCCCTTTTATGGCTGTTAGTATTTGCCTTATGTATTGAGGTGCTCCTATGTTGGGTGCATAAATATTTACAATTGTTATATCTTCTTCTTGGATCGATCCCTTGATCATTATGTAGTGTCCTTCTTTATCCCTTTTAATAGTCCTTATTTTAAAGTCTATTTTGTCTGATATGAGAATTGCTACTCCAGCTTTCTTTTGGTTTCCATTTGCATGGAATATCTTTTTCCATCCCCTTACTTTCAGTCTGTATGTGTCTCTAGGTCTGAGGTGGGTCTCTTGTAGACAGCATATATAAGGGTCTTGTTTTTGTATCCATTCAGCCAATCTGTGTCTTTTGGTGGGAGCATTTAGTCCATTTACATTTAAGGTAATTATCGATATGTATGTTCCTATTCCCATTTTCTATATTGTTTTGGGTTCGTTATTATAGGTCGTTTCCTTCTCTTGCGTTTCTTGTCTAGAGAAGTTCCTTTAGCATTTGTTGTAAAGCTGGTTTGGTGGTGCTGAACTCTCTCAGCTTTTGCTTGTCTGTAAAGGTTTTAATTTCTCCATCAAATCTGAATGAGATCCTTGCTGGGTAGAGTAGTCTTGGTTGCAGGCTTTTCTCCTTCATCATTTTCAGTATGTCCTGCCACTCCCTTCTGGCTTGTAGGGTTTCTGCTGAGAGATCAGCTGTTAACCTTATGGGGATTCCCTTGTGTGTTATTTGTTGTTTTTCCCTTGCTGCTTTTAATATGCTTTCTTTGTATTTAATTTTTGATAGTTTGATTAATATATGTCTTGGCGTATTTCTCCTTGTATTTATCCTGTATGGGACTCTCTGTGCTTCCTGGACTTGATTAACTATTTCCTTTCCCATATTAGGGAAGTTTTCAACTATAATCTCTTCAAATATTTTCTCAGTCCCTTTCTTTTTTTCTTCTTCTTCTGGAACCCCTATAATTCGAATGTTGGTGCATTTAATGTTGTCCCAGAGGTCTCTGAGACTGTCCTCAGTTCTTTTCATTCTTTTTTCTTTATTCTGCTCTGCAGTAGTTATTTCCACTACGTTATCTTCCAGGTCACTTATCCGTTCTTCTGCCTCAGTTATTCTGCTATTGATCCTATCTAGAGTACTTTTTATTTCATTTATTGCGTTGTTCATCGTTGCTTGTTTCATCTTTATGTCTTCTAGGTCCTTGTTAACTGTTTCTTGCATTTTGTCCATTCTACTTCCAAGATTTCGGATCATCCTTACTATCATTATTCTGAATTCTTTTTCAGGTAGATTGCCTATTTCCTCTTCATTTGTTAGGTCTGGTGGGTTTTTATCTTGCTCCTTCATCTGCTGTGTGTTTTTCTGTCTTCTCATTTTGCTTATCTTATTGTGTTTGGGGTCTCCTTTTTGCAGGCTGCACGTTCGTAGTTCCCGTTGTTTTTGATGTCTGTCTCCAGTGGCTAAGGTTGTTTCAGTGGGTTGTTTAGGCTTCCTGGTGGAGGGGACTAGTGCCTGTGTTGTGCTGGATGAGGCTGGATCTTGTCTCTCTAGTGGGCAGGTTCACGTCTGGTGGTGTGTTTTGGGGTGTCTGTGGCCTTATTATGATTTTAGGCAGCCTCTCTGCTAATGGGTGGGGTTGTGTTCCTGTTTTGCTAGTTGTTTGGCATAGGTTGTCCAGCACTGTGGCTTGCTGGTCGTTGAGTGAAGCTGGGTGCTGGTGTTAAGATGGAGGTCTCTGGGAGATTTCCACCGTTTAATATTATGTGGAGCTGGGAGGTCTCTTGTTGACCAGTGTCCTGAAGTTGGCTTTCCTACCTCAGAGGCAGAGCCCTGACTCCTGGGCTGGAGCACCAAGAGCCTTTCATCCACACGGCTCAGAATAAAAGGGAGAAAAAGTAGAGAGAATTAGTAGAAGTATGAGTAAAGAAAGAAGGAAAGGAGGAAAGGAAGGAAGGAAGAAAGAAGCAAAGAAGGAAAGAAAGGAGGGAGGGAGGGAGGAAGGAAGGAAGGAGGGAAAGAAGGAGAAAATGTAGAGAGAATTAGTAGAAGTATGAGGAAAGAAAGAAGGAAAGGAGGAAAGGAAAGAAGGAAGAAAGAAGCAAAGAAGGAAAGAAAGGAGGGAGGGAGGGAGGGAGGAAGGAAGGAAGGAAGGAGGGAAAGAAGGAGAAAAGACAAAGAAAGAAGATACAGTAAAAATAAAATAAAGTATAATATAGTTATTGAACTAAAAAATATTTAGAAAAAAAAAAAGGGGGGGACGGATAGAACCCTAGGACAAATGTTGGAAGCAAAGCTATACAGAGAAAATCTTACACAGAAGCATACACATACACGTTCACAAAAAGAGGCAAAGGGGGAAAAATCATAAATCCTGCTCCCAGAGACCACCTCCTCAACCTGGGGTGATTCGCTGTCTAAAGGAGGGAAGGAAGGAAGGAAAGAAAGAAAGAAAGAACGAAGGTAAAGTACATTAAAGTTATTACAATTAAAATTAATTAAGAAAAAAAATTTTTTTTAAAAAAACCATGGACGGATAGAGCCCTAGGACAAATGGTGGAAGCAAGAGTATACAGACAAGATCTCACACAGAAGCATACACGCACACATTCACAAAAAGAGGAAAAGGGAAAAAAAATCACAGATCTCGCTCCTAAATTCCACCTCTTCAATTTGGGATCACTCCCTGTCTATTCAGGTATTCCACAGATGCAGGGCACATCAAGTTGATTGTGGAGCTTCAATCCGCCGCCTCCGCGGCTGCCGGGAGAGACCTCCCCCTCTCCTCCCTGCTCTCACAGCTCACAGGAGCTCAGCTTTGTACCCGGCCCTGCCCCTGCGCGCAGGTCGCTGGAGGGCGTCTGTTTTTTGCTCAGACAGGACGGGGTTAAAGGAGCCGCTGATTCGGGGGCTCCGGCTCACTCAGGCCGGGGGTTGGGGGATGGGGGAAGGAGGGGCACTGCGTGCGGTGCGGGCCTGCGGCGGCAGAGGCGCCATGACGCTGCGGCAGAGGCCGGCGTGACGTTGCACCAGCCTGAGACCCACCGTGCGTACTCCCGGGGAAGTCGTCCCTGGATCCCGGGAACCTGGCAGTGGCGGCCTGCACAGGCTCCACGGAAGAGGGGCGCGGAGAGTGACCTGTGCTCGCACACAGCCCCCCTGGTGGCGGCCGCAGCAGCCCTAGCGTCTCCCGCCAGTCTCTGGGGTCCGCGGTTCTAGCCACGGCTCGCGCCCGTCTCTGGAGTTCGCGCTTCCAGCCGCGGCTCGCGCCCGTCTCTGGAGTTCCTTTAAGCAGCGCTCTTAAACCCCTCTCCTCGCGCACCAGGAAACAAAGAGGGAAGAAAAAGTCTCTTGCCTCTTCGGCAGGTGCAGGCTTTTCCCCGAACTCCCTCCCGGCTAGTCGTGGCGCACCAACCCCTTCAGGCTATGTTCAAGCCGCCAACCCCAGTCCTCTCCCTGCGCTCCGTCCAAAACCGAACTCGAGGCCCCGCCCGCCCCGGCGGGTGAGCAGACAAGCCTCGGGTTGGTGAGTGCCGGTCTGCATCGATCGTCTGTGCAGGAATCTCCCCGCTTTGCCCTCCGCACCCGTCGCTGTGCACTACTCCGCGGTCCCGAAGCTCCCCCCTCCGCCTCCCGCAGTCTCCGCCCGCGGAGGGGCTTCCTAGTGTGTGGAAACTTTTCCTCCTGCACAGCTCCCTCCCACTGGTGCAGGTGCCGTCCTTATTCTTTTGTCTCTGTTTTTTCTTTTTTTCTTTTGCCCTACCCAGGTACGTGGGGAGTTTCTTGCCTTTTGGGAGCTCTGAGGTCTTCTGCCAGCCTTCAGTAGGTGTTCTGTAGGAGTTGTTCCACGTGTAGATGTATTTCTGGTGTATCCGTGAGGAGGAAGGCGATCTCCACGTCTTACTCTTCCGCCATCTTCCCTATATATCTCTCCTTTCATTCTTTTGATGTTGCATATTACATTGATTGATTTTTATGTGTTGAGCCATCTCTTGCATTCTAGGAATAATTCCCACTTGGTCATGATGTTTAATCCTTTTAAAATGCTGCTAAATTGTTTGCTAGTGTTGTGTTGAGGTTGTTTGCATCAGTGTTCTTAAGGGATAGTGGTCTCTAGCTTTCTTTTCTTGTAGTACCTTTATTGAATTTTGCTATCACCGTAATGCTTGTCTCAGAATGGGTTTGGAAGACTTCCCTCCTTTTCAGTTTTTTGGAAAAGTTTGAGAAGGATTGGTATTACTTCTTTAAATGTTTGGTAGAAATCACCAATGAAACCATCAGATCCAGGATTTTTCTTAATTGGGAGAATTTTGATTACTGATTCAATCTCCTTACTAGTTACAGATCTATTCAGATTATCTGTTTTTGTAATTAACTCTTGGTAGGTTTTGTGTTTCTAGGAATTTGTCCATTATATCTAGTTTATCCATTTGTGACATAAAATTGTTCATAGTACTCTCATAATAGTTTTTTTCTGTCAAATCTATAGTGATGTTCCTGCTTTCATTTCTGATTTTAGTAATTTGAGTCTAATCTCTTTGTTTTAGTCAATCTAAGGGTTTGTCACTTTTGTCGCATTTTTTGAAGAACCAACTTTTAGTTTCATTGATATTCTCTCTTGTTTCGCTCTTTTTGTTGTTGTTGTTTATGTCTGTTCTAATCTTTATTATTTGCTTCCTTCTGCTAACTTTGGGTTTATCTTTTTCTGGTTACTTAAATTGTACACTTAGTTTGTTTTTTCAGAGCTATCATTCCTTAACGTAAACATTTATAGCTATAAATTTCCCCCTTAGCACTGCTCTTGCCGAATCCCATAAGTTTTAGTATGTTACGTTTTCATTTCCATTCATGTCAAAGTATGTTCTAATTGCTCTGATTTCTTCTTTGAGCCATTGGTTGTTCAAAAGCATATTGTTTAATTTTCACAATTTTATGAATTTTCCAGTTTTCCTTTTGATGTTGATTTTTAAATTCATCCTATTGTGGTCAGAGAATATACTTTTTATGATATCTGTCTTTTAAAATCTATTATTAATATTAATTTGTGGCATAAACCAATTATATTATTAATTATTTATTAAATAATTAATTATGTTTTGAATAACATTAATTTGTCACCTAACATATGGTCTATCCTGGAAAAAGTCCCACATGCTCTTGAAAAGACTGTGTATTATGTTGTTGTTGGGTAGAATGCTTTGTATATATCTGTGAGATCAGGTTGTTTTACTGTGCTGTTGAAGTCCTCTGTTTCCTTATTTATCTTCTGTCTAGTTGTTCTATCCATTATTGTGAGCGAGGTATTGCAGTCTCCAACTATTATGTAGAAATGCTTATTATGTAGAAATGCATATTTCTCCTTTCAATTCTGTCATTTTTTGCTTCATATATTTTGATAGTCTGTCATTAGGTACATAAATGTTTATAATTGTTATATCTTCAGTACTGAATCCTTATTAATATAAAATTTGCTTCTTTGTTTCTTGTAACCTTCTTCATTTAAAGTCTATTTTGTCAGATTTTAGTATAGCTACTCTACTGTCTTTTGGTTACTATTTGTGAGAAATATCTTTTTCCAGCCTTTCATTTTCACCGCATTTGTGTCTTTGAATGTCAAGTGAGTCTCTTGTAGACAACATATAGTTGGATCATGTGTTTTTATCCATTCTGCCAATCTCTGTCTTTTGATTGGAGAGTTTATTCCGTCTACACTTAATATAATTATTGACGAGGAGGGATTTATTTCTATCATTGTGCTACTTGTTTTCTATATGCTTTATAGCTTTTTTCTAGTCCCTCATTTCCTGCATTACTGTTTTCTTTTGTGTGTAGTTGATTTTTGTAGTGAAATGTTTAAATTCCTTTCTCGTTTCCTTTTGTGTATATTCTATAGTTATATTGTTTGTGGTTACCATGGGAATTATTTTACATTGAACATTGTACATGGGAATTCCCTGGCGGTCCAGTGGTTAGGACTCTGCACTTCTACTGTAGGGGGCACGAGTTCAATCCCTGGTTGGGGAACTAAGATCCCACAAGCCTCACAGGGCGGCCAAAAAAACCAAACCAAAACAAAACAAACAATGACAGAATTGAAGGGAGAAATATGCATTTCTACATAATAAGCATTTCGACATAATAGTTGGAGACTGCGATACCTCGCTCACAATAATGGATAGAACAACTAGACAGAAGATAAATAAGGAAACAGAGGACTTTTTTTCTTTTAGCACTTTGTATCAATCCACCATCTTCTGGTCTCTGAGTTTCTAATGACAAATCTTAATTAGTATCCCTTGTATGTGATGATTCACTTCTCTCATGCAGCTTTCAGCATTCTTTGTCTTTTGAAAGTCTGATTATCATGTATCTTAGTAAGATGAATACAAAGAGACCTGCACTCAGAATTTTAAGCTTTTGGAGAATTTTAAGCTTTTGGCATATTTGTTTCTTTTATCAAATTTGGGAAGTTTTCAGCCATTATTTCTTCAAGTATTCTCTCTGTCCCTTTTGCTCTATCTTCTCCTTCTGAGAGTCCCACAGTGTATTTGTTGGTGTCCCACAGATCCCTTAGGCTTTGCTCACTTTTCTTCAATCTTTTTTCTTTCTGTTTCTTAGAGTCAATAATTTCCACTACCCTATCTCAATTTCACTAATTCTTTTTTCTTCTCAAATATGCCTTTAATTCTTCCAGTGACTTTTTCATTTCCATTAATGTACTTTTCAACTCCAGAATTTACTTTTGGATTCTTTTTAGGTTTTCTAGCTCCTATTGATATTTCCATTTTGTTCATATATTGTTCTCTTGACTTTCTACATTTCTTCCTTTAGTTCTTTGTGCATCTTTATCCCAGTTATTTCTTTCAAATTTTACTGAGGCTCCAGGGCAGGGCTTAGGCAGGGGGCAACCCTGTGGGCAAAAGGAGAGCCAGTGGAGAGGATGTACCTGACCTTCTTCTTGGGGCACAGGTTGTTGGTTTGGCCACACTTCTTCTTGTGGCAGTTGACAGCACTGGTGTGCAGGTGAGCATAACACCTGCAGCAGATCATTTTGTTGCAGTTGTACTTCTGGGAAAGCTGGCAGAGGGAAGACTTGATGATACCACCCTGCAGGTGAAGCACCAAGTGTAGGGTGGATTCTTTCTGGATATTATAGTCTGAGAGAGTACGGCCATCCTCAGCTGTTTGTCTGCAAAAATCAGACTCTGTTGGTGAGGCAGGATGTCCTCAGTGTCTTTGATTTTGGCTTTGACATTCTTAGTGGTGACACTGAGTTTGACCTCAAGAGTGATGGTCTTGCCCGTCAGGGTCTTCACAAAGATCTGCTGTTTGGCTTCTTCATTGGCTTCTCTGTGTCTGCTGTTTGGTTGCTTCACTGAAGGAAAATGGGGTGGCAGAACTGGCATCCGTTAATTTCCATTGAGAGTGCCTTCACAAGACATTTAAAGTCTTTGATAGATTTGTCATGAGGTCTCCTTCAGAAAAAAATTCTGTTCATGTATTTTTCCACTGTACGAGCCACACTTTTCCTTTCCCGTTTCTTTGTATGCCTTACAACTTTTTTGTTGAATCAATATTTGAATCTAATAATGTGGTAACTCTGGAAATCAGATTCTGCCCACTACCTAGAGCTTACTGTTTTATGGGTTTTTTTGTTTTGGTTTGGTTTGGTTTTTTGATTGTTGTATGGTGTCTCTGTGCTGAGGAGCAGCCTGACATATAAACTTGAAGGTCATCTCAGGTTTTTTCTGAGCCTTTCTCTGGGCAGGCGGAATCATTTTCTAATTTTTTTCCACATGGCAGTTATTTTTGAATGTCCTAGTGTTTAATGTCTGGCTCCTGTTAGTGGAAAAAAAGTAAAAGTGAAGGGGAGGGGCAAAGGATGCTGGATTTTAAATCCCTTGGATATCATTTGTCCAGTGTTGAAGGAGCTTGAAAAAGTTGGGGGAGGTGTGACAACAAAGGCTGCCCACCTCTTTTTCTGCTTCTCTGTGATCAGAAGCGGCAGTGGTAAGAACACAAATCCCTGATACTTGGAGGGCAGATTCCTTTTTGCCCACCCTAGCTCCCACAGGCTACTTATAAGCTGCTCTAGCAACACGTGTACAGATGCCAGCTGGGTGGGGGGGGATAGGTAGCTGCCACCGTGCTAAGAGCTAAAATTGACTCAAATCAAGTTAATTTACCTAAGTCTTCTCCTAGTAATTGCAAGCCATGAACAGATTCTAGACTTCCAAAATAGTGATATCAGGCAGATTCTGTCAGTGTCATCATCAAGGTGTGGAGACAGATTTCTGTTGCCACTTATTTTGCCATCACCCCAGAATCCTCTCCTAATGCATTATAATCGAGAATCAATGAATTAGCCTTTAGGGAAAAGTCCTCTGGAAGTGGGTACAGGCAGTTACACTGAGTATTTTTAACTTGATTAAGTAAAAATAGCAGAATATCCAGTGAATGTTCCGCTGGAACATTTAGAAGAGGCTACTAGGCACCAAAAGTTTAAGATGTAGAATCAAGGAAGTTGTAGCCCTCTTGAGAAACAGAATATATAGAGAGGCATCAGAGCAAAGTAGTAAATGAAAAGTACCAAATAGATAGAATCATTCATGATCATTACAGTGACAGTCCAGAAGGAGAAGAGTGTATTATGAATTTAAATAATTGGAGAATACTTCATTGAGTAGTATTCCTGAACTACTACTAGAAAGATACAGGCATATCTTGGAGATATCGCAGGTTCCTTTCCACACCACTGCAATAAAGCAAATCAAATGAGTTTTTTACGTACATTTATACTATACTGTAGTCTGGTAAGTGTGCAATAGAATTATGTCTAAAAAAATGTATATACCTTAATTTAAAAATACTATATTACCAGAAAAATGCTAACCATAATCTGAGCCTCAGAGGCATAGTAGTAACATTAAAGACATTGATCACAGATCACTATAACAAGTATAATAATAGTAATAAAGTTTGAAATATGTGAGATTTACCAAAATGTGACACAGAGACATGAAGTGAGCAAACGTTTTGGGGAAAATGGCACAAATAGACTTGTTTGATGCAGGGTTGCCATACACCTTCAATTTGTTAAAAACTTAATAAAGTGAAGAGCAGTAAGATGAGGTATGCCTGTATTCTGAATATTAATAAAGAATCTAAAGAATATTATCTAAAGAATGTTTAAAAAAGCTAAACTTACCTAGTACTCACTACATGCCAGATGCTAACTCATCCAATCCTCAGAACAGTCCTATGAGGTATGTAGTGTTACCCCCCTTTTCACAGATGAGGAAACTGAGCAAGAGAACCTTGTCTAAGGGCCTTGCCCAAGCTCAAATAAGTCAGTCTTAGAGCTGGAACTTGAATCCAGGCAGGCAAGCTCTAGGGCCTGATCTGTCTGCTCAGTCCTTACTGAGCAGAATGGTGTGAGCAAAAGGGTAGAGAAGTGAACGTGTGATGCATTTGCCAGAGATAGCGGAGGGGCTACACTGAAAACATGACAGAGTAATTTAGACATTTTTCTGTGGGCCAATGTGTGTTCACATGCAGAAACTCTATTTAATTAAGTTGCATATTTAGTTAGCACTTACATTATATTTTGTTTAAGGAACTTCTCCCTCAAATTACTATAGTGCAGGAAGACAACCATATAAAATTGTTTTCATTATTATGTCCATCTTGTAACTACTAAAGAACATAGTAACTTTTCTTTTCTCATTTAGTTATTTCTTAATTGGACCAAGTATTCTATACTGTGACATTTCTGGAAGTACTGTGGACTGGAGTGATAATCCTCCAGTATGTGAAAGTAAGTATATTCTCTCTTTAGAATATAGAGGAGCAGTTCTCAAACTTTGGGCCTCAGGACCCCTTTATGCTTTTAAATTAACATAGATACCAATGAACTTTTCTTTATGTGGGTTATATCTTTTGCTATTATTATATTGGAATTAAAACTGAAAAGTTTTTAAAATAATTATTATTCATTTTTAAGAAGAGTAAGCACAATACCTGTTAGTATATACAACATACTTCTATGAAAAATCAAAAATTTCCAAAACAAATAGTGGCATTGTTTTACATTTTTGCAAATTTCTTCAATATCTGGCTTAAAGGAAGACATCTGGATTCAGTGTCTTACAAAATCACACAATTTATTGCCTCTGGAAAATTTCACCATACACTTGTAAGGATGAAAGTGAAAAATGACGATAATACTTGGTATCAATGTGAAGAACTGATTTAGTGAATAGATATATTTACAAATTATGAAGTGTTTCTGAACCAGCACTGAGTTCTGTTTTTAATCATAATTATATCATATCATTAAATTGTCAACATCTCTTATGATGAGAACAAAACTTAGTATGGCCTTGCAGATAAATAAATATGTTTCATATAGATTTTTAATGTAGTTATTTAAGAAAATTAGTTTTATTTTAAATAATTCACTTCTAAATTAATAGTTTGAATTTAGGATAATACATTTTCTCATAGAAACCTTCTAAATGGATATTGGATTCACAACTGGCTTGTAGAAATCATATGTTAATTTATTGAAGGCAATTCATATATCTTTACTAATTGCTGTTTAATCTTTTACCTTTCCTTTTGCCTTTTATGTTTTCTTTTTTCCCTTTCTAAGAGATTTTGTGTAAACCACCTGAAAAAATTCTAAATGGAAAATACACAAATAGCCACAAAGATATATTTGAATACAGTGAAGTAGTAACTTATAGTTGTGATGCTTCAAATGGAACAGATCAATATTCACTTGTTGGAGAGAGCAAGCTTGTTTGTATTGGAAATGACAAATGGAGTAGTGACCCTCCTCAGTGTAAAGGTAATAATATTTCCATTTATTTCCTTCTTAATTTGTAAATACTGTAGAAACGCTTTGTAAATTGTTTTACTTACAGTAAAAACAGCCATATGTGCTTCATCCTCCTATTTAATTGGTTTCTAATTTAATTTAATATCGGTCAAATCAAGTATAAAATACTTCTACTTGTAGAGCTTCCCCCCTCTCACCCCACAGGTTCTTGGCATTCCAATTTATACATTGTAAACTACTGTGTATATGCATGAGTTAGGACTTTTTTCCATGAAAAGCATCAAAAAATTCAACACACACTTTCTTAAACATAAGAAAGTGTTATCTTGTATTACAAGAAGTCTGATAGTTTTGGCTACAGGAAATCATAGTGTAAATCGTAAAATATTAATTGTCTCACAGATATGATTTATAAACTCTGGGCAAATCTTGCTTAAAAACAATGTTTAAGGCATTAGAGCATGATCAGAAGCAGGGAGACACTGGAGGGATTTTTACTCTTGAAAGAAAGGGTCCACTGAATAATAGCAAAATATTTACTCTTCTCAAGTGAACATGGAACATTCTCTAATACCATATTCTAGGCAATAAGATAATTTTTAACAAATTTCAAATAATTGTAATCATTCAGAGTACAGTATCTGATCAAACTGGGATGAATGTAGAAATCAAAACATAAATCTAGAATATCCCCAAATATTTGAAAATTATGCAGACACTTACAACTAATAAATGAATCAAAGACAAAGTACTAACAAGGGAAATTAGAAAGTGCTTCGAATATAATAAAAATGAAACACAGCATATCAAAATATCAGAACTTGTGGGATACAGCAAAAGCATTGCTTAGAAGGATATTTAAACCATGAAATACTTATATTGGAAAAAGAAAAGTCTCAAATCAATAATCTGAACTTCTACCATAAGGAACTAAAAAAAAAGAGCAACTTAAACTCCAATAGGAAATAATAAAGACAGAGAAAAAATCAATGGTATTGAAAAGAGAAATAATATAGAGAGAATCAAATCAATACCTGCTTCTTGGAGAAGATTGATAAAATGGATAAACCTATAGGTAGTTTGACAGGAAAACAGAAGATACAAATAACCAGTATCAAGAGTGAAAAAGAGGAGGTCACTACATATACTGCAGACATTTAAAGAACAGTAAGGGAATAAAACAAACAACTTTATGCCTGTAAATTTGACAACTTAAACCTTCTTGCATGTAGATTTTGTCTTTCCTTTTGTTATTGTGGTATATCACATTGATTGCTTTCTGTATGTTGAACCATCCTTGTGCAGAAGGAAATTTTGTCAAATGCATAAATAGCATTTGACAAAATTCAACATCCATTCATGATAAAAACCCTCATGGAGGTGGGTATAGCAGGAACATACCTCAACATAATAAAGGTGATTTATGACAAACCCACAGCCAACATAATACTCAAAGGTCAGAAGCTGAAAGCCTTCCTGAAATTCAGGAACAAGACAAGTATGCCCACTCTCATGACTTCTATTCAACATAGTGTTGGAAGTCAGAAAATAAAAAGAAATAAAAGCTATCCAAAATAGAAAGGAATAAGTAAAACTGTCACTATTTACAGATGACATAATACTCTATATAGAGAATGCTACTCTATAAAAAACTATTGGAACTAATATATGAATTCAGCAAGGTAAGAGAATACACAATGAATATACAGAAATCTGTTGTGTTTCTTTACCCTAATAATTAAATGTCAGAAAGAGTAAGTTAAAAAAAAATTCCATTGAAAATTGCATCTAAAAACAAACAAAAGAAAACCTAGGAATAGACTTAACCAATGAAGTGAAAGACCTACACACTGAAAACTATAAAACATTGATAAAGGAATATGAACATGATTCAGAGAAATGGAAAAAATATACTGCGCTCTTAGATTGGAAGAATTAATATTGCTAAAATGGCCATACTACCCCAACCAATCTACAGATTTAATGCAATCCTTATAAAAATACCTGTGACATTGTTCACAGAACTAGAACAAATAATCCTAAAATTTATATGGAACCATAAAAGACCCAGAATTGCCAAAGCAATACTGAGAAAACAGAAGAAAGCTCAAGATATAACCCTTCCTTGACTTTAGACTATACTACAGAGGTACAGTAATCAAAGCAGCATGGTATTGGCACAAAAACAGACATGTAGATCAATGGAGTAGAGAACCTACTCCATTGTAGTTCAATGGAACAGAGTAGAGAACACAGAAATAAACCCATGCACCTATGGTCAATTAATCTACAACAAAGGAGGCAAGAATATACAATGGAGAAAAGACAGTCTCTTCAACAAATGGTCTTATGAAAGCTGGACAGCTACATGTAATACAATGAAATTAGAACATTCCCTCACACCATATACAAAAATAAACTCAAATTGTGTAAAGGCCTAAATGTAAGACATGACACCATAAAACATAGGCAAAACACTCTGACAAAAGTTGTAGCAATATTTTCTTAGGTCAGTGTCCCAAGGCAAAAGAAACAAAAGCAAAAGTAAACAAATGGGACCTAATCAAACTTAAAAGCTTCTGCACAGCAAAGGAAACCATCAACAAAACCAAAAGACAACCTATGGAATAAGAGAAAATATTTGCAAATGATGCAAATGACAAGAGGTTAATATCCAGAGTACACAAACAGCTCATACAACTCAATATTAAAAAAACAAACAACACAATCAAAAAATGGGTAGAAGACCTAAATAGACGTTTCTCTAAAGAAGACATACAGATTGGCTACGTGTATAAGAAAAGATGCTCAACATCACTAATTATTAGAGAAATGCAAATCAAAACCACAAGGTGTTACCACTGGTCAGAATGGCTGTCATCAAAAAGTCTATAAATAATAAATGTTGGAGAGGGTGTGGAGAAAAGGGCACCCTCTTGCACTGTTGGTGGGAATGTAAAGTGATGCAGCCAGTAAAGAAGACAGTCTGGAGGTTACTTAAAAGACTAAAAATAGAGCTATGATCCAGTAATCCCACTCCTGGGTATATGTCTGGAAAAAGCGAAAACTCTAATTCAAAAAGGTACATGCACTCCCAATGTTCATAGCAACACTGTTTACAATAGCCAAGACATAGAAGTAACCCAGGTACCCATCAACAGGTGATTGAATTAAGAAGATGTTTTGTGTGTGTGTGTGTGTGTGTGTGTGTCTGTGTGTCTGTGTGTGTGTCTGTGTGTGTGTCTGTGTGTGTATTGGCATATTGCTTAGCGTTAAAAAAGAATAAAATAGTTACATTTTAGCAACATGGATGGACATAGAGAATTTTATGCTTAGTGAAGTAAGTAAGACAGAAAGACAAATACTATATGATATCAGCTGTATGTGGAATCAAAAAAATAATACAAATGATTCTATATACAAAACAGAAACAGACTCACAGATGTAGAAAACAAACTTATGATTACCAAAGGGAAAAAGGAGGGGGGCAACAAATTAGGGGCATGGGATTAACAGATACAAACTACTATATGTAAAATAAAAAAGCAACAAGTATTTGCTGTATAGCACAGGGAATTATATCCAATATCTTGTAATAACCTGTAATGGAATATAATCTAAAGAATAACCAAACAACAAATCACTATGCTGTATACCTGAAACTAACGCAATATTGTAAATCACCTATACTTCAATAAAAAATTATAAAAAACCTTCTCATGACGTGTACTGCAGGCCCATGTCCTCACTGGGGAATTATACCAAACATTTAAGGAATAAATAGTAGTCGCCCTACACAAAGTTTTCAAGAAAACTAAAAGAGATAGGAATACTTCTTAACTCATTTCATGAGGACAGCATTGCTCTGAAACCAAAACCAGACAGAAACATTGCAAGAAAATTACAGACAATATCCAAAATGGGCATAGAACTAAAACTTCTTAAAATATTAATAAATCAAATCCTTGCCTATAAAAAATAATACATCGTAATTAAGTAGGATTTATTCCATGAGTTCATGGATGATTCAAATTTGAAAATTAATCAGTGCAATTTACCATATCAAGAAACTTTGAAGAAGAAAAAAAAAACACTCTTGCATTCCTATACACTAACAACAAAAGATCAAAAAGAGAAATTAAGGAAACAATCCCATTCACAAGTGCAACAAAAAGATTAAAATAACTAGGAATAAACCTACCTAAGGAGGTAAAAGACCTGTACTTAGAAAACTATAAGACACTGATGAAAGAAATCAAAGGTGACACAGATGGAGAGATACACCAAGTTCTTGGATTGGAAGAATCAAATTGTGAAAATGACTATACTACTGAAAGCCATCTACAGATTCAATGCAATCCCTATCAAATTACCAATGACATTTTTTAGAGAACTAGAACAAAAAATCTTAAAATTTGTATGGAGAAACAAAAGTCCCTGAATAGCCGAAGCAATCTTGAGGGAAAAAAATGGACCTGGAGGAATCAGACTCCCTGACTTGAGAGTATACTACAAAGTTATAGTAATCAAGACAATATGGTACTGGCACAAAAACAGAAGTATAGATCAATGGAACAGGATAGAAAGCCCTGAGATAAACTCACACATCTATGGTCAGCTAATCTATGACAAAGGAGGCAAGGATATACAATGGAGAAAAGACAGTCTCTTCCATAAGTGATGCTAGGAAAACTGGCCACCTACATGTAAAAGAATGAAATTAGAACACTCCCTAACGTACACAAAATCAACTCAAAATGGATTAAAGGCCTAAATGTATGACCAGGCACTATAAAACTCTTAGAGGAAAACATAGGAAGAACACTCTGACATAAATCATAGCAAGATCTTTTTTGACCACCTCCTAGAGAAATGGAAATAAGACCAAAAATAAACAAATGGGACCTAATGAAAGTTAAAAGCTTTTGCACAACAAAGGAAACTATAAAAAAGACAAAAAGACAACCCTCAGAATGGAGGAAATAGTTGCAGATGAATCAATGGACAAAGTATTAATCCCCAAAATATATAAACAGCTCATGCAGCTCAATATTAAAAAAACAACCCAATCAAAAAATGGGTAGGAGACCTAAATAGACATTTCTCCAAAGAAGACATACAGATGGACAAAAGGCACATGAAAAGCTGCTCAACATCACTAATTATTAGAGAAATGCAAATCAAAACTGCAGTGAGGTATCACCTCACACCAGTTAGAATGGTCATCATCACAAAATCTACAAACAACAAATGCTGGAGAGGGTGTGGAGAAAAGGGAACCCTCTTGCACTGTTGGTGGGAATGTAAATTGATACAGCCACTATGGAGAACAGTATGGAGGTTCCTTAAAAAACTAAAAATAGAATTACCATATGATCCAGCAATCCCACTACTGGGCATATACCCAGAGAAAACCATAATTCAAAAAGACATATGCACTGCAATGTTCATTGCAGCACTATTTACAATAGCCAGGTCATGGAAGCAACCTAAATGTCCATTGACAGATGAATGGATAAAGAAGATGTGGTACATATATACAATGGAATATTACTCAGCCATAAAAAGGAACGAAATTGGGTCATTTGTAGAGACGTAGATGAATCTAGAGACTGTTATACAGAGTGAAGTAAGTCAGAAAGAGAAAAACAGATATCACATATTAACGCATATATGTGGAACCTGGAAAAATGGTACAGATGAACTGGTTTGCAGGGCAGAAATTGAGACACAGATTTAGAGAACAAACGTATGGACACCAAGAGAGGAAAGCAGCAGGGGGTGGGGGTGGAGGTATGATGAATTGGGCGATTGGGATTGACTTGTATACACTGATGTGTATAAAATTGATGACTAATAAGAACCTGCTGTATAAAAACAAAATAAAATAAAATTCAAACAAAAACAAAAAGACACATGCACCCCAATGTTCATTGCAGCACTGTTTACAATAGCCAGGTCATGGAAGCAACCTAAATGTCCGTCAACAGATGAATGGATAAAGAAGAGGTGGTACATATATACAGTGGAATATTACTCAGCCATAAAAAGGGGCGAAGTTGGGTCATTTGTAGAGACGTGGATGGACCTAGAGACTGTCATACAGAGTGAAGTAAGTCAGAAAGAGAAAAACAAATATCATATACTAACGCATATATGTGGAATCTAGAAAAATGGTACAGATGGACTGGTTTGCAAGGCAGAAATAGAGACACAGATGTAAAAAACAAAAGTATGGACACAAAGGGGGAAAAGTTGGGGGGAGGAGGGCGGTGTGGTGTGATGAATTGGGAGATTGGGATTGACATGTGTACACTAATATGTATAAAATAGATAAGTAATTAGAACCTGCTGTATAAAAAAATGAATAAATAAAATTCAAAAAAAAAAAAAGAGAACTAATGAGAGCTTAGAGTATGCTGCATATCCTCCCTTATTTGAGCCCAGAGCCATTTGCTTAGACAAACCTTCCCTTGAATATATTGGACAATTCTGTCTCCACTTCCCATTAGCTCTGTAAGTTATTTAACTTATTTGAATGTCAGTTTCTCCTGCAAATAGAATGCCTAACTTAATGTTTATTTTAAAGATTAAATCTTCTAGCATGTGCCAAAAAACAAAAACAAAATAAAACCACACATGATCACCTTAATAGATGTAAAAGAAAAAAGAGTATATGACAGAATTTATCATCTTTTCATTATAAAACTCAGCAAATAAGGATATAAAGGAACTACCTGAAGCTGACAAAAGGCACCTATAAAAGTTCCCCAGCTGGGGCTTCCCTGGTGGCACAGTGGTTGAGGGTCCGCCTGCCGATGCAGGGGGCACGGGTTCGTGCCCCGGTACAGGAAGATCCCACATGCCGCGGAGCAGCTGGGCCCGTGAGCCATGGTCACTGAGCCTGCGCGTCCAGAGCCTGTGCTCCGCAAAAAAAAAAAAAAAAAAAAAAAAAATTCCCCAGCTAACATTATACTTAATAGTAAAAGAGTAGTTTATTTTTACTTAAAGTGGAACAAGATAAGGATGTCTGTTCGGCATTGCATTGGAGTTCCTAGAGAGTACAATAAGGCATACATATTGGAGAGTAAGAAATAAAATAGACTTCATTCACTTATGACGATTGCTTTTGTAGAAAACTTGAATGGCTGAAGTCTTAGCAAGGTTGCAAGATACACGATCAACATACAGAAATCGACGGTATATCTATAAACTAGTAAAACACCATTAGAAATTGAAAATTTTCAAGTACTGTTTATACCAGCTCCAAAACATGAAATACTTGCATATAAATCTAGCAATGTATGTGAAATATTTAAATGGTAAAAACAACTAAACACTTATAGAAGAAATTAAAGAAGACCTTAATAAATAGAGAAAATCCAGTGGTCATGGATTAGAAGACACAATATAATAAAGATGTCAGTAATTGATCTTTAAATTCAACACAATCCCGTAGAATCCCAGCAGAACTTGACAAACAGGCTCTACAATTTATTTAGAAAGATAAAAGAACTAGAATAGTCAATATAAATTTGAAAAAAAATTATAGACGTCTTGTTCTACCTGATGTCAAGACTTCTTATAAACCATGCTGTAAGGAATATAATCAAGACAGTGTGGTATTGGTGAAAGGATAGCCATGTAGAGCAGTGGAACAGAATAAGTGTCCAGAAATAGACCCTTTCAAATATGTCCACTTGATTTCATCACAGATATACAAACAATTCATTGGAAAAATGGTAAATGTACAGGCTCAATTCGATATACATTATGCACAGAAAAAAGAAAGCACCTCAACCTATGTTAGCACCATAGACAAACATTTACTTACAATGAACCAAAGACTTAAATGTAAAACCTAAAACCATAAGGCTTTTACTAGAAAACGTAGAAAATATTTCTGCCTTAGCCAAAGATTTCTTAAATCAATGCTAAAAGCATGATCCTTCTTCTTTAAAGAAAAAATATTAATTGGACTTATTAAAAACTCAAAACTTCTGCTTCAACTACACTGTTCAAAGAATGAATAAAATGAGCCACAGACTGGGAGAAAATATTTGCAAAATACATATCTGCTAATGGACTTGTATACAATATATATGGACTACATATCTGCTAATATTCCACTGTATATATGTACCACCTCTTCTTTATACATATCTGCTAATGGACTTGTATACAATATATAAGTAACTCTCAAAACACAATAAGAAAAGAACCCAATTTTTTTTTAAGATGGGCAACATATTTGAATAGATTCGTTTCACCAAAGAAGACATATGTATGCCAAAAAAGTACATGAAAAGTTGCTTGATATCATTAGTAATTACAGAATGGAATTTAATACCATAGTGAGGTATCACTAAACAGCTATTAGAATGGCTGAAATTAAAAAAAAAAAAACCTAAAAACTAACAATACTATTAACTGGCAAGTATATGGAGCAATTGGAGCTCTAATACATTGCTGGTAAGAATGCAAAGTGGCATGAACATTATGGAACACAATTTGGCAATTCCTTATAAGGTTAAATATACATTTACCATACAACTCAGCAACATAAGTAAAAAGGTATGTTTATATAGAAACCTGCATGAGAATATTCACAGCAGCATTAGTCATAATCATTCCACACTGGTATTAGCCCACATGTCCTTCATCTGGTAATGGATGAACAGCCTATACCACATCCATACAATGGGGTAATACTCTGCAATAAAAAGAAATGAACTCCTGAATCATGCAACAGCAGGAATGAATCTCAAATGCATTATACTAAGTGAAATAAGCCATACTCAGAGGCTGTGATCCCATTATGACATGCTGGAAAAGCAACATTATAGGGACAGAAAACAGATTAGTGGTTGGCTGGTTGGATAAGGTGGCTGAAAGTTCGGGAGGGTTGATTACAAAGTGGCATAAGGAAGTATTTGGAGATAATGGAACTTTTGTTATTGTGCAGGTAATTACATGGTTATTTGAATTGATCAAAACTAATACAGCTGTACACTTAAAAGAGTGAGATTTACTCTATGTACTTTGTTATCTAGTAGTAAACCTAACTTAGAAGAAAATCATTAGGTACAATTAAGAGCATATTGGCCCAACAGTGAAAAATATCAGTGACAGAGCAATAGAAATCCACCATGATTTGAAAAAAAAGATTAAAATAAGAAACAGAGAGAAAGACATTTGGGAGAAAAAGCAAAGAGTCAAACATACATGTAACTGGAGTTTCAGAAGAGAGGAGAAAGAAAAATGTAGAAAATCATTTCAATAAATACTGGCCAAAAATTATCTAAATTTGATCCAAAACAACAACCCCACAGGTCTGGGAAATTCACTGACCGTAGCAGAATAAATTTCAAAAATTTACCAAGAAACTGCTACTAAACTAAACACAACATGGTAAAACTACTGAAAACAAAAGAAAAAGTAGCCAGTGAGAGGGAAAAACAAAACACAAACATATTACATCCTCTCTCTCCTCACCCCAAAGTAAGAATGACATGACAGCTGACTTTTGTTAAGGAACTGTTGAAACTACAAGACAATAATTTCTGCTAATGTGCTGAAAGAAAAAACAGTTAGCCTAGAATTCTCTGTCAAAGAGAAATCTTTCAGAACTGAAGGTGAAATAAAAACAGTTTCAGATAAACAAAAGCTAAGAGAATTTGTCATTAGCCAACCTGGACTATAAGAATTGATAAGGAAGTTCTCCTGGCTGAAGAGAAATAATAACTGATGGAAATTCAGACCCAAAAGAAAGGAGAAAGGACACTCTTCTGGTTTAAAAGGCAGTGTATTATCTGGCCCTCATCTATTACTCAGATTTAATCTCATAAGATGTTCTCTTGAACTCACTGCCCAGCCCAGTGTTTCTTGATTTGTTTTTTCCCAAATTCTGCCAAACCCATTAATGGATCGTGAATCCTAGAGGGTCAGGATGAGTATTTTACTTTTTAAGAAGTAGAGTAGAATGGGAAATACCAGAGTACACTGGTGTGAGGGCTAAGTATTAACTTTTAACATTATCTCAGGCCTGTTTGTTTATATACTGGTTTACAATGTAAAATGTATTTCTTGATCTCTGGGTTACAGTCCAGAATGTTTGGAAAACACTCCCCTAACTCCGCTGGCCTTTGTACTTCTTGAACATCTCAGTTCCTCTGGTTGTTGTCACCTGAGAACTTTCTTTTTCATATCTTGGCATGGCTAGCTTCTTTTCAACTTTTAAATTTGAGCTCAGATATTACCTTCTAAGAAAAGATTTTGCTGCCTTTCTTAAAAAGCAGGGTACCGCAGTTAGTGTCAGCATGATCTTAAAAATTAAAAAAATCCTAGAGCTAAAGAGCATTGAAAGTTTCTTTTGAACTTACCCTGAATTTGTGTCTGGTACTCAGACCTTTCTCAAAACTTGTCAATAATGGAAAGAAAATGTAGGGAAGCAAATAAACTATAATGACAGTCTGTTTTAGGTGGGAAAAGGTTATTAGACTTCTCCAGATCTGTTCCCTGGAATTCAAATGCACAAAGTCTTTTTTTTTTTTTTTCCAATTAACATCTTTTCATTCCTTTCCTCTTTCTTTCCACTGGAAATTATTACTTTGCACTAGTTTTTCTGGTTCTATGTGAAAGCAGCTTTCCATTAACTCTGGAATTTCTCCATTTTTCAGTGGTCAAATGTGTATATCCACATGTTGAAAATGGAATGATGGTCTCAGGACATGGACCAAAATTTTACTACAAAGCAACGGTTGTATATAGATGCAATGAGGGTTTTAAGCTTAATGGCAGCAACACAATTATCTGTAGTGCAAACAGTACGTGGGACCCTGAGATACCAACATGTATTAAAGGTATAAATATTGTCGTTTTCCTTTGTTTTTTTTTTTCTTTGACATTAAATATCAATGATACAGAATAATAGAAAAGAAACAATTTTCATATTTAACTGTCTTGTATTCATTCCTGTGATAGTTGTATGACTTCAAATTTACAAAGAAATCTGCTGTTGCGATTTTGGATGTCATTATAGGGTCTTAGCATTTCATGTACATCACACATATATATAAATTTCTCTTGTTTGACATTTTTTACATGTAAAAATGAATAGCAATCATTTTTCAGAGTAAATTGAAGCATAGGAAGTTTTACCTAAATAAGAGTGAAAGGCATAATTCATATTAATGAAAAGAAAATAATAATGCCCAAGTTTTTTATTCCGTCTACATTATTTTGTTTTCCAGAGTCAACTACTCCTAGTACCCAACCTCCAATTTCCAGTGCCTCAGGTTTAGTAACTACCTGCATATATTTTTTCAAAAGTCTTTTAGATTCTTGGTGAAAATACTAGCAGTAACTCCCAAGTGTTTGATCCAATCTCCATTTTTTTTTGTTTTCCAGTGTCAACTCCTCCCAGTTCCCAACCTCCAATTTCCAGTGCCTCAGGTCTAGTAACTACCTGCATATATTTTTTCAAAAGTCTTTTAGATTCTTGGTGAAAATACTAGCAGTAACTCCCAAGTGTTTGATCCAATCTACATTTTTTTTTGTTTTCCAGTGTCAACTCCTCCCAGTTCCCAACCTCCAATTTCCAGTGTCTCAGGTCTAGTAACTTCCTGCTTATATATTTCAAAATCCTTTACATTCCTTGTGATTTTTTTCAAAATCTTTTAAATTCCTATGATTTACACTCATTCATCAATTTTAGGAATGAAAGGGAGAAGGAACATATTAACAGCCATTTTAGTTGTTACATTTAGTGACTTTAAAATTATTTGCAGTAGTCTGCAGATATAAGCAGGTGGCAAGTTAAGTAAACTTTAAGCATGTTTACTTACATGTAAAATAATTAAAAGATGGGTTTTTTGGTGGATGATTTAAAACCTTTCTTACTGAGTGGTAGTAAATTTAAAATGGGATCCATTTAAAGCACTTAGCACAGTGCCTAGTATCTAGAAAGCTCTTAAACCTAGCTTGTATGCATTACAGCATAACTCAATATTAATGCAGAGGAAGGTCCATGGCGTCTGTTTTTTAACATGTGTGTTTTCTGTATCATCGACATTGATAATTTATTCATTTTAAAAGTGATCTGTTGACACCTTTACAGGGTATCTCCTGGGTCTAGGACTATGTTTCTTTTCCCAGACCGTGACCAGTTTGGTTCTGCAGGGACTACTGATTAGCTGCTCTGCCTAAGACTTGAGAGACTATTTTGATATGGTGGAAGGAATTATCTTCCTGATTGCAGGGCTGCTATCTCTGGCTTCTTCTCTTTGGTTGCAGCAGAAGCAAGAGACAAGAGGAAGAGAGGAAGAGCATTAGCCTGGGCACACTGCACTCAGGGTCCCAGTGTGGCTCTGCTCACTAAAGTAACAACATTTCTATAGGTTCCAGTGTCCCATTGTTTAATGACTCAAACAAATGTCATCTACTGGCTTTTAATTTGTTTACTTCTTATTGTCCTAATATTTTAAGGACTGAGGGGAATTTTTCATGTTAACATGGTAATTAGAACACCTTTTTATAATTCCCATAAACCTGGTATCCAGTAATCTCCTTGAGTACCTTGGTGAGGGCTGTGAAGTTTTGGGGGGAAAAAGATGTTTTTTTTGGTGGATGATATTGACTCATCCATGTTTACTCACATGGTCCTACTGGGACTGTGCACTGTGGTATACTATGTTTGTTGATAGGCTCTTTTGAAAGAGTTGACCATAAGCATTTTATAAAGGATTTATAAAACACTGATACAGTTTAGTGTTTGAAGAAGAGAGAATTGTGAGGACAAATTTATAAAGAAGGTAAACTACAGGGATTTGTTTTTAAATATCAAAAATCAAAATTCCTCATGAGACTGTCAGTCATTTTTTATCATCAGTTAGAGAGCATGAAAAGGATCATTAGTGACATATAATAGTGATAAGGTAGATCTAATTATGCAAATATGAAAAAATGTGGGCAAAATACTAAGTGGAAAAGAAAAGGATACAAATTATGTAATAGGGTACTATGTGGATGGTATTTTTTTTAAGTTTCATGTCTTTATTCTGAACACATATTTTTATGGTTTATTATTAGTTAACTTCTAGGATTTCCATTATATAATACAAAGCCATAGTGAACATCCCATAGTGAACATTCTTATGGATACATTCATATGTACTTGTGTAAATATATATTTTAGGTTAACTTCACAGAAGTAGAATTGCAAAGTTTAGGAAGTATGTGTATTTTTCATTTTGGGAAATAATTCAATTTGAGAAATAATCTTTTTAAAAAATCAAAAGTAAATCCGTAATTTTGTATTGATAAGTCTGGAGAATTGAATCAAATATATTTTTCCAGATTCCAAGCCTACTCATCCAACTACGACTCTGGGGTCAAGTCATCCAGGTTCAGGAGTTCTTTATTCTACATATATTGCTTAGAACTTTTTAGGGTGATGGGTGAAAAATGATGTCACATATTAATTTGCATTTATTTAATTATCAATGAAGCTGAGCTTTTTTCCTCTACAGTTATTTGTTTATGTCCTTTTTTCATTTTTCTATTTGGTTTCTAAAATATTTCTTGTTGATTTGTCAGAATTCATCAAAGCCTGTTTAAAATGAACTTTTTTTTCTAGGTTGTTTTTTTTTGCCTTATATTTACTAGTCAGTTTTCTTTTAAAATTTTATATTATTGGGTATATATATTGCTTTTTATAACTTCTAATTACATAAATAGTATATGAATATGAGTTTGTAAATTTTCAAACATTATGAAAGCATACAGAGTAAAAGATTACTTCTCCTCCTCTTTCTCTAGTCCATTTCCTGAATCATCACTTAATAGTTTAGGGTATCTTTTTATTTCTGTACATCAACATCTTTATATGTGTACTTATACATATTTTGGCATTTTTTCTTTTTTCTTAACCAAAAATGGCATTATGCTGCTCATATTTTTCTGAAGCTTTCACTTTTTCCATTTAATGTCTTGAATTGGGGTTCTTTTTAGATTTACTCCCATCCTTTTTAATGATGACTTTAATATATACCATATTTAACTATTCTCCTATCAGTGGTCATTTACATGTGCATTTTACATTTATAGGTAGCTGGGTGTACTGATCTTTTCCCTAATGGCTATGACTGTGTATCCTTCTTATAAAAGCTTCAGGACTTCCCCATGCTGAAATTATATAAACATCTTAACCATACATCCTGATTGCATTATTTGCATTAAATCGTTGTTTTATCTGAAATTCATTATGGTATGTGGAATGAGATTAGGTTCATCTCCATTCCACCCACCCCATCTAAGGGCTAAGTAGAACTATTTGTTGAATAAGTTGTCTTCTCTACAGCTGTTTTGAAGTGCCAATTTTTATCGTACATTAAATAAAGTCATAGGTGTTCTAATCTTCTCTCTGTTCCCTTGATCTCTGTCCATTCCTGTGCCCCCACTAAGTCGATTTTTTGACGGCAGTACCATAATATGTTTTAATATCTGGCAGAAAACATCCTTTTCAGAAATGTTCAGGCTATTTTCTATGTTAATTTTTCTAGATAAAATTTTTTTGACTATTTCAACCATTTTAAGTGTACATTTCAGTGGCATTAAGTACATCACTACTAGCTATCATCACAACTTTTTCATCATCTCAAAATGAAAGATTATATCCATTTAATAATAACCCTCCATTCTCCCTCCCCTCAGCCCTGGTAACCAATATTCTACTTTCTATCTCTATGAATTTGACTATTCTAGGTCAAGAAGTAGAATCACTTCTGACTTATTTCACTTAGCATGATGTTTTCAAGGTTTGTCCCTCTTGTAACATGTAGCAGAACTGTATTCCCTTTTATGGCTGAATAATATTGCATTATTTGTATATACCATATTTTGTTTATCCATTAATTTGTTGATAGCCACTTGGGTTGTTTCCACCTTTTGGCTATTCTGAATAACACATTGGGGTGTATGGTAATTCTGTGTTTCCCTTTTTGAGGAACAAACTTAGTGTCTCCCTCAGTGGCTGCACCATTTTACATTCTCACCAGTGATACACATAGGTTCTAATTTCTCTACCTCTTTGTCAACACTTATTTTTCTGTTTTTTGATAATAGCCATCCTTATACATGTAAAGTAGTATCTCATTGTGCTTTTCTATTTTTTAATTTCCCTAATGATTAGTAATTGATCATCTTTTCATGTGCTTATTGGTCTCATAGATCTTTGGAGAAATGTCTACTCATATTTCCTATTTTTGAATTTTTTGTTGTTGAGTTTTAGGAGTTCATTCTGTATTTTGGATATTAATCTCTTATCAGATACATTACTTGAAGATGTTTTCTCCCATTCTGTGTATTGCCTTTTCACTCTGTTCGTAGTGTCATTTGAAGCACAAAGGTTTGTAATTTTGGTAAAGTCCAGTTAATCTATTTGTTCTTTTGTTGCCTGTGTTTTGGGTGTGACATCTAAGAAATCATTGCCAGATCCAATATCATGAAGATTGTCCTCGTTTTCTTCTAAGCGTCTTATAGTTTTAGCTCTTAAGTTTAGTTCTATGATCCTTTTTGAATTAATTTTTGTATATGATGTAAGTGTCCAACTTCACTATTTTGCATGTGGATATCTGTTTTCCAAGAAACATTTGTTGAAGAGATTATCCTTTCCCCATTTTTCCCCATTGAATGTTCTTAGCACCCTGTTGACAGTCATTTAACCATATAAGCAAGGGTTTATTTCTGGGCTTTCTACTCTATTCCATTAGTGTGTGTGTTTTTTTCTATGCCAGTACCACTCTGTTTTGATTATTGTAGCTTTTTAGTATGTTTTGGAACCAGGAAGTATGAGCCCTCTCAACTTTGCTCTTCTTTTTCAAGATTTTTCTTGGCTATTGCTAGTCCCTTGATTCCATATGAATTATAGGTTTGATTTTTCAATTTCTGCAAAATGGATTTTCAAGATGGTGATAGGGGTTGCATTTAATATGTAGATTGCTTTGTGTAGTATTAGCATCTTAATAATATTAAGTCTTCCAATCTATGAACACAGGATGTCTTTCCATTTATTTATGTCTTTAATTTTTTTTCAGCAATGTTTTGTAGTTTTCACTGGATGAATGTTGCACTTCCTTGGTTAGTTTATTCCCAAGTATTTTATTCTTTTTGATACTGTTGTAAATGGAATTGTTTCCTTAATTTCCTTTTTGTATTGTTCATTGCTCATGTATAGAAATGCAACTGATTTTTGTTTGTTGATTTTGTAGCCTGCAGCCACCTTTGCTGAATTATTTGTTATATCAGGGGTGTGTGTGTGTGTGTGTGATCTTTAGAGTTGTCCTTTTATAAGGTCATGTCATCTGGAACAGAGATCATTTATTTCTTCTTACCCAATTTGGGCGCTTTTTATTTCTTTTACTTGCCTAATTGCTCTGTCTAGAACTTCCAGTGTTATGTTGAATAGAAATGGCAAATGCAGGCATCCTGGGTTGCTTCTTATCTTAAGGGAAAAACTTTCCGTTTTTCACCATTGAATATGATGTTAGCTATGGATTTTTTATAAATTGTCTTTATTATTTTAAAGTTTCCTTCTATTACAAATCAGATTCTAAATTGTTTTTAAGCCCTCCTGTACCTTTTAGTTTTTTTGTTCTGTTGAGATATAATTGACATATGGCACTGTATAAAGTTTACATTGTACATCATAATGATTTGGCTTACATACATCATGAAATGATTACCACAGTAAGTTCAGTGAACATCCGTCATCTTATATAATACAAAATTGAGGAAATAGAAACAATTTTTTTTCCTTGTGATGAGAGCTCGTAGAGTTTACTCTCTTAACAACTTTCTTACATAACATACAGCAGTGTTAGTTATATTTATCATGTTGTACATTACATCCCTAGTACTTATTTATCTTATAACTGGAAGATTGCACCTTTTGACTGCCTTCATGCAATTCCCCTTTCCTCCCACCCTCTGACTCTGTTAACCACAAATCTGATCTCTTTCTATGAGTTTGTTTGTTTGTTTGTTTTTGAAGTATAATTGATCTACAGCACTATGTTAGTTCCTGGTATACAACATAGTTAATATTTTCATACATTTCAAAATGATCACCATGGTAAGTCTAGTTACCATCTGTCACCATACAAAGATATTACATAACTATTGACTATATTCCCCATACCTTACATTTCATACCCATGACTCATTTATTTAGTAACTGAAAGTTTTTACTTCCTAATCTCCCTCATCTATTTCTCTCCTCCCCATACCTCGAATCCTCTCCTCCTGGCAGCCACCTGTTTGTTCTATGTATGACTCTGTTTCTGTTTAGTTATGTTTACTTGTTTTGTTAGATTCCACGTATGAGTGAAATCATATAGTATTTGTCTTTCTCTGTCTGACTTGCTTCACTTATTATAATACCCTCTAGGTCTATCCATGTTGTCGCAATTGGCAAGATTTCATTCTTTTTTTATTCCATTGTATGTGTGAATGCGTGTGTGTGTGTGTGTGTGTGTGTGTATATATATGGATAAAGAAGATGTAGTGCGTGTGTACAGGAGGGCTTAAAACCAATTTAGGATCCAATTTGTAATAGAAGGAAACTTTAACAAAGTAACATTCATCTATGGATGGGCACTTAGTTTGCTTCCATATCTTGGCTATTGTAAATAATGTTCCAGTGAACATAGGGGTGCATATACTTTTCAAATAAGTGTTTTCATTTTCTTAGGGTAAATACCCAGTGTTTGTTTGGTTTGTATGGTAGTTCCATTTTTAAGTTTTTGAGGAATCTCCATACTGTATTCAATAGTGGCCGCACCAATTTACATTCCCACTAACAGTACACAGAGGCTCCCTTTTCTCTACGTCCCTACCAGTATTTGTTATTTGTTGTGTTTTTGATGATAGCCATTCTGACAGGTGTGAGGTGATATATCATTGTGCTTTTGATTTGTACTTCCTGATGAGTAGTGATGTTGAGCATCTTTCATGTGCCTGTTGGCAATTTGTATGACTTCTTTGGAAAAATGTCTATTCAGGTCTTCTACCTAATTTTAAATTGGGTTCTTTGTTTAGTTTTGTTGTTGAGTTGTATGTGTTCTTTGTATATTTTGGATATTAACCCCTTGTCAGATATATTGTTTGCAAATATCTTCTTCTATTCATAGGTGGTCTTTTCATTTTGTTGATAGTTTTCTTTGCTGTGCAAAAGTTTTTTAGCTTGATGTAGTCCCATTTGGTTTTTTACTTTCGTTTCCCTTGCCTGAGGAGACATCCAAAAAAATACTGCTAAGGCTAAAGTAAAAAAAAGGTATCTGCTGTTTTCTTCTACAAGTTTTATGTTTTCAGGTCTTACATTTAAGTCTTTAATCCGAGATTATTTTTGTATATTTTATGAGCAAGTAGTTCATTTTGATTCTTTTTCATGTTGCTGTACAATTTTCCCAACACCATTTATTGAAGAGGCTGTCTCTTCCCCATTATGTTTTCTTATCTCCTTTGTTGTAGATAATTTTCCATATAGCTGTGGGTTTACTTCTGTGCTCTCTCTTCTGTTCCATTGTTCTATGTGTCTGTTTTTGTGCTAGGACCATACTGTTTTGATTATTTTAGCTTTGTAGCATAGTTTTAAGTCAGGATGTGTGATACCTCTAGCTTTGTTATTCTTTCTTAAGATTGTTTTGGCTATTCGGGGTCTTTTTGTTTCCATACAAATTTTAGAATTTTTTTTTCTAGTATTTTGATAGGGATTGCATTGGATCTGTAGATTACCTTGAGGTGTATGGTCATTTTAACAATATTAATTCTTCCAATCCAAGCACAGTATATCTTTCCATCTGTGTTGTCTTAAATTTCTTTCATCAGTGTCTTATAGTTTTCTGAATATAGGTCTTTTACCTACTTATTTCTTGGTATTTTGTTCTTTTTGATTTGATTGTAAATGGGATTGTTTTCTTAATTTTAGTTTTAAGTATAATCACATTGAATCCATAGGATAATTCTGACAATACACTAATGATAAATTTGTTTGCTGTACCACAGAATATTGTCCCAGGAAATGTTACTGGACAGGAAGAAGAATGCTTTGATACTGAATATAAATTTATAATATTTTGATACTAATTTTAATGAGAAACATTAATATAGTTTATATAAGGAAAATAAAATTATAAGGGTTTTTGTACAAAGTCAAAAAATCAAAACCTATGAATTTAGAGGACTTTAAGCTTTATTGTTTTTTCTTCTTCTTTTATTTACTTCCATTTTTTCCCCTTTTTTCTAGGATATCCCAGTCCCAGTGATGAACCACCACCTAAAGATGCTGAGAGTTTAGGTATTATTTTGGTTGTTAATAACCCTGCATCATGAGGCCCTAGTTTTCAACATGGAAGTATTACCGTTATCTGTAGTTAGAAAAGAGACAACATGTCACAAATTGGTGATAATTGTTCAATGTGTAATTGTACATTTTAAGTAATTTTAAAGGTGAAGATACCATGACAAATATAAGTGGTACTATGTATAGGCACATGTGGGTAATACAGTTTTTAAGAGGTTCCCCAATTTAGGCTTCCTAGCATGATAAGTTTACTTTCTTAAATAATATGGTTACATGTAGTTTAATATATATAAAACATAGCTTGTTTTCCATGTGATAGTGTTACTTTGTAATGGCAATTTTTAGATAAATTTTCTTTCTACTGGTACCTTGTATATACAAGCCTTTAAGTACTACTAGTTGGGTTAGTTTTTCTATATCAAGCTGGGGTAGCACACTTAATGTTGGCTCACATAGTTCACACATATGTGTTAAAGAACTTGATGAAGTATAGTTGTGACAGTTAAATGAAATATAAAGATTTACTGATAAGGAAATGAAGAAAAATAGCTATTACTTTACTTTAGACTAGTAAAGTTAATCTATTTATAAAATGTACTTTAGGCTTGTTATGTTTTCCCTCTGAAAACTTGCCACGGTGTCAAGTGAATCCAGTGCCATCTCAAGATGCTTACACTTGATAATATTTATGAAATAAAAAGAGCAGAGCTGAACATGACATTTTATGCTATGAGTTATAGATAACAAAAGTAATGGCAGTTAAGAAGCAGAGGTACTGACAAACATTTCTAAGAATTAAGATTTGGTAGTATTATTTATTGCTCTCTGGATAGTCAAAAATGCATGTTTACGTTTCTGTGCATAGTTTGTATCCATGTTCCCTGGTGTTCCCTTTACATTCTTAGATCAAATCTCCTTGTAGGACTATGTCTTAATCTGGGGGGAAAGTGGAATAGGAGCTGTGATGATACAATGATGTATTGTTTGTGAAGACTCTGCAAATAATATCTATATGATAGATTAATAGCACTCTATGACTTATTCTACAGACCCACTTAGGGAAAAAAATATATGTTAAATTTCCAACAAAATCATAAGTAACAAAAGACTGAATGTTGAACTAAACAAACTATAGTGGGCTGCTACATTTCTAAAATGATTTTCCTCTAAACTAGTAAATTCTAATTGTCCTAGTTACCTTTACTAAACAACCTGGTGTGGTAGCTACAGCATGCAACAATGAAAAGTGAGGTTCCTGTTAGGAGTTTCACAAGGTGTGTCCTAACCCTGGAATGTGATTAGAAGGGTTCCGTGATCAAAATAACCTGAAAGCACTAGCAATCATGCTAAAACTAGATTGATAATTTTTTCTTTGTAGTTATAGATGATCTGATCACATTAAAATGTAGCTGCTACCTGGAAACCCCTAGGTACTTAATTATCTCCCAAACTGTTTTCATTTTTTCTCAGGTGCAGGAATCATTGTTGGAATTGTCATTGGTGCACGTACGTATCCCAAACTTTGATACCAACTAAATCAAGACATTACTCTGAAAAGTGCAATAGTTTTTTAAAAGATTTTTCAATTTCTGTGGCTTTATAGCTTGAAATTAAGTAAAACAGGAAAAACCTGACCTTTTATATAATACACTACCTTGTATTATTGTCTATTCCTTTGTATTCTACATGTCCAGTAACTAACAAACCCTAAATAATACAAGTTGTTTCAAGATCATTACTCATATGAGTTTGCATCCCAAATATGCTTTGAGTAATTTTCTCAATAAATCAAGGACTCTTCTCTGACTTACTCTGTACTGTTTAATGCAAAGAATTGGATTGATACTGAAGAGTCCAGATGGAACGTAAATGTATATGTGCTTAAATAAGATAACATTTTCTGGCCATGGAAATCTGACCATCATTTATTTCTTCTGCTAGATTTTGAATCTTGGCAATGATTTTTCACAGTTACATATCATTTGTTTCCTGATTTCTTGTAGTTTTTGGTGTTGTAGTAGTTGTCTGCAGCATCCGCTTCTGTTTTCACAAAAAGAAGAAAAGGTAAATTGAAGCATGTTTTTTAATTTATTGGTCCTTCTCACAGTTGACATAGTTTTGTGCAGGTTTTGTTTGTAGTCTGTATTGCATGTTGTTTTTTCAAAAATGCACTTGCATGAGTGTGTTGTCTGAATTACATTTCTTTACTAAAAATGTTTTCAGCTGCTTTCAATATCATTGCAACAAGAGTAATCTGTGCACGTTGCTTCAGCTAATTATGATGTAAGAAAAATTTCTGTGGGATTTGAGGTTTAAGTGCTGTAGTAAATCATGGACCATTTTGGGGCTTTCTCTATCCTAGGTGTACCCAACTTCCTAGATTGGACTAATGGCCAAGATTAAATATTATAAAATGGTTCACTGTGGAGACTTTGACAGCTGTAGTCACTGTAATTTTTATGGTGAAAGTTTTCAGTTGTCTGTATAACTTAGGTAGCAGTAAGAAGCTACTGCTTCTTAGATGGCTCATTCAGATACCCACTTTGCTTTCTTTTAGATTTGTTATTCATACAAGTTAAACTGGGGAATTTAAAGCAACACTATTTGATTTCCCTCTTATGTTCTCTTAATTTACTAGGTTGCAGTAAAACTGATGGGGTTAAACTAAAAGTTGCTGAGAGGGTAAGATTTATAAGGCACTTCATGAACTCTGTCTTTTTATCTATAAAAATGAAATGGGGGGGACTTAAAATTGAAAAAAAAGGTACAAATACATATCTTCTAAGGTGAATAGAATTTTTAAACATCATCTTAAATTTTAATGAAATAATTTAAAATCTAATGAAAGACTTAGAATAAAACTGGAGCATAGACCAAGATTAGGTGCTTTGATATTTCTGACTTTTAGTGAATTTTTTCCCCCCTATTGCTTCTTTAAATAGCTTTGAAATCAAACTAATAATTAACAATAATTGGTATTCATGGCTTTATGATATATATTCCTTTTATATTAATCACTGGGTTTGGACTACATAATAAAAGTACATTCGTCACTCATAAAGAGCTAAAACTTTTTTTATATTTCTTGGTTATAAAAAATTCTTGGTTTTAAAAATATCCACAGTGCCTTCATTTGAGTCTTAAATCTTACATTTGTAGAACACATAGTATACATATTTGATTTCTCTATCAGCAGTATATTTTAAAAATTACATGTACACAGCAATCTGAGAAGGAAGTACTATCAGTGAAATATTTGACAAGTCTAAAAGGTTTATCTAGAAATAACCTCTCAAGAAAGCAAAACAAAATAGCTTTCTGCTCCTCACTCCCCTTCTTTGTTTAAAACATCACTACACCAAAATAAGGTTCCCTAACAAGTATCAACCAAAAACTCTCTCTAGCTATCAGTTAATGAAAGCCAAACAATTATCTGAGCATCGTATCCCCCAGGTTAAAGTTTCAGTAGCATTAGAGATCTGAGATCCCATTTCTAATGTGTTCCCAAGTGATGATGCTGCTGGGCCTGGACTACACTTTGAGAAACCAGGGTGTAGACCATTACTGATGTGCCTGTGCTCTTTAACTTGAAGAAACACCATCAAACTTATTGGGAAATGTTTTACCTGTTTAAGATTATTGGATTTTTTAAAGACTCCTCATTTATGTGTATGCTTTTTTAAAAGAATGTGAAGTGATACCTAGCTTTAGTTTGCCTTTCCTTTAAAAAGGTAAATATTTTTATTATATCCTTTGCATTGCTTAATGTCCGTATTTCCCCCCACCCCATTTGCTTTTGTTGCTTTAGAAACTACTTTACAAGACTGTAAAGTGTAGGCAGTTGCTTCTCCATTCCTAGGGATAACTCTGGAAGCAGGATACCAGGCACAATAATCCAGAATTGCTGTTTATGGGAGTTCCCTGGCAGTCCAGTGGATAGGACTCAGCACTTTCACTGCCGTGGGCTGGAGTTCAATCCCTGGATGGGGAACTAAGAACCTGCAAGCTTCGTGGCGTGGCCAAAACAAAAACAAAAAAACACAAATTTGCTGTTAAAACTTGATACAAAATGGATTTGCTATAAACTTGTATTTATGATATTTTGGGAACACAATTACCCTGCTACAATATTTATACCAAAGCATGAAAATAGTATAAGTAGTCATTTTTAAGACGATTAAATTTTGATGAAATATGGCCACAGGGTTAAAGTACTCTGTTATAGTTTCCTGTTTCTTAGCTCTCAACTAAGAATAGAATAGGATCCCAGTTGGTCTGATAGGCTCCATCTACACCCTCCTTCCTTTTCCCTTTCAGTCTCCTTTCTTAACTAACTCTTCCACCAAACTTTCCAGCCTTGGAATCCACAGCCCTTGCCCTCTCCTTTGCTATTGCTTGAGTCCTGTCTTGCATGTTCTGATTGTGTGGTTCCAAAAAACAGATACCTTTTGTTTACATTAATGTTTTCAATTATTTGTTGTGAATATTTTTTTCATAAATGCATGATTTTCTCTACTCGGGTTAAATCATCACTGGATAAGTGAGAGTTTTTTAAGTTCATTAGAATTATTGCAATAATTTATGTATTTTAGTAACAGTGACTGAGTACTTTTTCTTTTTTCCATTAAGGATATTTATTATTTGTTGTAGTTTTAAAATATTTTAATGTTATATTAATAATGACTGATCCAGTAACTGTAATTTTTAAGCTGTCTGCTTAAATTAATATTACTGAAGCTTTTTTGGATATAATATAAATGGTGAATCCAGTTCAGTTGGCGGGGAGTATAATGACATGGGTAAAAACTTGAATGGTCAAATTAACTTGAACATTTTTCTACCTGGTTCTCAAATTCTTGAGCATTGAACAAAGGCTTTAAAAAATTTTAGACAAAAACTAGTAAATAACAAAGATGTTGTAACAGTTGAGAGAGCATATTTATAAAATTTAGATCCATCCTAGAAAAATGAGAAGTCATAATAAGTTTTACAGGGATCTTCCCTCAGGTGAAAACAATTGTGCCACAGGAAGAAACTGTCCTCGATGCAAAAGATCCATCTGAAAATGTATGTCATAAAATCGATTTCTGAGACAGTATTACATGGAATTAATACATGCTCTGTGTATTGCCTCAAAATCTAAGGTGCTAGAGACCAGGGCCATTTCTCCTCATACAATCTTATTCTGTGAAAGAGAGTTTACATTATTCACTTCAGGCTAAGAGGTTTCAGAGGTAGACAGATTGCACACAAATTTAGAATCTGTATATCTGCTGGATGACCTGTAAGACTTCAAAGGTAAAGTAGCTTCTTGTACCAAATTCCTGTTTCAAGTTCCTAATGAGAATCAGGAGAGCCATAATTTATGAACCTAATTGTCAGCTTTACTTCCCTTCTCCTCCATCATTGATTTTATCCCATTTTTATGCCACTCTTGCTTCCTTTTGGTTTGACGTCACTATTTTATTCATCCCTGTTCCCTTCCTTTGTTCAGCACATACCTAACTGGTGAAAGCCACAGACAAGTAAATTTTATTTCTCTCTGAGAAAAGATGAGAGAAAGGTTTGCTTTTATCATTAAAAGGTATCTGCTTTCTGTTGCGTTTCTTTTCAGAGATGTCCTTTCTTCTGAAAAATATTCAATGAATATTTAGATATTGATAAACTGAACTAAGATAAGTGGGCAGTAGACATCCAAGAGGACACCTGGATTCCTGTTCCCTTTGCTAGATTATTGATGTTTTCTCCTACCTTCCCTGTTTTAATGTAAAATAATGTGCATTGACAGGCTCTTGCTTTGATAACAGGCGCCAACAGAGTAACGTCCCCCACGTCCTTTGATCAGACTGTCTAGCTCCTCTACCTTCTAGCAGCTATGAATCCAAAGCTGGGGGAATTTTTTAGCCCAGTGGGAAATAATCACAGAATGTGTTCATTTTAAGTTCATTTTGGTTTTTCGACAGAAACCAAAATACATTTCACTTAATTTTGTAAAGATATTCAATTTCCACTTGTAAATATTAATTCTTTAAAGGCATTTATCTGTTTCCCTTGGCCAGGATATTTTTAACATATAAAAGAGAAACCACCACCAACAAAAAACCCTCAGATTTTGGAAAATTATGAAATGCATTGCTTTAAGCCATTTAACCCCCTCTACCTTCTGTCTCTGAATGAAATGAATTGGAAGTTCCTCCTTTTGTGCCAGAATGTGTGTCTGCACGGCCAGGAAAAGAGGAGTTATGTTTCCCACCACTTATATTGTGAGGCGCTACCCTAGGTTACAGTCATGAGTTTGGGAGCAGATTCTACAATGGCCAATAAGAAGGGCAATTTCTTAGTAAAAGCAAAGTGGTGACTTTGATCACAGGGCAAAGGGGAAGACAAACATACCAACTAGAATGGCACTGTGGGCCTACCCAGCCCTATGTATCTGCTTGGTTCTCTTAGGATTCCTTTGAGGCTAAAGCCAACCAGGAAAGTAGTTTTCAGATGGGCCATGAGCTTCAAGTTGTCTGTAAACACTTGAAGTTAACTTAATGAATGCTGAAGGTAATATCACATAACTGTAGTTAGTACAGTAATTCACTTTCACATTTTAATCTTCAGATAGCTTTGTTGTTATTTCAAATTAATGTTTCTTTAAGTTTATATTAATGCAGGGACTTCCCTGGTGGTCCAGTAGTTAGGACTCCGTGCTTCCATTGCAAGGGGCATGGGTTCAGTCCCTCGTCGGGTAACCAAGATCCCGAAACCTGAGGGGTGTTGCTGAAAAAAAAAAAAGAAAAATTTTATATTAATGCTTATTTATCCTTCTCATATATTGGATTTCTATTTAAAATTCTACTTAAAGAAAAGCATTTCACTACTACAGAAAAAGAAAAAGTATTGACCTCACAAAATAGTAAAATATAGTGGTCTTAGAGGATTCAGGATAGGCCTAAGTATTGAATCACTCTCCAGAATAGTCCTGCGGGAACTGCTTTATAACAGGTATTGTGCTTGTTCGTCGTGATGCCTCCCCCACCAAGAGAAATATGAACGTCTCCAGAATTAACACCGTTAGCTCCTACATGGGGTAGGTACCCCGAAGTGTTAGCTGGGGCAGGCGTACTGTAAATAACCAACTGGTCCCCATTTGGTTGTAGTCTGTCTATTGTAGTCAGTTTCCTAAGCAGGGACTGGAACTGCGTTTTCCAGCTCCAGAGTCAGTAGCCCTGAGTGGCTGCCGAGGACGTCAGAAGTGGCTCATCCTACTTAAGGTGAGCTTCAGTGCGCACTACACACCAGATTCAAAGACTTAGTGCGAAGAAATGTACAATCCATGGATATTGGGTTAAGTAAAATATGTTAAAACTAATTTTCCTGCTTATCCTTTTTTTGATGTGGCTTCTAGAAAATTCAAAATTACCTTGTGTGACTTGCATTATATTTCTTTGGAAAACACTGGACTTAAATAACAGAGTTTAGAAAGATGTCTGTTGTTACCAAAAAAAAAGTGTTATATGAGTTTTAGTTACTTAGGAGACTCTCCAACCAGAACACGTGATTTTCCTTGACTGTGAGGGGTAAATGAGGCATTCCTCACTGATCTTGAACGCTGCTGGAATCATTAGCTGTTTAAAGGTTTCATCTCAGAGTTAGATTTTAAATTGCAATATTAGGAAAATGTGTGTTTCTCTGTAGTCTTCCCCATTAGCTCTAAATTAAGATAAGGGAATATTTACTAAGTATATGCAACTGCTCTATTTCTTGTCATGGAGGGAATCAAAACTATAATACAGCAATAGAAGAAGGGTTTCTAGAGTGAGACTGGTTGAACATTGGAATTATTTTAAAAGAATCATTTAATTCCTAGTTCAGTGACTCTTACTAGTATATAGGTTTTTTTTTTAATTGTCCATGTTCTAAATGGGCTTCTGGAACTTGATTTATGTACTTAATTATGTTCATCTCTGACCCTATTTTCTAACCTTGCTTCGTAGGAAAGAAGGTATTGCTACATACAGCGCATACCAGGATAAGGCGACCACTCCAGCAGAGTAGATGAACTAAATGGTTTCCACAAACCCATGTATCATTCAGCTATGAAAATGAAGGAAATCCTACCATTTGAGACAATACAGATGGACCTTGAGGGCATTATGCTGGGTGAATAAGTCATATGAAGAAAGGCAAGTACTGTGTGATCTCACTTATATGTGGAATCCAATAAAACAAGCTTATAGAAAAAGAAATCAGATTTACCTTTATCAGAGGTGGTGGGCTGGGGGTGGCAGTTGAGTAAAGGCAGTCAGAAAATATAAACTTCCAATTATAAGATAAAAACGTACTGGGATGTAATGTACAGCATAGTGACTACAGTTAGTAACACTGTATTGTATTTTGGCAAGTTGCTAATGAGAAAGTGGATCTTAAAACTTCTTTTTTTTTTTTTTTTAACATCTTTATTGGGGTATAATTGCTTTACAATGGTGTGTCAGCTTCTGCCTTACAACAAAGTGAATCAGCTATACATACACACATGCCCCCATGTGTCTTCCCTCCTGCGTCTCCCTCCCGATCTTAAAACTTCTAATCACATGGAAGAAAAAAATTTTTTTGTAGGTACATGAAGTGATGGATGTTAACTAAATTTATCGTGTAATCATTTTGCAATATATACATGATCAAATCATGCTGTACACCTTAAACTTATGCAGTGTTATATGTCAGTTATATTTCAGTACTGAAAAAAAATCTATAAAAATTATTTGCTAGTTTCTTACACTGTCAGGAATGGAACTGTTAAGCTATAGTGCTAACATTTTAATGTGGCTGAAGTACAGTCACCATCATTTAATGCTTCTTTGAAATGTGTATGAATTTGTGTTTGAATATCTTGCTTGTTTTTCCTTAAATAACGCTTGTATTTATAGGACAAGTTAACACAGTATCGCGACTAGTGTTAAGGTGGGGAAATATTTTTTCTATAAAATCTCCAAACTCAGAGAACTATAATTCAAAATGACATTACATTTCATTTGTAAAGAAAGTGATTTTGAAATCTTTTCTGTTCAAAGATGATTGCCAACTCTTAAAATTCATTCTTCAACAATCCCAAAATATGCATTATATATTGTTTATTATAAAAGTTTGATTTCCTTAACTAAGAATATTACCGGAAAATACTCTTACAGTTCATAGGTTAAAATACTATTTTAAAAAATTTGTAACCTCTTGGTGATTTAAAGATGCTATAAAGTTTATTTCTGGCATTTGTTCTTCACCCCTTTTAATAACAATAAACCAGTCTAAGAAATCAAGAAGAATTCAGCATCAGTTGCATGCTTCTGTACAAAGTTAGAGGGCTTCTAACACCCATAGCAGGAATGCCAGCTCAGGACAAAGTGAACACTGTGGACTTGTAGTTTTCTTCAAAAGAATTCCACTCTTTAAGAGAATTAGAATCCATTCTAAATTCTGTTTTTCTCTCCCCACCTGAATAAAGAGATGTCTTACTTTAAACATGTCATCTGAATGTAGGCAGTTTTGTAGGGAATAAATTCATCAGATAACCTCAAGTTGCATTAGAATCTGAGTCTCACCTCATCTGTAAAGGGCAGAGTAAAAATGAAGCCCCATATTTCAGAAAAGCAAACTTAACTTTGTAGATTTGCTGTAGGTCATGCAAAGGGATGGAAAGAAGAAAGAGCTCAGGTAGCTCTTGACGCTCAGGTGGGACAGATCCCAGCCCTCTTCTCTGTCCTCACACCAGGCAGGGCCTCCTTCAAATAAGCCAGCGGCCAAAGAGGAGGGACTGTCTCTCTAACTCCAATTACATTTTTACATGTTTTGTTCCACACTTTTATAGTTAGTAGCACAAACTGGGCCAAAGAAACGTTGCCTTAGAAATATATGAATAAAGAATCAAGAGTGAACCGGAGTAAATATTGTTTTACTCCCTAAGGACATGTTTGTAAGGCCATGTAAGTGGTCCTTCCCTTTGTAGTCTCTGGTGAGGCACTTTAGGAAGATAAATTTGAGGAGAATTCAGGAATTCTGAGGTAAATAATAGAGTTGAAGTTTTGCTGTACCCTTTTCCACATAATTTTTGAGAATCTAGCACTTGCTTAGAAGCAAGGGGGTGGCTATAGTACATATTTTTAAAACCCTCAAAGAAGTGTTTTCAACCAAGGATTATTATGCTTACCAAAATAAATTGACTTTCATAGTATAGTTTCCACTTCAAAATTAGTTTTTCTAATTTATTTATATGTAAGATTGAAATATGTGTGTACATATAAATTATGTTCTGTTTGTCAAATAATTTGTCAAATATATGGGGACACCATTTTTCTCTAGAAATGTTTATTTAAATGAGAGAGGGAAAAGTGTATTTTAATTTAAAGCTTTCTTAAAACTGCATTTTGAGCATTGGACCTTCAGATCTATTAAAAAAATAAAATGTGGGCTTCCCTGGTGGCACAGTGGTTGAGAGTCCGCCTGCCGGTGCAGGGGGCGCGGGTTCGTGCCCCGGTCCGGGAAGATCCCACGTGCCGCCGAGCGGCTGGGCCTGTGAGCCATGGCCGTTCAGCCTGAGTGTCCGGAGCCTGTGCTCCGCAACGGGAGAGGCCACAACAGTGAGAAGCCCGCGTACCGCAAAAAACAAAAAATAAATAAAATTAAATAAAATAAAATGTCATTATGGAGAAGTTTCATTTGTGATAATGCATTTATTTCCAGTGTGTTTTATCTCAAATCGGAGTACGCTTCTAATGGGGCCCACCTTCTGTAAGCATTGCCCTCCAACAATCACCACTCCTGCCCCTCCCATCTCAGAGCCTTAACTTAAGCCTGTCCAAGCTTTTCCCCTCCCCAGGGGTCACGTGCCTCCCCTGCTCAAAGGTGCTCAGTCCTACCTCCGTTAGCCACAGCATAAAGTCCATTTCATGAAAGATACTTGAAAGCTTTCTACAGTTAATTCCCAACTTTTCTTCCCAGGCCCTCTCTTTCTGGAGGACTTCAGATAACCTGCTCTCAGTCAAGCCAGACCATCCGTCCTGTGCTGTCTGCTGTATTCCTGGTTCACTATTGGCTGAAGCGCCTGTGGTCCCGTCCACCCGATCCTGGGCCTCTTCCAAGGCCCAGCTCACAGAGCCCATTCTGTGCAGTACTTCCTGATTCTGCCCAGCTCTCAGCCTTCATTATTTCCTGGCCTTGAGTTCACCACATTCAAGTATCTGTATCTATGTGTGTGGGAGAAGGCATATCTTCCACATCACTTTAATGCATGGGTGTGGCTAATTAAAAGCCCAAGTCCCAACCATGAAAACATAACATGTTTCTGAACCATGGCTGCACACTGGAATCCCCTGGAGACTTTTACTGATGCCTGGGTCCCACGCCCCCAAAATTTGTCATGTCATTGACCTGGGGCGTGGCCTGGGCAAGTAATTCTCATATGCAGCTAAGCGTGAGAACCTCTGCATTAGTGGTCCTCCAGTCTTAGAGTCCACTTCTACACATGAACTTATAAAGACATAAGGTGAATGCTTATACTTACATGGTTTTGTAATTCAGCCTATAAAGAAATCAGAAAATATCTAAAACTTGAATTAAGGTCTTATTGCCTGCCTAACCAAAAGAGGCTATCTGTGGTTTAAAAACAAAACAAAAACAAACAACAAAAAAGCAATCTTTCTAATATCAACACTGGATGAAAATTAGTTTGACTATAACTAAAGAATGTATTTTATCAAATTTTGTCTTTAACTTGAGACAATAGTATATTTTTTAAATTGGCATAAAATAAACAGGAAGAGCTTTTAAGGTGACTAACAATAAAAGTCCTCTACAAGAATTCTGAAGACCGCTGAGGTAGGCAGGAATTTGAATTTAAATTGTTTAAGAATGTTCTAGGTTTAAGGAAAATAGGCAACTCTGGTATTCTAAAACTTAGTAATTGCTGACAATATTGTAACCAAGAATGAATATTTTTGCATATTAAAAATTTTATATATTTGTACTCAAGAGCAGGATTTAACATGGTCTATTGACTCTCAGAAACAATGCAAAATTGAGAGAGCGTATACATATATTTATTTTTTTTCCTAAGCTGCATTGCTTTCATCATTTCCAGGATCATCCATCCAGAAAAGGTTACCCTAGACCGAAGTGGTGTGCCTTTATAGTATTAGCACTGCTGCCCTCCTGTGGACAGTTAGGGCATTTGACCATGCCTTTCTTAGTTTTTCAAACTTTGTCATTATTCAGAGATTTTAGTCATTGCTGAGTCCCAGAAACCATTTTTAATTTCATTTTAATTAACTAGCTCTTTTCTGCTTGCCTTCTAGGAAATTAACTTTTGAAAAAGAGCTAACCTCTGTCCCTTATGGCTTACATATGGAGGAGCGTAATATTGGGGTCTGCGGTCAGTAACTATTTTTCCTTCCCTCCGGCTTAAATACCAGCAGAAAGTGACCAAAATTGCCTTAAGTATGCATCACATTGAGAAAGCTACCCACCCTGATTCCTGACTTACCAGCCCAAGAAAACTTGTTTGGGATAGTAAAACTCATATTTGCCAGGCAGTCACTTAAGTTTCTATTGTTCACCACCTTTATGTAGCTTTTAGAAACAACTATGGTACGTACGTATGACCCAGTGGCAGGCCTTGTGCAGAACTAGCAGAAAGAATCAGGACATCTGGCATCCTGGCGCTTAGGGCTTGTGGCTTCACTGAGGATTCTGGAGACTGCTATCATTTAGATGAGCACTATTCGTGGTGTTCAGGAAAATGGTTGGCCTTCTGATCACCCACTGCCACCTGAAAAGGACCCAAGGGAAAATATTCCTTTCAATCTGTCCTTGACGTGGACTCAATTATTGGAGAATCCTTGGGTAGGATCCCATACAACCACGCTCCTCAAATTTTTGTGTGCAGGTGGATCACACGATGATCTTGCTAAAATGCAGATTCTTGAAGCAGTAGGCCTCGGCTGGGGCCCCTGGTTCTGCATTTGTATGTGTTCCACATACTGCGGTTTGTGGAGGCTGTATAAGGGCCTCCAGAGATACGGGAGTCATAATACAAGTATCACCCTACTTTTTAAAATCCACTTTATGCCACTTAGTGCTTTTACAAAAGACCTACATTGGTACCTGTTTTCATTAATCAAAAGAAATCCAAAGAGGATTTTTGCTTTTATGAAAAAAAAGAAAGGGAAAAGCGAAAATATCGTTCAGCATTTATTTTGCAGCGAGCTGTTACACAGGCAGCCCACACAGGAGGTGAGAGTGGCACCCCCACGCTCCTTCCTGGGAACTACACTCAGCATCAAGCTGCCATAGGTCTAGAAGTATCTGTGCTTTATCTCCATTTATTTTGTGCATCCCTTTGCAAGGTATGCCCTCAGGCATTTGCTTCAGCGCTTTATGCCAGATCTGCTTATGAAAGGTTGCATAGGAACATTCTACTTTCAGATACCAGGGGAAATGGAACCTGTGACTGTGGCTTTGTCCGCAAAGGGTCTTTGCAGATGAGATTTTGGGTGGGGAGATTATCCCCCCCAGGTGGGGCCCTAAATGTAATCACATTTAATCCTCAGGAGAAGAAGGCAGAGGAAGCCTTGACTACAGCAGAAGGCTGTAGTCAATGTGACCACTGATGCAGCGTGCTATGGTGCTGGCTTTGAGAATGGAAGAAGGGGCCACAAGACAGAGAATGCAGCTCTGGAAGCTGGAAAAGGCAAGGAAACTGATTCTCTGACAGTGCATCCGGAGGGAGTGTGGCCCTGCCTATAACTTAATTTCAGATTCTGACCTCCAGAACTAAAAGAATACAGGTGTGTTGTTTTAGACAAGCTATTGTGTAAATGTTTGTGTCCCACCAAAATTCCTACCTTAAAATCCTAACCCGAAGGTGACCGTATTAGGAGGTGGGGCCACTGGGAAGTGATTAGGTCATGAAGCCTTCATGAATGAGATTAGTGTCCTGATAAAAAGAGACCCCAAATCCCTTCACCCCCCTGCCCCAGGAAGTTACATGGCACTGTCTACAAAACCAGAGAGCTGGCTCTCACCAGGCACTGAATCTGCCAGCACCTCAATCTTGGCCTTCCCAGCCTCCAAACCATGAGAAGTAAATCCGTTCTTTATAAGCTGCCTTGTCTGTAGTGTTTTGTTATAGCAGCCCGAAGAGACTACAACACCAAGTTTGTTGTAACTTGTGAAAGTGGCCACAAGAAACTAACACACCGACACCATGAGTCCTCAGGTCACATTTTGTGTAGAAGCAAGACCCAGAGGAGGCGCTCTCAACCCTGACTGCACAGTGGAATCCCCTGGGAAACTTTCAGAAAACACATGTCCAGACCCCATTTCTACAGCAGTATAACCAGAACCTATAGGGGTGGGATCTGAAAATCACTATTCTAATGGCTCCTTGGGTGAATGCAATCAGAAGGTGGGTGGAGCAGTATCACATTAGAATAAACACAAAACATAGCTTTCCTTGTGTTCAAGGAAAACTCTTAAACTGCCCTCAAATGTAGGCACACCAGTCTGCTAGGCAGCTCCATGAAACTATATACCAGCTTCTCAAAGTGCAGGGCTGAGCCAGCATCTTACATGAAGACTTACCAGGTTAGAGATTTAACACATTGTTTACCCTAAGCTGGAAAAAGACTTGTCTCATAGTTACTAAGATTCACCAGCACTTGGTTCCACAGGCGGGAATTCTTTGCCAGTACAACTTGCATGAGGCTGGAGGTGCCTTCAGTCCAACTCGCTCTCCACTGACACGCTTACAGAAAATGTGTAGCAAAACTCAGGGAAGAGAGCTCCATGCCCGACAAAGCATTTTCTATATCTGGGTGTAAAGCAAGGCCTCAAAAACCAGACTCAAGATGTCTCCAAAAGAAACATTCTGCTTAGCAATTTCTAAAGAAAGACCACCCTGGAATGCCAACTTTAGGTAAAGACCTGTCAGCCTCCAGATGAATAAAGCAAAATAATCCTAAATGAGGGGCATGTTAATTACTTGGGGTGTGCATTGTGCATCTCATGACTCAGACATGAGCACTATTTAAGTATTCATGGGAGCACCAGGAAGTACTTTTATGTAAAAGATGTCTCAAGTCATCGTTTTTGTGCTTTGATGCTAAACTCCATCTTTTGGCACTTTCTTATTTGGGGACTGGAATCACAGCAACCTGCTGGCAGAATCCATGAGTTACTTGCTTTATTGGTGATACCTAGGCTGGAGCTAGGGACACAGTAGGTGAATCAAAAGTTGTTCAGTTTGTTACAACTGACCCAAAGCTGATATGCCCACAGGTCTATTGTAGCTACCTCAGCAGAAAGGTGAGTAAAACAATTCAGGGTCTTAACTGTTCCCATCACCACATCCTGGGGATTAAAACATGAATTCGCCAGTCAACAGCCTGAAACAGCACTGCAGTTGCAGTGAAAAGATGCATCCCATTCACCTGGAAGTTTTCCCGACAGATGCTTCACCTGTCCCACCTCCACCCGATTGGGCAGGGCAGCCAGCTGGGGGAAGACTGGCAGGAGGTGGACTTAGAAAGCCTTCCCAGGTGGCTGAGATGCCACCACTTACGGAGAACCACTGGCGTGAAACAGAAGTCCTGCAGGTAGGTCAGGGCTGGCCTTGCATCTCCTGTGCAAAATGGTCAATCAGGGGGACACAGCCCTCCTACCTGAAGAATCCCGTGAAATCAAGTCTGGCTCATCGCTGAATACCTTTACAGAACTGGCGCACTCTGTCTACAAAGGTTGATAGAAACAAAGAACCAAAAGTAGCAATACTCCTGCATCTCTTATAATGCAGCTGAATTCATCAGTGCTCCTCCACGGGCCATGTGAGTACAGGCTCAGGTATGCCAATGTTTCTGAGGGAACACTGACTGCAGAGGCTCCAGGGCTGCAGCCCACTGGGAACAGAGGTCAGTTTCCCGTTCAATAAGCAGCATCCTTCAGCCCAGGTCTGCAACGTGTCTCTCTCCTGTAATCCTTTTTTCTCATTTTATTTCTTGGCTCATAGAATTTCATTCCTGTCTTCATATGCTACATTTTTAATATGTTTGCTGTAACCGACTTCAGGTTCTTTACGAAACAGGTAAGATCTGCACAGCAAATGAACTTGTCAGAACCCCACTAATCATCATCATACAATTAGGAATGAAAAATAATCTATGAAAAACGAAGACATGATAAATTGTGTACAGTAAAGCATTTATTAAGGTCAGGATGCATGACTGAAAGATAATTCAACAGCAACCAATTTATAGTTTACATCACTACCACATTTCGGCAAACCGAGGACATCAGATAAATTTTAGTGATTTGCTTCTGAAAAATCCATTAACTGATCTATTACCCGTGCATAAAGTATTGTAGATGTAGTTAAAGAAGCTAGCAGGAAAAAGCATAACCTTCCTCCCCCTCTCTCTGCGCATCCATCTTCCAGGAAGCCCCAGGCTGTTGCTGACCAGACTTGGCATGAGGCCTCGAGGCTGCTGCTTTTCCCCCTACATCATAACCGATTTCAAATGGTGCTAGACAAAAACAGACTCTGAACACCAGGAGAAATCGGTCAGCCTGTGTAAGAGATGGGTCCAGTGGTGCTCGGTGGGGTCCGGCACCTTGACAGTGCAGGTGGCAAGTCTGATTTCAGCTGCTCGGCAACTGCAGCTGAATGTTTCACGGCATCTAGGAGCAGGTGGACAGTGCTGATGTGATGAGATAGTCCTTCTGGTCCACACCCCTCCCCTTGCCTATTGCAATCAAGTACCCAACCCGGCATTGCCCAAGCGTGTGCTCAAAGGCCTTACCAACAGGCTACTGCTAGGGGTTGCCGCTCCCTGTCAACAGAAAGACAATCACAACCTCTGGCTCTGCTCAAGCCTCTGAGTTTCTATTGAACACGACCCCATCCCTGCACTGTCCCCTTCCACAACCCAACACACTCAAGAGTGTACTTTGATTCTCAAGTTCTTCCTTTTCTTGAACCGGCTCAGGTGGCAGAAGGAGGGAAGCTGATCCCACGAGCAGCAGCTCCTCTGCGGTTGGCCTTTTGCTGTGCTGCAATTCTTACTCCTAAAACACTGATTTCAAATGGTGCTAGATACAAAGATGGAAAAATCTAAGCCACCATGTGAAACCAGCTTCCAGAAGAAGAGGATCTCACTGAAGAAAGAAGGGAGATGCGATCGGAAGACCCAGCCTCTGCCCCGAGCAGAGGTGTCTTCTTGCAGTTCCACTTGTGACGGGACATGATATATGGATCCATTAGAAAGGCACAGAGAAGAGTTACAAAGTGATGCTCAAAGAACACGAAAGTCAAAGCTGGTAATTTACACAGACAATCGCAATACAAAACTCATGAATTCTAAGTTACTTAATTCCATAACCAGTCCCTACAGATTATTATATATATGACGAAATAAAATAGCCAAAGCTGTTACTAAACTGGGTTAATATGTACATTAGTATTGCCCTGCTTTGTAAACTATTTCACAGTGTGCAAAGCATTTTCCCATATTTTCTCACGTCATCAGGAAACAAGCACCCTTTCTGCCTGTGAGGCTCTAGACACTACACAAAGGTGGGTTTCACCTGAGCCAGGGCAACACTTCCATGTGTCCTAGTCACGTAGATCACGGGCTCCGCCTTCCCAGCCATACGTGAGCAGTCAGGACATTCAAATATGACCCCGTTAATTGCCAATCTTATTTATTCTCTACTGTGACACAAAAAGATTAGTGTCTTATAATTGTACTAAGTAGATAATCCTCTAATAAAAGAATGGAGTTTTGTTTTGTGTTGTTTTCAAATTCTGCCTGAAAATTAGGTTTGCAAATGGTGTTCAAATTAGATTTCTCATCTCCTACTTGCACCATCTTTTTTGGTTGTTTGAAGCTAAGAAAATATGTCTGTATTTCCTCTGATACCATAACCAGGAGAAAGAAGAATCTGCATCTCTCCGGTTCCCTACCAATTCTTCAGGACTCTAGATAAACCCTTCTACTTTTTACGCCTCCTGGACATAACATCATGTGCTGCTCTAGGGAAGAGAAGGAAATAAAATTTGAACACCAAGCTGTGCTCTTGAATTCTCACAACAGTCTTGCGGAGTAGGTAGTATTCCCTTTTTGGCAGGAGAAGAAACTGATCCTCAGTGTGGTTCAAAAACTTGTCCACAGTCCCATGACTAGTGAATGGTGTCGATTCCAGGTCTGACTCCAAAGTCTGTGCTCCTACTCTTCTGCCCACTGCCTCCTGTTCTGTAGCTGGACTACCGTCTCATTCTGTTCTTGAACTTAATTATGAGGAAGATTGAGGGTGAGGGTAGTCCTAGGCAATATTTCTGCATAGATGGGGGTGGGTATTACTGACTGTACAACACATTAAACTTGGGTGGAGATGAGAGCACGCCTGGTTCTGCAAGGAGCCGGTGCTTCGATACTTGCTTTGTTCTCCAGCACCCTGGTGCCTCTGTGGTCTCCACTGCACGGCTGTGGGAGGGGAAGACGCTGGGGATGAACTGCCCCGCAGTACCTGCGCTGGACGCCTGAGCGATCCTGACAGCAGGCAGCAGTAGGCTCTGCAGCCCGTGGGGCTCTGCGTGGCCTCGGCCACAGGTGGGAGAGCCAGGGCTGGGGATCAGTACTGCCTGCCAGGGCTCTAAGTAAGGACACCTGCAGTCAACAGCGGAGGAGAGGCCGGTGTGCGGGGGGCAGGGGGGTGAATCTAAGGCTTTAAGGTCACGACTGAGCGTTAATGATAGTCATTCCCGTAGAATACGAACCCTATAAAACGTGGGGTTTGGAGACCTACACTCGCTAATTCTCAGCTTTGCTGCTCTGTACTTCAGCCAAACTCGTCTTCCTTTGTAACTTCCAACTGCCACTCTCCACAAACCCGTTCCTAAGGTGTCGTCACAGGAGTCCTTCGGTGAGATCCAGACTGCCTCTTTCTCCATCGGAAGGCCTCTGCACAGGCTACTCCTTCTTTCTGGAACAATCTGCACCTACTCTCTCGTAACTACCAACCGTCAGTCACTGCCCTCCCCGCCAAGTAAGTCCTCCTTCAGGTCTCAGCTGGGCCACCCCGTCCGCAGGAAAGCTCCCCAGTCTAGCCTGGCTTTGGGTTAAGCTCCCCTCTCACACCATCATGCTCCTGGTCCTTCAGAACACACTCAGGTCATCTAGTCGTGAGGGTGATTAATCCATGTCTCTCCTGCTACCCAGGAAGCGTCAGCTCTGAGTGCAGAGGAGGGGATGCACATAGCAGAGGAGCGACTGTCACCGAGGGAACTAAGGGACACGAACCTGAGTTTGGGCTCCAACTCTCGAGTTCTAAAATACTCTCGGTTCTCTGGAAGAAGAGACAAGAAATCATTAGCAATGCATTGCTGTAAACACTCTAAGAGTAGAGGGGGTAAAAGTCATCTTAGTATCCAAACCTTTCACCCTTCCAAGCCCACCAGATAAAAGGGTCTGCTGAGGTCTCAGACCTCCCAACAGAACCAGGCTTCTCTCTTGAAGTCGGCCGAGCAATGAATGACTCACTTACCTGAAACCAGATGCTGATTTTGTCCCCTAGTTGCAAGTAGCCAGGTGATTTCATGCGGCTGGAAGCAGCTTGCTCTCCCTGGCACCCAACCCGAGGGCCTCCTTGATCTGGAAGAAGGCAGCCTGGTAAAACCCCAGCCTGTTAAGGGCTGTGTCATCAAAGGCGGGACGCTGGATCCTCCCACCTCAGCCTAGCGACCCCACGCAAGCTGACCAGTGGAGAAGGGCTTAGAGGGCTGTCGGGAAGGAGAATCAGCCCCTGAGGAGTGGGTATGTCAGCCCTGGGAGGTGCCACAGCACAGGAAGAGGGTTTGGGGGCCACAATGCCGCACCAGTCCAGTCTGTGCCCACATTCTAGCTGGCGGTTTTTCCACCCCCTCGTGCCTACGAACCTCCTCTGCCTGGGCAGGGACCCGAGGGTGCAGGAAAGGTCACCATACAGTGAATCAGAACACAGTGGCTTTAATTCCTGCTCGGCCAGGCTCTGAGAACTGGGGCCTGCACTTTCCTGGAATAGGCCTCGGAATGTTCATCCGAAAACAGAGGGGCTGGTGCAGACTGGTCACTGCACATTCAAATGTATGGAGGGGTCAGGCAGGAAACTTAAGACAGAGAAGCAGAGACAGTGTGCAGCAGAAGTGTGGGGACCCGGAGGGGCCGTGTTTAGTCTAAAGGCATGCAGAATCCGATACAGCTGAAAAAAAAAAAAAAAAAAGAAACAGAAACTCTGCACAGGCCAAACAGACACATCTGAGTGTGAAATACAATTCATGGGGGCCGTTGCTTAAAGAATAGCCTGGAGATTGCAAAGAGAGCTTCTACTGCATTCTATAAATGATGCTGTGTCATTTAAAGTGCTAAAAATCCTATGCCCAGCACAGTGCCCAAAAAATAATATGGGAGGAAAACAGGAAGGAGAGGAATCCTTGTTTATGAAATCCGTAAGCAAACCCACGGAACAAACAGATATTTGCCTCCAGGAACCAAATGCTGCTGGCTTGTTCCGCGCTACCACAGCGTGTTCAAATCCAGAACGCTTGGGAAGGTTCCTGCGAGGCAGCAGCTTCTCCCTCCCTCCCAACCCAGCTGGGTGCTGAGTCACAGCTACTTACATGACTGACGCAAGTTCCAGCCAGAGTGGGGGAGGAGCGCCGGAAGTGGAGCCCAGATCATCCATCTTCCTGCCGCTGGGAATGCTGGTTTCAGGGCTCCTGGGAGTGAGGAAGAGTCATGTTGGTGAGAGAGGGGCCTAGAAAAGGCCCTTTTGAAAAAGGGGAACGGTCTGCCCTTGAGTTAGTCCCAGACCATTGTACGTCTGAACAGAGAGGCCCAGCCCAGCTTCCTGTCACTCTCGGCTCTAGCCCTGGCCCAGTGTCCTGGACATTTTGTCTTAAGCTGTCAGGGTGGGACCTGTTGCCAACTAGCTGTGGTTAATGAATCAGAGAAAAGGGTGATAAAATGAAAGGTATATATACAGGGGGCCGCGGAGGAGGGGAACGTGGAACTGGCTCTCTCTCTCTTCCTCTCTCTCTCTCTGGCAGCTTGGCTTCCATGAGGACTCAGCATCCAGGAACCACCACACTTCACAGGCCCTAGATCCCAAGGTGGGATGACATACTCCAGACCCACTAAACCCCCCAAGATGACCCCTGAGGTAAAAAAAAATCACCACGTTCTCAGCTTGTGTGGGCCCAGCAACAGCAGCTCTGGTCTCTCTTGGGGCAGGGGTATGGAGGCCTATGTTCCTAGGCCTCTGTCCCTTCCTCAACACCACTTGGGTCTGGAAATCTCCCAACCTCCCAGACTCAGGACAGGGCATGGAGGCCCTAATCGGGATGACTGGCTGGCCGGGAGGATGCACATGGCTATCCTGCCCTGGGGATGCCATGGGGCCTGGGGGATAGCAAGAGACAGTGGGCAGTGAAGGGGAGGAGGAGGGGTGGCGTGAAGATGGGATCAAGGACGCCTCCCTGTTTCCCAGAGAGTGACTTAGGCTGGGCAGAGGATGGGCACAGCCCTGAACTGCTTTCAGGGAAGCTGGTGCTTTCCACAAGAGGAAACGTAAGTGTGCCTTTGGTCTACTACACACACGCAATGCCCACCACAGTTCACAGGTCCAAGCCAACGCAGATCTGAAGAAAAACCACCAACACTGCTCCCTTGTCATTCCCAAATCATCTACTTGACCCAGTGAAGATGGACTCAGAAGTGAAACTTCAGGCTTAGGTGAAATCTAACTCTGGAGGTTGGGGGAGAGACACCCAGAGCCCAGCTTCCCCAAGGAGGAGCTGGGTCACCCCCTCCTGCAGCCGCCAGGAGTGACTAGCGGGCACAGTATGCCGCCAGGAGCCCCATTCAGAGGACCGCGTGCCCGCCCGCCGGGTGACGCACGTTTCTGGCCCCAGGAACCTTTCCAGAGGCGTGCCCAGCCTCTGCAGTACTGCCCCCACTCCTCCTGGAAGGAGAGCAGAGCATCTCCCCAAGTCAGACATCCTCCCAGGAGCACAGCCCCGGCAGGCACCAGGAAGCCCGGGGCGCACCCACTAACCTCCGAGTGGCGGTTCTACCCAGTACCTGGGCACACACCTGGCAGAGCACATGGACCGGGTCATGCCCATGACCTGGTTCCACTTCCCTAGGTGGGGGGTGGGAGGCTGGGCAGACAGAGGGTAGGTCTGGAGTCCAAAGCCAGCTTGGAGCACCTTTCTCTCCTGCTTCCCCTGCAGCTGGCCAGGCTGGTGGCTGTACCTTCACGGCTATGCCAGCCTCATTCTGTTATCAGGACCTCTGTCTGCCAGTCTCAGGACCTGGAACAGTGAGTAGTGGGAGGAGGCAGGAAGAGGAGGGAGGGGAGGGAGGGAGGAGGAGGGGAGGAGGAGGGAGGAGGAGGGGGGGAGGAGGGAGGAGGGGGGGAGGAGGGAGGAGGGGGAGGAGGGAGGAGGGGGGAGGAGGGAGGGAGGAGGAGAGGGAGGAGGGAGGGAGGAGGGGGGAGAAGGGAGGGAGGAGGAGGAGGGGGAGGAGGGAGAGAGGAGGGAGAGGAGGGAGCGAGGGGGAGGAAGGAGGAGGAGGAGGGGGAGGAGGGAGGGAAGAAGAGGAGGGGGAGGAGGGGGTAGTTTCACAGTCTAGTGCATTCCCATCAGATCGGAGAGGGGAACACGTACAACTTCCCCTTTTCAAGAGCTCCGCTGCCCCCACTTTTGTTTCGGTTCCTTCTCCTCTGGACTGGGGATGGCACGGCTGGTGGGCTGGGCAGGGGCGGGCACCCAGGTGCCCAGCCAACTGGGCTCTTGCCTGGCTCCATCTCGGGCCTGGCAGGCTCCCTCGCCCATTACCCGGCATGCCCTTCTCCTTGTCAGGGAGGCCGCGCCCTCTTGTTTTCAAAGTTTTATAACAGTATTGTTTGTTGTCCAGCAGATTAAATTCTTTTGGAGGCGGGCTGGCGGGGGCGGGGGGGGGGGGGGGGGGGGGCGGGGAGGTTAGGGAGAGGAAGGGAAAAGAGAGAGGGAGAGAAAACACAAATAACTGCTATTAGGGCCAAAAGATTAAATGAGTTCCTTTCTGAACACAGACTTCACCTGTCTTGGAGAGCGGCCAGTGGCCAGGAGCCCACGTTCCCTTCCTCTCTGTCCCTGTCGCTCTCTTCTCTCTCTGCCCCCTCCTCACCTAGCAAGGTGACATGTGGTCTCAGACTTTCCAGGCCACTACTCAGGGTTCAAGCTGAAAAGAAGAAACAGCTAATAGGGCTGGGGGGTGGGGGATTCATGCCTGAGCAACTCCCACCCCAGATAGGAAGCACGACATGGGTCCGAGCTGGTCCTGGCAAGGAGACCCTGGATTCCCATCTCCTCAGGGCTTTGGATGACCTTCTCCAGGACCAGATGGGGAGCTGCCCCATTTCAGAAACGGTTCATCTCTGCAGTGAGCCTGTGCCGCGTTCACATGTGAAATAAAAGTAATACATTCTATGATGTCAGGGACACCGGAAGAACTGGACCCCAAGGAAGCGGTAACACTAACGCGTGGACAAATATTCCCGTATACCTAAGGAGTGAGTGAGGATGAGAAACAGAAAAGAAGGGAGATAAAAAGCTGATATAAAATAAGCATGATCTTATAAAGAGGGGGAACCAGTGAAAGGTTCCTAACCTGGCAGGCCTTTCGATGCTAAATCTGCAGGCACTAACAATACAAAAGGATACGTGATTCTCCGTATTCAATACAACCCTCATTTAGACATTAACTGGTTGACTCTGGACTCTGGTCACCTCGAAGTAGTATGCTCACTTCAACACACACCCATGCCTTTAGAACAGCAGGCAATGCTGGTGGTCCCAGAGCTGTGGACCTGCCCTGAAATATTCCTCTTCCATCTCCTGCCTTTCTCCACCAACTATGCATGGCCCTGCCTCACGCACCCCTCTCTCTCTTTCACACACACACACACACGTGTACACACACACACACACACACACACACGCGCGTGCTTCTTCACGTCTCTGATGCCTATCAAAGATCCCTAGGGCTAGGAGGAACTGGGTGGGGGGGGGCGGGGGGAGTGATACAAATCAGGATTAGAGCAGCTCAGGGCTCTTTCCTGCCAGGGATAAGGGGCAACGTGCCTTTCTCCCTTTTTTTATTTTCCAATATTATCAGTCCTATACGGTCAGTGGCAGGAGTTCTCTCTGCAAGGAGAAACAATGCTCATGTGTCCATCCCCCCCCCAACCCCCCGACCCCACCCCAGGCTCAGGCGTGCCTCAGAGGCAGAAAGGAAAGATGAAGCCTGCGCCGGATCCTGACACCCACACTCATGCTGTTCTGGGGTGGCCTCAGAGTTCACAGACTCAGGCCCAAAGGCCCCTGTCCAGGACCTCCAGTCTCCCCCTCTCAGATAAAGAAGCCTCATCTTTCCTTGGGAACCCTCAGCAAAGGGGATGCCACAGTCCTTCCCAAAGTCTAGCCTAAGCCACCCTCCCTGCTACAGGTTCAGCCATCCTCTTTCCCAACCTCCAGGCAAACAGGGTCTGGCATGACAAATCTTCATAGGTAAAGTTACTGAAGCCTGCATCCACCGAAACAATCCCCCGGTAGCTTCCCCGTCACGGGGTCTCTCTACAAGCCGAGGCTGCCTTCAGGGGATACAAACGGACAAACGTCCAATCCCAATCCTTCTTCAGGGAACACCCCGGGATAAAGCCTAAGCCACCGTGGCTAAATGTGTTGTAAATTAACACTTCTTTCCCCTTCAAAGAGGTTGTGGCCTATTTGAATGAAGATCACACAGAGGGGTCTCATGGCCAAGAAGATGCGCAGCTCTCACTCTGCCTCAGCACCCTTCTAAAGGGTGAGGGCTGTGCTCAATGTTCAGAAAACACTGACACCAAGAATTCTCTGACCACCTTCTCCGTGGGAAAGGGCTACTTCTTCAAGTCAATAGTGATTCAAACAATCCGAGCTGAAGCCAGCGTTTCCGGTGTCTTACTTCACCTTTGTACCTCAGCCAATTCTTCCAGCAGGTGCTGTGCGCTAAAAGTAGCTAACGAACAGGTAACGCACGTGCATACTGGGCAGAGCTCTGTGTGTACCTTATAAATCCAATGGGAAAATCTCAAAGACCCCACAGTGAGGCCTCATTTCTAAGAGAGCTACTTAGCTGAAGCATGACCCCAGGCACACACAGGAGATGTCATTACAGACATGTCAGAACTGTCTGAAGCACTGCATATTCCAGAAGCTTCCAAATGTAAGAAGCCTCACCAGAAACACATGACGCATGGCTGGCTTCCCAGCCAAGGAGTGCAAGCCAGTCTTCACAAGAGCTCCAAGAAGCTGAAAGAATGGAGAATGGGAGAACCCAGATATTCTGAGGTTTCCTGCCCCTTCAATATATAGAGAAGCGACCCCAAACCTAGAGAGATCAAGTCAACTGCCCAAGACCCACCCCGATCCCTGCCCTGCTCCATGGGTCCCACAACTAGAACCCGAGGAAATGACAACCGGAGTCAGGGGCCTGGGTGGGTGTCCCAAATTAAGCAGATACAAGCAGTTAGACCCTGGCAGGATTCTCTCTGGTTCAGTGTCATCAACTACAGGGCTAATACCACCCACTTGCCCTCACAGGGCTGTGTGAGGCCAAAAGAGCTCGCAAACGTGAAAAGAACCGTGAAACATCACACGGCACATGTGAGACAACGGTTACTAGTCAATTCCTCTCCTGCCTGCATCCTAGCCCAAATCCCTCTTCACACCACCACTCTCCTGGGAGCTGGGGAGGCTGGGCTCAGAGTTACGAATCCCAGGTAAGTGTCCTGCAGAGTGGCAAGCAGACAGCATCTTGGAGAAATGCAGTTATTTTTAATGCTCTGCATTCTGTCTGGCGGGTTGCACAATGTGTGCCTCCGCCTCAGGGCTCCTACCCACGCAGCCCAGGAAACATGGTGGACGTCAGGGACTGAGGCTGCCATGGAGAAGAGAAGTGAGGCCAGGACCTGGCCACTCCTGGCCACAGCCTGGCTTTGCACAAAAGCCCGGAAGGGCCTGGGACCCTGGGTTTTGCTGTATGTGTTTCATTTTTGCTGTCTTTTAAAGAATGACTCAAGACTAAAGAGTCAAAATGGAACTGGTAGCTCTGAGATATTTCTGTTTTTGTTTTCTTTTCTCTTGTCTTTTTATCGTTTTTTTTTTTTTTTAAATAGAAGGGCTTAAACAACCACATGAGAAAAGAAGGCTAAATATAAAGGGAAACTTCCTGACAGCGAAGGGGCACAGACCCTGAGGATAAGTCTCAGGGAATGCACAGGACACAAGGGCCCTGCAGTCCTATTTTCTCTCCAGGATTTAGGGCCAGAAAGCATGGCACATCTTTCCTGGGGCACGGCATGTCAAGTCACCCCCTGCAGCACAGCAAGCCCCCAGCAGCTCCCACACGGCCCATCTCGACAAGCCTCTTGGTGGGAGCCAGAGTCCACGTCCTTGGTCACCTGGAGGGTCCTCATCAGCCACCTTCGTGCAGTCTTCACCCTTCGCACTTGCTTTTGAAGGTCTTTCAAAAACTGTCTCCACCCACCCGCCCTAATTCATGCCGACAGTGTCCCTTCAGAAAACACGATTACAGCTGCTCTCAGACGGGTCTTCAAGGTCCCACCCCTCTCTTGTGATACAGATCCTGAGTTTCGGGCTAAGAAATACCTCCATGAACATCCAGGGAGCCCCCATATGGGAGTTGGCAGGAACCTCCAAAAAGATTCTGATTCAACCCTCTCATTTTACAGATAATGAAACCGAGGCCCAAAGAGGTGAAGGGGGTGAGTGAGTTTTTACCAAGGGAGCCAGAACCCAGGCCTGGTGACTCATCTACAGGCTCCCTGGGCCCCCACAACCACACGCCACCAAGACCCACGCGGCCCCCTGGCAGCAGGTGGCAGTCTCCACGGTCAGGGTGGGCCAGGCGGCAAGGACCATGGCACCGAAGAGGGAGAATCTCGTGGCCCGACTCACCCTGGGCCCAGCAGCCACTGCACTCCTACTGTGTAAACAAGTCCTGAGCCCAGAGGTTGCACACAGGAAATGTCCCCTACCCCGTCCCCAGCCACCGACCTCTCAAGACGCAGAGCTCGTCCAAGCATCTGATACAAGGGGACTCCCCCCGCTCAGCCTCTGCCTGTCCCTTCCCTACTGCAAAATCTCGCAACCGTGTGTTCTGGCAGGAGAGGCTCAGCTGAAGTCTGCCTCCTGCAGACACGTGTTTTACCAGTGACTCGGCAGAGACTGAACCCGAGTGGCCCCCAGTGCTGCGTGGACCAGAGGTGGCCACGGTGACCAGGCTGAGGTGGAGATGCCAGCTGGCGCCTGGTGACGGTGGGAGACGGAAGGTCAGGAGCAGCCACGGCTAATGGAGAAAATCCTAGTCTGCTGGTGACCAAACTACAGGCTACGGCCACCTTGATTCCTGACTCACTCCAAGTTCCTGTGAGCTCTGTGGACCTTGGATGGATTTTCCCAGCTGTTAGGAAAAGAGAGGGGTTAGTCTGTGTATCAGTTCTCTTTGGAGGCTCAATCAATATGGCTTCCCCAGGTGGCCGAGGTCCTTCTGTCTCTCAAATTCCCTCGACCAACATCTGGATGCCTCTTCTTATGTAGGAGTGTCCTTCTTTTCCATATATGTCTACTTTATTTTTAAATTCTATTTATTATTATTAATGATCTCTCCCCACGTTAGAATATACACTCCGTAAGAGCATAAACTTGGTTTTGTTGAATTCTGCATCCCTAGCACCTAGCACAGTGCCGGGCATATATACAGCAGAGGCTGAAGACACATTTGTAGAAGGAATGTTATTTGCCTGCCTATCCACGGATACTAAAGGGTATCTGCCCCTGCCCTGCCTCCCTCAAAAGGGATGTAATGCAGCCCTCCCTGTGACAGCAGAGTCCCCTGGGTATCTGGCCTTTCACTCTGGGTTACATCATTTGCCTATCCTCTGAAGGTCTTAGCTCCTTCCAAAAATGTCTGGCTTCAGCCTAAGAGGATGAAGAAAAAGTACAGGCTTTGGACTCAGAAGTGCCCGAGTTTAAATCTCAGTAGTGCCACCTACCAAGTGTGTGACCTTGGTTAAGTCACTGAACAATCACAGTTCTTTAACCATAAAAGGGAAGTAACACCTACTGCATATGGTTGTTCTGAGCATGAAATTAAATAAGCAAAAGGGGGCCCTGACAAAGGTCAGTTTCCCTTTCCTTGGCCTGCATGCTGAGACCAAGAACTCTGATGCCTGTCTCTGGGCTCCATGCACACACGTGTTCACTCAGGCCACAGCAGGCAGCCCTGGCTGAATGCTGGACACCTCCTCCAACCCCCTCCTGGCCTTGATCCTGTGGTCAGACACTGTACAACCATCTCCCCGCATGGCTCTCTCCATCCTTGTCCCCCTGCTACTCCTCTGCCCAGGCTCCACACTATTGCATCAGGCTCCGCAAAGGCCCGGGGCCTGGAGGCGTTCTCTGGCCTTATCAGCCCACGAGCAGCTCCTGCAGAAGAAGCTACCAAGGAACCAAACCCAGTCTCTGCTTTCCTCACAGACACTCCAAGTCCCAGAAAAGCAACGCAAGATGAGGGCCTCCCACAGACAGCCGGCTAGTGGAAAAGGCACTCTCTCTCGCATATTTCAGAGGGAGGCAACATGCCCAAAAAAGTGACCAGCATGAGATACAGATGCTCTCTAAAGCTGCAGCTGCAGCCTCCGGGGCACTCGTGCCAGGGGATAGAGCTAAGATATGCATTAAACAATTCACAGCCCTGACCAGACCAGGATTCAATGGAATAGAAAGGTGCTGACCAATCGGGTCCCCTGGCAGGGCCCCTCCCCCACGCCTCCTGGCCAAGCCACACCACCACGGCTCCAGTGCCACCAGCTCTGTTAACCGCCGCCGGACCCCAGCTGGAAAGGCCCCACGCTGCCTCCTGGCTCCCAGACTGCAGGGGTTCAAAGGTCGAAAAGAAGTGCCAGCCACGCCTGGCCCCCCTCTCAGCGGATGCCAGCTATTCTGCTAGCCTGGCTTCTGCCACATACCGTTCCAGGTCTAGAGAAGCCAGGCTGGTGAACAGGAAGGTAAGAACTAGGTGAGGGACAAAAGTAGGAAAATCAGCCGGCGAGCACCAACCCCAATTCTGGGAACACCAGAGGCCACAGAGGCTACTACATCTCAAGGAGCAAAACCAACTTCCCCACCCTGGTGACATCAACCTAGCCGAGGGCAGGGCTGTGAATGGAGGCAGCGGTCACCCGGAGCCAGGCCCGGGGACGCACTGCACACAGGACAGCGAAGGCTCCCGAGCATGGCCAGCAGCTCCATCTGGCTCCAGCCTGACAGCCAGTGCTGGCCAGACTCTAGCTGACACATCTTGAGGGACTTGGCCAGCTCCTCTTCATCTCCCCAGCTGCACCAAGGCTGATCTGCCTGCTTTATTCATGTTCCAGGTCCAACACCCCTAGCCATCCCTCCCTTCGTTACTGCTGGAGGGGCTGAGACTTGTCAAATTCCTTGAAGGAAGAGACATCGGACTCTTCCAAACGGCCCTGGATTCCTCACTCAGCGAGGATCTCAGGCTGCTCACAGCCAACTCAGAGGCTCATCTCAGATGGGAAGAGGAGAAGATGAAACACTGGGAGGCAGGGTACATCAGACTTCCCTGGGTAGGGGTGGGCGGGGGGAGTGGGGAGGAAACAACAGCCACGTCCACGAGGCAACGGCAGAGAGCTGGCATCCCACAGGTGCCCCCTGACATTAGCCGAGAGCGTCATAAAATTACCCAGCACCATCCCTTTTATCTTTAGACCCCAGACAATCTGCTGTCAGCTCATTCCAACCAGGCCTATTGGCCCAGAATGTGGCAGGAATCTACTTGATAGGAGAAAGATTTCCTGGTAATGTGGCAAGTGCCTCCGGTCTGCCTTCTGAACCATCTCTGTAATGTGACGGACCTCCCCAGTTCTGCAGGCCCTCACCGTTTTTAATCACGATCGCTATTACTGTGACCGGCAACAGGTGACGCAGAGAAAAAAACATTTCTACGTCAAACTGCCTGGAGATCTTTGCAATGGTTTACTGAGCCAGGATTTTTTTTTTTTAAGTAAAGGTAATGAGGGCCTAGAGGAAAGAAGTTATTCATTCAAGAAAACAAAACAAAAAAACAAACAAAAAAAAGAAAAACCCAAAGTAGGCGGAAAGAGCCCCAAAGTCCACTGCCCAGCCCACAGTCTATAAGCTCCAGACCACTAAGCGAGGCTAAAGGTGTCCAGACGACACAGGAAGAGAAGGCCCAGTCCCCAGGCAGGCTCGCAGCCCCTCTGAGGGATCAGCATTCAGAATCTCGTGCTATTCGTAGGGGGTCAGGGAGAGCGGCTGGTCAGTTACTGCGGGAGGCCCAACTGTTTTGCCAACGACCACATCCCGCCATCTCCCACATGGCCAGTGCCTGATCGCTGAGGCTGGCCGCCCTGCCCCCGAGCCTTTGCTGGTTACTAACCCCATTCACAGAAAAGCCAGGAAGAGGAGAACGGAAAGAAGGGAGCAATTGTCTGGGAGATTCTGAATGGAGAAGTTTGAGGCTTCTCCACTGAATAAGGAAAACGCCCTCGTGGGAAGAGCAGGGGGTAGGGGAGGGCCTGGAACGGGTGGCCTACACCTGACTTACCTGGGAGGCAGGGAAGGAGGGCGTTGAATCCTAGCTTCCTTGCTGCGCCTGGTTTCCAATAAGCAGGCTGGTGATGGTTCACCGACAAGACTGGGATGGCGCCACATCCATCAGCACTTGTGGTCACAGAACCACACAAACCAGGGGCTCAACAGCACCTCTGAAAGGGAGGAGGCAAAGACCCAGCCCACTCTGCCCTATACCTCCCAGCATGACCTGCTCGTTCACCACCAGCTCCTCTGAGGACAGCTGGCCCCTCGTGCCGGTCACGCCAGACTTCCGGAAGCCCCAAACGAGGGTGAGGGCGGGGAACAGACAAGCTCCCGGATGCCCATAGCTGGGTCTGCCTCACATGTCCCAAAGAAAATCCAAGAAAGGACGGGGGAGGGCTGGAGGAAGGCAGGGAAGGCAGCAGGTTCAAAAGAAGGAAGAGAGAGGTCAAAGGACATCCTCGAGCAAAGCAGGGCAAACCGGAAACCAGGAAGACACACCGGAGGCCGCACTGTGCTTTCAGCCACATCATGTGCCCAGCCTCTCCTCCAAACCCAGGATCCAGGATCCTTCGAGAAGCACCAGCCCCTCCTGGCCCTCAGCCTACATCAGCGCCCTCCTCCACAAGATTCTGAATCTACTAGCATGTGAAATAGGGGGAAGGAGAGAAAGCTTGGCAGCCCTGCACCAGACACAGACACGTATACACAGATACACATATGCACGCGTGTGTTTGCACACGCGCACACACACACACCCTCCCCAGTATAAAAGGCCCCATGGAGATGGCTCACACTTTCCAGGTTCTGGTTCTCTGACAGAAGCGCTCCTCTCCCGCAGGGGAGGGCAGACACGTCTGATAAGCATTGCTTAGCACAACGCTATATATAGTCTAGGTTCCTAGCGGCCTAGAGATCTGGAGCTAGAACTTGGCAGAGAACCATGCTAGATGCTGGCAAGGCCCACCCCCCTCCCCCAGCTCCTCCAGCCAGCCAACGGAGAGCCTCACCTCCCTGCTGGGGGCAGTGAGCGCAGGCAGGGCCCTTCCATTCAGCCCGTGAACGCTCTGCTCTGAGGGACCTGGACTTTTGGCTCTCTGTTTTAGGGAGCATCGACACCTCCTGAATGTGAGGGGGATGCGCGGGGGCTGAACACTGAGTTCTAGCCTCTCTGCAGCTCTCCAGCAGCGTGAGGAAATCGATCCAGTCCTCTCTTCTGGAGGACCAAGGGCAGCAGTGTGCAGGAAAGAATGGAAAAGGCACAGCAGCGGGCTAGGTTCAATAACCATCTATCCACTTCCGACGTTTGAAGGGATAAAAGAATGCAAAAAAATACTTACTGCAGAGAGCCAGGCTGCCAGGCAGCTCCTTTTTTTGTTCCAAATAAATGCAAACGGGCACACGCTTATCCCACAGGATGACAACTGTCTTCTGCACACCGGCACCATCGTCAGCTGAGTCTCCAGGAGTTTGTCACCTACTCATGGAGCTGAACTCCTCTGAGTTCTCTGTGGGGAAGAAGCGAAAGGTGGGCTCAGTTCCCAGGGCCAACCAAGCAATGCACATGCAGGCCCCAATCAGGGTCCCTTCTGGGCCCCCGGACGTGGCCCTCTGCTGCGGCTCACCGTCCACTGACAGAAGAAACACCACGCCGGGCCCAGCATCCTGGAGGAAGGCCAGTCCCAGCGGGCACGCGGTCTCATCAAGGACGGCCCATCCATCACATCTTTCTGAAAACAAACCTGAAGGACAACAGTTCTCTGTACAGTACAGAGACCTGGGCTCTCATCACATGCACAGCTTCTGGACAAAGAGACACAAAGGATCCAACACCCACATATATACAATTTTTTTAGGTCAAGTTGCTCTCTCCTCAGGCTGAAAAAGACATGACGCAAAGGGGCCGGGGCTGCCTTTGCGCTTGGGTGGGTTCGGCCAGCTCCCACCCCTCGCCCGTCTCACAGTCTGCTGTGACCTGGGCCAGGTCCCCCTGTCCCCTCTGGCTCCCAAGGCCCCAGAGCCACTCTTTCCAGACCCCAAAAGAGTCACGCGGGGAAGTCCTTGGGGAGAGGAGGCGCTCGGCGACAAATGTCAGTGCTGGCATCATCCATCCACAGGAAGCGTGAGGCTGAAAAATGGCACACGAGGAAAGGAGGCAGAGAGCTCCAGGCCAGGCTGTCCCTCCATCTCCTCCCACAAGTTGTTTGCTCCTCCACCCCAGACACTGGCCGAAAGCGGGGGAGGAGAGAAGGGAGGCCAGATGCTGGGGATGACGGCTTGGCTGAGGTTCAGTGGCGATGGAGGCCCATGTTCTCTCTTGCTCCGAAGAAGGCCTGGTGGGGCGGGGCCGGGTGGGCGGGGCGGAGCGGGGGGGGGGGGGGGCGTCACGCGCACAAAGCGCAATGCTGCAGATTCAAGAAAAGTCTAGAACCCTGAGCCGCCATGATGACACACACACAGACGCAAAGGTCAAGGACTTCAGGCCCACTACTGCGCCTAAGAAAGAAATGAGGAAGATGAAGGGGAGAAGATAAGACTTTGATTTGAGATAATAAGGAAAGGAGAGGCTGAAGTGGGCTGCCCAAGAGCTGGTCTTCAGCTCAAGGCCTGTGATGTGGATCCACCGTCTTCACGTGATGCCAGCAGAGGAAACCTACGACTCCATATCCCCATAACGGGCACTAGGACTGCCAGGCCCACCCCTGCCCCCTAGAAGGGACCTGCCCTCCATCCAAGGCAATAAGCCACAACCGAGAAATCCCAAAGGGTTTTCTGAACCTGGGAAGATGTCTCTTGTTGGGGACCAGTGAGAGGAGTTCAAGAAGTGATCCTGTTTGCCAAGCTCATCTAATAAAAGACAAACAGCTGATTTTCTTTTCAGATTCTAAAATTCAAGGGTCTATAGGGGCCTACTGAGTTATCCGACGTCACCCCCAATCCCGTGCCTGGCGGTGGTCTTTCTTGTGCCAAGCCCTTCCTGAAAATGACACCAGCCCGGGGTCAGCGCTGAGCCCCGACAAACTGTTTTTGCTGCTTTCATGTTGACAGAACGTCCTGGCCACTCGGCTGAGCGCTCCATCTCCAGGCTCCCGACACACTGAGTCATCATCCGAAGAGGAAAAAAACAACAAAGCAGCCGTCACCAGGGTCCCCGCTGCCGTCGGCTGACGACTCACGGGCTGTCGTCACTCTCTGCTCTGCAGCCCCGGAACTGGTGACAGGGGGCTTCAGGGTGCCCAACTCCCCTCCCATGGGATGCAACAGCATCAGGAAGCAGGCAGCCACTGCTGCGTTTGGAAAGAAGGGAAACTAACCTGGCATCAAAAGGATCCCAGGAAGGCTCACTGTTTAACCCTCACTCCGCCACCACCAATGCTCATGGCGTTTCCATGGTGTTTTCCTGATGCAAAAGCTCCTAATGCAAAAGAGGGTATTTACTCCAGGTGGGGGGAAAGGCACTACCTCACAGGCTTCAGGTGCATACTGCCGGGTTACCTCCTCCCCTGCCCCTGCTTATGATACCACTGAACGCACGTAAGCTTCCTTCTCCCCCAGTTCTTCTCGAGCCACCTGCTATGTTCCTTTCTTAAATCCCCACTAGACAACTGGGCAGGGGGAATGGAGCTGCATCACTTTCTCTTGGGAACCTATTTGCTTGGCAATATATTAGGCATTTCTGTGTAGTAGGTATAGAGGCTCCATCTCACTGACCGAGAACACTAAGACTTAGAAAAATCAAGTAACTTGTCTAAAACCACCCAGCTAAGATGAGGCAGAGTCAAGATGCAAACCTAGGTCTGCCCAAGCGCCATGTCTCTGCTTCTACGGTCTCCACTGATCTCTGGATTCCGGAACTTATCCTGCTCTGAAGAGGCTACAACCTATCTCACCTCTGCCTCCTGTTTCGAGAGGAAGGAGACCAGGAAAACTGAAGTTTGTTAGTCCATCAATTTCAGCTACAAAAAATCCCCATTGTCTTGGGTGAACCTAGCCTCAAAGAAAGAGGAGAAAGTTAATGAGGCAGCAGGGAGGGTGGCATGGAAGAGCCAAGTGACCCAGACCTTGGGTGCAGGAAGATGAGCCACCCAAACTCTCACAGAACATCAGGGACTCACAAAACTCCTTAAATAGACACATTTTGGGGATCTACCTCGTATGCGGCACTTTGCAGACACTGAAGACAGAGAAGAAAAATGCAAAGGCTTTGACAGACCAGGGTTCTAATCACGATCAACACACTTACCGGCCATGGGACTCTCCTCGCAGGGTTGAGGTGAGGAATAAATGAAATAACCGCCGTGAACCAGACGGATGTGGTACCTGGCAAACAGAAAGCACCACGCAGGTACATGTTTCCCTTCTTTCCCCTAGCTTCCTGGGGCTCACAATCTAATAGGTGACATAAGACTTATACACGAAGAACCACAGCACATCTACAGTAGCACAAAAGAGGCATGAAGCGTATGGGAGTCTGGCCGGATGGGAGGAGGGCTGCTTCTTGTGAAGGTAATCAGGAGAGGTCCACGGAAGACGGTGGGACTGCCGCAGGTGGGTGCAGTGGAGAGGAGGCGTGGAGAGTATCACTAGTGAGGACAGAGAGAGAGAAAAAGCAAGAAAAAGTAAGTCGTCTGGTTTCTCTGGAATACGTGGTCCACCTAGGGAAACTCAGAGAGGTGAGACTGGGTTTAGGAGAGCTAAGACAAGACGAGTTTCAGACAGCCTCCAGCACACTGCTGAAGGGAAGGAATCTCCTTCTGGAAACCATGAGAAACCATTTTAAATTTCTGAGCAAGAAAGACAAGATGGCCACTGCACGCAGAAGGGCCTGGAGAGGAGAGGGACGGGCAGCAGGGAGCCTCACTGGAGGACTACAGCTGGATCCATGGCACTGGCAGGGGGCGTGCGAAGGAACAGAGAGGAAGAAACGGGAACAAGGCAGGGCCATCCAAACAAATCCTCAAAGCTGCCATGGACCCCACCCCCAGTCTCCATGGGGAGACTGCCAGAGACAGAACCTATTTGGGGAACACAAACCACAGGTCCGACACGTCTGAGATGAGCTGCCGTATCTCTGCCTCCACCCTCCCGCCCCAAACAAGGCTTTTCCCCAGACTGCTCTAAGCCTCAGGCCGATGATGGCATGGGAGACCCAGGCCTTCGGGGAGCAATGCCCACGCTCTGGCAAAGCCAGGGCTGTGTCCGAGGGTGGGACTGGGCGGTCCTGCCCCTGGGGCCACCTTCACTGCGGCAGCCACCGCTGTGCCCGCCTCTGCTGCGCTTCTGCCCCCCCGCACCCCCCTCGCCGCCGCCGCCTCCGTCATAGCCCCCGCCCCCCGCCCACTCTGCGGAACTGGCACAGCAGGACCAGAAAAACCAACGCCACCATGTCGGAGACGAGCAGAAATGCCTCCAAAATGGCAGCCTTATGATAAAAAGGAGTCCAAAAATATTATCAACCCACCCAGGGAAAGGGAAAGCCAGAGACAAAGGGAGGGAACTGTCAACCACCTCCCAACTGCCCCCCCCCAAACCCTTACTCTCACAATTGTCACATCTTTCCCTTCAGAAACTTCCTCTCAAAAAGCAGAAAGCATAAGAGGGAAAGAAGGGCATCGTCCCATCCTCCTGAGAGGTCCTGGGGGCCATAGGTGACATAGGGCATTCAGAAGGACACTCTGCGTTTCATATCCCAAGATGGGGGTCAGCAATCCATTTCTGTCTTCAAACCCAGCCCCTATCGCTGACTGGACGAGAGCTAGCCCTCCAAGGGAGTGGAGCCTTTCACCGCTCACCCACCAGACCCTCCCCAGCTCTGTGGGCCCTGGGGAGCCAGGAGATAGGGTTGCAGGAAAGGGCCGAGAAGGCACAGCCGTGCCCTCCGTTATGTAATAAGAAGGGCGGTGCTGTCCTAGGCCAGAGACCCAGGGCGCATTGCGCTCCCAGATGCGCAGTCATGGGCGGGGGCCACTGCGCAAGGTGCAGGGCTCGGAAACCCCCTCCCCACAGACACGGGGGCTGCAACAAGGACCAGACGGGGAGCTGGGACCCTGATTTTTCCAAGTCCTCCTCCCCCAACCAGAGGCGAGCAGCCTGCTGCCCTAGTTTTGCTCTTACTCTCCTCACTCCCCAGGATGACAAACCCTTCTAACCTGGGACCTCCAAGCCTCTTGCGGCCCCGTGGCTTTCCGGAAATCCCACCAAATACGCAGTTTCTGAGCAGCGTCCTGGGGTCGGTTCCCGTCCTCACCTTTCCAAGCACCGGGGAGCAGCAGCTTCCAGAAGGCAGGTCCTTCCCATAATGGGCTCAGCTCTGGACAGCCTGGGACGTCAATGCAAATCTCCTGTCCCCGGGGAGGAGCCCGGAGTCAGCAGGAAGCCCAGGGTGGCGGCAACAGCAGCAGTAGCAGCTCTGCCCTACCTTGCCCATGCGTTTCCAGGGGAGCCAAGATTTATTTTGCCGCAACGCTGAGGTGTGGCTGATCGGAAAATTCCCACTAAAGAACGAGTATTTTCTTCCAGTTTGGTCAACCCTCTGCGTGCCCATCTTCCCAACCCCTGCCCCTCCGAAACAAAAGTTTGGGGAGCCCTCAGCTCCTCTCCCTTACAGTGCATGAAGTTAAAAAGGCACAGGAAGAGGCTTCAACCGGTCAGTCAGAAGCAGGCACAGACACAGGAGCATACGCACACCCCTAAACAGATTTTAGAAAGCTGCTGGGCTTCCCCCCCCTCCCCTTTAAGCAAGTGAAATGCAAATTCAGATTTGATACCCTTCCCTCAGCCAATCAAAAAAAGGTTTTCACCTGCCATTGGTCCACCCACCAATCAGAGGAAGTGTCTGGAGTGAGAGCCCTCCCCTGGCCAATGGAAGGCCAGCTCAGTCACTTAGTTAATGATGCAGCAGTACAAGGAAGGCCATCACATGTGAACTGGAAGGGTGCCAACATGGAGACACAGAGAGCACAAGGTAAACAACTTTCCAACGCCAAAAGGATGACATTTAATCTCTAAATGCTAGCTTCCCTTCTCAGCTCATCCTCAACCCCTCTCAGCTGGCCCTACAGATCCTGGGACCCTCACTACCTGTCCCCCCAGAGCCCCTAACAAGATCCAACAGTGACTGCGTCACCATTCCCCACTTTCCCCAACTACGCAGTGACAAACCTACCAGCTTTACCCCACTTCTCGCAGCCCACACCCCATCCTGCCCACCTGCTCCCCAACAGCCCCGGATTCCCAGGGCCGAATGTTTCAACAAGGCAACCCCTAGAAAGCTGCCCCTCTCGCCTTCCTCTCAACACTTCTCCTCCTCACTCCGTACCTTCTACCTGAGAACCATATGGACGGACAGACACTGATACCCAAACAACTTGGAAAACCAGCCTGTGTGTCTGTCTGTCTGCCCGATAGAAGGAAATGGGGGTAGAGGCTGGGAGGTCAGGTGGGACGCCAGGGACGGCTTGCTCCTCTTTCCTCTACCTCGGTCAGGCTTGAGCAGCTGACACTAAGGGAAAAGAAATTAAAGTGGAAAAAACCCCTCCCTCAGAAAAAAAAAAAAAAAAATAGCAAAAAGCAAGAAAGAAGGTGAGAAAGACAGAGCACCCACATACGCAGAGACATCGCCCCCGATCCCAGCAAATACGTACGTGGGGGAAGACGGGGGTTACGCCATCAAGTCCTGAAGCCCATCGGACCACCCATCGTCGCCTGCGCAGACCCAAATCTCGGTCGGCCGTAAGGTGCCGCAGTCCCGAATGTTCCAGAAACTGGTCCCATTAAACCTTCCACCATCGCCCCGAAACCTCTTGCTCCCACCCCTGCCCCCCACCGCCACCCTACCTCCTCCCCGCGGGAACCGCCCGTGCCACCTTGCGTGTCATCTCCTTAGCCTAGGCTACCCAGAGGCCTCCGGCCCCTGACAGATTTCTGAACGCTTGGCAAGTGAGCTGGCAGAACCTGGTGCCCGGTGTTGCTATGACTTGTTTCTTGATTTCTCTCTCTCTCTCTGCTGCAGCACGGCTGTTGCTAGCAGACCTATCGACGGAGCGCTCGCGCTCTCTCTCTCTCTCCCTCTCTCTCTCCCCTCTCTCCTCTCTCTCTCTCTGAGCTCTGTGACGCAGATCTAAATTCTCCAGTCTGCTCCTTGTGTTGCAAGAGCAGAACTGCAGCTTTTCCCCTGGAGAGCCAGAGGGCAGTGCCAAGGCTGGTCAAACAAGGCAAAAAAAAAAGTTGGGCCTACACTCGGCTTTCCTGGCCACACTTCTCAGCCCCTCTTTTACCCCAGACCTCACTGCTCTGGGGCGTAGAGGGCCTGGTCCCTGCAGGCTCAGGCCTTCCCTGAGGGCTCCCCAGCCATAAGACTAGCTTAACTCTTTGAGTGACAGCGCCCAGAACCCAGACAGGGCTGTCCCACACTAAATGTGGCGTCATCTTTTCTTGAACCACGTGAGCTTCTCCTGGACCCGAGAATATAACGGCCCCCACCCTGAGACCACCGTCCTATTAACTCTTTCTGCCACAGACAAGTCCAGAATTACAGCCGTCGCTGATTTTCGTTGTTTTCTGCTTTTTTGGCCACAGACCAGGATCTTTTTTCTTCCTGGAATTTTCTAAGGACAAAAAGCATAATTAAAACATTGCCTGCTTACCCCATGAGTGAGCTCCTTCTACTGGGGCAGGAATTGGAGAAACCAAATTGAGCGGCGGCCTGAAGAATCTATAGTAAAACCAGTCCGGATCTCCACTCTTCCGGGGCTCAGAATTTTAGGGCCTGTGCAGATAGGTCCAATCACTTCTCAAAAGGCACTTAGGCTACTCAGTCCCAGAGATTCAGGTTGCTGAGTCATTTGTTCCCAAGAAGATCCTCTGACAACATGAAAAGCAGCAAAACAGAGCGGCAGCCAAGCCTGGACCTGCAGTGGCCAACGACTGGCTTCTTCTCTCCAGGGCAGGTGGCCAAATGAGATGAGCACCCGCCAGCCCACCCCGCACTGCCCCTGCCATGGTAATACATGGGCATTCACACCTGGAAACTCTCACAGGGAGCTGGGGGGGGGGGGGGTTCCCACCAATGCTCTGGAGACTGACTGGGCTTGTTTTTTGGTTACTGACAGGTCTCCACTGCAGCAAAGCACATAGCTCCCAACATTTTCCTGCCCCCAGACCCAGAAATAGTTCCAGAACAACTCAGATGCTAAACTCACTGGACTCCATATACCTAGACAGACTCAGGAATTCTTGGGTTCCCACAACGCCACATCCAAAGAAAGCAGACCCGCAAAGGTTTCTGGCGACCGGTTGTACCACAAGAGCCTAGCCCTGATCGGAAGTGTTCAGGTCCTGGGGCAGCTGACTCAAAGTAGATCACACATCGAGATCATTGCAACTTCAAGACGGCTGGAGAATGAGAGGCCAGGCAGCAACCTTATCCTGTACCCCAACTCCCAAGCAGCCTTCTTCAAGCAACTACTCTGGGCCAAGGTTTCACCCAGCAGAAAGAAGACCACCTGGAAGACAACCATGGTACTCCATGGCTTTAAAAGAAGTCCAGAGCATCTGTGCCAAGCTCTCAGCAGGGGAGAAAGTGCTTCAAATTCACACCTTCTGGGCTCCAGGGTAGAGCATGCCAATAAAGAAGTCACCTACTGGTCTGATGACCAAAGGAATGTGGCCTTGATGGCACCAACGCAAGTCCCCCGGAATGGTCCTCTGCCTACTTAAATACCATTTGCCGTAGTTTCCTTTTCCATGGAAGAAAAACATGCCTAAGTTCATGTCAGGACATTCCTGATTTATCCAAGACGCCCAGGATCAAATAAACAAAGGGCTTTGAGCTCTGCCAGGGAGCCTCCTGCTTCAGGAGGGAGAACGAGAAGGAAGTAGGGCTCAGCACAGAGTTGGCCCATCACCCCGTGAACATGGTGGATGACGTGGCTGCTCAATGCCATGGCGATGGAGATGTCACGGGTGGGTGGAAGTGAGAGAGAAGAGGCAAATAAGTCACGAGAGACGGGGCAAGAGCAAGTTAGGGTCAGGAGGGCCAGACGCAGCCACACAACCTACAGACGGAGGCTGACTGTGGTTCAGCCACCGCACAACTGAGCTTGAGCCCATGCAAAGGAAGGTCCCCGTCTCAGGGCTCGGCAGGAACCAACTCTGACTTGCAAAGCATGATGGCAGCACTATGTTTGGGAGGCTCTGTTTCATTTCATTTTTCGTCTAAGTCTTTTCTCTTTCTTCCCACGACGCTGTTACTCTCCTTACAATTTACTAAGGTTGAAACTGTCATTTTAGGTGCCCCTGCCCAACGCTAGGTCTGCCTTCTATTAACCTGATTCTGCATGGCACCCAGAACAGAAAGAACCCGCATGGGATGACCAGGAAGCAGAAATGGATTCAGTTCCAAAAACATGGGAGGATGTTTACTCAGCAAGCACGCTCAAGCCTACAAGGAAGCAGTTTTACAGGGTGCTGCATGCGATGTTTGATTTCAGGGGGTAAAGATAACTTTGGAGTGAGGGGAAGGTGCTGGCTCCTTCCGTCCACCCTGTGAGGTCTGGGGAGGCTGGGCCAGGGCACACTTGAAAAGGCAGGGCTTCAACTCAAGCCCAGCAGGTCACTGGCTCGCTCCGGCTTCTCTGCAGCTCCAGGCCTCGGGAACTAAACACACTCTCCAGACATTGCGAGCTCTCCGTGGCCTCTGACTGATCTGGGTCAAAACCTCGAAATGTCAGAGAGGAAGAATTTTTTTCTTTAAAGGGGATGAGCTGGACTTTTACCCAGCCCTCGCCCTGGGTTTGGAATGCAAGCACTCTGGAATTGCCACGAACTCCAGTTCGGCGGGCATCAGCCAACAGCGCAGGCTTAGTGCAGCCTCTCTGTCCTCCCATTTCCTCATTAGGGCCTCCTGAACACGGGCTGGATCTTTCATCAGGAAAGAAGTCATTTCTCTCAAGACAGGGAGCTCTGTACAGGGGACTGATCTCAAACTCCACACGAGTATCAAGGGCTCGAGTGGGTGTTCTAGATAAATCAGGCAGCGGTCTGGTCTCGGGCAGCACTGACAGGTTCAGGTCCACAGGGAGAAGGTGTTTCTGTTTACCGCCTGGAAGGGAGGAGCAGACAAAGGGCACTCGGTAACCCCAGGAGGTAAATCACTGATTAAGTACCTACTAGATGCTAAGGCCACATTCCGCGCAGAAGAAGTATAAGACACAGGCCATCACCTCAAGACGTACAGGTTCTGTGAGAGGACCCTACAAGCATTCCCAAATTAGCATCTCTGATGTTTCCAAAGTCTGCTCTTTAAAAGCCGGAACTCATTTTCTCACTGAAACGATATTAAACGTACTGGTTGGGTTCCCAGGCTAGCCCACAAGAGCCTATTTCACCCACTTCAGGAAGAGACAAACCCCAATGCCTTGGGGGACTCGGCAGGTAGCAAAGGATGCAAGCCACGGGGAGGGAGTGTGTCAGGAGCAGGGACAAGCCCCTCCCCTGCTCTGCCTGCTTGGGGCCATCTGGGAGTAGAGACCCAGATCGTCCAATTTTTCAGGAGAAGGCAAAAATCTACATTTACTACATTAAACTCTTGAATTTTAAACACTGTCCCCCAATTTTTGAAGTCCAAACATACCTGCAGAGTTTCCATTGTGTTTTCTCTGTGGTAATGTGTCCAAAATATGCTATAGGAACAAGCACTGCCCGAGTGGGGATTTAAATAAAATAAAGAAACAAAGAAGAAGATAACCGAAAGGATTCACCTCACAGATGCTGCTAATGGAGGAAAAGAATGGCACAGAAGGAAATAAGGGAAATCCTGCCCTTCAGGTCAGTGGTTGTCAACCAGCCCCATGTTGAGGGCTGCAGGTGGAGGGGTACCTCGGAATTATTTTTAACTATGAATGAAACCATTAGAGTGCTAGTATTTGTGCCCCATCCTGACCCACCAGAAGGACAAAAGAATCATTCCAATACACAGGCCCTCTCTCCCAGATGAGAGTTGCTGCTCTGGGCATCCTCAAAGGCTCCATTTGGGGCTTTGTTGATAAGATTGGAAAGGATTATCATAATCCAGCTGCCCATCCAAGGCACAGGGCCCTCCGTAAACAACACTAAGACCAAGGCACTGCCCAGCCTCTACTTCGTTCAGTAACCACCCCCCACCCCCACCCCGGCCCACCTTTGGAGGTCTCAGACAATGGAACATAACTGAGATGACATCACTCTCAAGGTAGCTAACCACCCGCCTTAAGTCTTCGCTCTGCCTCTGGAGCCCGCGGTACGAGCCTACCCCCCCGCCAAAGGCTTTCAGATATTTTAGGATAACCATTGCAACGAAAAGTCTTTAGGCTAAACAAGGAGGTACAAAAAGGGAAACGAAAAAGGGGTGGGGGTGGAGGCAGGAGGGATGGTAAGGGAGAAGAAGCCGGAGAGAAAGAGTCTTAAAATAGATGGTCAAAAGTTAACAAGCCAAAGGAAAAGAGGAAGAGACCTATGTATTGTGTATTCACGAGAAAGGAGGCACTTGTGGCAGAAAAACAGCTGAGTGACACAGGACATGCAAAATGAAGGGTCCACAGTCCAGACATAAAAGAAAATGTCAAGATGAGCCAGGGGATCAGACAGTTCCCAAGGCCAGCCACCAGGCTGTGCCAATGACCCAGGACAAATTGGTTAAAACCTGGAATTGGGAGAAGAAAACTGTATACAACTCAGTTTATAAGTATGGAATGTTCTTTTGCCCATTTTTGGGGGGGAGAGGGGCTCTTTTTCTTACGTGTCTGTTGGATTATTTACGTACTCTGGATACGAATCCACTTGCCGGTTGTAGGTATTGTGTGTATCCTTTCCACTCTGCCTGCCTTTTCTCTCTTTTATTGATGTCTTTGATGATGAGAAGTTCCTCACTTTAATGTCATCCAACTTATCAATCTTTTCCTTTATTTTTGGTGCTCTTGGTGTCTTCTTTAAAAAAATGTATGGCTACCTCAAGGTTATGAAGATACTCTATGTGACCTTGTAAATGAAGTTTTATTTTGTCTTAACTTTCACATTGAGATGGATGATCTCTCCGGAATTTATTTTTGTGCATGACGTGAGGTAGTGGTCAAGATCATTTCTTTCCTTGTGGACATCCAACTGACCCAGCACTGTTTATTATTAAAATGACCGTTCATTTCCTACTGCCCAGCAGTGCCCCCTTTGTCATAAATCAGGTGTCCAGATATACACGGGTCTATAACTAGGCTCTCTGTTCCATTCCTTTGGTCAGAAATAAGATAGACAAATAGGTCTACTCTTACAGTATGGAGCACCAATCTTAAATCAGGTGATGCTTTAACGTGAGGATATGTCTACAAGTAAAGTTTAAGAAAATATAAATCGAGTAACTAATTTTGCAACGTTCAATGTGGACAGACATAGTCTGAGCGCAGCCTGGGCCTCTCAGAAAGAGTAGGATGAAAAGAAACAGACACAGAAAAAGCATCCCAAGCTAAGGAAGGGGGCAGCGAGAAGAAAGGGACAGAGGTAGAAATTAATCTTTTTTTTCCTTGTAGACAATAACATAGTGATCAAGAGAACAGGCTCGCACTGTTCAAGAGATAACTGGCAGCTAAATCCCAACTTATACACTCTTTAGCTGTGTGATCTTGAGCAACTTAACTCAGCCTTTCTGAGCCTCGGTTTCCTAATCTGCAGAACGGGGGAAATCGTCCTCATTGAGCTCTGCAGATTACATAGATTAACCTGACGCATGTCACTTACATCACATTATTACAGAGCCTAGCAATCTGAGTATTCAAAAATATTGGGTGCTATCCTCATCATGGTTAGTGATACCTCAGAGGCCAGCCAGACTGTGGGAACAATCTTGCCATTCAACAAACACTTCGTGAGGACATACGACTAAACAAGGATAATGCAGACAGTGGTGAAAAACTCAGACTCTAAAGTGAGACAGGTCTGAACGTGCATCCTAATACAGCCTCTACTAGTTATACAGACTTGAACGACTTATTTGACCTTCCTAAGTTCCTATTTTCAGCTTCATCCATACTTCCTAGGGGTTTTCCTGGTGAGGATGGTATGAGATACAGGAGCGTTCAGCACAATGCCCAACACAGAGTTAATGTTCAGCTGGTACCAGTATCACTATGATGATGATGGTGATGATGGACCATGATGCTTTTGTGGTTGGTACCATACCAGGCACTGGAAGAAAAGGCCTAGTAACACCTCAAGAGACCTGTAGTACCTGGCAATCTCAGTCTTTCAACCAAGTACCAATCAGGCACAACCACACCTCGCTTCGTACTGACAAGACCAAGTCGACAAGGTGGAGTATGTTGAGGTGATAGGCTGAAGACAGAGGAGGGCCTTCGAGGAAAAAGCTTGAGTGCCGAGGAAAAAGCTTGAGTACCAAATAAAAGCCAAATTGCTGGGACAGTTAACTACCTGGTAAGGAAATTCTAATCTCAGGGAACTCTAAGAAGAAATAAAAACACAGAATCTATAAGTATATATAATTAGAAAAAGTCTGAAAACGTGCTGAGTCGGGGGGGGGGCGGTTGTCAGAAACGGTACTTGTAGATTAGACGTCTGATGTTATCCATGGGGAAAAGGGTTCCTGAAAGAACCGTGCCGTTAATAGCTTCGATCAACAATAACGACCATGATGTGGTCCGTCTAACAGCCTTAAAGACCGCATCTCGTCAGTCTCCAGAAACAACTACCCCAGAACCACTGAGGAGTTTTTCCCATCAAATTCCCAACCCAAAGGACCATGGCACTTCTGCCCAGGTTGCTGAGCTGAAGTGAAACAAGGCCCCAGCAGTGAAAACAAACACTCCAAGGACACAATGCTGCACCACGTGCCAAGTGAAAATCCGAGAGACAAGGGCTAGGGACAGCCTGTGCTGGAGGGTAGGTCCTGGCAGAGGTGAGATGCAGATGCAGACACGGAATGCCGCCACGGGCGGGGAGCTGGAACCAGGCAGCAGGCAGTAAGTGGCCTGCCAGACGCTGGCCCTGAGAACACAGGACTCCCCTGACTACAGGGTGAAAGAAGATGAGTGAGGGCCAAGTCAGCTCCTTAACAAACAGAAGTGAGCCCCAGCACCAACAGAGACTCCCGTGTGGAATACGCCAAGGGCAGTGTAGTGACGGGGCACGTTTGTTTAGGGGGAAGGTCAGGCCTAGGGTGGCAGATATCGTGGCCAGTATGCTCTATTCATAAGTTGACGCTTTCTTCTGGGCAGACTGAGTCAGTCTGCCTCTCAGGCCAAAAATCCAGGCTCCAAACTGTCCTGCCCAAGCTGGCTCCCGCCACCTCCTGGGAAAATGGAAAAGGCCGAAACGTCTGCCTTACCCTAGGCCACTGAACGTTAAGTCTAAGCTACTGCCCCAGAGGGCTCATGGCTCAGCCTCAGGCAAAACCCAGGCTGGCAATGGGACGGGCACCTACTATTCTGACAGTGGGCTGGGGCTCAGTAAACATGGTCATTCCACTAGCCAAAGCCCCTGAATGAGGGGCTTCTAGGGTTGCCTGAAATGCAGGAGGCAAAGTCTTCTTGGGACTCGGGGAGTAACCCAACGCAACTCTTGGCTGGCTGTTCTTGAAATCCTGGCCGTCAACGGATGGAAATAATTTCCAGAGAGATGGGAGTGTGGCCGGGCCACATGAGTCGGACTGAAAGGAGCTCTACCCCATCCCTACACGGCGGACCCTGCCATCTGTGCCACCGGCCAGATTCGGCTGGGGAAATGAGGGGTCTTGGCCAGATGCCCTCCAGGCACAGGCTAGGACCCTTAGATGTTACTGCTGCCCCTGGGGTTCTTGATCAAAGAGGGAAGTGCTGAGCAGGACCAGACATATCTAGGGTATGGAGAACCTGGGCAACTGATGATTCACGGGGCTGTACTAACCTCTGTATGACCACATGAGTGCCACGTGTCTCAAAAATGGCATTTCTTTCCTGCCCCGGTACCAGCTATTGCTTCACTCAGCTGAGTCAGAACTAGAGAGCAGTTGTCACAAACACAAGTAGGATGGGGGTTCCCCAAACAACTCTGACTTGCACTTTAACTTCCATACTGCCTTCTCCCCCACACAGGGGGCATGCCCACGCCCATGACCTTGCCCACAGCCTGAGAGGGACAGGAAAGACCTCAGAGCCATCATGCACACCAGGGCACAGGTCTGGACTTTCAGCAAAGCGCCGGCCTTGTCAGGAGCTGGAGGGGGGACAAGGCTCTCATCTGACGAGCCTTGGGTGGGCGAGGGCTTGGGGCAGTCTAAAACATAATATTTAATGTCATATTTGGGGGCGATATTGGGGATGCATTGTACATTATTTTCATAATATTAAGCCTTAACAAAAGTAAGGTCCCACAAAATGTTTGATGATGTGAGTACCTCCTATGCACACAGAGAGCTCAAGAGTAGGGAGGGGATGATGACCAGAACCGTGGGATAAAGGGCAGTCCTGTGAGTGTTTCATTTACGGAGGGAAGGTGTTGGAACAACACATGAAGGTTCAGCTCTCTGAAGGCCTCTGGGACTGGCGGGCAGCCGTTATTCTCAGGTTAGGATCTGGTTCAGGCCTGGAAGGTCAGTGTTCTTGCCCCCGAAGCAGAGAAACAGTAACAGCCTTAAAACACAAAGGAGGATGCTGAGAAGCTTCTCCCAGTGCCACTGAATGTGGAGTGACAGGAGCGGCCCACCCTCCAATGCCCTCCCTCTAAAATCTCCAGAGTCCTCAGGGCCTAGGGTGAGCACTGAGAAGGCAGGTGAGTCCTACACATTTGTTATTCCAAGAAAACATGCCTGGGGCTGACTATGTGTCAGGCTTGGTGTTAGGCCCTCTTCGGGGAACTCTGCCCATGGAAGCAAGGACTTTCCCGGTTGCCAGAGCCTGGAGAACTAGGACAGTAGGAGGACAGCTGGCTCCTTAATCCCACTCTGGCCCCCCAAAACAAGGCAGGTCATGGCCCCTGGACATCACTCTGTGCCCTTCTGCAGTGACAGAGCTAAGGGGGTGGGGGGACACCTGCAGGCTGAGTGCGCTGACGACACAGTCAAGAAGCTTCTGCGGAAGCTGACACAAAAAAGGACCACTGGTGCTTCCAAGACCCCAGAGTCACCAGAGGGTTAGAGGACATCGGATGCAAGGATCTGGGATGCTCAGATAAGCCTGGGGGCTCCCCAGCCACTTCCCCGGCAAGGCCAGTTCCTAACAGCCAACGGAATACCCCTGCTGACTTCCCAGTCCCAGTGAGGTCACCAGGAGAGCAGTAACCGCCACTCCTGCCCTGGACCCAAGAGAGCTGCCCAACCCCATTCAAATGGCTGGGATGACCCACCAGATAGAGACTTAGAAACCTGGTGTTGTAAGACACCCTACAGGTCATCCGGCCTCACCTTTCACCAATACAAGGAGACTGGCCTTGGGCTGGAGGCCAATGTATGGAACCTTGGGTGGGTTACTTCATTTCTCAGGCTAAGTTTTCTCGTCTATAAAGTAGGGCTAAGGAGCTACTCATACCCCTGCCCAGTGTTGTAGGAGATTAAGTGAGTCCATACAAGTAAAGCCCTGGGTCACACTGCCTGCTACACAACAAGCATTCAGGAAGTGGCAACTATTATGACTTTTTATTATTAGCATTCCCTGCGTCATGGCCATTCAGCTTACCTGTGAACACCAAGAGCACCGCTGAAGGGGCTCACTATCTCAGAGGGCCACCCATCTTTCCTCCCTCGAGTCCTTCGCAGCTCAAAGGGAGGGACAATGACCCAGCTCCCTGCACCAACAGCGGCCGCCCTGTCACTGCCGCAGAGTAATAAGCCCGACACCCACATCACATCACAGTCCTTTCAATACACAAAACTCTGCCCAGCAAACTCGTTCTGCTGAAACCTTCCCCTCTCTGGGGTATATCTGCCCGTGCTTTAACCATTCCTCATATGCCAGCAGCCCTCCTCTGCACTCATTCTACTTTGACATTTTCCTTCTCATTGGGATCTGAACAACCCTCCAAAAGTGGCCTGAGGAGAAGCGACAGCAGACTGACCTCCAGCAGAACCTTCTTCCCCCAGGAGCTCTCCCTCCCTCCCTCCTGCTTTCTCCACCAGTGCAGCTGCCCCGCCCCTCCACTCCCACCCTCACCCCCTACACTGTTTTTAAACCTTGCTGTGGTATCTTCCTTGGGACTCTCTCAGTCGTGATCTTAGGAGTATAGCAACAAACCTCTGCTGAATTATTTCTACACGAAAAACACTCAGCCAGATGCTTTCACGTATATTATGTCCACTCATCTGCTCAACTTTCCTTAGCTGGGAACAGAACCCTGTTCTCTGACCCCGGAGCTCCCTGCCCCTGTCTTGACTGCTCCCTGCGTGCTGACACTGCTGATGTGGTCATTCTCCAGTCTTTCCCAGGCAGGATAGATGGCCATGATGGTCCTCCCTTCTCCAAATGCCAACAGCACGTGTAACCCTGTGTTACAGTCCGGGGCCTCATAATACACTGTCATGTCTTGTCACGTGTGCTCATCTATGCCTCTCACTAGAGTCTGAACTTTTCAAAGGCCTGTGCCAGGTTTAGAATTCTCTTTCATTCTCTCCAATGTGAAACTCCCAGAGGCACCCAATCTACGCTTGTTGACTGGCTGATCATGCTTGCTCCCTGTCAACATTACCACCCTAAGTCCCTGACAAACACACCGGAAACGGGTTCACTTGGTCCGAGTCCCTTCCCTGCACACACTGGTCCTGCGAGGCTCCTGCTTCTCTGTCCTTCCCTTGATCTAGACTTGTCAAACATGAACCTACTCCTCTTCCTCCAGCTTCTGGAAAGGATCCCCAAGCAAATGTCAAAGGGACACCCGACCTGTGCTTTCACAAACACCCTCTGGCCGGAAGATGCTAACGGTGGCTTGCCCTGGGCTGAAATCAGTGCAGTGTCAACCCTGGACCTTGGGATCAGTCATGAGGTTTTCTTTTCGGTGTGGCCCCACGCGATGCTGAGGACGGAGGAGACAGAATCCAGCTGTCCTCATCTCAGAGGTGGGAAGGCACTGTCAAACCCACCCTCTCCCAGAGAATCAAAGACCAGAGACTCTAACAGCTCCCCATGGCTACTCACTGTAGATCTGAGCAGAACGCCATCCTCACCAGATACAGGAACAAATGAAGAGAAAGAAGCAAAGGCGTGCCATCACAGCCCTCAGAGGTAGGCGGAAAGATCTCAAGAGCCTCACCTACCTTCAGGCGCCCCCTGGGGTGGGCTGGAATTCCTACTATTATCATGAACACTCACCAACCAAAGAAAAGGGGAGCAACGCCCTCTGCCTTGATGCCCAGCTCCAGGCATCTCACAGATACCGGTGGGCTCCAGGGTCCTCTGCGACACGGAAGTGGTGACTGCACAGAGAAGGCCTAAAGTTCTTGGGAGGCCGTTCTAGGCAGCAGCTCTAGTTAGTTAACACGTTCCTACCAAGTATCTCTGATTCTTCTAAATACTTCCAATACCTATGATAACGCCAGGCACACAGTGTTTGTGGATGAGGCTACTGAATCCAGGACAGGAGGAGAAAGAGAATCAAAATTAAATATAAGATATGGTTCATAACCAAAGGAGTTCCTAAAATAGATTCCAGAGCTAACATGATTTGGGAACAGTTATAAAACAGCCTGACTGCAAGGAAGCTTCTTGTGGACCTGGACTGCCTCTCACAGCTCTTCACGCCACCATGGATGGCACACCCACTTCCAGTAACCGTCTGCCAGCCGAACAAACAAGTGAACGCAAGAGTGGAAACACAGTACAACTTCTTTGGGGCCTACTTCTAAATACCTGAAATATCCGTGTTTACCTCTCATTTTCTAAATCATAAAATGCCCAGATACTGACTGACCACTACGTACCTTCAGGCTATACCCAAAGTTACTACATCACCTTCATGAAAGACAGAGATAAAGGGGCCTCAGCGGGTCACTTCCAACGTTAACCTCCCTCTCACCCCGACCCCAACTCTTACCCTCCCGTCTCCTTTCACTCTCTCACACACAGAACCAAGTAACAAGTTTAAAAATGGCAGGAACCCTTTGTGAATAAACTTTGTTCCTCGGCCAAGATGACAAAGCCAAGCTACACCGCGGAATGCATCCCTCCTCCCACTGATTTGTAACCTGCTCAGGCCCAAGCTGGAACCCGGCCAGCGGACCTCTAGGACATGGCCATCTCCCCACCACCTGCAGGAGGACTGCGACCTCCTCCCCCACAGCTCTGACCCCCACTGACCCCAGCTTTGGGCCATGAAGGGTAGGAGAAGTAGAGCCTCCATTTGGCTTAGAGCCCTTATCAAGGGTCTGGCCTCCTCCCAAGGTTGCTCTGGGGCCTAGGTCCTCATTCCCACCAGACATGTGTGCTCCCCATGCCCCTTCGAGAGAGCCTTCAAATAAGGCTAAGCCCCCAAACCAGGACGTCCCTTCCCCCTTACCTGTCCAAACAGCATCCGCCTCATGAACGTGGACCTCAATATCCACTAATCACTCACCACGCATCAGGCCTGGTGCCGGCCCCATGCGTGTATCACAGCTCAGTCGGTCCTCACCACGGCACTTGGAAGCTGGGATGGCCATCACCTCCACTTTACAGGTTAGGGGCTGAGGAGCCTGTGCAGGGTATGCAGCCAGTACCAGACTCCCAACCACTGTGCTAGGCAAGCTAGTGACATCCTCCTCTTAGGAGACTTCCTCCGAACTCTGTCCTTCCCTGATGAACTCCTCCCCATTTTCATGCTTGACAACTCCAGGGACAAAGGTGGGACCAACCACATTTCCTTAAAAAAAAAAAAAAAAAAAAAAAGGCACGTGAACATGTACCTTTTTCTGTAAGTAGTTTTAAGTTTTTACTATCGACTCATTTAAGTGAGGTGTAATGTATGTATAACTCCTTCTTGTGCACAAACAAGTTTTATGACAAACTGTGCCATTTTATCCCCCCTCGAAGCCTTGTGAAGTATACATAGTTATTCCCATTTTACAGATGGGCAAATGAGAAAAGTGAGGAGAGCTGGCCAAGATCGTCCAGCCAGTAACGGCGAGGCAGAGCAAAAAACTGACCCTAGGTCTTCCCAACGACAAGTCCCGAGTTCTAGGTGCCCATCGCGTGAGCATCAGGACTGACCGCAGGGGCTCTGACTCAGGGAAACTTGAATTTACTGGCTGTGTGACCCAGGGCAAGTTAATTAACCTCCTCTTGTCTCAGTTGCTTCATCCAAAAAACAGTGCTAATAACAACTGCGACATGTGGTTATCCTCAGGATTAAATGAGATAACGTATGCGGAGTGCTCAGCGCAATGGCCAACACATAGCAAACGCTCATTAAATGGCGGGGACTGTCGCCGCACTCCACTGCCCAGGCAGGCCTGCGGTGTCCCCTGGCTTCCCAGGTGGCTGTTACAGCGGAGACCAGATATGCAGCACATGCTTATTAAGACAGGTTGGCTACAAGCAACTTCCTTACACAAGCCAGCACCTCATAAGAGTGTGGCCCAGATTCAAGGGCACAGGTCGCAAGGATAAGCCAGTGTCCTTAATGGCCAAGACCTGCGCCCTCCCGCCGGCCAGGCTGGGACCCAGCCCTGCCATGGTGGCTCTGAACAGCAGTATCTGCCCTGATGGACCTGTTCCGGGACCAGCAAGCAGGCAGACACAGGCTCCCGCCACAGGATCAAACAGTCACTTTCTGGTCCAGACGCCCAGAGCACTCGGCCCTCCCTGGTGAATCCTCTGCACCCTGCCTGCATCTCCATCCTGGGCTCCAGGTCCTGCTCCTGGGATTGGGAGACATGCCTGTCCTTGGTTAGAAGAACAAATAAAAGCACATGGCCTATTTCCAGCAACCTCACTGTTTCTCACTTTAAGATTAAAACAATAAACACCGACATCCAGAGGCTGGAGAGTGAGGGGGAAGCAAGTGGCATCGGAGCTGGGGCACAAGGACTTGCGCAGCACGGGCTGCCGTAACCTGGCAACCTGCACAAGGTGTCAGAGAGAGGAGGCTGCAAATAGACAAGCACCAGGGCTGGAACAGTCAGGGCTGGATGGCGAAGGTCACAACAGGCTGGCCTGGTTCCTCGTGGCGCCGGGGGCCAGGCGGGGCAGGGGAGCAGATAGCATGCCGCCTGCCCACATGGTTTGTTGACTCTCAGCCGTGTGTCCCCAGCACCTCCTAACTGGTCGCCCTGCTAGCTCCAGGCTCTCTCTTCTCCAGTGTAGTCTAGATTCTTCTACCAGGATCTTCCCTGAAATCCTGGACCTGCATGTCCCTCTCCTGTTCTGAAACCTTCCACAGTTCCCCAGTGCCTTGCCGGGGCTTTCTGCTAGCCGTTCCAGGCCCCCTCGCATCTGGTCCCAATCCACCCCTCCAACCTGTTTCCACACTCTCCCATTCTGCAATCTCTGATCCTGCTTAATTGCCCTTCCATAGGCCTCCCTCCTGTATGCCTCCACATATGCTGAGTCTGCCCTTCACCTTGGCCCAAATCCAGAGGTCACTGTTCTCTTAACACGTTTGCTGAATGCCTACCATGTGCCAGGCACTGGGTGGGCTAGGCACTGAGACTACAGGAACACATAAGACATGTCCTGCCCACAGTGAGCTCGTGGTCACAGAGCTAAGCAAACAAGCCCACCACCACTTCACAAACGTGGCGAGTAATCTAGGATTAACAGACATAGAGAGCACTTACCGTGAGCCAGGCTCTATTTTAAGCTCATTTATAGGCTCATTTAATCCTTTCGATATCTCCATGAGGTAGGTGTAATTATTACCAGTCCCATATCATAGATGAGGGAATTGAATCAAAGCAAAGGTCAAGTAAAACTTACTCAAAATCACCCTGCCCCTCGCAGAGAGGCTAGTGTGGGCTCTGAGGCCCAGCAGGGCAGTCAGAGGTGACCAGAGCCACGGGTAGAGCCAAATGCAGGGATGGCCACAGCCATGGCCCCCTCTCTCTACTTCCCAAAGAGATACCTTGGAAACGGGTACTTCCCACATGGAAAAGAGATGCATGGAGGGATAAAACATCACTCAAGGTTGCCCTCCCTCATCCTAGGAAGAAAGCAGAAAGCAGGAAGGGATGTTATGTATGAGCAATAGCCCATGGTCACAGCGTGAGGTGATGAGAAGCCCAAATGCACGGCAAATCCACTCAACATCTACATTTACCCCAGGCCACTAGGTGGGGGAACTTGACCCCAGATCTGCTGGGGGCTCAGTGACTCCAGAGTCCTGCCTCTGGTACAAGCTGGGGAGGGGGATCTCTGGGGTCTGTCGAATGACCTCTTCTTTCAGTGGCCTTGCGTGGCCAGGAAGACTCCATGTGCCCCTGCCAGCCAGGCTGCCTCTGTGCCAGGTAAGCCTTCACCAGCACATGGGAGGGCTGGGGCGGGGGAGGTGGCGCAGCTGTGAGGCACAGGGCTCTGGGGCTGCAGCCGAGACCGGGGTGCCTCCACCTGGTGCTGCCCCTCCTGCCCACTGGGGTTGTGTGAGGGGCTGGGGGTGGGTTTAGCCTCAGGGTCAGGCACGGGTTATGACTGGGGAGGGGGAAAGAGATATGCTGCCCCTTCAGGGCAACCCAGGTGGCCTTTCCTCCTCCTCCTCTTTCACGGCAGAAATCTCACCCTGGGAGTGCCTGTGCCCCATGCAGGCCACCAGAGCAGCCTCCATCCTGCTGCAGTCCCACCCAGGTTGTGGTTCCACCTCTGATCAATCAGCAGGGACCCTCTGCCTCCTCCTCTTCTCCCAGCAACTCTGGAGGGGGCGGGGGCTCTTCCTGAAACTGGCTGGAGTGTCAGCTCCACGAGAACAGGGGACTTCTGTCTGCTTTGTAAACTGCTAAATCCCTGGAGCCTAGAATAGAGCCTGCAGTATAGCAGGCATTCAATAAGTATTACTTGTGGAAGGCATGCATTACCATCCCCCACCTTATAAATAAGAAATATGCATATATATACATACATGCAAATGTGTATATGCAAATATATGATGTGTGCATACACAAATATGCAAATGTCATAACACATAAATTTTTTGAAGCCACCGCTAGGCAGTATTGGGGAGCCCAGTGATTAAAAGAGTTAAGAAATGCAACAGGAACCTGGAGGGGGCAGGATTCACTGGAGGCAAAGAGGCTCCACGGAGGTGACAGAAGCTAAAGGGGGCTCTGAAGAATCCAAAACTTCCAATAAAAATGGAAGGAGCAAAGGCAACCCAAGGGGCAAGGAATGATGTGCAGAAAAGCATGGAAACAGAACCAGTCAGGCTCAGCGACAGGACACCAGCAAATCTCACGTAGCGTGACGGGGAGCCAAGGAGGAGAGCTGCTGGCAGGGACTGAGCACCAAGTGGGCCGGGCCTCGGGGCACCGACCTGTAAAACCAAGGGTCTCAGTCCCTCTCGGCACACGCCTACAGCTAGGACGTAACCTGGGACGTTTGAGCCTCCGCAGCAGAGATCTCTCTCCTGCTGGAGAAGCTGCAGAGCTTTTTCTGCTGGAAGTCATGAGTTGTTTGTTGATTTTTTTCCTGCTTGGCTTGTTTTGACACGAGGAAGAGGCTAATCCTCCTGGCAAACTTGGGTAATACAACAGGGCAGTCCCGTCCCTGAAGCAGCGGGGGCAGCCGGCTCCAACAGGGAGAAACCGGATCTCGGAGTCTGACTGGTCAGCAGCTGACCTCTCTGCTCTGACCTCCGGTGGCTCCTACACATCCCACAGGGGCCATCTTCCCTGAGGAGCACAGGCTCTGGAGGCACACGGGTTCAATTTAGACCTCCACCTGTTACTAGCTGAGTGATTTCAGGAAAGAGACCATGCCTCTCTGTGACTCAGTTTCCTCATCTGTCAAACATAGCAATTGTCCCACAGAGTCACTATAAGGTTTAAATGAGCTAATACATAGAAAACAGAACCACATCTGGGCACAGTAAATTTAGCTATCATTATTATTTTATTGTTTGTACATAAGGCTCCCTAAAACCCATGTCAGGCCAGACTAGGCTGGGTGCTGAGGGAACCTGCTATGGGGCTGGAGTAAGCCGTGGTGCCACAGATAATGCAGGCCAAGCGTGCAGAGATCCGAAAACCTCCTTTAGGGTCCTGGTTTCCCTTTCAGCAACTCAGAGCTGGAGGCAGGTAGGGAGAATACTTCGTGCTTCCCAGCTCTGCCAGGAAAACTCTGGTACTCAGAAAGAGGTAAGGACTCTGGCCTCTCCTGCCTCAAGCCTTCTGCCTTGGCTCCTGCGCTGGGGGCGGGGGGCGGGGGTGGCATCTGACTGGTACCCTGTACAGACGATAGGTGTTGCCCCACACTTGGATCCTTCATTTATATCCTATGGGAATGCTCTAGGCATTTTCCTTGAGATAAATACCTTCCAGGGATCCTGGATTTGGGGGAGTTAGCTGGATATTACCTTTAAAAAGCATTTCTAAATGTTTCCTTGAGATCTGGGGCAACCTTTTGGGTGTACCTAAGAATTTACCAAACTGCATTTTCAGAGGGGGCTCTGTATGAGAGTACAGGCTTTTGCCCGGCCCCAGGGTAGAGCAGTGGCAGCTCAGCGTTTGTGTGGAGCTGCTGAAGAGTGAGATGGCGGCAGACGCGGCATCTACTTTCTCAGTCTTCAGCTCAACATCTCCCCAGGCTCTGTGGAAAGGAAAGCCTTTAGGACTCAGGTTAAGTCTAGCAACAGTTCAGGCTCAAGTCTTACTTTTTAGATCTCGACCTTTTTGTCTTTACATCTGAGCATCTAGTATCAGGCACGGCTGTCAGCTGGAGCTTAGTGAATAGTAGTTACACTGAATGGAGGCTCTGATTCTCCAGTACACAACTCAGAAACAGCTACACTCATACCTGAGCCAGGTGTATCTGTCACATGCAACCAATTCTTTACAACTACCAGTGTCCATGATTAAATCTTCCATTACGTTTACAGGGTAACGGGGTTGCCCTGGGGATTGGTGTCCAGTAATTATAAGTGTGACTGCTAAATTACGCTAGATGTAGTGTTTAGATGTAGATTACTCAAGCTTCCAATGGCCATCTCTTAATTAACTTTAAAAGGGAGGAAAGGATAGAAGTGCCAACCGTATTTCCCACGTTCCTCCACATATCCTCTGCCTCATCGATCCGGCTTCCTTGTTGTCCCCATGCACGTCCCCATTCTTTCCACCAAGCTCTTTTTCTCATTGCTTATCTACTTGGCATGCCCTCCTCTCTCCTCTTTATTGCAGAGAGGCCAACTCCAAGGGCACACTCAAGTTCAAGACTTCCATGAAGCCTAAGAACGGTGTGTGCTTCATGCATCTTTCTCTGCTGCTGCTTCACCTGCCGCTAGTCCTGGTGCCTTTCCTAGTGCCCAGCATTTAATAGCTCTGGCTATTTCACATGTGTTTCCCCCTACCTCATGTTCTGGCCTGTACCTCCACCGCCACGCTACAGAAACTTCGTTCCAAGGCCAACAAGGAGCCGAGTTCATCTTGGCTCCATCACTATTTGCCAGCTCTAACGTTCCTTCCTCAGACCCCATCCTTCTTGACTCGGACGGTGCTCAGCAGCCCCTTCTTAAAACCTCTCTCCTGTTTTAAAGTACCTGGCATTTCTCTGAGACCACCTTGCCTGCATCTTTCATTGCTCTGCTCCCTGTGCTCCTGTGCTGAGCCCAGGCCCCTGCTCCCATCTCGGCCCCGGTGCCCTGGGAGCACCTTCTCACCGCTGGCCTCATCTCTCACCTCACCTTTGGTCCGGAGTCATCTTGGAACACCTGTTGGACAGCCCACCTGGGTAGCCCACTGTCAGTTCACGTTCAACATAACTAAAATTCATTCAGCAATTATTTGTTGAGCACATACTAAGGCCAGGATCTACTCCATTCACTGGTAAGCAGCCCATATAAAAGTTCTTGCCCCAGGTGTCCATCAACAGATGAATGGATAAATGAAATGTGGTATACCCATACAATGGGATATTATTCAGCCTTTAAAAGGAAGGAAATTCTGACACATGCCGTAGCACGGATAAACCTAAAGACATTATGTTAAGTGAAATACGCCAGTCACAAAAAGGCAAATACTGTATGATTCCACTTTATAAGGTGCCTAGAGTAGTAGAAAGTAGATGGGTGTCTGCCAGGGGTTGGGGGGAGGGGGAATAGAGAGTTACTCTTTATCGGGTACAGTTTCAATTTTGCAAGATGAAAAGAATTCTGATGGTGGTGACGGTTGCACAAGAATATGAATGTACTTAATACCAATGAACTGTACACTTAAAAATGGTTATGATGGTAAATCTTATATGTGTTTTCCACAACAAAAAAAAACAGAAAAAAAAAGGTCCTTGCTCTCTGTGTACTTTTCTGTATGTTACGCTTCAATAACAATGCAAAAACCTCTGTCTTCCTGGAACTTACATTCTAGACTTGAGATCCCAATCATCATCCAGCCAGCTTCCTTCCCACTTTCCCATCACTGGAACTGCCATTCGCCCAGGCTCTGTGCTGTAGTCACTTGATTCCTCCTTCTCCCCCCATATCCAAGGACTCTCCATCTTTCTTCTTTAAGGCTTTCACCATGGTCCTTCTTCCTTCCACCTCTTAATTTTTGATGGAAAACATGAGGAAGCAGGAAACACTCTGCAGTGCCTGGTTCCAAGGCTGGCTCTCCCCCTGGCTCTGAGTAATCTCACGCTTAGGCTTTCATGTCCTCGCCCGTTAAATGAAGAGTTTGACAAGACGTTCAGGACAGCTCCTTCTGGCTCCAGCACAGGCTGGTCTCTGGGTCACCCCACCCGGCCCGGCCTGAGGTCTGATGTATTCCTCACAGGCCTTCAGTGGCCTGAGAAGAAAGGCCTCATTCAGGAGGAAATGGCTCCCTGCAATAAATACCTGTCGACCGGGGAAATGGCTCCCTGCAAGCGCTCCTTGGCTCTCTTTCCTGCCTGCCTGAACTTCTACTGCTTGCCACCTTGTGACTCTGGATTACCTGACTTTGGAGCCTGCCAGCCCTGCACTGCTGCTGGGACCTCTTCTGACCCGACGGCCTGTAACTGGGACAGCCTTGCCTGCTGATGCTGGACCCTGTTCTGCTTCCACAAACTGGGCTACCCTGTGGCTGTACAACCAGGATGCTGCGAGCTGGACTCTGCATTCTCCCTGGTCCGTGACCATGGCCCCTACTCATATGCCTGTCTTGGCCCTGGGCCCTCCCTGCAGCGTCCTCTGAATGTACCCCTTCCGCTAAGCAGGGTTTACAACCTGTCTGAGATTGAGTCATTCACTCCACAGATGTCCACTATGATGTCTCCTTGTGACATCATCACGAGATGACACATCAGGATGGAAAACAACCGCTTCTCATACCAACATATCCCACTGCCAGAACAAACTTCCCTACTCAATGAAGACACCATCCAACTCACCACTGTCAAATCCTTTCACTCAACAGGTATTTACTGAGCACTTATTATGTGCCAGGCACTATGCCAGGCATTCTAATAAAACACCGATTTTAGGAACCGCAATTTTCTATGCAATACAATTGATTACAGAGCATGAGTTTTGCAGCCAAAATCCCAGTTATGTGACCTTCAGGAATTACAAAACCTCTCTGAGCCTCAGTTTCCTCACTTGAAAATGGGGCTAATAAGAGAGACAACTGATAAGCATGTATGAGGAATAAGTGAGATTGTCCACGTAAAAGCTTAGAACAGTATATGGAGCACAGCAAGCACTTGGATATGAACAATTTTTATGTGATCTCAAAGGTGCCAACATCTACATACACCGAGAACTTCAAGAGTCCCTGTCCCATTCTACACAGCCAATACCGCAATAGTGCCTTTGTAGACAAGTACTGAAAGAATGCAGCCCCAACTTCAATATCACTGACAAAGAATAGAAGATCCCCATGCAAAGTATTACATATAATCCTACTGCTTTCATGTGGATTAACCTCGGGGATATCACTAAAGGTATGGACATCAAAAGCTATGGAAGGGAGAAAATACGTGCAATGCATATATTCAACAATGTATGAACAGCTTCCTGCAAACCAATACGAAAAAGAGAGGCAATTCAATAGAAAAACGAGTAAAAGACCTGAACAGGCACTTCACAGAAGAGCATACCCAAATGGTCAGCATCGTGGAAGGGCAAATTCAGACCCCGGTACAATATTACTTCATACCCACTAGAATGAGTACAATGAAGAAAGGAGATAATGCCAAATACTGGCAAGGGCATGGAGCAACCAGAACTTTGCTAGTGGAAGTATAACTGGCATCAATGTTTGGCACTATCTGCTAAAACTATGATCTAGCAGTTCCACTCCTAGGTACATACCCAACAGAAACACACACACATAAATTATGCATACATACACTCAGACATATGTGCGTCCGTGCACACATTCATTCACCAAAAGACATATTCGAACATATTCATAGTAGCGCTGTTTGAAACAGCCAAACTCTGCACACAGCCCAAACATGCACCAACCATACAACATATAATAAACTGTGTTCTATTAATAAAACGGAATACTATACAGCCACAAGAATAGGAAACTAAAACGGCACACTGCAAGGATGAACGTCACAGATAAAATGACGAGTGAAAGAGGCCAAATACAAGAGAGAACACACTGTGATTCCATATATATATAAAGCTGAAAAGCAGGCAAAACTCATCTGTAATTTTAGCAGTCAAAATAGTGGTTACCCTCAGAAGCATGGTCAGCAGCTGGAAAGGAGCACAAGGCATATTCTGGAATGGGGTGTGGTACGTTCTGCTCCTTTGCTTGACGTGGGTGCTGGTTACAGGCTGGGGGCGCTTTGTACCGAATACTTAGGATGCGCTCACTTTTCTGTATGTGTGTTACATGTCAATTAAAAATCTCCTTAAAAAACAGCTAATGAGAAAAAAAATTAAGAACAATGGACTTTTATCCAAATGGGTGGTCACCCCAACACCAACAGATTTCAGTGCCTGCCATCTCTGCTCATGAAATCTAAAAGACACATATACATTTCTGATCACTTTCCGAGTGCCTTTTAATAAACGGCAGAAACATTACAGCACTTCAAAGCCATACTAAATAAACACGTTTTCAAAACTCCAAACTAATTTGTCAGGCTTCATGTTCTGAGACTTGAGTCTGAAAATGCATTTGGGTTTTTCAGATGCATATTGAAATATGGAGTAATTTTTATGAGAAACAAGAATTTTTAATGAGACAGAAGTGGTGGAGCCCAGGGCTGATGGAGTGAAGACCAAGACGACTGAGGATTTTGATTTTGAGACTGATTTTTGGAGCTGGGCTCCAAATCAGCAACCCACGGCTTATGTGTCCAGTGGCTGCCAGAGCACTGAGGTAGCTCTGGGCCCAGGAGCCAGGAAGTCCACACAGAAGCCAGAGACTCAAAGCCATGCTCGGGACCTAGAGCAAGATGGTAACTAAGCTGAAAGGACGCTCAGGACTGAGGCCAAAGGAGGCTGGTAGGTGACGATAAGCCACCAAAGAGGTTATGAAGAGAATGAAGTGCACGCCCTGACCCAGTGCAGGAAACGGTGGCTGGGTGTGGGCAGCCCTGGGTACATAAGGAAGTGACCTCAGCCCATCATGGAATAAAAGGATGTGACCCTGGGTGTGCTCAGACCTGCAGCTGGGATGAGCAAGCCGGGCTTACCCGGAGGTTCTTTCTCTACGGGGTGTGACCCTCTAAATATACACACAGTCATCCGTTCAATCCACTTCAAATGTTTACCATCGCTGAACAGGACTTCAGAGGCTTTTGGTTTCGGCTGTCCTGGCTGCTGGATCAGACAGCAATAATCTAAAACATGGTTCCGGAGCCCACAATCATCATCTTAGTCCTTCACATGAGGATAAGGGAAGCAGTGAACGTGAACTCCGAGAACACCAGGATTTATCAGATAATCCATCCCCCAAGTGACTTCTATGAACAAAAGGAGACAGAAAACTCTAAACAAACAAAAAAACAACAACCAAAAGCAGGTAACTCCAACATCACTGGTATTTAGTCCACTAAGTAGCATTACTTTCCTCACCGTTTGGCTTGAGCCCATCCAAAAATATGCTGGTCTCCCTCGAACTCATGGAAACTGAGGGACTGTGTCAGGGGCAGGGGAACAACACTGAGAAGCGACCTGGGGCAAGAATGTCAAATGCACTCAGGAGAGCATCTGTACATCTCCCTGGTTGCTTGGCCTTACCTTGGCTTCTGCCCTTCCCATCTCCTCCGCCACTTCTTCCCCCACATCATACCTTCACTCTCTGGCGTCACAACTAAAGAGTCCAGGCAGTGAAGTCACATGGGAAGAACCTTGAGGCTTGTCCTGAAAGGTAAAAAAGCCAGCGTATTCTAGAATACGCCCACAGCTGCCCTCTCCGCATCCTGTAGAGTGAGCTAAGTCCTCACGTTGGGGGATGTCTCATTTCCCCGTTCTGGCCTTAAGGCAGCCTTGCCAGCTACAGGAGGATGGTGTTGGCAGATGAGCCATCACTGGGCTGCTGAGGTATCTGGCAACAGATTGGATGTTTTATCTGGGAAGCGACATCACGTTCTCCGGGGCAATGAGTATGTGTTTCTTGCATTTAAGAGAACTTTAGCAAGTGGAACTCGGTTCTGCAAGGCAGAGAGCGAAGGAGAGCGATAGAAGAGCGAAGGAAAACAGCTCCAGGATAGACTCCTACCACTCACACGGGACGTCTGCAGGGAACGGCTTCCCTGGTGTGCTTGAAGTTCATCTCAGAGCTCGTGCAAGCGCACCAAGGATACAGCTGCACCAAGCCTCCCAGATGACCACCTGCAGCACGTGGGTGCTTCACGGTGGGATTCTATGGGAAACTGGGCCATTACGCGGTTTAAGCGACTCCCTGGAAACAACCTCCTGAACACGATTGTTAGAGGGCACTGTACATGCTGAGGAGGGAGGCAGACGGGGGCAAAGGGGGAAGGCAATTCTACATAGCTCCTGGTCTCAAGTCATTTCCAATGGAAGCAGGGATCTGGATGATATGACCTCTTAGGGCCATTTGTAAAAGACTGTCCCCCTACACCAGGGTTTTTCAACCTCGGCCCTATCAACGTTTAGGACCGGATAATTCTTTGCTGTGGGAGGGGAGGGCTGCCCTGTACGTTATACAGTATTTCGCTGTATCCCTGGCCTCTGGACGCTGCCAAATGTCCTCTGGAGGCAAGACTGCCCCTGGCTGAGAACCGCCGCCTTATACTAACGAATCATGTCACAAAGACAAGACCCCAGCCCTGGCCAAAGTGTAATGGTCCGCCTTGGAAAGGGCTGAGAAAATGTAGCCTGCTCATTATTTCTCAGGACATTAAGGCAACAGAGGCACCGCCAGGCAAGCTGCCACTGTCAGATCTGAGACGGGGGAGGAGGAGGCCCAGAAGGGGAAGATGTTCTGTCACCAGCAGACCTCCACTCCCCAATTCCGCAAAACCCACGTCCTCCCAGATGTACTCCACAACAGGGCAGAAGACTGAGCCCAGCAAAGAGAGCCCCAAGCGTCAAAGAGCATCAAAGCCCACCCACAGTCACTCCACATCGTGATTCACTCTGGTGTCACGTACTTGACTTAGCTTCTGGGAGGAAGGAACATACATCTCAGTCCCTCGCAACCTTGTTCAACGAACCAGCCCAGCTCTTTCCTTACTTCCACTCAACAACCATGACCGAAAAGTGTCCTAAGATGCCAGATACCCTATGAAAAATTGACCGAAGCTCAGGTCTTGGTCTCCAGGGCCTTGGGAATGAAGGCTGGCAACGCAGACCAAGAGGCCTAGAAGAGCGTGTGGGCCAAGGCCAAGGTACTGGAGTGGAGCTTCCAGACACATGAGGGAGGGAAGGATGGAAGACCAGTCCCAAGTGGGGGTGGGGGTGGACCCAAGTCTCGCAGAGACAGAGCCTGGGATCCTGCAGGATGGCAGACAAGCTGCCGGGCCTTAGAAACGGAAAGATCCCCCCGTGTTAACCACAGACTTGCCCAAGCACAGACTACACTGGCTGCGTTGCCGACTATAAAATCTAGTCCACTTGGGGCTGGGTTTGGCTCACTACAGGCCGGCCACCCACCAGCTAGTTTTGCTAAATTTAGTGCTGTTCCCAGTCACCCAAAGGACTCTGCACTTCGTGTCCATTTCAGGTTCACCCGGGGACAGGCAGAGAGGAGCGAGACTTGTCGAGAAGCGATGTGCCCTCATGTGACCCTCTCCCTTCCCCAATGAACTCAGGGGCCCAGGGGAGCAGAAGGCGTGAGAAACCACGGTCGGAGGTCTCCAGGGCTCTGAAAGCAGTCTCTGACCCAAGGCGGCACTCAGAGGGGGAAGGGGGCACTGATGCCAAGCGACCCATCCTCCCTCTGCCCACTCCAGCCCACCCAGGCTTCACTCTTGGGGAGTCCCAGATACTGTGGGGTGACAGGGGTCCTGCTCCCTCAGACGAGAAGCTGGAGTTACTCCCTATGAAATGGTGGGTGATACAGGCCTGGGGGAAGGCCCCTCTGCCTTGAGTATAAAAATGTATTCAATCAAATACTCACAGGCCCTAAAACTCAGAGGTTAAGACAGTGGTTTCTAAACCCGGCACATTGCAATCACCTGGGAAACTTCAAAACCTACTCATATCAGAGTTCCCCACCCCACCCCCCCCGCCCCCCAGACCGTGATGTAACTGGTCTGCATGTAACGTAATTGGTTGGGGCTTTGGAAATTTTATAAGATTCCCTGGTGATTTCAATGTTCAGACAAGTTTGGGAACCAGCGGGTTAAGAGCATGGCCTCTGCTTTCAGGTTGCCTCAGGTGGACTTCTGACCCAACTTGCTATGTGACCATGGGCAAGTCATTTAGCCTTTCTACGCCTCAGTTTCATCAACTGTAAAATGCACATAATAATATGTAACAGTGATATCAGCATTGCTGGGAAGACTTAACGAGACAATCCACCTAAAGCACACAGAACAGTGGTATGCAGTAAGCGCTCAATAAAAGTCAGGAGTCATTACTGTTGTTATAATGATAAACAGGAGAAAAAAGAGGGAACCTGAGATCTGTCTCTACTTTATTGAAGGAGTACGTTTCTAGGACTGAAACTGGGACTATTTCAAGAAGCGGGAGGGGAGGAAGAGGCTCCAGCAACCTGCACTTAGAGGAAGACCACGCACTCTCCTGGCCTCTGCGCACACTGTTCCACCTTCAACGACCTCCCCTCTCCCCATCCTGCTAAATCCCACCGCTCAGGCCCAGCTCTCACTACCCCATAGCTCTCTCCCTTCCCAGGCCTCCCAAAGAACTTCCCCCCCATGCCTATTACTTTGGAACTTTATAATTTGCTACTGTGAACAGCTACCAGCCAAGTAAGTATGTGTCTGTGGGACAAATGAATGCTTTGCTATGTACTAGTCGGGTCTCCTCAAAAAGACAAGGAGCGATTTGGGGGAGGCCCCAAGTCTCATGTTTCTGTGTGCCCCTATGGCACCCAGCACCATATTGGACACACAGCTCTTGGTTAATAGGCATCTGTGGGATGGAAACACACACCGAGCCAGCAGAGCTAACTGCACGTCGGCAAGGAGCCAGGCTCAGTGCCCAGAAGAAGCAGCACCAGCACCCAAGGCCCATGGAATTCTGGGCTTTCCACTCCATCACTACAAGGACAGACCACCACCCTGTCCCATAGCCAGAGGTGGTAGCCACCCACTCCCAGGGACTGTGTGTGTAAGTGCCAACAGCGAAAGGAGTGTTGGGCAAACAACTCTGCTTCCCTGGGACTCCTGCTGTTCCCAGGCCTCCATGAGTGAGGCCACACGTATGGTCACTCCTCCAAGGAAGCCACCGACCCCCATGATTCCCTCAACCCAACAACAGCCTGGCCAAGCCCAGCTCTGCCCACAGAGAAGTCCAGGGCAGCTGGCCACCCAACAGGCTGTAAGCCTCTTACAGATTAAAGGTCCTAATTTAAACCTCTATTTGAGGTACCACAAGTGGGTCAGCGCTCTGCAGGCCGGTCAGCACAGTTGATGGAAGAAGCAACTACGATCCGAGAAAGGCTCCTCTCCTCTGTGGGAAAGACGGAGCCAGAGAATTACCGAGCTAAGTGGTCATTCTGAGAGGGGAGCTGGCTCACTTCAGCCTACCAGGGATCCACGCCCCCAGACAGTGTGAACTCTTAACCTCCCCACCCAATGCCCCTGAGAAACAGAGAACAACGGGGCAAAGTAATAAGTCAGGATGGCCTTCCTCTCCCTGCCCTTGGTATGGAAATAGCTAATCAAGTCAAGAAGCCAGAGAAGAGGCAAGGGGCTGGAGATGCTGCACTCCAGGGGGTCACACCTGGTGACTTGGGAGGGGAGGCGACCTCTGCTCCCACCCCTGGTGAGGTCTGCCTGGCCTCTCTCCCCAGCTCGCCACAGCAGGAAACACCAGGCACAGGGAAGTGCGGGCAGGAGTGGGTAAGCAGCCACAGACAAACCTCAGATCATGCTGTGACAGCCTGACTCTGCTGCTCTTAAAAAAAAAGTCTCCATAGAGATGGCCTCTGGGGAAGCGGCTGGAACCCATGCTCTACACTTAGAGCAAACAAATCCTTCCAGTGCTTGTTTCTCAAACTTTCTGGACCCTAACCCACAGTAAGAAAGAAAGTTTAGGGGCTTCCCTGGTGGCGCAGTGGTTGAGAATCTGCCTGCCAGTGCAGGGGACACGGGTTCGAGCCCTGGTCTGTAAAGATACCACATGCCGCGGAGCAACTAGGCCCGTGAGCCGCAACGACTGAGCCTGCGCGTCCGGAGCCTGTGCTCTGCAACAAGAGAGGCTGCGACAGTGAGAGGCCCGCGCACCGCGATGAAGAATGGCCCCCGCTCGCCACAACTAGAGAAAGCGCTCGCACAGAAACGAAGACCCAACACAGCCAAAAATAAATAAATAAAATTTAAGGAAAAAAAAAAGTTTACAAGGTGGCCTGGTGGCCTGGTACTTACATACATGTGCACTTGTGTGTATACAGATACATATATCTGTAGATATATATATATGACTGAGACTTTCAGGAAATCATACTCATCTTTACTACATACTATGCAATCTAATATTTTCTGTTACAGTCTTTTTTTTTTTTTTTCCACATTGGTCCCAACCCACTAAATTGATTGATTTCACCACCCATTAAGGTGCCTGGTCTTGCAGTCTGAACACCTCTCTGGGGAAAACAGGAGGGGTTCTTCTTTTCGAAAGACCTTTTAAAACTCAGTCACAGACTAACCTTCCCACAAAGCCAAATCCCATGAGTGGGGGACGTCAGCAGAGGGGTGGAAGAGCCTGCACAGCAACCACCAAGCCCTTCCCCGCCATATGCTTCGGACAATGCTACTCCCAAGACCCCCGAGTCTGTCCCCTGCTACACTCGGGTGCAGGAGCGCAAGGGCTCTCCCCTCCCACTCCAGCGGTGCCTTCCGGTGCTGGCCAGCATCTAACCCGGCCTGGCACAGGGCCAATGTTCAATCAACATTGTCCCCTGGGACAAGGCATGGCCTCACCACCCCGCAACCTCACCCCTCCATGAATGAACTTACCTATGACACACAAAGGCAGAAATGACAACACTGTACTGCCCATACTGGGTTTTTTAACTCTCCAGACAGCCTATCTGTACAGCAGATACACGACAAACTCCTAGAGGACAGAAAGTTTGTTCTTTTAATTTATTTTTTAACTGAAGGTATACAGATACTCTATAGGAATTTTTATGACAACAGAAACAAAAACCATATAATTTAAAAATAAGCCCAGTCTTTCTGCTTTTCCAAGTGGCCCATGAAATCCTGCCACATTCCTCCTCCAAGCAGCCTTCCCTGATGGGTCAGAATTGCTAGTGTTCTCTGAACCCAATACCTCGGTGATATAAAACTCTAATAACTCCCTTCCACTCTCCCTGTTCCCAGAAATGCAACACACTGGCCTCTCTGTGTCTGTAATTACTGCTTGGCTGGGTATCTGAGCTGGGAAACATGTCACAGAAAAAAGCTAGCATAAGCATTCCATATTCTGAATTAGTACGTTTAATTTTCTTTTTTAATCTTAAATTTTTTCTTTTTTTTTTCTTTTTTGCCGCACCATGCAGCGGCATATGGGATCTTAGTTCCCGGACCCGGGATAGAACCCATGCCCCCTGCACTGGAAGCACAGAGTCTTAACCACTGGACCACCAAAGAAGTCCCTGAATTAGTACGTTTTGAAAGTCAATTTTTTTCTATCTTCTCTCAGGTAAATTTTTTCATCCCCTGCTCAGTGGAGCAAACACTGGATCTTTCCGTAACAGTGCACAGAGCCCGCCAACGGCCACCCCCCTCCAATTCTCCACTGCTTCCTTAAGCTCATCAGGGCCACTATTGTGGTTGTCACTTACCAATGACCTTAAAACCCAGAATGCCTACACAGTATATACTCATCTGAGTCAATTCCCAAAGACTCCAGGAAAAACAAGTGTCTTATCCCTGTTTAAAGAGCTCCATAAGCACTGACGGCTCCCCAGCCTATGGCAGGGTTTTATACCTTGGGATCTGTGAGTCCTCTGATGGTATATGTCAAATCATGTGCCGTCATGATTTTATTTTTTTTCTTCAAGCAAGAGACTACAGTTTCCATGCAATTCCTAATGAGAACTGGCACAAAAAGAGGTTAAGAATCACCAAAATCAAATTCTTGGAAAAAGCTGGTCCGGGTGCCCTGCCCTGAGGCTGGCCCTCCCAGAACACAGCCCCTCTCCTGCCACACACACCCACTCAGGGCACATGACCACCTCCTCCCAACAAGACATTTCCTCCTTCGTCCCTGGGGGTGAAGCCCCATTCCTTCAACACCCAGCTATTAACAAATACACATTTACTGAGCACCCGAGAGGGATGGAGTACTGTGCTAGGCTCTGAGGATTCAGCCATGAACAGATGGATGAGATCTCCTTGCTCGTGTTCACCACCTCTCCAATTCCCACTTCTGGCTAATATAACACTTTATCACACTCCATCCGTGTCCCTTTTACGCTTTGTCTTGTATTTAGCATGGGTGTCTGTCTCCCTCATTAAGCATTAACTCCCTGAGGACAGAGACCAGGTCCCATTCACACTGGCACATTCCTTCCTTTCCTGTGCCCACCCCACTCTATCCAGAAACACAGAGGCTTTTCCACAGGAGGCCCTGTACAAATGTGTGGCAAGAAGAGAAGCTGACGGGTTGGCCGGTGGTCTAAGTAGCAAAGACTGGCCCACTGGAGACAAGCCTTGCTCATCGATGCCGGGTCCAGGGCACGCAGGAGATGATCTCTACTGCAGCAGAAAGTAATCAGGGCCTCTGTTCCCAGCCGGAGCTGCAGTTCTCAATCCAGCTGCTCATCTTTTAAATCACACTTCTGGTCACGGCAGTTGGAAAAACAAGTCCACGTGCACATATCCAGCTGACATACCTCCTGGACTGTCAAAATGGAAGGAAAGCGTACTGCACAAGCATTTTCCATATATAGGTGAATAGACGGAAGACATGGCACAACGCTTCAAGGGCATACCACCTCTCTCTCCAAGAAGAGAGCTGGCCCCATTCACAATAGCCCAGGCATGGAAACAACCTAAATGTGCTCAACAGATGAATGGATAATGAAGATGTGGTACATATGTACAATGGAATACTACTCAGCCACAAAAAAGAAGGAAATAATGCCATTTGCAGCCACATGGATGCAACTAGAGATTATCATACTAAGGGAAGTTAAGTCAGAAAGAGAAAGACAAATACCATATAATATTACTTATACATGGAATCTAAAATATGATGCAAATGAACCTATCTATAAAAGAGAAACAGACTCACAGACATAGAGAACAGACTTGTGGTTGCCAATGGGGAAAGGGGGTGTGGGAGGGATGGACTGGGAGTTTGGGACTAGCAGATGCAAACCATTACATATAGAATGGATAAACAACAAGGTCCTCCTGTATAGCACAGGGAACTATATTCAATATCCTGAGATGAACCATAATGGAAAAGAATATAAAAAAGAATGTATGTATAACTGAATCACTTTGCTGTACAGCAGAAATTAACACAACACTGTAAATCAACTATACTTCAATTTAAAAAAAAAAGAAGAAGAAGAAGACAGCTGGCTGCCCTAGCTACCTTGGCCATCTCTTCCAGCAATCCCTGCTATGCTCACCTCCAGAGCAGCTTCTGAGCACAACCACCTACCTCCTAACTCACAACACGCTGGTGCCACCACCTTCGCATCCTGGGTCCAGGTAGGAGACACAAAACGCCAAAGGAGGGACAAGGGCAGCCCAGCTGTCTGCGTACCTGAGTGCGGTTTACACGTGCCCAGACAAGCAACTTTAAGGATATCCTCTTCAATACAATAAATGACTCCTTTGCAATGAGAGGGTGGGATCTGCAAAGCACTGGACCACACTGTCATGATCATCTCATGGTGGAAGACCTGAAAGAGTGGCTCAACTTAAACAGAAATTATATTTCTTTTTAAACTGGAAAACAAGGTTGCAAAATTTGCTGACTTCTTCTGTAATGAGTGCCTATCAGGAGAATGCCGATTAATGACTATTTTTTAAACAAACAAATAAGTATTTAACCTGTCCCTTTAAGGTAAAGTGACATTTTAAAAATGGGTAAGAAAGCCTTTACTTTTTGAAAGAGACTTATGTCACGGAAAGAGCATTTCAAAAACTGGCATTTGGAAATCATTTCCACCATTACATGATGATATTACCAAATTTGACAGAAAGACGTTGTCTCTAAAACCTTGTATCCGTGGACGCCCATAAGACAGGATACACTAACTTGTTTTCAAATCTCTCAATGAAGTGAATGAAATACAGTATTTCAGGGGTCTTAAACCCATTTAAATTGTAAGTTGAAGCCACAATAACATCTTTATAGAGAGGACTCTTTCAAAACACCGTGACATGAACCAGACCTTCAAACTGCCACATTGCAAAATATGACCCATGATATTCTGAAACAATAAAATACACTCAATTGCATGGTTCTTACTAAAAAAGAGTCATTCTTAATAATACGTTTCATTTAATTCCTCAGCAACATCAATCCACCTCTTATATGTGCCAGGCGCTGTTCCATGCTCTGGAAATACAGCAGGGAACACAGACAAAAACCCCTGGCCTCATGGAGCTCACATTCCAGTGGGGAGAGAGAGAAAATCTATGAAGTAACAGAAGTGCACAGTTACGTTAAACGGTGATGGTGCTATGGAGAAAAAAACATTGCAGGGAAGAGACGCAGGAAATGCTAGCAAGCGTGTGTGGGTAGGCAGGACACTGAGAAGGTAGTATCTGAGCACAGACCCAAAGGAAGCGAGAGTCAGCTACGGGTCTCCCTGGGGGAAAGTATTCCAAACAGAGGGAACAGGAGGTGTAAAGGCCCTAACACAGGAAATGCCTGGTTTATCTGAGGAACAGCAAGGAGGCCAGTGTGGCTGGAGCAGAGTGAAGGAAGGGAAGAGTAGTAGGAGGGAAGGACACAGAAGCCAAGTGGGGCCAGACTAGGTAGGCCTGCAATCCCAATAAGGCAGCCACTGGGCACATGAGGCTGCTGAGCACATGAAATGTAGCTGGTCCAAACTGCCACGTGCTATGGGTGTGACGTAGTACAAAAAGAACAACAAAATACACATCAAAAATGAAAACAGTTTTGACATATTGGGTTAGATTATTAAAATTAATTTCACCTACTTCCTTTTCCTCTTAAATTTAGCTACCAGAAATTGTTAAATTACACATGTGGTGGTCCTGTGTAATTCATTATATTTCTATTGGACAGTGTTCATAAGCTGCAGGGTCTTTGCAGACCACTCCAACCATGGCTTTCACTGAGTGCGGAAAGAAGCCACAGCAGGGTTTTGAGCGTGGCAGGCATGATGTGACTTATGTCTCGTGGGATCCTTCTGACTACTGTGAGGACCACAGCCTGTAAGGGGCAAAGGAGAAGCAGGCGAGAGATGATGGTGGCTTGGACCGTGGTGATGGCAGTGGAAGCAGTTCTGACTGGTCATAGTCTACGTATATTTTGCAGGTAGAGTCAACAAGATTTCTTTGATGGACTGAATGAAGGACATAAAAGAGAGAAGTGAAACATGACCATAGGCATTTTGGATGAGCAACGGGAAGGCTGGTATTCTCATAACCAAGATGGGAGACGGAAGGAAGAATATATTTGCATCGAAAAATCAGAAGTTCAGTTTTGGGCGTGTTAAGTATGAAACGTCTATTAACATTCAAGTTGAAATGTTAAGTAGGCAGACAGACACATAGGACTGTACTTCAGGAGCTTGAGCTGGGCTTGAGAAAAATAATTGGGGGTCATCAGCATGTAGATTTTTTTCTAACTTTCCATTATGGAAAATTTCAAACATAAACACAACTAGAGAGAACAGCAGAATAAACCCCCAGGTACCCACCAGCCAGCTTCAACCATTATCAATTCATGGTCAGTCTTGTTTATCTCGCGGGATTACTCTGAAGTGAATTCTAGACAACATCCATACAGGTGGTATGTAAAGTCATGAGTTGGGAGAGGATCACGAAGACAAAGAAGATAGACAGCAGGTGCCCCAGGCCTTCTAACATTCAGAAGTCAGGGAGACGAGATGCTGAGGAGGGATGGCCAATGAGACAGGTGGAAAACCAGAAATATATATCCTGGAAGTCAAGTGAAGAAAGAGCTTCAAGAAAAAGGGTATGACCAGCTGTGCCAATATCGCTGAAGCTACTTCGATGAAGACCAGGGAGGGGCCACTAGACTTAGTAATATGGAGGTCACCGCTGGCCTTGGCAAGAGCGCTGCTGTCCTGAGTGGCTGGGACTAGCCTGACTGGAGGGGTCTGACAGAGGAAGTGAAGGGAGCAAGGACTGGAAACTCTTTGGGGCAGAGAAACGGGCAGCAGCTAGAAGAGGTGAGGTCAAAGAAGGCCTTTTTTAAGATGAGAAAAACAGCAGCATATGGAAATGATCCAGGAGAGAGGGGAGAAATGGTGATGCAAGAAGGAGAGGGAGGTGCTGGAGCGACGTCCTGAATACATCTCAGGGTGAAATTTAGTGCAAACAAGAGGGGCTCCCACAGGACCATAAGTAGTGCAGACAGAAATACAATATATCCAGCCATTTTTAACTTTTTGTGTTTTGTAACGTATATAATGTATTAGCACGGCGATGCTGTATACATACACGCGCGCACACAAACACGCAAGGAAACTTGTTCGAAAGTTTTAACCAACACCGGTGCATAATCAAAATAATTAAAGATTACATAATTAGAAGAAAATAAAAACATAACACCAAACTCTAAACTATGTAGCCTTCAGTAACAGGACATGTATATCATGGCATATTCATATATTCTGTATTATTATCTTAACTATAGAATAAAAGACCTAGGAAAGGTGAAAGAATACTAGTCTTTGTATCTGGGAATATACTCATTTTTATTAACTAAGATTTTCTGTTAAAAGGCTCAGACACTATAATCCAGGAACTGCAATATAGCTGCATTTGAACTGGAAAAATACAAGAAGAATCACAGACCACTCTCAAAATCAAAAGTCACAGTGTCCAAATAAGTCTGATTATTTATTCACAGAGAAATGCAAATCAGTGAAATGCCTTATTAACAAGACAGGCCTGAATTGTACCATTAGATTCTGCTACTGAGGCGGCAGTCACCCAATACCGTACTGCTTGGCAAAAATACAGCAGGTCGAGAAAGCAGGCCTAATTAGGCAGGTAGCCTAATCATTATGGGCCAAAGCCCCAAAGCAACCGGAAGTCCACAAAGACACAGAAACATCCGACCTGCTCAAAGCACATGCCAGCACCATGGCATGCGCTGAGCTCTTTAACAGTTCTGAGCACCTTCCAGATGTTTTTACTCAACCCCTCTACAGTCTGCCAGTTAAGCAAGCTCTCCACGTGATCTCGCCTAGTTATAAAGGCTCAAGCCCAAGAGTGTCACATGGACACACGCAGTCACTTGGTGACACTGCTAGAATCCATGGGCACGGCTATGAAACAGGGACATGCCACAGAAACCACACCTGGCTTCGCCGTCAGTACTGGGGACACCACTTATCAACCACATGAAAGGACAGCATGAGAACATGAATACTGAGCCCTAGGACGTGGCAAACGTGTCAGCACAGAAGTGATGGTCATGGTCACCCGACTTGGCTGGGATGAACATGGGGTGGGGGACAACAAGCAGACCCACAACAGCTCTCCCGTGGTCCGACTGTAAGCTCCTTGAGAGCAGGGCCCAGCCTGTCTTTTCACAGAAGTATGCCCAGTGCCTGGTACAGTGCCTGACACATGGGAGGCTCCCGAGAAGTATTTATTGAAGGAAGGTAAAAACGACTAGTTACGTTAAACCACAAAGATGAGGAATAATGAAGAATGCTCAAAAATCACCAAATGGTTCAACAAAACTCAGGAAAGCTTTCGATGGCAGCTGAGTGGAGACAGAGCAGCGGCAGCTAAGTCAATCTAAAAGGTAGAATTGCAAAGCATCATTCTTTTCAGGATGAACATAACCTTTATGAACAGAGACGTTGAGATCAATCATGAACTAAATGAAACATGGGGATCTTGTTTGGAGGCTGATTCAAACAAAACCAACTCTTTAAAAAAAAAAAATGGCAACAAGCAAGGGAAACGTAACTGAATGGATGATTGGTGACATGAAGAATAACGGTGCTTTTGCAGGGGGTGATACTACTACTGGGATTATGTTTTTTAAAATGTATTACGTTTTTAGCGATTCATCATGAAGTATTTAGGGATGAAATATGATGTCTTGGATCTGCTGTAAAATAATCCAAGAAGGGAGTAAGGAATAAGGTCGATGAATGTACAAATGAAACAAAAGGGGCCATGTGTTGATTACAAGATAAAACTGAAGTTTCTTCTACTCTCTCTACCGTCATAGATATGTGAAAAGTTCCATAGTAAGAATTTTAGAAAGGAGAATAACCATAATCTCAAACTCCACTTAATTTCCTTGTGTCTGCCCCAGTGCGGGGAAATGTGGTATTCTGGGTCATACCTGGACATGGTCATTTCGGAGGAGACCTGCAGGACAGAGCTGACAGTCACTGTCATCACCTTCACCTGGGACTCACCTGCTTCAGCTCTGCTTCCACCCTGGGCCTGAGACGCCTCCAGGCTTCCTCTCATGCTGGTTTCTGCTCTCCCGACTCAATCTTACCTTCCCTGCTACTGGCTGGCTTCTTTCTTCCCCAGCCCCTGGCTTTATCCAGTGATGTGGGGCTGGTTACCCACCTCTTTGTACCAGGTCATTCTCCTCCTTTCTCATTGTCCTAAGGCCAACGGTGTCTCTCATTCCCACACGGTCAACCATTCTACATCCTTTCTCCTTAACAGCACTCGCATAACCAGTCCGTCCAGGTATGTCCATCCTTTGCCCAGATTTGTCACACAGGCTGCCGTGAGCTCCTCTCTTGCTCCACTTACCTCCTCAGATCCCTCCTGCACATTTCCAGGACACGCACCAAACAGGGATGCGTCAGCCAGTTAAACATGTGTGTGCCTGCCATGTGCCGAGCACAGGACCCCACACGGGGCCACAGCGGTGAACACGACACACACAGATGTGCTCACCCGAAGCTTATGATCTAGCACAGGTTCTACTAAAATTGGTTCAACTGCCCATACACCTTCCAGACCACACTGTGAATCCTTTATTTACCTCTGTATCCTCCAAGCTTCACACAATGCCCAACCCAGAAGAGATCCGCAATAAGTCTGTAGTAAATGAATGTTTCTCCAAGTCAGTGTACTTGTCTAAACATTCGTGTAAACCCGTGCAGTCTGGGGTCACCCTAAACTGAAAGGTATTTAGAAAGGATTTCTGATGAAGACCTTTTTACTTTTTTCTTTGATGAGGACAGTCACAGGCCCGGCCTCTGGGGGGAATGTGTGTAGGGGAGGTGAGAAGTAAGGCCCCTAGAGCCAGGCTTACCATTACCAGCTAAAAGCAGCTCTGGGTGTGCTTAGCTTCCGTCTCCTTTGCTATTCGGGGTCGTCTGCTCCCTCCTTTCGCTGCCAGCCTCCTCCCTTCCAGCTGCAATGGGAATAAACCTCAGTTACCAACCCCCTGCCCCCCTCCTGCATGGCTCTGAGCACACAGTTTCCTCTTGCTACTTCCTACCTCAGCCCTGAGCAGAAGTGGCCCAACTGCTCTTCTGCTACTGTTTTATAAAAGCGAGAGCTTGAAATTCATCCTGTTCCTACCCAGGAGTTTCACCGAGACTCCAGCATGAGGCCCGAGTCAAAAAAGGTGGAGACTAGGACACAAGGGGACTCTGTAAGGTTGGCTGCAAGAATCCTGAGTACTGATTCCAGCCTCAAGCCAACGCAGACACACACCCCACAAACCCCAGGCTGCGGGGCCTTATTCCGACAGCGGATGAGTGCCAAGTTCAGGCAGACAAACCAGGCTGGGTTGCAGGCTCTCTCTGCAGATGCATCTCCAGGGCCTTGGAACTAAAGGGCATAGTGAGGCCGGAGGTGACAAGGCAAAGGTATCAAGGGGAAATATGCTGCAGGACTTGGCAGAACCAATGAGCCTCTCCTTCTCCTCACCAGACACTGGGTTTGGGTTGGTCCGTTCTCCTCTGCATAGGCCTGGGAAATGAGAGGGAGGGTGGCTTGTCACACCAAGGCCACAAGCCTTCCCTGATGAGGAATGTAGGTCTCCGGGCTCAAAGAAGTATACGTGTGAGGGACTGCGGGGACAGGCACCCTCCAGGCTTCAGGAAAACAGATGAAAATGAAAGGGGTTTCCCAGATCCAGGATCACTATCTTCGGGCTGACTCTAACAATCTACCATCTCAATTGCCACATCATCCTGTCATAGGATCACAAAGGAAGGCCCAAGGCAGAATCTTCAAGAACCCTAGGAATCTGGCCATAGTAAGCATCCCCAGTGGTGATCCAAGCACTTTTCTGGTGGTCTAGGACAGAGATTAGCAATTTTTTTCCCTGAAGGGCAAGACAGTAAAGACTTTAGCCTTGTAGTCATACAGTCTCTGTTGCAACTACCCAACTATATCAATGTAGCATGAAAGCAGCCATAGACGTAAACAGTGAGCATGTCTGTGTTCCAATAAAACTTTATTTACAAAAGCAGGCATCAGCCCATGGGCTGTAGTTTTCCAACTCCTGGTCACTGGGAAAACCAGCTCTTCTAGCACTCCCAAGCTCCCAAAAGGAACAGGGGCCACCCTCTACTTGGAGGGCTCCCGCCCCCTCTGGAGACAGGGGCCTGCTCTAGGAACCAGGCCTCCATTCCCCCTACTCCCTCCCACAAGACTCCAAAGAAATCTGGGCTGCTGGTTTCAAAAGCCCCACCTGCATCGGAAACCTGAGCAAAAGTGGAAAAAACTTTGGAAATCATATGTGAAGGCTTTAGATCTGGAAGAAACTAGACCCTTAGACTAGACGCTAAGGCCTGGAAAAGGAAGTGACTTGTCCAAGATCAGGTAGTTGGCAAAGGCCTCCTGACTCTGTCCAGGGCTCTTATTCCTCTAGAGTGATGACTGGAAAGGAACCAGAACAAACAGCCTTGCTGGCGGAGGCTAAGGACCTATGGCACATCTCTTTAGCACATCCCAGGGCCTCTCAGTAATTTATAAGTGAATGGTATAGCAAAGGTCAAGGAGAGAGCTTGGAGAGGTAAATGTATATATCTGTCTTTCCAGTACATATCCTCCTGGACATAGCCACTAGCGAGAAGAAAACTTAAACAGAAACCTGAACTTCAGAATGGGGTGTGGTTTGGTAGAGGACGTGGGCGCTCATCAGCAGAAACTGGTCCAGCAGTCTGGGCGGGCCCTGGGGTAATAAACAAGTACAAGGCATACAGCCTCACCCAATTCTAGGCCTATGCCCCAGGCCCTGGGATCTCTCTCTACACTACCTTCTCAACAACCTCATACCTTCAAGGCTTCATAATACAATTTCCTCCAAACCTCTTCCCAGAACTGACTTCCATCGCAAATTTTATTTGCCTGAGCATAAACATTTCCATCAAGACACTCTGCCACTGTCTTGGGCAATATGTCTAAAAGCAAATCAAACATGACTACCCCAAATAAGTATGAACCCTGATTCTTCTATTTCTGTCAGTCATTAAGGCTCAAAACGTCAGCGCCTTCTCTTCGCCATGTTCTGTCCCCAAGCCAAAGGGGCTCTCTGAACTACTTCTTCCTCTGCATTCTCCATTCTCACACGCTCCACCCTAATCCATCACCTCCAGTCTGGAATATTGCCAATCTCCTGCCTGGAGTCCCAGATTCTGGGCTTGTAACAATGCCAGCTGATCTTCCCCCATATACCCATCCTCCTCTCATCTACCATGATCTCTTCAAGGTCAAAGCCCAGTCCTACTTACTTGTGTCTTCCCAGCTCCCAGAACCTTACCTAACATGGTAGGCACCCAAAAAGTGCTGAATGAATGAGTTCTAACTTTCCTCAGGACCCACGGCCACACCAGAAACCTCAGGGCCTTCCTATTTCCTACCACCACTGCAAGCCCAGACTGCCGGGTTCTGCAGGCCTTCCATCATCTCACCCACCCTTCCCACCCCAGGTCTTACCATCCCAGGAACAAGCCTCCACCCAGCTAATCAATGCCTGACCCTCCTCGTGTGCCAGTCATTCCTGTATCCACAGCTCTGCCCACGCTCTGCTCACCCTGCCCTGCAGTGACGTCCATGCCCTTCCCCCTCCATCCAGTCCAACTCCTACGCAACTGCCAATTACTGAGCTCTGGGGGAGACAGGGGATGCAGGAAGGCGGAAGATGACAAAAAATGGGGAAGGGGGGTGCCTGATATGAACACGCTGGGGTCTCTGATCCCTAGAGCCATCACCCTCCCAATAGGTTGCAGACAATTAGAGAAGGAAGAGGCGGGAGGAGGAGCCAGATTTTTCCACTGAAGGAAAGGCATGATTTTCATCACTGCTTCTGTTGCCCTGGCAACCAGGGACAGCCCAGTGGAGAGTACAGTAAAAGAACACCATGTTTATCTTTGCTGTCTGATCCACTTCCCTGTACACCCTTCCCTGACCATCCTCTAGCCCTTAGGCCTGCTCCAAATTTCTTAGAATGCCACCGCCATCCCATCCTTCCAGCCACTCTTGCCCAAAACCTCAAAGGCAGAGTTAATTTCTCACTCTCTTTATCCAACCCTATGTACCATGTATCCTTCCACTGCAACGTTCTGGGGGTCATCTCACCACACCCATTTGCCGCGCCAGGGGACCTCAAGAACAAAAAACTGGCCTCAGAGCACAAGAATGGCATCCACTCCACCAGAAGGTGCACTGGGCAAGAACATGAGGAAGGCTGCCCAGCCAACCCCTCTTTCTCAGCCCCAGACAGCTGGGGTAGAGTGGGCCCCTGCTCTCCCATTTCCCCCTCCTGCAGTCGGAATCAGGAGAAGGAGCCAGGTTGAAGCTGAGGGCGTAGAAGCGTCCACAGATCCTGACTTCCGCACGGACACAGTGTCTGTGTGACCTGAGAGTGGAGACACAGCACTCGCCCTGGGAGATTATATAAGCGTTATATAACATGGTGGCACCAATGAGCACATAGACGCAGTTGTTGAGTGCCAGGGACAGGCCGAGAGAACCAAACCCAAGGGGCCGGAGGTACAGCCCTCTCGCCACCGATGCCAAAGCAATGCCAGCCAGGCCCTGGCTGCCCCAGCCCTGTCTCTACCTGCTCTTTCCACCCCAGAGGACACAGAGGGAGACTTGCCTGGCTCTGCATTCTTCTTCCCACGCCGGGCAGCAGGGAGGGGCCACAGCACCATCACCACCCTGGCCCAAGGCAGCCTCTGTCCAGCTGCCCTTCTCACAGGGGAGCAGCAAGGGGGCCAAGGGCAGGGGAGGGGTGTGGGCCAGCAGCCCCCTGCTCTCTGTCCTTGCACCAGAATGTGTTTGTTTGGGGAACCAGTGCTGCAGCGGCTCCAGGATTGGCTGGGCCAGCCTTGCCTCTGCTCTGTCATTTGCCGTTCCTCTAAAAAACAAAACAAACAGAAAGGGAAAGAAAAAAAAAAATTAAGCACATTTGGCAAATGCCGAATCCCACATTTTGGTCTATGGCTACAAACAAAGCTGGAAGGAGGGGGTCCTAAGGACATCACCCTCTTTCCCTACCGCTCCCACCTCCCACCGTATCTTGTCCAACCCAGCACCTATGAACTTAGTCTGCAGGCCTGGAGACTCCCTTTCACCTCCGGACACCGACCCTCCACCCCCAAGACCTTCTCCCAGCCCCTATCTCTGCAACTGTCTCTGCTGCTGAAGCTTCTGCAATTCGACGGCAGCCCCCACCCCCAACCTCTGCAGAGCGCTCAATGCAAGCGGCTCCCAGATATGCACGAGAGAGCCAGGCGGCAGGCCTGGGGCAGTTCAACAAACTCCCCCACCCGCACCTCCACACCCACTTTATTAATTTTGGGTGGGGGGGGGACTGAACAGAGACATTGCCCAGTGGCATCTCCGGCTGCGCCTGCCTCGCCCGAGCTAAGCCTCTGGCCTTCCCGCCTCCTCCTCCACGCGCACCTCCGCGCCCCCTGAAGAAGGGGGGAGAAAGAAATAGGCATTAATATCACGAGCCTCCGCGCACCATCGCTCGCCCCCTCAACCACCTGTCTCTGCGCTCTCCTCCCCCACTGCCTTCCTCAACTCCGGGCACCCCCTCTGCAGCAGAGGGGCACCACGCCCACTGCGGAGCTGTGAAACGGAAGGTGAGGAGCGGGCAGGGGCTCCTGGGCCGGGCCCAGGGGGCTGCTAATCCACCTCCCCCGCCCTGCTGGCCCCGGCCCCAGAGCCCAGGGACCGGCCCGGGCTGCTCCCGGCCCGGATCCGCTCCCACCCACGCGGCGAGGGCAGCTGCGCGGGAAGGCCGCGCCGCAGCGGGGGTGGGGGACGACCCGAGCCCGGCGGGCCCGGGGCATCGTCCCCAGGGGGCCCACCCCTGCCCGGGGCTCTCGGAGACTTCCCGCAGGCCCGGCCGCGGCGCCCCCCACCACACACACACACACCCGCCCGGGGCCCCGCTCTTACCTCCGGCGTCCGCATCCCTCCCAGGGGACCGCACAACCTCCTCGGCGCCCCCTGAGCGCCCCACGGGAGGCGCGAGATGCGCAGCCGCTGCTGACTCCGGCTCTGCCGTGGCCGCTTCCCGGGTGTGTGAGCTCAGCCCGCCCGCGCGCCCGCGCTTCCCACGCTCGGCGCCCGGCGCCGCGCCACCCAGCGGCCGCGGCCGGCACCGCACGCTGACGTCCGGGAAGATCTGCCGCAGCACCGCCGACTGGTTTGGAAATTCCCAGAATTTGACCGTGGGTTTGCAGTGGGGCGGAGGACCCCGCAGGCCGTTCTGACCTCCGGCCTTAGGGCGGAAAGGCTCCCACCCACCCCATCTCTGAGGGAGATTCCAGAGTCTTTGCATAAGTCCCTGAGTTTCCCCTCTGCTTCTCTGACCTTGCCTCCCTTATTTCTCTCAGGGCAGTGGAGACTGGTGAGGGTGGTGACTACTCATAAAATGGAGGTGGTGGGATCAAGGGTGGGCAAAGGGAGGGAAGCCCTGTGAGCTAGCTAGCATTTCAAGGTCTCCTTGGGCCTGTCTAGAGATCCGAGGTGTGTGCACCGGACAGTTCTTGAAAGAAATAAAAAAATAAAATAAACGACAGATGCCTCAACCCACCTGTAAATTCTAATTCGGGAGATTTGGAGTACTGTTTTTTAACATTTTCTCGGCCCTAGATCCTTCAGAGAATTGAAAGAGAGCTGGGCCCCTCTCCAGAAAAGTGCACATTCATGCATAAACATAATTTTGCACGGTCAGGGAATTCTCAGACTTCTCAAAGCTCCATGGACCCCAGCTTAAGGAATCCCTCTCTGCCGTACCCAAGATAGCAAGAGATGGAGCTGGTGATTCCCTGTGCCCGCTGCCATCTTTGCTCATGCTGTTTCTTCCTTCAGGAATACCTACTCCTACCACAGTCCCACATTTATGCCTATAGAAGTTCCACATCTCCTTTAAGACCAGCTTGAATACCACTTCCTCCCTGGTTTTCCCATTCAGAAATGACCTTGGTCTTCTGGGAGCATGTTCTTTATGCCATTTATGGCTATTAACACTATTCATGTGGACCTGTAGTTATTTTTGTGGTTGGTTGTCCTATCGCTGCTTCTAGATTATAAACTCTTTTAAGAAGAGTTTCTGCTCTGCAACTACGAAGCTGAGGTGGCTTACATGGTATGCCCTTGACAAATAGCTCTTAAATAATCAAAGGGAAGCTGGGATGAGGGAACAGGAGGCCCACTGGAGACCCAGGAAGATGAATGCCCTTGCTCCAGAGGAACCAGATGCCCCTCATACTAGATGTTTCACCATCAACACACATCCGCACCTTGGCACCTGGCAAGCAGAATTCTCAAGTTGGCAGGATCTTTTCATCCATTTCTTCTCCTCTGGGCAAGGCAAACATAATTTAGAGGTCCCTAGGTGAAATTGGGTTACAAGCTCATACAGGATACCCCTGACAAATAGCAGACATTCTACCCCAAGTGTCCCCTTGTTGAATAAGGGACATCACCACTCACCAGTTGCACATGCCAGAAACAAGCTAGCGTCATCCTTGACTCCTCCCCCCTCCCTTCCTTTCCTCCATACACATTCCCCATCCATCATCATGACCTAAATTTATTTCAGAGATTGCCCTTCTCTCCATCCCCATGGCCCCATCCCAAGCTCAGACCACCATTATTTCTTGCTTGAATTTCTGCATCTGTCTCCATCCTAGCTGGCCTACCTGCCTCCAGTCTCACCAGGCTCTGATCCAGTCTCCACATCCCAGCCAGAAGGATCTTCCAAAAATATCAACCACTTCTCTGCTGAAAATGTGTAGGCAGCTCTGCTTTTACTAAGAATGAGGTCCCAACTCCTTCACCCAGTTCTCTCAGCCTCCAAGCTCTGGCCCTCAGCTAACCCTCTGGCCTCCTCTCTTGCCCCTTCGCTCTCACCCTTTGTGCTTCACTTGTACCAAACAACAAGCTCTTTCCCGCTATGAGGTGAGAACCCCCTTCCCTGATTTGTGAGGCTATGCCCTACTCATTCTTCTGGTTTCCCTTCTGTCTCTGTCTCCGCGTATGTCACCTTGCCCTTCCCCAGCTGTAACATTCATCACGGAGATTGTTCCTCACTTAGATGATGTCCACTTACCCCGCCACAATAGGAGCGCTGCAGTAGTATCCTCAATGCCGGGCACGATACCTGATAGGAACACAAATGTTTACTGCTTACGAGAGGAATGAAAGCTTTGAACATGACCCACACAGGGACTCTGGGACAGATACTGTGGTGCTGCAGGGTCTGAAGGTCAGATGTGCTGGGGCCAGGCCCACTGCTTTTGAATAATAGCACCACTCACTGTTCTGTAGTGAATTCCAATCTTTCTGGGTCTTCGATTTCCTCAACTGAAAAATGGGGATAATAATACTCAGGGTGCTCTGAGGGTTGCCAGAGGTATATGTGGAAGCACGTTGTAATTTTGAAGTTCTCTCTATATAATAATAGTATTGTATTAACTTCGCTTAATCCCCACAGTAACATTTTGAGGAAGGTGGCTGACATTTCCCATCTTGCATATGAGGAAACTGAAGGTGGACAATGGAAGTAATTTGCCTAAGGTCACCTAGCTAGTTACCGGGGAACAGAAGCTTGTCACTGGGTTCCAAGCCCAGGCTCTCTCCATCACATTACCACTGCCCCTCCATTCCATCCCCAAGTGGGAATGTTTGTACATGTTGACATACAGAGGCTCATGCAGCTAACAAATGTCACCACTTACTATTTCTAAAGGGTTTTTTTTGGGGGGGGGCTAGCGGGGGGGTTGGAATGTGATGGGTTGTTGGTAGAAAGTAGATTATATAACAACAGGTGTCCAGCAGGGGAATTGGGTTCACGAGCAGTTGACCTTGGAGCTGACCCTATACTCCCCATCTCTGCCCCTTCTCTCACCGTAGAAGGGTGGCCTCAACAGACACTTCCCTTTTACCACATAGTCGGACCCCTGCAGGCCCCATAGTTCCCAGAAGCTGGAGATCTTCTCTTGCCTCCATATTTCCAATTCTGTCTGTCAGCATATATTTACTGAGCTCATTTAAGTGTTTTGTCACTACCTGTGGAGTCCTAGACAAATGATTTACCCTCTCTGAGCCACGGTTTCCCTATTTTGTAAAATGGGATTGCTAGTGGTCTGTCACACGGCTGTTGTGAGGGTTGTATTAACAAGGTAACCTAACCGCTGCTGGTGGTCTGATGCTGGTGAAGACTCTGTGTCTGCTCGTCTTCATTCGAGTGCACCAGAGTGTGTATTTGGTAACCAGGGTGGGGAGGACAGAGGCCAGCGGAGGGGCTGGAAAAGAGAGGAAAGCAGTATGAAGGCCACAGTCCTCCCAGGAGCACGGAGAGAGCTGTGGGGCCCGGAGTGTATTTGAACTGCTCAAGAATGACTTGTGAGTTTCATGGCCCTATGAATTTGCATGACACAGTCAGCCACAGCGATGAGAGGCTTTCCCCAGCTCTTGGTGGGCAGGAGGCAAGGACCACTGAAAGCCAGAATAGAAGGAGAAGAGCAGAGCAGCCATTCTTTGGTGACCACAGCTGTGAAGGCTCGTATGAGGCTCCTTTTGTGGGAATTCCCAGAAATAACTCGAGTGCACTCTAAGAATGTCGACGAAATCACCAAACACGATATTACAGACGTAAAGAATGGAGGTGGTGCCTGGCACATAGTAGGGACTCCATGTGTGTTAGTTCCCTAAGAAGTACACACGTCAGCATCAGGGCTTAGTCCCCGTGCTCCAGTCTTCTGATAACGCAGTGTCTGCACTGAGCATGTTTGTTTCTCACTGTATCCAGTGCCCCAGGGAACACGCAGTGCATCTGCCCTTCACATATCCGTGTGTGTGGTTATGGGGGTTTTTCTCTTTAAAGATTAAATCATATTTTTCCCCTTTCTGTTCAACAAAGACAACAGCCTTTGGGTTTTTGATAAACGTTCCCTTCCTACTAGCAGGTAGATTTGCCCCGGGCACTAAGCGTTGTGCTTTTAAAACACACACATGCCCAGCTATTTGAATCTGCTCTGCACTTCAGTCTTTCTTCTCTTATCTCCTGCCCCCCAGGGGCTTGAGTTTTCTCTGCCTTGCAGGCTGATAACATGTGGAAGGAGGAGAACAGTTTTAATTAACAGACTAATTAAGTGGTATAAGCCTTTAAATGCTGATTATAGGAAAGTCGTTCCCCACCCCCCCAAGTGATTGATTTATTTATTGCCCTTGTGCTGCATTATGGCAAAATAGTCAGCTTCTAATTATCTATCGGTTAGTTCAACAGGTCTTTTCCTTCTCTCCCTTTTTGTGTCTCCCCTTGCTAATGGTGGGCACAGGTAGAACGGGAGACCTCAAACCAGGTGATGAGCAGCTCTGAACAGATGTAAGTGTTGGCATGCTAGTGCCACCCCCATCTTGACAGTGCAAGCTAGAATGGGAATGGGAGGTAGGAGGAAAAAGAAGGCAAGAAAATCCTAGCCATACTTGTAGGTTTACCTCCCCATGACCCCTCCCTCATGACCCCTCCCCCTCATAGGCCATAACTCACACACCTGTCAGTTGCATTCAAAAACAGTGCAGTATGGATTTTTTAGAGAATGTTCTGAAATCTGACTGCCTGGTTTCAAACCTTGGCTCTCCCACTGGCTAGCTATGTGGTCTAGGCAAGTCGCTTAACCTCACTGTGCCTCAGCCTCCTCGTTTATAAAGTGGGAAGATAATCGTTCCTCCCTAGGATTGTCACAAGGATTAAATGAAACAAGCCGGGTAAAGCACTTAGCCCACTACCTGGCACACGCTAAGCCCGCATACGTGAAATATGATCATCACTCCTACTGCCTGAAATTATTCAAATTACCTGCTACATAGAAGGAATGTGATCAATGTTTGTAGAATAAATGAATGACTATATCATAATTTTCAAATAGATTGTGAGTCCTTGAAGTTCAAAAGGGTGAAGAAAAGAGGAAATTGTCCATTAAACCGTAATAAGAAGCTACCTTTAGTTTAGAGTGCTGATCACAGCTTGGGCTCTGAGCTAATTGCTTTCTGTACATTCTCTCATTTAATCCTTATGTAGGGCTTCCCTGGTGGTGCAGTGGTTGAGAGTCCACCTGCCGATGCAGGGGACACGGGTTCTTGCCCCGGTCCGGGAAGATCACACGTGCCGCGGAGCGGCTGGGCCCGTGAACCATGGCCGCTGAGCCTGCGCGTCCGGAGCCTGTGCTCCGCGACGGGAGAGGCCACAGCAGTGAGAGGCCCACGTACCGCGGGAAAAAAAAGAAAAAAAAAATCCTTATGTAACCTGATTTTTACCAGCCTTCTTAGAACATGTTTTCCTTAAACAGCCCAAGTCCCCGTACCAAATTCTGTGGGATGTCCCTGTTCCCCGCAAGGATTCTTGGGGGATGGGCTGACATTTTCATGTTCCCTTTTTCTTATGAATTCCTGCTCCAGCTGAATTCAAGGTCATTTTCCTGCCTCGTGATAGTGCATCCTCTCGTCCTATTATTCTCACAGCAAGTTAAACTCTTTCCTTCCTTCTGTCCTTAAAGGTCCCAGAACACAGGGTCATTTTGTGTGGAAGACTTTTACTGCAGGTCAGAGGCACGATAGGACAGTTGTAGCACCATTTAGAGCAAGCAATAGCTGGGAATCACCACTGTAAAGCTCCTCAACTGCCCCGCCCTCCCTGTTGCCCCGCCCTCCGTCCTGGCTGTTTTGCTACCCAGAACCCTGCCTGCAGCCATTTTTCCTTCCTGAGAGTATTCTCCTCCATTTCTGTACCGTTCCCCACCTTCCCCTGAAAATGTCAGCTTTCTATAACTTTATCACACGAAGAAATTTAGCTCTTTGTGAACAAATGTCTCCAATCTGGGCTATTCTCAATCTGGGGTCAAAGGAGGAGCTAAGGAGATGGGTGTGTATAGAGTTGCTCAGCTGGTTTTCTCAGCCGCAAAAGTTTATCCCAGTGTTCTCCCCAGCAAATGAGCCGAGCGCCTCTGAGGTGAATCCTGCCTCACTTAGAATGAAGAAATACGGCAGTAATATTTTTACATAAAAATTGTTTCTTCCTGTTAAACTTGTGGTCATGCTATGAGGTAGATATGACTAAACCCCTTTTTTTTTTCCAGATAAGGAGCCTAGGAATGAAAGAGGTTTAAAAAAAAAAAAAAAAACCACTCAAAGTCACATACCTGGTATCAGGGCTGGACTCCCAGGTCAGGCCTATCTGATTCTAAAGCCAGGAGGTGGACCACGACACCATGTGGTCACTTAATGTAGCTCAAGCAGGTCTTGAAGTGGTTCTACTCCTAGGGCAAAGCTTTCTCAGGAAATCTTTCTGTGAGGGAGGCCGTGTGTGTCATGGGAAGGTGAATTGATTGACTGGAGGCCAAAGACATGAAAACAGATTTAGAGCTAGAAATAGCTACCTATCTATAGGTTCATGTATGAGACCCAGGAGGAGTTGTTGCTATTAATCACCGCTGAATGATTACTATGATTGCTTCAATTTGTTGATGCTGCATTTGCTGAATTTTGCTGTGCTTTATTCAACCTTGGGTAGGGGCTCTCACTCCAGGAAGATAAAGAAGATTTTCTTCTGCTTGTGGAGTGCTGACTCCATATGTAAAACATCACGTTGGTAGCCCATTCTTGTCTGAGAAGTCTGGCCAGTAGCTGAGGCTCTTACAAAGAGTTCAATAAATAGCTTTGAAATGAATGCAAGAATGGCTCTTCACTAACTTTAATTTGTCAGTTCTCTTCCCAAGGCAGGAGGGGTGAGTCAGGCAGAACCAGAGGAAGGAGCATCAATCCCAGCTGGGCAGCGGGCTGAGACACCAAAATTGTAATGTTGCAAGAACATCGCTGGAAGTGGGGTGAGGTTACAAAATGGATTTATCGGAACTCTTCCCAGAAAGAGTAATGAATGTAGTTAGAATTCTCTAACAAGCCACTGCAGGCGGGGGCGTACAGATTTTACCACGTAGCAGCAATGTGACCCTGGCTTTCTCATCCCCAAAGTGGGGATTTGGTGTTTATCACAAGGGATTTTCCCCCCAATTAAGTGTGATAATGGAAAAATTCTAGCTTTTATCCTCACTTATTCTTCAGTCTATTATAATCTGGTTTCTACCCTCCCACACTCCACTGATTGCTTTCACCAAGGTTACCAATCACCCCTTTGTTGAAAATTCCATTTCTCTACCACTTGGTAGCATTTGACACTGTATAACAGACCTTCCTCCGTGAACTATTCTCTTCCCCGGTTCCTTATGATGCCAGTCTCAAAGTTTTCATGTCTCCTTGACCACCCTTCTAAGTCTCCATTTGAGACATCTGTATCAGTTATCTGTTGCTACGTAACAAATTACCTCTAAATTTAGCAGCATAAAATAGCATTGATTATCTTACATAGCTTCTTAGGGTCAGGAATTTGGGAGCACTTTTGCTGAGTTGTTCTGGCTCAAGATTTCTCATGAGATTGCAGTCTCATTCATTCATTCTTTCATTCATGAAGATTCTCTCCCAAGCTCTTCCAAGCTCCCTCGCATGGCTATGGGCAGGAAGTTTCAGTTCTTCACGCATGGACCTCTGCGCAGGGTTGCCCGTGACATGGAGATGGCTTCCCCAGAGTGAGTGATCCAAGAAGAATAAGCACACGTGGCCAAGATCTCAGGCTTGCCATACCATCACTTGTCACACAGACCAATACTAGTCCAATGTCGGGGAGGACCACACACCAGCATGAAGCTGAGGAGGCAGCACTGGGGGCCATCCTGGAGGCTGTCTACCATGGTAGCCCTCTTGGCTGACTCTAAAAAGTCAGTGCTCCCCAGGGTTCTATCCTCACACCCCCCTCTTCTCAGTCTCCACACACACCCTTGACACCATGGTGCTCTCCTTCAAGTACTATCTAGATTTTAAAGTCACCCAAGTCTGCATCTCTAGCCAAGTTCCCTCTCAGAAACTTCAGCTTGTACACTACCTATTGGATCCCAAAGGCACTGCTGAGCCCACAGATCCATACTGAACTCATCCTCGCCCCATGAGCCTGTTTCTCCTCCCGTGTTTCCATCTTGAGGATGGCAACGTGGTCCACTCTGTTGCCAAAAGAGAAACAGAAAATCTTTCTTCACTGCCCTTTTCCCTATCTCTCATATCCAATTGCTGCATTCTTTGTTTTTCATTATTTTCCCCATCTTTTGGCTTCGAAAAATGTCAACCCTCTAGAAAATTTAAGAGTAAAATGATCCCCTATTTACTAGATTACTTCATATAGGTTCACAATTGCTAATATTTCATGCCACATTTGCTTTCTCTCCCCTCCTCCTCTCTCCATAGATATATATTTTTTCATAATAATACAAAGATGCTATTTACCCTATCACTCTTATTCTCTCACAGATGTACTGTGTGTGTGTGTGTGTGTGTGTGAAAGTTTCCATGTAAATATAGTGGATTTGAAAGTAAGTTGCAGGGAAAAGAATCTGAAAAAGAGTGTATATATGTATATGTATAACTGAATCACTTTGCTGTACACCTGAAACTAACACATCTTTATAAATCAACTATATGCCAATAAAAATTAAAAATTAAACTAAAGAAAGAAAAGTGTAGATAATAAAAGAAAGTTGCAGATATTATGACACTTCATCCCTAAAGAGTTCTGCATGCATCTCCTAAGAATAAGGACATTCATTTCCCTACATAACCACGATGCCAATATTACACCTAAGATTACATCCTCCCATTCTGTCTCCAGTTTAGCCACTTTCCTTCAGGCCACATGTTTCCCTTATCTTCACTAGTACAGTCACCTCCTAACTAGTTCCTCCTTTGATCCATGCCCCATACTTCTGCCAAAGTGAGCTTTCTAAAATACAAATCTGATTGAGTCACTTCCCTTCTTCAGACTTGTCAATAGTTCCACATTACCTTCAAAATAAAGAATAGACCTCACATGGCATATAGAGTTTTCATCATCTAGATTCATTTAGAGCAGTACTGCCCAGTAGAAATATGAGTTACATAAGTAACTTTAAATTTACATTTTAAAAGTAGCCACATTTTAAAAAGTTAAAAAAAAAAGGTGAAATGAATTTTAAAAATGCATTTGATTTAATCCAATATATTCAAAATCTTATCATAGCAACATAAACCCAATATAAAAAGTTATTGATGAGATGTCTTACTTTAAGAGTTAAAGTGAAATGTATTCCTACAAAAATAACAAGATTATATTTAACAAAAAAAACTATATTGTTCCAGTCTTAAAATATGAATTAATTAAAATTAAATAAAGTGGGAAGTTCTGTTCCTCATTCACACTGGCCACATCTCAAGTGCTCAGTAACCACATAGGCTAGTGGCTCCTGAAAGAGTGAATTCTAAAGCAGCAGTGTCGTCCAGGATCTCCTGGGGGTCCCCAAGACATTCCCGAGGGGTAACTAAGGTCAAATTTATTTTCATAATAATATTAAATGTTATTTGCCCTCTTTCACTTTCATTCTCCCGCAAGTGTAGTACAGTGGAGTGTTCCAGAGGCCACAAGACATGTAATATGACAACAGATTGAATAAAGAAACATATGAGAGTATCAGCAGTTTTCTATTAAGCCACTCAACGCTAATTATTCTGTCATCTGTCCCTCCACACCCACCAAGTGTAAAGGCTTGACAGAGGGACTGTGTCTTATCCCAGGCCTTGCATAGTACCTGGCTTAAAATAAGCACTCAAAAAATTTTTGTTGAATAAATGAATAAATCAATGAATAAATGGAAACTCTGCAGTGGCCCTCTCTCTTCTAATGAATAAATCTAAACTCTGTGGTCTGGCATTAAACACTTTACACAAACAGTGATACATATCTTTCTGGTACCCAGCTTCCCTCCATATATCCTACTTTTCTGCCACACTGGAAAACACAGTGTTTTGAAAGTACTTTTTACATATCTGTATCCCTATCTCCACATAACACATATGTATGTACTTCTGTCAGCCTCAAATATCCTCACCCATTTTTGCCATCAAATTCTTATCCATGTTTACAACCCCACTCAGATATCACCTCTCCATGACCCAGCCCCTGATCTCCCCCACTAGAAGGGGTCCTGCCCACCTCTGGATGTTAGGCACCTCATTTAGTCTCTTCTTGTGTTCTCACTTTCTGCCTTGCATTCATTTTTGTTGGTTTGAATGCACTTGTAGTATTCTCTCCAAGATTCAAAAATCTGTGGGGTTGGGACTTCCCTGGCAATCCAGTGATTAAGACTTTCCTCTTCCACTGAGGTGTGGGTTTGATCCCTGGTGGGGAACTAGGATCTCGCGTGCGGCACAGCCAAAAAAAAAAAAAAAAATCTGTGGGTTCAAGTGAACTCATATTTTGTACGTCTTTGCCTCTGCCACTGAGCCCCGAGCACAGTCCCCTGTTACTCTCTGAGTTTCCATTTCTTTTTCTGAGATCATGGTACCTACTTCATAGGATTTAATTTAATTTTTGATACAGCATCTCAGTCTTGGTACAGTCAGTACTCAGTAAGGGTTAGCCATGATAATGATGATGAAGATTTGAAACAATAAATGATGGAGCAAGTCCTATTGGCTCTACCTTGAAACATCTTTTGAATTCCACTTCATCTCCCCACTTCCACTATTATCGCCCTGCTCCCAGCCATGACCATTCCTCTTGATACCATCACTATAGTCTACTTGGTCTCCCTGCTTCCCCTCTCTTGCCTGTCTACCTCTATTCTCTACTTAGCAGCCAGCACAATCCCTTTAAAATATAAATCAGATCATGTTACCTCTCTGCTCAAAATCCTCCAATGGTTTTCCCCATCTGCTAATAAAGCCCAAACTCCTGAGGCCTCAAAGGCCTGATGCGATCTGGCCTGTCACCACTCTTCCCCTCACTCCCTCTGACACAGCCTCAGCCGTCTTCTCATCCTCCTTCACCTAGAGCTTCTTGCACTTGCCGGAGTTTGCATCACAGGCACCTGCACTTGCCCTTCCCTCTGCATGGCCTGATCTCTCCCCCACTTCATTCTAATGAACTGTGTTTTCAATTCTTACCTCCTGGAGGGTAACAACCACATGTAGATATCAACCGTTACTCTCAATCTATTTTATACTTTCCATAGCTCTTAATACAACCTGAAAGCACATGGATAGATTTGCTTAGATAAATGTGTTTGTCTCTCCTGCACTGGAATTGTAAGGTCCCTGAGGATTTGTTCACTGCTCTGTCCCCAGACTCTAGAATGGTATCTGGCACGTGGTAAGTGTTCAGAAGACTTGCTGAATGACTGAATGCTGGCTGTGGGCTTCTTGGGTGAGGGCTGTAGGAATTAGAAGCAGCATCCCGTTGCATTAAATTGCTCAACTGCTACTGGGTTTACGTGAAGAGGAAAGGCAGGATTGTTCCACTTAGAGGAGTTGATGGGGGAGGGGGTGGGGGCCGACCTTTCACAGACAGGAACACAGTGGCAAACCCCACGGAAGTGGAATTTCCTAACCAAAAGACACTTGCTTGTTTGGTCTGTTTTCTGTAACTTTTGCTAAATACTTTATACATTTTTAATGCTAAAAAGCTGTGTAAAAAGCTGTGTCTCCTCTAGCATTCCTCACCCCGGTATGAATGTGTTTACTCCACATAGCATATCCTTCCATCCTCTGGCTGCCTAGGTCAGGAAATAAAATCGATGTACTATAATTTATAAGTAACACTGTTGAAACTCTGATCCCTATGGAGGCTGTAATCTGCCCTTCCCACCCTGTCCCCACTCTCAGCCCACCCCCGTAGTAGCATTTGTGTGTATTCGTGCCGGAAAATTAAATGTTTCAAAGGTTTAAATTTTAAAGGTGTTTGCTATATATAACTGTTCTGCATTATTATAAAGCATTTTCAGCAAAAAAAAAAAAAAAAAAGGGCCACTCCATCACCGACCTTTTTATCCAGGCTTAGGGGATCCTCCTCTTTATCCATTAAATGAAAATCTAGCAGAAGATACGTCTAGGTATGCTTTTCCATAATGAACTACTTAAGAGTCCAGGGTCAATTCTCCAGAGCTGACTTCAGGTACAGCAGAGTGAACTAAGGTCCCGGGACCTGCTTGGCTGCCCAGGCCAGGGAGGGCACCCATTGATGAAATGCTCCACAGGTGAAGCCCCAGACCTATCCTGACACTGTCCTCTCCAGCTTCAGGACATCCAACTGGAGGAACCCTGAGGTCCCAGCAGAAGAGTGCAAAAAGCTTCGGATCAGGACACCTGAATTCTGCATGATTTGGGCCAGCTACAGCCCCTCTCAGGGCCTTAGTTTGTCTTTAACTGTACCATAGGGAGTCTAGTTGAAAGTATCTTTCAAGTCTCTTCCAGCAGTGACCGTGTATATTTAAATGAGCTTCAGGTGTGGGGCTGCTTAAGGGCAGGGCAGTAGTGGTGAGAAACCCAACATGGAGGCAGTTGAACTGAAGCTGAGCGGTAGGACCCCAGCATGGCCAGCAGGTGGAGCCATTGCCACACTAGGATGCTCACACCAAAGGTGGGAAAGTTTGCTTTTCTAGAAAGCAATGAGTCCTTCAGGGCAAGCTGTCCAGCATGAAAAAGAACCAGTCGCCACCCAACCCTCCCCCCTAACACACACACACACACACACACACACACACACACACACACACACACACACACACACACACACACACACACACACACACACACACACACACACACCCCTTCCTCCCAGAGCCTACACACTCTGACAAACTCGGGGCAATATACCCAGCCTCTGGGCCTGAGGCTGAAAGCGTTTCAAAGACCCAGCTGCCTTTTCTCCTCCTCCCTTGTTTCCTGGGAGTCTGTACCCTGTACCACCAGCCTGACCTGGCCAGACTCTCCTCCCGTCCCTCTCACGGCCGGATGTGTGACCAGACAGAGGCCAACCTGACTTCTCTTTCTGATTACCATCTTCCCTTTGACCAACCCCCAGCCATCACCTTCTAGGGAAACCTCAAGATTTCCTCCCTTTGCCTCCCGAGTGCTGGGGAGGAACCTCTGGTTAGAGCAGTTGGAGAAAAGAAAGGGGGAAATGGGGGTAGGGCTGCTGAGGGAAAAGGTCTGGCTTTGGCCAGATAAGAATCGGAGGATCCTTTGTTTGGCCCCAACTGCTGCCACCACTTAGGAGCGTTTCCTGAAGCTTCTGATTGTCCAACAGCTCTCCCTCCCCCACTTCCTATGGTAGGGGCTGGGGGTGGGGTGTCTGGGCTCTGCGGGTAGGGGGGCTTACAGATGGTTTTGCAGTTAGGCTGCTATCTTAAGGCAGAGGTGGAAAGCATCCCCTCCAGGAGTTGGCAGCCAGATCTCTAAAGAGAAGTTCCCATACTCTCCTTCACTGTTCTGCCCCCAGCTGGGGATGGGGATGGTGTGACTATAATAGAGGGTGCACAGGCCCTGGCTCCTTCTCTTTGTTTGGCATCTTTTGCATATGGTGACCAAAATGTGCCTCTATTTCAGAAAGGTGTTCATGAAGGGTACAGCTCCTAAGTCCTCAGAGCCCTCCAATCTGAAGACCCCGCTGCATTCTGCCTGCTTTTCTTTCTGCAACTAGAAACATCAGCTTCCCTGAGGGCATCCCTGTCTCCCCCCCCAGAGAGGGGAGTAGTTAGTAGGCTTAGACAAAAAGCAGCATCCTGGTTGGTACCTGTGTCCCCTGAGCTGGTCCCACCTCTTCCCTGGCTAGCCCCTCCCTACTGGGTCCCTGCGTAGTCTGGCCAGGTCTCATGGGGAAACCGCTGCTCTGGTCTTCAGGCACACCCGGCTGGGACAGAACCACAGAACAGATATGTTTCAGTATCACTTTAATTACAGTATTTACACACACCATTTTTTATTCAGGAAAAAAAAAAATCCACCCCATCTTCCTATCTCTGGAAAATTCTATTTCCAACCGTCATTGAAACCAGGATCCCTTTTCACCCCTCTGGAATAAAACAGAAACAAAAACAGGACCTGGGTCACTCACAGAAAAGGTGGCTTGTGGTGAGGGTCCTCTGGAGACGTGCTGGGGCCCTGACCACATGGGTTGCAGAGCAGTAAAAGGATTAAGGGTTGGGAAGGCAGAGACAGAAAGGAGTCTGCTGGGAGGCTGAGGCCACAGCTCAACCCAGGAGTCAGGGAGAGGAGGGAGGAAGCCGTTGAGACAGAGGTTAAGGTCAGAACCTAGCCTCCGTGCAAGAGTCTTCCTCAGAAGCACACAGGTCAAGAGGCACAGCTCAGAGATCTGGTCCCACGGTCCTGTCCACTCTGAGCTACAGGAGAAGTAGCAGCCCAAGCAGAAGCTCTGCATGGCCCCGCAGAGATAAGGGCCAAGCTATGTGCCCTCACCCATTTGTGTCCATGTACCCCAAACACACAGACACAGGACATTGTTCTAAAACTTGGGCGGGGTGGGGGGGCGCGGGCAGGGCCGGTGGAGCGAGCTCAGGGAACTTGGAGAGCAAGAGGGGAGCTGGTGACAGAATCCACAGTGCCTTAGAGGGGGAATGAGGGAGATGGTTTAAGACAACATGATTTTCTGGCTATATCATTACAAAGGAGCAGGTGAAAGGGATTGCTTTGGTTTCCCTAAAGTAGAGAAAGAAAATATAAGGAAGAAAGAGTAAAAGGCAAAGTCTCCTGGGAGGAAATTACAACCCAGAAAAGCCTGTGCTTTCCCCTGGGAGTTCCTATAATGAGGCAGAGAGGATGGGGAGGGAAGGGGCCCCTGTGTGGAAGCTGCAAGCCCTCGACCCCCCCAAGGAGTTTCCCTGCACCTTGGCTTTCCCTATCACACCTTTACGCAGAGCAGCCCAGAGGCTGGGTGCAGGGAGCTGAATGTGGAAAGGGCAGGAGCTACCTGTCTCTCCCCAAGGTGGCGAGAACCCCTTGGCCTGGAACAGGGCAGGGTCCCAGGAACGTCCTCCGACGGGGTGTGCAGTGGGAAAGGGTGGAGGATAAGGGAGGCTCCCCCAGCAGGGAGACAGCACGTGCTCAGGTGCAGGGAGGGGCTCCTTCCCCAGACTTTGCCCAGTCTCGCCCCGCCCGCTCGCCCCCTGTCACAGTTCGGTATCAGCCACCACGTGTTGTCTCGCTGAATGGCCGTTTCTGGAGGTGGCCTGGCCGGTGCCGTTCTCCTGAGCCCCTTGATTCACACTGGCCTTTCCCTGAGCCTCGGGGGAGGCTCCAGGGCCTGAGCTATAGCCCTGGCCTCCACCGTTCTCCGTGTAATAAGGGTCTTCGCCCTAGATGGTGTATAAATAAAGGAGCATTATCTCGTAAGCAGGGCAGCAGGAAGGGGGGTGGGAGGAAGAGGAAGGGAGTGGGAGGGGAGGATGGAGGTTGCACGTGCAGACTCCTTTCTTCCTGAAGAGCGATCAGGGTTCCAGCTCCTAGAGGAGAAAGGACAGAGGAGAGGCACCACACCGTGCCACGGCAGTTCAAGAGCCAGCTCCCGCCAGAAACTAGGCAGTCCCCAGGGTGCAATAACCTCCCCAGAGGAGGTAAAGGGCCAGAGGCCAAAAGTCAAACCCTGGCCTTGTCCTCTTTCATCCGGAACACGTCAAGAGTAGATTTTCCCTCCATGTGAGCCACTTGGTGCCCGTGGGCTTTTAACATGCTTGCAAATAAGTGGCTGATTTAGCAGCCTGTTCTGGTTTGTATCCAGCTAAACTATCCCAGGGAAAATAATAAATAGATGACACGAACCATCTGCTACCACAGGGACCAGGGCCCCAGTTAGCGCCCCCTCCCCAATCTGCTATATATTGTTTTGACTCGTCCACGGATACAGTAATGTGCATACACGCATATTACCTTGTGAGGGCACAGAAGTGCCTTTTCTGGTATTTCTCCTCCCCCTCCGTGGCATTCATGGACCTCCCCAGGAGACCTAGTTTCCCATTTTCTTTGCCCTGGACCCTAGAACTGACCAGCCTTTCTCCTGCGGGGCTCCAACTGCGGCGGTTCATCAGGAAATAGCCCGTGGTGCCCAAGACAGCCAGCAGGATCCCCGAGGTGACCAGTGCAATCAAGGTCTTTCGGGAATAGCTCTGGTGGCTCCCGACATCTTGTTCAGTGAAGCCTTGGATGCCCAGCTTGAAGAGAAGAGGCAAAAAAAGAGAGCCTGTCATTTGTGGAACATGGGTTCTAGACAAGGAGCCCAGACCATGCTAGACCCTGTGTGTGACTCAACAGTGAATAAACCCAAGAAGACATGGACCTCAGGGATTTTCTAAACAGGACTTAAGACTGGAATCTCTGAATTAAGCTGCGCTGTAACGTTTTGTTTCAAACATAGAAGGGAAAGGACTGTTGGAGAAGGGTGGAGAGGCAGGCAGGGCAGGTCTGGAGAAGGTAATTACTTTCTCCCCTGCTCCAGTGAATTCCCCTGAGACCCCTCATCTCACAGAGCTTACCTCTTTCAGGTCAGACTGGTGCTTTTTCAGAAGTTGGAGCTTGCTGGAAAGTTCTAGAATTAGAAACAGAGGTTGCTGGATCTAGAAGCTGGAACAGCTCATCCTGTACTATCCTAGAAGATGCTCTGATGGTGAGGGTCAGGGTCCATCTCAGGGGGGTCTTTCCCAAAGTCAGCATAGCCCTGCTCCCTAGCATCTGTGCTCTCTGAGTGAAGAGGCCTGATTTCTACCCAGGATCCTCTAACCTCAGCCCCTCTTCCTCCCTAGACTTCAAGACAGATGTGCCCCTTACCTGTTCTGTTGGCCAAGACCAGCAGCAAGCAGTGAGGCCTCACCTCAGACTGGGCCAAGAGCAAGGAGCACACCCCGGCCCTGGCCTCACCCTGCTGCTTCCCACACAGGACTCGGGTCAGTTCCTCTCCATTGTCCTTCTTAAACTCCTCCTGGGATGACAGGGAAAAACGGTGAGAAGGAGAGGAGGTTACTAGTATACTCTGAACTGCATCCGGAGTCTCAGGCAGTAAGTCTGATTAAAGTCACACTGTTACCCTCAAAACAAGAAGAATCCTTTTTTTCTAAAATTCCAACCGAAGAAAAAAATCTCACAAACTTCTTACGTGCAAAAACATAATAAGATAAAAACTCCAAAATCTTCCAGGACCAAAAGGTGGTCTTAGGTGGTACTGTAAGAAGCCAGAGGATGAATTTAGGAAATATCACCTTGCTGAAGGATCGTCCATGGAAACATACTATTCAAATTAAAGTCAAAGGAAATTACCAAAACCAGAAAACATTAATAATGCAATACTAATGAAGGGAAAATCCTCTGTTTCAAGGTTACAACAGCCCCAAATATTGAAGGAAAAGCTAAGGGAGGTGAGGAATAGAGAACAAATTTATGACTATAGACGCAGCAGGATCCTCGGTCCCTTCCCTCTTACTCTCCAAGGGGTCTCACAAAGAGCATGGCTCAAACCCAAGTGGTGTTCTTGTCTAGTCTTCCATTCCCCTTTCCCATTAGAAACATGGAACCCAGTTTTACATGAGGGCGACAGATTGCTCCAGGTTGCTGACATAGGACTCGGGCGCTCAGACTCAGAAGACAAACTCTTGATTATTCTTCAACAGTTGAATCCCAGAAAAGGGATGAATTGGAATCACTGACCGTGCCCCTCCAGCACCCTGTGCTCAGACCTCCAGGATTTATTTCAATAGCCTCCAAAGGGAGTGGCCTCCCCTGCACAGAAAAGGGATCAAAACCAAGACTTTCTCCTCTGTCCAGATGGCAGATGGCAGGGGAGGAAATGCCTGAACGGCTCTGACAGCTTTCCTGTTAGGGGAAAACTGCTGGGGCGTGTGAGGGGCATCAGAACTGAGCCTCCGTGGAGAAGAAAGCTTCCTGTTTGTGGAACAAGACTGTTCCTCAGGGCAAGGCCAGAGGGCCCTCCCAGCTTGGAAAGCAGCCTGGGATTTTCCTACTGCTATGGCCCGAGGCAGGAAAACCCAGGCTCCTTTGCTCCTGCACAAGACAAGGTCAAGATTGGCCTCACGGGGCTTCCCTGGTGGCGCAGTGGTTGAGAGTCAGCCTGCCAATGCAGGGGACACGGGTTCGTGCCCTGGTCTGGGAAGATCCCACATGCCGCGGAGCGGCTGCGCCCGTGAGCCATGGCCGCTGAGCCTGCGCGTCCGGAGCCTGAGCTCCGCAACGGGAGAGGCCACAACAGTGAGAGGCCCGCGTACTGCAAACAAAACAAAACATTGGCCTCACATCCAGCTTTCTCCTGCCAGCTGGAAATCGAGGCTTTGGGGAGGCCAGAGATCAGGGCTACCTAACCTCCAGATCACAGAAAGAAGAATCCAATGGTAGCCTCAGAAGGTCCCTAAGAGCCAAAGTTACAGAGAAATGAATTCTCAGGCCACGGCTGCTTCCCCCTCAGGAAAAGGATAGACGATGCAGGTGTCCAAGGAAGTCCTTGGATAGAGGCTCTTCACAACAGCATTTGCTGTGGGGAGTCTGGGCTCTACATTTGATGTGATCAGCAGTCTTCTTCCTTTCTGGGCTCGTGTCCCTTTGGAGAGCCTTGCCTTGCCTCTCCGTGAGCACCTCACCCTCCCCAGCACCGCGCCTTCTGGATGAGGTGGAGGGAAACACCTGCCTGGATGATTCTGGGCTTCTGAAGTGTCTCTGGTTGAAATGTGTCTTGTTCCTGAGAGAGGCAGAGGGACAGGGCTCCTGCATAATCTAAACAAGCCGAACAAGGCAGCACCTCCTCAGTCTGCTGAGTCCTAGGAAGCTATTCCTCAACCAGATTCAGCTGTTCTGACAGTGATCACGACCCGAATATGAGACACTGTGTGAAACCCTCTGCGCGTGTGTCAGGTATGGGGGCGGGGGGTACAGGCGTGGCAATGAATTCCACGTGATCAGAGCTCTCACTCTATATGCATGGCCATGAAGATAAACGATGCTTCCTATGTCTCAGGCCTTATTTTAAGTGCTTTATGCATGGTGACTCATTTAGGCCTCACACAACCCTATGAGATGGATACTGTTATTCTGCCCATTTTATAGATGAGGAAACTGAGGCACAAAGAGACTAAGAGGCAACAGAGCTAGTTACATGGTAAGAACCCTAAGAAAGGCACAGACAACTGCTATGGACATTCAAAGGAGGGTGAGCATACATCTGGTTTGGGGTTATCAGAAACATCCTGAAGAATGGGTAGCATGTATGCAGGAGAAGCTGGCAGGGAAGGGCCTTGGGAGTGGGGGGAGCACCACAAGGAAGCCCAGGAGTGTGTGAGCCTGCGACCTTCACAAGCCTGGTTGCAATGAAGAACATGGCTTTCCCCCTTGGATTCCCATCCTTCAAGACTCAATTCCAACTCACCTACTCAGGGAAGCCAGTCCTATCTTCCCTTAGACTGGGTATCAGCCCCTGTTCTGCTATTAACTAGATTCTTTGCAAGTCATGCAACTCGTCTGAGTGTCAGGCTCCTCAGCTGAAGACTCAGTAGGGGTGGTGACTGAAGAGCTGCTGTATGAAGAGTGCCTGGCAAGGTGCTTGGAACCAAATCGGCACTGGATAAATGGCAGCTGTTACTATTACTATTACTAAGAGCAACACCTCGTAGACTATACTGTCCACACTTCGATGTTTAATCACATTCTGCCTCACCGCTACTGTCATTTCTCTGTGACTAGACCATAAGACTTCTTAGCGGGTGGAGCGGGTGTACATTACATAATTTTGAACCCAGACTGCACGGAGCATAACACCGAACAAATAAGAACTCAGTGAATTGTTGTTCCTGTTAACATCCCAAGTGGTTTGGCTTCTACACAGGGTCCCTCCACCCCTTGTTTAGTTTCTTGGACTCAATTCAAGGGAATTGAGTGCCCAGCCTCCCTCCCACTCTGCAAGCCAACAGCATCAGTGAATTGTGTTTGGGCCTGGAGAGGAGCAGGTGGATCCTGAACAAAGCACAATGCTCCTCCGGATGCTTGAAATAAACATCCTCCCCCAAGGGAGGCTGTGGGCGGACACCATGGGAGAGTAGGCAGGAGGAAGCCACAGCCTCGCCATTTTGCTCATGAGAATCAGATTGGTGGACCCCTAACTACATCTGCTTGCACATGTTACTTTGTAAAAATAATAATCATAATAAGACCACCTAACCTTTCTAGAGTAGCATTCTCAAACTTTGCAAAGACTCTTAACATGTTAAAGAAGCATATTAAGTATGGGAGTTGGGAGAGAGAGGGACAGGTATTTTTCTAAATGAACGTTAAGATATTTCCCAATGTTAAGATTCTAGGCTAAATCGCGTCTCTCTGTCCTTCCCACCCTCTCTTTCAATAAATGTGTTGACTGTGGTGTGAATTTGACAATGCAGCTAAAACACCTATTTGCATATAGAGACTGGAGTAATTAAAGGACCTGTTACAAGTCACACAAATGGGCAGCTGACCAAAAGTTAGGCTGTCCCAGATCTCAGGCTCTTTCCAGAAGACACACTGTCTTCATCAGTCCTCCGTCTGTAAGTTATTTTTTCTGCATGGAAACTGACCTTTAGTGTTGGGGCAGAGGGCAAGGAAAGCGAGGGCTGGGGATATTATCTGGAGGCTGGAGGCAACCTGCCTCCAATGAAGTAAATGTGACAGAACAAGGGTGATGTGAGCTAGCGGAGAAAATACAACTTCTGCATATAAACATATGTGTTTCTGAAGAAAGGTAGTTCTGAAAAACAAACTGGAGGGCAAAGGACTTGAATAGAGATTTCTCCAAAGAAGATACATAAATGGTTAGTGAGCACATGAAAGGATGTTCAACATCACTAATCGTTAGGAAATGCCAATCAAACACACATCATGCCCATTAAGATGGCTACTATCACAAAAGCAGAAAATAACAAATATTGGTGAGCATGTGGAGAAACTGGAACTCTTGTGCCCTGTTGCTGGGAGTATAAAATGGTGTAGCTATTGTGGAAAACAGTATGGCGATTCCTCAAAATTTTAAAAATAGAGCTACCATATGATTCAGCAATTCCATTTCTGGGTATATACCCAAAAGAAATGAAATAAGAGTGTTGAAGAGCTATTTGAACAGACATGTTCATAGCAGCATTATTAACAATAGCCAAAAGGTGGAAGCAACCCAGGTGTCCATAGGTGAATGAATGGATAAGCAAAATGGGGTATGAACATACAGTGGAATATTACTCAGCCTTAAAAAAGAAAATTCTGACACATGCTACAACATGGATGAACCTTGAGGACATTAGGCTAAGTGATACAAGGCAGTCACAAAAAGATAAATACTATATGATTTTACTCATATGAGGTACCTAGAGTAGTCAAATTCATAGAGACAGAAAGTAGAATCATGGTTTCCAGGGGCTGGGAGCAGGGGGGGAATGGGGAGCTGTTTAATGGGTGGAGAGTTTCAGTTCTGGAAGATGAAAAGAGTTCTGAAGATTGATCGTACAACAATGTGAATGTACTTAACACTACTGAACTGTACACTTAAAATGGTAAATTTTTATATGATGTGTATTTTACCACCATTAAAATGATTCCTTGGTAGATTCCCCTGGACCAATAGCTATAGCATAAGAGAATAAAGTAATCTCACGTTTTGGAAATTATATGGGAAACCACAACCACAAAAACTAAATTAACCTGATATTGCAGTGGAGAGAATGAAAGTCAGACATAGGGTGGCACGTTCTGCTAATGAAGATTCTGAGATGTGGTAACAGGTGCCTGACAGGAGAGTGGGATTGCCTTCCCTCCCTCTGGCTGAAATAGGTGATTTCTGCCTAGAGGTGAAGTATGAGGAGCAAAAGGAGAGTAGTTGGGATAGAAATGTCTACAGAATGCATGTACAGAAGACAGGCCTAAATAATCCCCATAGCAAGAGCTAACAGGTAGGATACTCAATATGTACCAGTGCAAAATGAGTGTCTGGATAGCTGAGAACAATGCATGCATACTTCTGTTATGGGAATATACTAGATGGAAGAGCATAAGAACATTACATAAGTACTCAAGGATGTGATGTTAGAGGAACCCATGTCTTTCATGCTTCTCATTAGGCCTGAGTTTCCCTTGATTAGAACCGGTGTGGTAAGGCTCTCTGACACCAAAGGTACAAATGCAGCCTAAGGAAAGTTAGGAGACACTACACCACTTTGGAACAGATTGATTATCAGACAAGCATGCAGTAGGACTCAAGGAAAAGGAATCTGGGACACAATCAGGAGCTGTGGCCCAAAATTCTGGAACAAGGATTGCTGACTGAAGAAAATTACCTTGGGAGGCAATGCTGCTTGGGGGCTGGGGAAGAGGAACCCTTAGAAGACAGGGGTATCGACGGTGGTGGAAGGAAAAGGAAAACAACAGCACTACACGGGTGCTGCCATAGAGCTGATTCATCATGGGCAGTGCAGAAGCCTTCTTTAGGATACTGGAGGAATTGCTATCTTTTCACATCCTACTTGCAGATCCTCTCCAAACTGAGTAGAGTGCAGACCTTAGCTGTGGCACAGAATAGAGTAGACAGTAAAGACCTCAGCGAGAAACAGACTGCAGCACAGAAAGAGGAGTTATTTCTGGAGTAGCAGTAAGTTTCTGGCACTTGTCTTGTACGATGACCCTCGTTAAATGTGAACTTTGAAGAGCGGTGGACAGACATTTAGAATGAATCCTCTGCAGTTAGCTCTAAATCGTTCGTACAAGGAATTAGCATTCTGGCACAGACCACTGTGATGCACAAGAAAATAAGTGCTCAACCAAGATGATCCAAAAAGAGAGAGAGAAGATGGTCATTTTTCTTGGCTATAATTAGCAAAGTGTTGGGCAAAAGAATTTTTTTAAATGACTAGCGTTGAAAATCAGTGTCAGAAACACACAGAATGTTACTTGTACGTTTTGCAGATTGCACTTAGTTATTCCATTGTGTGAACCTATGTCTTCAAAATTTGTGTTGTTTTTTAAAATTGTTAAGTTAAATAATTTTCTTAGGTATTATTTTAAAAGACCTGTGAGTCACAATGACCCAACTGATAATCATGAATAAGATACCAATAGTCAGAGTGGACAAAATAAGTAACTTAATGCCCTCTACAGACTACAGTATTTGCTCAGGCTCTTTCCAATATATGCATGTCACACATCATATATATGGTTCCCTTAAATGGATTCCCACCTTGTAAGAAAACTTTTTTTTTTTTCCTATGAGTAAATACCACTCTTCCTGTCATCTTATCCTTCATCCAGGAAATTGTTACTGTCAGGAAATTGGATTTACTGAAACAAAGCAAGGAGGTCTGCTATCATCATTAAAAATTAACACCATGCTGTACAGTTCACCAATGCAATAAGACATGAAACTGAAAGAAGAGGCATAACTAATAAACAGAAGGAGAAAAGCAACATATTATGAGAAATAACACAATAGCTTCTGTTAAAAATGAAAAATAATCAGCTAAAAATCTCCTGGAATTAATAAACAAGTTAAAGAAAATGACTAGACCCAAGATAAATATTAAAAACTCAACGAACTTTCCAATATACCAGAAAAATCAATTGCAATATATCATGGAAAAATCTATATTATAAATAAACCTTAAGAAATCCATAAAACCTAAGGAAAAAACATTTTAAAAACTAAAAAAAGAAGATACTGAACAATACCAAAGAAAACCAGAAAAAAATAGAGGGATTTTAGAGTTAGAGCAGTTCCAATTAAAATTTTAATGGTTTTGTGGGTTTTTTGAATATTGAATAGGTGTTTCTAAAGTTTTTCTAAAAGAGTAGATGAAAAAAGCCTTTCATTTTTATAGTGTAATAAGCAAAGACCTGCTTGGCTGGATATTAAAAGTGCCGTAATATAAAAGTATAATAATTAAAAAATTTAAAACAGGCCAAAAAAAAAAGACAAACTAAACATACAAAATCTCTCTGAAGAACATGCCCTAGTACATATAAAAACTTAATACAAACTAAAGGAAGCATTCCAATCAATAAAGGAGAGGATCATGCAATAAATAATGCTAGGAAATGGTTATATGGAGAATGCAGCATTTACAGCAAAAAAATTCTTTGTCTATTAAAGAGTTATATGAAAATAATAATAAATAAATTGATATTTTAGGTGATTAGTTTATATTTCATGAAGAATTTTTTAACATAAAAGCAAACTTAAATCTGAATATATATATATATATATATATATATATATATATATATATATAATGTACAAAAGAGGAGGGAAAAAAGTAAATTTAAATAAAATTGTCTTTACCTTCTTTGTCCACCAGATGGGGCCTCTCACTCCTTAAATCCAAAGCTCAGTATTCAAAGTAGTCTGTCCATGTTAAACTCCCCCCACCCTCTCCCAAGTCTGTCAGTCCAAGACTTGCCTTCAGGACATTCAGAAGGAATTTTGGGAAGAGAGGGAGGGGTAAGGAATTGGGGATGGAGGTAGGGGCTTTGACTTACACAGCTGGAGGTCTCATTTAGCTCCAGGCAGATACCTTGGGTCAATTTCACTTCTTTGACTCTGGAACATTTTATTTCTCCCTGTATTGAAAAAAAAAAAAAAAAAGTAAATAAGCCAGCATCTTTGCCCCTCATTTCTTCCCCACCTCTTTTCTGGTTTGATTTCTGTGAGATACTCTTTAAAGAGGCTTTAAAGAAAGGAAATTTAAACATTTTGTTAGGAGACTAGGAATTTATGTCATATTCTTCTTTTACCTCACTTCCTAACCCATCAGATGATCAAAACTTGTTACTAGCCTGGGCTTGCGGGCAAGTAGCTATTTGTGACCTTGGTAAACATTAGCTTGGATGGCGCAGAAATGGAAGAGGGGAGGATCTTTTCCCCTCTGAGCTGTTTTCCCTCCAGTGAATTACACACTTGCAGCGAAACAGATAATGAGGTGGCCAGGCAGATCCTGGTGACACTCATTTTCCTCCTGGTCCCTTAGGACTCTCCAGATTTCTATTCTGGCTCCTTTAAAAACAGAAACCAGGCAGGTCCCCCATGCCTGCCCCCAGGCTCCATGCCCTCACATTTTCTACTCTTCCTGCTGAAAGCTGTTGATAGCCACAGGCCCCAAGGCTGAGAAAGGCAGGTTGAGCTCAACATCCCTGTTCTGCCTAGTTCCTCATTGCCTCTCTACTCCTGGCATACCACCAAACCCTCTTGCATAGAGGAAATGGTATTTGCCCTAAACATTTTGGGAAAAGCAGCGCCATTAAGTAGAAGATGGTTTCCAAATATGCCCAAAGGCGAGTGGTACCCTAGTCAAAGATTAGACCAAGAGGTACTGGAAAGAACCACAGAGAATTAGATGGATTTCTGAGTATCCTCTTTACTCTCTACTTCCTAGAAATGTAGTACCCACGGCACAGATCAGCCTTGCTACCCAACTCTACCCCTCTCCTCCCTTTTCTATCCCTTCTAGCAATATTTATGCTGCACATTTTTCATGCTAACTCCTGTATGACCCAAATTCATTGGTTGGGATAAGCAGAGGTTAAGGGGAAGAGAGAGCTTGCATACATATGAAGTGAGGGGGCAATCTGTCATTTTTGGCCTGATTCACCCACCTTGATGGTACTTGGGATAGGAGAAAATGATGTATAGGGGTTAGTGGGAGATGTCACAGGGCTGGTACTATTGTATGGGGAATCTGAAATATTTCCAGGTAACATGCTGGGCTGCAAGGTCATCTCTGAAGTTGTAAAGTTGATGGGGGTAGAAGACACTGTGGTGGCTAAAGAGGTCTGTGACTGGACAGAAGAGTTCATGGTTCCAGGGACTGGGGTGATCCCAGAGGTAGATGTGAAATTGACTGTAGGCTCTGGAATTGACCAAAACAGAAGTGTGAATATATGCGCATTGGCATAAACACACACACACACACACACACACACATCTCAGTTCATTGACATAAGCACGGACTTCAACCCAGAAAAGGGAATTTGGGGAGTTAAGAGTTACTTCATGTCTTAACCCTTACCACCTCATTTCCAGCCAGCTGTGGGAACCATAGCTATAATCATAGAATGTATTAGAGATGCCCTCAGGACTCTGAAACTGAACTGGAAACCCATCTACCCTAGAGATGTCAAAGACCCCCCAATTTGAACCTGTACACAGTCTGCTTCACTTAGAAGAGATCAGAGATCTCTACAGAGTCCTCATCAGATCTTTATTTTATCACTAAGCTGAACTCAAAGAGTGCAAGGAGCATTATAAATCAGGATCAGCTGCCAAGGCGTTGACTTGAGAAAGCTGCCCCTACAGGAAGAACTGTGTAGCGCTTACTTCAGGGTACCCTAAGCACCATACTCAAGCCACTATTAAAAGGGGCTTGTATGTTTCCATCTGTGGGGGGAAATAGAGGGTGGAGGTATTTGCAAATATCCTAATGCTTTACCCTAGTGCCAGCAGCATCCTTCTGGGGCCCGAGACAAACACTCTTTACCTGAGATGGCTGCTGTGTTCCCACTGCTGTCCTGAGAGACAGTGTAGAGGCTGATGTTTCCAGAAGTACTTGATATTGTGCTTTCCTGGTTGGGTATAGTTGTAGGGACAGTTGAAGATATTCCTGGGGTAGATGTCTTTGTGGCAGTAGTAGTCAAGCTCTCTGTATTTGTGAACCCAGAGGCTATAGAGAAACAAAGAAGAAATATCAGAACTCGTATTATCCTGGAGCCTCATGGCATCACCTGATTCAATTTCTTGACTTTAGGTAGAATCCATCTAGAACATCCCCTGCCACCCCTGGCAACAGAGCAGAACAAGGACATCCTCCTGGACATGTGACTAATTTCTCACTAGATTTTTCCTAAGGAAAGAGAGAAGGAAAAGTTTGCATGCACCAAACATCTAGTATAGTATTATTTATAGGAGGGAAAAGTTGCAAGCAACTAAATGAATTACAATAGGATAGATGTTATATGCACTTAACATACCATAATCATTGCAAATAGAAAAACGCAAAAACTATAGCAGCATGAGAATATGAGGCAATGCTCATAACATGCTAAGTAAAATATTAAAATTTCAAATTACACCTGAATAAGTATTGCCAAGATCTAAAATGTGGGAAAAGATGTGCCTCTATTTCCTTTTTAATGTATCCTTCTCTTCAGCCAGTGTATTAACTCTTGGAATAATCACTAGATCGACCCCATCTCTATGTAATCCTTTAAAAATCTTCTAACCTCCCTAGATTCCCCCATTCCCCAAATCCTTTCATTCTTTCCTTTTATTGAGGAACTGCAGCTAGCAACCGCAAGATTTCTTTCGGGAAGCTCCGACCTAGGAATCTAGCTGATGGACTAGAGAGCATAAGGCTTGGTTTCTCAACAAATGTCCTGGGAACAGAGAGCTTAGTCCTGGCTCTGTCGATACCTCTGTAATTTAATGTGTTTGTGTCTCAGTTTACTGATTTTTAAAGTGAGGGATTATTGGGAAAATCAATGAGATAATAAATGTTAAATTGCTATAGTATAATGTTCCTGGAACTAGTTATTCTCTGAAAATGTTCCTGCAGGTTCTTACCCTTCCATGTTTCCTGTGGTACCCAGCAGTGCCATCCTTAGACCCAGAAAGGAGAAGCCACCTGTCTGGACCTTGCACTTTAGAGCCTACACTCTGTTCCTCTTCCTGCCCTCCCCGTCCCCAAGCTACGAGGAGTCCATGGGGCCAACAGAGGTGTACCCTCTCTTCTAGATCATGTGTTGGGACCAGAAGTCCTAGAACTTCTTGCCCAAATGGGCTCACTTGAGGACATGCATGGGCCTGTTCTCCCAGTCCCTCCTTCCAAGGGTGAACTGCAGCACCAGGGTGTGCGCCTCCAAGGCCCAAGGGTGGCCAATGGGTGTCTGTTTGCAGGGAGAAGGGTTAGAGCTTAAGATCTAACCCCACCTTGTAGGTGGGGTGTCCCTTGCCTGCATGCAAGATCCCTTACAGTATGGACCAGAGCCATGAGTAAGAAGAAGAGAAGAGGGTAGGCAAGGGCCGAGGACCACCTCTTCCTGCTAAGCCACATTGTGGCATTGAACTCCAAGGCTCTGAGAGTCCTAAATTCAAATCTGGCCTTCCAGGTGGCCGTGAAGGTAAGTTTTTCAAGGTAAGAGGATAGACGATATTTTATTTACCATATGGTTGGCCTGATTTATAACTTTGAAGTATTTAAAACCTATAATGTGTGGGCCTCCATTGTATTCCTAGCTTGAGCCCTGTAAATATTAGGGGTAGACTTGGTATTCAGAGCTCATACCCGGCAGTAGCATCCTCAAGGAAAGGCACCTGAGGGTCCCAGGCCACCCTAAAGCTTGTCTCTAACTTTACTGATTGAAACCTAGGCCTGTATTTTACAGAAGTTTCCGGGTAAATAGCAGTGCAAAATGACACCTCTTCTTTTCCTCAGCATCAAGGTGGAAGTTAGGCATTAGTTTCAAGGCAATGAACCAAAAGTTCACTGAGGCCAAAAGTCTCCCCTAAAGGTGGTGGCAAGTCTCACTCTCCCTCATCTGCCTCTCTTCCCAGCCTGCTGCAGGTAGGTTGATACTCATGGTGAGTACAAAGCTCATGTCTCAAACTTATAGGGCAAGTGTGCAGGAGGAGCAAGTGATATTATCTCCGTTTCAGAGATAAGAGTTTTGGCCAAGAAGGAAGGCCATCATTCATGCAGGGCAAGGAGCAATGGGGCCACTGAGGTTTAGCTGACTCTTAGTAGAAGTAGCAAGAGGGTCAGGGGGTCCAAACTGCCAAAGATCAGGATGCATCTTCCATATTTTGGAGAGAAAAGTATGGGCTCCTCTCTGGCTGGAATAGGGGCCAGTAGCGGGGAGGGGGGAGTGGATTTATCAAAATAAAATAGGTGGGGAAGCAGATCCAGTCTTCTTTTGTCCTTAAATAAGTCCCTCTCAGCAATCTGACCCTAAGGTATGAGTTCAGTTCAGGGGGCAGGTGGTGGGAACATTTGGACACTGAATTGAAGGACCATCCTCTCAAGGTACCATATTCCAAGGCACCACCGGAACTCCCCCTTGACATCACTCTTCCTGCCCACCCTTTTTTCTTCTTCCCACCAATACATCAATTCTTGGGAATCCCATCTGGTCCAACCTGGCCCAGCCCTCTTCTCTCCCCAGAGAAAGCTGGGCCTGGCTGAGGTGATGTCATGCTTTTGAACCCCCTCCCCCAGGGCCTCCTTCACCCAGACAAACAGTTTTGAACTTTTCCAGATGTGAAGAGAGACCTGCTGCTAGCTCTGAGGACAGACGTGCCTGTTCCAGATGAGTGACGCAATCCTGGACCCAGGCCAGCTACTGAGCCACTAGGGTCAGGCTCCCGGCTGCGGCTGCCCCCTCCCACCCATCCCTCAGCCAAGAACTGACGAACAGGTTGCAGGATCTGTCTGCAAATGGAAAGGGAACCCCAATCTCAGATTTATGTCCCTGAGCCCAGGGTGAGTGGGGAAGCCTCTGAGACCCTAGAGAAACAGGACAAAAAGGGAAGGCAGAAAGGCAAGGCTGAGCAATGGGGTACATATGAGCTGGTGTAGGGCAAGGGGACACCTTGGCAGAACCCTGGGGGCCAATCCTGACCTACACTGCAGCACAGAAGCTGTCAGTAGAGACTGGAGTCTCTTGTTTTCACAGTCTCTAGGGCTCCCTTTCTCGTGCTCCCATGAAGAGATGGGTCTTGGAGGAATGACATTTATAAGAATCCAGACTGACCACAGATTTGTTCTTATCCTATATTGCCCCCCACACCCATGGCATTAAACCATCCAATACTGATCTTTCTTTATCTGAGCTTCTTATCCCCAACTCTGTATGGAAGTCATAGCAGCCTACCAGCCAGGTCCAAGAGACAAGCGATGAACCCTCCGCCCCATTCCACTCTAGACTGGAAGAACAGCCCTTACCCCCAACCCAACAGAGCGTTATACTACAATTTAAATTTGAATGAAAGGCTATCTTCTGTTGTTTACTTCTCACTCCATCTTTATTAACTGTGTCTCCCTAAGTATCCTATTTGCCCCTACCTACCCTACTTGATTCCCGACCCATGAACTTGGGACAAAAGGAGACAAGGTATCAGGAAGTTAGCAAAATGAGGATTCCAAGAAGCCAAATAGATGTCACAAAATTCATGTTGTAAAAGTCATGCATTTAACTTACAGGTACTTATTTCAGAGGCAATTATTCTTGTTTTACACACAATTCTAACAAACTTGTTTATCTGATATCCTAGCTAAAGCTAAAAATCAGAAAGAGAAGCAAACAATAGAAGCAAACAATAAGGAGAAGCAACAGTTGAAAATGAATAAGCAGCGATAAATGAAGAACAGACATGAGTATCAAAAAGCACGCTCTTCTGGAACCATTTATGGTAGGAGTAAATGAAAATATACACCTTCGTAGGCGTTAATGATGCCACTGAGTTGCACCATAATCGAATCATTTTCATGATACAACTGAGTCTAAAGGTTAAAGCCCTTTTTTTCCTGATACACTAAGAAAGCAGAAGCATATGTAATATCTTTTTAAAAGATTTCTACCTACAATGAGTAAATTAAAGATTCTTTTAGTCTTTAAAGGGGGTTTACAAATCCTCAGAGATCCAGAAAGTTCTGCTACCTAAATTACTAAGTTCCTGTACTTTCGGAGAAGGTTTTTTCCCCCTATATTTGGTCTTGTTTTTCACAGACCCTCTGAGTTTTAGTTTGTGCTGGTGCTGTTTTCTTATCTCTTAGTCAGTCAGTACCGTTCTGCCCATCCTTTCAAATTCTAGCACCTGGCCCAAGAGGAATTTCTTGGAGGAGATCCTGGGTATCTTAGATGCAGTACTAGGAAGAAGGAACAAGCTGGCCTCTGCTGGGAGCCCACAGCCTGCGTTGATGGTTGATGAGAAGACAGGAGAGCCTCAAAACAAAGAGCTTGGGCTCTGTAATTGGACCCTGTTGAAAGGCTCCTCTACCGAGTTCTAGCTGCATGGCCTCGGGAAGCTTCTTCACCTCTCTATACCTCACCTGTAAAATGGAGATAAAAATAGTGCCTACCTCCTTGTTGTTCGCAGGAATAAAGGAGATGGGGGTGTAAAGCAGTTGCCTGTCTGGTAAATGCTCAAGAAACAGTGGCTATCTTTAGGACAGGTCCCTTTTTTCCTGCTTCTCAGAGACCTTAGGACACATATCTCCATGACTTATCTGGCACAAGATCATATATGCTGTTTCCTGGGTATAGGTCTTGTCACCTTGGTTACATCATAGGTTTCCTGAGTGTTGGAACCATCTCTCATACTTGTCTGTATTACTCAGGGCACTGGACACAATCCTCTGAGTTCACAATAAGCACTTGGGTTGAATGGCAACTGCACCAGCAGTGTTCACACTGACCACCTCTATGTATACCGTGTCATTCAATGCTATATGTTAAGAGGGAATTTATTTAATTAAGGGAGTGCCCATGAGATGATAACCAGAATTAGGAAAGTTCTAGAAACCAAGTCATATGGTTGAGGGTTTAGTGCTATTTCATCTGGATCAAGGGTTGGCAAGTATAGCTGGTGGACCAAATCCAACCCATGGGCTGTGCGCTGTTTGGCCAGTGAGCTAAGAATGGCTTCTACATGTTTAAAGTGTTGTAAAATAAAACAAAACAGAGTATGCATCAGAGACCACATATGGACTCCAGAGCCTAAAATATTTACTATCTGGCCCTTTACAGAAAAAATTTGCTGATTTTTGATATAGAAAGGAAGAATTTGGGGAGAGAGAATAAATACCTTTCTTCAAGATTCATTTCACTCACTCATTCATTCTTATCTTCCCGAAGCGCCACCAAACTCAGCATTGTGGGAGCACAAGCTAAGAGAAGATACCTTTCTACTGCTAGGTGTTAGTGTCACTAGAATTTAAATAAATTCCTGCCCTCAAGGAGCTTATAATCTAGTGGAGCAGACCGGAAAGGTTGTTAAGGATTGTCCTGAAGAAAGGTCAGATTCATTCTGTGAGAGTTTAAGGAATAGAATTGCAGTTAATGATCAGAAGCTATATAAAGGCTAATTCACTGCAGTACAAAAAAAGCTAATAATCATGGGATTTTTTTTTTTTTTTTTAACAGAATGAACTACTCTGGGAGATAGTGAGCCACCCATCTTTCCTGGGAGCATTCAGGAAGCATCCCTGCTACGGGTCTCGGTGGGTTTGGGTCATGTTGGACTAGATCAAAGAACTGGGCTGATGCCTTCCTACACTGCAGAGGCTAAGCTGAGGTGTGAGCATAAAAAAGTGGCTGTGGCCTGAAGTGTTCCCAGGGTACTGAGACTCCCCTTTAATATTCAAATAGCATGTCTTGGCCGACATCCACTTCCTGTGGGACCCCAATATCTTGAGCTTTCCCTGGGGGCTACGTTTCTCCCAGTCACCTCTTTCTCCATTTTTCTAATTGCCACCGACCCGTCTCACAGCTCTGTGCCTCTCTGTCCTCAGGCTGCAGGAGTTCTCGTTCTACACTACTGTACCATGGGCTTGCCAAACACCCATTCCTTTATTCCCCCCACCCTACCCCAGAGCACCACTAACAGTGTTACAAGGCCAGTGCGTGTTTACTGAAGGTTTGAGATCATGGAGGGAGATTACAGCACAGCCCAGAAGAGACAAAGGCATAATCTTGAATTCCTAGGCTAGACATTCCTATGCTAAACAGCCGGGCCACACCATAAGGAATTTTCCCAGCCAGGTCTTTTCCACCTTCCACTCACTACTGTTCCCTACTGCTCCCAGCACCTCCCCTCCTCTCTCTATGTTCTCCTGGACTCTGGAGTCCTTTAGCCTTTTGTCTCTAGGGCCCATCAAATACAAAGTTCTACTTTATTTTATCATGCTCAGCAATTCAGCCTCCTGTCTGCCACCGCACATCAAAGGTTTGTGCAGGAGTCTAGGTTTTTTCACCCAAAGACTCATTAAGGCATTTTCTTAAATAATGGAGCTGGCTACCTAGAGATGCTGTTCTGCTAAGAAGGTGTCAGTGGTGGGTTCTTTGGGTTATTTTCCCTCTTAAACCAGGAGCAAACTTCCCAATCAAGCCAGAGGTTTTTCCTTTGTATTCCAAAGGGAAGTGATTCATTTCAGTGGTCTCCAGAGTGTAGGTCCTAGGAAGTACACCCTGGTATACATCCCTATTTATTTGTATCACATTCTCTCAAGATGCATGCGTCTTTCTCCTTAGCAAAGTCTAGGGCCTTTGGGACGAAAAATCGTAGATACTGTGTTTTTATTTCTTAGCTGAGGAAGGAAGAGAATGTTCTCATTAGGGAAGTCAAAGCCCAGAAAAATATGGAAATTCTGCCCTGGCGACTCCAAGCATTTTCTTTTGGAGGGTGTGTTTTATTCTTTTTCCACACCTTCACATTTTCAGTTTCCCCACACTCGGGGCCATTTAGTGACATCCAGCGAAGTCAGTGGGAGAAGGAGGCCCAGGCATTCTGAGGCTGGAACTGGGTAACCATCCAGCTCTGAAAGTAAGTCCAGGCCCTCCTGCCCAGGATCTGAAGGAAATCAGGCAGTGAGATGGTAAGAAGTGGAATTTGTGGCTCCTTTTGATTTGTTTTTGTAAGACTCTGAGCCTGAGTTTATCTGTTGCAGTTTGGCACTTCTTGCCCTGAGCTTTTGGAGACAAAGACTCAGAGAAAGAAGGAGATGAGAACTAGTGAATGAACAGGCCCAGGAGGTGGAGCCAAAGGGATAAGAAAAAGATGCCCAGGCTCGTTTTATCAGTCAAACAGGAATGTTGCCGAAGATTTGCATTTGCAAAGGCTATGCCAGCTGGGCTGGCCCTACAAGGGGGAGAACTGGGGACCACGGAATTAGTCAGAGGTCCCAAGGCTGCTCCTTCTTGGTCGCCATGTGGCAGAGAGTCAAAGGGTGGAGTCCTCTCCCCTCCGGAAAATATCTGATAAAATTCTTTTCCCTTTTCTTTTTTCCCCTCTTACACGTAGCCCCAGACAGGATATGGGTGTGGGGTCAGCAGACACGAAGGACCCAAAGGAAGGAGAGGAATGTGAAGGGGTGGTACTTGTTAGGGAAAGAGGAAGGACAGCCTTGGAGGGCTTGGAGGAGACAGATACCCTGGGGCTGACAAATGGGGTTCCCTGATTACCTGAAAGATTTCTCTTTCCAGCTCACCGGTGGTGTGGCAGTGCTACCTGGTGGCCTCTCAGCGCCCACCCTGACTCTGGTCACCACCCAGAGCCACCCCATCTCCAACAGAGAAAGTCCACTTTTGGTTGGCTGCTGTACCCAAGCCCAGCCAAGTTCTCACAGCGACAGAAAAAAGACCTTCCCAGAACAAAGCTCTTTGTCAGGGTCAGTGAGGAGAAAACCCACAGAACCCTCTTCTGCCCTAAGGTTCACAGTAACAAAGCACAGAATTTCTGCAATGCTCCTTTGTTAGCATTTCAAGGTACAGTCACTCACGCATTCCAGTCACCCCACAGTATAATAGAAAATGACTCTTAGTATTATATAAAAACAAACGCTAGAAAGCTCTTGGGGGATGCATAAAGCTACACACTGGCCTTAGCAGTCTGGCAAGATTGAGCATAGGGACCCAGGCCCCACCGCTCATCCCCAAAGCGGAGACACTGAAATTCTCAGCATATCTGCCCAAGGTTTTGCAGAGGTTAAAATCGCCCTCCCCGTCCCCACTGCTGCAGGCCAAGGCGAGACTGAGACTGGCCAGCTGAGGAAATAAGAAAAGGGTGGGCCTCACTGGGCCCAGGACCAGGTCATCATGAGCTGTGAAGCCAAAGGAGAGTGGAGCATCGGATAGGAATCTGAGCCGCTGGTCAACTCACCCCATTGTGAGGTGGAGCCAGCCCTCAGGGCAGTTCCCCATTCTAGGGCTTCAACGGACACCTTACTGACAGCTTTTTCCCTGCCCCGAAAGGGCACGTCTGGGGCTGTCAAACAGGTCAACCCACAGCCTAACTTGAGAGCTTTCTCCAGCCTGGGGTCTCTCTCCAACTGGGTGGACCCAAAGGGGGACAGCAGAGGAGACTGAGAGCAAAGAGGCCTAGCTGGCTGGCCCAGGTCACTCTGGGGGGCCATGGTGGGTGGCCTTTAGGATGCAATAAGAGTAGGGAATTGGGAGTCCTAGAGGCCCGGAAGCAGAATCTGGAGCCAAAGGGAGAATAACTTACAATGTTTAAATCCTTCTAAGTGCAGTGAGATGAGATGGAGAATGTTATCCCCAAATGAAAGCAATTATGAATAAATATTTATTGAGCGCCTACTAATTTTTCTTTTTAACCAAAGTGAGTGCAAGAGCTTAAGAAGTCAGGGCGGATGTGGAAAAGCCAAGGAGTGTCCACCAGTTTGCTGATCTGTCCACTAGTTTTAGAACTTGGAGAAGAAGGGCAGGGGAAGAAAACTGCAAAATGTAACAAGTTTGAGTTTGTGTCAGGGTGAGGGGTTGCAGTGGGGAGAGGAAAGCAGGGCACAGAACAAACTCCATCTACCCTGTGCCTTGTCTCCAGTGGCATGGAGAAGAGTGTGTCAGAAGACGGAGTGTAACTTAGCTTTGCGATCTTAAATGCAAGAATATTTTCACGGACTCTTCTTCATTCCAAACTCCCCATGTCACCTAACTCAGCCTGCCTCCTGGGCCTCTGGACCTCGGACCTGGGGCCTCATCCCAGGTTGGCTTCGCTCCGGTTCCTTGAATGTCCAATTCTGGCTCCCCCTGTCCTAGTGCTCGGTGGGCACCAACGCTCTCTTCCCGGGAACCGCTCTCTTCCCAGGAACCGGCTCAGGCCGCAGCTTTCTGAATCAACCGTCAGTCACGAAACTTTCCTGCTTCTCTCCTCCCCTCTCTCCTGGTTCTGGCTCCAACTCTGCACTCTGCACCTTTGGCAACGCGAAAGGACACTGGCATCTTCAAAGAGCTTTACTTTAGAGACAACTCGAGAGAGCCTCGTTGACTCTGGGAAGCCTCCGGCGCGACCTCCGATTTACACCTGGGCTAGTTCACGCTCACAGTGTGGTCGCCTTCCCGGCGCGTCCCACCCCCACCCATTCCCAGCAGAGGCACCAGTCCCCATTGGGCTCGGTTCAAGCGGCCCCGGTCCCACCAAGCCAGGAGCAGCCGTGGGCGTGGGGGCGTGGGGTGGGGCAGGGGTCCCTTCGCTCCGCCTAACTCGGCTGTGCGCGCTCTGCCTCCGGGAGAGCGTCGACCCTCCCCGCCACCAAGTTGGCCGGGCCGGGCGCGCGGCCCATACTCACGCAGCAAACTCAGCAAGCAGAGCGCGGTCCATCCCCGCGGCATCCCGCGCCCCGCGCGCGCGCCCCTGCGGACGAGCATCCTTCCCGCGCCGCTCCCGAAGAGATGCACAGAGACCGAGAAGCTGCTTGGCCAGGCCCGGACGCGCAGCTCCCGCCCCTCCGCCCGAGCGTGGGGTGGGCGAAACTTGCTTTTTCCCCTCCCCTCCCTCTTTAGTCCTGGCACGGCCAACCCCTCTCCTTGGCTGCCACTAACGTGAGCTTCCCGCTTGGTCCCAAAGGCGGAGGACGTTAGGAGGCAGGCTGGGGTTGCCGCTGTCGAGGCCAAAAAAGGTTTTGTGAGGGCCCCAGACGTCTTGTTCAACTTTATATAGAGGCCCCATCTTCTTAAAGCTCGACTTCACTTAACTTTAACCCCTTTGTGTCAGCCTTGCCGGTGTCCAGGGCAGGGGGCAAATTTCCTCTGATCTTTTTTTTCCATTTCCTTTCCTTTTTGCTTTTAAGTTTTAAGCTGAGAACAATCTTGCAGATGGAATCTACCAGTAAGGACCTGAGTTTACAAGTGTGAGCATTTTGCTAATCAGGTAAAATTTAGCACATGTCAAATCTGAGGCATTTAGTGATACTCTACCAGAGACTATGCTGTGTGTTAATGATGCAGAAAGCCTGAGCAGGGCATATAAATGACAGTAATTATTCACTTTCTTTTCATTATTTTTCTTACAAGATCTATTTATTTTAACTTGGAGGGTTATTTCCTGTTACCGTCCCTATTTTCGCACATAGTTTGATCCTGTCACCATCATCATAAAGACAAAGGACTCCCCTAGCACCTGGGGTGCCTTCTCTCCAGTCCTGGGGCTGAGACTCTAGGGGCTTCCTCCTGCTCTCTTATCAGAAAAAGAGACTTCCCCTGACTCCACCCTCTTCTACCTAATTGATCCTGGAGCTGTGTACTCCTCGTGAGTTGTTCTGGCTGTTGGTAAACTGAATTACAGAAACTTTGAACTGGGCAGTCAGCCTAGTCAAGGACGGGATTGGGGAGATGGATACTGGAAGACAGAGGAGCCAGGAGGAGCAGATGACGGCACCAGGTGGGGGTGGGGGGTAAGAGAAGGCACAGTCTTGGAGACTATGCCCTGGGATCCTGAGTGGGATCACATGATTACAAATACCCAGTCCAGTCTCTTCCATGATGTCTGTTCCACAGAGCGGAAAGGGAGAGAGAGGAAAGCCCAGCACTGCTCTTTTCTGATTTACTTCTCCGTAGACCCCCTAGCATTATGAAAGTAGAAGGGTGTCCAGGTCTAAAAGCAACCCGAAACCCATTCTGATCATGTTGCCTAACTTTCCTTTGCAGAGGAAACAAAGCCTTTCATCACATAATGAAACCAAAGGCTTCTGATGCAGATTTGGTAGAACACGGTGGTATGGTATGTATCTGTTTCAAAGTGCAAATGGTGATTCAGATCTGACCACACTGTGATCTCAAGGGCCTGCAGATGGGGACAGAAAGGGTTACAAGATACATTTTTAAAATCAGGCTTTTGTCCTTGGAACTCCCAATTAACAGAGAAAAAGAGTTGCCCTCTGCCGACCCCCAGCTCTCTCAGCTCCAGGAGCTGGATCTGCTTTACCCCCAATGAGATGTTGTGAACAAAATGTGGGGTTGAAAACCCCATATGAAAACCAATTTGGCCCTCTCGACTCTTCCTTCATTCTTAGTAAATTCGTCTGGTTACTTCAAATGTCCTTTGTCTGCCCTAGCTGGAGCACGAACTTGTCCCTAGCACCTGAATTTCTTAACTAGCTTTGGGGGCAGAGGAGACAAAGACCCTATGGAACAGAGCTTCTCAAAGCATGGTCTACACAGAATCAAGGGTGAGGTCTGGGGATCTGCGCTTTTAATAGGCACTCTCTTCTATACATGCTAAAGTTTAAGAAGCCCTGGTATAGAACAAAGACAGGTTAGGTACAAAGTGGATGGCAGACTTCAGGGAGGGAAATAGGAGTAGGAGGCACTGGAGGCTGACAAATCACTTCCTCTGGAAAACCAGAGCTGTTCTTCTCTGGCCTACAAGACTATAGAGGACACCAGAACCATGACACTAGGTGATAACTGACCACTCTTTCTATTTTCCAGGGCCACTAAGACTCATGACTCCAAGCACACATAACCTTGCCCTGGCCACCCACAAACTCAGGTTCTGTCCATTGGACACATGTCTGCCCTGGGGCCCCAGCCTTACGTTTCCTCACAGGCCACATAGAGCTGAGCTAGCAAGGGTCTTCAAAGCTGTAGCCTTTTTTGGCTACTCCTCAATGTTTCTGCTCCCCTACTTTGTCACATGAGCTGTTGCTGAAAGAGAATGTTAACTACACCACGCAGGGACTTCCCTGGCGGTCCAGTGGTTAAGACTTCACCTTCCAACACAGGGGGTGCGTGTTCGATCCCTGGTTGGGGAACTAAGATCCCACATACCTCGTGGCCAAAACATAAAAAAGGAGCAATATGGTAACAAATTCAATAAAGACTTTAAAAAGGATGGTCCACATCAAAAAAAAAATCTTTAGGAAAAGAAATAATAAACCTACACCGCACTCTGTGTCAGATGCAGCAGAAATCTATAGAGTGAGAGGCTCTGTTAGGCCCTGATAGACTTCTAGGTCATGGCCACCCTTACCATTGAACATCCCCCACCCCAGCCCCAAAACACACACATGTCGTATCAATCCATTTAAAATAGACCCTCATCCCATGTTAAATATAACTACTTTGATGTAAAAAAAATAAGGGAAATTATTTAAACTTTTTTTGAGTTTTATGATATATTCTTCATTTTGTTCTTGTGATTCAAGCTTTATTACATTTATTTACTGACATAAGTGCTAAAGAGTTGAATTGCAGTTTACAAGTTTACCTTTTAGAGGCATTTAATAAGACATTTGTTCATTTTGATTTTCCATTTTCATATTTTGGAAACAAGACTTTTTTCCCACATTGCTAACTTGTCTTGGGTCTTTGAAAGCTTTCAGGGTTTGGAGCCCAGTTTGGCAAGGAGGGATGCTTGGTGGTGGAGGTGTACAGATATTAGAGGGAGGCGATGAGAACCTGAGGTCAGAAGTAAGCCCTTTCTGTCCTCTTCCCATCTGCCAGTCTCTCTCCAGTGCTTCCTCTTGGCAGAACATAACCAGAAACCAGCTGACAAGGGAACCTGGGAAATGTGGCATATAGATTCCCAGCCCTAGGGTCTTGTGGGAAATTGGCTCCATGCACTGGAAACCTCCAGCGTGCTCTAGGCAGGCTACAGAGGCCACAGACCAAGAAGGCTCAGACCAAATTATGGTAATCAAATCATGAAGGTTACTGAATCTACTTAAAACATACAGCTAGAACCAAGAGGAAAGAGTTGGGGTAAGTTAACCCACTTGCGACGGGTACAACCAGGGTGAAAGGACCACACATTCTCTGAATCTTGTGTTTTGCTCCAGTAGTGCAGTTTTGAGGACCAGCATTGAGGTTAAAGGATCAGTAGGTGGAAGATGCTTGGAGCCAACATATACTTGCTCTATTGGGAGATGCAAGGGCAAGTTGGTCGGGTGGCAGGTTTGTGCACACAGCTCGTGAGTGTTCTTCTGGGCACCCATCCCTTTTGTCAGCGTTTATGGGGCAGAGCATACAGGGGCCAGAATAATGTCTACCAATAAGTAGACAACTTAGGGATGACCTGGCTGTCAGCCCGAGGAGGCATGCGCTCTACACTTGGTGACTCATGACTTGATTTTTCTATTCCTTTCTACCTGTAAGTAACACTTTTGTTTGGTCCCTTCTTTTTATAATATATTCAATTTATTCTATTTTTGCATGTCTCACAGATTACAAATTTGCTCCTACTTTTAGCACATGTGACTTCTGCCTATGTCTCACAAACCACTTGCTTACTTATCACCTATAAATAGTACTGATGAAATTCACCCATCCTGTCTGCTTTCCTTGTCCTCTGTAGCAGAACTGAATATTCTCACATAATAGAGCAAACACACATTATAACCTGCATTCTAGAGAAGAGTATAGAAGCGTGGGGTTGGTACTGAGAGATGCAGGGTGAATAACTGTCACTAATCCAGTTTCATGTATTTTTTTATGCAGAGAAACACTTGCCCAGCTCTATTTACTGCATAGTCTATCCTTTCCTTACTCATCTGGAATGCCATTTCTGTTATGTGTCAACACTTCCTATATGTGTGCCTGTTTCTGGGCTCCCTATTCATTGGTCACCATATGTATCCCAGGGCCTTTAGCATTGCCTCATTTACTGCAGCTTCAAATAAGTCCTGATATGGTTAGGTCAAGTGAAAACTCAAATTTTTCTCAGAAAAGTGGCCTGGCTATTCTCGGCTCTTTACTCTTCCATATAGATTAGAATTTGCTTATCAGATTCCTCCCCAAAATAACCTTTTGGATTTTGATTAAAATTTCCCTGTAGATTAATTTGGAGAGAATGGAATCTTTCATTCAGTGAAGTTGGCATAGCTCTCCATTGTTTGGTTCTTCTTTAAAGTTTAGGATCTTCCCTGTAGTGGTTTAAATTCATCTTTTGTTAGATTTATTCCTAGGTAATTGACGTCCTCTAATACTGTTGTAAATAGTATCTTCTATTTAATTATTTTTGTTGCTGGTGTGTGAAATGACAGTTCATTGTTTTATATTAATCCTCTATTGAGCTACCTTGTTAAATTCTATTATTTCTAAGTATTTGTAGATTCTTTGGGGTTTTCTATGTAAATGATCATATGAACTACAAATAGTGATAATTTTATTTTTTCTTCTCCCTTTGAATTCCTTTTTCTTAAGTTAATGTACTGGCAAGAACATCTGCTACAAGAATGAAAGATGGGTGATCTTATACATTCTTACCTCATTTCAGATTTTAAAGGGTAATGTTATAATGTTTCCCCACTGAGGACTACATTTGCTTAATTTTTTTATATGTGCTATTTATATCATGCTAAAGAAATTCCCTTCTATTCCTAATTTATTAAAAGAGGTCTTTTTAAAATAATGAATGTATGATGTTTTAAAAATATCTACATCTAATTGAAGAGAAGTATAGCTTTTCCTCTTTTAATATGGGAGCTTAGTGAATTACCTTTATAGGCTTTCTAACATTAAACCAACTTTGCATTAAACCCAACTTTGTCATGGCTTATTATCATTTTTATACACTGTAGAATTTAAGTTGCTAATGCAGTCTTCTATTTATGGCTTTTGTTTCTATATTCATAAATGAAATGGGTCTGTATTTCTTTCTTCATCATTGTGTCATTGTCTGATTTTGGTATTGGGGTTATGAAGTCCTTATAAAGTGAGCTGGAGAATATTTTCTTTTTTTATAGTCCCAGGAAGAGTTTTTGTAAGATTGGGATGATCATATTTTTAAAGATTTGTTAGAACTTTCCTATGAAATCACTTGGGCCTGATATTTAGTGTGGGACCGTTGAAAAATACTATTTCCATTTTTTCTAATTGTTATGGGAGTTCTCAGTTTTAAAACATTTCCTCTTGAGTAAACTGTTATTTTCCTAGGAATTTATTTATTTACTAAAGTTTTCAAATTATTATTGATAAAATTCCTTTTATCTTGTTAATCTGTACTTTAATATTCAGAGTGTATCTTCTTTCTCGTTCGTATCATCACTTTGTGAATAATTTGTTACAAAAATTTAAATTACAAAAGTTTTCAAATTGCATATATATATATATATATATATATATTTCAAGTGGGGTTGGAGAGTATTCTTATGTTGGGATAACATCCCTCTCTTGCACTTGAGTAGGTGGGGCTGTTCCTTAGAGGGGAGTGAGCTTGGGCTGATCAACCAGTGCAAGCGCCCAAGATAATCCGTTGGGATTTTTCATAGGCCCCTTGGGATATCATTAAAGGCAAAACTGTAATGATGTTCAGTAAAGAAGCATAAAATGCAATGCTTTGTTTCTCCCTTCCTTCGGCGTTGGCCCAGGACTGCCATCCCAATTTTGCTTCCTAAGAGACAGGCTTCTCAGTAAGAGAGAAGGACATGGTGTTTCATCTAGACTTGCACATAATCCACAGCTTTTCTGTGCATTGCTATAGCTATTAAGAGCTGGTGATGTGACATGTATGTAAGTGAGGAGAAAGCACATCACGGTGTGTTGCTATTTTGTTGTGGGAAGGAAAAAAGGTCAGGGTGTGAGGGGATAACATGCATCACATACATACTCAATGATCATCTCTGGGTGGTAGAGTTAGGGGCAAATGTCACTTTTTCTTCTTCACGTCTGTGTGCAGCATGGACCTTATTTTATTTTACAATACCTGTGCATTACTTTTACAAACAAAAATAACAAATAAAGCTATTTTCATTGTGAAAAGGAAAAAGCTGTGGCAATTATTAATTATTATAGTTCTTTTCTTAAGATTTGTTAGGACCTGCATCGTCTGAGGGAGCAGTCACGTGATAGCCGAAAACAGCTTGGCTAAAAGAGTGGATATGTCAGTGATGAGGGCAGCTTGAGTAAAGAATCTTTAAGCCCTGGGAAGCAGCTTTCTGAGAATGGGTCAGAAATCCATGGTCTGTGAATGTGAGTGTGTCTGTACTTCTGATATTGCCTCTGCTTTTTTCCTGTCTGTCTCTTCTAGACTTTCAATAAATCTTCCTGCAAGTGCAGGCCTATCTCAGCTTCGCTCATGAGTGCTACCAGACAACATTTATATTTCCATTAAAGCCAGAGTACCAAAGCGGGTCCAGGCTACCCTGGGGGTTGGGGTGTAATGGATTCAAGGAAATTCCAACATGAAGGATTTAGTTGGAGTAACAAAAGTGGAGCTGCTTGGCAAATTGTGCTTCCTCATTTGGAAATTCTCTCTCTGGTGCTACCTAAAGGTAGGAGCAGGGAAGTAATTTCCTTCACTAGAGGGTCCAAGAATTGCCTCAAGGGGCTGGAATCATCTTGCACCCGATACTGCATGTAGTTCATGGGCCAACAGGCTGTAAAATCCAGGAACCTATCAGTCTTTGTCTTTGGAAACCCAAATGGACGGTTTTAATGACATACATTTGATGGAGGCCAAAACAGAGAGGGTGGTTATTTTTAACCTGGGGCAGGAAAATGTGGCTGGAAAGGAAACATCTGTCCCCAACTATTGACTGTTGCACTTTATATAGAGGTCTTTTCTGTCTTGAAATCATCACATAAAGTAAGGTGGTTGGTCGGGGTCTGACTCTGGGAACATTCCTCCCTTCTCCCTTTTCCCACTGCTTATCTTCTGAGTGAGGCTTATGCCTCGAAGAGACCACCTTGGAGGCAGAAGGTGGGGGAATGGGTCAAGGACTGCCCAATTCCTGTGAATTTTTTGGACCCCTCCTAGTCTGACGTCTTCATGCAAGATGGCCTGCCCTTTAGGGTACACATTTTGCAGACTCCCCAGTTGGGGGGTCACTGGAGGTCTTGTGCTGGGAGAATCAGAACTCTGAGTGCCAGAACACTTTCCTTGGCAGTTCTGACTTCTGGTCTCTGAGCAGAGAAGTCGTTCTTTCTTCCAGGTCAGCAAAATCATTCCCTTTCGTTCAAGACATGGCAGCCTCCTGTGTGTCTGGCTGGGGAAGGAAAGGGGCAAGTGTGCCCACAAAGTTGCAGGGACATATTTTCATCTCAGCAGAAGCGTTTTCCATCATTTCTGAGCACACGGAGCAAGGCTGAATGTACCCACAGAGCCTCAGGGTGGATTATGTGATAGGGGCGGAGGAGCAACGTGTAGTGCTCTGGTCGAGCACTGCACGGACCAGCAGCGCTGTTCACACAGACCGTGGGGGCGTAAATGGCTCCTCCAGGAGTGGCTGGCAGTGGAGAAGGGGAGGAGCAAGACCAAGTGTGTAGTTGGTTGAGGGGTTCCCAGCCTTCGGTCTTGGAAAACTAACCAGAATAGTGCTGCTGTGTTCTTTCAGTCCTTCCTCTCTCTGTCTCTGTCTGTCTCTCTCAATTCCTTCCTGTTTTCAGCCAAAGACTGGACCTGGAGAGAAACAACTGTGTTTTCCAGATCGAGTAGACAGTTGCCAGGAGAAATGACAAGGGAAGAACAAGAATAAAAGAGCCTACATGAATCCACTCCTTCCCTCTGCTGGTGCAGTCCCAGCAGAGCAGTGTCAGAGCAGCAGGGCTTGGAGGGTGTGAAACAGGATTGCCAAATTGCATGAGTCTCTAAAAAGATCCATATGTCTGGGCTGCACCAAGCTTCTGAGCTCAGGGAGGGGCCGATAACATCATCTGCTGGATGGGTGTACAGTTCTCTTCCTTTGGGGAGGATTGGATGTCAGCTTGACTAGATGCTGTTAGAGTCGTCATGACCCAGGTTGGGAACTCGGGGTGCAAGTGTTTGGGGTGAGGAGGAAGGGAGAGGGCCAGATAATAGAATAAATAGGAAAGGTAAAGTTTCTAAGCTAGAGTCTGTGAAACATTTAGTAGGAAAAGAGTTTGGAAACCCCAGCATATTGACTTTTCTTTAAAATTTTTTCTCATGCCAGGAGAGTTTTGGGGGAGCCACTGTGCAGACGGATGTCAGGCCATTTGTCTGCTTTGTGGGAAGTCTAGAGCTTATTCCTACAACTCACCCTCCAGAGCCAAGGAAGAGTCACTCTCTTCCTCCTCACGTCTTTAACCTCCAAACTATAGCTTCCTTTGGGGTCGGGGATAGCAGATGGTACACAGCTGTGGGACACATCTGGTCTTGCAGGAATCAGAGGAAGGCACAAAGGACAGTTGGAATCCCAGTGGCTACCCTGGAGGCATGGCTCCAAACATTTGGGGTGGTACCCCGACACTCTACCCAGATCCCATCTTGGACAGACTTCATGTTTTTCCTTAGACCTCCACGCCTATTCCCCACTCTGGCTTCAACTGCCTCAGACAGAGATGATTTTGTGAGAGTGGCCAGGCAGCTGCTTCCCAGATGTGTGTTTTCTCCAGAGATGGCCATATCCAAATGGAAGAACTTTGAGAAGATTCGATAGGGACAGTAGGGTTGGGGCCTGGGAGATTCCTCTGAGCATGTATTGACCTAGGAGAGCTAGCCCAGCAACCGTCTGAAGACCCCAGAGTGAAGCCGGAGGAGTAGAACTGGAGAAAGAGTGAGAAGGTCCTGAAGTGCTGGTGATATTACCCTAATTTTCTTCAGTTTACTGAGGGCTGGTGAAAATGTCACAGAGAGCCCACGTCTTCTGACTGGTATCTGGAAACCTTAGCCCAATCTCATAGCTCCTACAGCCTATGACTCCACCCAACACTGGTTAGATGTTCAGACCCTAAACATCCAGGTGGATCTGAATGATTCCCTGTCCCTCTGTGGGGCTCAGTCCTGGCATCTGTAGAGTGATAGGGGTCAGTGAAGGAACCAAGGCACCTCCTGGCTCTAACTGTACCCAGAATCTTCCCTCTAAGAGGGAGGCTGAACCATGCCTGCTGCTGAGGGGACTGAGGGGGTGGTCTGTGTCTGAGCCGCAAGCTGCTGTCGGGTAGGGGGAGCGTGGGGGTCATTTCCTTGTGTGAGGGGCAGCCAAGGGAGAGAGGGGAAGCAGCCGGAGTGGGTGGCCAATTCCTGTCTCTGACCCTTGGGGCAGTGCCTGAAGCTCCTGCCAGGCTCCCACACCTTGGCTAAGAATAGTGCAGCTCCTTCCTGCTGGTCTCCGGAGCCCAGAGGAAAGAGAGTTGGACTATATAACCTCAGGCTGGGCTGTCCCTTCCGGTGATTCTCTCTGGAGATCAAAGGGCCGCTGGGATTGCAGTTCTAGTTTCTGATGCTACTACCTAATAATAGGGCTCTGGTGTGTGGGGAAGGTGGTAGTCAGGCCACCGCTGATGGCTGGTGGGAAGCAGGAGGTCTGGAACCTGAAAACTAACAATTCTAGGTGCACAGGGTTGGAAGGATGTGCGCTTGGGGGCACAGAAGGTTATCAGGGGTCTTCAAGGTGAACTAAGGTTACAGTAGAGAGTGTCTTAAGTGTCTTAGAGTGACTAAGACCCTGAGGGAAAAGGCCTCCTGGTTCTGAGTGATGAGGACCAAGGTGGGCCCTGGGCACCCACGTGGATACCCAGCTCCAAATCTGGCTGAAGCAGTTGACCTGAAGACCACACTTTGAGAAACAACCAATGACCGATGGCTTACCAGTCCAGAAAGCAGCTCCCTGCATGACGGGCTGGCCCTGTTTGGGCTCCTGAAGTAACTTGAGGACCATCACTAGGTCCCAATGATTAGGGGGACCATATAATTTAGCATCCAAACATGAGTGTTTCTGACAGTGAAAGAGGATGTTGTTAATAACTACACCAGGCGAGCAAGCATAATGGAAACTGTCCATCAAAAAGCAGACATCTGGTTGCTCTAACCACCAGACATTGCTGTGTCTCCATGCTCTTCTCTCTCTAGATTTCTCAGTAAGAAGAGTTGAGATGGAATACATAAAAGAGAACTTTAGAAATTGAGGGACCACAGAAATCTGGGGATTATGATCAAGCTTCTCTGTGTTTCACAGGTCCCGTCCTTCATAAATCATGTGGAGGTTAATTATAGCCACAGAGAAGCTGGGCTCTGAAGCTGGGAAAGAAAGGAGAACTTTCTCAGGAAGTCCATTGCTTGGCTGGGGTGGGGGGCTGCCTGGATGGAGAGATAAGCTTCACCGACAAGCCAAGAGCAGCAGCTTTGTGCTTTGGTTTTCTGCAGTTGAAACCCTGGGCTTGTAGCAAACCCCAGAGAAAACCCTTGCATCTTCTTTTACTGCAAAATAACTTCAGCTTCCAGTTAAGTGTCCATAATCTATACAACTCACTTGAATAGACAGGTCCATTTGTTGATTCATTAATGAGCATGTAAGGAACAAATCGTATGTTACATGCCAGCTTCTGTGTTAGTTTCTAGAGATGTAAAAACAGAGCAATAGTCCCACCTCTTAAGGAACCCTCAGTCTAGCAAGGGAAACAGAGGGCCAAATAATTTGCGGAGTGATGGACTAATACTGCTTTGGTAGAGAAACCTGTCCTAAGAGCAGAGCCTCTTTCTCAGAATCACTGAAGACTTTCACAACCTCCCTTTAAACAGATAGCAAAATCCTTGCTAATATGATGATGAAATTTACCGAGGGGAATTTTGGAGCATTTGTTAAGAGCGCAGGTTTTGGAGCCAGTCAAACTTGGATTTGGATTCTGCCTCTGCTAACTCACAAATTATGCACTCTTCAGCAAGTTTCTCCAGGCAGATAGTAGCAGTGCCTACTTCATCGAACAGTATGTCTAAAACTTTAACGTGTACACGAATCACCTGGGGGACGTGTTAAAATGTACATGCACATTCAAGAGGTCCGGGCTGGGGCCCGAGATTCTGCATTTTTAATAAGCTCCCAGGTGATGTTGATGCTGCTGATTTGAGACCCACACTCTGAGTGGCAAGGGCATAGAATGCTAAACGATCAAATAAGTGTGGAGCACAGTGCTGACGAATGGTAAGTGCTCAAGAAATGTGCCCTATTACTATTCAAGTGAAATACTAAAATGTTCATTGATCTCCATTTAGGTATCTCCCCATATATGACATATTATCATAATCTCAAAGAAAATTTCTTAAGTCAAGGAAACACTCCTTGTTCTATCTCTTGGGTATCACACGAGGCCAGTCCTTTACACAGTCTATGCCAATGGGAAAATTCCAGAAGAGAGGAATGGAAGATTTAGAATTTGTTTCTAATATCATCCCCAAATCCTCCTGATGTGAAGGGCAATGGGAAATCTTGTGGAGCTGTCACATCTCTCCTACAGAATGGATCCAACTATGGATACTGCAAAGGTATCACTTTCAGACCCAATACTAACAGTAAAGACAGAAACAAGCATGCAGATATCAAAAACATGATTAAAGTCTAGACATTTTTATGAACTTTGGTGGTTTTAAGATATGGCCCCAAATTTGTTGACACTCCTACCATTGAGAGCAGACTCTATGTCCCCTCCCATTAAAGCTGAGCTAGCTTGTGACTCCTTCCACCAATAGAGTATGATGGAATGGCTGCTGTGTGACTTCTGAGACTGGATCAAAAAGGGCCCTGCAGCTTCCTCCTGTTTCTCTGGGTTGCTTGCTCTCCTGACATTCTCCCTCTCTTGGAAGCCAGCTACCACAAGCTACAAAGAGAGGCTCGATCTAGGCTCTCTGGTTGACAGCCTCTGTGGAGCCCCTGCCAGTCAGGCACCAGATCTATAAATGAAGGAGTGTCCAGACACTCCAGTCTTCCCAGCTGAGGCCCCAGGCCTGGTGGAGCAGAGACAAGACCTTTGGGCTGAGCCCTGACCCACAGAATTCATGAATATAATAAAATATTTGTTTTATGCCAATGCGTTCTGGGGCAATAAATAATTTCAACTATATATATATTTTTAATTAATTTATTTTTTTGGCTGTGTTGGGTCTTCGCTGCTGCACGTGGGCTTTCTCCAGTTGTGGCAAGCGGGAGCTACTCTTTGTTGCGGTGCATGGGATTCTCATTGCGGTGGCTTCTCTTTGTTGTGGAGCACGGGCTCTAGGTGCACGGGCTTCAGTAGTTGTGGCTCACGGGCTCAGTAGTTGTGGCTCGTGGGCTCTAGAGTGCAGGCTCAGTAATTATGGCGCATGGGTTTTGTGGCTCCGCGGCATGTGGGATCTTCCTGGACCAGGGCATGAACCTGTGTCCCCTGCATTGGCAGGTGGATTCTTAACCACTGCAACACCAGGGAAGCCCTTAAAAAATATTTTTATTTAAGATAAGAAAATATAGATAAGGTGTTTAAAAAAATTAAAGTTTATCTTGAACACTTATTTACAGGTAGTAAATATTTTTTTCTATAAAATTAATAATTCATTTGGTTTTAAAAAGTAAACATCAAATCTCTAACAAATTAAATTTAAATCCCATGATTAATTATTATGTCACTAGATGAGGAAGAGTAAATAGTGGGAAAAAAAATCATGCTTTGGAATCTGGATTTGAATTCCAAATTAAAAACTTGCCAGTTGTGTGGAAGACAGATAGGTTTACTTTTCTATGTCTCATATTAATAATATATTAAATATTTATATCACTTAATAATATAGTAAGTGGGATAATAATAAAATGAGAAACTAAGCAATCTGTGGTGGGGAAGACAGGAAGGTTTCTGATGAAACTGCCCCCTAAGTTAATCCTTAAAATGAGTAAGAAGGGCTTCCCTGGTGGCGCAGTGGTTGAGAGTCCACCTGCCGATGCAGGGGACACGGGTTTGAGCCCCGGTCCGGGAAGATCCCACATGCCACGGAGCGGCTGGGCCCATGAGCCATGGCCGCTGAGCCTGTGCGTCCGGAGCCTGTGCTCTGCAATGGGAGAGGCCACAACAGTGAGAGGCCTGCGTACCGCCAAAAAAAAAAAAAAAAAAAAAAAAAAAAGAGTAAGAATAACTAAGATATTCTCAGACTTTAGAATTTCAAAAATTTCTGAAAAATTTTGGGGTAGATTTAGGGGGCAAAAGACTTCAAAGAAAGCAATATTCTAAAATGTGTTTGAAAATTTGAAGAGGCAATAATAGCCAAGCCAATCTTAAAGAGAAATAAAGCTGGAGACCTTATGTTAGTCTAGATCAAGATGAATTATAAAGATACAGTAATTAAGATAGTGTGGTTTTGGATCAAGGATAGACAAACTGATGAACGGAACAGATAGAGAGTTCAGAAATACTCCCACATGCATTCGGTCTCCTGATTTATAACAAAGGTGACAACTCAGAGGTTGTGAAGAATACAGCAGCAGAACAGAGAGGTGTGAGAACCAGGAAAGTAGAGCATCACAGAATCAAGGGACGAAAGAGCTTCAGGGAGAAGGAAGAGATCAGCAGCGTCAAGGACAGCAGAGGTCTATTAAACTTGAATTTGACTTTTAAGCAATTGTTGAGACCAGAGTGTGAGCTCTTCTGCCAAAGCGGACAGGAACCGGATTGCAGTGGTTTGCAGAGTGAGGGGAAGTGATGGGTTAAAGAAAGGAAGTACAGGCTGCTCTTCCACGAACTCTGGTAAGAGAGGAGGCAAGGAATTCACAGCAGGTAACTGTGATAGGAATTCATTTTTTAATTTATTAAGGATAGCGGAGGCTTGAGTATGTTTGTAAGCTAAGGAGACTGTGAAAGTTGAGAGGAAAAATTAGAACATACATCCCACTGAAGATATATTACATTGATAGAGGAAATTCAGTGTATTTCTGGGGAGAAAAGAAGATTAAGAGTTGAGAATAACACATGGATAAACTACATTTTATGAGTCTTTAAATGTCTCCAGAAACTATTACATTAACATTTCAGTTTAAAATAGGCCAATTCTTGGACATCCTCAGTTATATCTCAAAGGCCTTTTAGCTGCTTAAAAATATATTTTGAAATATTTCAGGCATAAAGAAGGCTATAAAGAGTAATGTAAGGAACTTGTGAGCCTCCACTCACCCTAGGAAATAGAACATTACCAATACAGTTGAAGACCCCCTTTTGTACCATTTGTGTGTATGTGTATGTGTGAATGTAACTGTGAGTTTTAATACATTGCTGGCTTCTGTTTGCTAGCATTTTACCTTGAATTTTGCACCTCTGTTTAGCCATAGGTTAATATGTTATTATTCTTTTTCTTACTGTCCTGGTATACTTTTGCTTTAAAGTTGTATTAAAAATATATAGTAAGTTGGTTAGTATTGCTGCCTCTTTGTTTATTATCTGGAAGTGTTTGTATAAAATTAGAGTTTTTTGCTTCTTAACTGTTCTATAGAACTCACCACTAAAATGTCTGAGTCTCGTGAGTGATACTGAGTATGTGCGGGGGTCAATTTTTAATGATTCATTCAATTTACTTAATAGTTAGAGTCGTGTGCCGATTTCCTATTTCTTCTTGAGTCAGTTTTGGTATGTAATATTGTCCCTTTCATCTGTTTTTAAACTTAAAGGGATATAATTGTTCTTATTATTCTCTTAATATTTTAAATTATCTCATATCTATAGTTATGAATGATTTTTAAATCCTAATATTATTTTCCTTCTTTCTTTTTTAAAAAATAAATCTAATCAGTTTTAAGATTTTCAGAAATACCCACTTTTGGCTTTGTGTGCATTCTGTTGTTTTTTTGTAATTTTTTGACTCTTAGCTCATTAATTTCCATTCTTTCTTATTTTCTAAATAAACATAAAAATCTGTAAAATTCTCACTAATAACAACTTTGCTCCTTACATATATCTTGATATATACTATTTTATTGTCCTTTGAATTTATGCATTTTCCAATTTCTACCTTGGTTTGTTTTTTGATCCACTGAATTTTCAGAAGTTTGTTTTAGAATTTTTCAAACATATTGGGTCTGTTATGTTATTTGAAAAATAATACACGTAATTCCATTTCAATCAGAAAACATAGTGTCAATGACATGACAGCTTTCCCACTTATAGAGACTTGCTTACCAGCCTAATGATACAAATTGAATTTTCATAAGTGTTCCATGTGTGCTTGAGCACAATGTGTATTTGCCAAGGGTTGGATTCAGAGCTCTATATACAGCCTTTCGAATAAGTGTGTTAATTATGTCATTCAGTTCTTTTATTTCTAGCTAATTTTCTTACTGCTTGATTATTTTTGGAGGGAATTGTACTAAAATTTTCCACTGGGTAGGTGAATTTTGCTCTTTTTATAGTTCTATCAGTTTTTGCTTTATATATTTGAAATTATATTATTAGATATAGAAAAGAATAGAATTTTTATATTTTCATGGTGAATAAAACATTTAATCTATTTAATCTTTAGTAATGCTTTTTGTATTGAAGTGTGTTTTGCCTGATATTAATGTAGCTACATGAGCTTCCTTTCTATTGATATTTGCCTGAAAGATTTTTCTTCATCCTTTTACTTTTGACATTTCTCTGTCTTTACTTTAAGGTGTGCCTTTTGTAAACAGTATGAAGTTGAATTTTCTTAAGTCCATTTTAGTAACCTCTGCCCTTTAGTTGGTAAGTTTTCAGTCCACTTACATTTATTATGATTTATTTCTATCATCTTATTTTATGTTTTCTATTTGTACTACTTTTTCTTTTTTGTTTTTCTCATTTTTTTAGATTGGTCGTTTTTCTTAATTCAATTTTTTTTTTTTTCTTTTACTAATCCTAAACTTGAATCTGCTCCTGTCTGGACTGGCTGTCCCCAGTGCCTGAAGCACAGCTCTCCTACTAGGCTCTCCCTTCACCATCACCCCAGGGATTCTCTTGTCCTCTCCTGTGCTGGATTCCCTGTTTCCTGTGCCCCATCTCCCTCTTTCTTAGTTTACTCCCTCATTTGTAACAGGCACATTCTTCACCAGCTTTCTGGGAATCGACATACTAGAGGCAAACTTTTTCATACCTTATATGTTTGAAATTGTCATTATTCCACTCTCACACTTAGTTTAGCTACAAATAGAATTATTGATTGTAAACTGGTTTCCTTTATAATTTTGAAGGCACTGCTCCATTGACATTTAGCTCCCAGCGTTGCAGTTAAGAAATTCAAAGCTATTCCAATTTCCGATCTTCGGATGTAACATGTTTTCTCCCTGGAAACTTGTAGGATATTTTCTTCATTCCTTAGTACCCTGAGAAGCCTTAATGTACCTTTTGTGGGCTATGTTCAGCTATAATGCTGGGTTCTCAGTAAGTCCTTTCTCTCTGGAAACATGTAACATCCATTTGGGGAAAATATCTTGAATTATTTTGTTCTTTCGATGTTGGACTTTGAAACAAGTCCTCTGGCTTTATCCTTTCAATAATATTTTCCATCTCGTGTTTTTAATCCATTCTGGGTGATTTTCAACTCTTTTATTACATTTTTAATTTCTACTAGAATTTTTTTTTATTTCCAGTGTACTTTTTAATTTGTTTTCTAAATGTTTCTTTTTTTCTTTTTGTTTTTTGGCATTTTATTTTTGTTTTATGGGCATAATGTCTTCTCTTATTTCTCTGAGGATATAGGGGATTGTTCTTTTTTATTTTTTTAAATTTTCTTCTTCCTGCATGGTCTCCATTTCCTCCAAGTTGCTTTTTTTTTTCTTCTTCTTCCTGTTTGTTTATTTGCTTTTCTTTTTTGGTTTATGTCATTCATGACAGAGGCTTTCTTTGCTATCTGTTATGAGTGGGGCACCAGCAAGCTGATTGTAAGGTGTGAGAGAGAGGGTTTTGTTTGTCACCTGTGGTGTCTACTGTGGGAGTGCTCTGGCTGGGATGTATCTTTGGAGAACCCAAAAGATACTGGCATCAGTAGCTTCAGACCTTCCCTCTTGTGTTTGTCAGAGGCCCCAGAAGATTTTCCATCCTCCTGCCTAGAGTGTTTAATCCTAGCTACCTGCAACCTGGGAACTAGTGGGAGAAGTGAGCTGGGTGAGCATTCCACCATTCAATTCATGCCCCTATTTTCAGAATGATTCACTTGTCCTGAACAAGGGCTGGTGTCTGACAGTCTAGAGACTCTTTGTTTTATATCCTTCAGTCACCAAATCTCCAGGCATCTTGCTGTGGTTTAGAAGGGGAAGTCTCTCATGGTATGGTAGGATGGGACAAGGGGGGCAGGATAAAAATTTGGGAATCTTCAAATTTGGGGTTGCTTCTTCAACCAAATTGATCTTCAACCAATCATTTCATTTTTAAAAACTGTATTTTATGTATAGTAGTTTGTATTTGTTAATACCATACCACTAATTTGTCCCTCCTCCCTCCCTCCCTCTCCCCTTTGGTAACCATAAGTTTGTTTTCTGTGTCTGTGAGTGTTTCTGTTTTGTATATACATTCATTTGTACTATTTTTTTAGAGTCCATATATGAACAATATCGTATAGTATTTGTCTTTCTCTGTCTGACTTATTTCACTAAGCATAATATTCTCTATTGCTGAAATGGAAATAACATTGCTGAAATGGAAATATTTCATTATTTTTTATGGCTGAGTAATATTCCACTGTATATATATACATATAACACATCTTCTTAAGCCAGTCATCTGTTGATGGGCACTTGGGCTGCTTCCATGTCTTGGCTAGAGTAAAGAGTGCTGCTATGAATATTGGGGTGCACGTATCTTTTGAATTAGAGTTTTTGCTTTTTGTAAATATATACACAGGAGTGGGATTGCTGGATTGTATGTTAGTTCTATTTTTGGTTTTTTAAATAAACCTCCATACTGTTTTCCATAGTGGCTACATCAATTTGCATTCCCATTAGCAGTGTACAAGAGTTCCTTTTCCTCCACATCCTCTCCAACATTTGTTATTTTTAGACTTTTTGATGATAGCCATTCTGACAGATGTGAGATGATACCTCATTGTGGTTTTGATTTGTGTTTTTCTAATGATTAATGATGTTGAGTATCTTTTCATGTGCCTGTTAACCATCTATATGTCTTCTTTGGAAAAAATGTTTATCTCTTCAAGTCTTCTGCCCTTTTTTGATTGGATTGCTTGCTTTTTTGATGTTGAGTTGTATGAGCTGTTTATATATTTTGGATGTCAACCCCTTGTCGGTCACATCGTTTGGAAGTATTTTCTCCCAGTCTGTAGGTTGTCTTTTTGTTCTGTTGATGGTTTTCTTTGCTGTGCAAAAGTTTTTAAGTTTAATTAGGTCCCACTTGTTTATCTTTGCCTTTATTTCTTTTGCCTGGGGAGCCTGACCTATGAAAATATTGCTACAATTTATGTCAAAGACTGTTTCACCTATGTTTTATGGTGTCATGTCTTACATTTTGAGTTTATTTTTGTATATGGTGTGAGGGAATGTTCTAATTTCAGTGTTTTATGTGTAGCTGTTTAGCTTTCCCATTTGTTAAAGAGACTGTCTTTTCTCCTTTGTATATTCTTGCCTCCTTTGTTGTAGATTAATTGACTATAGGTGCGTGGGTTTATTTCTGGGCTGTCTATTCTGTTCCATTGATCTATGAGTTTGTTTTTGTGCCAAATACCTCACTGTTTTGATTACTGTAGCTTTGTAGTATAGTCTGAAGTCTGGGAGGATTATACCTCCAGCTTTGCTCTTTTTTCTCAGGATTGCTTTGGCAATTTGGGGTCTTTTGTGTTTCCATATAAATTTTAAGATTTTTGTTCTAGTTCTGAGAAAAATATCCTGAGTATTTTGATAGGGATTGCATTAAATCTCCAGATTGCTTTGGGTAGTATGACCATTTCAATAATATTGATTCTTCCAATCCAAGAGCATGGGATAGCTTTCCATTTCTTTGAATCATCTTTAGTTTCCTTTATTAATGTTTTATGACTTTCAGTGTATAGATATTTCCCTCACTGTTTAAGTTTATTCCTAGGTATTTTTAACTTCTACTTTGCCCTGCACTTCCTAGAGATTTTGCGCACCAATTCTGAGCTTTTGGAGGCTTTTTGAAGTAAAAATTCTGTTGTTTCTCAGTTTTCCTTAAGGCTGGGTTAGGACTCAGTCTTCTAAGGATCTCCTAGTCAATTGCCACTTTTCCATATGTTTTCAAACTTCCAATATTTTACTATTACTGATTCTTTCCTTCACTCATTGTTCTTGTAGTTTGTTCATTAAAAATTCTCTTTGTTCTAATTTTAGTTGAGCTTCAGAAGTGTTACCAGTAAATGATGTATTCGTCCTCCATATACACCCAGGAGTAGAGTACATTTTTTCTGATTCTCCTTCACCAAGAAAATAGCCTTTATGTTTCCACCAACAGTGCTTTCCAGGGGTCTCATTTCCAGTCCCACATTGAGGGGAGACTTGGCAATGTGGTGGGAACTTGATGATTGGAAAGAAACATTTCAATCCAACATGAAAAGAAATGGGAAGTTGATGTTTCCTCAGCCAGAAGCTATTATAATTAAATAGTGTTTTGCTAGAAAATTCTGAGAGCTTTGTGCTGACCACTGGAACAGGGAGGGATAGGGATAACTAGAGATAAAGAAACCAGCTAGGAACAACCACAATGGTCCATGGACCAGCTCTGGCTTCCACACTCAATTTTTTTTCTTTTAGGGAGAGAAGAGTTTGTAAAGATACCAAAAATTTCAAATGTATTTAAAAAAATTATTCAGGATTCCAACTTTATTTCAACATCACAGGACTGCTTTGAAGTTCTGTTTGGAAATTATCTAGAGTCATATATTTGCCAAATATCTCTAAATAACACAAAAATATTAAGTTCTTTGTAGTTTAAAAGACCTTTCTAGATAAGAAAACTCTAAAACAGATTTGTTCATAACACCATCTAATTCTATTTTCACTCTGTGACCTCAGGCATCCTGTGTTAAAAAACACAACTTATTCCTGAAAATATTTTGGATATTGAAATTTCAAATAGTTTGAGCCCATATTTTATGATTTTTAAGTGAGAAAAATTTTTAAAAGCATTTCCTGAAACCCCAGCCAGTTTCCCCCATTTATCCCTAAAACCCTCTTAGAAATCTATATAATAATCCATGGAGGATTACTGAAATATAAAGATAAAGGATTTAAAACAAAAATTGCATTTAATGAACTCATTAGTGAGTATAGACTAACGCTCTGCAACCATGTTGTTCAATAGCCAATATGTATTACGTTTTCCTTTCTACATGCTTAAGTTTTCTATTCATTCTCTTTCTCTCAAAATGCTTTTTCACTCTCAACTCTCTTTTTAGTGATTGGGTTTTTCTAGGCCTCTTTGGTTCATGTACTTGGTTCACAGGCTTTTCCACTTTCTTAGAAGGCATTTTCACTTAACAGTGTGGGGAAGATGATGGCAATAACACACAAGTTTAAACAATGCAATCAACTGTGCAAGCAGGAGAGAAAAGTCTTTCAGAGGAAACAGCTAAGATAGACTGCAGGGCATCCTGAGTCCTCTTGCCCAGACTTGTGTCCAAATGATGAGTTTTTACTGGCCCCAGCATGCAAACACTTTATAGAAGGTTTTCAATTAGAGTAATGTATGTAGGGTAAAAATGGTTCCAAGTCATTACAGGGAATATTTGGAGAGTGAGAATTCAGGTAATAAATGCAATGTCTGTATTATGTCCTGTGTACCCACTGTCTTTTCTAAAAACAAAAAAAAGCCCTAACAGTAAAAAGGTTTTATAATTAAGAAAACAAATTCAAACATAATACAAAAATACACAAAAATAAAACCAATTGTATTTATTTAATTTTTCATGGTTTGCATTCTGTCTTCTAATTAGACAATAAACCTCTTTGTGGAAATGACCTCATTTTATAATTCAATCCAACAAATGATGCTAGCTACCTACACGGTGGCAGGCACTGCGCTAGGCAGAGAACTGATTATGACACAGACAGAGCACCATGGCTGAGTGTGTAAACTTGCTCAGAAAGTATTTGTTTCCTCCCAGTTTCCATGTGCATATTCCATGTATCTTCCACCAGGTAAATGGGTTATTTCTCCATAGCACCCTACCTCCCCAAACAAACAAAACCTTTTCCTAACCATGCCAAAGTGGCAAACAATTTGATCATTTATACTGATATTCCTCCAAAATGTGATTATTAAAATAAGAGCATGAATTATTAGGTCATGACTAAAATCACTAATCATGGTGTATGATTCTTGTATATTTGAGAGAAAAATAGAAAAAAATACACAAGGACAAATTAAATATCCTTCTCCTATTAAACTTCAATTTTAGTCCTAATCACTTCTTCACCTAACCCCACTTTTCTTATTTTGCAAAAACAACCTTTTACTTTCTTAGATGAAGTTTCCAGTGTTAAAAAGGGTCTGAGAAGCTCAGAGTTTCTCCCTTTCTCTGCTTCAGGGCTTCTGACAGATCTGGGGTCAAAAAGCCTGTAGCTATTTACTCACACTAACTAGGGTAAGGGCATTCGATTTCACTCCTTGGGTCTCTGAATAGACTCTGACGTATTTTAACTGGCCAGATAGACTTCCAGAGGAAATCTGGCTTTAAGCTTCCAGAAGTGACCTTCCTCTTTCTTTTCTTTTTGTGCTTAGAAGAGGAAAGAGCAGAAAGACAATGGCAAACACTGACAAACGCTATATACCCAACAGGGCAAAAAGTTCTCCCAGTAGTCAGGGGACCTGTAATTCACCCAGGCTGACTCCCTCCCCTCCTCGCCTTTGAGGCACCTAAGTGCAGTATTTACTGAGGAGGCAGTTTGCAGACTCCCCCGGGCCACCACTGCCTGATAGAAATGTATTGTTAAGTCACATATGTAATTTAAAACTTTCTCATAGCCACATTAAAAAAGTAAAAATAAGCAGGTAAATTAATTTTGATAACATACTTTACATAACACAATATACTCAATCATATAATCCATATAAAACATATTAATGAGAGATTTTAGTTTTTTCTCTTCTTACTAAGTGTACTTTACACTTGTAGCACACCAAATTTTGATGCTCAGTTTTTATGAGGAATAGGTGAAGTGTATGATTTTATGTAATTCACAGTTGGAAAAATATATTTACATATTTAAGGTGTTCCAAACATAATTAAATTTTTCCCTTAACTGAAAAATCATTGTCCTTTAATATCTGCAACCACATTGACAAAACTGGTCTATCTTTTTAAAAGTAATTGCTTTGACTTCAAAGCAAAAGATATCAATTTCAGATTTATGTCTAAGTTTAGTAAATTCATTAACTCTTGTGTTAGCTCAGTATTATTAACATTAAACTCAAAATGGTACTGACAGATTGAAAAGCAAGTCTTTATCGGTATTGAGTTCTTCACGTTTTTCTTGTAGTGCTGTAGTCAGTTTACACCTAATGCTATCAATTACAATTAAAATTGTCTTCATATTTACGTATATAAGAAAACTGTAAAATCATTATTAATTAATCATATGATGAAAAGTTTCAATTTCAACTTAAAATCTTGTATTGCTCTAGCTAGGTCACAGATAAGCTTTTCTCTTTCTTGGAACTTCAAATTTAGCTCATTCATATACAGTGTGATATTAGTGTGAGAATGTAAATCACACTGCTGTTTTTTCTTTCTTTGGTTATTGGATATTTGGCAAATATTCCTTTATTTTCAAGAAAATATTGAATTAAAGTTAACAGCACAGCAAAACTCTCACAACTCGACCAAAGAACATTGGCAAAGAAGACATGAGGCCATTAAATTCACTGTCTTTTATTTCTTTCAACAGTTCTATTCGGTTGTAATGATTCATTGTATCAGCATATATACACTGAATAATTTTAACAACTGTATCCATGACAAATTTCATGGAGTCTGCTTCAGAAAATTGAGCACAAATATTTGTAAGATGTATCATACAGTGAAACAAAGACTTAAAGGAAACATCATTTCCTTTTTAAAAATTCCAATAAACTGGGTTTTTGGTCTAACACAGGTGAAAAACTGTTTGTTGTGTTAGAAACTAATTTTTTAATATCTAGCCAAAATTCTTCTTTGACATATGTAAAATATTAAAAAAATATGTATACCGTGAGTTTGATATTTTAGGCCATGAATGGACAATATTTCTTGTAAATTAAGAAATCTTTGGAGACATAACATACCCAAAGTACTAATTGGACAGTGTCTTTTATACCTTGTGACTCATTTAGCGCTAACCCTACCCTCCAAAAGTTTTTTTGCAATTTTTCAGATTTTGAATCAATTGATCTTTGATATCGTTAAAAAGATTTTGTATTTTATAAGCAATAGTTTTGGTAGCTTAATTGAAGTTCTTACTTTTTGTGAAATATCTTTTTAGTATTTTCCTCTTAAATTTCTAACAAAAATTTCTCTAACTGAAATAATAGTTTCTTTTACCATCTCTCCATCTAAAAATTTATGTGTATGTGTATATGAAAATCAAAGCAATTTTATATCTGGTTATAGTGACAAGCTCAGATTCTATTAAAAGTCTTAAAAATTTGGGACAACATAGATAGATCTGGAAGACATTATGCTAAGTGAAATAAGTCAGTCACTGCATGATTCTACTTATATGAGATATCTAAACTAATCAAACTTGTAGAAGTAGAAAATAGAATGTTGGTTGCTGGAGGGTGGGAGGAGAGGAAAATGGGGAGTTGCTGTTCAACTCATATAAATTTACAGTTATACAAGACAGGTAAGTTGTGGAGATCTGCTATCCAACATAATGCCTATAGTTAGCAACATGGTATTGTGCACTTAAAAAACTTTAAGAGGGTAGATCTTGTTGTGTTCTTACACACACACACACACACACACACACACACACACACAAAGGGACACAAGGAAACTTTTGGAGGTTATAGACATGTTTATTACCTTCATTGTAGTGATGGTATCGCAGGTATGTATACATATGTCCAAACTCAACAAATTGAGTACATTAAATATGTGTGGTTTTTTTATCTTAGATATTTAATTCTGATTTCAGGTAAATAATTTCATCAATTCTTTTTCAAATATTAGAGGAAATGTATCTAATTCAGTATGTATTTTCTGAAAAGTCTCTTAACATCGTATACTTTATTATCTCTAAAATTTTTTGTATAACAATCTTTCTCATTTTGCTCCATGTCAACAAATTACAATGGTCATTCACTGTGAAATTTACAATATACATTTACCAATCTTTTTTTAGAGTTCCCATGAAAGTATCAGCTTTTGCACCTGTATGCAATTCTGCATCAGTAATCCGCCATCATTTTGAATTAAAAAACTTGCTCTTTCTTATTTTTTTAACTAGAAAAATAATTTAATTGTGTTACAATTAAAATAATAATATTTGATTTAATCACCAATTATGACTTATATAGGTATCACTGGAACTTGTGCTGTCCGTATGAAACATTCAAATAAACACATTATAATTGTACTATGGTGTATAGAAAAAAATCACTGGAACTGAAATCAGTGCATAGACGTTAACTCTGTCCGTGAAGTGTTTACATGCAATACTAGAAACAATGCATATGATACCAGTAACGTGAGAGTAAAGTTTCATGGTGAAGGTGAAATGTTGTCCTGCCAAAATAATCAAGTTGTGTTGTTAGAAAAATATTTCACACTGCTTCAGTTTTTAAATGTAAATTATTACAATTAAGAAAAAGTAGAAGTGCGGTACCACAGTAACACATTTCAAGAGCTCAGTGGCCACATGTGGCTGGTGGTTACCGTACTAGATAATGCAGCCTCAGATTATCACTAACTAGACCTGGTAGACACCTAGCTGAATCTAAAAACCCTCCATAAAGGGATTTTGATTCCATTTCCCTAAGTGAATATTTAAAAACACACATGAATAGATGTTCAAAAAATATGCTTATGCTATAATTCATTGTGACTCTTCTAAATAAGGATGGAATGAAGTAATAATATACATTAAGAATTTAAAAATCTCACCTTTCAGAAATCTAGTTTCACACATTCCACATTTCTGTTTATATTACATGTTACATTAGAGAGTCCATGTAAATCATTTAACACAAGGCCTGGAGCATAATAAGTGACACATTTATTTGTTTTTTTCCCCTCTGTCATCTGATTGATGATTCTGAGCCCGAAGAGTCTGGTGCTCTTGTTGCTGCTGGGGGTGGGCGGGTGATCGAAGGTGATGGCTGAGAGCTGAGGCTGGGCTTCTAAGGGAGCAGTTGTCCTTGTCACCATCTTTCTCCCCAACCCTTGACCCCAGCCCTTGACTGCCAGGGTCTCGAGTTTGTTCACCACATGAGGTCATCCCCCCAAGCTGGTATCTTGCTATGCCCTCTCCTCTCTGACCACAGGGAAGGCAGGCCACTGAGTGGAGGACCTTACTCATGGGTGAACTTGGAGGAAACAGAAGATCAAGCCTTCATTCAGCTACTCTTTTGGAAGCAAGGAAAGAGATCTCCTTTCCCCCACCTTATCCTTTGTATCCCTAGTATCCTGCGGCGGGGATTGTGGGGCGGGGGGTGGTCAAGGAAGGGGGCGGCATGGCCCCCTGATCCTATGGGTTACGAAGCCTTGAGCCCCCCTCCATGATCACAGCTGCTCCTGCCCTGGCCAGATGGGCCTGCTAAAGATTTTCATATGTTCCAGATCACTGGAGTTTAAATGAGGCAATGTCTACAGGAAGCAAAATTAAGGACTTTCTAATCTTTTGCATTTGGGGAAGATACCTGATCCTGCCTAAAAAAATGTAAGCCTATTGTTCAACTTCTGAATACGGCACTTTCAAACATTGTCAGGATCTGTTGTCAGAAGCACTGTGAGAAAAAGGGAGTTGTGAAAGCTAAAAGTACTTATTGAGAGCTCGCCATATCCTAAGTATCTCAACTGTCTTTATCTGCAATTTTGAGATGATGAACCTGAGACAATGAGATGATACATAACCTTCCCAAGAACATAAAGGTGGTAAAGGGTGAAGGTAGGATTCAAACCTAGGCAGTCTGATTCTAGAATTTGATATCTATATTTATATTTATATATGAAACATGCCTAGTTTTCTTTTAATCACTTCTATTTGATACTTTCTGAACAGATCTCTTAAATATCTATACAGTGACTTACATTTTCTTATAATACTTACACAGTAGTTTTGCTTTTATTCCTGTTGTTGAATTGAATGAACTATTGAATTTTTTCATTTAAGGTTGAAGGTTGTAATGCCTCTTATTTCAGAAAGGACTCAAGATTAAAACACGGTGCAAAATAAGATAATTCACAGTAAAGTCCTGAAGTGCACAGTTGAAGGATGCAAGGAGAGGGGACAATCAGGCAATTACATTGAACTGATTGGCACATGGGCAGTAAGCTTGCTCTAAACTTCTGGCTGCAAAAGCAAAAGCTAAACACATTAGATTGCATCGTTTTCATTTCCTAACAGAAGAATAAAATTCAGCTACAGACAACTCAAGTAGGAATTAATGTACGAGCCTTTAAAAAAAAGGGAATTGGTCTTCCCTGGTGGCACAGTGGTTGAGAGTCCGCCTGCCGATGCAGGGGATGCGGGATCGTGCCCCAGTCCGGGAGGATCCCACATGCCGTGGAGCGGCTGGGCCCGTGAGCCATGGCCGCTGAGCCTGCGTGTCTGGAGCCTGTGCTCCACAACGGGATAGGCCACAGCAGTGAGAGGCCCGCGTACCGCAAAAAAAATAAATAAATAAAAAATTGTACTTTAAAATTTTGATGAATGCTTACTTATTTCTATGATTTAAAGGTAGTATAATTAATATTAATTAATGTTCCTTTTGGCAATGGCTAAACTACAAATTCAACCACTGCTTAAGACCTATTTATTTATCTAAAAACTGAAGTATAGTTTTTTTAAAAACTAGCCATTTATTATAATTACCACATTCTCCATTCTAATGATCATATGTTACCTAAAATATGTAAAAGCAAAGTATAATTACTTTACAATGTTGTGTTAGTTTCAGGTGTACAGCAAAGTGATTCAGTTGTGTGTGTGTATATATATATGTATATACACACACACATATACACACACACATATATATTCTTTTTCGAAAACCTCTTTATTGTCAAAGACAATAAAACAAGGCCACTTGTTCAAAGGAGAAAGGCTGACCTTCCTGTTTCCTATGGCAGAGGGACATGTTCCTAATTTTCCTAGTTTTATAAAGATTAAAAAAGGAGCAGTGCTAGGTCATTGCCCCATTTGATGCCATTTAAAACTGGTATTGTATCTGCTATGAGAATCAACTATTTTAATAATGCTTTTTTTCTGAGGCACTAGAGAAGCAGAGGCTAACCTGAAGTCTGTGCTACGTATTAAATGATGTTGAGTTGCCTGGGTGTTCTTGATGATTTCACAATGTGGAGGAAAACTTATTCTTTAATCGAGCTTTGTTCTTACACAAAACCCTTTTTAGTAGTAATGGTAGGAATAGGAAAGTGGGTATACATAGGAGTCAAATTAGTGGACTAAGGGACTGTAGAGATTTGAGGTGATGTGAGAGTCAAAGGCGACAAGCATTTTAAGTTTTAATAGCTCAGATGATGGTACTACCATCAGCAGAAGTAGGTGAGTTAAGAACCAGGTAGGTTTGTATGGTAGAGGGATAGGGATCACGTGTAGGAATCTATTTGAAGGTATGTGGTTGGAGTCAGTGAAGTTTCTAAAAAAACTAACAGTCATTCCACCTCCCTTGTTTGAGACCTGTGCTGTCACTCTTCCCCATTGATATTGACACAATGTCAAGGGTCCATAACTGTCTGATAAAGGCCTGAAAAGGCAAAAGGAACTGATGTTGCCATCTCACAACCTGATGCGATTTATAGAACCAGTGCCAGGTCATCCGTCCACCTATTCTTTCATCCATTTAAGTTCATTCATCTATTCAACTAGCATGTGTTTCTATGAGTCAGGCACTGCAGGTACTGTACTAGGTACTGGGGATGAAATGGTTAACAGCACAAGGAGCTTATGATCTCACTGGAAAGATGATAAGAAAACAGGCAATAACAGCAGAGTCAGTATGCAGTGGTAGTGATAGGAGAAAGAGCGTTAAGCCAGCTCATAGGAGAAGCATCTAACTCAGCCTTAGTGAGTTAGAGAAACCCTCCTGGAAGGTTATTATGTCCAAGTGCAGAAAAATAGGGAGGAGAGAGCCAGGTGAGGTGGGGAGGTGGGGAGCCTTCCAGACGGAGCTGTGAGCAGGTCAACATTGTTGAAGCATAAAGGGTGAGACGAAGTGTGGTGAGAGTTGAGAAGGGCCTAGTAAATGGGCTTGATCAGGAGGTGCCTTGTAAGTCTTATTCAAGAGTTTGGACTGGATTCTAAGGGAAGTGAGGTGATACTACTGAAGGGTTTAGAATTCTCTCTCTGCCTATAGTGGGAAGGGTGGAGTGGGCTTGAAGCAGAGCTTCAAGGAGTACTTTGTTGTTTCCTGGCCACCTGGGGGTGAGAGCCCAGGGCAGCAAGCCCTTCAGTTCCCGTCTCACTGGGAGCATCTTGGGAAATCAGTACAAGCACGGCAAGAGATTTCACCCCAGCACCATTCCACACTCAGTTCTCTGATGCTCTCTACCTTCTGCTACCACTTTAGTGACACTTCTCAAGGAATAATAAGAAACTATACTCCATAAGCACTTTCCTTGTACCAGTCATGATGTAAGAACTTCACAGCTTCCTTATAACAACCCTATGAGGTAGGGATTATTTTACCTCCATTTTACAGAAGAGGAAACTGAAGCTCAAAAATTTGCGTACCTTGCCTCTGATGGCACACACAGTACGTGACAGAGGGGGCATTTTAACCCAAGCAAACTGACTCAAGAGCCCACCCTTATGACTGCAGGGGATATGAAAATGCTAGTAGCGTTCATTTCTCTAACTTGGAGGGTCTGAAAGATTGAACCACACTTTTTTTTGGTGGGGAAATTATTACTATAACTGAAATATGCCATTTTAGCCAATTTTGAATGTACAATTCAGTGGCATCAATTACATTTACACTGTTGCGCAACCACCATCACAATCTGTTTCCAAAAACATCTGTATCATCCCAAGTAAAAACTCGATACCCATTAAGCAATAACTTCCCCTTCTCCCTTCCCTAGCCCGTGGTAATCTCTACTTTCTGTCTCTATGAAATTTCCTATTCTATATATTTCATATAAATGGAATCATACAATATTTGTCCTTCTGTCTCTGGTTTATTTCACCCAGCATAAAGTCATCAGCGTCTATCCATGTTGTAGCATGTAGCAGAACTTTATTCCTTTTAATGACTGAATAATATTCCATTGTATATGCATACCACATTGTGTTGATTCGTTCATCTGTTGATGGACACTGGGTTCTTTCCACCTTTTGGCTACTGTAAATCATGCTGCAATGACCACTGGTGGCCTAGCATTTGTTTAAGTCCCCACTCTCAATTCATTTGAGTAGTACCTAACTAGGAGTGGAATTACTGGGTTGTATGATGATTCTATGTTTAGTTTTTTGAGGAACTGCCAAATTATTTTCCACAGCGACTGCACCATTTTACATTCCCACCAACGATGTACAAGGGTAGAAGCATAAGACTCAAAAGGCAGAAAGGATCCTGCAGTGTATTTAGTTAGTTCCCTTACTTTACAGCTGGGGAGACCTTAGTAGTTTAAAGATTAGTTACCATTTTTGATCATTGACTATAAGCCAGCCATTTTATATATATATTATTCCACTTTGTCCTCTCCAAACCCCTATAAAGTGTTTATTATCTCAGTTTTATAGAGGCTAATTAACAGGCTCAGCATCTCACAAATGACAAATGGTAGAGCTGAGCTTTGAACTCAATTTAGTGTTAAATTAACTCAAGATCCTATATACATGGATCTTCTCTGTGGCATGGGATTATCTGGTTTCACTTCCTGGAATTGGTTCTCAGTCTATTCCATCTCTAAAATGAGTACAAGATTTTGTATGCTTGCGAAAGCTTTTAATTACTTTTGTAAATTGATCTGGAACTTACATTTTTCACATTACCTGGGTTCACACTTTTAAAATGCAGCTTCAGGGACTTCCCTGGTGGTGCAGTGGTTAAGAATCTGCCTGCCAATGCAGGGGACACCAGTTCAAGCCCTGGTCCGGGAAGATACCACATGCCACGGAGCAACTAAGCCCGTGCGCCACAACTACTGAGCCCACAAGCCACTACTATAGAAGCCCGCGTGCCTAGAGCCCGTGCTCCGAAACAAGAGAAGCTACCGCAATGAGAAGCCCGAACACCAATGAAGAGTAGCCCGTACGCGCAGCAACGAAGACCCAACGCAGCCATAAATTTATAAAAAAAAAAATGCGGCTTCATTGTCAATGGACAATGGAACAGGCAGGAAACAAAACACTTTGTTGTTATTGTTGGGTAAATATAGCATTGGTGCTGGTTTTCCTTTTCTGAATTTTCTCCAGAGTATTTCTCTGTAAAGCTACTGTAATCTGAGCCTTAAAAAAACATTCTGCTAATTTGGAGGCTGTTAGTAGTTGTAGAACTCGTCCGATTTTCACATCTGTCTTTTTGTTCTTCTCGGGTGTGCTTATCACCCGTCTCTTGTCTGGTTTTCTTTGTTATGGATTGGATTTCCATATGCTGCTACACAGTGCCTGTAGCCTTTCTCTCCAACGATCTCTTTCCTGTGTAAGACGTTTCCCTCGCCATTGTTAAGCACAGGCGTATTCTGTCTTCAGCCAATGATAACAGTTCCTCCAAGAAATTTCCTTCTGCTTCTCCTCTGCTTTATAGGTGTTTGGTTTCATTCATTCGTTCTGTTTACTATCTTCATTATATAAATTATTATACTGTGGCTTCCTTTTTTCTTTGCTCTCTAAGCAATTTCGTTGGCCATTTTGGGGGTCATATTACTTTTTTATACACCTACGACTTGAAATCTGGTTATTGCTGATACTGAGAATTGGTCTGGCGTGTTTCTCAGTCCACTCCTCTTATTTGGGGAATGCAAGTACGCTCGGGAGAAGAAATAGCCCTTGTAGCTACTTCCCAGCACCTCCTGCAACGGGCTCTCTCTATTAATTTTCTCCTCTCTATTAGGATTCTAGATTTTCTAGCTAGATTTTCACTGCCACTGGCTCACCTGGCTGCCCCAGGCACCCTGCTCGTTTTTCTGGCTTCATAACAATAGTAGCTTACATTTGTACACAGTTTGATATTTTATAAAGCACATTGGAATACATTACGTGACTCGAGTCAGACTTAAATGCAGTAAGTAAACATTATAATCCCTGTTTTATAGGTGAGAAACTAAGATGTAGGAAGGCTAAGAAGTTTTCCCAAAGCCACACCAACTGAGTGGCAGAAGCAGAATGCAGACTTTATATTTTTCTTATATTGTCATATATTGTATCAGCACTTCGATATAGTCAAATTCTTTCTGGTTCTTAGTGATCAGATTGTGACTTTAAAAAATTATAAATAAGCGAATGGAAAATAAAAAGGAAACAAAGGTGGGAAGAACCAAATTACACATAAGATGAAGATGGACACATTTCTAAGTCTCAAGTCTGAACCACATATTTCTTCATTGATCTGCATAGAATTCATCACAAACATAGAAGCATAAGACAACACTCACTTATTATCTCACAATTCAGGTTTTGAAAGTAGTATAGAATGGTTGGATTCCTGCTCAGGATATCACAAGGTTAAAATCAAGGTGTTGACCAGGCTGGGCTCTCATCTGGAGACTTACACTGAACTTGTGAATATTCTCAGAGATCTAATAGACCTTTCCTGACTCAAGTCCCAAGAATTCCCAAATATCTTTCACCACTCCCTGAAAGGTCCTTTGGCTCCCCAATCCTGAAAATCCCATTCCCACCGCTGTCCCCTGTCTCAGTGCCGGGCGGCTTGACTCACCACCATTCACTGACTCCTCACAGTGGCCTCTGCTCCCCGGTGAACTTGAGCTTCTTCCCCAGGTTCCCAAGCCAGCATCAGGCCTGGCTCCCATTCCATTCCCCATGTAGCGTCAAATGATGAATTACACCTGGGCTCAGCTCTGGACGCTACTGTGGCTTCCTCTCCATTTCCTGGGCAGATTCACATTAATGAAAGTGTCTCCTTCCCAATATCCCACCACCCACTTTGCGCCTTCTAGCCATTTCTCATTTCTGATCTGATGACCACATTGAATCCCAAGCTCATTTGCTGAGCTGGGTGACAGACATCACAGGACCCAGTCAATACCATGACCTGGAGCTTTATGATTCTCTCAAAATAATCCCATAGTCCATTTGCCCCAGGGAAGGAGTCTTTTAGGATGACACCTTTAAAATGTTGTAATATTATGTGCTCAACATTTTCTCAGGTGTCTTCCTGTATATAAGAATCCTGGCAATCCTATAAGTGAAGTATTATTAGACACATTTTACCAATGAAGACTTTGAGGCTCAGAAAGTTCAAACAATTTGCCTAAGGATACAGCATTAATCAGTGACAGAAACACCTCAGTTTGCGCCTCTTCCATGCCTGTGATTACTTGTTCTTAAGGAAAGAATGGCACACCTACTATCAGAATGCCATAAACACAGCGGAAACAGTGTCACGCTCTCACACTTGGGCTCGTAGGTGCTTAAATCCCTTATTCATTTTTAAAGCTTTGATTTAAACATTCTGCCGCTGTGGGTGCCCTCACTTCTGCCCCTGTTCCATCAGCGCTGCTGCTGCTCACACAGCCCACGATGTTATTTCACCGTGACTGAAACAACAAAACAACTCTTACGACAGTTGCCGTAAAGTGCCATATGGAAGAGCGTGTGCGTCTTGGACAACAGCCGTGTGTCCGCTTCCTTTGCGGGCGTATGGGTGGGTGCATCTGGGGTAGGGATGTTTTTTGAGCAGTGTGACTGTGTGTTTGGGGGCAGATCTAGGATCTGGGCAGGCATTTTGGTTGGGCACCCCTTACTCTCGGGTATATAACAGATCTACAGCGGAGAGGGCTTGCGGTGGGAGTGGATTCCTTTGCTCTGACCCTGGTTGGCTCAGCACTGCCATTTCATTGTTCCCCATGAAGGCTGTGCTGGCAAGTCAGTGTTGGTACCTGCCAAGAGCATTGTTTCCTGCTAAGGGAACCTTCCCAGCCCATGACCTCGGCCTCAGACTGAGTGAGGCTGGCCATGTTCTGCATCCACCCTCCTTTGCATGGCCGATTAGACAGGACTCTGATTCAAGGACAGTCAACCCACAGACTGACCGGTGGCTGATGAGGTGGCCTGGCATGAAGAGCTCTTCCCTATCTGAAGCAGGGGTAGTTAACAAGGCCAATGGGGTCTCATTCTTGGAAATTTGAACTGGAAATTATAGAGAGTACCAGCCAGCTGGTAGAAAGAGTAAACAGCAGACACAAAAGGGGGCAGATGGCAAGAGAGTAACCCATTAGTGGTGGCACTGGGGACTCCCAAGGCAGAAGTGGGAGACAAGATAATCCAATGCTTAGAGTTGCCAGAAGTCCCCAATGTCCTCCTGATAACTCCCTCTGATGCCCTATTTTTCTCTCTGCTTGTGTATTCCAGTGAGATTCTAATCACATTAATCGTATTAGGATGATTTGGGCAGCAAGTAATAGAAAACCCAACTAATAGTGGTCTAAATAAGAAAAAGAATTTATCTCATTTAACAAGAAAATCCCAAGTGTTCCCCCCACCTTCCCATCTAAACCCCTCACCCTAGCCACCACCCAAGGTCAATTAATTTAGCAGTTCAAAAATGTCATGACAAGCCCAGGTGTTTCCTGACTTTCTCCCCTGTCACCCCAATATGCTGCTTGTCCTTCTAGGCTAATTTCTTCCCTGTCTAGGAAGATTGTGGCAGTCCAGGTAATGACATCCAGAGACAAAAAAGAGACACACTTTTCTTGTGTCCCTTTTAAAGAGGTAGGAAAATTCTCCATCAACTCCCCAGCAATCTTCCCCCATCTCTCATTGGCCAGAATCACACCTGATGCCCATTCCCAAGTCAATCACTGAGGCCAACAGGGAGGAACACAGCCTCCCCTGACTCCCTGGCTGGCTCTATACTTTAACCCAGACAGTGCTACCTTTCTGTTAGACAGGGGGACGGACACAGCAGTGTCTGCTCCACTTCTTACCTCGTGCACCTAACAGTGAAGTTCCATTTCATGAAATGACATGGTTGCATTTGTTTCAACTCAGAGTCAGCTAACATCCAGCTCGTCCTTAGCCAGTTGAGGGGCTGGTCCACAGCAGGTACACTTAGAGAGTGTTAGGGAGTTCAGTGAGTTTGTAAATACAGTTTTGTATGGGATCCCGAAAGTCTCCATTCTTTCCAATATTTTATGGGTACACACACACACACACACACACACACACACACACACACACGGTTAATAGAGATTCTGAGGAATGGACTTTCCACACTGCAGCTAACCACTGGACTTCCCAGGTCATTTCTTGCCTTCTCGGGCCTCTAAGCAGTGTGGCAGTCAGCCATTTGGATGCAGGGCCTGCCTCTAGCCTATAGAGAGTCTTTTCTGGACCAGTGGTTCTCCAGATTTCAGTGTGCATCACAGAATGCGCTGAAGGGCCCCTTAAAGCAAAACTTGCTGGCCTTAACCTCGAGTATCTGATTCAGCAGGTCTGGGATCATGTGCATTTCTGACAAGTTCCCAGGTGATGTTCCTGCTGCTAGACTGGGGACAAGACTTTGAGAATCACTGCTCTAGGGCCAGGAGTGCCAATCTTCCTTCCAACTGGGAGGGAAGGATCTAAGGAGACCACTCATGTAATTTCTTCTGCAATAAGGAGAACCTGCTTTCTTGTCACTTGCTGTCATCACCTCTCCAAGTAAGAGTGACTCGATGGCCTAATTCTCAGAGAAATAGAGGCCATCCTGTACAGTAATGTTGGAGGGTGGAAACCTGGGCCCCTGCCAAGGGAGTAAAAGGAGAAGGGACTTCGACCTTTGTTTGTTAGAGCTTAGCTAGGCAAACGGGCACAGAACCTCAGGCCTTTCCCAGCCCTGTGATTTCCCACCTGTGAAATGAATAGGTGTCAGCCCTGTCTGCTTCACGTAGTTGCTGTAAGGATAAAGAAGAAAGGTGGGTTGAAAGTACCTAGGAAAATGCAAAGCTCTTTATGATTTACAGTCTTATCACAGTAAGGTAAGTCGGGGCTGTGTAAAGGCTCCTGGGGAAGGGCAGCACAGGTCCGTTTCTGGGTCCCTGTGCCTGTCATCCTGATAAAGCAGGTGCTCATTTTCCGGAAGTTTTTACCCCTCCTCCCTGTGCACACCCGGCCCTCGGCCATCCTGCAGGGCCGCCTGACCTGCGTGTGCGCGGGTGGATTGCACAAAAGAATGAAGAACAGACCTGCGTTTCCTTTCCTTCCATAGCCTACTCCGGGATCCCCATCGCACGCCAGGGCTGGGGAGCCCCGAGGCGACAAGTCGGGGGAGGAAGCTCGCGTTTCCCGCCGTCGGGGACCGAGAGACCCCGGGATTTCGCAGCAGCTGGAGAACACGGCGCAGGCCGCTTGGCCGAGCCGCCTAGGGAGGGCCCCTCCAGCGCGGCTCCGCGGAGCCCTGGGGGCTGCGCCGGCTAGTTCAAACATTTTTCAGCACCCCGCGTCAGCCTTGGCCGCAGCCCCTGGCGCGAGCCGGCCGAGTTTTGACCGCCTTGGCCCCGTCTGAACTCTGAGGGCTGCGGCCCAGGGCGGGCCCAGCGCCGCCGCGCCGGGCCCCTCTCCTGACGCCTCCCGGCCGCCCTGGACGGCTTCGCGGGTCCTCCCTGGCCCGCACCGGGTTCCTCCGGCCCGGCCCTCGCGCCGATCGTCCACGCGTGCGAAAGCCAGAGCTTGGCTTAAGGGTTTGCGGACGTGTGCCCGCCCGGGGCTCCTTGCGCGCCTCGCCGCTCCCCGCCGCTCCCGGGGCTGGAAGGGCCCGCTCCCCAAAGGGACGCGCTCCCGGAGCTGCCTCACAGAAACCGTGCCTGGCGCCGCCCAGGGGTCCACATTGACCGCCGTCTCAGTTCCCCTTGGCGCGCGGGCGGGAGCCCAGGGCCAGCGGCAAAACGGAGGAGCTGCACGAGGCCGCCCTGATGCCTCCTGGCGCAGAGGTTTAGGGTCTCCAGACAGGCGGGGTTCCAGACTGTGCGCGGTTGTGTGAACCCGCGCGGCTTCCAGCGGGTTCTGGGTGAGGGCCGAGTTCAGAAGCAGCCCCTGCTTCCCTCTGTGTAAGCCGGGTGGGGAAGCTTTTGCCTTGGAGGGCCGGCGCCTGGCCTCAGAAGCTTCTGGGGAGTGAAGGGCCTTTAGATGAGAAACAGCAGACCTGGGTTAAGGATGGGGTCTTGGTTCCATCATTTATTTACCAGATGCCCAACCTTGAGAAATCCAATCCTCCGGTTTTCTTGATTATAAATAATATAGCTATCATTTAAGTGCTTTTTATTTTCCATATATTATTTTTATCTTCCCAGCGATATGCAGGGTAGGTGTTATCCACGTTCTGCAGATGAAGTGGGATCGCATCCAGGCAAAGTGACTTGCCAAGGTTACACCACGGGTAAGTGGGGACCTATGACTTGAAACTGTCTCTGATTCCAGAGACTGTACTGTCTCTGTACGTGAGAATGTTGATGGGAGACAGAGAATTTTTCAAACAGTGGTAGATAACATTCTCTTCTGACTGTCCTCAGGTCAGCTCCTGCAGTCTCGGCCAGAGGCGTGACCGTACCTCCTCCCTACCTCTGCAGCAACACTTCCTTAGGACAGTCGGGGAAGAGGCAGTGGCTCAGAGTAGGGGCCTCTCACAGTTAGCCCTGCCTGCCTCCTGCACCCAGAGCCAGAACCAGAGGGGGCCTTTCCCTCTTCCCGTCCACATCCCTCAATGTCCTTGAGAAGCAAGATGGTTTTCTCTGCTGTGGAGTTTCTTCTCCACCACCAGTTGGGCAAAAGGATTTTCTCCTGTGTTTAGAGTGAGGAAGCAGCCCAAGGTGGTCCACACAGCAACTCTGGACCCCTCAGAGCCCAGTGTTAGGACCCCTGGGAGTCCAAAAGCGCCTCAGTTTCCTCATCTGTGCTCGAGCATTCACTTTGCAGATAAAATGGTTGGAATACTGGGGAGAGAAGGGCCTGGGTGTCAGAGAAATTTGGGGGCTAGTCTTTGGAAAATGAAAAATTTAATAATACTACTACTGGTCTTGCCTGAGTCCACGAGAGTTGTGGTAAGACTCAAAATGGATACTGGCCACACCAGCCAGGGCTTTGGGAAGTGTGAAGTGCCCTGGGAACAACAGGGATATAGAGATGATGCCATCTGGGAATCTTCCAGGCTAGCAGGGGAAATAAAAATGGCTATACAAAGAGTCAAAACATAAGACAGTGCATGCAAGTGCTACACAATATACCCCTAGGGTGCCACCTTACACCCTTTTGGAATGACAAGGGATACGTGTACATCTGGGTAGCCTCTAACGTTCCTACCCCAACTGCAGGAGCGCTCTGTCCTCACAATAGCTCTAAGGTCCAATCATCTCCTGTCTCCAATGAACCCCCTTCTTGCCATCAAAGTGGGTCTATGGCAGGAATATTTCTCCTTCTTGGGGGGGGGGGGAGATTAGTTTTCCTATTGTTGCTGTAACAAATTACTACAAATTTAGTGGCTTAAAATGTATCTTACAGTTCTGAAGGCTAGAAGTACAAACTCGATCTCACTGGGCGAAAATCAAGGTGTCAGCAGGATTGCGTTCCTTCTGGAAGCTCTACGGGAGAACATGTTTCCTGCTTTTTTCTACCTTTTGGAGGCCACCTGCATTCTGTGACTCATGTCCCCTTCCTCCATCTTCAAAGCCATCAGTGTTCGGCTGGGTCTTTCTCACACTGCATTCACTTCACCCTCTGCTTCCATTGACACGTCTTCTGATTTTGACACTCTTACCTCCTACTTGTAATGACCCTTCCGATTACATTGGGCCCGCATGGGTGGGCCCAGGATAATCTCTTTAAGATTCTTAACACAATCACATCAGTAAAGTTCCTCTTGCCATGAACATATTCACAGGTTCCAGGGACTAGGACCTGAACATCTTTGGAGGGGGCCCACTGGGGGGAAAAAAAAACACAAACTAGGGCCTCAGACAACAAAAACCTTTTTCTGGAGAAATATAAAATGTTCAACTCTCTCTTCTTTTTTTTCACTGCTGTGGCCTCTCCCGTTGTGGAGCACAGGCTCCGGACGCGCAGGCTCAGCGGCCATGGCTCACGGGCCCAGCCGCTGCCGCGGCATGTGGGATCTTCCCGGACCGGGGCACGAACCCATGTCCCCTGCATCGGCAGGCGGACTCCCAACCACTGCGCCACCAGGGAAGCCCCAACTCTCTCTTCTTCAATTGAGAAGTAACATAGCAACTTTTCCTATAGATGTGACAAACTTTGAGAAAACTACCTCTCAGTTCCTTACTGTATCCATTTAACATCAGATTCCCTGCTATCAGGGAAGAAGAAATAATAAAGAACAGCAAACATAGACTCCATATAAAAGAAAAGGGCAAAAGCTCAGTAGGTTGGCAAGTTGTAATATGTGCTTCACTGGGAATGGAGGCTACAGCCCTTTGAAATGATCAGCTGCTAACAATTGTTCACGGCTCTTCAGCAGCTCTACTTTGCAATCCTTTGGTGCTGTAGATTCCTAAACATTCTTAAAGCATTAATAGAAACCTTGGCTTCTTTTCTTTTCCACAAGTACCACCTGAAAAAAGAAAAAATAATAAAAATGGTGCTGCTCTGATTGAAGTGGGCACATGGAGCCCCTCAAGCACTCAGATTCTAGGAACATGGTTTGAAATCTGTTTGGTGAGGTCATTTCTCTGAGTGAGATAACAAAAATAACTTGTTAGAAATTACCACCCAGAGTGCAGTAATAGGGAAAACACCACGTTGAAAATTACTCCTTGGCTGCAGAAGCAAGAAACACAATATTCTTCCAAGAATTGGCTCTCATTCTGAGACTTGGTTTCCCCATGTTTGCCATCTAGCATAGGTGCTTCCATGCCATAAATCTTATTTTAGTTATAAGAAGAAAAGGGCCAGTGGGCAATATGTTGAAAAGTACACAGGTCCAGAAACTAGATGGGCTGGCTCTGACCCATTCATTCACTCATATATATGTATTTATGGAGTCCCTATCATGGGCCCAGGACTGGTTTCGATGCTGGTGGGGGCTTTCACAGTCTGAGGGGAGAATGGGGACTCTGGGTAAACAGGGAGGTTCTGCATGGGATATCTGAACACACTATTGGATAGGGTTCTATGTGAGAGGTACAGGGAAGGCCTGGAAAGCTTTGCAGAGGAAATCGTGTGTGAACCGAGAACCTGAAGACAAGTAGGAGTTAGCCTGCAGAGATGGAGCTTGCCAAAGCCAAAAGATGGAGAAGGAGAAGAGAGGGGGGTATGTTGGGGAGTAAGCAGGGGCAGATGATGCAGGGCCTTGAGCTCCAATTTTCTCCCAAGAGCTAGAGGAACCATTACAGGGTCCCAAGGAGGGGAGTGACATGGTTTGATTTTGCTCCTCGCTAGCAAACTCCGTAACCTTGGACAGTGTACTTTCTCAGTTTTCTCATTGGTGTCTAGCTGATCCCTGAAATCGTTTCCTGCGCCGACCTTGTAACTTTTGAAGCAGTAAGCGCAACTGGCCCACAGGCCCATTCCTGGAGCTCTTTGTACACTGGACGTTCCGGGTGGCCTCTGCCCACGCCCCGGTCCTCCCGGGTCTGTGCGACTTCTGAAAATACGAGATTGAGGAGACCTTGCTCAGCACGGAGCCAGATGAACGGTCGGTGGACCGGAGGAGGGGCCGTGGGGCGGCCGGAAAGTGAGAGGCCAGCCCTGTGGCCAAAGGCGGCCGAGGAATCGGCCGGGATTTAAAGGAGCGGCGGCAGCGCTGCCTCCTAGCCGTCTGGGAATTCTTCCTAAATCCCCGGCGCGACCGCAGCTTGCTGCCTCTTATCGCGTCCCTGGGGCCTTGGAACAAGGCTGCCCAGCCCGGAGGGCTGAAACTCGCCCATTGTTCTCTCCCGGGACCGCAGAACCACCGCTCCAGGTTGGGCGGGTGGCCCACAACGGCCTCCACCGCCGCGGCCGCCGGAAGCCCGGCTCGGGAGCGGGGCCAGAGGCGACCTTGGGTCTGCGCAGGCGCAAGCCGAGCTTGCCCGTGAAAGGTGGGCGCGGTCGGAGGTTCTGCGGCCCGCTGTTTCCCTCTAGTGGAAGTTGGGCGCCAGAGCATGGCCACTTGCGTCCAGCCGCGGCCGGCGCTGGCCGCGAGGGGACAGGCAAACCCAAGCCCGGGAGGCCAGCCAAGCGCAGTGTTTTTCCAGGTCCTCGCGGGGCCAGGGGAACCTGCATGTTTGTTTGGTGGGAATGGATTACTGGAAAACTAGACGGAAGGTACCCTGCAAATCGGTATTGTTTGGGAGTCAACAGCCTATAAAGTAAATGTCAGGTGACAGCAGTGCTGGGAACCACCGCTCCCTCCTCCTGGCCTTGGTTGCTCCTTGACCTTGAGCAAGGCTGCGCTGGCAAAACAGCTCTGCTGCTCAGGGGAGGGGGAGGAGGCGGCAGGGGCGTCAAGACTTAGAAGTAAGAACTAGTCTGGCCAGCCCTCAAATTCCACCTCCTGGGTCTGTAAACTGGGGGATACCACCCACTCCTTTGCCCACCCTACAGACATAATATATATGGCCTAGTAACAATTCTGGAAAGGCAAGCTTTCTGCAAGGTGGGGGTGAGGATGGACTCACCCAGTCATAACAATGTCTGAAGGGCACCCAACAAGGAAGGCTTAGCTGAGGAGAGTGAACTCCCACGATAGAATGAGAACTGTGTGCCCTAGTCCACTTAGGGAACCCCGCTACATACAGTTCTCTTTAAGTTCATCGTTGCTACCTAGGCAGGCTGAGTCTTCCCCTAATTCCTGAATCTGAGTTGTCCTTGATTTTCTATGGTCCCACATTGTGCTTGTCTCGAGCAGTCATTTTGGAATGTGTTTTCTCTCCTTGGAGACTTCAAGATTAATCATAAAGTGTCACTGGCCCCTGCCCAGTTCCACCTGTATTTCCAGGACTGTGTGCTGGCAAACAGCTTCTTTAGGGCTTCCCCTGCTTTTCATGCTCTCCCAAATCCCAACTCCATCCCATTGATGGACATCATCCAGTGCCACCAGAGGGGCTCTTAGTGCCTGGAATTTTGGTGGGAAGAGAGCAACTTCAGGCATAAAGGTATGAACTCACAAAGGTTTTGCCACTTTTGCAGAAGTCATGCTTTCCATCCAAGAGCATTTCTTTTCTCTAGTCTCAGAACATTTGCCCTGGCTGCACATAACTGTGTTTTACTATATAACCCCATCACACCTGCTTCTCCATAGGCTATCAAAGCACCTGGCGATAGAGGTTCCCATAAAGATGCTAGGGACAGAACATGGGTCTGGAAGACTTACAGCATGACTCTGTATGACGACACCGATGTTCCATGTTCTCCAAGAAATGTCTAGACTGGGTGACGTCACTGGAGATCTTTTGGTACAAAGCCCCCAGTATAGAGAGGGAAATATTGAGCCCCAAAGAGGGGAAGTGACTGGCCTAGGTTACTCAGCAAGCTGGTGGCTGAGCTGGAATTAGATCACAGGTCTGACACCAGTTCATTCATTTATTGCACACATCGGTTGAGGACCTACCATGAGCCGGGCACTGTGCTAGGTGCTAAGGATACAGCTGTGAACAAAAGGAAATGACTGCATAGATCTTGTATCCTCTGGTGTATATGTATGGAGATTGTGAGTAAACAGAAAAATTTATCCCATCATGCCGTGCAGTTAGAAGTGCTATGAAGCTCTGTGCTCTTTTTCCTCTATCCTTGGAGGGAATGGGCTTGAGGCTTGGGAGGAGATGCTCACTCATGCATCCACTTGTTAAATAAATACTGGTGACATCTCACTGTATGCTGGCTGCTCTGGCGGACACACGCACATAAGAGCAGGACCTGCCTTCAAAAGCTGCGCAGTCAACTGGGCAGACAAGACAGGCCTCTTAGCATCTTTACGTGCACTTCTATAGTTTTGTTTTTTTTTTTTTTTTTTTTTTCAGTACGCGGGCCTCTCACTGTTGTGGCCTCTCCCGTTGCGGAGCACAGGCTCAGCGGCCATGGCTCACGGGCCTAGCCGCTCCACGGCATGTGGGATCCTCCCGGACCGGGGCACGAACCCGTGTCCCCTGCATCGGCAGGCGGACTCTCAACCACTGCGCCGCCAGGGAAGCCCACTTCTATAGTTTTTATGCTTATTGTTTTCCTCTCCAGCTCTCTTCCTAAAAAGAGGCTTGTAGAAAGCTGAAATGGTGCAAACCCTTTCCCCAGAAGGCATCTCAAATCCAGTTGCTGTTACTGACTTATTGATGGACATCATCCAGTGGCCCTGGGGGAGGTGGTGGGCAGCCCAGCCGCTGCCTGTAATGAGGAGAGACAACCCAGCATCCACCCTGCAGTGAATAATAGGACAAAAAGCTCCTGACGCCTGCACGATCAAAACACAGGAGCAGTAGTGTCTCTGGGTTAAGTAGATCAAGCAGAGGAGGCTGAGGCAGGCAGTGGGCACCTTGGACTTTCTGGGAGGGAGGTCTGGGCTGCGGAGGAAACTCCAGCTGGAGAGGGAGTTTCTGTGCCTTACGAGATGCTCTCCAGTGGCTCTTGTCTGTACCTTCCCTGACCGGGGACTTTCCCTCCACCCTCCCTCTCCATCTTCCTCACCTCAAGCCTAAAGAGATGGAGTGGGTGAGGCAGGAGGTGAGGGGAAAGGAATCCTGTAAAGGAGTCAGCTGACACTGGATCCCTGAGCTTAGCCAACACTGAATTCCTTCCTAGGCCTCAGTCTTCCCTTACGTAAAATGAGGAGGTGGGAATATGGTCTCGAACTTCCTTCTCACTCTCGTAAACTGTGTTTCTCTGAAAAGAGGCACAGAGAATCTATTGTTTAGTCTCCTTGTCCGGTTACTTCTAGGCCAGGGAGCGTGATTGCCAGAGCTGTCCTGGGCCCATCCTCAAATGCAGTCTGTGAACCCCCATTTCTCAGGGGCAGCAGCAGGAGGGCCGGCAGGAGAACTCTATTATTTACTCCCTCACCCTGCCTGGGTTCACTTGCCAGTGGAGAAACCAGCAGCAACCGTAATTTTTTTTTGGGGGGGGTGAATTATTATTGGTGTTTTTATGTTAAAAGAATATTTAAAGATATTAATGTTTGTGCCTGAAAATATATATGCAGTTCTAGAGTAGAAGACCCTGATGGTATGAGGTGCTCTGGGGAGTTTTGCAGATGTTTATCTCAGTCAAGAAGACCTCCAGGGTCCTCAGCTTGCTTTGGGTACCACACCCCATCCGCTTCTTGTGAAAGTGTGTGTGTGTTTGTGTGCGCACACCCTGAGTCAGCCTGCGTTGCGGCCCTTTTGTCTTTCCTCCTCAGTAAGCCAATGGAGGACATAGGTGTATAATTAGAGGAGGAAATATGGCAGTCAGGAAATAACTCATTTTACTAGTGGAAAGTCATTAAAAATGCTTCCTTTTGTTTGTAAGCGCAGGGGCCTCTGGGCAGGTAAGGAGTCTTAGATCAGAGTGGGGGAGAAAACCGGAAACTCCCATGTTTGACATAAACCCAAGACTTGAACATGGAACCCCAGTACATGGGTCCACTCAGCCAGAGCATGGAAGTGTACACACACGCACACAGCTATGATGGACACTGCACAGACCAGTGTGATGACATGCCTGGACACACGTGTATACTGAGCATCCTCACATATGCATTCAGGGTGGAGTAGAGACCCAGTGTTATGGGTTGAACCATGTCCCTCTAAAAGATACTGTCCAGTCCTAACCTAGGGTACCTGTGAATGTGACTTTATTTGCAAATAGAGTCTCTGTAGTGTAAACAGGTTAAGCTGAGGTCACACTGGAGTAGAGTGGGCCCTGATCCAATGTGATTGGTGTCCTTATACAAAGAGGAAACTTTGGACAGAGACATAGAGGGAATATGGCTATGTGAAATGGAGGCAGAGATTGGAATGATGCTTCTGTAAGAAAAGGAACACTGGGGCCCCCTCTCTTAGAGACTTGGGAGGATGTGTGGCCCTGCAACACCTTGATTTTGGACTTCTAGCCTCCAGACTGTGAGAAAATAAATTTCTGTTGTTTTGAGGTACCCAATTGTGGTGCCTTGTTATGGTGGCCCTAGGAAATGAAAGCCCAAGATACGCAGAGTATGTGGTGCATGCCCACACCAGGGACGCACAGCACCTTTGGCACAGGCAGCAAGAGATACCTGGGTTGGATGGCCCCCTCCAGCAGCCTCACCTTCATCCCCCTTGAGCTCAGTCACCCCAGCGACCTTAGGCCCCCCACTGTCCCCAGAGCAGCCAACGTTTATTGTGCGCTATCCTCTTTGCTGAACTCTATTCTGAATACTTGAGGTTTATTAATTGAATCTGATGACAACCCCAGGAGCTCTTCCCATTCACAGATGAGGAAACTGAGGCACACAGAGGTTGAATAACTTGCCCACGTAAGTGGGGGCAGAGAACCTGGAGTCCGGTGTAGATTTTACTTGTGTCTGTTGCACCTGCAAATGACTCTTTTCTCAGGGTTCTGTTAAGGACTGTGTCCCAAGCATGCCTGGACTGTCTCGTCGCCTGCATTTTGGGTCCTGGGCTGTGATGTCCAAAACTAGACCTATGTCACAAAGGCTCCCCCTCCACCTCCATCTGTTAGATCTGCCGTGTTCTGTCTGAAGAAGTAAGAGCAGGACAGGGGCAGCATGAGGTAAGAGCTTCCATCGCCCTTCTCCTTGTACTTGTTTTGATTAAAGAATATTTTATTCATTGAGGAATATTTGCATACCATATTATGCACACAGTCAGAGTGTGAAGTTTGATAAGATGTGACAAATAGATCTAGTCACGTAACCACTATTCCAATTAAGAAATGACCATTTCCATCACTACAGAAAGACTTGTGCACCTTTACAGTCAAAACCCTGTCTCCACCCCAGGCAACACCTGATCCCATTTCTAGCACCACAGATTAATTTTGCCTGTTCTCCAACTTCATAGACATGGAAATATAGAATATGTACTTTTTGCGTATATGATTCATTTTACTCAGCGTAATTTTTTTGAGATTCACGCGTGTGGTTGTATATGCCAATAGTTCATTCTTTTTGTTTTTCTTTTTTTTTTTTTTTGCTGAGTAGTATTCCGTTATTTGCAGGTACCACAATTTGTTTATCCATTCAACTGCTGATAGACGTTTAGGTTGTTTACAGTCTTGGGTTATTACAAATAAAATTGCTGTGAACATTTGTATATGTTATTGTGTGAACTTGGGTTTTCATTTCTCTTGGGCAAATGCCTAATATTTGAAGGACTGGTGTATGTTTAAGTTTTTAAGATACTGAAGAACTCTTTTCCCAAGAGGCTGGACTATTTGATGCTCCCACCAGCAGTGTACACACGTTCTAATTGCTCCACATCATCACCAGCACTTCATGTTATCTATTTTTAATATTTTAATGGTTCTATTGGGTATGAAGTGGTGTTTCATTGTGGTTTTAATTTGTATTTCCCTGACAACTATAGATGTTGGCAATCTCTTAATGTGCTTATTGGGTATTTCTTCTTTTGTTAAGTGTTTGTCTTTGGCCAGTTTTAAAATTGGGTTTTTTTTTATTATTGAGTTGTAAAACTTCATTATAAGTTCTGGACATGAGTCTACGTCAGATACATAAATTGCGAATATTCTCTCCCAGTCTGTGACTTGCCTTTTCATTTTTAAAGATAATTATTTTGAATTCTTTGTCAGACAGTTTGTAGATCTCCATTTCTTTAGGGCCGGTTACTGCAGCTTTTTTTTCGTTCCTTTTGTGGTGTCATGTTTTCCTGATTCCTCATGATCCTTGTAGTCTTCTGTTAATGTCTGCACGTTTGGAGAAACACTCACCTCTTCCAGTCTTTACTGATTGCCTTCAGCAAGAAAAGCCCTTCACTACTCAGCCCAGCCAGAGATTCTGGGTAGGCCAGTTGGTGAGGACCATAGTTGTTGGTAGGGTGAGCCTGCTCTTGGGGTCCCTGAGTGGGCCTGGTGCCAGGGCAGGACACACAGTTAAGGAAGTAAACACCACATTTATGCCATCCTTGTTTGTATCTCAAGAACAATAGTTGTAAGTTCCCTTGCTCCTCTTTTGGTAGGAGATGGAGTCTGAATAAACAATAACATAAAGCCAGCTCAAGTTACTGAGCAGAGCTTCTCAGACTCTGCAATCTCAAGGGGTCCTGTTTGCTCAGCTCTTAATTCTCTCCCTCTCTCTAGTCTGCAGCATAGTGCTTTTTGGCAGTCCCTCCAGCTTCATTGTCATGTATCCCAAGGACACATTCATACACCCACAAACACGCAGATACCCTCAAACCACCAGGCTCCATAACAGACACTTGAGAACCTTGGACTAGAAATTGGTGGAGACAAAGAAGACCTAGAAGTGGTTAATCTCCCTATCCCTAGGGAGTGTGTGATTATTGATGGAGACAAAGGTCATTAGGAAGGGGACAGGCAAAACTTTATAAACGAGTAGGGAGAGACACATCTGTCAGAACACACAGAAATAATACTAGGGAAATGGGGCGGGGGCTGTAATAGAAGAAGAGCATCTGGGAACTGGAAGCGTCTCACAAAGTTGTATAGCCTGACTCCTGTTGAGATGCCGGAGATCTCCCCAGCTCCCAGTCCTTCCTTGACAAACACCTTGACTTTGTGAGATGAAGCTTGAGGATGGGGAGGAGGTGCTAATTACACCTAATATTCATGAGGTTTTGTATGACAGTGACACAACTCATACTATCAAGCGAAAGGGGAATATTTTGACTCACGTATCTGAAAAGTCTAGAGGATATGTCTGGTTAGACAAGGCTGGGTTCAGAATGTCCACAATGTCATCAGGGCTTCGTCTATCCCAGGTGCTCTCCTTATGGTGAGCATGGTGGCCACCGATAGTGAAAGGCTCACATCCTACCAGATTAGTAACTCAGGAAGAATAAAACTTCTTCCCCGATAGTTTTGGCAGAAAAGTCCTATACAAGGATCTGATTGTCTGGGTTTGGGTCACATGACCATCCCTGATTCAATTACTTTGGCCAAGGGCATGAAGTATTGTGATTGGGCCAGGACAGGGTCTTGTGCACGTCCCTGAAGAAAAGCAGTGACAGTCCCATCCAAACCACTTCGAATGGATTCCCCACAAAAAAGAGAGTTCTTTTACCAGAAGAAGTAAGGAGGTCGGTTCTGGACAGGGAACACAATAGAAGCCCACTACACAGTCCAAATCTTAACTCCACGTGTGATTAGATGAATTAAATTACTTAACCTTGGTGGAAAGACAGTCTCTTCAACAAATAGTGCTGGGAAAACTGGACAGCTACATGCAAAAAAAAAAAGTGAAATTAGATCAGTCCTTAACACCATACACAAAAATAAGCTCGAAATGGATTAAAGACCTAAATGTGAGACCGGACACTATAAAACTCCTAGAGGAAAACATAGACAGAAGCTCTCTGACGTAAATTGCAGCAATATCTTTTTCGATCTATCTCCCAGAGTAATGGAAACAAAAGCAAAAATAAACAAATGGGACCTAATTAAACTCAAAAGCTTTTGCACAGCAAAGGAAACCATAAACAAAATGAAAAGACAACACACAGATTGGGAGAAAATATTTGCAAATGATGTGACCAACAAGGGATTAGTCTCTAAAATTTACAAACGCTTATGCAGCTTAATATCATCAAAACAAACAAACAACCCAATCAAAAAAATGGGCAGAAGACCTAAAAAGACATTTCTCTAAAGAAGACATGCAGATGGCCAAGAGGCACATGAAAAGATGTTCAACGTCACTAATTATTAGAAAAATGTAAATCAAAACTACAATGAGATATTACCTCACACCAGTCAAAATGGCTATCATCAAAAAATCCACAGACAATACATGCTGGAGAGGCGGGAACCCTCCTGCACTGTTGGTAGGAAGGTAAATTGGTACAGCCACTATGGAGAACAGTATGGAGGTTCCTTAAAAAACTAAAAGTAGAGCTACTATATGACCCTGCAATCCCACTCCTGGGCATATATCAGGAGAAAAATGTGGTCCAAAAGGATACATGCACCCCAATGTTCATAGCAGCACTGTTTATAATAGCCAAGACATGGAAGCAGCCTAAATGTCTATCGACAGAGGAATGGATAAAGAAGTTGTGGTACATGTATACAATGGGATATTACTCAGCCATTAAAAAGAATGAAATAATACCATTTGCAGCAACATGGATGGACCTAGAGATTGTCATACTGAGTGAAGTAAGTCAGACAGAGAAGGAGAACTATCATATGATATTGCTTGTATGGGAAATCTAAAAAGAAATGATACAAATGAAATTATTTACAAAACAGAAACAGACTCAGAGACTTAGAGAATGACCTTTTGGTTACCAGGGGAGAAGGATGGGGGGAAGGGATAGTTAGGGTGTTTGGGATCGACATGTACACACTGCTATATTTTAAATGGATAACTAACAGGGACCTACTGTATAGCACAGGGAACTCTGCTCAATGTTCTGTGGCAGCCTGGATGGGAGGGGACTTTGAGGGAGAATGGGTACATGTATATGTATGACTGAGTCACTTTGCTGTGCACCTGAAACTATTACAACTTTGTTAATGGCTATACTCCAGTATAAAATAAGAACTTAAAAAAAATTACTTAACCTAATTATGCATCTATTTCTTTTTGTTTTGTTTTTGTTTTTTTGCGGTATGTGGGCCTCTCACTGCTGTGGCCTCTCCCGTTGCAGAGCACAGGCTCCGGACGCGCAGGCTCAGCAGCCATGGCTCACGGGCCCAGCCGCTCCACGGCATGTGGGATCCTCCCGGACCAGGGCACGAGCCCAGGTCCCCTGCATCGGCAGGCGGACTCTCAACCATTGCACCACCAGGGAAGCCCTATGTATCTATTTCTGAAAGGGGAATAAATTTTTGGTGGATGTAGGACTTTCACACGGGTAACATGGAGGCCTATGGTCAAGAATGCACTCTGAGATGTAAGGGAGTGTGTATTCTCTCCAGCTGTTGCCCATGGCACAGACATCTTCTTCGTGGGAAGCCTCAGAGACTCCATTCCCAGAGCCTCTTTATCTTGGTAACCAACTGAGGTAACAGAGAACTGTCCTCAGGAAGACAAAGGCACAGAGATGGCCAGAAAGAGCAGACAGTAAGGATTCCAGTCCCTCCCCTCCCCTCCCCACAAACTGGGCTCCCAGGTTGGACCCCAGAACACAGGACGGGGCCTCAGGTAGGTGGGCCTTAGGGACACACACCGTGTGGCCTTCTTTCCCCCCCTCACCGCCCCCGCCCCCCCCGCACAAGCAGCAAATAAGATTACAGAAGCCACGGAAGGCAGCGTTCGGAAATTTAAAAGATAAAACGTTGCACCGGGTAATTGAATAGCATTCTGCTGAGAAATGAGCTCTCAGAGCTGATAATCAAGACTACGCTTCACCCGAGGGGCTCTGCCTGCCTCACTGTGCAAACGCAACAGCTCTAACCCTGGGGAGGGCTCCGCGGGGCACGCAGCCCTTGGCTTTAGGTAAGGATGAAGGCGTGAGCTGCCCAGCGGTAGGCAGGGAGCTCCTTGTCCTCGGGACAAGCAGGGGATAGATGGTGGGGTGAAATCCGAAATTGCTGAGGGGCCTATCAGTGCTGAGATTCTGATTCTCCTGTCATGATTTTTCAGACCCAACCAGTACTGGGCTGAAAACTGAGGGATAAAAACACAAAGAAATAATAAAAATGCAAATAGTTTATACAGTACTTAGTATGCACTATGCATCATTTTAAAGTGCTTTCCAGGGACTTCCTTGGTGGCGCAGTGGTTAAGAATCCGCCTGCCAATGCAGGGAACGCGGGTTCGAGCCCTGGTCCAGGAAGATCTCACATGCCGCAGAGCAGCTAAGCCCGTGCACCACAACTACTGAGCCTGCGCTCTAGAGCCCGTGAGCCACAACTACTGAAGCCCACATGCCCTAGAGCCTGCAACAAGAGAAGCCACTGCAATGAGAAGCCTGCTTTCTGTGACTAGAGAAAGCCCATGTGCAGCAACGAAGACCCAACACAGCCAAAAAAAAAAAAAAAGAAGTGCTTTCCATATAGGACTAATTTGATCCTGGCAGCAACCAACAACTGTAGGAGGTATGTATTACTACTGGCACGATTGTACCATTGAAGAGACTGAGGCACAGAGTTTAGGTTAATTTACCCAAGTTCACATAGCGAGCAAAGAGAGCATGGGATTCAGACCCAGGTGACAGGAGAAAGAATATAAGATACTTACTGATAACACAATCCCCCCTCATGTGAATTCCCCATCCTGTTGGGAACAGCAGAGAGTCTGAGGATTTGAAAGGGTGGGGATGGACGAGACCAGGGGTTGAAGGGCTCTGTGGGCCATTTTGTCAATCCCCCTCTAAGGCCTAGCCTTTCTCCAGCCACCCTTGGAGGGGGCTGAGGATGGATGCTGTCCTCTGGGACCATTACTCACCGATGTGCTGGCAACCCTCCCCCCTCTAAACCCACCTCCCTCTCTCCTTTTTTCCCCTTTCTCTGGTTATCGTAATTATTGGGGAATTTACAGAATAATCTGTCACCAAGTCCTCCAGAACAAATTGAATGTCAGGTTTATAAAACAACCTAATAAAGCAGATGGCGTTACCCACTGGTAAATCTCTTCCCCATTTCCTGCCCCACTCCCTCCCCACTTCAGTGTCTTGGAAGCTGACAGATTATCCATTTATAGGCAGATTAATCCTGAACAGTATAAACATGGGGAGAAAATTACACTTTCTTGTCTCTATAATTGATAAGGAGGACACATCAATCTATAAAGCCCAGAGGAAAGGCCCATCTGTCTGCCCAGGCAGACCAGGGGGTGTCTGGGAAGGAAGGAGACCCGTTGATCTCTGTCTGTGTGTCTGCCTTTTTATCAGAAACCGCTTTCCCGGGGGTTTCTCACTCTCTCCCTGGCCCTGGCAGCTGGGCACTTACAACCTTAGACTACACCCACCCCCATCCATGAAGCAGGCAAGGTTCAAGGTCCAGGATTTCAGGGCTCCAGGCCAGGAGCAGAGGCTCTGCCACCAGCTTTCTCCTTCTTTCCAGAAGCTTCGACAATTGAGGGGGAGTCTGTCAGCCTTGCTCTGCGGTGATGCCATGTTTGCTTCAGGTGGCCACTCTCTGGTTGGCCCTTGAGGGGATGGATCCAAGAGGCGTTTGTTCAATAAGATTTCGATTCAATTCCCTCCCTACTCTCTACTTTAAAACTTTTTGCAAATTTACACACTTCTCTCCTCCTACCCCGTTTCCTCCTCTTCCAGCACCTTCCCTGGTAAAGGCAGCTGTGAGGCATTAATTGTCTCCTTGAGTCCTGTCAGGAAATGTCACATTGGCCAGATCCTCTCTCTGCCGAGGGAGCGGGGTGGAGACAGGGATTCTGAGGAGGCTGTGCTCCAGAAAACACTGTCCCCCTCCCAACTCAGAGACAGACAGCGACATGGAAAAAAACACCCCCCGCCCTTCCCCCCCACCCCATCTGAAGAATTTAGGGCAGGCTCCTCTGTCACTGTGCCACCCCATGGCCTTGAGCTGGAGATGTGGGGGAGTGTGGCAGGTGGGGTGGATTTATCTAGCGTGGGGGAGAGGGTCCACGGGAAGTCCTGACAGATCCCCATTTGAGCAGAACGACTCTGTTCGCCAGTAGGGCCTCAAATGAGAGAGGGAGGAGATAAAAGAAAAATGAGGATGGAGAGGGAGACAGGCAGAGGAGACAGCCAGAAAATACCAAGGGACCAGGAGAAAGGGAAAATGAAATAAAGATGGACTAAAGGAGAAGTAGAGAAGTCTAGGACAAGAGGTCATCATTTCTGCTTTCTGGATGGGTGGGCATCTCTTATGATCTGGGAGTCTCTGTTCCCTTACTCACTGCTTCCAAAGGTGCTGGCCTCCAGATAAGTGGGTACCTTCCTAGGGCATCCCCCCAACTTTGTGTTAGTGCTCCAGGTGCACAGAGTCCGAATGAATAGCAGAGACCTTTCACCTGTGTATTGTGCTTCACAAAACACTTCACAATTGCCTGCTAGATTGCGGACCAGTTTTGGCTAGGCCTCTCCAAAGAGGTGGCCTTGGGGAGAGGGTGCCATGGACTGAATCGTGGTCACCCAGGGCCACTTCCCTTGGCTGGGAATTGGTGGGTGCAGAAGGGCTCTCCACAGGTGTTCCAGTCTTTGCCTTTAGACTTCAGGCTCTTTACACAAATGACACCCACTACTCCTGGAGAGAGTTTGAGGATGGCTATACCAAGGTTTCCTAGAATATGTCCCTGGGAGCACTAATGGTGCTTGAACTATTCTTGGGGCCTCTGCAGTTAAATAAATTTGGAAGGTTCTGGGCTAACAAAGTTAATGTCATTTCCTCTGTTTTACTTTTGCTATTTTTTGCTTTTTTTTCTCTTTTTCTACTCTGGATGATTTTTCTCCATTTCTTCTGTTTTTCCTCTTGCCCTCTATATTACAAGCACTGATTGTGAGTTTGATTGCAGTCCCAGGGAAATTATAAGTACTAAATCATTTTAGTTTCATGCTTTCCTTTTTAAAATAAACGATTAAGTTCTGCATATATAGTTTTTCAATGACAATTATTATTTTAAAAGAGAAACAATTAGTGACTCTGAACATAGGGTCCTGAAAGCTCAGAGGTAATATCATTCCATTTCCATTTACTAATTTTAATAAAAATCACTGCAACATAAATTGTAAAGTAATGGTATGTAAATTATTTAGAGAAACCAACAAAGTACTTAATTTTTATTCCCTTAAATGTCGTAATTAATGCTGGATGAACATCTAAGGTTTGGAGGGTTAGTTTTAATAGGTCTAAGTGGGTGATAAAATGAAATTTTTTACTTATTCTGTTTCTAGGAGTCCCAAAGTGCTTCAACCAATTAACTTATTACTGTCTAAAGAGCAGATGTTGTGCCTTTTTATTAGGGAAAACTGTTCCTCGTCTGGTACTGTATTTTCATAAAGTGACAAAACCCGAATCGGTCCTCCACATACTGTCCAAAGATCATGGCTGTATTTTTTTTTTTAATTGGCGTAGCCCCCCATTAGACATCCTTAGAAGGTACAGGAAAAGGGGGGAATTCTATTCTTGTCCTTTAAAAGACAACAGTGTAAGAAAAACATGTCCTCCTAAAGATGTCATTAAGAACTTCACAAACAAAGCCAGCTGGTGAAGGAAAAAAAAAAAATAAAAATAGAAAGGTGAAGTGAAAGAGCACTGGAGAATGAAGAACTGGGCTTTGTATGTGTCACGTCTCATGTTTGCTTACAATGTCCCCTTTGCCTAGACTGCCTCTCCCACACTCTGTATACCTGCTTAAGTCCATTCCTGGCATCTCCCCTCCACTAACTTGGTAGAATTGATTCCTCCTCTTTTGGGCCTTCACTGTATGTGGTCCATACTTATATTAACATTTTATTGAATTTTAATTTTATTCCATGTTGGCAGATTCAAGAGTCAAGAAGATTAATAAACCCTAAATAGGCTAAACTCAAAGAAAACCACAACTAGACTCATCATAATAAAAATGGTGAAAATTAAAGCAAAGAAAAACCTTTGAAAGCATTTAGAGGAAAAACAACACTTTACATATAGGGGAACAAAAGTTCTAATGATTTGAGATTTCTCATTAGAAACCCTGAAGGTCAGAAGACAGTAGTACCTCATCGTTCAAGGGCTGAAAGAACAGAATCGTCAACACAGAATTCTATATCCAGTAAAAATATACTTCAGGTATGAAGTCAAAATTAAGCTATTCTCAGATGAAGGAAAATAAAAGGGAATTTGTCACTAGATTACCTGTTCTGTGAGAAGCGTTAAAGAAAATTTATCAGGTTACAGAGAAATGATAACAAAAGAATATTTGGCCTTGAGGAATGAAGGGAACAAAACAAATGGTAAATATCTGGGTAAATATGAGAGACCATATTTCCCCCTAGTTCTTTAAAACACATGTGACTATAGTAAGCAGAGGTTATAACACTATATGGTGGAATTTTCAATGTATAAGAATATAATACAAGTGACAATGATAACAAAGTTTAGCTGAGGAGAATAGTAAAGGAGTTGATATGATTGCAAAGCTTCTACATTTTACTTGAATATGAAAGTATATATATTGTAATCTCTACAGCAAACACTACAAAATAATTCAAAGAGGTTTATCCAAAAAACCAATGCAAAAAAAAATAGAATATTAAAAATTATTTACGGGGCTTCCCTGGTGGCGCAGTGGTTGAGAGTCCGCCTGCCGATGCAGGGGACATGGGTTCGTGCCCCGGTCTGGGAAGATCCCACATGCCGCGGAGCGGCTGGGCCCGTGAGCCATGGCCGCTGAGCCTGCGCGTCCGGAGCCTGTGCTCCGCAACGGGAGAGGTCACAACAGTGAGAGGCCCGCGTACCGCAAAACAAAAAAAAAATTATTTAAGTAATCTCAAAGAAGGCTGGAAAGGGGGATATAGGTACAAATATAGAGGGGAAAAATAGAAAACAAATTGTAAGATGGTAGAACTAAATTCCACAATATTAATAATTACATTAAATGCTAATGGTCTAAACCCTTCAATTAAGACCTAGAGTTTGGCAAAGTGGATAAAAAAACAAGTTCCTACTTTGTTTCCTTCAACTGACAAACTTTAAATACAAGAACACAGATAGTTTTAAAGCAAATAGATACCATTCAACTAATAAGCAGAAGAAGCCTAGAATGGCTAGTTTTAAATCAGATAAAATACGCTTCAACATAGACAGTATCACTCTTTCACTTTTCAGGAAAAAGGTGGACAATTCAAATGATAAAAGGGACAATTCATCAGGAAGACATAACAATTATAAACATATATGAACCCAGAAACAGAGCCATCCAGTTTTAGGAATAAAAACAACAAAAAGGAATACACAACATTGATGAATCTCAAATTATTACACTTAGTGAAAGAAGCCAGGCAAAAACAGTACATACGATATACTCCTATTTATGTAAAATTCCAGAAATTACATCCTAATCTATAATGACAGGAAAGAGATGGAGGATGGAGGCGGAAGGAGGGATGGATGTTAAAAGCAGAAAGAAACTTCTGGGAATGATGGAAATGTTTGTCATCTTTATTGTAGTGATGGTTTTATTTGTGCATACATTTGTCAAAACTGAACAAATCGCATACTTTATATATGTGTGGCTTCTTGTCCTTCAGTTATATCTCAATAAGGTTGGAGAAAAGTGAATTCTTAAAAAAATCATGTATTAACACCTCTAATTCCAATCCAACACTGCAGGATTCTTCCTCTCCCTTTCCCATTCTTTATTTGTATCTCATTCCTCCACAATGATTCTCTCAAATAGGTTCTTAACCTCCCTGGTTCTCAACAACATCAATATATTTACTCATTTGCTCATTGCCATAACACATGCAAATAATTTTGAAATTGCTGTACCCATACCAATACCAAAACAATACTATTAGAAAAGGTTAAAATTCCTTTACAGTTCTAATTTTTAGAATATGTCTCACTGAGGATGTACAGTCCAAATACTAACCAAAAGTTAGTTGGATTAAATTTTTTCCTTTCTATATAGTTATCTTACCAATTTAATATGTAGATAGGTTCATTTGTTTCTATTTACATTCAGTTTTAGGGTCTTCCCCCACGTTTGATGATTTAATTTTATTTTTTGTATGGTAAAATATTTACATGGGTCAAAAAATTAAAACTATACAAATAGTACATTTGAGAGACACTTGTGTCTCTTTCTTAGCATTTCTTCCTTATTTCAACTCATTCCCTGCAGATGACCAATTTCATTGGCTTCTTTGTTTTTTTTGTTTTATCCACTGGCTTCTAATTTATCCTTCCTATGTCTCTTTTGCAAAATGGGTATATATTCTTTTTTTAAAAATAAATTTATTTATTTTATTTATTTATTTTTGGCTGCATTGGGTCTTCGTTGCTGAGCGCGCGTTTTCTCTAGTTGTGGCCCGCGGGGGCTACTCTTCGTTGCGGTGCTCGGGCTTCTCACTGCGATGGCTTCTCTTGTTGCAGAGCACGGGCTCTAGGCACTCAGGCTTCAGTAGTTGTGGCACACGGGCTTAGTTGCTCCGCAACATGCAGGATCTTCCCAGACCAGGGCTCGAACCCGTGTCCCCTGCATTAGCAGGCGGATTCTTAACCACTGTGCCACCAGGGAAGTCCCCTGGGTATATATTCTTATTTCACCTTCTTTCTTACAAAACCATGACATAGTATCTGTGTCTTCTACTTAAAAATACCCTGGAAATCACTTCATACCAATTTATAGAGATATTTCTCATTTTCATAGCTTCATATTATGCCATTGTATGGATATACAATGACTTATTCTACCAATCTGCTCTGCATATATGCATGTAGATTGTTCTCAATATTTTGCTATTATAAATAATACTACAATGAGTAACCTCGTGCATATTTTATTTCATATTTTTGAAGATGGATCTTCAAAGTAAATTAATATAAATAGGATTACTGGGTGAAAAGTTATATGCATATGCAATCGTGTGAGATATTGCCAAATCCCTCCTGTGAGGTTGTACCATTTTGCATTTTCACCAGAATTGATTTTGAGTGCCTATTTCCCCATATCCTTGTCAACAGAATGCCTTATGAAGCTTTTGAAATTTTGCCTATTTTGTAGTTGCAAAATGGTATCAGTGCAGTTTTAATTGGCATTTCTCTTATTCTGATTATCTTTTTAATATCTCTCTCTCTGCTTTTTTCCCATCAATCTCTGTTTGGGCTTTTCCCTCTTGATTTTTTTGAGCTGTTTACGTACTAGGAATATTAGCCCTTTATCTGTGATATGCATTGCAAATATTTTCCCACTATATAATGTGCCTTTTGACTTTGTTTATGGTGATTTTAGCCATGCAAAAGATTTTTTCATGTAGTTGAATTATCTTTTATTGATTTTGGATTTTGAGTCATAATGAGAAAGCTTTTCCCAATTCCAAATTATCAGGTACATCACCTGTTTTCCTCTAATACTTGTGTCGTTTCCTTGTTGTATCGTGTGTCTCTGATGCCTTTGCAGTTTATCCTTGGGTAGGCTGAGAGGTATGATTCCAGTTTTATCTTTTTCCAAATGGTTATTCAGTAGTCTCAACGGCATTTATTTCAAATTCTATCTTTTCGTCAGTGATTTGAGATGTTGTCTTTATCATATAAAACATTTCCGTATGCACTTGGGCCTGTTTCTGTACCTCCTAATTTATTTTAATTGTCTGTATACTAGTACAGCGATACCACACTGTTTTAATTTTAGAGCGAGTCTCAGTGTTTTAATTGGTAAGCTGAATCACCTTATGTCTTGTAATACTACTAAATAAGGAGTTATTTCTGCCATATTATTTCATATTTTCCATTTACTATACATTCCTTTTGTTTTTATTTTGTCTTATTTTCATTGTATAGATAAATTGTCTTATGCTTATTCAAAAGTTATATCTTCTATTTTTATTATTATGGTGGTTGCCTTTAAGACCTATGCTTATGTTTATTTGCTTGAGAGTGTCTAAAATCTTAGCTTTGAGAGCTATAAATATGTTTTTTCTTTTTAAATCTTTTGTTTAATCCTCACTTTTTTAGAGAACAGCGAGCATTTTTAGGGTATTTGATCAATTCTTCCATTGAATTTCCCTTGAAGCACTTTCCTGGATTTATTTCTCTTTATTTGAGTGCTCTTCCAAGAGTTATCAAAATGGAATTTTGTGATGTAAACCTCATATGTCTGGAAATATCTTACTGACACTCTTGCATAGAAATGACGATTTGTCTATATGCAAAATTCTAGGTTCAGTGTTCTTTTCTTTTAATACTTTAAAAATATTTCTCGGGGCTTCCCTGATGGCACAGTGGTTGAGAGTCTGCCTGCCGATGCAGGGGACACGGGTTCGTGCCCCGGTCCGGGAGGATCCCACATGCTGCGGAGCGGCTGCGCCCGTGAGCCATGGCTGCTGAGCCTGCGCGTCCGGAGCCTGTGCTCCGCAACGGTAGGGGCCAAGACAGTGAGAGGTCCGCGTACCGCAAAAAAATGAAAAAGAAAAAAAAAAAAAAAAAATATATATATATATATATATATTTCTCTGTGTTTTCCTATACCCAATGTACCGTTAAGAAATCTGATAAAATCAGAGTCTTTACCTCTTTAGATGACTTGTTTTTCTTTCTGGAAACTTTTAGAATTTTTTTGCATCATTGATTTCTGAATTTCACTAAAATATTTCTAGATGTGAGTTTCTCTTTATTATCCTACTTGGCACTCTATAAATCCTGTCAATCTGAGGTCTTTCATCTTTTAATTTCTTCAAATATTTCCTTCCCTCTGTTGTTTCCTTTCTTTCTTGTAATTCCATTATTTGAATATTAGCATCTCTATTTACTTACTGCATATCTTAGTCTTTCTTTAATTTCTTTCTTTTTATCTTCTTTTGCTGACTTCCTCAACATGATCTCCTTGTTTATTTTTTATTTTTTTTGATCTCCTTGTTTATATATTCTGTCTTTGGGGTTATCCATCCAGCCATTCATCTCTTTTATTTATTTCAATTATTATTCAAATACAAGATTTCTATTTGTTTATTTTTTTAACCTATTTCATATTTCAATACTTTTGTTGAGAATATTTATTATGCTTCTTTAAAAATCTTGGTGCAGCTGTCCCAGTTATCTTGCTTCATGGGATGCAAGATGTTAAGTTTGTTATCTTTCTTTTAAAGTGGTTTTATTTCTCAGGGTCAAATTATTTTGATCTGTAAACATACTTTCCCTTGGGAATACAGTTATGCTGTCTGTAATGTGTAGCGGGAGAGGTTCTAAAATCCTAGTTTGTTACCTCTTGGTGAATTTAAAGAAGAGAGGTGAGGATGAGCTCCAAGGCAGAGAACGTTTGGCTCTGCAGAAACCCTCTTGATTTGTCCCAGGAACCTGCTGCCCCTTCCCAATTTAGGATCCCTTTTAGATACTGTTCCCTTACTGTGCAACTCCTCTCTGTCTGGCGTTCTCCTTTGAAAGAAGCTGAACTTGAGAGGTAGCTATATCCTCAGTAGATACACCAACCTTGACTGTTGGGGGATGGGGAGGAGTGTTGGATGCATGCGTGAACATCCAAGGGCAGCTGGAAGCACACTTCTGGCCCCATTAGCTCTCATCTCAGCAGAGTTTTAGGATTTCTCTAATACTCTTGGAATTTTGAAGGTCTGGATCGTGATGCTGCTTATTCTGCGTAGACAATGGTCATCTCTGGGTAGCTCTATGTGTGTGCGCGTGGACATGTGTTGGGGGAGAGGAGGGTGGTACAAGATCAGACCTTCAGAGCCAACCTAGTCTCCCACTAGGGCTTCTCCCCCTCTATTCCCATTCACCCACCACCCATCCCCCTCACAAACACAACTATTCTCAGTTTTGGGGAGCCTTCTCTCTCCCAGGGGTTTCTCTTAGTTTTATGTTTAGATCCTCAGATCCATGACTTATTTTCTCATCTGTAGTTTCTCCAAAATTAATTTTGGGGGAAGGTTCCAGCAGCTTATGCTAGCTTGCCATCTTGTCAGGAACCGGTGTTTCATTCTTTTTGGGTAAATGCTCAGTCTTAGGGATGTCTTCTCCCTTTCTCTGGTCCCCTTCACTGTGGTAGAGGGTTTAAAAGACGTTGTGCTACTGTGGGGAGAAGGATGTCTTGGATTCACATGACATCATTTCAAGTTGCCTGGTCTCTCCTGCAGAATGGCTGATCTGGGCTGGTGCCTAACCTGGCGACCCCTGAGGTCCTGTTTGGCTCTTTGGATCATTCACTCTGGCACCCACCTTTAGAGTCTATGGTCCAGTTCTGGGACTCTGATTGGAAAGGACCTGTAGCTTTTTTCATCAAACCTTGAGCCTCTGCTGGTCCACTGGCCACCAGGCCATTCTGAGTTTCTTCACCAGGGCACAAGGAGGTCCTACATCATCCCTACAAGCCATTGGCAGACAGAGAAGGGACTCAAGGGCATTGCCTCAGGCTCACTGATGTAGCTCCCTCCCTCCCCAGTGCGTGCTCTTATGCTCTGTGCCATGTTGGCTGCCTGTGTGCTGAGCATCTCTTAGACTGAGGCTTCCAGCCTTCCTAAACCTACACCCTGAGAGGGTACTGCTGTCCTTCTAATGGTCTTGATCTCCCCTCGTCTATCTAGATGTTTTCATAGTGCTTCCCTTAACCAAACTACAGAATTTTGTGTAAACTTCTGTTATGACTGACCTCTTTCCCTTTGCATCGTAGGTATTTATGCTTCTGTCTCTCCAGCGAGAGCATGAGCTCGCCTCGGGCAGGTACAGTCTAATATGTTTTCTTGCACTGCTCAGTGTCTGGCTTAGGGCTTGGCATAAAAAAAACACTGGGTAAACATATTGTTGAATCAAATTGAATAATACAAGTTAAAATGAGATAAGTGCTTGAAAAGAGGTGTTTGGGTGAGAAAGACATTATTTATTGTGGGGGAATATGGGAAGGTTTCTTAAGAAGGTGACGTCTGAGGGTGTTGACTGATGGGAGGAGAAGAATGCTTGGGCTGCAGGTAACATCAGGAGGAAAGGCACAAAGATGGGAAAGCACAGGGTGTTTGTTCCTTTCCTTGAGATGCTTTGTGAATCCCTTGTGCAGTGTCTTGGACATAAGTGGTGCTGAGAATAAACTGCCTTGAGTGGAATTAAATCCCCGTCTCCTCCTGCCTCACTAGGAGGGGGAGCGAGGAGCTGGGGTTGCCCTGTGGTCATAGAAGACTTTAGGTTAGAAAGAAAAGGACTTTTCTTTGGTGCAGACACATCCAAGTTTACAGTGTTTCACATACTGTATCTATCAAGGTCCCTGCAGAAACCAAATGGCATACCCAGACAATGTGACTGAGGAGAATTTAAAGGAGGAACTATTCACAGAGGTGTGGGCTGTTAAAGGAAACCAACAAGGTGGGGGGGGGGTCAGGCACCTTGGGGCCAGAAAAGATCATTCCGAGGCCTGAGGGGGTGTCCAACAGCAGCTCTGTCTCCTCTAGAGGCACTGCCAAACTCTGGGGTGTACACGTGTGTGCCTGTCAGAGGGTGACGAGGCTTCCAACCTCTTTCTCCTCCTGCCCTCTGGAGTCCCCCACCAGTGCCTCCCATTGGGCCAACTGGAAGCCTCCAGGGCCGCAGAGCAGGGTGGGGGAAGGTGAGGGTGGGTCTACAGATGGAGAATATCTAGTATCACCCGTTGTCTCACTCGATTCTCACAACAGCCCCACTAGGATGGTTGTAGCTATTGACATCTCTGTATTATTGTCGAGGAAAATAAAGCCTGAGAGTTTGACTTTTCCAAGATCAAAAAGTTACTCCGAGGAAGACTTGGGTCTTTACTGTCTATAGTAATTGTTATGTGTGTGTGTTGTGTGTGAGCAGATATAGGTGCTGAGGACAGTGGACACATGGCAGGCTGGAGTCCTCATAGACCACCCTGAAATGGAATCCTTGGAAGGATCTGGAGAGGCATTATGGATCTGGGGTTGATGTTCTGAATTAGAAACTGGACCCTGGGGCTTGGACGCAGGAGGAACACCAGGGCCCCAGGTCCAAAGAGAGGTGTTATGGCGATGGGGACAGTGAGCTAGAGAGGGATTCTCGAACTTTTTGGTCTCAGGAGTCCTTTACACTCTTAACAATTATTGAGGACTCCAAAGAGCGTTTGTTTATGTGGGTTGTATTTCTAACACAATAGATCTTGTATAAGACATTAAAACGGAAATTCCAAAAACTTATTTTCAATTTATTTAAAGATAACAGTAGAACATAAAAATAATAGTAATAGAGCTATTCCATGTTAATATAAATAACATATTTTATGAAAAATATTTTCCAAAACAAAAAGATTTGTGAGAAGAGGGGCATTGTTTTGCATTAAAACAAATCTTTTTCGTGTTTGACTGGATCCCATCGGCTTCTGCATCAATCTGTTGGGATTTGTTGTTTTGGTTGAAAATGTGAAGAAAATCCAGCCTCATCCAAATATGTAGTTAGAAAAGGTAGGAGTTTTTTGTAATTTCTTTAGATAATTGTGGCTAATCATCTTTGATCCTACACTAAAACTCAAAATATGACAGTTTCTTAAAGTTTATTTGCAATTGAGAATTTGAAACCATATCAACGATCCTTTTATACCCTGTTGTATGTATTGTATAAAAATGCGTGGGTGATTCTTCTACTTCCAATGGCTCTTTTATTCAGGTATGGTCTTGTAGACTCATGTCTTGGGCATTTGGAAAATATTATTTCACTGAGTTATGTGGATTTCCAAAAGTTGACACATTTCATTACATAAGATAGAGAAAAAAAACCCAAAACAAAAAATAGATTTGTTACTATCATCACTGACCTCATCAAGAAAGATTTTAAGTATTGGGAAGCTGTCACTTCACGGTGGTGAATACAAATTTTCCAAAATTTCCACATGAAAGTCAAATTTTATCATTGGTCACATATCTGTCAATTGTTTTCCTTAAAGTGACAGGTTCACTTTGTTCATTTTCGAGAAAATTCTACCCAAAACGTAAGTCTAAATTACCATAGCTTGTTAGTTGTTCTTTCAAATAAAAATGGTGTTCTGTGAAAGGAGTAACTGGTTCAGTTCACAGCTCACCCTCTTGAGTGCTTTTCATTCGGGGCAGGGACTGGGTTTCAGCGTCTGCAGAGATGCTCTATGTGTACTTCTCATTTACTCATACAGAAATTTAAAAGATGTGACTCGAGGGTTGAGATTTAATATAGTTAATGATTTCTGCTGCCTCATGAAGAACACTCATAAAACTGTGAGTATGAGATGAGGAAAACATAAAACGACTATTAGTTCAATCTGTGGTTCATGTGGGTGTCGGCAGTTTTACCCACCGATGCCTTTGCACCACTGTGCAAATGTCAATATAGAGAAAAAAGATAAATAATGTCTTAATATTATTATAAAATTTTTTGACTTTGTGGACCCCTGAAAGTGTCTTGGGGAACCCCAGGGCTCTGTGGACCATACTTTAAGAAGTGCTGAGCTAGAGAACCAGGCATAGGTGGTACTGAGAACTGAGAAGGCACGGCCCCACCTGTTGGAGGAGCAGCTTCTAGCCACTTCTGCACTCCCTTCACAGGGGCTGGGCCTTTGCCACCCACACAGACTGTGGCAGCCACGGATGGGGGAAATGTCTGGGGTGGGCTGGGAGGGTGTATGTGTCAGGGGTTGAGCCACTCCAATGTGAAGCTTAAGTAGCTTTTCCGGGTTAGACAATGCAACCTTCGACAGTGGATGCTGAAAATTAAGCAGAGACTGTGTGGGCAGCAGCTGCTAAAACAGGAAGACCCATAAGGGCCATTGGGTGGGCTCTCTATTTTAGGACACCCTCCAAGGAGACAGCTGGCTAGAGGGCTGAGATGGCTCTGGGCTCCCGTGCTGGTCCTTGCCTGCCCGGTCCCACACCCCACGGCCTCTTGGAGCCTTTTAAGCTCAAAGTTTATTCTCCTTTATGTGCCTAGAAGAAGACAGTCTCCAAAATGGAGGGAAAAAATCTCCCAATCTAAGCTCACAGATCTGAAGAGGAGTCAGGAATTTGTTTTGAGCATCTGGATTTAGTCTATTTTAATTTAAAATCCTACATATGTCTTACCCGTATATTAGGCAGAATCCTCCTGTGTGCAGCCCTAACTGATTCTTAAGTCCGGTGACTCACAGTTCCCACCTCCAAACAGATGTCTGGTCCAGGCCTTGCTGCCTCCCACCAGAAACCCCTGACGCCCTCCTTCTCCATCCCCATGTCAACCCACTTCCCTCCTCTGCTTTAGAGTTGGCTTGAAATTCACCTCCTCCAGAAGTCTTTCTCCATTACTCCTGCCCTCCTCTGTAGAAATGTCACTTGGATTCAGTTATTCTAGTTCCCTCTGTGCTCAGAATCCGTAAAGCGCCAGTGTGTTCTAGGCACTCTGCCAAGTATCTGGTTGTTTCTAACTCTTATTACAGGAGTCACTCTCTTCTCCCCCATCTTTCTTCTGGTTCTACCATCTAACCTATCAGCAAGTCCTGTTAATTTTACCTCTAGCACTTAACTTGCATCCATTCTCTTCTCTCTGCCTCCACACCACCGCCCAATCCAAGGCTCTGTTGTCCCCTGGCTGTGCTACAGCAGAGCTTCTTTCTGGTCTCCATCCCAGACCTCACACCACCAGAACATAAGCTCCTTGAGGGCAGACGCTGTATGTCCTGTTCAGCATTCTATCTCCAGTGCCTAGCACAATGCCTGGCTCAGACTATCTGTTCAACATTTACTTTTGAATAAATGGATGTAGGAGTGAATAAATGAAGAAATGGTAGCCCTTGACTAACGAAGATATTGAGGCTTTTTAAGTAATGCACCCATGATCTCACGATCTCACCAAGGTTAGATGAGATTCCAGCCATGTGTCTGGGTCCCTAACGTTCGTGCTCTCTCTACTCCCCCACCTGCCTTGCTATAAACTCATTTCACACTAGCGTCAGATATATGCTATCCTTTTTACCTATATGCATTTTTTTTTTTTTTTTTTTTTGCCGTACGTGGGCCTCTCACTGTTGTGGCCTCTCCCGTTGCGGAACACAGCCTCTGGACGCGCAGGCTCAGCGGCCATGGCTCACAGGCCCAGCCGCTCTGCGGCATGTGGGATCTTCCCGGACCGGGGCATGAACCCGTGTCCCCTGCATCGACAGGCGGACTCTCAACCATTGCGCCACCAGGGAAGCCCACCTATATGCATTTTTGATGAGCTTAAATTGATTGTAAACTTCTCGGGAGAAGGGAATGATGGCAAACTATCTCATAAATCCCTGCACCCAAGAGTTGCTCCAATTTTGAGTTAGGAGACCCAGGTTCCTGAATAGGATCCATCAATATAAGTTTTGCAGTTCTTTTAACAAGTAATTCTACCATACAGAATCTAGTTTCCTAATCGGTATATTGGGGTCAATCGGTATATTGGGGTCAATATAGAGGGCCCTGCATTGGACTGGGGTGGTGGCAAAAAAACGTTGGGGAGAAGCAAATGGGATCTAGATTTGTATTGGAGGTGGAATGGGCAAGGCTGGTAGCACCAGGGATGAATATTACCGTTCCTGAGTAGGGACTGCACTGCAGGCCAGGATGAAATGCACCTTCCGTCATTTACTCTCCTTCCCAAGTGGGCTGTGCTCCTCCTAGCAAGGCGTTAGGGTCCCTGATGCTGCCGCACTCCTGTTTCTCCATCAGTAAAGCCAGAGGTCACCTTTCATCTACCTGTTTGTTCTCTCATGCAGTGCATTCCCCAAGGGCAGTGGCTTCTTCCTGGGTGAGGCTCTGTCTTCTCTCATTCACTGGTTCTTAACTGTGTTTCTGACCATCTTCACCTCCACCTCTGTCTGAATAATCTCTTCAAGCCCCAGGGTCCCCCTGCCATGCCGCCATCAGCCCTCCCAAGGCTCCCCATTGTCTGGTGGACATTCAAACTCCTCTGCTCAGCCTCAGGCCCCCTGTCCGAGTCTCCTATCTGGTCCTAGTGGCCTCTTACCTCCTCAGGCCCCTACACTTCAGCCAGACTCATCTCCCACTTCCTTCTTCAATGAGGGCTTTGTTGTCCTTGGAAAGTTTAAAATCTTCATTCTGGAATCCAGAGGGCTGAATGACATCCAATTCAACTGGCTGCTCAGGTATCCCTTCTAGAGTCATCTCTAATAAAATGGTTTCCTCTGCATTGAAGTGGTCTCTGCAGGTCCCCTCCTTCATGGAGGCTCCAATTTCTCATGTGCGATTTGTTATTTTGCAAACTTTCACACCCCAACCCCTGCCATTCGAGTCCTTTCCTCCTTTCAAGGCCCCATTCAAATCTCACTCCTCCACACCCTTGCTCTGGCCACCAAGCCCACAGTGATCTTTCTTCCTTCTCTACTCCCTTGGCATGGTACTTAACAATGCCAGTTGGTTTTGTTTTGTTTTTTAAATTGTGGTAAAAACATATAACATAAAATTTACCATCACAGCCATCTTTAAGTTTACGATTCAGTGGTGTTAAGTACTTTCACATTGTTGTACAACCATCACTACCATCCATCACTGGGATGTTTTTATCCTCCCCAACTGAAACTCTGTACTCAGTAAACACTAATTCCCCATTCCCCCAACCTCTCCCAGCCCCTGGCAACCACCATTCTATTTTCTGTCTCTATGAATTTGACTACTCTAGGTCATTCATACAAGAATCATACAGTAGTTTTTTGTGAATGGCTTATTTCACTCAGCCTAATGTCCTGGAGGCTCATCCATGTTGTAGCATGTGTCAGAATCTCCCTTGTTAAGGCCAAATATGTTCCATTGTATATATATATTCTATAACATTTATCCATTTATCCGTGGACCGACACTTGGGTGGCTTCGACCTTTCGGCTATTGCGAATAGGTCACGTGAGTTTGGCATCAGACAGAAGAGTTTAAATCTCAGCTTGGGTAAAATGCCTAACCTCCAGGAGTCTCACATGTCTTGTATGTAAAATGCAATGGTGTCCTGTGTCTTTTATGATTTTTATAGGCAGTGAATGAGAGAAGGGATGTGAAACGGCTGAGAGTACCTGACGACTAGCAAGTGCTCAGAGCAGGCTAGGATGCCACTCATATCTCACAAGTACTACTTACCAGTCATGGCTTTGTAGTGTACTTCCTTTTATTGTTTTTAAATCCACAATCGTTCTGTCTCCATAACTCACGCTGGAATCTCAGGGGGCAGGAACTTGAACATAATAAATGGTCACTAACTCTTTGCTGACTGTTTGACTTGGGAATGGTTGTGTGTGTGAGTATGTAAAAGCATGAATGTGAGTGTGTGTGTGTGTGTGTGTGTACACGTGTGTGGGCTCCCTGCGGAGCACCAGAGAGGATGTGAGGATGCATATCTGTGGTGGGCAGGGTTGGCATATAAATAATGCCCCTGCGGGCAGCATATGAATCTGTGGGACTCGGGGTGGGGGGTGGGCACAGGTGAACATTTTGTGCCCACTTCTGTATTTGGCCCCTCCCCACCTGTCATGCCACCCTTTCCGTGGGGAGGGAATGGGTGTGGAGCGAGTCAGGAGATGGGTACCAGACTAGGAGAGCAGCTAAAGAGTAGATGCAACTGGCGAAATCTTTGTTCTGTCCGGTGCTCCCCCTAAACACCCGCCCCTCCATACACACCCGAAAGAGTTGTTTTCTGTGCCAGCTCGGCCTGCCCATTCCCGCAGCCCAACAGAAGGACTGTCCCCACTTGGCTTTTGCACACCCTGGCCTTGTGACAATACGGTCGCTTTCCCAGCCTCTCCCCTCCCCTGGCCATGTCGCTTTGGCAGGTGTGAAATATTAATTGCCTCGCTGGGGACTGGGCTCTTTCTGTCTGTCGTGTCTGACCAGAATATCATTCTCTCCCACAGATATAATTACCGGGGTTGGGGAGGGGGTCTGCAAGGTAGCGATGGGGAGCGAGTGGGGGAGGGGTGTGGAGAGGGGCTGCAGCTTTTTTCTTAATCGCCTCTCGCCTGTCTGTTAATTAGGAGCCGTGCTTTGCTACATGCTGAGATATTTTGGTTAATTATGAAAGAGAAAAGGACAAATTTGTCACGTCTTTTGTTTTCATTCCACCACGTCTGGTGGTGACAGCGGTGTGAAGGGTGATGGACTGCTCAGGCGGTGGCGCCAGATGCTCTCCCCGCCACCCCCCTCCTCTGGAGGCGGGGCCCGGTGGGAGGCGGGCAGGGGGCGACCTGGCAGACCTGGGCCTGGGGCCTGGCTGGGTTGCATCCTAGGGGGATCAAATGGAGAGATTCACATTCTTGGATGAGAGCGCGAAGCAGATGCCAGGAGCGAGTGTTTCTGCAGGAGCCCGGGAGCCTCCTGGAGGAGGGGGAGGGGAGACACTCATTCCTGAGCCGGCTAGTCTGGGTTATTGGCCTTAGGTGAACACCCACCTGGGCCAAGGTTGCCCTTGGCAACCCGATCAGACAGAAGGCTGGCTGCCCCTCCTAGGGTGTTGAGGAAGTGCGGGCCTGTGCATGTTGGAGGGTAGGGGTGTGCAGAAGGCAGTGTAATACTCTTGAGTCTGTTATGGAATAGACCACCCAGGGGGTGTGGAGGGATGCGTTGGTTCTCTCTGCCAAATGTTCACCTGGCTAAGCCCTGTTTCAGGTCTCAGCTTGTACTTTCTTCCCCTAGACTCAGAGAGATAGGAGCAGCGCCTTTGAGCGCTACGGCTCCCTGAGCTTTTACAGTGTGATGGTTCATTCTGTGTGTCAACTCAGCGAGGCTATGGTGGCCATTTGTTTGCTCAAACACCAGTCTAGATGTTGCTGCAAAGATATATTTTAGTTGCTCTCAACATTTACAACCAGACTTTGAATGAAGCACATTGCCCGCCATAATTGGGGGCTTGGGGCTCATCCGATCCCCTGAAGGCCTTAAGAGCAAAGACAGGTTTCCTGAATGAGAAGAAATTCGACCACAAGTCTTCAACATAGAACTCTCCCTTGAGTTTCTTGCCTTCTAGCTGCGCTACAAATTTCAGACTTGAGACTGTATCAACTTTTACCTGAAACTCCAGCCTGCCAGCATGCCCTACAGATTTCAGACTTCCCAGCCCCCATAAAAACATGAGCCAACTCCTTAAAATAAACCTCTCTCTTTATATGTATCTGTTGCATATTGAATGAGTTCATTTGGGAAACAAGAAAGACCTGTATCTCCCAAACCAATCAAATAACCATCCATTGCAGCCCAGGCAGTTCCTGACTTATAAATGGGTTGAGTTCCCAAAATTCCTTTGAGTTAGTTGTCTGAGGTTTTCTTCCCACAACAAGGGTGTCAGGGCTGGCGAGGCTCCCGGGCTGGCTGCCAAAAACCTATTTAACCCATAGTACAGATTAAGTACTGTGCATTTGCCATGAAAAATAGCAGAAAGCAATACTCTTGCAAAGCTAGTAATTAAAAGAGAAATATGAGAGCATCGAATAAAATAGGTAAACATTTTTTATTTTGATTATTGGAGTCTGAGGAAAAATGATTAGAAAAAGATGAGAAAGTAGAGAGAGACTTATGGAAAAACCTAAATGGACTTTTGGAGTATTTTCAAGTGTTTTAGAAGTCGATGGGACTGAATCTTTATTTCATCTAATTTCTGTGCAAAACTCAGGGTTGTCCCTCCCCTTCCCTGATTGCTATATAATGAGGCCAGCTCTTTTACTGGTCTCAATTAAGGTCATTAGTTTGTTCACAAATGTAACAAAAAAGAGGGAGTAAAGGAATCCTGGGGAGCTTCAGCAAGAGTTAGAGAGAGAGAAAGGGGAAAAAAACCCAGCATAGAACCGGAAAAGGGTGTGTGCCTACGCGGGAACGAGATTGCTTGTACTGAAGTGCACTGAGCCTGGAAAGGTGGTGAAAGAGAAATAAAGCAGGATGGAGCAGTGGATGCCCAGGCTCTGAAGAGCTGTAGGGATGTAGGGAAGCGGTGTGGAGTCAGCAGTTCCTTGTACCAGTCCCCAGGAGGCACTGTTGTCCTGTTCTCCAAAGGGCTGAGGGTCTGAGCCTTAAAGAGTCGGTGGGGAAATTAGGGGGTGGGGAGGTGGCATTTCCGAGTTGGGTGTTACTCCTGGAAAGCTACTCTCTGCTTATAAGGAGCGAAACGAGTGATGTGGACAGCAAATACCCTAAGATGCAAAAGAGGGAGTGTGCCAGTGGGAGAGTCACAGAGAAGGTGAGCTTGGGACTAACCCTTTAAGGCTGCTGTGGTGGGACCAGCAGGAAGGCAGGGGGCAGGCCAGTGTGAGCAAAGCTCATGAGGCAAGAGGGAGCTTCGTGTTTTCAGGGAAGTGAAATAACCCCAAGGTACTGACTTTGTGACATAAAGCAGCACAAGTGGACTTTTTTTTTTTTTTTAAGGGAACGCTATTTATTTATTTTTGGCTCTGTTGTGTTCCCGTTTCTGTGCGAGGGCTTTCTCTAGTTGCGGCGAGTGGGGGCCACTCTTCATCGCGGTGTGCAGGCCTCTAACTGTCGCGGCCTCTCCCTGTCACGGCCTCTCCCGTTGTGGAGCACGGGCTCCAGACACGCAGGCTCAGTACTTGTGGCTCACGGGCCTAGTTGCTCCGCGGCATGTGGGATCTTCCCAGACCAGGGCTCGAACCCCTGTCTCCTGCACTGGCAGGTGGATTCTCAACCACTGCACCACCAGGGAAGCCCACACAACTAGACTTTTAGGAATAATACCACCGAGGTGGAGTGCCTCTCTCATCCAGCGATATCACAAGGTTCACGATCTTAACATGACAAACTGGGGAAGTAAGCCCTTCTAAGTGCTTTCCAAAAGGGTAGCATCAGCCTGATTTTCCAGAATAATCTAGCATTCCTTCCCATGTGTTCCTTATTATCCAGATGAACTAGAAAAGGCTTCCTGCTCTGGAGAAGTTGCACACTTTACCTCCTCTGGGTAATTGCTCATCAGTATGCGCTACTGAAAAATCACTCTTTTTCCCTTCCCGTACTTTACTTGTGAGAAGGAACTCACTAAGTCCAACCCACAGTCAAAGGAATGTAAATTAAGCTGCACCTTCTGGAGGACAGTAACAAAGAATTTATGGAGAGGTGCTAAAACCACCAGGTAGACAGTACATGTTTTGGGGAGATGCTTTGAAGCTATGCAGATACCCTGTTGCTGTGAGTTCATTAGTGGGTTAGTTGATTTTGCCAAAGCTATAGTGCAGAGGACATAAGACGGAGATAGAGACACAGGATGAGAGATCGGAGGGTCCCTAGGACTTGGGATTTGTGTGTGAGAACCAGAGAGATTCATTCTTTCTCCTGTTGCATCTAGCATCTAGCAACTTGTTGCCAGAACCGGGACTAGTTGAGTGTTGAGAACCAGGCCAGGACCTCTGCAGACGTGGTCATGGTGGTGGAGGAAGTGACTGGGGGTGAGGTGTGGGAGGGGAAAGTGCAGTTAGCGTGGATTCCTAGTAATGAATTCTTGGCCATCTCTTGCAGGAGAGGGCTCAGGGACTGAGCTGCGAGAATTCAGTCTGTCTTGTCTCCCTGCTTGGCCCCGGGACTGACATGAGTGGAGGAGATGCCCTTCAGTTTCTCTGAGGGTCTTACTTCTGATCTGTGATAGCAGCCTGCTTCTCAGCCCACTAGGAGCTGTCGGCAGCCCCCTTCATAGGGCTGCAGCCTGACACAGCCCAGCTTGCTGGCCCACTGATTGGTGGTCTATTTTTTTTTTTTTTTTTTTTTTTTTGCGGAACGCGGGCCTCTCACTGTTGTGGCCTCTCCCGTTGTGGAGCACAGGCTCCAGACGCGCAGGCTCAGCGGCCATGGCTCACGGGCCCCGCTGCTCCGTGGCATGTGGGATCTTCCCACACCGGGGCACGACCCCCTGTCCCCTGCATCGGCAGGCAGACTCTCAACCACTGCGCCACCAGCGAAGCCCTGGTGGTCTATTCTTGATCAACTTCATCTACCTCTCCTCCTCCCCAGATTCGGGGAGTCAGTCTACAGTGACTCACTAGCTCTGTTGGTGTGTAAGTAACACTGATGCACCATTATAGGAGCTGATGTCCCAGCATCAGGACCCTTGAGGTTTTGCCCCTTCTGTTTTCTCCTCCACATCTCAGTTTTATAGAGAGTTGCCTGAGTTGGGAGCTGTCTGTTTCTGCAGAGCTGAGGTTTGTATTGGCTGCAGGGTTGCTTAGGACCTCCTTCCTCTACTCAGAGTCACCTCTGCCACTGTCCAGCCTTTGAAAGACAGACTGACTTGGTGGGATGCAAAGGGCGTTATCCCAAAATATCTCCTTGGGTTGACCAAGCCTGGTTCCTGATGTCTTGGCTTGAATCACAGCTGGTGCTTATTGTGTGCATGAGAGGACACACACACACACACACACACACACACACACAGGGAAGTGCATTAAATACACTGTGCATTGTCTCTTTCAGCATCCTCAGCCCGTCTTTGATTTATTTGATTCCATCGATTTGTGACTTGGCTCCGTCTCACTTCTTCCAAAAGGCCTTCCTGATTTACTTCATGTCAACTGAATTTTACTTTAGCTGATTTAACCTCAGCTCTAGGCTGTCTGTGTTACTGAGTAGTTTCAAATGTGAACATTCAGGCTCCCCATCCAGAGTGTAAGCTTCTTGAGGGGGTCTCCTGCCTCCCTAAGTCTGTATTAATTGACAGGCAAACTGAAGGATGGAAACTGAAGGTTTTTTATCTTATATGGTCCCTAGTGACCTATAACTCAATTCGTCCTTTGGAGTGGTTCAAGATTTGGATCAAACTTCTAAGAATCTAGGGATGTCCTCCCTATGTATGTGTGTGTGGGAGTTGGGGATGGGTGGGGAAAAGTGCTTCTTATTCTAACCCGATGGTCAGGCCTCTGTACTACAGCTTCTCCATTTCTCAAAAGAAATTAGCAGGAAGCAGAATTACTTTTCCTCAAAGGGGTTCAAAATTCCTCCCTTCCCTGAGGCTACACTCCGCTGCTCCCCAGTCCCTGCAGAGAGAAAGCTGGGTGCGTAGACTAATGATACCCTGGATGGACAGACATCTTCCATCTGTCACGAAGGGGGAAAGTGCACTGGTTCTACTCAGGGCTTTAATTTTTTTTCCTTGCCTCCTTATTTGCATTCAGTAAGGAGGTGACATATTCTCGAACATAACCTCTCTTTTCCATTACAGGAATCTAATTGTTATTTCTGTGTTTGTGAAAGATAAAGGATTAGCAAGAATGCTTTGCATTAAGGTGCCATTTGTAAATGCTTTGTAATTATTTATGAAATTATCCTGCATTTTAGAGCATGGGAGATAATAACTTAAATTGATGTATTAAACATGCATAATCATTATTTTAACAATATTAAATGCACCTCTATAGAATAATCATTTCATAAATACGAAGAAAGCATTCAAAAGTGGCAGCTTAATTTAAGACATTACAGGATTCGTGACACCCAAACCCACGACCCTTTTTCTTGAAGACAGATGGAGCTTCTTATCAGGCTGCCGTGTTCCTCTTTCTTGAAGTGAAAATGAATTCTTAAATTAAAAAAATATATCATCGAGGTAATTTTGGGAATGTGATGAAGCAATGGGAGGGGAGATAAGAAGCAGGATTTCCAGGGACCTGAACAAATTGGGCACACCTTATCTTTGCTCGTTTCCATCCCCATCCTTCCCACACCTTCCCATACCTGGAGAGTCATCTGGTCTCCTTCAGGGTTCTGGGGAGGAGGTAAGAACTGACTGATGGTGGAGGTCGGTACATTATTCTCCTCTAATGCCAGGGCTTTGGGGCTGTTTTGAGCAAGGGGAACCCGAAAATAGAAGATCCATTTCACACAGCAGTGGGTTTCTGTAATGAGGGGGAGAATCCGGGGAAATGTAAAATTTGGCAAAAAGGTGTAGGGAGAAAGAAAAGAGAGGAAAAACATAATCCCAATGTATTATTTATGCGGAGCTAGTTTGTTTGTTTATTTATTTACTTTTAGTTTATTTTTTCACCAGATTAGTGGACCCAAGGCAGATATGCCAGTCTCCCTAGCAGCACAGCCCCATCGTCTCCTGCTGGTGGTGCCCTCTGCTGGTCACTGTCAGAATTTCAACACCGTTCAAAGAGTGTTAAACATCTCTACCAGTAAAGAAGCACTTTCCAGGGTCTAGACCCTGTGTTACGTATTTTATGAACATAATCTTACTCAATTCTCACAATAATCGTTGTGATGAGAAAATCGTTGGATGAGAAAACATACCTCAGAGAGTTTAAGCGCAAATCTAACCTCTTAACCGCTGAACTATATATACACAGAGTCAGCCAGTAGGCTAGAGAGCTGACCTTGGGTAGGCGGCCCTGTTATTTAGCCCCAGGCCCCGGGATGAATGCAATTCTATTCTGCATTAAAGACCATACTCCAGAGTCTTAATGATTCTGTTTGGAAGTGCGTCTTAGTCTCTAACTTAAATCTAGCAATATCTCAAGTGCATGTTTTGGGGAGTAGAATGTCTTTGAAATATGTATTATTTATTCTATGATCTAATCATGGCCCCTGTGCATTTAAATACTGGAAGTCATGCTGATTCTTTTGCTTTCACACTTCATGCCCAATCTCCATCAGGAAACTCTATCAACTTCACCTTTAAAATGTATCCAGAATCCAGCTCCTTTTTACCAAGTCCACTATTACCATCTTGGTCTAAAGCACAGTCATTGCTTGTTCATGTTACTGTGACAGCCTCCTAACTTGTCTTCCATGGTCTTCCACAGCAGTCAGAGCGAGTCCAGGAAAACATAAATCGAACTGTGTCCTTTCCTCCACCTCCTCCAGGTAAAAGCCAAATGGTCTCATCATGATCTATAGAACCCTACCAAGTCTGGCCTCTCTGGTCACATTTGCCACTTCTCTCTCCTTCCCTTTCCCTTTGCTTTCTCTGCTCCAGCCCCAAGGGCCCCCATGGAATTCCTTGAAGTCAAGCTCTGCCTCTGATCCTCTGCACTGGCTTAACCCTCTGTCTGGAACGCCCTTCCCTCAGATATCTTTGTAACTTGCTCCCTCACCTCCTTCAAACTTTTGCTCGAATGACACTTTCTTAATGAGTCCTACCCCGATCACCCTACTTAAATTTACAGCCCTCCATCCCTCATTGTCAATCTTCCTTTCCTGTTTTATTATTCTCCATGGCATTTTCTAGTACATTATGTCATGCTCTTATTTATCATGTTCATTGTTTGTCTCCTTGACTAGGATGTAAACTCCCTGAGGGCAAGTTTTCATCGGCTTTGTACACTGCTTGCTTCCCAGCAATCTGGAAAAGTGGCTGGCACGTTGTAGGTACTTAACAAATACCTGTTAAATGCACAGTGCAGCTCCCTTGTCCCCTGGTGGTGTGGCAGGTAGGGTGACCAGCTGTCCTGATTTGCCCAGTACCGACCTGATTTTGGTGCTGAAAGTCCAGCATCTTGGAAAACCCTTTAATCCTGGCAAATTGGGATAGACGGTCATCTGAGTGATGGGCAAGAAGGGCATGGTGAAGTGGGGACAGCCATTCTAGGGAGCTGCTGAGACCTTTGCCCCAGCCTGGGAATTTGGAGCAGGCACCTGTCTTTATATCACTGGAGGATGGAGAACGGCTCCATCTCAGAAAAAGCCTTCTGAGTTATTGAAATTGCGGTTTATTATGAAGAAGAAAGTGAGTTTCTATTTCCCCGTAATTGGCACAGGAGTAGAAAAATGATAGTGTAATGATGTTCTGGAGGAAAAATTCTTTTCCTCAGATGGACCAACATAAAGTATCACTCTGATTACACTTGGCCTTCTTTTTCCACCCCCTCTGGCTGAGCTTAGTGGACAATAAATCTTCCTTGAGCCTCCCTGACCCGCGGCTGCTGCCTCCGCAGGTACTCACTGGCTGGCTGAGCCCTGCTTCTCCTAACTGCCCTTCAGGTGATTCATCGGGGGCAGACGTTGAAAGGAGACTGAGGCAGAGAGAGAGAGGGCCGCTTGGAGGCTCAGGGTATGACATTGAACCAGAGATGAAGGCCTGCACTGGGGCTGGGCAGGGGCTGTTAGTGGAGGGATGGAGATGGAGGGCTCAGGAAGAGAGTTTAAAGGCAGTTCCATAGGGTTGTTTGGGGATGAAAACAAAGAACAAGGATCTCTCAGAAGGTGAGGATGGGTCTGAAACTGCAGAAGACCATAGACGGGGTTCGTCTGTGCTGCCAGCTGAGGGGGATACATGGAAAGCTTTCTCTCACTCTCTTTGATTAAATCTGCTGATATACTCAGGTTGTTTGGTCCCTGAGTCTGCCTTAAACTGCTTAGGCTGCCATAACAAACCACCGCAGGCTGGGTGGCTTAAACAAAAGAAATCAGTTTCTCACAGTTCTGGAGGCTGGAGGTCTAAGATCAAGGTGCTGGCTGGTTTCTGGTGGGACTCTCTTCCTGGCTTCTAGGCGGCCTTCTTGCTGTGTCCTCACAAGGAAGAGAGAGAGAAAGAGCTCTGGTGTCTCTTCCTCTTCTTATAAAGGTACCAGCTCTCTCAGATTTAAGGCCCCCCTCTGACCTCGTTTAACCTTTATCACTTCCTTATAGGCCCAAGTTCCAAATACACTGGGCTTCAACATACGAATTTGGAAGGGGGAACACAAACATTCAGCCCAACACATTGACTAATTGGAACTGGTGCTTCCTCTTGGGTCCTGGGATTGCCCCAGAGAGACAGTCTGGGAAAAGTTCACTTGTAGTCGGAGGATTATATCCTGTCCCCAGGTATTTAAATCAGTGGTTCTCAGAGTGTGGTCCCTGGACCAGGGGCAGCAGCATCACCTATGAACTAGTCAGAAATGCAAATCCTCGGGCCCCGCCCCATCCCCCTGAGTCAGGGACTCCAGCAATCTGTGTTTTAACAAACCTTCTAGGCAATTCCGATATAAGGTAGAGTTTGAGAACGACTGTGAACAAATGAATGTCTTCCCTGAGAACCTTGCTTGGAGATTTTCAACCTTTAGAATCAGAATCACCGGGAGAACTGGTAGAAACAGAGATTGTCCAGCTCCACCGTCAGAGTTTTTGATACCGGGGACTGAGGTGAGGCTAGAGAGTCTGCAGTTCTAACGAGTTCCCAGGGAGACTGCTGTTCTTGGAGCCACTGCCTTCAGTGAGCTCTTCGGGGCACTTTCCTGGAAAGCTGCTCACTGTGAACCGAGTTCCAAAGTGTTCTCTGCCCCTTCCCTCCAGACCTGACTGGCCCCTGCTTCCTGAGGTCACATTCCCCTGGACTGTTACTCAGTCCCCCGTTGTGTGGTGTTGGGGGTTGGGTGCCAGCCACTCCCAGGCCAATTCTGGCTCAAACTGGAGGTGGGGAATAGGGCCACCTAACTGCTGCCAGCAAGCTGGCTCCCTCCCCCTGACCAGGCCTCTTTTGCCACCTCTGTTTCAGGACCTAAGTGAGACCCTGGTCAGGGTGTCTGAGCCCAGCATCTGATCTGGATCCCGTTTCCCCACTGCTGGTGGAGCCTGGCCTTAACTGTGCTTTGCTCTCCTTCCATAACACCCAGCTCTTGTACATCACTGCACCCCTGTTTTAATTTCTGTTCCTGAACCTGGATGCCAGAGCCAGGGTCCTCCTACTGACTGCCAGACTTTACTGATCCCTTCCCCCTGCTTCCCCAGTTTTCTGAATTTGGCCTGCTGGGAGGTGATTCCCAGCCACTGGGTTGTCCACTCGTGCCTCCTGAGGCTCCAGGCCACCAGCTGCTACCATTCCCTCCACACGCCCCTGTGTCCACACCACCTCCAGCATGAGCAGCAGTCCTCACAGGTCTGGTCCACCGCCGTGGACCGTCGTGGCCCCGAGTCCTGCCACCTCTTAGCCTGTGCACCCAGCTGCAGTCCTTTTTCCGGGCTGGACCATGTCCGGGGATATGACAGGTCCCAGTTGTCATATGCCAGGACATGGTCCAGCCTGGCAGAAGTGATGCTGGCACTTGGAGATGCAGTATCGTTAAGTCCCATGTTGCTGTGGCCATAGAGGGCTGGGCTGTGCTGTTGGATGGGCTCCCAAGTCCTTAGGATTAAGGACAGGTGGTGGGTTTTTATTTCATTGTTATCAGTTATAGGGGTGCTTCAGCAATTGCTGGCTGGGAATGAGAGGAATGAAGAAGGCTATGGTTTTTGTCCTAATTTGTTTGGTTTGGGGCTGGACCCCAAGCTCGGGAACCACAGTAATTAGCCCAGCTGCGGAATTGGGCAAACATAGCACATGATGGCTGTCATTGCTCCAAGGGGCTGGGCTGGCATCAGAGCCACTGGATCTAATGAGGCCTGTTGTCAGCTGGGGGGTGGGTGTGATTGCAGCAGCAGATGTGGAGGGGGCCAGGGTTTTCAGGTTCCAGCCTCCCCTCCCCATTCCCTCTCCCTCCCCTTTTTGGCTTTTTGAGCTGCCCCATTGCTGAGTCCGAGGGTGGGAAGATCAGGGAGGCAGAGAGCCCTGGGATTAGGAGGGCAAAGTAGAGGGAATGGCACAGTGTCTGACCCGCATCGAGGCTCGTTTGATGGAGAAGCTGGGGTCTGGCGCTCACTGAGCAGGGGAGAGCAGAGAGGAGCATTGCAGCTACATGCAAATGGAAGTTGTACATAGGCCCAGAGCTCTGGGGACAGAGCAGCTGCAATTTGCTAAACCAACCAGAAAATTAAAAAGATGGCTCAACATGCATGCTGGAGCTCTGGGTGGGAAAAGGGTAGGCAAGAGTCAGAGAAGTGAGGGTGTACTGGGCTACTGAGAAGGCCTATGTGTCAGCCACTGACAGGGACCAGGCTGGGGGGGCATCTTCCCACGTGGGGCTTGTCAGTTTCACCTGGAAGTGCATCCCAAGGCCCGTCACTGGAGCTACAAGCTGTGCCAGAGGTGGGCACTGGTGTACATCCCACAGCTTTCAGGGGGCTCCACGGCCTCTGGGGGAGGCTTCCCTACCCTGGCTTTCCTTCCGTCCTTCTCAAGCCCTATTTGAGATGCCCCATTCTCAGCTCACCTGTGTGAACAGTCAAGTACCTTCAAGCACTTGGCTTCTGTGTGCTGCAGTGTCCAGAATCTGTGACATTTTTCTGACTCTAATTCTTTGCTTTTAATTGTAGAAGGAAATACTAACAGGAGAGATACAGGGCAGACATCAGGAAGAAATTCATACTCATAAAAGTAGGTGAGGCGTGAGAGAAAAAGGACTGAGGGTTATCTCAACAGTTCATTTCAGAACTCTGACTAGGAAGTCAAATGGGGTCGAGCTGACTGCTGACCCCTGGAGGCTGGGGAGGAATCCACCAACCAGAGACTTTTAAGGTTCTCTGAGTAGACTGAGGCTGGTTACATACCTTGGAGCTAACATCTCACCACCTATCATTTCCTTCCTTAGTTGAATTGTCTTCCTTGCAGCGTGCCCAGAGGGTCAGCCGTCTTGGTACCACAAGGGACACAGTGCCATTCAGAGAGGGATGCTGGGCCTCTGCCCCCTTACCTCTGCCATGTGGAGTCTGTTGGACATACTTCCTTTCTCTTCCTGTCAGCAAGACTGGAGGACGTGCTTGTAGGGCGCGGCCGGATAGCCATTACGCATGCACTAAGTATGCCGCTAGGGCGTATGCACCTAATATGCTAATCAGGTTTTGAAGCAGTGGCCTATCCAAAGTCCGGCTTGCGAAATGCGATAACCATACGGACGAATCAGGGACTTACACGAGTCCTTAAGCCCTTATATAAGCAGACAGGCTCGAGCGTACGGGGTCTTCCTTCCATCCGCCCGAAACCAAGCTGTACTCCAATAAAGTGTGATGCGAGAAGAATCTAGCGTGTGGTGATTCGTCATTCTGCTGGTCAGAAGCGGCTCGCCGCACGTGCTCTTTCCCAAACCCATGGCAAACGGCAGCCGCTGGCTTTTTTTCTTGCCCTCGCCATTCCCAACGAGTCTGAATGGACAGAGGAAGAGGCAGGGAAAGGATAAAACCTCTAGATCCCGAGAGGTGGTCAAAGCCATGAGAGACCAAGAGAGAAGGGGGTGTGAGAGTTAAACACTGCACTCTTGGGCTGAGGTATGGGGAGAAGAAGGTTGCAGGGGTCATTTCCTTCAGGCTGGGTCCAAGCCAGAAGGATACAGACTCTGCTGTGCTGGGGGGGCGGAGGTGTGGGTGCACAACATCTGTGGACATAACAGCTTCATCCTCATGACCTGCCATCTCCCTCGTGAGCCTCATTGCACTGCCCCATTTCTGTCCCCACCTCTGATTGAATAGCAGTGATGTTTGGTTTGTTCATCCTTGTGTCCTCTGGGTCTAGAACTTAGTAGAAAATCACTACAGTTGGTGAAATGAATTTACCCAAGAGGGAGGTATGGCTGCCAGCCCCAGAGCTGGGCATGGGAGCCTCCTGCTGTTTCTACTGTGGGCTCTTCCATCTAGTTTATTTCTTTTCTCATATCCCCTCCTTCCTCCATATGCTACTGCTGTCATTTTTTCTTTCCTCACTTTGCCCATTTCCTCTCCATAGACCTGGCCTGGTCCCTGGTTGTTCTGAAGCATACAGGCAGTTGCATTTGTAGCATGCTTTCTCAACGGGGTCCTCCTCAAACCCCCAGTCCCAGTATGAAAATATGCAGCTGGGGTCCCACTGTGCACTCCCTTCATGAACCTTCCTGGACTCCACCTGCTCACACCGCTCTCCAGGCATCTGAAAGGACCAAGCCAGCCTGCATCCAGGCAGGTGGAGCCGACCCCAGATGCGACTTGATCATGTCACTCTGACCACACATCACCCTGTGTTCTCACTCCACCTGCTGATGCTTGACACTCCTTTAAAAAAGCAGAGGCCTTGGGACTTCCCTGGTGGCGCAGTGGTTAAGACTCTATGTTCCCAAATTCAGGGGGCCTGGGTTCGATCTCCCTGCTCAGGGAACCAGATCCCACATACATGCCACAACTAAAAGGAGCCCACGAGCTGCAGCTAAGACCAGGCACAACCAAAAAAAAAAAAAAAAAAATAGTGGAGGCCTGTCGTACACCATCACAAGAAAGAAATCATATTTTCCTAATGTGACGGACTAGATATTGGAGCTCTGTTCCCAGAAGATTTATCAGTCAAGGTAACATTGCGAGGAAGTACAGACAGAGCTTGGTGCCTTTTATTTAAGAGACTAATTTGTAACACAGAAAATAATTTTAGAGGAGTTTTTGAGAAGGAGTGATCAGCGGGATGGAGGGAACAAACGTTAGGATGTCATCAGTGATTTGGTCAAAAAGTCAGCTTGTAGAAAATGTCGGAAAAACAGTACATAGTTACTTGAGCTGTCTAAGCCTTCTATTTCAACGTCTGCTGCCGTGGAAAATAATAACCAATGAAGACAACGAATGAGCCAGAAATTCTGCAAGATTCTCGTCTGCCAAAGAACTTGTTTATCCCTCATGCTGGTTTCCAGCCTGTAATGGCCCTTTAAATGAACTTGGCTTGCCCACACATGCAGTCCCACCTTTGGAACTATAAAAGCAACCGCAATGTGGTAGGTAGCCTTTAAGATGGCTTCCAGTGATCCCTGCTTCTTGGTATTCACTCACTTGTGTAATCCCTTCCCCTTTAAGGTGGGCTGGATTCACTGATTTTCTTCTAATGAATAGAATATGATAGAAGTGATGATATGTCTCTTCCAAGATAATCGGGTTATAAAAAGACTGTGGCTTCCATCTTGGGTGTTACTCTCTCTCAGTTTCTCCCTCACTTTCTGCTCTTGTCTCTTTCTTTCTCCAGTTACCAGCTGCCATGTTGTGAAGACCTTTAGATAGCCTATGGAGAGGCCCATGAGATGCCAGCAACCACATGAGTGAACTTAGAAGTGGATCCTTCCTCCTGCCTCACCCCTGAGTCAAGCCTTCAGAGGAGACCTCAGCTCTGGCCTTCAGCTTGACCTCAGCCTCACGAGAGACTGAACCAGAGGCATTTGGCTAAGACATGCTCAGATTCTTGATCCACAGACACTGTGAGATAGTAAATATTTATTTTAGGCCATTAAGTTTTGGGATAATTTGTTACCCAGCCGTAGATAACTAATACACCCAGATACCACCAATTCCTAACCTCTGGGACTCCTACAGAACCCTTCCGTTCACCACTGTCCCTACTTACTGTTCTCCAGCTTCCCAATTCTATCACCCAACCCCTAACCTTTGACTCCATCTTTATCTCCTTCTCCAGCTGCTTGGGTTGATGGTCAGGTCTTGGCCTTATCATGTGGCTTTGACCTTTCCAGACACAATGTTGGGAGTCTTCCTTCTGATTTCACACTTTATAATCTTGTGTAAGAAACTGCTACCTCTGGAACTCTACACTGGTCAGGCTTGCCTCCCACCTGCCCCAGGTCTACCCAAAAGCAGGATCAGAAAATCAGCTGACATACTAGAGCAGGAAAACTCAACCAGACCCCTGGAAAGATTTTCACTGAAAGCTGAAACAACTTCCTTATTATGAGAAAATTCATTGCTTTGTAGCCCTTCACCATTCTCTTAGCGTTCCTATCAATCTGGGCTTCCCTGCATTTGTTAGCTGACGGATGGCAAATGGTTAGCCCATTACTTTGTAAAAACAAAGATGCTGTTTTCAGATATTTTTCTTCTTCCCTCTTCCCCCCACTCCTGCCTCATTTAAAAGCTTTCATTTTTTAAGTTTAGTCAGTATTTCATTCTTTATTATCATTACTTTTGGAATTTAGACATTAAAATGATTGGATCTGGGTTCCATTATGGGGCTCTGGTGACTTAGGACAAATATTCTCTGAGACTGAGAGAGTGTTTGGCTACTTTTTCTCAGTCGTCCTGGTCTCATGATAGTTCTGGCCTCGGAGTGAATCAGAGGCCAACCTAAGGGGGGCATGGAATTGGAATTCCCGGATTGCCAACAGATTCTGATGACTCAAATAAAATCTAATGTTTCTGTGTGGGTCTGGGGGAAATTGCACATGACATTCCTCATCTCTTGTCACCAAGGAAACAATATCCTAATAGAAGAAACGCTTGGTAACAAGAGATGAGTGCCTTGCCTGTAGGAGATGCATGCTAAGTGTTTGCCGCAAAGATAAATAAAATTGTGGAGGTCCACTGAGGCCCTGTCTGGCCACCCACCTGCCCTTGACCTCATCTGTGATCACACTGAAGTCATTGTCTATGACCTGGTCATTCCCAAAGCATTATCTCCAGGCCATTATCTCTCTTGAGCTCCAGTCCCCTGTACCTAGCAGCTCACTAGAAAACTGCACTTGAACGTCCCTCAAGAACTGAAAGCTCTGCATGGCCCAAATTGAAGTTTTTTCTACTTACTTAAGTAGAGTTGATTTACAATGTTGCGTTAGTTTCTGGTGTACAACAAAGTGATTCAGTTATGCATATATATATTCATATATATTCTTTTTCAGATTCTTTTCCATTATAGGTTTTTACAAGGTATTGAATATAGTTCCTTTTGCTATACAGTAGGTCCTTGTTGTTTATCTACTTTATATATAGTAGTGTGTATCTGTTAATCCCAAACTCCTAATTAATCTCCCCCCTGCCATATCTCCTTTGGTAACCATAAGTTTGTTTTCTATGTCGGTGAGTCTATTTCTGTTTTGTAAATAAGTTAATTTGCATCTTTTGTTTTGAGTCCACGTATAGGTAATATCCTATGATATTTGTCTTTCTCTGTCTGACTTCATTTAGTATGATAATCTCTAGGTCCATCCATGTGGCTACAAATGGTATTATTTCATTTTAATGGCTGAGCAATATTTCATTGTATATATGTACCACATCTTCTTTATCCGTGCATCTGTCGATGGACATTTAGGTTGCTTCCATGTCTTGGCTATTGTAAGTAGTGCTGCAATGAACATTGGGGTGCGTGTATCTTTTGAAATTAGAGTTTTCTCCAGATATATGCCCAGGAGTGGGATTGTAGGATCATATGGGAGCTCAATTTTAGTTTTTAAAGGAAACTCCGAACTGTTCTCCATAGTGACTACACCAATTCACATCCCCACCAACAGTGTGGGAGGGTGCCCTTTTCTCCACACCCTCTCCAGCATCTATTATTTGTAGCCCAAACTGAACTTCTTATCTTTCACCCAAAGCTGCTGCTCATCCATTCTCTCTTTCCCGTGTTCTGAAATCCCTTCGTTTTGTTCAAGCTAGAAACCTGGGATCAAATGTGACTCTTGTTTCTCTCTCACATGTGCTTGTTGCCAGTCACTGAGTTCGGTGGATTCTATGTCTTCTACGTCTCTTGAATGGGGCCACTTCTCTCCACCTCCACAGTCACCCTCATGTCTCCCCTGCATTAATCCTAACTGGTCCTCTGCTTCCAGTGGCCAGTTCATCCCCACATTCCTGCCACAGAGACAAGAACTTTAAAATCATTCAAAGACTTTTTATCACCCTTGGGTAAGCTGCCCAAGCTGTGAGTGTAGGCAGCAAGGCCCCACCTGATGTGATCTGGCCCTGCTTCCTTCTGCAGCCTTATCATTTTTTCCTAATGCACCTTGAATTTTATGTTTCAGGTACAGTGAACACTGTCCAGCTACTCTCTCAGGCCTTTGCATGCAGGGTTTCCTTGCCTGGGAATCTCCTCCCCACCCTCTTGGCCCACCATAGCGCCTGGGCTTCTTCTCTTTGCCCTTCCAAACTCAGCTTAGCTGCCACCTCCCCTGAGAAGTCTTCCCCATCCCCAGGTCTGTGTTGGCTATTTCCCAGCGGGCTCTGATGGTGCCCTGTGTTTGCTCTGCCGTTGTAAATACCTGCTTGCCCCAAGAGAGTGGGGATGGCCATGTGTCCAGTGCCTCAGACAGTGCCTGGCCCACAGAAGGAGATTTGTAAATAAGTCACCGGGAACAAAGGAATGTACCAAATTCACGGAGGGGGAGTTTTCCACCTTCTAGGAACCGATACATAGTAAAACCCGCACCTGCCCCACTCACCCAGTGAGGAAACCTTAGCAGATATAATGTGATAAGTCCTAGACTCAGGGTCTCGAGGCTGCAGGTTTGAACCCCACTTTCCCTCTTATTAGGAAACATGGAAGCCTCAGCTGAACCTCAAAGCAGGAACCGTAACACATCCCAGACAGGGCTAGTGTGAGGGACAGGCAAGGCAGCATAGGCAAAGGTGTCCATCTCTGTAAATGCCAGGCTAGGAGGGAGTCATTCCCTCTGCTCCCATAGAAGCCTGTACCCAGGGCAATGAACTTGTGCTTTCAAGAGCAAAGCTGACAGAGCAGACTTGATAAGGGCCCTGGTTGTCGGATATGATAATAATAGTCTCATTTATTAATATAAAGGCCCGCTAATAGAGGCGGCACTTTTAATTAGCCAACACGGCCACGATATTAATTTTTATCCAGAGTTATTTAAGCTCAAGAGCTTTCCTCCTCTCTTCTGTTAGCACTTAGCTGGAGGGGATTGAGAACATCTGTAATTGGATTTCTGTGCAGGACTTAATTATAAGGAGACAATAAAGCCCCAGAAATGCGGCAGGTTCTACCCTGCTAACTATTATTTTCCAGAGACAGGCTCAGGCCAATGAATGCACAGATTTATCTGAATTATAATTTTTAAACTTAACAAAGCTTTCCTTCCCCCGCCCCCCAGGGCTGAGAGGAATCTGTCGGGAGGGCAGCTTTGCAGGGAGGAGGGCACAGAGGCGGAATGCTTCATTCCTGTAATCAAGTCTTTCGATCCACGGGCCACCAGGCAGCTTCCCCGGGCCCCTCAGGATCTCGGAAGAGTATTTTCTTCCCTTGGCCAAATGGCTTATTAATAGAATCGGCTTATTTATATCTCACCCGGAAAATCCCAAAGTGATACAGCAACAGGGAGGTATTGAGCCAATTAGTTGTTGGGCTTGTTGTCATGGGGGGAAATCTAGTTATTAATTTACTGCCCTTCACCAGTGGCAGAATCAATTCAGAGGAAACCAAAAGGAAAAGAAGAAGAAGAAGAAAGCCACGTGTTTCAGTCCATCTGGGAAAACTCAGAGGCAGAGCTAAACCATTTATACCTTCAGCGAAGCTCTACCTAACCGTAGGAGAGCAGGGAGGTAAGGGCCTCGTCGGTGGTCAGCTAGGTGTGGTGTGGGCACCGGCATTCCCTGAGCATCTACAATGGGCCTGTTTGCATACATTATTGCATTTGGTTCTCACAGCCACTCTGTCGAGTGGGCTCATTTCACCCGCTTCACGGAAGAAGTGTTGTTCATTCATTCGTTCAATATTTATTGAACCCCTTTGGGGAGACAGTGGTGGCCATGACAGAGCCTGCCCTCCTGCAGCATACTTGGCTCAGATGGAGAGCATCCCAAGGTCATTAGCCAGCATGCATACTTACTCAAGTAGGACTAAGATATAAACCCAGGTAGGGTGTGCCAACACCAAAGCCTGGGGAATTGCTTTTCCCTCTTCCGGGGTGCTGGGTCCTGTGGGTGGTGTGGCCTTGACAAAGCATACTATGTGAGGGCCCACCTACTTCCCAACTGGGCAACCTCAGAGGAGTAAAAGAGGTCACCTATGGGGACAGTTTAGTTTAGGACTGGGAAGAAGAGGGTCCACTGAGACAAGAGCACGGGAGAGTATTTTGGCTCTACCACAAGAGTGATTGTGAAAGAGAAGTTCAGGGGTACAAGTATTTTTAAAAATTACAATCATTATTACACTTGTAGAAATTGGGGGGCTGGGGTGGGAAACAGAATAAGTACGAAATAAAATAAAATTCACCCATGGGGCTTCCCTGGTGGCGCAGTGGTTGAGAGTCCGCCTGCCGATGCAGGGGACACGGGTTCGTGCCCTGGTCCGGGAAGATGCAACGTGCCACGGAGCGGCTGGGCCCGTGAGCCATGGCCGCTGAGCCTGCGTGTCCGGAGCCTGTGCTCCGCAACGGGAGAGGCCACAACAGTGAGAGGCCCGCAATTCACCCACGGTCCCACTGTCTTGTTCAGACCATGATGTAATGCATTATGAACAGTTTTCCAAATCGTGAAAGATTCGATGTGGGCATAATTATAAATGATAGTATAATAGTCCATCTTGTGGATATACTACAATTTATTTAACTTTCCAAAACTTGGTGGATACTTATTTCTACTTATCGTTATAAATAAAAGAGATGAATGTATGCTTGTCCTTATTTTTACTTGCTTGAAATCGAAGTGGGATTACTGCAACAAAGAGAATGAATATTTTAAAGACTCTGGAGGCTTGCTGCAGCATTGTATTCTAGAAATACTGTACAAATTTTATCATGCTAGCGGTGTGTGATGTGCTAGCATCATTGCATCATACTTTCATCAATACTCTGCATTGACTTTTACATGTATTTCCTAATTTGATAGGCAAAAAATGTATTCTATTACTGTGTTTTGTTCACAGATATTGATTGCTAGTGGGGTTTAACAGTCCTTTGCATGTTTAAGCTGTTATTTGTATTTCTTCTGCAAAGAGCCTATTCTTGTTCTTTGCACATTTTTCTTTTGGGTTTAGTGGTTTCTGTTATGTATAAATGCCATTTTCTATTTTAAGAACATTAATTTTTTGATGGTTTTGTCGCAGATATTTTGCTGTTTATTTTTACTTTCAATGATTTTTTTTTTATAGAGGTGGTTTGATTTTTTATGCAGCCAAATATATCTATTTTTTCTTTGTGACTTCTCCAGTTGCTTTTATGCTTAGAAATTCCATTTCTACACTGAGATAGAAATAATCTATATTTTATTGTAAGTATCTTATGTTTCGTTTTTTACATTTAACTCTTTAATTCATCTGAAATTTATTGTGTTCTCTGCTGTGTGGTATTTATTTTTTTTTTTATTTTTTATTTTTTTTAAACATCTTTATTGGGGTATAATTGCTTTACAATGGTGTGTTAGTTTCTGCTTTACAACAAAGTGAATCAGCTATACATATACATATGTTCCCATATGTCTTCCCTCTTGCGTCTCCCTCCCTCCCACTCTCCCCATCCCACCCTTCCAGGCTGTCACAAAGCACCGAGCTAATATCCCTGTGCCTTGCGGCTGCTTCCCCCCAGCTATCTACCTTACTACGTTTGTTAGTGTGTATATGTCCATGACTCTCTCTCGCCCTGTCAAAACTCACCCTTCCCCCTCCCCATATCCTTAAGTCCGTTCTCCAGTAGGTCTGCGTCTTTATTCCTATCTTACCCCTAGGTTCTTCATGACATTTTTTTCCCTTAAATTCCATATATATGTGTTAGCATACGGTTAGCATCTCATTACAAATAGCTCAATTTCATTTCTTTTTAAGGCTGAGTAATATTCCATTGTGTATATGTGCCACATCTTCTTTATCCATTCATCCGATGATGGGCGCTTAGGTTGTTTCCATGTCCTGGCTATTGTAAATAGAGCTGCAATGAACATTTTGGTACATGACTCTCTTTGAATTTTGGTTTTCTCAGGGTATATGCCAAGTAGTGGGATTGCTGGGTCATATGGTAATTCTATTTGTAGTTTTTTAAGGAACCTCCATACTGTTCTCCAGAGTGGCTGAACCAATTCACATTCCCACCAGCAGTGCAAGAGTGTCCCCTTTTCTCCACACCCTCTCCAGCATTTATTGTTTCTTGATTTTTTGATGATGGCCATTCTGACTGGTGTGAGATGATATCTCATTGTAGTTTTGATTTGCATTTCTCTAATGATTAATGATGTTGAGCATTCTTTCATGTGTTTGTTGGCATTCTGTATATCTTCTTTGGAGAAATGTCTATTTAGGTCTTCTGCCCATTTTTGGATGGGGTTGTTTGTTTTTTTGTTATTGAGCTGCATGAGCTGCTTGTAAATTTTGGAGATTAATCCTTTGTCAGTTGCTTCATTTGCAAATGTTTTCTCCCATTCTGAGGGTTGTCTTTTGGTCTTGGTTATGGTTTCCTTTGCTGTGCAAAAGCTTTGAAGTTTCATTAGGTCCCATTTGTTTATTTTTGTTTTTATTTCCATTACTCTAGGAGGTGGGTCAGAAAGGATCTTGCTGTGATTTATGTCATAGAGTGTTCTTCCTATGTTTTCTTCTAAGAGTTTGATAGTTTCTGGCCTTACATTTAGGTCTTTAATCCATTTTGAGCTTATTTTTGTGTATGGTGTTAGGGAGTGATCTAATCTCATACTTTTACATGTACCTGTCCAGTTTTCCCAGCACCATTTATTGAAGAGGCTGTCCTTTCTCCACTGTACATTCCTGCCTCCTTTATCAAAGATAAGGTGTCCATATGTGCGTGGGTTTATCTCTGGGCTTTCTATCCTGTTCCACTGATCTGTCTTTCTGTTTTTGTGCCAGTACCATACTGTCTTGATTACTGTTGCTTTGTAATATAGTCTGAAGTCAGGGAGCCTTATTCCTCCAGCTCCTTTTTTCGTTCTAAAGATTGCTTTGGCTATTCGGGGTCTTTTGTGTTTCCATACAAATTGCGAAATTTTTTGTTCTAGTTCTGTGAAAAATGCCAGTGGTAGTTTGATAGGGATTGCATTGAATCTGTAGATTGCTTTGGGTAGTAGAGTCATTTTCACAATGTTGATTCTTCCCATCCAAGAACATGGTATATCTCTCCATCTATTTGTATCATCTTTAATTTCTTTCATCAGTGTCTTATAATTTTCTGCATACAGGTCTTTCGTATCCTTAGGTAGGTTTATTCCTAGATATTTTATTCTTTTTGTTGCAATGGTAAATGGGAGTGTTTTCTTGATTTCACTTTCAGATTTTTCATCATTAGTATATAGGAATGCCAGAGATTTCTGTGCATTAATTTTGTATCCTGCTACTTTACCAAATTCATTGATTAGCTCTAGTAGTTTTCTGGTAGCATCTTTAGGATTCTCTATGTATAGTATCATGTCATCTGCAAACAGTGACAGCTTTACTTCTTCTTTTCCGATTTGGATTCCTTTTATTTCCTTTTCTTCTCTGATTGCTGTGGCTAAAACTTCCAAAACTATGTTGAATAAGAGTGGTGAGAGTGGGCAACCTTGTCTTGTTCCTGATCTTAGTGGAAATGCTTTCAGTTTTTCACCATTGAGGATGATGTTTGCTGTGGGCTTGTCATATATGGCTTTTATTATGTTTAGGAAAGTTCCCTCTATGCCTACTTTCTGGAGGGTTTTTATCATAAATGGGTGTTGAATTTTGTCGAAAGCTTTCTCTGCATCTATTGAGATGATCATATGGTTTTTCTCCTTCAATTTGTTAATATGGTTTATCACATTGATAGATTTGCGTATATTGAAGAATCCTTGCATTCCTGGAATAAACCCCACTTGATCATGGTGTATGATCCTTTTAATGTGCTGTTGGATTCTGTTTGCTAGTATTTTGTTGAGGATTTTTGCATCTATGTTCATCAGTGATATTGGCCTGTAGTTTTCTTTCTTTGTGACATCCTTGTCTGGTTTTGGTATCAAGGTGATGGTGGCTTCGTAGAAGGAATTTGGGAGTGTTCCTCCCTCTGCTATATTTTGGAAGAGTTTGAGAAGGATAGGTGTTAGCTCTTCTCTAAACGTTTTATAGAATTCACCTGTGAAGCCATCTGGTCCTGGGCTTTTGTTTGTTGGAAGGTTTTTAATCACAGTTTCAATTTCAGTGCTTGTGATTGGTCTGTTCATATTTTCTATTTCTTCCTGATTCAGTCTTGGCAGGTTGTGCATTTCTAAGAATTTGTCCATTTCTTCCAGATTGTCCATTTTATTGGCATAGAGTTGCTTGTAGTAATCTCTCATGATTTTTTTTATTTCTGCAGTGTCAGTTGTTACTTCTCCTTTTTCATTTCTAATTCTATTGATTTGAGTCTTCTCCCTTTTTTTCTTGATGAGTCTGGCTAGTGGTTTATCTATTTTGTTTATCTTCTCAAAGAACCAGCTTTTAGTTTTATTGATCTTTGCTATTGTTTCCTTCATTTCTTTTTCATTTATTTCTGATCTGATTTTTATGATTTCTTTCCTTCTGCTAGCTTTGGGGTTTTTTTGTTCTTCTTTCTCTAATTGCTTGAGGTGCAAGGTTAGGTTGTTTATTCGAGATGTTTCCTGCTTCTTAAGGTGGGCTTGTATTGCTATAAACTTCCCCCTTAGAACTGCTTTTGCTGCATCCCATAGGTTTTGGGTCGTTGTGTCTCCATTGTCATTTGTTTCTAGGTATTTTTTTATTTCCTCTTTGATTTCTTCAGTGATCACTTCATTATTAAGTAGTGTATTGTTTAGCCTCCATGTGTTTGTATTTTTTACAGATCTTTTCCTGTAATTGATATCTAGTCTCATGGCGTTGTGGTCGGAAAAGATACTTGATACAATTTCAGTTTTCTTAAATTTACCAAGGCTTGATTTGTGACCCAAGATATGATCTATCCTGGAGAATGTTCCATGAGCACTTGAGAAAAATGTGTATTCTGTTGTTTTTGGATGGAGTGTCCTATAAACATCAATTAAGTCCATCTTGTTTAATGTATCATTTAAAGCTTGTGTTTCCTTATTTATTTTCATTTTGGATGATCTGTCCATGGGTGAAAGTGGGGTGTTAAAGTCCCCTACTATGAATGTGTTACTGTTGATCTCCCCTTTTATGGTTGTTAGTATTTGCCTTATGTATTGAGGTGCTCCTATGTTGGGTGCATAAATATTTACAATTGTTATATCTTCTTCTTGGATCGATCCCTTGATCATTATGTAGTGTCCTTCTTTGTCTCTTTTAATAGTCCTTATTTTAAAGTCTATTTTGTCTGATATGAGAATTGCTACTCCAGCTTTCTTTTGGTTTCCATTTGCATGGAATATCTTTTTCCATCCCCTTACTTTCAGTCTGTATGTGTCTCTAGTTCTGAAGTGGGTCTCTTGTAGACAGCATATATAAGGGTCTTGTTTTTGTATCCATTCAGCCAATCTGTGTCTTTTGGTGGGAGCATTTAGTCCATTTACATTTAAGGTAATTATTGATATGTATGTTCCTATTTCCATTTTATATATTGTTTTGGGTTCGCTACTATAGGTCATTTCCTTCTCTTGTGTTTCGTGTCTAGAGAAGTTCCTTTAGCATTTGTTGTAAAGCTGGTTTGGTGGTGCTGAACTCTCTCAGCTTTTGCTTGTCTGTAAAGGTTTTAATTTCTCCATCAAATGTGAATGAGATCCTTGCTGGGTAGAGTAGTCTTGGTTGCAGGCTATTCTCCTTCATCACTTTCAGTATGTCCTGCCCCTCCCTTCTGGCTTGTAGGGTTTCTGCTGAGAGATCCGCTGTTAACCTTATGGGGATTCCCTTGTGTGTTATTTGTTGTTTTTCCCTTGCTGCTTTTAATATGCTTTCTTTGTATTTAATTTTTGACAGTTTGATTAATATGTGTCTTGGCGTGTTTCTCCTTGTATTTATCCTGTATGGGACCCTCTGTGCTTCCTGGACTTGATTAACTATTTCCTTTCCCATATTAGGGAAGTTTTCAACTATAATCTCTTCAAATATTTTCTCAGTCCCTTTCTTTCTTTCTTCTTCTTCTGGAACCCCTATAATTCGAATGTTGGTGCGTTTCATGTTGTCCCAGAGGTCTCTGAGACTGTCCTCAGTTCTTTTCATTCTTTTTTCTTTATTCTGCTCTGCAGTAGTTATTTCCACTACTTTATCTTCCAGGTCACTTATCCGTTCTTCTGCCTCAGTTATTCTGCTATTGATCCTATCTAGAGTGATTTTAATTTCATTTATTGCATTGTTCATCGTTGCTTGTTTCATCTTTAGTTCTTGTAGGTCCTTGTTAACTGTTTCTTGCATTTTGTCCATTCTACTTCCAAGATTTCGGATCATCCTTACTATCATTATTCTGAATTCTTTTTCAGGTAGATTGCCTATTTCCTCTTCATTTGTTAGGTCTGGTGGGTTTTTATCTTGCTCCTTCATCTGCTGTGTGTTTTTCTGTCTTCTCATTTTGCTTATCTTACTGTGTTTGGGGTCTCCTTTTTGCAGGCTGCAGGTTCGTAGTTCCCGTTGTTTTTGATGTCTGTCTCCAGTGGCTAAGGTTGTTTCAGTGGGTTGTGTAGGCTTCCTGGTGGAGGGGACTAGTGCCTGTGTTGTGCTGGATGAGGCTGGATCTTGTCTCTCTAGTGGGCAGGTTCACGTCTGGTGGTGTGTTTTGGGGTGTCTGTGGCCTTATTATGATTTTAGGCAGCCTCTCTGCTAATGGGTGGGGTTGTGTTCCTGTTTTGCTAGTTGTTTGGCATAGGTTGTCCAGCACTGTGGCTTGCTAGTCGTTGAGTGAAGCTGGGTGCTGGTGTTAAGATGGAGGTCTCTGGGAGATTTCCGCTGTTTAATATTATGTGGAGCTGGGAGGTCTCTTGTTGACCAGTGACCTGAAGTTGGCTCTCCTACCTCAGAGGCAGAGCCCTGACTCCTGGCTGGAGCACCAAGAGCCTTTCATCCACACGGCTCAGAATAAAAGGGAGAAAAAGTAGAGAGAATTAGTAGAAGTATGAGGAAAGAAAGAAGGAAAGGAGGAAAGGAAGGAAGGAAGAAAGAAGCAAAGAAGGAAAGAAAGGAGGGAGGGAGGGAGGAAGGAAGGAAGGAAGGAGGGAAAGAAGGAAAAAAAGACAGAAAGAAAGATGATACAGTAAAAATAAAATAAAGTATAATATAGTTATTGAATTAAAAAATATTTAGAAAAAAAAAAGGGACGGATAGAACCTTAGGACAAATGTTGGAAGCAAAGCTATACAGAGAAAATCTTACACAGAAGCATACACATACACCTTCACAAAAAGAGGTAAAGGGGGAAAAATCATAAATCCTGCTCCCTGAGACCACCTCCTCAATTTGGGGTGATTCGTTGTCTAAAGGAGGGAGGGAAGGAAGGAAAGAAAGAACGAAGGTAAAGTATAATAAAGTTATTACAATTAAACTTAATTATTAAGAAAAAGAATTTTTAAAAAAAAGTCATGGACGGATAGAGCCCTAGGACAAATGGTGGAAGCTAGAGTATACAGACTAGATGTCACACAGGAGCATACACGTACACCTTCACAAAAAGAGGAAAAGGGAAAAAAATCATAGATTTCGCTCCTAAATTCCACCTCTTCAATTTGGGATCATTCCTTGTCTATTCAGGTATTCCACAGATGCAGGGTATATCAAGTTGATTGTGGAGCTTTAATCCGCTGCTTCTGTGGCTGCTGGGAGAGATTTCCCTTTCTCTTCTTTGTTTTCACAGCTCACAGGAGCTCAGCTTTGGATTTGGCCCTGCCTCTGCGTGTAGGTCGCTGGAGGGCGTCTGTTTTTTCGCTCAGACAGGACGGGGTTAAAGGAGCCGCTGATTCGGGGCCTCCGGCTCACTCAGGCCGGGGGTTGGGGGATGGGGGAAGGAGGGGCACTGCGTGCGGGGCCGGCCTGCGGCGGCAGAGGCAACGTGACGTTGCGGCAGAGGCCGGCGTGACGTTGCACCAGCCTGAGGCCCGCCGTGCGCTGTCCCGGGGAAGTTGTCCCTGGATCCCGGGAACCTGGCAGTGGCGGGCTGCACAGGCTCCGCGGAAGAGGGGTGTGGAGAGTGACCTGTGCTCGCACACAGGCCCCTTGGTGGCGGCAGCAGCAGCCTTAGCGTCTCCCGCCCGTCTCTGGGGTCCGCGGTTTTAGCCGCGGCTCGCGCCCGTCTCTGGGGTTTGCGCTTTCAGCCGCGGCTCGCGCCCGTCTCTGGGGCTCGCGCCCTCAGCCGCGGCTCGCGCCCGTCTCTGGGGTTCGCGCTTTTAGCCGCGGCTCGCGCCCTTCTCTGGAGATCCTTTAAGCAGCGCTCTTAAACCCCTCTCCTCGCGCACCAGGAAACAAAGAGGGAAGAAAAAGTCTCTTGCCTCTTCGGCCGGTGCAGGCTTTTCCCCGAACTCCCTCCCGGCTAGTCGTGGTGCACTAACCCCTTCAGGCTATGTTCAAGCCGCCAACCCCAGTCCTCTCCCTGAGCTCCGTCCAAAACCAAAACCCGAGCCTCAGCTCGCAGCCCCGCCCGCCCCGGCGGGTGAGCAGACAAGCCTCTCGGCTTGGTGAGTGCTGGTCGGCACCGATCGTCTGTGCAGGATTCTCCCCGCTTTGCCCTCCGCACCCGTCGCTGTGCACTACTCCGCGGTCCCGAAACTCCCCCCTCTGCCTCCCGCAGTCTCCGCCCGCGGAGGGGCTTCCTAGTGTGTGGAAACTTTTCCTCCTTCACAGCTCCCTCCCACTGGTGCAGGTGCCGTCCTTATTCTTTTGTCTCTGTTTTTTCTTTTGCCCTACCCAGTTACGTGGGGAGTTTCTTGCCTTTTGGGAGGTCTGAGGTCTTCTGCCAGCCTTCAGTAGGAGTTCTGTAGGAGTTGTTCCACGTGTGGATGTATTTCTGGTGTATCCGTGGGGAGGAAGGCGATCTCCGCGTCTTACTCTTCCGCCATCTTCAAGGTCCCCCCCTGCTGTGTGGTATTTAAATAGATTTTCCCCCTAAATAGTTAACATTTATCCCAGCATCATCTTTTTAAAGAATGTTTTTTTCTCCATTGGCTTGAACGCCACCTTTACCACATGCTAAATTTTTTTTAATATACGGTAGTCTATTCTGAGCTGTCTTATTCTGTTCAGTTAGTTCTTCTACTATCATCACACTGTTTTAATTATTGTATCTTTATACATTCACATATTTAAAATGTGACATATTTGTGTATGAAATGTAGCATTTTGTTTTCTGGTACAACAAATCTCCCACAATTACCCAGTTTTACAAAAAAAAAAAAATTGGCTATTCCTGCTATTTTTCCAGATGAATTTTAGAGTCATGCTGTTTGGCTCCAGAAAAAAACAATCCCATTTGGGACTTTGAAAGGGACTGGATTCAACGTATATCTTAATTCATGAGCCATTTGCATCTTTATACTGTTCAGTTTTACCATTCGGGAAAAATGACATGTTCTGTTTTTACTCCCCCCTTCCTTTGTTTTTACAGGTTTAACCTTTAATATAAGTAAAATTTTAGTGTAGCCTGTGAGAGGAGGACCAGAGTCGATTCCTTTTCAAATAACCAATTTCCCCTGATTCCAGTTTTTGCGTAACTCACACCTTCTCCAATAATTGATGATGCTTCTTTTATCATTTATTAAGTCCTTAAATATATATTAGGGTCTGTTTTTAAGCTGTCTAGTCCCACTGATCTGTCTATTCTTGTGCTATTGCCACACTGCTCTGATCATTGTCTGGTCTTCCCCAGTACCAGTTGGAAACGCCACCCCTTCCAGATGGCTCTTGGCTTCACTGCCTGCTTTCTCCCAAACCGGGGTTCATTTCCTGATAGAGTCACCCTTTTGGCCAGAGCTTTTCAGTGACCCAAGAGATGATCCAAATGATCCAAGAGATGAAGCAGCTTGATGCCAGGTTTCAATTTTCAGTTAAGAAAACACCAAGGTGGGTGGAGGATGAGACCTGTCCTGGTTCCTTCCGCTTCTCTCAACATCTCAGCACAACCAGCTGCCGAGGGAGGTGGTGCAAGATAGTTAACGCTAGACTAGAAAGTTCCTCACTTCTGAAGTGCCTGCTAGGTATCTGCCACGCCTGGGCTAAGGACATTACATTACCTTCGTCTAATTTTCCCCGGAGCATCTGAGCCAATACCACATTTTACACATTAGAAGACCCGCTCAGAGGGAGTAAGAAACATCTAATATCGCCCAGCTACTAAGAGGCAGAACCTGTTTTTCACCCCAGTTGCCTCTGATTCCAAATCCCATGCTTATCACTTCTGTGCCTGGGTGACTCAGACAGAACAGGAACTGCAGCCCCTCCCCCAAGGGCTCTTGTGACGGGGAATTTGTCATCTGGAGAAAATGCTTTCACCTCCTTGAGCTTTGAGGGGTGTCTCACTCCAGCCCCTATCCACCCAGGCTAGTGGGGTCACCTTAGGGTCCACACCATTCTCATCCCTGGTGGAAGCTCTGCCTGCAGGTCCTTCTCCCTCCCCTTCTCCCCAGCCTGCAGCTGCCCTGCCTTTCCAGCCTGCCAGGTAAGTTGGCCTTTTAGCTGCTGATTCTCAAGGTTGGGTGCGTGTGTGGTGGAGCCTGTGTGCCTGGTGAGGGTGGGAGCAAAGGTGCGGGACCTACAGGGAGAAGGAAGAGGAGGAAACCCATTGCTTGAAAAAGGATTCTGTGGACCTGGTCACATTCTGTCCCAAACAGTGACTGAGACGGCTAAGACAGCCAGAATTTAAAAATAATAAGCACAGGGGCTTCCCTGGTGGCGCAGTGGTTGAGAGTCCGCCTGCCGATGCAGGGGACATGGGTTCGTGCCCCGGTCTGGGAAGATCCCACGTGCCGCGGAGCGGCTGGGCCCGTGAGCCATGGCTGCTGAGCCTGTGCTCCGCAACGGGAGAGGCCACAACAGTGAGAGGCCTGCGTACCGCAAAAAAAAAAAAAAAAAAAAAGAGCATACATTTATTCAATCTGGGCATATATCTGGAGAAAACTCTAATTCAAGAAGATACATGCACCCCAATGTTCATAGCAGCACTATTCACAATAACTAAGACATGGAAGTAACCTAAGTGTCCATCGACAGATGAATAAAGAAGATGTGGTACATATATACAATGGAATATTACTCAGCCGTAAAAGAATGAAATATTGCCATTTGCAGCAACAAGGATGGACCTAGAGATTATCCTACCAAGTGAAGTAAGTCAGACAGAGAAAGATGAATATCATATGATCTCACTTATATGTGGAATCTAAAATGTGATACAAATGAATCTATATACAAAACAGAAATAGACTCACCAACATAGAAAACAAACCTATGGTTACCAAAGAGGAAAGGGGGTGGGGGAGGGGTAAATTAGGGGTTTGGGATTAACAGATACAAGCTACCATGTATAAAATAGATAAACAACAGGGTCCTACTGCATAGCACAGGGAACTACATTCAACATCCTGTAGTAAGTCATAATGGAAAAGAATATGAAAAAGAATATATATATATACATGTATAGATAACTGAATCCCTTTGCTGTACACCAGCAACTAACACAACATTGTAAATCAACTATACTTAAATAAAATAACTTAAAAAAAGGACAAAATCTAAATTTGCATCTAATCTTGGTCAATAAACGAGCACATGGTTACTTTCCCACCCAGGTAATCAGTGTGTACTTGTCCCCACAGTGTACACTGTCCTCCTTTCCATGTGAAGTTAGTCCATATTCACACATCCACATACTGACATAGTTCCCACGTTTAGTTTTTCATGGTCTATAGCATTCCATCCTGTCAATAATCCATAATTAAAGAATATATATTTCGAATGCTGTCTGGAAGGGGCAATGCATGGACAGACTGATAACAAAGGATCTGGTCATGGGAAGATAAAAGCTCATTTGCTTGGTGGGGGGATTTTACTTTTGGGAGGGGGAGGCATAGAAAATGTAATAGTGCAAGTTGTTATTCTGAAGATATTCCTTTGATGCAGGTAGAGCCCTAGGCTAGGAATCTAGGCACCTGGGTTTTGAGCTTGGCCTTTTCTTTTATTTACTTTGTGTGTCTTTATAAGACACTTTCTTCCCCTGGTTCTCAGATTTTTCTTCTTTTGTTCTGATAGTCATAGAATTCATAACACCACAGGGATGGAGGGACATCAGAGTTGACTTCATCTAACCCTCTTATTTTATAGATGAGAAAAAATGAGCCCTGGAGGTCAAATGAATGGCCCAAGGTCACATAATCAGCCATTACCTTTGCAGATGGCTCCCCCACCAGCCTTGTGGTTCTGGGACTCATGTCAGAGATGGAGGGCTTGGCATTCTCTTGAAGAAAGGCGTGGTGAGACCCTTCATTATTATTCATGCCAGCCCAGCTTTGAACCTTTGGAGTGTTTTTCCATCTAAGCCTCCTGGACTCCTGCTTCTCCTTCTGGCTTCCCAATAGAGCTGATTTAACTAGGCTCTGTAGAAAGAAAGAAAAAAAGGCCACAAGGTTTCCACCAGAGCCCTGAGGCCATCTTGTTTCTTTCCAGGATACCTGCCCCATGTCTCTTGTCTTTTCCATTTGTATGAGCCATCTTTCAAGTTGCTCTTGGAACAGACCAAAGCAGCCACAATGCTGTTATTCTGCATTGGCAGAGCCTATGTACTGTTTGGCTTGTCATAATTATCTCACCATCTTGCTGTATTTCTGTCTTAGTTTGCAGAAAGCTCAAAGTGAACAAAGACATAGGCACAGGGGCTAGGATAACGGGGGCTGGGTGGGGCTTTGCAGCCCCGGAGATCTGGTCTGGTCTGATCAGAGAATCTACAGCTAGGAAGTCCAGTGGAACCTCCCACAGGGAAACTGTCTTGCTGTGTGGTAGGGACTGGAATGAGACCCTGGGAGCAGGTTTTGTCCATTTAACGTTATCATAGAATGATAACAAGTCAGCAATGTCACTGACACAGAGGTGGAGGAGATTCAGAAAGGGATGAGACCAGCTCAGGGGCAAGGAGGAGGGATGTACGGCCATCTGTGGTATGTGGGTCCCTGTCCTTTCTCCTCCCCTACAAGGACCAGGGGAAGGGGCCTTGAAAGGAGAGGTGGGGAGCCTGGGGGGAGTGGGATGGAGCACAGAGGGAAGAGAGAATCACATCACAGTTTTTCCAAGTTCAGAATTTTCTAAAGACCGAGATCAGAGAACATCAGAGGAAGGTTTCTCAAAGCTGATGTTTTGGACCAGGGCTCTCTGAGCTGTGTGCTTTGCTCAGTGTCCCCCTGGCTCTTTCTTGTGTCTCTGATAAAATACAACTTTAATTCAGTGCAAAGAAGCAGAGAAAGAGGAGGAAAATGGTAATGGAAGTGTAGCGATAGGGAGAGGGCAGGCTGGGCTGGCGGGAAGGGGCTGGCCTCCAGCCTACCTAACATCTGGAGTCTAGGGCTGTGTCCTGAGTCCCCCCTGCCCAGGGCTTCTTGAGACAGTGAAGTGGAATCATTGCTCCTGGAAGTTTCTCCGTGGCCTGCATGGACAGAGAGGGGGAAGGGGTAAAAAGAATAGGAAATGGGCCAAGTTTAGTCCCTTCTGTCCACTTGCCATCCCCCAAAGTTCCTGTATGTCTCTTTCCCTTTCCTTCCTTCATTTTAGAGCAGGAGGTTGGCCTACTTATCTCTCTTCTCATCAGCTGCCCTGGATCCAGGTCGCTCTGAAACAGGAGCCTGGTTCTTGAGTCAGCACAATCCGTTTCCATTTTTGAGACACTCTCAACTCTTCACCACATGAAAACAGACAGAGTTTACAATATAAACAATCCTGGGGCAGATAAAGGTTACATAAATCTCAAAAACATAGGTATTGGGTAATCCTGGTCTTTGTTCAAGTATAAAAGGATTGGGTTCACCCATCCCATGTGGCACTTTTCTCCCTTGTCCTCCTCGGGTGGTGCCTCGGGATCTCTTTCTCTTCACTCTGTCATATTCTACTCTGGGGTGAGGGCTCCCCAGCCCTCTCAACCTCTGGACACGCAGGACCACCTCCAGGCTCTCCCTTGTTCTGCCTCCTAGTCTAGCAGAAGCCTTGCTGCTCCTCTGTAGGTAGAAAAACAAGTGCCTCAAGACTCAGGTGACCTTTGTTATGTTCCTTGGGAACGCTTCAGAAACTCTCTGCCCCGTGCTCTGTAGCTCATTTCCTGATCCGGAAAAATAATGAGGAATTTAGAGAAAAAAGCTATGGCTGGGTCTGGGGGAATGGATGAGTTTTGAACTTGGATTGCAGTTTGACTTTTGGCACTTCTCTGTACCTGGTCTACAGCGCAGCTGTGGGCTGGAGGCACCCGTCTGATAGGAAGGGTGGCTTCTTGGTAGGACCATAGGGGATCATGGGTATCCCATGGAACCCTAGGGGTGTACAGAGGTGCTTTAGGGGGCAACACAGAGGAGTGGTAGGGGAAGACCTGGAGTGGGAAGGCGGGACCGAGTGGGCTGGGGCTTGGCTTCCTGTCTGTGTCTCCACTGGGGCAACTTCACTTGGAGCTGGATTCTGTATGAGCCTTTCTCCAATAAGAAGTTGAAAACTATGGATCTTTTCTAAGCCTCTTCAATTCATAAAGGAGAAAGCTGAAATTGAACAAAGAGAAAAGGTTTGTCAAGGCCACCTAAGTGCTTTAGTGACAGATTAAGGCTTTAGGAAGAGACAGTCCCAATGGCTGGGGCAGATTCCTGAGGACACTGGCCCAGTAGCATGACCCACCTCTCCAAGAGTCTTGTGGATTTCTGTATCTTGCCCAAGCTCAGGCTGGGAGCGGCCTGAGGGTCCAGGAGTCTTGAGTGCTGCTGTCACAGACTGGCTCTGAGCAGTGAGGGCCATCTACCCCTTCTGCTATGAGCATTGTGTCCTGGAACAGGTGAGGCTCCTTCCTTGAGTCCTAAAGAGCAATAGGTCTTTTTCCATGGCCATTGATGTCACAGCTTGTGACTGTGTGTGGTTTGTTATGTAATCTCTCTGAGCCTCAGTTTCCTTATCTCTAAAATGGGAGTAAATAGTATTTCCTTCTTCAGGCTTTTATAGGAGCCAATCAGATCATGTATGTGTAGCCCCCAATGACAGTAAGTGCACAGCGGACTCACAGAAATTGCTACCAGATGAACATAACAGCCAGGAAAACTCACAAGATCAGGATGTCAGCTGCCAGGTCCTGGGCTTTCCTGGTGCTTAGCACAGACCAGAGCATATAGATGGCTCTCGATAAATACTTGATTAAATAAACAAATGAACAGGGACTGGCTGTCCTAGAGAGGAATCCCTATACAGCTTTCCCATGTCTGTGCACTCTCCCCACATCCTACCTCACTCCTCAAGTTTGAAGAGGAACTTGCGGGAGGAGGACGGAAGATGCCTGTTCCTGTTTCCTCGGCATCCTCACACTTCTAACAAGGAAATGGAGTTGAAATAAAAACTAAGGGCTGCCTCTAATACAGACAGAGGAGGTGGGTTCACTGCAATCACCCAGGACTTCACTCTGGAGATGGTTTTGTGGCTTTTAAATTCACTGAGAGTTGTCAGATGGAGGTGGAACCAGGCACTGTGAGGGTGGACTTGGGGCTCTTCAACTGAGTGGCTGGGGGCAATTTGCGATGCTACATCAGAATTCCAGGTTGAGATTTTCCAAAATGCGCATCATCAAAGTTAGAAACGGAGCCAAATGAAGATGGGAGAATGAAGACTGGGGAGATGGATCAGGAATGTTGGAAATCTGCATGATTCTTGGAGGTTAAACAACTAAACATGTTTTTGTTTGCTTTGATCAGCTTCTAGTGTATGCTCCTTAGGTGGGGCTTTTATAAATGGGCTAGGACAATACAGACATCTATGAGTTCAGGAGAAACACCAGAGGATGGGATGGTGTCCATTTCTTCCCACTTCCTCTTATTTATGATGAGTCCAAGAATCAGCCCCTCTTCCCTGATCTGCAGCTGGAACCCTCTCTGTTTCTCTCTCATTTCCAGCATCAGGGGCTCCATACCTGTTGATATTTGTCTCTTTTCTTCTCTGGTTAGCTCACAAAGGTTGGGATTTTTCAGAAACATTTTCTACTAGAAAACTAAGGGTTTCTTGGTTAGTTTGTGGGGAGGGAAGAAAGGGGAGTTATTATTGTTTAATGGGTATAGAGTTTCAGTTTTACAAGATGAAAAGAGTTATGACGATGGGTGGTGGTGACGGTTGCAAAACAATGTGAATGTACTGAATACAACTAAACTGTACATTTAAAAATGGATAAGACGGTAAATTTTATGTTATGTGTATTTTACTGCAGTAAAAAAAAAAAAAAAAAAAAAAAAAAAAAACACATCCAAGTGGATGGATGTACAGATTGTTTGCCCTGAGTTTAGCTTCAGTGTTTGTTAGTAGGTGACTTGTCTTTTCTTCACTGTGATGGTAAATTTTTTGTGTCAGCTAAGCTAGGCTGTGGTGTCCAGGTGTTTGGTCAAACACCAGTCTGGATGTTGCTGCAAAGGTATATTTTAGGTGTGGTTAACATTTACAATCGCAGACTTTGAGAAAGCAGATTACCCTCCATGGTATGGGTGGGCCTCATCTAACAGCTGAAGAGCAACTCTGAGGTTTCCCAAAGAAGAAGAAGTTCTGCCTCCTGACTGCCTTTGTACCAGAGACTGCACATCAGCTCTTGCTGGAGTTGCTAGCCTGCCAGCCTGCCCTGCAGATTTCAGACTTGGCAGCCTCCACAGTTGTGTGAGCTGATTCCTTAAAATCTCTCTGTCTCTATCTACCACCCTATACACACACAGACACACACACTTCCTATCCGTCTTTTGGTTCTGTTTCTCTGGAAAACCTTGAATAATATATTCACCTGAAATGAGTTAGAGATGGAGGTGCTCAGACTTCCCAGAGGGGAGAGAGGAGAGACCCCCTCCCAGGTCTGGTGAGCACCCTGTTCCCTCTCCTCCTCTGTTTCCCTGGGGACTTGGCGCATGGAGTCAGTGCCCTCTGCCTCCAGCCTATTTGCCTTTCTCTGTTGCCCCTGCCCTGGGCCTGAGGTCCTGCCCTGCCCACTGGCTCTCTAAGTGAAGGAGTGTCTTTACTATGAGGCCCCACCATGTTTTGGACCCAGGTCCTGGTCAGGCCTTCCGGAAGCCATCTCCTGACCTTGCGGCCAACCGGGCTCTGCCCGTGGTTTTAGCACATGCAGATTTGGCTTGATCCACTCCCGTCTGTTCCTTTGCATTTACCTGTACCATATTTACCAGCTGATTCATAGCTGGTTCTTCCATTGGGTAAAGTCTTGATTCACCTCCTATTTTCCTTGGCCAGCATCCATGTCTAGTCTCCTAAGGACTTAACTCTCAGGCACCAACTTTTTTTTTTTTTTGCGGTACGCGGGCCTCTCACTCTTGTGGCCTCTCCCGTTGCGGAGCACAGGCTCCGGACGCACAGGCTGAGCGACCATGGCTCACGGGCCCAGCCGCTCCGCGGCATGTGGGATCTTCCCGGACCGGGGCACGAACCCGCGTCCCCTGCATCAGCAGGCGGACTCTCAACCACTGCGCCACCAGGGAAGCCCAGGCACCAACTTTTATTGCTGAAATCTATGGGCATTAATTCAGCTTCTTCCCACAGCCAGCTAGAGATCCTCATCTCCTCCTGTAGGTCCTGCTGGACTGCCTGTAAAAGGAGGATGTATGGTTAATTCCCTCTCTCTCTCATTTACCTATTGTAATATTTAGGGAGTTCATTATATACACTATCTTATTTAACCTCTACAAAAACCCTTATTTAATATATAGTAAACCCATTTTATAGATTTGAAAATTGCTACACAGAGAGGTTTTGGAACTTGCCCCAGGCCATACAGTTTGGGAATGGAATTTAACCCCAGGCAATCTGAATCCAAGGCCTGTGCTCTTAGCCAGGGATACATGAAAACTTGCAATTAGGAAAGAGGAGGGAGTGAGGAATAAAAGTAAATGAATTAGAGACATAAAGCAAAACCAGGAATAAGATAAATATTATGAGTAGACTGCAGAAAGTCCTGCACATGTGCTACTGGTGGGCCAAAGATTTAGCTCCCAGTTCCTAGCAGCCGACACACACCCAGGCAGGGGCCTCCCCTGCCTTTCAGCTCACCTGCTGAGCAGGGAGGTTTGGCAGTGCATGGTGTCATCGTGATCGAGCACAGATCACCAACAGCACCCACTTCCCTAAAATCTCTTGTGTGGCTTATCATGCAGGTTTTCCCTCAAACTGAAGAGCCCAGCTCTCTCAGAATCCTACTGCTGCAGTTTGGCAAAATTATTTTGCACCTGGGCTTCCCTGGTGGCACAGTGGTTGAGAATCTGCCTGCTAATGCAGGGCACACGGGTTCGAGCCCCGGTCTGGGAAGATCCCACGTACCGTGGAGCGACTGGGCCCGTGAGCCACAACTACTGAGCCTGCGCGTCTGGAGCCTGTGCTCCACAACAAGAGAGGCCGCGACAGTGAGAGGCCCGCGCACCGTGATGAAGAGTGGCCCCCGCTTGCCACAACTAGAGAAAGCCCTCACACAGAAACGAAGACCCAACACAGGCAAAAACCAATATAGATAAATACATTAAAAATCATTAAAAAAAATATTTTGCACTTGTAGTAAAAATGATATCTAATTCCCACTAAGAAAAAGGATGAGTCTTTCTCTCTTAGAATAATGAATAGTGTTGATATTAGATTGTAAAATCTGAGAAAGCTGCAACTTTAAGACTTAGCTTTTTTTCTCCTTTGTATGTCTAACAGTGCCTAGTCTAGTGTCATTCTACTGCAAGTAATGGATAGACAGTGATTGTTTTGAGCAAATGTGAAGAGTAATGGATGCTGAAGAGTGCTCTCATAGCACTTGCTTTTTACAAGAGGAAGGATCACTTCCTGGGAAGACTTTCAAGTATTAAATTGTTCTAGAGCTAATGGAAGGCAGTGTTGTGCAGTGGAAAGAGCAGAATATCTGTGTGACCTTAAGCAAATCCCTTAACCTCTCTGATCTCAGACTATAAAAATGGAACATGTCTATCACATGAGACTGAGAGGCCTACAAGAGAGGATGTTCCAGTGTTTGCAGTATGGAGGTGGTTCACAACATCCATTCATTCATTCTTTCATTCCGGACATTTTCATCGGCATCTGCTATAGGCCTACCCAATGCTCAGTGTGTTCTGTCTTGGGACTACAACAGTGACCAGGATAGACAGACACCTCCTCCCCAGTTTCTTCCTTCCCTGAGGATAGTAGTTCCTGCAGCAGACATTTAATAACAGAGATGCCCCAAGATCAAGTTACTGAGGGGAGAGATGGTGGGGTGGAAAGAAGATTGGGGAAACTCTGGGGTACAAGGACTGCATGCAGAGAAATGGCCTTTTCCATGCAGTCCATATGGCCCTGCGTGCCAGCCCAGCTGACCCCAGGGCCCCCAGCAGGCAGTGGCAGAGGCCGGTCTCATCTAACTGCTCCTGTCTCACACTGCCAACCCTCCAGGAGCTTGCCAGGGCCACGTTAATGCTTCTGCTGAGGAATGATTATACCTTCATCACTGTGGTGGAACAGAGTGCCTCCAGTGCTCAAGGCCTGCATTTATAAGAGAAGCGGAGGATGGTTTAATGTTAGCAAAACAGCCCAGTGCACTCACAACAAAACCTCCGTGCAATCGAAAACGATGTACTAATTACACACAGGCCTCGGCAACGTGCTCTTCTCCCGGCTCTTCAGGGTGTTGTGTTTGCATTTTTCTCACTCTCAAGACCAGCATTTGCATCTCTCCAAGTCTCTTTGGGAACGAGTGTGTGTGTGTGTGTGTGTGTGTGTGTGTGTGTGTGTGTGTACACACAAACACCATAAACTCAGAGGCTGCAGAATAGGCCCTGAAATATCTTCACAGGAATTATTTCTCTGAATCTACAATAATTCTACAACTCTAGTGTGCGCTAGATTTATCAATATGCAGTTGTTTACGTGACTGTGGTTTTCAAGTCCCAGGCCCCATTCTTACATGCGCTGGCTGTCTGTATAAGACATGTAAGATTGGGCTGTCCTTGAGAGCAGGGTCTGTGTCTCCCCTGTCAGGCTAGAGGCACCCTGAAGGCAGGGGCTACCTCTGCCATCAGATTGGAGGCCCTCTGAGGGCGAGGGCGGCATCTCATCCTTAAGGATCCTCCACTGAGTGCTGGGTCTGAGGCTGTGGGCCCAGACACAGTCCTGACGTCATGGAGGTAGATCGGTGGTTTCCCGGCACACTCCGTTGAGATGTCAGATTGACAGGTTATCCTCGTCTGCTCCTTTAGCGGCCGAGAGTGGAAGTGTCACCCACACACTTTGGGACATGGGAAAGAAAAATAGAAAAAAGGAGGTACAGCAAGGGGAAAGGGACATGGCATCCTCAGGCCAAACATCAATTCCCTACTCTAGGATGCGTTGCCTCTGGACTCCATGTCAGTCCCGAACTGCTTTTATCCCCCAGGCCACAGCCCAACCCTTTTCTCTCCCCTGGGCTGGATCTAAAAGCACACAGTATCTGGCATCTTTCCCTCGATTCACCCTTAATCCCTCAACTGAGAATAAAAGAAAAACAACCAAAAAACCCTTCCATGGCACAGCTGAGACATTCCTTTTTCAGAATCCTTATGATTTTCATACTCTAAAAGGCTGATGAGGGCAAAGATTGTGTCTTTCTCATTTATTATTTCATCCCCCAGCACTTACCACAATGCCATTCCCTGGTAGGTGCTTGAAATTTTTAATACAAATAAATGAATGTAATTTTCAGGAAGGAATGCAGGTGGATCCCCTCCTTCTGAGACCTAATTCACCCCTAGGAAAGCACCTCAACCCAAAGTCTACACTATCAGCCTGTTGTTGGAGAAAAGCGATGTTCTGGGTCTTGGGGCCAGGGGGCAGTGTTCACCCATTGGTACAGCCAGAGCGTGTGTGTGTGTGTGTGTGTGTGTGTGTGTGTGTGTGTGTGTGTGAGTGCTGGTGTGTTGACGCTGATAACTGGACACTAATAAGCTCCGGCTCCAGAGAGAATTCTAGAAGTCCCTCAAAACAACTTAGCTCATCTTCCCACGAGTACCCTGCTTCTTAAATATGCCCAGGAAATGTTATTCTCCATATACGCTACTGAACAACCAGGTTTATTTGAAGATTTAAGGTAAACTTTATTTATATATAACAACAGTACAAATTGTGTCCTTGGCTTGCAAAATAGGAGTGTTTCATATTTACAATAGGTACACAGTAATATATTAGAATGACAAAAAAAACCCCAGTTTATTGGAACATTTTAAATACGTAATTTTCTTACAGTTTTTATTCCACAACACCTGTAAAAACAACAAAACTGGACAGCTATCGTTCTATTTTCTTAAAAAAATATATAATACAGATTCCAGTGTGTCAAGAAGAGTGGGTTTGGGTAGGAGAAGTTGAGGGGAGAGGCAGGTGGGCTCAGGTCCTTAGTCTCGTGGTACAAAGAGCTTGTCCCTCCCTCCCTGACACACTTGGGAACATCTGCTTTGTAGGGGGAACTACGTTCCATTATGTTCTCCACCTGTAATGCCAACGCAGAGAGTACACGAGGCCTGAGTCAGGGCCTTGACTGAAATCCAGACGATGCCTCCCATCTCCTTGAGGTGAGGACAGGAGGCACGGGCTGCACTGCAGAAAGGATAGAGGGGAGAGTCCCTTTAGGGTGAGGGGAATGCGATGGGCATGTCCATGAAAGGCCCAGAATCTCCAGTTTGCTGACAGGGCTGAGGCCCTGGCCCCCAGGTCCTCCCTAATACCAAGGGTGAAACTTTATCTTTTATCCCTGGCATCACGGAGCCCCCAGATGCTAAAACTTCACTCTTGGGGAAACCAGAAGAAAGGAAAGAGACAGGGAAGAGAGACTGGGGTGATGAAGAGGAGGCCGCCATCTTCTCAAAGCGTGTTCCTGAGACAAGGCACCAGAAGGCCCTGAACTTCACCTCCCAAGTCCCCCCAGAGGACCTGCTCCCACAGCCCTGTGTCCACTAAACTCCTCTGCATTTTCTCACCCACAGAGCCCGCATCACTGAGGCTCAGTTCTTTCCTGCCCGCGGCCAGGGCCCAGGAACCTCAGGCAGGACAGCGTGGCTGGGAACAGTGGCCTCCTCGAGGGCAGCTGCCCGCTCAGTATCTACTGGCTGCAGGTTAATGGGGGCAGTGTGGCAACTGGGATGCACCTGGAGACTGATCAGCCAGTGGCTTTCAAACACTCTCAATTTGTGCTGCCCAGACCATTGTAGTCCAGCTCACCCATCCGTTGCTTCTGCTTCATGCTCAGCAGGGCCAGGGGCCTCCACTGCTATTTCTTGTCCTCGTTTGGTAGAAATAAAGGGAGGCCAGGCGCTCAAGCAGCAGGGGAAGTGCCACCAGAAGAGACAGCGGCAGTGGGAATGAGAAGGGCTCTCATGGCTCTCAGGACTGTCCCCAGAACGAGGTAAGGCAGCTGGGTGGGTCGGCTTTCTTCCTTCTTCTGGCTCCCTTTTCTACAAAACTTGTGCCCTCTGCAGGTCTGGGAGGTGAGCTATGCGGGCTAAGTTGGTGGCAGGAACCAGCAGCCCGAAGAATGTCAGTTTGCTAGAAGAAGGCCCTTCTTGGTCTCGTTTGTTGCTGTTTCTTAGCACCTGGAGCAGGGCCATTGCAAACAGTGTTACGCAGAAATGTTCTCTGAATGAATGAATACAGGAACCCCGCGAGTGAGGTTCCCAGTGGATCCGTGCTTCTAATGACTGAACGTTTCAAGGAGGGGGAGCTCTCTGCCAGTAGTGGATCAGGAATGGTTCTGAGAGATGGGCTGTGGAGAGCTGTAGGAGGGCAAGCACAGAAGCACCTGAGCCCCTGCTGGGCGGTAGGCAGCAGCAGGCCAGCTGGAGGGACTCACTCCACCAAGATGGACAGCTTGTCCATCTCTATCTTGTGTGTGAGCACCCTCTGTCTTGCCAAGCACATTTCTGGGGTGCTTTTCCTTTCCGTTTTCCAGAAGATTGTCTCTTGTGCAGACCAGTGAAACAAAATGGAGCTGGATCAACCTTCGAGAGAGAAGTCCCTCTCTGCCTCCCTCCAAGACGGATGACTTCATGTGGGGGAGGGAACGTGACTTTAATACTTATCCCTTACACAAGGTCAAAATATCTTCACATCACATCGGATAACAGTGGGGACAGAGGCCAATTAACTCCCTCCCCTCCCATCCCACAGGGCATGCACTCTTGGTGACCCAAAGCCAAGCAAGGCTCTCCATCCTTTCACCCTCATGGCCTGACTTGAGTCCAGTCGAGTTTTCCTTTCTCTCAATTCCTTCCTTAGGGACGCCCCTGTGCCACAGCCTTTGCCAGCCCACATTCCCCAGCTCTCTCATGGAATCCTGAGAAATGTGGTCAAGCTTCTCAGGCCAGCTCTGGCGCCTCTCCTCTCCACTGTCCAAGCGGCCATGCCTCCATCATTCTCCCACTCCTCCAAAACCTTCAAGGAAGCATCCCCAGGGGTGGTGAATGGTCACCAAGAGTAGCTGCTGGGAGACACCCGGGTAGATGCCTACAGGTCGCAGTTGAGATGTCTAACTTTTACTTCTTGGTGGGGCAAAGCCCAGGATGCCAGTCTGAGCAGTGGTGTGATCAGAAAACCTTCATTCAGAGCTCGGAAGTAAAAGGAGGGTGGGCTGCACTTTTCTGTAGGCAGCAAAGAGTCCCCTGCTCACGTTCCTCTTGCCGTATCTCCTCGCCTTTCATCTCCATAAATCATGGGCTCTGAGCTGGTAAGCTTTGGGTAATGAAGGGCAAACACTTTGGCTTAGTGCAGAAGGCCAGTCATTAGTATTTCTTTCAGGCTATTAATAGGGCCCAGAGAAACGTTAACAGAAGTGGATTATCAGAAGAAAGTGGCCTTCACATGGCTGGCTGTGAATTATAATGAAAACAGCGAGTTTCCTGAGTATTCTGCTGAATGCTTTTCTTCTCCCATTTGTCGGCTGCATCCAGGCAAGAAACTGGAGCTGAGGCCAGGACCGGGCAATGTCTGCTGTGTGGTTAGCAGAGTGATGCAAAGCCACACCCCAGCGATGGAAGCCAGCCCTCAGAGCTACCCCTCCCCCGGCCCTTTCCTGGCAATCCAATGTGGTCAGCAGAGCTTTTGGAAATTGGAAGTGTTTGGAGGTAAATCAGGGCACAGAGAAGCCAGGGCCCAGAGTTAATTACAGAGGAAATGACCCTGGCCTGGTATCGCTGGGGGTGGCTGGACCCGATTCCCAGCATTGCAGCCCCTTGTAAAGTAGAAGGTGGGAAGGGTAGGCTGGTCCTCTCCTGCTGCCTCCCTTCCCACCCCTTTGCCTTTCTCTTGTCCTCCTTCACACTCACTCCGACGCTGCCTGCGGAGAAGTTGGAGCTAGCTGCTTGGATTCTTGCCAGGGTGGGAGGCCCGGAAACTCTGGTGGCTGTCCGGTCACTAGGGTCCTGCACCAGCGGAGGTGTCTTCCTCTGGATGCCTCCCACTGCCTTCCATGGGGCCTCAGGACCAGGGTGTGGAACTTTGGTCTCTTTATTTGGAAACTACACTCAGGACGGATGGTCATCCATGGATTTAGGTGTCAGCAGGAGAGAGAGAAGCTGCCCACTTGTCCTTCAAACTCATAAGGACATGAGAGGCAGAAAGAGAGGCCGAAGAAGACATAACATGGGGATGCTACAGTCATCTCTACCGAGGCCAGTGCTCAGACGATCAGGAGCTTCCGCATACGAGCGAAGGGTTGTCTCCCCTCTCTAGGCACGAGAGAATAAAAGACAGAAAGCACAACAATAAATACTGCAGCTTCTCGAACCTATGCTCTTCAAGTATTGCTTGCTGTAAACAGTGTTTGAGTTTTGTTTTCTTTTTAATTGCAAGAAACCACTGGCGGATTGGAGCAGAATCCAAAGCCAAACACCTATATCCCCAGGTCAGCTCTCAAATGGAATCTCCTGGAGGCCTGGCCCACGCGCCTCCAAGGCCTTTCCCCAGGGTGCCTGGTTTATGACAGTGACGGATGTAAGGCAGAGCTGCCCAGCATCCTCAGGGAGGCCAGGCCTCTGGTCTCGGAGAGGCCCACCTCTCCCCCGCTTCTGGTAGTAAATTTAGGGAAACCCAAAGGAAAAGTACCAAAATCAGCTCCTCATTTGTTGAGGTTTGGGATTAAATAAAACAAAACAACCAAACAGTAGCAAAATGCATTGGTACTCGACAGACACATACGTCCTCTGGAGATGAGAATACACAGGTGTGCGTATGTAAAGCTGTTTCCAGTCAGCCAGGTGGAGCCGCTCGATGGCTTTGCCACTTGTGCAAAGGCTAGTGAGTCCTTCCCCACCTCTTACGGCTGCCGGGATAATTTCGGGTCTCACTGGCCTCTCTTTTTGCGAAGTGTTTAGTGCCAACTTGTGCTCATGCTTCTCCTCACTTTTTTAAAAAAAACAATTCCAAAGTTAAGGAAACAATCATTTTTCCCTCTGCTTGCTCTCAGCATCTCTCTGTAGGCTTTTTCCGGCATTGGGAACCAGGAGTTATACGAGGAAGGAGGGACAGGGGTAAAAGAAGGAAGGGGGACAGAAATCAGAATTAAACGAAAGTTGGACGGGATGAACAGGGAAGCTTTTTGTTTTGTTTTATTTCTGGTTTTCCTTTTTCTTAAAAAAAAATTAAATAAAGTTCTCATTATTTCCCCAATATACACTGAATGAGTTTTCATGCAAAGCAGCAGTCACAGAGGCAGAACCGCGCTCAGTCGTGCCTCTCAGCTTGAAGAGCCACCTCCTCCGGGTCCTGGCGTCCCTCTCGTCCTCGCCGCGGGGGGGATGGGGTGGATGACACCCCCGGTCTCTCCCTGCAGGAACAGGCTGTGACGGAACTTGGCTGGCGTGGGGAGAGGGGTCCTCCCCTCTCCCCGGGAGGGGGTCTCAGGGGACAGCGAGCGCTGGGGCCTGATCCCCTTCACTTGTCCTTCCTTCTGAGATGCTCAGTGTGACAGCTTTCACGGGTCCCTCTTCCCAGGAACAGGAGGCTCCATCGCTCAGCTCTCAATGGACATGGCGTGTATGAGCTGTTCCACCTTGTATGCCAGCCGCTGTCGCCGGGCCTGCTCGTCTTGCTGGAGTGCCCCAATGAGCTGAGGAAGAAAAGCGAAGTGGGGGGGGCAGACTCAGCATGGAAGAGGCCATTTTCCAGAATCCTATATCCTTCTATCTGCCTTTCCCTTCTGCCCTAATGAATATAACCGTAAATAATGTAAACGATTAATTGAATGTATGTATGACATACATATGTCATACATACATGTATGTGTGTGTATGTACACATCTAAAGTATTTAAAATGACATTTAGCCTATAGCAAGTACTACATGTTAGCTATTATTATTACTACGATCATGTTCAGGTACAGTGCTAACGCATGACTTGTGAATTCTCTGGAGCTGTCCTCTTCAGGATCTAGTCATGTCCACCTGTCCGTCTGAAATGTAACTGACAGCATCTGCCCAACTGCAAAGAAGGGTCTGATTCATTGTTTAAGACTGGGTGAAATTAATCGTACACTTTGAACTGAAAAACAATTACATTATTAAATAAAGGCGTGGTATATTGCATGAACAATGAAGGCAAGACAGTGGAAGGTGTGAGAAAGCGCTGAATGAATCAGGAGAGGATCAGCTGCCTTCTAAAAGCACGGTGATGACTTTTTGACTCCGTGAATGTGTTTTCTGAATTACCCTCCGTTGCTGTTACTAAAGGATGGAGCCCTGCTTTTTGTTTAACCTGCTTTGCCCCCTGAGTGCGTCCTTCCCAGGGCCCTGACTCACCTCTTCGCTGTACTTGCTGACGTAGGAGTAGATCTCATTGAGGGCACTCAGCATGTTGAACTCCACGGCGTGCAGGCGGGACTGCTCGGCGAGGTAGGCGTTCATGTCCTGGTCACTGATGGCGGGGAGCTTGGCGATGTCTGCGTAGTATCTGCCATACAGAGGACAGGCTCCTTGGTGGGGACTCAGCAAATACTGCCTATACCTACCCTGGCCCCAGAACCCTTGAGACCACAGTTGTCCCCAACTGCTCCTGCTTCCCTACTTCTCTTCTGACGAAGCTTCCTCTGGCCTCTTCCCTCAAGCTGAGGTTGGGGCCTGGAGGCTGGTTTTCCCTAAGGTTGGGGCCTGGAGACTGGTTCTCCCTAACGACTAACTTTCCAGGGCAGTTAAAAGCCCAGACTCTGACCAGACTCCTTGTATTCAAATTCCAGCTCTGCTACCTGCTAGCTGTGTGACCTTGGGTAAGTTATTTTGCCTCTCTGTGCTTCAGTTTCCTCCTCGGTAAAATGGGGATGATAATAATACCTACTTTACAACTCTGCTGGATATTTTAGTGAGGTGATACATACAACATCTTTATCACAGTGCTGGGTGCTTAGCATGTGCTCAGTAAATGGTAATTAGAATACTAATGATCTGACTTGAAGGGTACAAAGCTTCCCTTTCTTCCCCCAGCAGGAACTTTGGACAAGAGAGAAAAAGGTGATCGTGAGGTCCCAAAGGCACCACAAACATGGTTTTGAGTCCTCGGTCAGTGAAGCCCAGAGGAGGGAATGCAGCAGGCATTCAGGGCCACGGGCCTGTCCTGAGGGTGCTACTGACCTTTCCACCCAGCTCTTGTAGCTGGGGATGTCCTTGGCATAGAGCAGCTTGTTGGAAGGGGAGTCCTTGCCCAGCCGGTGCTCTGATGTTGAACAAGAGTCCATGAAGGTCTGGGCCACCACAGAGAGGCAGGCGTCCGTGATGCTGCCCTTGTGGATGTCAAAGACAAACTGGGGGTTCTTGATCACGTTCACCCAGAAGCGCAGAGGGAGGCTGTAGGAAACAGCAGAGCAGAGTCTCAGGGCTGTACCTTGGCCGTGCCCCATGCTGTTCACTAACATTCCTCCCTCCCCCACAAATGCCAAATTCTCTCTGGAAGGGCAAGAGAATGAAGTCACAGGAAACTGGTCCAGCCAGGGCTGCCAATTTAGGCTAAGCTGTTACTGACGCTGGGAGAAAAGGAGAGGCACTATTGCACCCTAATGGGGTGCTGACCCTGTTCTCTAACAACTGAGAGGTGGGCGTGGGTGGCTTCGTTCCCTCCTGGAGGTCTTTTCCAAAGGCCTCTGTGTCCCCAGGTAAGCCCAAGTACAGAGGGCTGCACAGTTTTCTCAGAGCTTCAAACAAAGCCCCCAGGCTCCCGGAGTCCCTTCCCAATGCCTGTGGCCATTATCCAGAAGGATGCAGTGGCAGCCCCAGCACGGGCTCCGAGTGGGCACAAAGGGCGCCACCTGTGCTCCCCACCCGGCCCGGCCGCCCAGCCGCTTCCCAGGGCTGGCCCGGCCTGGCTGGGCTGAGGAATGGGCTCCCCTGGGGGCAGTTCTTTCACGACTCTCCCCGGGGCCTTCTCGGATCTGGTCAGGGGCAGAGGAAGAAGAGGAGGCCATTGTTGGCACGCTGGGAATGTCTCACTAGGACTCCGAGTTTTTCCCACCCCAAGAGGAACTGATCAGTCGTTAGGAGAGTTCTTTCTGCAACTTGGGAATTTATAATCGGAGGAGAATGCTTTTTCTCTGCTCCTTAGGCCATGAGGAGGATAAGTCCATTTACTCCCCTTCAAAACCAGAACAGCTGCTGTTTCTGCTGCCTTTTCCAACTTGGCCCTCTCCTCCAGCTGCCTGCAGGCCCTTAACTCTTTTGGATCCTCTGTGGAATGAGCCCTGTCCCCGGCTTGTCCTTCGGGCCTGAGATGTTTCAGCCATCCAACCTCCCTCCCCCGTCTCCTTCATTTTCTCTTGATTCTCCTGGACCTCAAACTTTCCCAAATGTCTCAGTTCATGCCAAGTCTTGGGAAAGATCAGCTGTGCCCACTCCAAGTCCTTCCATTATGATTTCTGCTTATCTTTCCAAATGTAACGGGATCACTCACTTTCCTTAACCTGGAGGGAGTGGCCTGGGCTGAGAGGTGACTCCTCTCTTCTACCTCCCCTTCCCCCGGCAGCTTTGGAAGCTTCTAATAGTCTTTCCTTGGACATTAGGGACCTGAGGTCTGGCTAAGGGGACTCTCCCCACCACAACTGCAGAGTCTGCTCTCCAGGTTAGAGCATTTGTATGACTTGGGCCTGGCCAGAAACAGAGGGCACAGAGATGGGGATAATCCAGAACATCCTCTCGATTCCCTTGAAATTGCCACTCCCAGCGCTGGACTGAGGATCCGCTTAAGCAAAGGGAACAGCCATGGCCCTGGCCCTGGGAATGCAGATGAATGAAAGGCCTGTCCCAGTGACGTGCACTGGAGGCTCCTCACCCCACGACCACCAGAGCCTCTTCATTTCACTCCACTGTGATCAAAGCTGCAGACTTTGGAGCGCTTGGCAACCACAACACCCCGGAAAAGAAGGAATATATGGGGTTCGGGGTTGGGTTTTTCCAAAGTGTTTTGCTGGTTGCTAGGACTTTTGATTTCCAAATAACAGCCGGGGCCCATCTGTGCCGGCTCTGTTTTCCGAGGAGATGGCTGACTCCAGACAGCTGTGTGGGCTGTCTGCCCAACCCAAATGCCTGGACCCCCTCTCTCCCCTCTCTGTGCTCTTTTCCTGAAGGAAGGCTTTTACTCCGGCTCTTGGCCAGGCCCTTTGTGACCTGAAAGTCGGTCTTCAGCGTGGTCTGTGGTCCAGGTTCAAAACCCAGGAGAGAAACGTCTTGTGTGAAGAGCCCGCAGGAGCTGTTTCTCCCACTGCTGGGTTTGGCTGCGGAGGTTACCTTAGGGGAGACAGTCACGCCTGCAGGACGTCCTGCCTGCTGCTTCCTGAAAGCCATGGCGCCGGGGTAATCACTTGGCCTCAAGGGATCACGTTTGCAATGACAACCTCGTAGTTGGTGGGCTCAAGTCTACAGCAGGTGCAAGCTCTCTCCCAGCACTGGCCAACTTCCCCAGGGTCTAAGTTTAATTCAGGGCTTCCCCATTTCAGGAAGTGCCTTAGGTTCTGCCGTGCTCAGAATGCCCCACAACGCCTGTCTGTGAAGCTCTGCTGCTAGGTCTCAGACGTGGCTCTTTGTGCAGGTTCCTCCAGCTCCCTTTCCTAAGAACCAGAAGTTAGGGAGGACGAGGCACGTCCCGGAGAAGGCTCTGAGCCTGGAAGGGCAGGGCTCTGTCCTGGTGCCAGGCTCTATGCCCAGCAGGGCCCACTTGGCGCCTGGGGACCACATCTGCTCTGCGGAGCATATGTTTGTCCCGGGAGCCTTGGATTACTCAGCCACAGCAGAGAACAGGCTCCGCCCATCTCCCTGGTCCCTGCTAGTTCTCACGCCCCGCAGCTTGCAGCCTCGCCAGGCTGCAGCCCTCCCTGGGCTCCCCAGGGGGTTACCAGTTGCTCTTCCAGGTGTGCCGCACATCTGTGTCGTGGATGCTGTGTCTGTCCGCCTGCTCATCCAGGAAATCGAACATGTACTTGATGGCCAGGGGGAGAGCGCTGCCCCGGTGCACGGTGCTGAACAAGGTCTCAAACAAGTCGTCCACGAACTTCTGCAGCGTGCCCTGGCGGAGGGGTGGTGGGAAAGTATGAGGTGGGGGAGGGGGACGGGCAGCAGGCGGGCAGACCAGATGGTGCCTTGGACCGATCCTGCCTTGGAGATTTGTCTACAACGCCAGGCTGTGCAGAGTGTGGTGGGAGTGGGGGTGGGGGTGGGTGTTAGGGAGGTGGGAGGGACTGAATGGGCTGCAGATTCCTGGCCAGAACCTCCTCCAACCTGCGGCCACATGCCACATTTCTGCTTGTGTCCGTGGCAGGCGGGTGTGGGTGTGGGGAGTGGGACTGAAGACAGCAAATGCTCTGAGCCCAGGCTTCCAACGGGGAATGAAGGGCACAGGCTGGTACGAGAGGGTGTCTAAAGAACAAAATGGAGGGCTGGACCTCTCCAGCGGGAACAGGGCAGGACTGCAGAGGGTCTCACGGGAAGGTGTGAAGGGCTCACCATGTTAGTGGCCTGGGATAAGCGGTGTCTGGAGTGGGAACTGGGTGAAGGGTCCAGGTCCAAGAACACTGAGACACAGCCCTGATCACAGGGCCTTGGAGGGTACCTGGGGCAGGGACAAGGCTGGGCCTGGGGCCCACAGTTTGCTCGTTCAAAAATCACCTCTGAAGGTCAGGAAAATGTCCAACCTTTTGGTGTCTCTTTGTTGGTCTCTTATTAGCATATTAGGCAAAGCAAAATTTGAGACACATGGTCTGATGGTGTATTTCTGAGGCACTTCAGGGAGCAAATCTGAGATGCCACTGTATTAGAATTTCAGCCACATTTTTGTGGGGTCAGTGGGGGACAGTCCTGGCAAATACGGGCTGGATGATTGCTATGCATATACAGGCAAACTTTTCTCTGCTAGGGAGGCTAGAACACAGCTTTAGATCATAGCTTCCAGCACTGCTGCTGCCTCGCTTCCATGAGCATCTGGGGTTAGATGAGATGGGATGGGGAAAGGGAAGCCTTCTCTTGGACACCAGAAGGACCGGGCCTTCACGCTTTTCCTCACACTGTGGCCAGAAAGTGGGTAGAAAAGACACTGATGGAGGAAGCTGGCATATCTGTCCATCTAATACCAATAGAAAACCCCAATGATTTCCTAAGGGGTGTAGGGGCCCGAGGTGAGACCGTCGATCCTCTGAGGAGTAATGGCGGTCCTGTAGGGTGAGCCAGGAGGAAAGATGTCATTGTGATTTTTGCCAAAGGGTAGAGAACAGCAGTGGCCTGATCTCCTGGGAAGCCTGCCCCAGACCTGGGCCTGCTTGTCCAAATGCGTTACCTTGAAGGACAGACTCCATGCTGTCCTTCCTATGCTGTGGGCTGGGTGGGGGGTAGGACACACCACTGAAGAGGCCTTCCCCGGGCTGGGCAGGGCAGGAATTACCTTGGTGGCCAACAGCCGGGTCAGGTAGATCTCGGACACCATTTTGCTGCCCCGGTCACCCTCCTTCTGGTCCCCATGGTCGTGGTTCTTCACCAGATGCCACACCTTGACCCCACTCTCCAGGTCTGGGGTGATCATGGGGGCCCGAGACCGCAGGCTGTCGGGACTGCCTGTGTACCTGAAGGAGGAGTCTGAGGAGAAGGGGGCAGTGGAGGCCTGTGAGCGACTAATTGTATCATCCTGGCTTGTAGAATCCTTCTAGAATCCCTGCCCACCTGCTGCACTCACTCAGAATAAACCAGTTTCAATTGGAAGGGGACCCTTGGGGTTTCATATTTGGTGGGTTATTTTATCGATCCTTGGTTGGCATGAGAACAGCCTGAAATCTTTTCGTCAAAAGAGGACCTAGAAATTCTGTGAGCTGGAGTGGCCCTTGGGAATTTGGGAGTCCCTCATTCCCGGATGCTTCCAGCAAAGAACAATCAATAGGGAAAATGTCAACCAGATATTCTCATAGAGGCTTTAATAAAAGTCTGGATACTAAGGGCTGTGAGTGGAAATGCTCCCTCTCGGGAGTCGATGAGTTCCTTCTTACTTGGGGCCCAGAATATAAAATTGTCTGAGCCCCTTTTGGAGCTGCCAGCTTCAGTCCTGAGGGTGTCCTTCAGCTGGACAGCCCAAAGCCTAGTGCTATACAGAACCAGAGGAAACAGAGTCAGAGAGAGTGAAACACCACAACCTCATTGCCCAGAGGGCACTGGGGGCCCTAGCACTCCTCAGGGGTGGAAGGGCTAGGATGGCCAATTGACTGCCCAAATTGGGACATGACTGAGAGCTAAAGGGGGCACTGTTAATAATTCAGTCAGGACGATAAGCATAAACTGGGACTGGGTTATGTGAACCCCCCCATCCAAGAGCCTCCCTGGGTGTGGGCCCTTCAAACTCCTTCATCAGACCTGGGCTATCAAAGGAGAGGTGCCGGGTACCACCTGCTGCCACAGCTCTGAGGAGACAGGCTGCTCCGAGGATGACTGGTCCAGGGAGAAAGGGAAGCCTTTGACTGCAGGCTGGCAGCAGCACGGGGCTCCTGCTGTCAGAAGGGACGGTGAGTAGCCCCTGGGGGCCACAGAAGACTCCACTGGCTGCCCAGGCTACCTTTCTGGTCCTCACCGTATCTGCTGATGGACGTCCGGGAGATGCTGGCAGAGGCAGGGATGTTGTAGGAGGAGGTCTGTTTGGGGACCAGAGCCACCACCGATCTGTCTGATACCTGAGAAGGGTATGAGAGACACAGTTCAGGTGAATGTTGGTATCTTGGGGAATAAAATTGTCAAGTACTTCTAGAAAGCTATGGAATGGGTTTAGGTAGAGCGTAAGGAGATCAGAAATGCTACAAATAACAATTCCTGCTTTTCAATATGGTAGCTACTTGCCACCTGTGGCTATTGGGCTCTTGCAATCCAATCAGTCCAAAGGGAGATGCCCTGTAAGTGTCTGAGCTCAGGTACGCTATAAATATACAATACGCACTGGATTTCAATGACTTAGGATGAATAAAAGTATACAAACTGTCTCATTAATAATGTTTATATTGATTACATATTCAAATGACAATTATTTTAGTTCAGTTGTGTTAAATAAAACATTAACATTACATTATTCCGCTTATTCTTACTTTTTAAATGTGACTAGTAAAGAATGTAAAGTTATACGTGTGGCTTGCATTGTATTTCTATTAGAGGGAGCTAGTGTAGCCCAGCCTGCCTTGAGCTCTGTGAGTTACATACAACTATCCCCATTTTAGAGATGAGGAACTGAAGCATTGAGAAGCTAAACGACACCTTCAAGTTCGCACACCTAACACACGACAGAGCCAAAATTTGTCGCCCGGACTGTCAGGCTCCAGAGCACATGTTCTCCTCATTGCATCCTAATTTGGGATTTTATTTCAAGACACACTGGTCTGAAGCCCATTTTCCCTTTCGGTTCTGATTTCTTTCTGGCCTGGGTCCTATAGTGGCCCAATCACCTTGAGGGGCTTTACCACAAGGCAGCTGCTCTTGGGGAGTCAGCAAGAAAGAAGGTGTCTTGCCTGTCCCCTGTGAGGTTGCCCAGGCTCAGCACCCAGCCTGCAGGGAAAGGGCTGATAAATGAGGAGCCATATTGAAGACATTTGGGGCCATTTTCATTTAAGGTTACCCTCCATCCAATAAAAACAGAGAATCCCCAGAATTGTGGCGATCCAATTAAACCCCTAATGCAGAGGGAATAAAACAGCTATAATAATGTTATGGGCCATAAAACATTCCTATTAAACTATTTTTTACTTTAACAATTTTTATGAACTTTATAAGTTTGACTTATGGCTGCACCAGTCGTAAAACCATCTTTCTGGGTCTTAAATTGTCAGTCCCTCTCTCCCACCAAAAAAAAATTAAATGTTGGGAAGTCAAACTATAAGTGAACATTAGCACTAACGAGATTCCCTGATAGCCAGTTTTAGTAGTGGTGTTTAATTTCACCCTCCCTATAAATCCGCGGGAACCCGGGAAGTTTTTAAAAATCTCTTTGTTAATTAAGATTATGCAGATTTTTCTCCTGTAGGGGCTCCAAGGACCTTTGACTCCTGGGAGGGTAACAAGAGGTTGTTGATGCTTTGACTTGATGGCATAAAGCTGCAGGGTCCAGGGCTCTTCACAGTTGTCTGGAAGATGCCAATGCGTAGTTACTTCCCAGTTGGGGTGGCTCCCCAGACTGCAGGCAGCTTGTACCATCAGCACTAGGTCTGTAAAGGAGGGGGGGCTCCCCTGGCGGCGCAGTGGTTGAGAGTCCACCTGCCGATGCAGGGGACACGGGTTCGTGCCCCGGTCCGGGAGGATTCTACATGTCGCAGAGCAGCTGGGCCCGTGAGCCATGGCTGCTGAGCCTGCGTGTCCGTAGCCTCCTGTGCTCCGCAATGAGAGAGGCCACAGCAGTGAGAGGCCTGCGTACCGCAAAAAAAAAAAAAAGGGGGGGAACTCCCCACCTAGGACTTTCAGGAACTCTCTTTGCAATTGAAATGATACACGTAAGCCTGGCAGGAGCAAGGGTTTATTCTCCCAGGGAGAACAGATTATGTTATCATTTATGGCTTGTTGTCACCTAAAGGGAGATTCACAAGGTGACTGGAATGACCACAGTTCAACTGAATTCCAGGTCTCATCACTAAATCTCCCTTGTCCTTAGTCTCCAGTCTTTCTCTTGACCAACAGGTGATGCAAACCCGTGGGCAAGATGCCTGGCTGGGTCTGACCCTGCCTCTGCACTTCGTGGCTACATGACTTCGGGAAAGTCACTTAACTTCTCTGCGCCTCAGTTGTCTCATGTGTCAAAGGGGATAATAATCGAGTCTAGGTTTGTTGTGAGGATTAAAGGCATTAGGACACGTAGAGGCTGGGAGCAGTGGTGCCTGGCGCCCAGTGACACTCAGTAACTGCTGGTATTACTGTTGCTATTATGGACATCATCATCATCATTGTCTCCCAAAGGGAAGAATAATCCCTCTTGTCCCCTGTCACTCAGGGCTAGTGTGTGGGAAGAGCCTTGCACGAAGTAAAGCTCGGTAAATATTTGAGGAATGAATGAATACATGAATGATAAATGACATCGGGGAATTCAAAGTGCTCTGTAAGATGAGCACTGTTAGAACAGAATATTCCATTCTTCAGATTGGGAGTCATAGGACAGACAGACCAGTAACAAGCATTAGAGCACCAAAGACAGAAGAGCGGCCCCATTCCTGCCCTGGAGAAACTTACAATTTCGGGGCGTAATGCTCATTTCTTTTGCACTTTCTTCTTTGGTTCTAATTGGTTCATTAAAACTGTTCTACTAAGCCCAGTGTGAAGTGGGGCTGGGGGCTGGGGTGGAATCAACAGAGTGATTATAGCTACTATGGAGTGGTATATACATCCTGGTATACCTCACCTGTGGTTTCTCCAACCACCTTCACAATTTGGGGTCATATCTCCATTTACTGATGAGGAGCCCAAGGTTTAGGGAGATTAAAGTCACATCACCAGTGAGTGGGGAAGCAGGGGTTTAAATAGAACTCACAAATCCTTTTCTCTGCCCATTATACCACACTTCCTCCATTTAGGGAGGGGGTCCAGGCAGACTGTCAGCATGGGAAATGCAGGCCAGTAAGGGGGATGGAGCCTGGAAGGGAGCATTTTGGGGTTTCCTCAGTGCCCCTCTCTTTCCTCTGTGCCCCAAGAGGCTCCCAGGCAGGTCCTGCTGGCTGTTAGGACCCCCAGCCTCCTGGTCGTTGGCAACTCAGTGCTTAAGAACCCAGCCTGCCAGCCCCTCCGCACCCTCCCCGTGTGAGGCAGGGACAGAGGATCATGTTATTAACCAGGCAATCCCACAGGGTCCTGCTGCCCAAGGCGCTTCCCCTGGTTGGTTTAATTTCCCTCACTGTTGCTCATCTCCAGCTTCTATTTTAGTATGTTTTTCGAATCCCAACCAGCCTACCGGCGCTTAATCTTACAGAGACCCCCAGCTGTGAGTGGTTACTATGAGAAGCAAGGGGGGGTGAGAGTAGATACCTCTCGGGATCTTTTGTTCTTTTGCTGAGATTTTTTTTTTTTTTTTGACTGTTCCATTCAATGTGTCTGCCGGTGTGCTAAACACTCTACCTACTATATTCAATCTATTCCTCACAACTTTATGGGGCAGGGATCACATTAACTCCATTTTACAGATGAGAAGAATGAGGGCTTAAGCAACTTCCCCAGGGACACCAGCTAGCAAGTGGCAGAATATAAGACCCAAGTTCCTGCTTCGTTGCAGGTGAGACGTGTAAGCCGCGTTAGTAAGAAAGCAAAGAGAAAGCAGCGGGAGACTACGCCGCTGTCTGTGAAAGATGCCATTTTTCTGCAGGCGAAGAGCTACACTCTGTACAGGATAGGAATGTCCAGCCCAACCCCACACCAGTTCAGTCAGTTTCTCAGGGTGAGTCTGGACACTCGTGTTTTCGACAGCTTCCCCCAGTGATTCTAATCAGCAGCTGTGGCTGAGAATCACTGCTCTAGACTCAGGCAGGAGGTGGAGAGGGGAGATAAGAGAACCCTTTTAGGGCTTTGAGGGCCTTAGAGCAAACCTTAGAAGGAGGGGGCATTCTGGGAGGGCAGGGGTCCCTGACGCAAAGCCCTGCCCTCACCTGATAGTGCATTAGCGTGTTGAGCCGCTTCCAGTCACCCTCAATCTTGGTGGTGATGTCCTCGTCCTGCAGCACGACCCGGGCAATCCGGCCTTGACGCCACTCTGGGTGGAGGGGTGGTGCAGGAGCAGTGTGAGGGGCGGGGGCCGGGACTGCCCAGTCGTGGGGTCCTCTAGGGGCCTGGCAACCCCGGCTCCCTCAAGCTGGTGCAATGACAGTGTTTCAGGTGTCTGGGTCTCCGGGGGTGTCAATGCTGGCAAAAGCATGGGCCTCCCCAGAGGTGGCCACATCTGAGTGGGCAGTGTTTCAGGCACGCATTTCACCTGGCCCCTCACCTGGACGGGACCCAGTCATGCCCCGACGAGGGGCTGTCTGCGGGGCAGGGCTTCCCCCACCCCCCAACCCCTGCCATAGCCCAAATGCCCTCCTGGAAGTTGCCCTCACACTCCAAGGCCAGGTTTCCTACCCAAATCCATGTCAACAGCCCTCGGCCGCTGGGAGTAGGGCACGTTCTTGTAGACGGCATCGAGAATCTTCTCTTTGACCTGCGTGATGGTGTCACAGTTCAACACCTTCACTGGGATCTCCGGACTGTTCTCGTTGTCAGGGTTGACACAGTTCAGGATCTACAGGTGGCGATGGAAGAGGGACAGGATGAGAGTTGAAGGAGCCATTCGGGGGAGAGGGCGTGAGGCCCTGGAGCCATCTCTTACCCAGGCGCCCCCTCCTCACAGGAGAAACGGGTGTCCCTCTGTCTGTGTCTCAGTTTCTCTCACCTTCCAGCCATCTGCCAATGACAGCTTGAGTCCTTCTGCCCACCTCTCTTTCTCAGAGAGACAGGACTCTACTTTCTAGCCCCTGATGACTTAGGGGAGGCTGTCATCCTGGGTGGAGACGTCCTGGGGGATCAGGGGTGCCTCCAGGTGTTTCAAGGGCTGGCCTCCCACTTCCCCGAAGCCTCTATATTAGAGATCAGCAGACTTCTTCCCCGTAATGCTAATTTCCCCACAGCTAATGCTGAGTGATCTAGGGTAAATGCAGGCAATGCAAGCTCGTTAGGCCCACCCAATGAGACAGGGGAGGAGGGGCCCAGGTCTGTGTGTCCGCCCTCGGGACACTTGGCATGCCCCCTGGACTGGCCCCCAGGCCGGCCTCCCAGCCTCTTTATTGACCCCTCAAACTGTCTTTGTGGTGAGAAGGCAGAGCACGGATTAGAGGCAGGAGGTCCGTGCTGTCCCCTGGGCTTCCTGCCTCCTCACCAGGGTCTTGTACTCCATCTGCTGCCGGATGAGCTTGTCCTCACTCAGGGAGTAGCGGGCCTCGCCCGTGATGGCATCGATGGGGCCCTTCTCCATCTGCTGCTTGATGGCGCAGTGCAGCATGAAGAGCGGCTCCCCCGCACACTCCTGTGGGCGGACGCAGGGCGTAGGTGGCGGGGTACCAGCCTCCTTCCCCCCTCTCCTGACCCTATTTCTAGGCCCGCTTGGCTTTGGGGCACCCAGCCAGGTAGGTTTCTGTTCCTAAGGGGTGGTCCCCATGCAGCCCTGATGGCCAGGCTCAGAGGGGCAGCTCCCCATCTTGCTCTCAGCTCCCAGTTCCTGTCTCACTCCCAGTCTCACCTTCAGGAACTTGTGCAGGAGGAAGGCAAACCAATTGGTCAGCATCTTCTCAGCCACGGACTCTGTCCTGGGGAGGCAGAAGGGATAAGGGCAGTCCTTTATGGAGGGGTCTAAGGGTGGGGGTGTGCCTAGCTTGTTGTGTGGACCAGGGTTCAAGAGAACAAGGGAACGAAAGAAGCCAGGGCTGGGGGCCAGGACACTGTGTCCTGTTCCAACGCTACCAGTAATGAGAAGTGAGACCTTGGGCTAGAGGCTTCTTTCTGGACCTCAATTTCCAGCAAAAATGGAGTGGTGCTATGGGTCTGCAGATACAGGGACCAAGAATACCATCCTCTTACCCTCTTCCAGCCTCAGGGTGATGGAGTTTCTATGTCCCTTTGGGATTTCCTGCATGTCTGAATATTTGCATGTCCACAAGGTCCCTGGTATACCTTTCCCTCCAAACAGAGTCAGACTGCCTGGGTTCAAATCCTGACTCTGCTGCGTACTGGCCTGTGTGATCTTGAGTGAGTCATTTCCTCTCTCTGGGTTCAGTTTCCCCATGTCTAAATGGGGATGATAATAATAGTAACCATCATCATCATCTATCCCACAGGGTTGTTGTCAAGGTTGAATGAATTAGTGTATGTAAAGTGCTAAGAATACTGCATATACCTGCTCGCTGTCATCACTGTCCTGCGGGGCCGTGGATCCCAGACCCTCAGGGTAAAGAGCAGTGTGTGAAAGTGTTTAGCTGACAGGGGATCTGCCTCTGTAAGCACCGCCCCCTCGTCCTGCCCCACCCCCATCATCCCAGGCTGCAGATCTGGGGACCTGCGAAGGAACGAAGCGGCTGTGACAGACCCTCAGTGAGGGGGATGCCGGAGGGGTATTTTAAGTCGCTGCACGTGGTGCAAATAACACCCTCCGGTTGCTGTAAATCCCAGGCATTTGCCAGGGCTGCTCAGCAATGCGGGCCTGGGAGAGAGTGACAATGGCAGGAGAAATTGTGGCTCTCTCCCTGGCCCCTCCCAGCACCCTCTCCCTGCATTGTGCCTGAGATTAGCTCTAATTTAAATATAACAGTTCTTAATGAGAGTTTCTAATGCTCAGATTGGCAGAATGGGGGCTCTGTACTCATAAAACAAAGCTATTCTTTCTCCACTCCTCACCCCACATGGGTCTGGAAGCCTGAGATCTTGCAAGGAGAAGGCTGCCGAGAAGGCAGTGAAATGGAGGTGGCACATTCCAAGCCCTGCTGCCAGCTGAGCTCCAAAGCTGTGCTGGGCTCCCCAGGGCCCCCAGAGAGGGTAGGCTCAGGGATGGATGGCCAAGGTCTCTGACCCTCTTCCCTGCCAGGAAAATGGCAACCGAGGAGGGAGTGGTGGTGGATGCTGGTGATTCAGATCCAGGAAGCCGGGCACTGATGGGAGAGGCCACACCATATCTCCAGCCGGGTGCTGTCCAACAGAGCCCCTGCTATGATGGGAACGGCCTCTATCTGTGCTTCCAATATGGCGGCCACTGAGCCCTTGGGAGGCAGTTAGCGCAATGGAGGAACTGAATTTTACGTTTTCTTTTAAATTAATGGTCACATGTGCTACTGTGTTGGACAGTGAAACCCAGGATGCATGGGGAGGGAGACTTCAAGACAGGTATTATTAGTGCCATTTTGTTCACGAGGAAACTAAACAGCAGAGTGGCCACATCACTGGCCCAAGATCACACGACTAGCAGGTAGCAGAGCCGGGGTTCAAGCTCAGATGCTCTGAGGCCTGTGCTCCTGCCACGCTCAGCACCTGCAGACACGGCACAGCCACCTGGACCGAAGGAAGATGAGACTCTGCACTGGGAGCTGCAGGGACACAGGCCCTTCCTGGGGAGGGGCGCCTTCTCGTGGGACCCACACTAACCAGCCCTGCCCCCCCCCCACCCCGGACGTCCCTGTTTAGATGCCTCCCCGCCCCCTGGCGCAGGTCAGACCTCCGGAGAAGCAGCTTTGGGGTGGTTCTTGTTCTCCAGGTTCTTATCGATGAGGTCTGAGAGCAGCTGCTTGAGGACGTCGGTAGCGTACTCCAGGCGGCCCTGCAGGCCGGTCATGATGAGCGAGGCCACGTTGCCGCGGTCCCGCATGGAGAAGCTGCGCTGCAGCTCCAGGGTGCGGATGAAGGTCAGCAGGAACACCTTGTTGTTGATGAGCTGGGCGAAGAGCTTCAGGGCCTTCTCCACGTGTTGCTGGCCGTTGCCCTGCACCTGGGATGGGTGTGATGGGCGTGGCTTCAGAGGACCAGCTTCTGGCTCTCCGCGAGGGTGTTGGCTGATGACGATGCCAGCTATAGGACCCTCTCCGTGACGCCTGTAACCGCCCCACCCTCGGTGATGTAGGAATAACTGGTCTCTGAGGTCTGCAGTCTGCTCTGACTTCCCCCTGGGTCGAGAGGGTTGGGCTCCAGGTAGAGACCTCAGAGAGGATGCTATTCATCTGATTTTCCCAAGGATGCAACACAATAGGAGATACCGCAGCAGACTAGCTTGGTTTACTAGTCTCCCCTTAATCTCCTCTGTCCTGGTTTACTATCTTTAGTAAAACAAACTGAGAAATGAAAAAACAAGCCTCACAGAATCATAGGTCTTTCCTTAAGCCAGCTTAAATCCATTCGGAAATGAGGCAGAATCTTAGTTAATTAATTCAGTCATTAATTAAAAAATGACAAATAATCAGCTTTCCCCTGGAATCATCCCAAAGAGCCTGGGTGCCCCCCCGGCTGTGATTTTCCTGGTTGGAAATATCCCCGTTACGGTGATGTTTCTACAAGCTATTTCTCCTCCTCACCCCTGACCTTCTTCTGAGCACTGGGGCCCATTGGTATTTCCTAGGAAACCCAGGCCCCACGTCCCTGCTGGGCAGCTGGGCAAGGCAGGTGGGTGTTACCTCCAGCTCACGCAGGACGGGATGGTCCTCAATGCCGGGGAATAGGACTCGCATAGCATAGGTCCGATAGTCCAGGTAGGGGATTCCTGAGCGGTCCAGGTCACTGGTCAGCTCGTTGATGTCTGTCTGGAGCTCGGCAAAAGCTATGAAAGTGCAGTGGAGACAGGGAAGCTCAGGAGGGGAATGCAGGATGGGGAAGGGAAAGGCGGGAGAAGTTTGTGGAGGAGGGAAGGGCCAGGTGTAGAGACAGGGAGGGTTATAGGGGTGCATCCAGGGGCGATGACATATCTCCAGGCTGCCTTTCTTAGGTGGTTGGGACTATGGGTGATTTTTATATTATTTCCTCCTCTATGCTTACCTATAATTTTGAATTTTCTTTCTATGTATTACAAGTGTAGTTAAAACAAAGGAAGCCCACGACTTGGGTCGTGCAGGTGATACAGTGCTAGAAGCAGGTGAGAGACAGTGGTCGGACAGATCAAACAAAGACCAGAATAGGTAGCTTTGCTCCCCTTTTCCAAGCAAGAGACTAAACCAAGATGCAAAAACCTTGGGGGAAAATGAAAATCAAAACCACCATGAGATACCACTTCATACCCATTAGGATGGCTATTATAAAAAAAGTGGAAAATAACATGTGTTGGCCAGGATGTGGAAAAACTGGAACCCTCATATCTTGCTAGAGGCAATGTAAAGTGGTACAGCTGCTCTGGAAACCAATTTTGTGATTCCTCCAAATATTAAACATAGAATTACCAAATGACCCAGCAATTCCTCTCCTACATATATACACCCAAAAGAACTGAAAGCAGGGACTTGAACAGATGCTTGTACCCTCACGTTCACAGCAGCATTATTCATGATACCGAAAGGTGGAAACAACCCAAATGTCCATTGACAGATAAATTGATAAGTAAAATGTGGTTTATATACCCAATGGACTATTATTTAGCCTTAAAAAGGAATGACGTTCTCTCAAATGCTACAACATGGATGAACCTTAAAGACATGATGCTAAATGAAATAAACCAAACACAAAGGGACAAATACTGTGTGATGCCATTTATATGAGTTTCCTAGAGTAGTCAAATTCATAGAGACAGAAAATGGGAGAGGAGGATGAGGGATTATTGTTTCATGAGTACAGAGTTTCAGTTGGGGAAAATGTGGAAGTTCTGGAGATGGATGGTGGTGATGGTCACGCGATACCGTGAATGTACTTAATGCCTCTTAATCTCTTTTTAAATAACCAGTTAACTTCTGTGCACAGAAGTGGAGAGAGCATTAGGGTGCAAAGATAAGAAAGTTAAAACGGTAAATGTTATGTTATATATAGTTAACATTCACACTCACACACGAATGAAACTGAGAACACCACCAAACCCAGACTTAGGGAGCCCTGACCACCAGGCCCTTGGCCAAACAGGGGCTTCCCCTTGGTGGCAGACCTGTCTCCTGACGCCCTCCGTGCTCCTCCACAGCCCTGGCGCTGGGAGGAGCCTGGCCCACTTTGCCCTAGCCCAGCTCTTCCCTTTCATCCAGCAGAGGGCTTGTTCTGATCTTGAAGTTTGCAGCAAAAGGAGAAGTCTTTTGATTCCTAATTGAGATGTTTACCCAGGGAGTCTTCCAGGTCCTCAGCCCAAGGGGGCACCAGGTAGCTGCGGTTGCTTGGGAGACAGAAGAAATACTGTCTCCACCACCACAGCCTGGGATGCCCTGCAAGTGGCCTTCAGAGGCTCAGCCTGCAGTACTGGCTGAAGCCACGATGTGGGGGAGGGGATGGGGTGGAAGGGAGGGCATGTGCTCTCACCTTTCCTGCTGCTCCAAGGCAGCCAGGCAAAAGGAGCTGTCACTCTTACGTGGGGAGCCAGAGTCTGAGGCAACAGGGCCCAGGAGGCTCTGACTGTGGGGAGACTGCGGTCCCGGGAAGGAGGGTAGGCTGGGCCAGACTGTGGGATGAGTCAGGGCACAGGGGGACAGAATAATGGGATCAGGTCTGGGGCCTTACTGTGGGCATTTTAAGGGCAAAGGAAGTTTAAGGGAAAACAGAGGTCAAAGTGGAGCAGGGTGGCTTGTGGTAGAAGAGATGGGAGCAAAGATGAGAGCTGTTTTAGGGAGGGGGGTAATAAGGCTGGTGAGGAAAGAGGGTCCCAGAAACGAGGGAGTGCCTCCACTTACCTTCCTTACACTCCAGGGCCACACGGGACTCCAGGTTGTCCATCTGCATTTGGAGCCGCTTGAGAGTGAGGTCATTTTCTCGAGACTTGCGCTTGTAGGCGATGAGCACAATGATGACGATGATGAGCAGTAGGCTGCCGCCTGCCGCAATGCTGACGATGGCTGGCAGGGTCAGCAAGCTATCTGAGATGACACTCACCGAGCCAGGCGAGAATACCATGCCACCCACGTGGACCTGTGCATGGCACACACACAGTCACTGTAGAGCCCTGGCATCCAATCCTTCTCGATTCAGAAAGGGCATGAGAGACCACAACCACACAGTGCAGTCTGGATACAAAACAACTTCCTGCTTATCATCTGCCTTTCTTTTCTTGTGTTCTTAGCTCCTACCCCTTTTAATACAGGACTTTGTGATGAGGAGATATGGAGGAGGTTGAAGACCCTTTCTTTATGACAGATTATACATGAAAGATGAGGAGGGGAGGAACAATAAGAGGGTTCACTCACCATGACCTTGTGCTGCCCAGTGAGGTTGGGAGGCTCGCAGAGCAGTTGCGTCTCGGACACAGTGACGGTGCATGGGGTCTCTCCAATCAGCACGGTGTAGTTGAGTTTGGCCCCTCCAGAAGCAGGAGGGCAGAGGTTTTTGCCCTGTAGGTAAGAGCAATCTTAATAGGAATAATTGACACATGTGCACAGAAGTTAATTGGTTATTTAAAAAGAGATTAAGACCAGTCCCTCCCATCAGGAAGCTTCCACAATCCTCTTAGATAGCCTCATCCACCAGAGAGCAGACAGCAGAAGCAAGAAGAACTACAATCCTGCAGCCTGTGGAACAAAAACCACATTCACAGAAAAAACAGACAAGATGAAAAGGCAGAGGGCTATGTACCAGAAGAAGGAACAAGATAAAACCCCAGAAAAACAACTTAATGAAGTGGAAATAGGCAACCTTCCAGAAAAAGAATTCAGAATAATGATAGTGAGGATGATCCAGGACCTCAGAAAAAGAATGGAGGCAAAGAGCGAGAAGATGGAAGAAATGTTTAACAAAGACCTAGAAGAAATAAAGAACAAACAAACAGAGATGAACAGTACAGTAATTGAAATGAAAACTACACTAGAAGGAATGAATAGCAGAATAACTGAGGCAGAAGAACAGATAAGTGACCTGGAAGACAGAATGGTAGAATTCACTGCTGTGGAACAGTGAATGAAAAAGAAATGAAGAAGAATGAAAAGAATGAAGAATGAAAAGAAATGAAGAGAGCCTAAGAGACCTCTGGCAAAACATTAAACGCAACAACATACGCATTATAGTGGCCCCAGAAGGAGAAGAGAGAGAGAAAGGACCCGAGAAAATATTAGAAGAGATTATAGTCAAACACTTCCCTAACATGGGAAACGAAATAGCCACCCAAGTCCAGGAAGCACAGAGAGTCCCATACAGGATAAACCCAAGGAGAAACACGCCGAGACACATAGTAATCAAATTGGCAAAAATTAAAGGCAAAGAAAAATTATTGAAAGCAGCAAGGGAAAAACGACAAATAGCATACAAGGGAACTCCCATAAGGTTAACAGCTGATATCTCAGCAGAAACTCTACAAGCCAGAAGGGAGTGGTAGGATATACTTAAAGTGATGAAAGGGAAGAACCTACAACCAAGATTACACTACCCAGCAAGGATCTCACTCAGATCCGATGGAGAAATCAAAAGCTTTACAGACAAGCAAAAGCTAAGGGAATTCAGCACCACCTAACCAACAAACACTAAAGGAACTTCTCTAACTGGGAAACACAAGAGAAGAAAAGGACCTACAAAAACAAACCCAAAACAATTAAGAAAATGGTAATAGGAACACACATATTGATAATTACCTTAAACACGAATGGATTAAATGCTCCAACCAAAAGACACAGGCTTGCTGAATGGATACAAAAAACAAGACCCATATATATGCTGTTTACAGGAGACCCACTGCAGACCTAGGGACACATACAGACTGAAAGTGAGGGGATGGAAAAAGATATTCCATGCAAATGAAAATCAAAAGAAAGCTGGAGTAGCAATAATAATATCAGATAAAGTAGACTTTAAAATAAAGAATGTTACAAGTGACAAGGAAGGGCACTATATAATGATCAAGGGATCAATCCAAGAAGAAGATATAACAATTATAAATATATATGCACCCAACATAGGAGCACCTCAATACATAAGGCAACTGCTAACAGCTCTAAAAGAGGAAATCAACAGTAACACAATAATAGTGGGGGACTTTAACACCTCACTTACACCAACGGACAGATCATCCAAACAGAAAATTAATAAGGAAACACAGCCTTAAATGACACAATAGACCAGATAGATTTAATTGATATTTATAGGACTTTCCATTCCAAAACAGCAGATTACACTTTCTTCTCAAGTGCGCACAGATCATTCTCCAGGATAGATCACATCTTGGATTACAAATCAAGCCTCAGTAAATTTAAGAAAATTGAAATCATGTCAACCATCTTTTCTGACCACAACACTATGAGATTAGAAATCAATTACAGGGAAAAAAATACACAAACACATGGAGGCTAAACAATACGTTACTAAATAACCAAGAGATCACTGAAGAAATCAAAGAGGAGATCAAAAAATACCTAGAGACAAATGACAATGAAAACACGATGATCCAAAACCTATGGGATGCAGCAAAAGTAGTTCTAAGAGGGAAGTTTATAGCTATACAAGCCTACCTCAAGAAATAAGAAAAATCTCAAATAAACAATCTAACCTTACACCTAAAGGAACTAGAGAAAGAAGAACAAACAAAACCCAAAGTTAGCAGAAGGAAAGAAATCATCAAGATCAGAGCAGAAATAAATGAAATAGAAACAAAGAAAACAATAGTAAAGACCAATAAAGTAAAAGCTGGTTCTTTGAGAAGATAAACAAAATTGATAAACCATTAGCCAGACACATCAAGAAAAAGAAGGAGAGGACTCAAATCAATAAAATTAGAAATGAAAAAGAAGAAGTTACGACACCCCAGAAATACAAAGCATCCTAAGAGACTATTACAAGCAACTCTATGCCAATAAAATGGACAACCTGGAAGAAATGGACAAATTCTTAGAAAGGTATAACCTTCCAAGACTGAACCAGGAAGAAATAGGAAATATGAACAGTCCAATCACAAGTAATGAAATTGAAACTGTGATTAAAAATTTTCCAACAAACAAAAGTCCAGGACCAGATGGCTTCACAGGTGAATTCTATCAAACATTTAGAGAAGAGCTAACACCCATCTTTCTCAAGCTCTTCCAAAAAATTGCAGAGGAAGGAACACTCCCAAACTCATTCTATGAGGCCACCATCACCCTGATACCAAAACAAGGCAAAGATGCTACAAAAAAAGAAAATTACAGACCAATATCACTGATGAATATAGATGCAAAAATCCTCAACAAAATGCTAGCAAACAGAATCCAACAACACGTTAAAAGGATCATACACCATGATCAAGTGGGATTTATCCCAGAGATGCAAGGATTCTTCAATATACACAAATCAGTGAATGTGATACACCATATCAACAAATTGAAGAATAAAAACCATATGATCATGTCAAAAGATGCAGAAAAAGCTTTTGACAAAATTCAACACCCATTTATGATAAAAACTCTCCAGAAAGTGGGCATAGAGGGAACCTACTTCAACATAATAAAGGCCATATATGACAAACCCACAGGAAACATCATTCTCAATGGTGAAAAACTGAAAGCATTTCCTCTAAGATCAGGAACAAGACACGGATGTCCACTCTCACCACTGTTATTCAACATAGTTTTGGAAGTCCTAGCCACGGCAATCAGAGAAGAAAAAGAAACAAAAGGAGTACAAATTGGAAAAGAAGAAGTAAAACTGTCACCGTTTGCAGATGACATGATACTACACATAGAGAATCCTAAAGATGCCATCAGAAAACTACTAGAGCTAGTCAATGAATTTGGTAATGTTGCAGGATACAAAATTAATGCACAGAAATCTCTTGCATTCTTATACAGTAATGATGAAAAATCTGAAAGAGAAATTAAGTCTCCCATTTACTACTGCAACAAAAAGAATAAAATAGCTAGGAATAAACCTACCTAGGGAGACAAAAGACCTGTATGCAGAAAACTATAAGACATTAATGAAAGAAATTAAAGATGATATCAACAGATGGAGAGATATACCATGTTCTAGGATTGGAAGAATCAATATTGTGAAAATGACTATACTACCCAAAGCAATCTATAGATTCAGTGCAATTCCTATCAAATTACCAATGGCATTTTTTACAGAAGTAGAACAAAATGTCTTAAAATTTGTATGGAGACACAAAACACCCCAAATAGCCAAAGCAGTCTTGAGAGAAAAAAACGGAACTGGAGGAATCGGACTCCCTGACTTCAGACAAAGCTACAGTAATCAAGACAATATGGTACTGGCACAAAAACAGAAATATAGATCAATGGAACAGGACAGAAAGCCCAGAGATAAACCCACACACCTATGGTCAACTAATCTATGACAAAGGAGGCAAAGATACACAATGGAGAAAAGACAGTCTCTTCAGTAAGTGGTGCTTGGAAAACTGGACAGCTACATGTAAAAGAATGAAATTAGAACACTCCCTAGCACCATACACAAAAATAAACTCAAAATGGATTAAAGACCTAAATGTAAGACCGGGCACTATAAAACTCTTAGAGGAAAACATAGGAAGAACACTATTTGACATAAATCACAGCAACATATTTTTTGATCCACCTCCTAGAGTAATGGAAATAAAAACAAAAATAAACAAATGGGACCTAATGAAACTTAGAAGCTTTTGCACAGCAAAGTAAACCATAAACAAGACGAAAAGACAACCCTCAGAATGGGAGAAAATATTTGCAAATGAATCATCGGACAAAGGATTAATCTCCAAAATATATAAATAGCTCATGCAGCTCAACATTAAAAAAACAAACAACCTAATCCAAAAATGGGCCGAAGACCTAAATAGACATTTCTCCAAAGAAGATATACAGATGGCCAAGAAGCACATGCAAAGCTGCTCAACATCACTAATTATTAGAGAAATGCAAATCAAAACTACAATGAGGTATCACCTCACACCGGTCAGAATGGCCATCATCAGAAAATCTACAAACAACAAATGCTGGAGAGGGTGTGGAGAAAAGGAAACCCTCCTGAACTGTTGGTGGGAGTGTAAATTGATACAGCCACTAGGGAGAACAGTATGGAGGTTCCTTAGAGAACCAAAAATAGAATTACCATATGACCCAGCCATCCCACTAGTGGGCATATACCCAGAGAAAACCATAGTTCAAAAAGACACATGCACCCCAGTGTTCACTGCAGCACTATTTACAACAGCCAGGTCATGGAAGCAACCTAAATGCCCATCGACAGACGAATGGATAAAGAAGATGTGGCACATATACACAATGGAATATTACTCAGCCATAAAAAGGAACGAAATTGGGTCATTTGTAGGGACATGGATGGATCTAGAGACTGTCATACAGAGTGAAGTAAGTCAGAAAGAGGAAAAGAAATATCATATATTAACGCATATATGTGGAACCTAGAAAGTGGTACAGATGAACTGGTTTGCCGAGCAGAAATTGAGACACAGAAGTAGAGAAAAAACAGATGGACACCAAGGGGGGAAAGCGGTGGGGTGGTAGTGGTGGTGGTGTGCTGAATTGGGAGACCGGGACTGACATTTATTCATTGATGTGTACAAAATGGATGACTAATAAGAAAAAGAAATTTGATAGTGGAATGGACTTGGAATCTTTCATCACCTTACACGGTTCCTTGAACTTTGTAGGTGTCCAAAATAATATTCAATAATTCTTTGCCAGCTGTTGATCTTAATGAACTAAATAAGGCTTTTGTCTTAGCTTTCTTAATAAGTTATAACACAGAGAAAAGTGCATACGTTTAACTATAAACTTATGACTTATGTGAGTTATGTGAACTCCCACTAGTATTACCACTACTCAGATCAAGAAATAGAATTTTCCCAGGACCTCGGAAGGCTTCTTTATACCATTTCGTCGTCATGACCCCTGCTTTCTGTCCCCAAAGTAACCATTATCTTCACCATAAATTTGTTTTGCACAGTTTTGAATTTTTAAAAAGAAAACATACAATGTATATCACTTTATGTCTGCCTTGTTTTGCTGAATATTGCTCATGAGTTTTATTTCTGTTGTTGCTTGTAGCAATGCTCACTTATTTTTATTGTCTTCTATACTTTATTATATAAATGCAAAATATATTCTCATGTTGATGAACAAAATAAATAAATAAAAATAAAAAGAGATTAAAGAGGCGGGGTAAGGGCAGCAATGCAAAAACCAATGAGTGACTCCATGGTAAGCTTTTGGAGAAGACTTCTAACAGCCACAATTTGACAGAAAAAGAGAAAACAAGGGGAAGAGAGAATGAAAGGGAGGAAGAGAGTGGTAAAGAGAAAGGAAGGGGGGACCAAACAGTAAACAAGTGAAAGTTTGGGGGAGGATGCAGGGGATAGAAGTGAAAGTGGTAGAGTAACACACACCTGGAAGGATGGTACCAGGGGACCGTGACCTCTTCACATTTGAGGGCAGTTACTGCGACCACGGATGGGGTCAATAAAGGACATCGTTGCTTCCAGTGCACTGCAGGACTTTTAGGTCCCAAAGCTCACAAGGACACACAGAAATACTCTACAGTGTTCCTTGAGAATCCCAAGTGCAAGATATGTCACTCAATGGGTCGAAATGTATAACCAAGCTCCCTTCACAGGGAGATGACAGCCATGTGAACCCGTGTGCATCGAAGGGAGGCCAGGCCAGGAGAGGGGTGCTCCGGCCACCCCTGCGCGTGGCAGGCAGCCATCCCACCCTCCTACCTTCAGAATGATGGGGGATCCCGGCTTTTGATCCAAGACCCCAGTAGGGCTGAGCAGTTCAAAGGTCGGGTTGGGGTAGTAGATGAACTTGGTGTCGTTGTAAATCAGCAAGGACTGGACATTGTTAAAGACGAATCCAAACTCGTCTGGCCGTTCCACGGTGTCCAGGCCGGGCCGGTAGTCCGTGGTCAGGGAGGGTGCCAGGCAGGTCAGGGTGGTGGTGTTCACAACCTTGCACACCTAAAGGGCCCAAAAGCACGGCGTTCAAACACCCAGTAGGTGATGGTGGGGGGGTCACACTGCCGCCCTCCCACCCTTTGCTTGTTTTGGCCGGTCTCTAATGGGCTTCTTGCTTGAGGAAAAGGGCTGTGAAATTGTTTTTTTTTTTTCTTTTTTGGCAGGGAGGGGATGTTTTAACTTCATTTATTCATTCGCCAACACTGAGTGAGCACCTACTTTGTGCCGGGAACGGCGCCAGTAGTTGGGCCACCTGTGAAACAGTCACAGTCTATGGGGGAGACAGATGATCCAACAAGCATTAGAGTGCAGCCCTGGCAGAGGGCCTGGAGCACAGGAGGGGCGCCAGCACTGTTAAATGCATGGATGCAGGTGAGAAACGTCCGGGTTGGGGAAGTACCAGGCACTCTGCGGAGGTCCGTGTGTGTGCACGAGCCTGTGTTTGTGCGCGAGCGTGCGTGGCCTGAGGCAGGGTGAGGGTGGCTCATGGGAGCTTTCCTTTGGAAGAGATGAATGAAATTTAACCTGAACAATGTGTAGGACTTACCCAGACAGGGGGGATGGTAAGGGATCAAGTCCCTTGCAGAGAGAACAGCGGAAAAGGTCTGGGGATGAGGGAGCATGGATGTTTGCGGAAAAAGTAGGACAGAAGCAGTCTCCCGCACGTGCGTGTGTGTGTGTGTGTGTGTGTGTGTGTGTGTGTGTGTGTGAGATGGAAAGAAGGAAGTTGTGTGAGATGAGCACATAGTAGGTGTTCAGTTAATGTTTATTGAAAACATTGATGGATGAAAAGGATCCTTCACCTCCTTAAATGTTCTAGTCAGGATCTCTCTCTTTCCCAACCAAGTGCCCCCTAACTCTCCACGGCGGGTATAACCTTGGTATTGACACTGAGTTCATAATGTCCTTTCTTCCTTGGTGGACCCTCATCTCCCAAATAACATCCTAGCTGAGCTGGCCCCGCGTGGCATGTGTTGTGCCATTCTCTCCTCTGGTGGTTTAGTTTGAGGGCTTCCCAAGGCAGCAGCCAGATTGAAGAAAGCGTTCTAGGACCCACGTGTGATCTGGGAAGAAAACCTGGACCCCTCCCCACCTCCTCCTGTCTCGCGCTGCGCGGCTCAGTTTTGGCTCTGGGAGTCACGGTGTCCCAGCAACAGCCAAGGGCATCTGTGAGAACCCTGCTCAAGTACACGCTGTCCTGGCAGGTCCACACATGTTGCGTGTCTGGCCAACACACACATACCCGGGCTTCATGTTCGGAAAACAAGACCGTGTGTGAAATTGCAAAAAAAGCTGACACTTGCATAGACATTATGTCAGAGCTCCAAGTCTTAACCCTCCCTTTCCAGAGGGAGTTGAAGAGTTTAAACCAACAGCTCGCTGAGGGCTTCGTGCTGTGTCGGAGGTCAGTACGCATCCCCGCCCTTTTCAGCTCACCCTTCAGAAGCCCCTTGTGAACCTAATGTCCCTTTCACGTTCCAGCTGGGGACACCCTGGCATGAGGAAAATGGTGGTGCGGTCAAACAGAGTTGAGCTGGGAGTCCCCTCCCTGGGTTCCACAGGGCAGACCCCCCAGCCCAAGCACCGCTTCCCTGCCCCACCCCCATCTTCCTCCCTGCTCACTCCAGTGTCCATGGATGGGACCCCTCTGTGAATGAGCAAATCACCCCCAGACAAACGGCCTCCGTTTGCTCTCTGCCCAGCGCTGCATTGGCACTTTGCCAAACATTCCTTTGGGTTTTGTGGCCTTCGCTTTGGCCCTTCTCACAGGGCTGCTTCCAAACCCAAAGGCAGGGGGTAGCCCCCGGGGACTGAGGATGACGTGGAGCCCAGGTAGGGCTTCAGGGGCAACATGGCTCTTTCTCACCACTCCTGAAAGAGAGGGCATCGGGCGGAGTTTACGGGCTTCCCATGCTGGGGCCCGGCTTGGTGGAAACCTGCACACCCAGGCCTTTCCTCCAGGCTGCCTGCCAGCCTGCAGACTCCAGGCAGGTCCCTGTTGGAGCTCAGGGCCCCGAATGCTCGAGAGGCAGGAGCTGGCTCTTAACTCCTTGAAGCACTGAGGTCCTGGTGGGTGGGCTGGGAGAACTGCTGGGGAGATTCCTGCCTGGGGCTGCCAACGTGTCCTGGCGGGCGCACAGGACGCCCAGGACCCAAGCCTTCTCAGAAGGCTGCCAGGTGTGGGGAGGCCTGCCCAGCCCAGTCTTCTCTTCAAATAGCTTCCCGGGGACCAATGTTGCAGCCTTTGGAGGTTAATCTTGTCAGTCATGCACTCATCCTCCGAAATTCCCTCTGTACTAGATTAACCACGTCTTTTATTTTCTGTGTTCTGAGGCTTTAACCTCTGGGGCCTTGCTGGTCCTGGAGGGGCTGCCCCTCCCCAGGCTGGCCAACTCCTAGAGACAGCAAACAGATGGAGGCGGCCTGGGGACACTGAGCCTCAGTCTGGAAGTGGGGCGGGGGCACCCCTCTTTCACTCATGGATCAGGCTCTACGTTGGGATCTGGAGTTGCATGCTCTTCTAGCCCAAAGAGCTGTGAGCACGATGGGTCACTGGAGGTGTGAAACAGGTGTCTCCACGTCTCTGGCATGATGAAATGTCAAGCCCGCCATCATCTCATGAGGTCTACTTAGAAGAGTCAGATGTTTGGGATCTAGTTTGGTCCTGCCGCCAGCCACCTTCATGATTGGGGGCAAGTCATTACTCCTTTCTGGCCTTAGTTTTCTAAGCTATACAGTGAGAAGTTTGGACCAGATCATCCCTGAGACCTTTCCAGATCTAGCCTTCTGGCAGCCTGTCACTTTCTGTATTTCTCTGTTTCCTAGGGAAGCCTCAAGCATGCTGGGAATGTGTCAGGGATAAGAGGGTAGATCCAACACCATCTCGCCCATCTCCGTCTCCATCTCAGCCTCGTCAATTCCCCAGAAGGTCAAAGCAGTAATTCATATGAAAAATAATGGCCGTAATAGCATCTCCTGGACTATAATTATGAATACAATAACACTTCAGAAAATATTGCCTGAAAAGAGTAAGATGGAGCCGGTAGAACGAACTAAAAAATTTATCACAACATAGCAGACATTCTGCCCTCATGATAGAGAACTTTTTTAACATCACAAAAATCCACAGTGGAAAAAAATTAAATTACATGGGTCTGCACAGAGGAATAAAGGGAAATGTTCAGCTTGATCGTCTTAGCAACCAGGATGGAAACATCTGCATGCAGTGACTAACGTTTATCAGGTGCCAGCCTAGCTGCAGGTTACAAATCTGCGGGGCAAGTCTTAGCATAAGCATTTCTAGCCAGGGAAGGGAGGATCAGAGACGTTTAAACGACTTGATCACGGTTGTAGAGCTAATAGATGGTGGTGTTTTGTTTCCAATTCACAGATGTCTGAATCTGGATCCAGAATTTCTCTCCCCTCTCACCCTACCTCTTATCGGACCTCGAAGTGAACATGGCAGAAAACAGGAGCCCTTATGCACCATATCTTAAGCTCAGAAGCCAGTATGTTTATACACTCATGACATCACCTTCTGACAAGAAATGATTATACTGTAATTATAAAAATCATTGTGAGGCCCAGGTGTTTGGGGCCATGATTCTGGACTCTTCTCTGGCGGTCGAATGTCCCAGTGCCTAACACAGACCTTATCACACTGCAAAACACAGACACAGTCGTGTTTCCTGCAGATCAAGGGGACCCGTGGTTACTCACATTGACAGATTCTTTGCCATTAAACTTGACTCGGATCCTTGGCTCCTGAATGACATCCAGGTTGAAGCCTGTGACGGTCAGGGGTGTGTGGCCACTGGGAACAAGCAGAGTCTGGGTTAGGTGAAAAACCCTCTCAAACCGCTACCGCTTGTCCCCCTAGGATCCTCACAGGAGCTGCACTTTGGCAGAAGGGATTAGGTTGTACGGCAGCTGGGTGTATCCCCGCCCGCTCTGCCTCACCTGGCGATACTCCACTCGGGCTCAATGCGCTGCACCCGGGGGTCATCTATGTACTCGAACTGCAGGTTGTTGTCTACACGGGCTCGGTCGACACTCACAGAGACAGGGACGGGCCCCAGCCCATTGGATGACGGGGGTGAGACACACACGATCTCATTCATTGATCGCCTACAGGGAGACCGCAGGAGGGTTGTGAGCAAAGGCATGGGCAAGAGGCCCAGCCTCTGGCCTGAGAAGGGGTTTTACCCGGTTGGGGGGTATGGCCCAGGAATGTTCTTCTGTCCTTTCGTACTCTAGACTGGGGAACATCCCTTAGCAGTGTGTATCAGTGCTTCTTTTTACCTGAGATCCCACTCCAGATGGACCAGGGAGGGAGCCAACTGGAGAAGGGGATTAGAGAAGGTGGGGCAGGGGCAGGGCTCCTTGGGCTTTGGGGGAACTCCTCTTTTCTGGATTTTTCTAGACCATGACTATTTAGCCAGTGCTTAGTGTCTGGTCAGTCAGTTAATAAATTGAGCACCTACTATGCAGAGAAGCAAATATACAGTCCTTGCCCTCAGGCAGCTTATGGTCCAGGGAGGAGATTTACTGGGCAAGTTGGGTTCTCATCCAGGGATCCTTTCAGAATTCTCTCTAGATTCTCTACATACCCTGCGCTTCATCAGAATATCTGACAAATAGTAGGTGTTCAATTTTTAGCACATAAGAGATGCCCTGAGGATGAGTCTGTGCTTGCAGAGGACAGAGGCCATGCAATCGCCATGTTTCTCAAGTCACCGTGGTGGGGACATAATGAATGCTTGATCCTGGTGGTGACTGAGAGCTCCTGGGAACCTCCCTCATCAGCAGCTCTTATGGTCCTCTCACTTCTAAATATCTGTAGAAGTATTTAGCCCCGGTGATACTCGCGATACAAATTGACTAGTGGTATGTATTCCTTACAGTGACTGGAATGGTGTTTGGGCCCAGGAGATGATGGGGCAGGCACATATGTGAACATGCACAGGAACATGTATGCACAAGCCTCACGTGTACAGTCTCCTAGGGCTCCTTCGAGCCCATCTCACCCATAGAACTCGCAGGTCTGGTTGCCCAGGTAAACAGCCACGCTGCTCCCAGCCCCGAGGTAATGGCCCGTGATGGTCACCATGGTGCCTCCGGACTCTGGCCCTCGGATGGGGCTGAGTGACAACACGGAAGGGTTCTTTGGGAGGAAGCAGAGAAATGATCACAGCTCAGGTTTTACCCAAAGGGAGAAACCCAGGCTAGATTTAAAGACAGAAGGAGGGACTGTGTCCACGCTCAGAGTGAACCCTTTCTAATCCCAAACACTCTTTGCCTACCCTGGAGCTCAGACCCTTTCTAAGAAGAGGCTCCAGGCATATCCAGGGAAGGCAGAAGGGCCGTGTTTTGCAATTAATTAACTCCCCTGGGAGTCTTATGCTCATAACACTGTTGGGAAGGCAGAGATGACACTGACTAATCTATCAATTAGTTTGCAAATTGAGAACAATTTGAAAATGCTTCTCTATCTGGAGCGCATACTGATTTTTTGGGCACAAAATCGATAGGGCTGAATAAAGGATCCCTGCCTGGATTGGGCCACCAAGAGGATCCATTAATGGCCCACGCTTGTGTCCTTCCGTCCCTCCCTAAGCAAGAGAAGGGCACAACAGGTGCAGAGACCTGTCAGTAAATGTTAGATGCGTCTTCCCTGACCTTCACCAGGAGGATGGCCCATCGTTGGCTGCGATTTTCTAGTAAGCTCACTAAATTGTAAAATTAAGCCCGAAGCCTAAAAGAAATGTCATCTGGCCTAAAATGCATCAGAAAGAAATTGCTCCTGCCTAGCCGGCAGCGGAGTAGAGTGGAAAGTGCATTTAACTGAGCACCTACACAGGCATGAACTCTAGTCTGCATTAGTCACTCACTAGTGATGGGCCCTGAAGCAAGTTTCTGGATCACTCTGGGCTTTTGTTCCCTCCTCTGTCAAGACAGGAGAGTGGGCTACATGATCTGTAAAGCCCTCCCAGCTCTGACACTCTACAGCTCTCTCCATCCAGTCTTTCTGGGTTTGCTTCTCACACGAGACCCTGTCTGTCCTGCACAGGAGATGGGGTAGGTGGGCTGCAGATATAGGCCATGGTACCCTCCCATCTGAGAGAAGACTGGTACAAGGAAAGGTGGAGATGCTGAGATAAGAAGGCAGAGACTGGAAAACCTAAAACAAGAAGTAAAGTGCTTTAGAGAGAAGAGAATTTTGTGGTCAAATAAATTTTCAATACTCTGAGCAAGGCTGGTTTGACCCCCTCCGCTGGTGTTAACACTTTTCAGTGAAGAACTTGATGCGGCAATGTTGCCTAGGTGTCAGAAAAGGGACTTTGGAGCCCCAGAAGCAGGTTGTTCAGCACGAGAAAATAAAGCCTTTGTGAGTCCACCATCTGTTGCTTGGGCGGGAAGAAGTGTTTCCAGGGCTGAGTGTGTGCATATGTGTGTGTGACCACACCAACACACAGAGCAGCTCACTCGTACATCCCACTCCCATGGCCCTGCACACAGACCTGCGTTCCTGCAGGACTCCAAATGGCTCCTCTAAACTCCCACTTACAATATCCTTGGCAGAAAACAAAGCGTGTGGATAAATATAGACCTTTATAATTAGGTCCCTCAGATGATCTGTCCTCATTAGGCTGGAATTAGACAGAGATATCACATTGGTGGGACAAAGGGCAGCCCCTCCCCACCGTGTGTCTAGGATCCACTTTCTAAGAAAGGCCTGATTTTGCTTATTTAGAACTCTGACCTGTGGCTCTCTGGGACGCCAAAGTCTCCAAAGTGCTGTTGGTCATGCACTTGACCCACCCAGGAAAGACAGGCTTTCCCTTTTCTGGTCTCCTACTCCATCTGCGAGAAGCCTAGAGGCGCCGGCCTAGGAGAGGGGTGGGTGGGACTTTCTTGGGAGAAGCCTGGAGGAAAATGTGCCCTTGCTAGAAGCCTGTAGCTCAGCACTAGACCCAATACTCACCACAAACGTGTACTGTTGATGGGATTTGGTCATGAACTCTGGCTTACACTCGCCAATGCACAGGCGCACGGGCCCAGAGGTGGTCCCCACAAGGGCATGGCCCATCTCACAAACGATCCTGAGGAGAGAGCAAACCTTTCCATGAGAGACTTGGGGAGAGCTGCATCCCTGCCCCAGCTTGCTCACCCCGTCACAGTCACAGTGAATGACTCATCACAGTCTTACAATAGTGCTGGACCAAGACTCAGCTTGCTCAACCATGTGGCTGTGTGACCTTGGGTAAAGTACTTTCCCTCTCTGGGCTTTAGTCTCTCATTGGTACAGTGAGAGGTTGGATGAGCTCAACTCTAAAGCCCTTGAAACGCTATGCTGCCTATTTCTATGAGCAAGCCTGTAGTCCCCGGTGCCTAGTGCAGGGCTTGGCATTGGGTATCAACCCAATATTTGTGGAATAAACCGAATGTTCAACAGAGAGATCTAGGGGCAGTAATTTAGTGCTCCTTCCTGTGTGACAAGCCAACACTGCAACACTCCCGAGAAGAGGGAGTGAGGACTGATTTGCCAAGCTGATTTTTCAATTGTGGTTTGTTTCCTGCAGTGAGGGAACAGATAATCTGGTGAGATAGTGGAGCTCCCAGCTGAATGGGAGGAGTGGCATCCAGTGGCAGCAGGCGAGGGGGTGGGAGGTGGATGAGTTCATTAGGACAGCAATCGACACTGGACTCCCATTTAATCAAGGGCTGAGCTCATGGAGCTGGTGGGCGAGGCGGTGAACCAGCCCTGGGGTTGGAAGTCATGTCTCACATCAACAGGAGAGCTGGAGAACGATGGCGGCGGGGTGGGGGGTGGGGGGGCTGGGGGCGGGGGGAGGGAGGGGGGAGGCACTCTCTCTCGTGATGTGCAGCTTGATACCCCCACTGAGGGCTTCCCTGGAACCTGAGATAAGTTACAACAAGCACATTTACAGACGGGTTGCCTTAGCCACAGCAGACTCTAGAAAGAGTGGGCAGCTGGAGGATATGGGAGGGACTGAAGAAATCAGATTCTTGGGGGGATCTCTTGCCTGGAATTTTAAGGCATGGGATGGGTGGGAAAGGGCTCCACCAGGCTCAGCAAAAGGGAACCCAGGGGAGAGATGGAAGGCTTTTCTTTCCTTCCCAATGCCATTTAAGAGTTCAGTCTGAGCAGTCTGGTGCCCTTGGTAGGTTGGTTTGGTGGGGAGTCAGAACAACAGACCCCTCCCCACTAATCCCCAGCATTATCCAGGCACGGTGGGGAAGACAACTTCTCTAGGAAGGAAGGTAACTAAACAGAGCTTTCATTTTGATGTAATAAAACTTGCATTAAACGAATACATGGCGTGCTCACACACACGGCATGCCACTGATCTCCAGCTCCTTCCTAACAGTTAATCCCAAATAAGTACTTTCACTCCCGGTGAATATTTACTTTACATACAATGACTGTCTTATTACGTTTAGCATATTAGGCTCGACAAGAAAGTACTGAGTGCATGTCAAAGGACGTTCTCCTTTCCCTTTCTCTGTGAATAAATTAATTATGAACCCACAGTAAAGATGATAGTGATGATCAATTAGTATTTTACACGTAAGCGTCTCCTTAAACCTCATTAGCGGAGCATTTGAGAAGCTTAATTTAAGGTACTGCGTGGGGTTATTTCCATGCTGCTACCTGCTTGGAGTAACAAGTCTCCCATCCTGCTTCCTGGGCCCCAGCACCTGTTCCCGTTTGGGGTCCCTGTCATCCTGTCACATGGCTCCGGGCTCTCAAGGAGCATCAGAGGATTACCGACTCTCTACTGGGGGTATGGGGTGTGAAGAAGAGGAGGCAGCAGATAAGTCTCTTTCTCTCTCTTCTAATCAGTGCTTTCTTGTCCCTCACTCACCCCCCTTGGCCACTGTGCTGGAGCCACCCTCGAGAAGAAAAGCAGAAGCAAATCATGGCAGGCTTGAAGTCATGGAAAGAGGAAACATAAGAACACGTGAAGGTCATAGGCATATTTGCTCCTCCTGGGGCCTGTCTAGGAGAAGAGAAGGCTAGAATGGCCTGTTCAGCTGTCTGGGGCGTCTTGGCACACTGTCTTTTCTAGAACATTTTCTTGTTCAGGGTTTGTGGCCCAAAAACGAGCTTTGCACGTCAAGCACGTGGGAGAAGAGGGTGGATGGGAGATGGCACTGCCCAAGTGTCCAAGGCTGAATGCCTGCAGTTGGCTCTCAGTGTCCCGCTTGGAAGGGTATGATGCAGGGGCCGAGGCTGCAGGGAGGGCCTAGAGCTGGACCATGGGTTCCCTTCCTTGGCACTGCAGCTGACTCCTTTCCCTGCTGGTGGAATGAGGTTCTACTTCATCCAGTGAGTGGGAGAGGAGAAGCAGTCAGCGGTGGACCGTAGAATGGTCTGGGTTGCTAAGTCTAAGAGCTGGGTGAGAGTCCTGAGGACTCAGACCATGTTGTGGAAGAACTCTAATGGCCTCTAACTCTTCTTCCTTTTTATTCCTGGGACCCAGTGCTCGCAGCGAAGGATGGAGAGGCCTCCTTGAGTGTATTTGTTATTGGCATTTGTTCTCTGAGCTCAAGGAGATAGAGGGTTAAAGGAAGAAGCAAGGGCAGCTATAGGGAGTGGAGAGGGTTATATTGAGGAATGAGGGTCAGGCCAAAGCAGATTCTGTACCTCAACAATAAACAAGAGCTACAATTTGTCGAGCTGTGTGTGGCAGGCACTGGCCCATATAGGATCTCGTGTCATCCTCAGGCATCCTACAGCGTGGGTCTTCTCCATTTTTACAGACAAGGAAGCCAAGGCTCAGAGGTGCTAAGTGACTCATCTGTGGCCATAGTGCTGGGAAGTGGCAGAGCCACGATTCAAATCCAGGTCAGCCTGGCTGCAAAGCTCATGCCTTGGACCGTTCCACTCTACTGCCCCTAGAATCAGTGGAATCTTCTGTGTCTCTTGTGGAAGGGACAGGATGGACATGGTGGCTGTGCTGGGGTGGAGGTGACGTGGCTGTGGGGGGGGCTGGGGCGGGAGGAGGGGGAGGTGGGGTAGACCTGGATGGGTTCCTAAGGCTCTGAGGAACCTGCGCTCCCTCCCTCCCTGGTTGGAGATGACCACAGGCAGCGGTGTGGCCACCACTTCCTCCTTTAGGCTTTACAGGTCATCAAAGTTCCTGTGGTTTGACTTCTGGGGGCCTCCTGCCTCTTCTCGGTGTCCCTGGTAGCTTTAGGCTCCCTGTGTATTATCAGGAGACAACAGCTGGGGATGCCTAAAGTTTCTCCTTGTAAAATGAGAAGTTAGACTAACGTGCCATAGGAACGTAAGGAAATATTGTTCTATTCAATATCTTTGAATATCAAATGCATACACTCACCCAGGGCCCTAGGGAAGAAAGTTCCAAGAAAAACTGGAAGTGAGGATACAAAAGGAGCCTGGGGAGGTGAATGGTTGCCAGGGGTCCCTAGCAGGGCCAGTGATCACCCTAGAAAACCAGCCCCATCATCTCCTCAGGCGCGGGGCAGGCAGGAGGCAGCAGGGCACATTCCTCACCTTGCCTGCACGCAGCCCTGGTTTCCAGCCGTGTCAGGCTCATTATTGAGAGTCTGTTAACATCATTAAAGCCTCCATCGTGGGCAGTGAGCAACAGGCACAATCATTATAGATATCTGTGAGAGATGAATTTGGCTAAATGGACCCAGTGCAGAGTCCTGGGCACGGGCAGGATTAGCGGGCACAGTCATGACTCACCATATGCTTGTGCCATGCCATCTATCACTCAGCAATTAGGTTAATGTTGGTTAAAGGGCCCCCGCTTAGTCTCTTGCAATCAGTGCCCTACAGGTCTGTGGAGGGCCGGATGATTCCATCACAGGACGTTTCCTGGGTGATGAGATGCAGGTTGAGGCTGCAGCTCAGCCCTGCCTGGGACAGGGGCTCTGTATGAGATGGACTCAGCTTGGGTCCTCAGACCCCCCTCCCTCTCATCTGCTGCACCTACGAAGTCAGCCATGTCCTGACGGATGTTATATGCTTGTGCTCCCCACCCCAAGGAGGCACACTCACGGGGAGAAAGGCACCATCTTTGCCAATCTATGGGAGGTGGTGCGGTGTGAGGCGAGGGCACCAGGCTGGGTGCCAGGAGCTCGGCTATTGATGAGCTATGTGATTTTGGGCAAGTCTCTTTGCTCCCTGATCCTCAAATGTCTCATCTGGAAATGGGTATGTAGAAATGGACCTCTACGATCACTTCTGTGGCCCTAGGATGTCAGAAGCAATATGGAATCTGCAACTCCCACCATTAGAAAGCTTATCGGTGGGACTAATGTGAATCCAGAGGTTCCTGTCCATCAGGAGGAGTCAAGCCACCCAATGTTGAAGCTAAATAACTAGTAGAGAGTTATTTAGTCTTCACGTTTTCATCTCACTGAATTCTCTCCCAAAACCCATGCAATAGGAATCATGATTTCCATTGGGCCAATGAAGATTAGAGAGACCAAACAGTTTGCTAAGGCCTCAGGGCTGGCAGGTAAAGGAGGCAGGATTTAGAAGACCCTTGGGTCCCAATTCTCATGAGATTTCCATGTCCAGCTGCCCAAGAATTTATACTTCTCTATTCAAAACCTTACCCTTCAGTCCCCTGTGAACCCTTTCCTTTGGAGTCCTGTGGCATCTCACCAAGTTGGAGACTTGACCTGTGTCCAGTGGCCCAAGGCAGCTCCTTGAGGCCAAAGGTGCGTCTGGGGTCAGTGTGACTGAGAGTCTAGCTGGGTGTGGCAGGGTGCTGGGCTCTGTAAAGCCATCTGACCTTGACGAGCCCAACAGCTCTCCCCTTCTCTTCTGGCTCAGAAGCGCTACTTATATCATTTCCCCCTTTCCTCTTCCTCATGTCTTTCCTGTAGACCCAGCCAGTCTTCCCTCCATGATTCACTCCTTGAAGGGACAAGGCAGTCAGTGAGGGTTCAGGTCTGCAGGATCTGAATGTCTGCAGGGTCAGGCAGCTCTTTCTTCTCCCCTGCTGGATGTGCCCAAAGTCGGGGAACTCACCCCTCTGACTCCGACCCTGCCCTGGCCACACTGGAATCATGGCCCCTGACCCAGAAGGCCACAGGCTGACGGATAATGGAATTTGCAGGCCACTCTTACCCAGAAGTCCTGCCCCATGGCTGTTAGGGAACGGAAAGAGGCCTGAACCAAAAGTTAGGAGACTTGACCTCCAACTCTGCCATGGCCACTTATGCACTGAGTGAGTGGGGGAAGTCATTTCACTTCCCAAGTCTTTTACTCTCTCCTACTTTGTAAAACCGTGATAGCAATGTCTACCTCCCAGAGTCCTTACCAATTAAAAGCAAGAGAATGGATGAGAAAGAGTAAGTGCTGATGAAAGATGAAGTGTCATTTTTACGGTTGCCAGTGCCACTTTTCTGGTTGTTACTAAAGGCTGGCTCTGGGGAGGCTGCGAGGGGTGGAGCTAAAGGAGAGGAGCCCTGTTCACGGGCATGCTCCCAGTACCCCCTGCAGAGCTGTGTGCCCAGTGGAACCAGGGTGACTTGACCCAACTTTACATGATAAATCATGCAGAAGGATCTGGCTACTCTCCTCCCTTTCTCCATAGGAGGGGAAGCATCACTCCTTCTGCCCTCCCACCCCCAGCATCCCCCTAGCTTCATGCCCACCTCCTGCCCACCAATTTCACAGCAGCCGCCACTGCCAAATGAACACCCCAAATTGGAACATATGTCACTTCTGGGGCCCCGTTCGCCTGTCCACCGCTACATGCCTATTTTCTAATTTCCAGCTGACATTTCCCTTAGTGAAATAAATGAATTTGCTCTGGCGGAGGCCCTGCTCAGATTAAGCTGCTGTCAGAGCCCCTCAAGCCAAACAAATTGTTGCCTGCAGCCCACCAGGCGGGATGCATTCCAATGGGGGCTATGGCGGGAGGGGCGGGGGGAAGCAAGGAGGTGCAGAATGGACTGGCTGGGAAAGTGGCTCAGTTAGCCAGTGGGCAGGAGAAGACCAACAGCACGAGAGCATTGCACCGGGAGCCCTGAGGCCAGAGGAGCCAGGGAATTGGGAATCAAAAAGAGTAGGATATTCTAAGAGTGGAGGTGGGCTAGGAGAGGGCCCTGGGAAGGCTTCAGGGAGTGGGGTCCATGGGACGAGGGACATAGGAGATGGAGGGAGAGGGGAGAGTCCCCCCCACAAGCTCCGGGGTGGGGAAGAGGGTGGGCCAGAGTGGACTGGACTCACTGCTCAGCGATGATATAATCCCCCGGCAGGGGCGTGCAGGGCACCCCAGCCACCTGCACGTGGTGGGCGATCTCGGAGAAGTCCAGGCCCAGGTTCACGCCATGGATGGTCACTCGGGTCCCTCCTTCAGGGGGTCCGGACACCGTCAAAATCTGCGGGAGGGAAATGGGGTGAGCAAAGCTGGTCGGTCACAGGAGTAGGGGCAGTGGCACCCATTCCCTCCCCACCTGGAATCTGGGGGGAACTGGGTGTGTTTTCTCCACTTTTCAACTTATCTAGGATCCCGACATTGTCATGGTGTACCTATTTCATCGGTTCTTAGGACATCCATCCAATGATTCATTCATTCATCCACTTATGAAAAAGAAAGAAATTATAAGAGAGTACTGGCTCAAGGCAGTACTTTTTTTTTTTTTTTTTTTTTGCGGTATGCGGGCCTCTCACTGCTGTGGCCTCTCCCGTTGTGGAGCACAGGCTCCAGACGCGCAGGCTCAGCGGGTGCATGGGCCCAGCCGCTCTGCGGCATGTGGGATCTTCCCCGACCGGGGCACGAACCCGCGTCCCCTGCATCGGCAGGCGGACTCTCAACTACTGCGCCACCAGGGAAGCCCTCAAGGCAGTACTTTAATTCACTAGCCTGATTGTGATCAAGTCACAGAATCTCTCCGAACCTCATTTCTTCTTAGTTGGTAGGAAGGATAATCATCTCTAACCAACCTCTCCCTGGAAGCTCCCGAATGGAGGGTGTCTGGGAGCATTCTGTAAACTTGAAAGGGCTTTGTCGTTGTGACCACGCTATGATTTGCCACTCCTGGGGGCTAGCCTCTGTAGAGTTTACAATGATGAATAGAATAGGAAATCTGCCCTCAAGGAACCTAGTGGTCAAGGAGGAGGAGATAAGGGAGCCATAAATAATGCTGATGCAGGGTACACAGTGATAAGGTGAAGGAAGAGCTGTGGGAGCTCAGAGCAGTTCCAGATTAGGGACTGCTGTGGGGGATGACCAAAGATGGAAAGTATATTTGACATTGTTCTGCAAAAAAAAAAAAAAATCCTGTGACACGTGCTAGTACCAAAGAGAAATAGCTTTCTGAGTTTCCAAATTTTGCTGGCTTCCCAGCAGCAAGTATCGTTTATTTATTCATTTCTTAATTCAGTCACCAAATGCCGGCTGCCTGATTTTGTTTTGACCCAACAGGAAAAGGAACTGCGGAATCAGGCAGCTCTAAGGTATAAATTTCTGTCTGGGAATGGATCAGGCTCCAGGAAAAATGCAGCTCTTCAGGATCCAACAGATCCCAGGGAATAAGCTCCTATTTCGAGGTCCATAGTTATCCAAAGCAGGAGGAAATTAGACATGAACCCAACTGAAGGCAGGAGCATGGAATTTCAGAACTGGAAGGAGATACGGGGTGTCTTATTCTAAGATCATCATACAACATGTATACAAGGTTTTAAAAAAGTCCAGGACTCTTTTCACTACACCATTAGAAGGGCAAGAAGGGAGGGAGAGAGGGAAGGAGGGCTGCTCAAGGCCAAGAGTCCACCAGAATCTTCCAGATACGGCCTCTGGGCAGAGATTGGAGGTGAGTACAGGCGAAAATGCTATCGAAGGCTCTGGAGACTCTTCCCCGCTCCTGTCTCCAGCAAAGGGGCACTGCTCTCTTCCAGTAATGTAAGCACCATGAAGGCGGCCGCCAACTTGGCCACGAATGCCCACGTGATAGCAGACACGGAAGAGATGATGGAGGGGATGAGGCCCCGGGACAGGCCTCCTCCCTCACTGCCCACTGACTCCTGGGCTCTTGTGCATTGGCTGCACAGCCAGGTCAGACTCCCACTCAGACCTCCTGATCTCCCACCCTCTTCTGCAGACCTTAGATGGTACAGCCTCCTTCCCTCCTTCAGGCCCAAGCTGGGAACTATCTTATCCGGGGGCCCATTTCACCCAAGTCACCTTGTCTGTGGCTCTGACTCCCTTCTCTGGGAAGAAAATATCCCACCTTATGAATAAAAATAAACAAGATTCATGAGACGAATCAAGGGAGGGGACGGCGGTTCTCAGAGGCATCTTTGTGCACTGGGCCTTGGCGGGTCGGGGGAGGCAGGACAATTTGGAGAGAAAGGAGCTGGCATGAGGAACCAGTAGCCCCATAGCTTTTCTGTCCCTGAGGGTTCTAAAAACAACTGACACTAGATCTTGGCTGTTACCCTCTCCCCTGGTGCCACTTCCTCAGGTCCCCAGGCCTCTTGGGCTCTGGGAGATGGATATTCGTAATGAGGAACAGGAAAGGGGTGGCCTCCATGCCCCTGCAGGAGAGATTCAGGAGGAAGGAAGTAGCTTTGAGCAAATCTAAGCACCTGGTTCTCCTCTGATCACTTGGAATGAACATCACTGGTCCCCCTCCCCTCCTCCAGCCACCTGGATGCCAGGAACCCACCTACTGAAAACCCTGACAGAACTGCGGTGATCAGCTTGCTCTCTTTCTTCCACTTTTATTTTATTTATTTTTATTTATTTTTTTTTGCGGTACGCGGGCCTCTCACTGTTGTGGCCTCTCCGATTGCGGAGCACAGGCTCCGGACGCGCAGGCTCAGCAGCCACGGCTCACGGGCCCAGCCGCTCCGCGGCATGTGGGATCTTCCCGAACCGGGGCACGAACCCGTGTCCCCTGCATCAGCAGGCGGACTCTCAACCACTGCGCCACCAGGGAAGTCCCTCCACTTTTATTTTTAAAAATACATTCTCTTGATCACTGCGGTTAATTACAAGCTTTAAGAAAAACTGAAATGAGATCTTTCTGGAAAGTCTAAAAATATTTCCGTCTTGCAGGTAGCATGCGGGGATTGTACTGGGGATATTCAGTGGAGTTGGCAGGCCCATGGGGCAGCCTCCTCCTGCTGGGAAGTCTCTGCAGTGTCCCCTTCTGACATTCGAGGGTCTGTGGCAGAGACGCAGTCATGGCACTTGGGGGCTGCAGCGTTCATTTGTTAGCACAGAGCTGCCCAGAAACATAAACCAGCTTATACTGTTTAGAGAAGGAGGACTTACAAAAATATTAATATATGCAAGCATTATAATCTTGGCATGAAGACACATGTCAAAGAGATGGGTCCAGCTAACAGCTGGGAGAATTAGCATCCTCATGGGTCACTGGAAAGCGCCTGGGTAATAGTGGGTCCATGTGGATCTTCCCCATACAGCACACACACTGTGCTGTGCTACCAGCACCTGGGGAGGTGGTGAAGGAGTTTGGGGCTCAAAGCACTCAGCAGCCACCATGCCCTGGGGCTTACACGGGACGTAGTTTCCTCTTTCTTGCTTAAGACAAAACTGATGTATAAAAGTCTGGATTCCAAAACAGAGATGAGGTGGTGAGCACTTGATTTGCAAGAGGATTCCCAAGGTCTCCATTACTGATGCCTTCTAAACCTATATCGCTGGCTCAGACCTCTCTCTTGAGCTCCATAGCCATATATCTAATTGCTACTGGACATCTCGACTTCCACACGTATGTCCCTCAGGCACCTCAAATTTCACCATGTCTAGAAACGAACTCTTAATTTTCCCTCCTTCCAGCCCCAACCTGATTATCCTCCCAGATCCTTTCTCAAGGTTAATGGAACCACCGTGCACCCAGCCAGGAATCTTGCAAGCATCTTTGACTGCTTCCTTTCCCTCTCCTACCATGTATAATAAATATAGGGACCATTGGTTCTTACCCCAGGTGTCTTATTTTTTTTTTAAGATTTAATTAATTAATTAATTTTTTGGTTGCATTGGGTCTTTGTTGCTGTGTGTGGGCTTTCTCTAGTTGTGGTGAACAGGGGCTACTCTTCGTTGCGGTGCTCAGGCTTTTCATTGTGGTGGCTTCTCTTGTTGCGGAGCATGGGCTCTAGGTGCGTGGGCTTCAGTAGTTGTGGCACGCGGGCTCAGTAGTTGTGGCACACGGGCTCAGTAGTTGTGGCATGCGGGCTCAGTAGTTGTGGCTCATGGGCTCTAGAGCGCAGGCTCAGTAGGTGAAGCGCATGGGCTTAGTTGCTCCACAGCACATGGGGAACCCGTGTCCCCGGCATTGGCAGGCGGATTCTTATCCACTGTGCCACGAGGGAAGTCTCCCAGGTGTCTTTTCAATCTGTGCCCCACTCTGGTTCCAGCGTAGGTGATAAGCAGGGCTGCATCACCTCTCACCCACACTAACTGCAAGGGCCTTTCTATTCCTCCATGAGATCTGACTTCTTCACATGGCCAGGTGGGCTTCATTAACACATACCTGCTCTGATTACTAGTCACTTGCTCTAAAGGCCTTCAATGGCTCTGACCACTGTCCCTAATTCCTGGCCTGGTCCTCCACATTCTGATGTTTGTTACTTCTTCAGCCACATCTGCCTGCCGTCTTATACTATATCCACCATGTGCTACCCAGATCCCAGCAGTTCCTATATACACAACACACTTTAAAGATCTGTGCCTTTGCCTGTGTCATTTGTTCTCCCCCAGCTTAAAAATCAGAGAGAGTCGAGGTGGAGGTCTGGGCTCAGCGTGCAAAGGAATAGAGGGAGGAGTCCTGTGTGACACACCCCCTGCCACCTGAGGGCTTCCAGGTGACTGTGAGGATGAGTATCAGGGTCTACCAAAGCCCTGCCTGTGTGGTGGTAAAATCCAAGGCACACTGCTTTCCTCATTTCTCCCCAAGAATTGAGGAGAGCCTCTAGAAGGGAGGCTTGAAGGAAAAGAATTTATCCTCCAGAGAGGGAGTGAATAGGATTCTTCAGTTACCGCTTCGTACCAGGCAGTGCTCTACCCTGAAGACAGCCTCCAAGGCTCTCTCTTGAAAGCGGTGTTAGATTGCAGGGCACCCAGTGTGGCACCCAGAAAACTTGGTTTTCTTGGGGGCCAAGTCTGTCCTCTCCACGTGGGTCTATAAGGAGGCAAGTCGGTGGAGTCCCATACTACTGCTTGCAGAACTCCCAGGAAGGCCTTTCAGCTCTGGAAGGAGTTGTGGGGCCATAGGGGAGGGGAGAGCTAACCTCCCGCAGAGATGGGGGTGAAAGGGCAGGCTGCAGTTACAGACGTTCCCCCACAGACAGAGGGGAAACCAAGATACGGCCAGGATGACAGCCAGATCCTCACGTCTCTGCTTCTCGTTTTAGATGGTCCTCGGGCTGCTGGCTGCTCTGTGGTGTGGAAGGGAGACCTTCTGATGCTTGGGCAGTGTCTGTAGCAGGAAGAGAGTAAGCTCTCGAGTGAGACAGACTTGAATTTGAATTCCAGCTCTGATACTTATGAGCTAGGTGACCTTCAGTCTCAGTGTCCTTATCAGAAAACAGATAACAATGCTTGCCTCACAGGGATGTTGTGAAGGTGAAAGAAGACATTTGGAAAGTCCCTAATATGATGGTGGTTTCGAAGTAGGAAATAGGTCTTGATAATTGGCAGTTTCCTTCCTTGTGTTCCCCCTGCACCTGTTCCTTCCTAGATCACAAAAACATGCGATGGTGGTGTTGGAGGGAGCTTAGAGGTGATGGGGATCTTCCTATTTATCTGGAAGGAGGACACCTGGTCCAGGGAACTCATAACATAGATGGTGGATGGTGGGGTGACCCAGGACAGAGAGAGTCACTCGTGGATTGACTGGAGAAAACCTGAGCTTGGACGGGGAGTGGCCGTGATGCCCAGGGCAGGGTCTCAGCGTTGGTGGCTTCTGGGCTCCGCACAGAAGCATATTCTGAACCAGACATCACCCTTTCACCCAGAATAAATTTGGGAGGACATTGGCTGTGTCTAAAATCATCTTCATTCCTCCCTCCCTCCCTCCCTTCTTGCCACTTCTTTGCCCTCAGCTATTAGCCATTCTGGGATAAGGCGCAGCATTTCCCAGTGAACTCAATGGATTCTTTCAGGAAAGTAATTCTGAATGAGACGGCCATGCAAACAAATGGTTTGACAGTTTGGGGTGTGTGTGAGTGTGTAGTAGGGGTGTGGAGAGAGGGGGAAGGGAGCTGAAAACCTGTGAAATCAGCTGGGAAGATCTTTCGATATGGCCGAATTTCAGCCCCATGTTTTTCAGCACATACTGTGGACCTGAAATCTATTTACATTCTCCTCTGTGGACCTCAGAAGGGAGAGCCAGAAGCAGGGGATGAGGGAGAGAAGAGCCCAGAAGCAGCTGCTGAGTTGGGGTGCAGGGGGTGTCTGAGGGTCTCCCCTAGGCTCTGTGCTGACTCTCTCTGTGTGCTCCCCCTTGCCCCCTCCCAGACCTCCGGTTCCCCTCTCTCATGTACTATGCAGGCTCCCAGGGGGAGATGGGGGTCCCCATGGCTATAGTGGGTAACGCCCATGTGCATTTGACCTGTGGTTCCCTCTGCTGGTCAAGCATGACGCTGACAAATGCTTACCCTTCCTGCAAGGGAATATTTAGTAGCCCCTTTGCCTACACCCCAAGACAGCAACAGCCACCGGACTGTAATTGCGTCTTTTCTCAAGAAGGCACTAATTATGTGGGGATAGGGACCTTGCTTTCTCTTAGTAACCTGATACATAGCACACTGCCTGGGACACAGCAGCTGTCAAGAAATATCTCCAGTTCTCTATTCCTGGGAAAAGCTGGTCTCAAGAGGATTCTAGTACAAACTGTGTTCTTGAATGACCACTGTAAGAATGGAGATGCCTACGTGTCACTTGGGAGTGATGCAGTATTTTCACATCGGAAGCATTAAGAAGTTCTTCCTGCAATCTCTCTTATTTTAATTTAAGCCAGTTTCTGCTGTGATTCCTCATCGAATGGAGGACTCAACAGCTGCCTCCTCATCAAACCTCTTTCAGATACTGAAGACAGCAATTAAGTCGCCTCTGGTCTGCGCTTCTGCAATTCTGTTAGCCTTTTGTTGGAAGCTCTTGTTTTCCAGGTCCTTTGATCATTTCAGATGCTTTCCTTTGGACCCTTGGTTATCCATGCATCCTCTGAGAGTGTAGGGACCCCAAGCAGGCTTGTGGCTTGAGCAAAGTTCTGCGGATTTGCAGCAAACGAGGTCTGAGCCAACCATTTCACTTAGCGCATCCCACACGCCCTCAGCCAGGCTGGCCCTGGGCAAATCCCAGAGGGAGGGAAAGCCCTTATCTTTCCCAAGTGCTTTTTTTCACTACCTGGAGTTCCTTCCCCCATTTTAGTCACCTTACACTCTACTATTGTCTCTTCCCTAATGAACCTTTTATTTGCATTTAATGGGACATTAAGTTGTTATTACCTTAAGAGTATTGGCTTTTTAACTGGTTGTAGAATTAAAAGTTTGTCTATTCGCAGGATTCAGAAGGGAAATGTGGGAAACACGTTAGCACAGAGGGCTCAGTCCAGCAGCCCCTAAGCCCTGTCCCAGAAGCAGTCACAGACCGCACCCAGGTAGAGGTGGCTGGTCCCAGTCCAGGCCATGTCCCTGATCTGGTCACCTTAAGCTCGGGTGAATAGGCCAGTAGGATGTGGGATGAGGCTGGCACGTGCTGATGGGAGGGAACTAACCAGGAGACTCTTATCTCCTGCTGGGTCCTCTCAAAGACGCCTGGAGCCCCTGATTTGGGGAGCCGCTTCCCCATCTCCTCAGACCTCACCTGTCAGCAGCAGCACAGCCCAACTGAGCCTGACTCACGCCTGAGCATCCCAGCCAAACCTGTATTCCTGCCAGACTGTGTCATGTTTGTTTTCCACCGTGGGTGCCTTGACCTGGAAAACAGCCACCGTGATGCTGCACTCGTCCTGATTCTTGCAGCCGCTAATTGAACAGTTCGGAGGGAACTGTGCCACAAAGCCGTCCAAGGGCGAGAGCAGATGCAGTGATTAATTACAGCTGGGGAGCTCCGAAGGGCTGCACCAGGGAGCAGAGTGGGAGGTGCTGGAGGCCCAGGGGCTTGGCAGCCTCGGGAGTGCCATTCCTGAATTCAGACAGAGCCTTGGAGAGATGGAGTTGGGGCCTCCTACAGGTTAGATGTTTAAGGGGTCAAAGGAGAACCCCTTCATGGTAGGAGCCTCATGAAGCCCGGCTCCCATCCTAGAGACCCTGTCTTCCTCTGCTTATATCTCCTGCCTGATGGATGTGATGGCAGAGAAGACAGAAATGGGCACTGGCTCCAGGTTACTGAAGAATCTGATAATGATGCCTACCATTTTCTTTTCATTTATTAAGTACTTATCACGAGCCAGGTATTGTGCCAAGGGCCTTATATATTTTATCTCATTTAGGGCTCACAACAAACAAAATGAGAATAGTAGTATTCTCATTTTACAGATGGGGAATAGTGTCCCTGAGAGGTTAAGTAACTTGCTCAACGTTACACTGTGAGTGGTCTATCTAACCCGTGCCTCAAGCCTCCATACCACAATGCCTGAGTTACTATCCTTCTGCCTGGGACAGCCCCGAGATCATCAGCCATGAGAACTCATGCTCCAGCCTGCCTGTGGGCCCCTCTGCGTAGGTCCCGCAGCCCCGCTCCCATGTCTAAGGTCATGCTTGCTGCTTTCCAAGGAGCCCTGGAGTTGGCTTTGCTGGGACCACCATCTCTCCGAACTTCTCAGCTTCCACCCTCCCTCCTCTCTGGCCCTGCCCCTGTGAATGCCCACACTCCCCTTGGCCTTGCCGCTGGGTCATCTCTCCCTGTGCATTCCAGTCTCCCCAAATGATGCTCAGGGTGGGGATTATGGCTTGCTTCCCATCTCTGCAGCAGGCTTGATGAAGAGCTTGGTGCCTGCACTATTTCCTCCTCCAGCCCTGTGGATTGAGAGTTCTATTTGTCTAAATGAGCCCAGGAAAGAGATAAAGGATGCTCTATGGGCCAAACATGGGAGTTCTAGAGTCAAGTAGCTGAAGGTTAACTCCTAGTTCTAAAACTCACTAGCAGTGTGACATTAAGAAAGGTATCACACTTCATAGTGCCTTGGTTTCCTCGTCTGTAAAGTGGGACTAATGATAATAGCTTCCACCTCATAAAAGTTGTTGTAAAGTCTAAATGAGATAATATACATGAGGTGCTAAGTTAGCAGTGCTAGGTGCCAGGTAAGCATTCAGTGAACGTTATCTATCATTTTTTCTAATTACTATTTTATGATTAAGAAATCTGGACAGAAGCCAGGTCAGCTGAGGTCAAGAGGAAAAGTGGCTTCATTTTTATAAGGATCCCAGGCGGGTGGAGCCTCTGGGTATTGCTCTTGGTGGGGCTCCGGGCAGGGGCAGAGAGCCGACCTGCGGAGGGGAAGTGCCGGGTGTGGAGGTTGCCCAGCATGGTTTTGGCTGCCTCTTGGACGGGCCTGTGCAGCTCTTGCCATGTCTCCAGCCGGCTGTCAGCACCCTAGGCTGTGTTCTTAAGAGGAGATGGGAGAGACTGACGTTAGATCCTCCCAGAGCAGCCAAGGGAGGGGGGGTCCCAGAGTAGTCGCCCCAGGGTGAGGTATCCCCAACTGATGGTCACGCTTTGTCTGAAAAGCTCCTGTGTCTGAGACTGGGATCGAGAGGGCTCTGCCCTGAGCATCCCCCTAATCGGGACAGGCCAGCGAGGACAATTGTGGGTATGTAGACAGCTAATCCTCCCCTGACTAATCCAGTTACTCCTTTCCTGTTGCTTAGAGTTTTCCTGACTTTAGAGCAGTGATGCCAACTTTGTGCCTGCAAATTTTGATCTCAGCCTGGCTCCCAAAGGCACCTGGATGCTGGATCCAAGATGGCAAACTGTCACATTCTTTTCCAACTCGGTGTGTGTGTGGATGTGTGTGTGGGTGTGAGCGCGCAAGCACATGTGCACGAGAGCAAGTATGAACACACTCTTCACGGCAGGCTAGAGCCCAGTTGACGAGCCCTGCAGGAATCTACAGCATCGGCAACACCAGCTCTCCTACCCGGCATGAATCCTTGCTGGCTCTGTCTTAGCTGATAGCACATTCAAAACCTAATTGTTATCTCAGCAGAGTAACTCCATTATTCATCCTGACACCATCCCCCGTTAGCTGTTTGTTGCAGTGATGTTATATTAATGAGCCCGGCAAATAAATGAACGGGAGATCAGAGGGCCGACTTGTTTCTCAGGAAAGCTGGCTGACTTATTATTTATTTGTTGGGAACTTCGCAGTGAGTCGCTCTGGCCCTGGGCAGGTGGCTCCCGGCTTTTCCTGCCGAGATTCGGTGCAGTCTTATGGATAAATACTTGTAAGCGTCCGGCTTTCCAAACAGTTTCACAAATCCATTTGCATCTGAGAGGATCCAGGAAAAGAATCTACTTGAAAATATTTGGTATACACACTACTATATATAAAATAGATAACTAATAAGGACCTACTGCATAGCACAGGGAACTCTACTCAATACTCTGTAATGGCCCGTATGGGAAAAGACTCTAAAAAAAGGAGCGGATGTATGTATTGTTGTACACCTGAGATTAACACAATGTTGTAAATCAACTCTACCCCAGTAAAAATTAAAAAAAAAAAAATTGGGGCAAACAAGAGCAAGGGATCATCTCAAACTACCATCGCATCAACGATTATTTATGCTTGATTTTGGAGGGCAGTGTTGGCGGTTTTCTACAATTGGTTTTCTTTCCTGGTTACATGTAATTAAGAGAATGTTAAACGGAATCAGTATTCCCTAAACATGGACAAGTGAGGTGTGGGGGAAGTTACTGAAGTTAAATTTATACAGTAAAAGCTACAAGGTGGTCCTAGGTCCCAGTACTCCTAGGACCTGGCAACAGTGTGCTCTTACTGCACATTGCGTTAGGGGACGTCAGAAACACACAGGAGCGTTTCTTGGTAGCCAAAGGGTGTAGGTTCCTGGTCACTCCCTGAGGACCCCTACACTGAGTATTCGTCCCTTGCATCCCAAGACTGGCTTTGCCTTTACTGCACCCTGATCTCCGTTCTCACCTGCAGGCATGAACCACCTGGGCCTCATCCTCTGGGCTCTCCCATCAGGCTGAGATGCTTGTGAGAGTAACTTTCACTGTAACCATCGCCCCATTGATAGACACACCCGGAAACCAACCAAACCGAGTCTGATAGCTTTAAGAAACACGTGAAATTAAAGTAACACATCCCCTGGACAGGCAAGAAGTGATTGCCCTAAGCTCAAAAGTGCCCCCAAATGCTCTTCCATTTTTCTCCCCCACTCATAGGAATAAGTGTGGACTTAATTATCTTTAGGAAGACAGGTGACGGTTATTTTCGGACTTGAAAGAGTAGCCAATGTTCTCAGTTTGTCTGGCACCTCCTGAGACCTTCCAAGGGGATTCAGATCCTGGGCACAGATGTTCTGGGGGTGGGGTGAGGTGGGAAAGTGTATAGCCAGGGAGTACTTCTCCATCTGTCTGACCAAGAGAAGCAGCACCAAGTGGTGGAGCAAGTCTGTATTCTGGAGTCAGAAGGGTCTGGTTCTGAACTTGTTTTGTCACCAACCAGATGTGCAACTTTGGCCAAATTACTTACTCCCCTAAGCACCGTTTCCCCAGCTCTAATAGCCATCTTGCAGGATTGCAGGGAGGAGTAGGTATGTGGAATACATGGGTTCTGACACAGAGTAGTGTCTTGTTAAAGAAAAGCTGTTATTATTAAGGCTCCCAGAACTAAGAATATGGCTTGTCTGTTCATGTCCTTGGCCTGAGGTTGGTGTCCTTATCAGGTGTGGAGGCCTTGGTCCCTGTTACAGTTCTCTTTCCTAATAGAAGACAGCTGCGAAGGGTGTAGATTAGAAATCTCTGTCCGAGGCCCTTTGGAAGAAACAGAGCCGCCTGCAGGGCAATCAAGTTCCAGCCTCTTCCAGATGGCCAATGTTCAGGGATAGGCTGGTTGCATCCCCCTGCCGCCCCACTCAGGACTAATCTATCCACGTGATAACTTCCAATCTTAGCACAGTGCAGGGCATAGAGCAGTCACTCATTACATGAATATTTAATGGATGAATCAGTTCCTTAGAACCATGGCATCTCCTCCTTTTGCTCAGAATGTTCTTTTGTGGGTTGAATTTTATCCCCCACAAATTCATATATTGAATCCCTAACTCCCATTACCTCAGAATACGACCTTATTTGCAGATAGGGTCCTTATAGAGATAATCAAGTTAAAATGAGGTCATTAGTGTGGGCCCTAATCAAATATGACTGGCATTCTTATTTAAAAAAATTAATTGGCGACAGACATGCACACAGGGAGAACACCATGTGGACACGAAGGCTTAGACTGGGGAGCTGCTTCCACAAGCCAAGGAACACCGAAGATTGCCCCAAACCACCAGAAGCCAAGAGAAAGGCATGGAACAGATTCTCCTCACAGCCCTCAGAATGAACCAACCCTCTGATACCTGGATGTTAGACGTCTGGCCCTCAGAACTGTGAGAAAGTAAGTTTCTGTTGTTTACGCCCTCCGTGGTGCTTTGTAACTGCAAACCTAGCAGACCAATACACTCACTTTGAGTGGAGACCTCTTTCGCGCGAGCTCCAAAGCCCCTTGGTCCTTTCTAAATTTCTTTTCCCAAGAACATGTTTGATCTCTTTCCCCTTTCTGCTGGATGCTGCCCACTCACAGTTTCTTGGGAATTGTTTTCTCTGGGTTTTCCTTTCTCTCTAGGGGATGGCTCCTAACATCCCCCACTTTGATGTCACAGCAGGTCCTGAAGCACATGCTGGGAAGGACAGAAACATGGCTTCCTGGCATCTCACAGGCTTTCCAAACCTCTGCACGTTGTCTCCTGAACTGGGGGTTGAACAGGTGACAAGTGCACAGACACCCGGGATGACAGCTGGAATGGGAGCAGCCTGGGATGCCTCCCACAGGGGACAGCATCATTATCACACCAAGGGCTGGCTGAGAAGCAGCAGACGGTGAATCCTGAGGGGGTCCTAACCTGAAGTTGATGCAAACTGGGAAATTCAATCTGCTGTAAGACTTGTCCTACATGGAGCTGCCATAAGAGATGGGTCTCTAGGGGAGGAATTGGTTGCTATGGAGACAGCTGGGTTAGCAGGGGTTAAGAAAGAACACAGCTGTTCATCCAACTGAGCTTGAGCTCACTCCTTTTCCTAAAGCAGAATTCCTTTGAGGTCATCTCATTGATTTCCCTGCCCCTGGGCAGGACAGCACCATTCCAGTCCCTACTGGTTTCCAGCACTGGACATTCCGCTGCTCCCAGTAGCTGTCATGGGCCATCAGAGAATCCTCCTCTTCTCCCTCAGGAAAGATCTTTGTAGTCAATGGCTTCTGTTTGCACGTGGGCATGCACTGAGCGGGCTACACATTTTGCAGATAAGGAAGGGCCAGAGACAAGAGGGAGGTATGTATAAAAGGGCACAGAGCTCATAGAATTCCCTGTCCCCAGGCAGGACAGCACCATTCCAGAAAAATAAGATCTATGCCAACATCAAGGAATTAACCAAGAAAACTGAGGTAAAGAAAATGAGTTGATTCTTCTTAAAAGTTACTTTTAACAAATTATACATTTTTGGTAACAAATGCCATAGAAATGAGGTTGTCTTCTTCTCAGCGCATCCCACGGAGAGGTGCCTGAGGTTGATTCTTCCCGTAACTGGTGGTTAACTTTGATCACTCAGTTAAGAAACCTTAACCCTTTAACCACTGTCTACCAGGTTTCTTCACTGTAAAGGGTATATGAAAGTATACTGAACTATTTTTCTTGTTGTAATTAATACATATCTTGTGGGGAGATAGCTTGAGGCTATATAAATATCCTATTTCTCATCATACTTTCACTTGCTAATTTTAGCATTCATTGGCCATTCTTGCCTGAAACAATTATTACTGTGAATTTTGCCAAATGGTGATTTTCTATTTCCCTAAGTCCTTCTACACTTATGAGCTGGAGTTCTAGTATAAAGAGGAGCTTCCTCTCTCCCGCATTAGTTATTAACTTATTATATCAATAAGGACCATAGATTCTTGTATTATTCTCTTGAGTATAGTCCATTAGTATCATAATTTATTTTCTTGCTTACATTGCCCCAGATTTGGCCACTAGGGCCAAATCAAGTTGGCTCCTGTGTCCTTTGGACATGCACCCTACAGTTTTTCTGGTGTTCCTTGACAAAACTATATAACCTGAATTTAATCATGAGGAAACATCAGACAAATCCCTGAGGGACGTTCTACAAAGTAATGGTCCCGTGCTCTTCCACAGTATCAAGGTCATGAAAGACAAAGACTGAGGATTATAGCACTGAGCAGCTGTGACAATGGAATGCCACATGTGATCCTGGATTGGAGCCTGGACCAGAAAAAGGACATCAGTGAGATGACTGGCAAATGTGAATAAGACATGTATATTAGATGGCTTTATTCTATCACTGTTAATTTCCTGATTTTGATCATTGTACTGTGGTTATGTAAGATGTTAATTTTGGAGAATCTGGGTGAAGGGTATATGAAAGTTCTTTGTACTACTTTTGTACCTTTTTACAAGTCTGAAATTATTTCAAACATGAAAAGTTAAAAAAGTGAAAAATGACTTTTATAAGGAGAGGAGGATAGATTGGGGGTGGGAGGTGCAGGATGAAAGTGAATAAAACATCCCAGCCCTGTCTCCTCCAGCTCACATGTGCTGTCCAGAATGCTGTCCCCCGAGTGTCTGGAGACACGGTGTGGGTCTCTCTCCCAAGATACTCTTTCTTTCTCCACAGCCTCTACTTGAAAAACACCAAGAGGAGACCCAACTGCTCAGGGCCTCCAACTCCTGCTGCTATGTTCCCTGGGAAAATCAATTACAGCCTAATTACCTCAGGGGGTTAATTAGCATCTGTAGCCCGGGTGTCCTCTGCGAACAGAGCAGCCTGTCAGTCCTCGGTCAGCGAGCAGGGGTGGCGGAGGCAGAGGTTTCTCAGGGAGAAGCCTGCCTCCTGGCTGGGCTGGGGACCCTGCCAGTCAGAGAGGAGACAGGGCTGGGGCAGCAGCCGGTTGCTGGAAGTGAGAGGGGCTGATGGAAGCAAGTCCTTGCCTAAACGCCCCTGTACCAGAGGTGCAGAGGCAGCAGCAAGAAGAATTACAGAACAGAGCAAGTTCTCAAGGCAGCTGTTGCTGGAAATCGCTAGAATCAGGGAGAAGGCATGGAGCCCTGAGCTGCTCAGGGAGCTAGCTGTCTGAGGGCAGGGAAAGGGACAGTGCATCTGCTCAGGGAAGAGGTAGAAAAGGAGCAGCCCCTTCTGCTTTTTTTTTTTTTTTTTTTAATTTTTTGGCCAAACTGCATGGCTTGTGGGATCTTAGTTCCCTGACTAGGGATCGAACCAGTGAAAGCCCGAGTCTTAACCACTGAACCACCAGGGAATTACCCCCTCCTATTTCCTTAAACGTGCAAATAACAGTGGTACTTGCCCTGGCCGATATTCCTAGTCACCATAAGGAACATGCAATTCGTTTCAAAGCACAGGTGACCGTCGGTGAATAGGGAGCACCGGAGGGTGGTGAGCACATATTGCAACCGAAGTTAAATACAACTATTCCTCTCCCCAGCCATTCAGACTCCAAGCAGCTGCATGTTCATTCACATTACCTATTCATCTTCCTTTGCAATTGACTATTCAGGAAACATTTTTTCCAGGGTCGCTAATTACCTATTTCTTTCCATTAAAATGCACAAACAAATTGGGACCGAGGGTAAACCCCGGGAACTGGCACGGGTGGCTAATGCAGTGCCTGCCTTCACTTTCTTCCTCCGTTTTCAGCTTTGCAACTCTGAGCTAACTGCAGCTCCCGAAAGCGCATTTCTGCTGAGAAAAGCTAAACCTGTTTTCTGAAACGTTCACCCGCCATGCAGCTGATTTCTCGTCCCCACCTGGCTCAGCCAGCCTGGCAGGGAGGCTGCACTGGCTATGCCTTCTCGGTGCCCACTGACGGGCACGCACATTCGTGCACGGGCGTGAGGACACACTTCCACATGCTTGGCATTTACGCCTGGACACAGGCCATCGAGACACCTGTGAGAGGCTTTACACACCCTCACATTAAACTCACTCTATGCCAAGAATTCTTCCGTAAAGGCTCAACTCCCACTGCCCTGGGGTCAGCTCCCAGCCATCCCATCCCACTCTGGGAAACTGGGGGACTCACCTCGGTGATTTGGGGGTTGGAGCACTTAACATTGTGGCTGGACCAGTCAAGCCAGGGGCTGGAGGGGCTGCTACAGTGCTGCTGGAGGGTGCACCTGCGCTCACCGCTGCACCAGCCACACTCGAACTTCCGGTCGGCCTTGAGGCAGAGGCCACAGCTCTCCCGCTGGGCTGCACACTTGTAGAGGTGGACTGCAAAGAGAGGGGGGGCAGTCACAGATGGGGTTGGAGAGGACGCCTCACAATTTACCCCCTTCTTGCAGGCGTGATAGAAACCGCCCCCCATCCATGGATAACACCCATGATCATCATTATCCTTGCAAGAATAATTGATGGGAAATTAATAATAAATTGAGCCTCTTAGCAGTCATTTAAAGGCACTACAAGAAAATATTATCTAAGAGTTCTGGCTCTAGATTAAATTGGATCAGGGCTTTAATTGTGGCTTCACCACTTCCTAGCAATGTGACAAAGAATTCAACTTCTTTCAACGTTCAGTACCTACTCTATAACATGGTGATAATCATTGTTTTTTGTGAGGTTTGAATGAGATGTTGTATATTCAGTGCTTAGCACGGTGCCTGTAACATAACTGATGTTCTGTACATGCTTATTATCTTTTCTTTGAACTCAAACTACATTCTTACACTGCTGCTTCTCTTTCTGCCACATACGGCCCTCGCTGAAAGAGGTAAGGACTGATTTCCCCATTTCGGGCAAAAAAGAAGCTCAAAGAGAGATGTAATGATTCTTGGAGTTTACTAAGGTTAGTGCCCCAAGCTGGGATTCTGCAGATACAACTCGCTGTGCTGCTAGCACGCAGGTCCTGAGAGGAGAGAGGCACACAGGGGACTGGGTGGGTCTGGGAGAGGCATCAGCTGGGGCTTCAAGAAAGGCCACATGCCTGGCAGAGTGGAGGCAGAGCTGAGAAGGAAAGATGGTTGATGCCATCTTGTTCATGGCCCTGTGGATGGAGCGGATATCCCCAGAGAGGGCAAACTGGCTACTTAACAGGTCACTTCTGGAGTCCGCAAATGCTTTTGCTTTTGTCTCCTACCCACTTAGAAGCCCTAGACAGGCCAGTCGGCAGAACTGTTTTGTGAGCCCGAGGCTTGGTAGTTGTCTGCTGGAGTTTTGAATTCAGAGTCCCAAGTAGAATTCTTCAGAAGCAGAATACTTAGAAAGTCATTTTTCAACTCTTCTGGTCAAGCAGACGTAAGCTCTCAGGCCTGGGTGGCACGCCTCTGGAGCTCAGGTACATGCCCCAGGGTAGAGGTATTTTTTTATTCTTCCATGCATCCCCATTCTACTCCTCTGCTCTGCCAAGCATTCCTCAGTCTCAGCTGCAGGGGCTATACTGCAACATCCTCATGCCTATGGATTCTTATGGTAGAGGGCAGGAAATGGGAATCTTAAAATGAACAAATCCACATTATGCATTTATTAATATGCAAATGGTCCACATCTAATTTCTCATTTGATCCTCATGGTGACCCTGAGAGGTGGGCATCCTTTCCCCCATTTCCCAGATAATGAACTTGGGACATTGAAAGGAGCAGTAATTAGTCTGAGTTCACATAGCTATTGGTGAAAGAGCCAGGATTCGAATCCCAGTTGGTTGGATTCTAGAATCCGCGTCCTTAAGCACTGTGGCCTCCTCCACCCAACACAGCGCATACTCTCCAGGAACAGCTGGGATCTGGGTGGGAGGTGAATGTGAGATCGCCATGGCCTGTGCATTCAAGGAGCTGCTTAAAAGTTGTCAGGCACCACAAGGGAGGGTTCCGATGCCACAGCTTGGATGTGGCTGTTTTTTCTCTAAGCTCCAGGTGCAAAGGCAACCTCTGGGAACTAAGCCCAGATCCTCAGCAGGGGAAATGTCTATCTCTTAGCACTGAGAAAATTTGGCCTGGGTACGAGGGGAAATAGAAAAAGTCTGCCAGCCTAAGTAGCACTGATTTTCATGGCAGCATCCGGGACAGGGACCGTAGCATCTGGAAGAGATGCTGAAGCACTTTCAGGTCCTCCTGTGGCCTCAGTCCCTCTTTCTGTGCCCATTGGGTGACCCTCGGGCTGAAGGACAGGCTTGTGACAACCCTAGCCACTTGAAATGTGGTGGAATGTGGCTCATGGTGGGGGGCGGTGATAGGGTTCTACGGGAAGGAGGTTTCACATCCCACAATAGCTGGAGCCACTGGGAGGGAGGACAGTGATGTGGTTAAGCATGTGAACTCCAGAATTAGACTGTTTTGGTTCAAATCCTGGCTCTTACTATTTGACTCTTGGTTCATTTTTTTTCTTTTTTCAACTTCATTGAGATGCAACTGACAAAAAAATTGTACAATATTTGAAGTGTATACTGTGATGATTTGACATACATACAAAAAGTGAAAAGATTCCTCCCATCTAGTTAATTAACACATCCATCACCCCCATATCTATATCTATATGTGTGTGTGTATATGTATATATATATATATATATATATATATATACGTATATATGTGTTAAGAACATTTAAGTTCTACTCTCTTAGCAAGTTTCAATTATGTAATACAGTGTTACCAACTACAGCCACCATGTTATACATTAGATCCTCAGACCTTATTCATCTTATAGCTGGAAGTTTGTACGCTGTTACCAACCTCTCCCTATTTCTCCAACCCCCTCAAACCCCTGGCAACCATTTTTCTACTCTGTTTCTGTGAGCTGGACGTTTTTTTTCAGGTTCCACATATAAGTTATACTACACAGTCTTTGTCTTAAAAACATGGGATGCTTTGTGAGTTTGCAGCATCTTTGTGCAGGGGTCATGACCTCTGCATCCTTCCAATTTTAGTGTATATGTTGCCAAAGTGAACAGTCTTGGTACATCTCTTAACTTCTTTGGGTCTCAGTTTCCTTATCTATAAAATGAGGATAATACTGGTACATACCCTTCAGAGTTGTTGTGATGATTAGGAAAATAATCTCAAATAAACCACTTAGTGAGTGCCTAGCCAGAGTGCTCATCAAACTGGAGTCACTTTTGTCATTCTTGAGATCTGGGAGGAATGCTGTACTAGGGGCAGCCTGCCTGCACCCAGGAGGACCTCCACATGGGTGTGTAGGACATGAATGAGGTGGCCTCATGGTACACCCCCTCCTGCATCAGCCCAGCTACTTCCTGAGCTTCCTTGCAACAGCTGTGCCCTCGAGTCAGCCAGCTGGTCCCTCCCACCAACCTCAGGACCAGGGGAGCCGCCTTTCAAACCTTCCTTGTGCAGTGACTGGGACCAAGGACAGGGGAACCAGAACCTGATTGTAAATAATATCTCCATTTCCAGGAAAACTGGCAGGACATTCCTGCCTGCTGCTCTCCTGGTCAGGTTCCACAGACACTTCAAAGTCTCCGGGAGCCAAAGGAAAACGTGATGAACCGGCAGCCACCCGGTGGATGCTCTGGTTGTAATAAAACAGGGTTCCCAACAGGACTGCTTTGATGGCGCCAAATGTTGCTTTAGGATCCTCTGAAGAATTACGCTGACAGAGGGAGTGTATTATTCATGGCACAGCAGCTGGCCGGCTCTGATCCTTCCAGCCCGTTTTTCCCAGGGTCACGGAAAGATTAAAACTCTACCTGGGGGCTTCCCTGGTGGCGCAGTGGTTGAGAGTCCGCCTGCCGATGCAGGGGATGCGGGTTTGTGCCCCGGTCTGGGAAGATTCCACATGCTGCGGAGCGGCTGGTCCGGTGAGCCATGGCCGCTGAGCCTGTGTGTCCGGAGCCTGTGCTCCGCAACGGGAGAGGCTACAACAGTGAGAGGCCCGCGTACCGCAAAAAAAACAAACAAAAAAAACTCTACCTGGAAGTAGCTGCTTACCTTTCAGGTCCTGAGGGTTGTCAATGATGAAATTGCCATTCCACACCACGGCAAAGTCCACGGCCAGGTTGCTCATGTCCATCCCGTCGTACTGGTACTGTGGGGAGAGGGGCAGAGGTACACGCACATGAGGCTTTCTATCACGGGGGGCGGGGGGACGGGGATGCTGCTGCTATCTCAGGGGACCAGAAAAGAAACCAGGGACTCTGGTTCCCTCTGGGCTGAGAGAGGACCAGAGGGAGAAACAGGAACCCCATGCACCGTTCACATTATCCCTATGGTGTCTTCCCCCCGACTGCTAGTCACTAATGCCAACAGGATCCAGCTCAAACCCCTTAGTTGGCATTCAATACCCCCTATAATCCCATCCAAGCTTAGTTCTCCAACCTTCTCTTCCACTTCTCCTCCAGAATCTTTGAAGCACCTGTCTCCAAGCACACCCACCCAAGCCCCTCTCTGTATGTGTTCAGTTCACGTCTCCTAAGAATTCTTCCCTCCCCCGACAGCCTCCACCCTTCACCACCTTTACTCTCCTAGTCTAGCTCAGACTCACCTTCCCCAGGTGTCTTTTCTGCCATTCCTCCCAGCCCTCCCCAACCTCTCCATCCCCTGGTGTTTCTGTCTTTAACCAGGCATTTCCCGGGAGCTGCTTTGCATCTTTTCACATGGAAGTCTAGTCTCTTTAGAAAGTCCACATGCCGCTCTGTAAATCCCACAGAGCCCTGAGCACAGCATGTGTGTAACACGCAGCGGTGCCTCGGTCGGTTGGCCAGGCCCTGTGGTGGCCCTTTCTTTCTGCCCGTGAGCTTTACTTTGGTCAACAGTTCACTAGGGAAAGTGCCCAGAGCTTTCTGCGCACAGATCTGATCAGCTCTGCCATTTAAGGCCCCCAAGCTGTAGCTGGGAGTGGACTTTCTCCCATGCTGATCCCACAGAGGACTCTCAAGCCCTCAGACACATCAGAAACAGCCCCACTGGTGGCCCAGCCCCTGAGACTCTGTGGGAATCCCCTCTGTGGGGACTGCCCAGCCCGGCCACTTAGCTCCCAGGGCCCGTCACTCGGGCCCTTCCTGCCACCTTCCTCCCTTTGTTGTGCTCCATTGCTTTCTCATCTCCCACCTTCCCCGGGTGCTTGGCGGCCTTCTACCCGATTACAAATTTCATCAAGTGCCCATGACCGGGAATCTGACAGCTCCCTGATAAGAGGCCCAGATTCTCTTTATCTCTCCCAGGCGAATTACCTTCCCTCAGCACCTCTGTCACCTTTGTTACATCCCCCCCATCTCCCAGCTGACCCCCCAGGGAGACAGGGAGCTGGCAGATGAAAAGATCTTCTCTGGGCTAGTAGTATAATTAAACACCTCGTGCTTTCTGTCTGGCATTCGGGATTGGTTTAACCCTTGCTGCTCCTGGAGTTCACGGCTTCCTCCTCCTCCCTTCCCCCCTCCCCTCGTGCCACTCTACTTCCACTTGCGCTGATCTCTTCTGTAGCTCTCCTCCCGCGTGGTGCCCTGCCCTCCAGCGGATCCACTCCCTGAATGCGGACAGGATTTGGGGTCAAGGTGACTGGCGTTGGCTGAAGTTTCACCAAAGGCCAAGAAGTACACTTTCTACTCAGAAAGGGCACAAAGCTCTCAGCTTATGCCAGGAGACTCCTCTGTCACTGGAGACGTGGGTCAGCCTGTGGACCCGGAGGGTTCGGGAAGCCGGGGCATGTCAGGCTGAGGCCGTGGCTCAGGTGTGAGAGAAAGCCCTGCCCTGGTGCTCTTACCGAGCTGTTCTGGCACTGGACGCTGGAGCTGTTGAAGCGCAGGGCGGGAACCCGGTGGACGGCCCCCTGTATGTTGAGGACGCACTCATAGCCTCGCTGGCCGGACTGAGGCTGGGGCAGGTTTCGAGCCTTGAGGGTGATTGGTTTTACTTCCCCGACGGGTATCAGGATCTCCTCCGTGGGCACCAGCTGGGGACAGTCCTGGGGAACAAGCAGAGAGCCTCCGTCTGGTCTGTCCTGGCTCATACCTCCCTGCTCCCCAAGCCCGGGTGGTGGACAGGCCTTCCATGCCAGGTCATAGCCTCTTGCATCCAGGCGGGCTGCCCACAAGGATGTACCTCATTTAAGGGGCACATGGAGTCAGCAGGGAATATTAAATCTATTTCTTAGCTCCCGGGCCTCGATATCATCATCTCCATCCCACAAGTTGTCCTGTATCTGCTGTGTGTGTTACAATTTAGGAATTAATTTTTAAGCCCCGCGTGGCAGGTTGTGGATTTTATCTCCTGAGACACAGGATAAAAGATGCTCCACGTGTCCCTGTCCCCAGCCTGGACCCCCCACCTCTGGGTTTCATCTGTCCCCCAGCTCCTCTTGCACTGTGCATGCCCAAGGTGATCTGTTATCGGCAGCCTCAGCTTCCCAGCGCCGATTGAGTGGCCTTTCCAGGAGGTGGCTCAAGCCCTCCCAGCAACGCTCTCTAAACACTCGCTCTGGCTTTTTATCTCACTTCATTACCAAGCCTTGCATGAAGACCATATCGCTTTGGGAAACAAAAGAGAAAAAATAAAGTCTTGGTGTGGAGGGGTTGTGGGAAGGACCATGAGAGAGGGAGGAAGTGAGGAGGAGAGTGGTGTTCCTTAGTTCTTCTAGAGGCTGCTTCTCCACCAGAGGTCAAATGACCACCTCTTGACAGTTCCACCCCCTGCCCATTTTCTCCCTTTCCAGGAAGACACTGCCCAGTGGCCTCTGGCAATGAGAACACACAGCCTCCTCCATGTGCAATCATTTCCTGTCTTCGGGGATCAACTGGGCAACATCTTGAAGGCACCCCTTTCCCTGTCCCCTTCCCCTCCGTGGTGGTGCCGGTTCTCAGAGGGAGCCTTTGGGAAGGTGTGTGTGTGTGTGGGGGGGGGGTGTTGGTACGTTGCTACCCTGCAGAGGGCGCTACTGGCATTTACTGCCGGGTGTGGGGCAGGATGCTGAACTTCCTCAAGGTGTGGGACAGTCTGGAACAATAAATGGTCCTTCTCCTAATGCCAGAGGCATCCCTGGTAAGAAGCCTTTGGTGCCACAGGAATGTGAAACAATGGACTGCCTTAGCCGCAGGCTTCTCGCTCAGTGTGGGCTTAGGCAGAGGCCACAGGAGCAAGCCCTTCCCTTCATGATTTGGCCCCCGCCTCCTTACCCTGTGTTTCTTGGGCATCGTGGTCCAGCCATACCACGGAGGAATTTAAGGTTAGTCCTGAGGGACCATCTCTCTCACTTATCAAACTCTGATCCTTTGAAGATGCTTTTCTCTCCACCAGAAACACTCCCCTTCCACCCCCCGAATCTTCCTCCTGGCCCCTGACTCAGCCCTCTTTAGCTGATTACCTCTTTTTTTTTTTTTTCTTTTGCGCGGGCCTCTCACTGTTGTGGCCCCTCCCGTTGCGGAGCACAGGCTCCGGACGCGCAGGCTCAGCGGCCATGGCTCACAGGCCCAGCCGCTCCGCGGCATGTGGGATCTTCCCGGACCGGGGCACGAACCCGCGTCCCCTGCATCGGCAGGTGGACTCCCAACCACTGCGCCACCAGGGAAGCCCTGATTACCTCTTAATTAGCCTTCAAACTCAACGCTGCAGCTCCTACTTTGTAAAGCCAACCCTGACCCTTTCCCTGCACTGGCCTTCAGGATGGGTTACGGATACTCTCCCCGATCGCATTTAGCCCTCAGAATTGCAGTTTCTCATTGACTTGTCTTCCTTATTGGTCTGCGAGCCTTGAGGATTAGGCTGCATCTTATTTGCCTCCGTATCCCCAGGCTTTATCCAAACTCCTGACATGTAGTCGTTGCTCGTGGGAGGGTAAATGGAAAATAAGAAAATAAAGCAACAGACAAAACGATCTCAAACTTTCTATTTGGCTCCAACTTCCTAGATTTTTTTAGAGATGAGGTAAAGTCCTGCCTTCTGAACATCTAGAGACTTGAGCAGGAGTTTGATTCCCGAAGCTGGGCTCGGAAATGGTCATTGTTTCTGGAGTCACAGGATTACTAAATTGGAACATCTACATCTATTAAGGAATCCTGAGGATTTATGAAAAGCTGGGTCCAGGAGAAGTTTCCCACAGAAACCTATCTAGGAGGGTCAGGCGGAACCTCACGGGTCACGGTGCCATCCCTCAGTGACTGCATGTGAGGATATCAAGCAGGTGAGTTTTCCACAGGAGACAGGAGCATAAGGCAACCCCAGAACAGATGGGTCCCTGTTTAGAAGTCAGTCACTCAAGCTGCCAACTCATAAACTTGCTCTTTACTGCACTTTTACTTTCAATCCCCACGAGCACTCATGACAGTCTTTCATATATTTCTAGCCAAGGAAAAAAAAAAAAATGAACACCACTTTAGGGAAACCCAGGCTTCCCTTTGAAAAGGAGATACTATTTCCTGTTAGTGGCTAAAAAACTCCCATTGAGTCTAAAAAATTAGAATTTAAATTTAGACTAGAAATAAGGCTGAGGTATAATGAGTGTGTGTCTGTGTGTGTGTGCATGTGTGTATGTATACCTGTGAGAGAGAGGGAGAGAATAGATATTCAGAATCAGAACTAGTTGATAGGGATCTGGGGATTAACGGGAAAAGTTTTGGCAGGAGCCTGCGGGACGGCGGCGGTGGCGCGGAGGGCAGCCAGGACAGCGTTGCGTGCTGTTTTGGGGTATGCACGTGGTACTCACTCAGTGGCTTCTGTTCACCGACAGATGAGGACAGATGCACCAAGGAGGGGACACAGGTTCGAGCCATGGTCCGGGAAGATGTCACATGCCGCAGAGCAACAAAGCCTGTGTGCCACGGCTGCTGGGCTTGTGCTCTAGAGCCCGAGAGCCACAACTACTGAGCCCGCACGCCTAGAGCCCGTGTTCTGCAACAGGGGGGTGGGGGTGGGGGCCACCGCAGTGAGAGGCCCGCGCACCGCAACGAAGAGTAGCCCCTGCTTGCCGCAACTAGAGAAAGCCCGCGCGCAGCAACGAAGACCCAACGCAACCAAAAATAAATACATAAAATAAACAAATTTGTTTAAAAAAACTATTAAGAAAAATATTGTTAAGGACCTCAAGAACTTTTGTTTACTGTATTAGAAATTAAAACTGAGGCAGTTTTAAAAATTAAAAAAAAAAGAACTAGTTGATATATTGTAAAGGGTGACCAGTTGTTTTTTCATCTCTAATGAGCTCAGAGAACAAATTCAAATTTCATGAGCAGAGTCTTAAAGATGTACTTTTGGGAGTACAATGTCTTAGGTTAGTAAACAAGATTGTAGAATCCTTTTAATTATGACAAAAAATATATGTCTGCATGTGTATATACACAAATACACACCCACCACACACCCTCATCCTTTGGGCTGTGCTGTCTGGTCCAGCCTGGAAGTTGGAGAATCATAAGGAGACTTTATGAGTACTTTTATGAGTTTTTTAAAGAGATTCTACAATTTTAGAAAAAATTCCCATGGTCAGACTTTCGGACTTTTGGGGACTAAATTGAAGGATGATGATTAGGGGCTTTCCAAATGCCTAAACAGTCTTCCAAGATTGCCCCAGGAGAAAAGGATGTCTTAGGCTTTGTTTGTTTTTTGTCTGTTTCTCTCAGGCCAGATGGAATAGCATCCTTCCTTCCCTTCTTTAGGGCAAAGGGAAGACACGGCTGGTGCCCAGGTACACTCTCTTCTCCCTAGGAAATACAGGGATATACAGACTCTTTGGGTTGTGAGATTGTTCTGGTGAATATCTTGAGGGAGCAGCGAGTCTTAGGTGGAATGGCAGTGGTGAGGGCTGAAGGCAGGTGCAGGAAAGCCGGCAGCCTGAACATTGCCAAGCTGTTGGAACTTTGATACCTCTGGGGCTTTAGGAAGGTGATGGGTTTCATTAGATACAATAAGGCCACTTCCAAGCTGTTTGCTTCTGTGAGCACACACACATGCATGCACACAGTTCCTGTCCTAAGAACAAGAGAACAAATAATCATGGTAGGCTTCTTCTGCAGCATGTGAAGACTGTTGTGAGCATTGTTAGAATCTCCATTGCTTCCGCAGACCCGCCCAGTCTCCTGAATGACCTCGGTAGGTCATTTTACTCCGCCTTCTGCCTCTAGGCTAACTGGCAGCAGGACGGCCCTCCTTGGCAGCAATCTGAGTTTCTATCGAGATGAGCAGATGTCCTGTTGGGGAACATCCCAGGGGAGGGGTGAGCTGCGGAGGAGGAGACACGACCGGAGGGAGGGCAGGACCCTGGCACAGCAGCCCTGTGTACGGACCTTTGGGCCACGTGATCCACCCTGTTTAGCTGTGCTTCTCCAGCTTTGAGCGCTGGGGACCCTTCAGCCCTCAGAAACGACTTCTCCCATGTGGAAATGACATTATCTTCACCAGCTGGACTTCAAAGAGACAGAGCAGCCAGCATCCTGGGAAGCTAATCGGATTTATTTGGTTCTATCTTTCCTCTGGGACAGGGCGTAAAGAAGATATGTGTATCTACATCTCACAAGGCCTGGCTTAGCCATGGAGGGAGATGAGCTTCTAAAGCTGAAAGCCATACATACTCCTGCGTACACCCACTTGCAAACACCATGTCACAGCTTGATCCGGTCCAGGGAGGCCCAGATTTCTGGGACCCCTTCTGAGATCTGCTGTGCTCTGAGTGGGGGAAAGGTTTGGCTCGTTACCTTAAAAGAGCTCAAGAGACGGTTCAATTGAAATTCAGCTTCCTCATCTATAAAATGGGGCCTGTGATACCTGACAACCCTAGACCGCAGGCAAGAGGGACATGAAGGTCTGTTGTAAGTGGTGATAAACTGGGTTAACCATGTTGACATTACTACTGCATACTTCTCGCGTGTGTACGTGAACACAGGATCGGAGGACTTCAACATCCTTAGAACCAGCTTGGGAACATTGAATCATGACTTCTGCATTTATGTGAGGATCGTAGGAAAATGGTTTAAACTTATCAACTTATTCATCTATAATAGAATCCTCTTCATAGAGTAGTTAAAATTAAATGAGATAAAAATGTGCATGTATAATGTTGTATATATAATAAGCACTCAAAAAATGTTAGCTACTAATACTTTTATTTTGAATTGCATTCACTCTAGCACAGTGGTTCTTGGTTATCGGGACTGAGTGTGGGATTGGACCATCAGCCCTCTGGAAAGAAGTAGGCAGATTCACCTCATGTCCCGGTTGCCTTTGTATCTGGAAGTAGCACTACTGACCTGTATTCCATGGGCAATTTCTGCATCTGTGGGGATGGATTTGTGAGGGTCCCTCATGACCAACGGTGCAGGGCTAGGTTGAGGTTAGACCCACAAGTGTGGCTGCGACCATGGAAATAGACAAGCGGACGAGTTCTGATTTTCTGGAGAAAGCATCTTGTACTCTGCCTTTTTGGATGCCTGAGTTCTCTGTAGCCTTGGGCAAAACCCCCAGTTTTTAGCATCTTGGTTACTACATCTGTCAAATATGAATTATGTGAAACTGAAGGTCTGTTGTGAGAATCAACTGAGATGCCATATGTCAGTGGTTCTCAATCTTCAGCCTAATCTGGGATGAGGCCCAAGAATTTGAATTTCTAACAAGTTCCCAAGCGATGCTGATGCCACTGGTCCCCCATCCCCCACCCTCCTGTCACACGTGAGAGAAATGCAAATGTGTGATACATTAATGTTACTATACACATCAATGGAGCTAATCAGTTATACATTGTTTCTAGGAAGAAGACAGATGTAAAATTTTGATTCAAAGTTGGGGGGCCCTTACTGGAAGTGGAAAAGAGATATTCTAGGAGCCCCAAAGAGGCACCTAAGGGATTTCCAGTCCCCAGAAGAACCTGAGGACATAGGCAGGACTCTTAACTGAGTAAGGGGAACCTCACTCGAGCCGGCCATGTGCACCTTTGCTGTTCCCCACATTTTCAGGAACGGGGCTCCCCCCCAAAGCAGAGCTTTGGACAGGACAGAGTGGGGTCTGGGAGCTGTTTGCTGAGAAAGGACACGGGAGTGGCTGTGGCCCTGGCAACCTCCTCGGAAGTTGCGCCCTATTTCCTTTCCTGAGTAAACTCAGGAGCCCCAGAGCACCCTCACCCACACCCAGTCTCTGGGGCCCTGCTGGCTAGTGCATGTCAGCAGGGCGAGGGGGAGGTGACGGAGACAAAGGCATCTCTCTCACCTCAAGGAACAGACGTTAAGGGAGGAAATGAAAAAGGAGATGGGAAGCCTCTGATTTTCCCCGCAGGGCTCTTTCAGTATTAATTTAATTCTGACTTGGGATGGCAACAGCTTCTCCCAGGCCCAGTCCTCTGGAATTCTTGAGTCACCCGTGGCTGAGAGGGAGCTGTGTTCCGGTGACTTCTAAAGGGCGAGAGGGAGGCGGCATGATTTCAATTAGCCTCTGGGCCTCAGCCCTTCGGCCTCCACACGGGGCAGAGTTACTGGTCTCGCTCGGTCTGACACCTCTCCTGCCCTCACTCCAGCTGCCCGTTGGGTCCTGTCAGGCTTGGCTTCGGGTTTCTCTTTGCCCGGGGGAGCCCGGCAGCCAGATGAAAGTGAAGCACACCATACCCTCTCCCACCATACCCTCGGCTCATGCATGGGTCCTTTCCTCTGGGTAAGAAGATTGGCCTGCAAGCAGAATCCCAGGGCTGGGGTTAATTTCCAGTGCCCACTAAGACCAGGGTGGCGCTTTCTGGTCAGCTACATAGAAGCATACAGACGGGCCAGAGGAAAAGCCTTCCTTGAAAGGTTTTCAGGGCACTAGGTAACTGGTTCCATCCTGCTGAGGCATCTGTGGTTGGGTCTGCCTTAAATACCGCCTGTGGGCACCATCTGTGTGTCTCTCATTCAAGACAGGCAAACTCCATTTTGTCTGGCTGAATGTAACACATATTGTTTCGGGAGCTCAAAAGAATTCATGGTCACGTGTGTGTGTGTGTGCGTGTGCGTGTGTGTGTGTGTCTGGGAAACCTTTCAAGGTCTACTTTCTTCTTAAATTAAAAATTTTTTTAAATGTAGCTTTACTGAGGTATAATTGACAAATAAAATTATAAGGTATTTAAATTGTACATCATGCTGACATGTATATCAAGGCTTACTTTCTCGTGTTTATGCATGGAAGCAACCAGTACTTCTACCCAGATTAGGAGACAGAAAAGACTCTATTTCTTGAAATCTTAGACAAGTAGCTCCAAGGAACACTTCCTATTAATGGCATTTGGGTAAAGTGGTCATTGGTTCCTCTACGCTTTCATGCATGCATGCTACAGACTTTCACTGAAAAAGGCACTGAGGATTTAAAGATAATATGTAACCCTTGCCTTTAAGGAGCCTGTAGCCTAGTGCAAGAGGGAGACATATAAAGGCCGTAGCAGTATTTGCAAAATGCCACACTGTCACTTATTTACATTTGCGGATTTTCTGAAAGGTGGAACGAGAGGTGAATGTACATTTATACATATGTGCATTTGTGGGAATACATAAGGTCTCCATAGTTGTTCAAACTCACCTACTGGTCACTCTGGGGCATGAAAAACATTAGACACTGACCCAGCAGGCTTCGTTGTCCTAAGGCCTGCTATGAATTTGTAAGAAAGTCAACCTCAAGGAAATATCATTGGGTGTGATATTCATTGGAAAGAGAAGAAATCTGATATTGCCCTGTGTTGATGACAAAAGTGGGTCTGGCCTTAGGGATGGCACTTCAACTACACAAGAAAATGGGACTTTTAGCAAGGCCTGGTTCTTTTCACCAGCTGACTGCCTCTCTCTTCTGTAAGGCCACCCACACAGTCATACACCAGAGTCAAAGAATCACTGAATTTTAGACTAGGAAGGGAGGTTGGCATGAAAGAGTGGCTAAGAGTGAATACTCTATTGAACTAGACGATGTCTGCAGCCAAGCAAAGGGCTTAGACTCAGAGAACAAACGCCATTCACTACACTCTTCTAGACCATGGGGCCTGTTCGGTTGGATATATTTCCTCTAAACTTTCAGTCTCAACCCTCAGGTCCCCTCAAGCTTTTGAATGCACACAATCTTAGGAGTCTAGCTAATTTGGCACACTTCTCCTTCTCTGGGGTATTTGCTGCCACTTTTTTTAGCTCTATAATACCAGGGCTTTCTAACATCTCTGGGAGTAAGACCAACATGGACCACGGCAAGGAGATGGCCACGCCGTTGGACAGACCATCTGAAAAAGGAGGACCACTCAGATTCACTGGGGCTGCTGTTGTGCCAGGGTGAGCTATGCTTACCTCTGAAATGTTGATCCGGCCCTCCTGGAAGGAGCAGGTGGTGGGGTCATGAGTACAGAGGTTTCGGTATTTGCACCAATGGCAGCGGAAGGCGCTGTTGACGCAAGACAGGCACCTGCAAGGATAGAGACAGTAAGAGGCAAAGAGAAGGCAGCAGACAGGGAAGGTAAGGGTGCCTGGTAGCCCATGTGTCATGATGGAAGTCTGTTATCCTAGTCTCACTCTCGGAGGGGTAGATTGGTGGGGCATCCCCAGCCCTGGGAATGGTGGCTTATCCCTCTAAGGTGTTCACGGGACCAGAAAATTGAGAGAAAAATGTGTTCAGAGCGGGAATAATGTAACTTAGAAACCAGTGGTGTGCTAGAGCTGGTCTGTATCAGCTCATGATAGCCAATTATTCATATTTTCAGGAATTTTACAAGCGGTTGGCATCATGATAGCAGCTGGAAATTAGCCATGGAGGGAGTATTTATGCCATAGAAATTGGAAAATGCCATATAATAAGTTTTCCCCCGATTTCTGATGGTTAAACATTTGGCAGCATACCACCACTTATAAGACAGAATCGCGGGGGTGGGATGAATTGGGAGATTGGGGTTGACATATATACACTAATATGTATAAAACAGATAACTAACAAGAACCTGCTGTATAAAAAAATAAAAAAAATAAAGACAGAATCGCCCAAAGAGCTCAGGGATAGAAATTGGGCAGATCTGGTTGCAGTTTTGCCTCTGCCACTGCCACTGAGGTCACCCTGAGTAAGCACTTTACCTTCTGACTCGGAATTTCTTCATCTGTCTGTACTAAGACTTTCCTGTCCACTCCATGGGGTGTTTCGTGTCAAACGAGATAACGTATAGGACGTGATTTGGAAAAGTATTAACAATGCTAAATGTATTAGTTTTAAGTGCTTAAATCACCTGTTATTTCAAGCTCTTAAATCACATTGGAGTGTTAATGATTGGTTCATACCACCTGTGTTTCTGAGTTTTGGGGGAGTAAACGGTATTAAATGATAACTTTGTCCCACTCTCCAGGTAGCCAGGCATAGATAGCAACAGGCTATGTGTGTGGCTTCTGCCTTTCTCCCCAGGGTGAGTGAGCACTTCTTTCTCTCTGGTTTCCCCTGGAGGCTGTGTGTATTATCTAGGTTCTCTGTGTGTGATCAGACCACTGTCAGGCAAACGGGTTTTGCAGGTAGGGTTGTTCTTCCTGCTTCTTGCCAGATCCTCTAGTCTAGCCTCTCACAACTAGACCAACCTGGAAGGGATACGGCCAGGTCTACAATCTGGCGCCACCTGGTGGGAGCTCTGATGACATTTGGGCGGATGGGACTTGATCCAGGGGTCACTGGCTAATACTCCACAGTGGATTGGGTGTGTTAGCCCATCTACACTTCTTCTCCATGCCAAATATTTTTATCCCCTTCTAGATATGCCCCTAGTTATTTTGTTCCTGAACCTAGCCCAGATGGATCGCTTCTTGCTAACATCTTATGATTCAGCAAGTAAATCATGAAAATGGACCAAAGATGATGAGATCAGGGTTTTAGAACAGGTTCTTCCATTGGCTAATTTTGTGACCTTCGTTGCAGCCCTTATACCCTATGGGCCTCAGTGTACCATAGTAAAAGGAAAGAATTGAACTTGACTCTGTGATTTTTAACTGTGAATGCCAGGAGTAAAGAAGGATAAGATAGTGTTTTGCAATAAAATGGAATCTTTAGTGTCAAGGATACCTGCTTTGTTTTTCTGCTAACACTTGTTGCCTGTGACAGCATCTCCATTGCCATGGCAATATGGTTGAAAGTGGTGACATCACACTGAGTTGCCATGGAGATGTGGATGCTCTCACAAACAATGTATTCCTTCACTGCTGTGTTGTGGGAAGTTCACTTTCCAAGATGCTTGCATTTCCCAACAAAATGGGATTGGAATGCAGTGGGTAAGGGGCAATTTTATTCATTTCAGCTTCAGCCACATACTGCCCTGCCTTGCCTCCTCCCAGGCCATTTTTACCACTTGTTCTGTCTTTCTCAGCACATCTGTTGATTTGGCCAAATGGGGCTCAGGTACGTCTCTTTCCTTAGCTACTGTGGAGACCCTAGAACTCTAGAAGATGATTCTAATCATGAAAAATCAAGACCAGAAAAGAGGAGACTAAGGAGGCTCATTTGCCTATTTTGATGGCTAAATTCCTTTAGGGCTTAGCTGCAAACAGACCCTCTCCCCACATGGACTGCTGGGCCCATCGTGCGCACAGCCTAGACCCTCAGACTTGATACTGCTGGGGTCCTCAGGTTGTTCCCGCCCTGGGCAGTGGGAGGGATGGGTCCATAGCATATTCTCAGGTACTGCTCCTTCTGGCATGGAGCCGTTGCTTGATCTCTCTCCTTGTTGATTGACCAGGGTCACATGGCCCTTATGTGGCCCTATTATAGAGACGTGTTTCCCTCTTTCTAAATCTAAATCTAAATGGTGCATGAGTTTCCAGATGGTATGGAAGGAGCCTCAGTTTCACTTCGAGAGAGGAACCCGCAGAAACTAAGTATGGGTCTCTCTCTCCTCCACTCCTGGTCCTGCTTTTTACTTATGAAATGCTCCCAGCTTCCTGCGCAGCTGTTGGATCTCACAGCCAAGGGCACTCAATTGGTAGGCATTCTGCTGCTGGAGATGGCCGGTGAGGTCAGCTGGGCTGCACTTAAGCCCCTCTGAGGGCTGGTGGTTGGGCCTGGTTTTCCCCTCCTCCTCGAAAAGTTGAAGGCTCAGTTTGGACCATGGTATAGTTTAAAGCTTCCTCTCCCTCTCCCAGCCTGAGTCCTTTATTTGAGTGCTGGGTGAGGCTATTTCCTCATCTCTGAGTCCCTTCTTCATGTGGTCATGGATGATGTGTCCAAGCTCCACTGGTTGTCAGTCTCCATGTTCAAATCCACCACCAATTGGTATAAAATGGAGAACTTTTCTTCTGGGTCCTGAGCCATGACCTTTGTTTTTACTTCAAACCCTCTTTTAACTCTTAGTTTGAGAGTTGAGGGTAGGGTGTGTTGCAAGGGAGACCGAATGAGATCAGAGGCTGTGGAGAGTGAAGCCATTCGGTTTAATATCACTGAATAAATGGAATATAACTGAAAAGTAACAGTTATGGAGAGCTTACTCTCTTCCAGACAATGTGCCGGGTCCAACTGGGAGACTGTGAGGTGAATACAATATGATTCTTGTTCTAAGGGAACTTAGAAAAACCCCACACTCATATCCAGACCCAGGGCAAGACTCCTCTGGCCTGGCCTTGCCGTTACCTGCTTGCTCACTAATTTCTCCCAACCTCATCTCTATAGAAGGACGTTGGTCTACGGGATCCTCTGGCTTTGATACTGAACAAGTACTAGTGCTGAGAGGGGTGTGCTTACAGTTGGTGGGCGCTGCAGTTGTAGAACTTGAACTCGGTGCCGACGAATATCTTTCCTGTCTCCTTGGATCTCAGCTGCAGCTCTAGCCCAAACCAGTCTGGAAAAAGGAAAAAAAAAAGGAGAGGGTTACAAATCTGGGGCACAGTGGAGAGACTGAGGGTAAATCATTCAGCTACTCCAGGGCTCCCCTGGGGCACCGATGGTAGATGGAACGTTCTTGAATCTTCTTCCAACAGACTCCCTTTCATCCTGCTGATGACCAGCCCATCACTGAGACCCAGACGCCCCCAGCCCCTCTCTTAGGGAGGAGGTAATGGATCAGATCCCACAGAGTCCCCTGTTTGGTCAAATATGTACAGTTACTGTCAGAAATATCAGGTCACCGATATAGAATAAAAATTAAAAAAAAAAAGAAATATCAGAACGAAATTGGGTCATTTGTAGAGATGTGGATGGATCTAGAGACTGTCATACAGAGTGAAGTAAGTCAGAAAGAGGAAAACAAATATCGTATATTAACGCATATATGTGGAACCTAGAAAAATGGTACAGATGAACCGGTTTGCAGGGCAGAAATTGAGACACAGATGTAGAGAACAAACGTATGGACACCAAGCGAGGGGAAAGTGGCGGGGGTGGTGGTGGTGGTGGTGTGCTGAATTGGGAGATTGGGATTGACATGTATACACTGATGTGTATAAAATTGATGACTAATAAGAACCTGCTGTATAAAAAATAAATAAAATTCAAAAATTCAAAAAAAAAAAAAAGAAATATCAGGTCAAAAGCCCTAAAAGCCCCCAGTTCTATGGAGAGAACCCGCTGGAAACCACTGGCTGAAACCACTGACATTCCTCGAACGGAAGGGAAGTCTGGAAAAAATCTTTATGCACTGTGCAGGCTTAACCCAAATGGGAGCAAGGGATTTCCCTCTTCCTGAATTTTGCTTTGGGGCATGACAGTTTGCTTTCAGACTCAAACAAGTTTATAAGCCCTATTGGTATCTGGCATAAGGAGACCTAGTCAGGCAACTGTCAGTCAGTCTGTGCTGGTACTTGCCACCCTGTTCCCTGGGCCCTCTTCTCTTGGCCACCCTGGTAGGGCAGCCCCTAGCATATGACTCTCATGGCAGACACTCCTTACCTTGATCCAGAGGGATGACAGGGACAACCTTGGGTCCTGGTGAGATGCAGATGACCTGGCTCCCAGATACCTGTCCCTCTACCTCTGTCAGGTTCCCAAAGGCACAGGAGATGCCCGCAGACAGATCGGGAGCATCACTCACAACCAGGCTGAGCTGTGGGAGGAGCAAAGGGATAATGCTGGAGGAAGAGCCCTTGGGGCTCGGGAGACCTGGGCTCCAGGCCTGGCCCTGCCATTGCCCGCTTGCTCACTCATCTCCACTGACCTCATCGATAAAGAGGATGTTGTTTCCAGGTGATCTTCTAGCTTTGACACTGAACAATTACAGTAGCACTGCGAGGGGTGTGCAGGGCCAATGGTCTTTATTATTAATACTATTAACTTTTCAGTCTTGTCCAGCAGCAGAAAGCACTGGGGGGAGGGGAAGGGAAGGATGCTAGGGGGAAAGGTCCCAAAACCCATCTCAGACCCAGCTCATTTTGACATGAAATCATGCAAACTGGAAAGCAAGTCATGAGCTGAGCCCTTCACAAATAAGCCTTAGCCCTGGATCATGGGAGAACACGTATCACCAGTCTGCAGGTTTATAAGGAGTTTACCGGGCTGGCGAAAGACAGCTGGCGCCTCAGCCTGGCTGTCATTTAGGGTCTGCTTGCCAAGGTGGTGGGTTTCCTAGAGTTTCTATTCTCTGTTCCTCTCTGGCTCTCTGCCCCCTGACAGCTCCCCTAGAGTAGGGCAGTCACCTCACAAGAAGTTTAGGGGATCAGAGGAAGGCAGGAAGTGAACACTAATGGCTCAGATGATGCCTGCTGTTTCTTAGGGTCCCAGTGATCTAGGTCAGTGGTTTGCAGGCCTTTCAAGTTTGAACACTCTCCTTTGAATGGTAAAAATATCACAGAGTGTCAGAAGAATCTGTTGATTGAGAAATCATTTAATGGTAAAATGCTGCTCTGAATTCAGTGTACTTGGAAATGGGGCTGTACTAAGTGACCACAATATAGTATCTAAGTGGTATTTGAAACAACAGGTGAGAAATGTGACTCCCAGTGGGGAGTGCCCATGAGGGTCCAAGGTGACAACACCCTGGGGCCTGCAAGTGGCGAGTCCTAACGGAGGGAGGTCTCCCTTTGTCATCCCACCTGGCAGGGATTTCTTAGTCACAATGGCTATCACCTAGCCTTTCTATACATTCGTTTGCTGCTGAATCTCTGCCCCAGTTTCGTTTCCATGGGGCTGAGAGACTTAGGTACAAACTCTGCTGTTTGTTCCCGCAGCTCCATGGGAGCCAAAACCTCCCGGTGGGGATGAATGAACGCAAGTCTTGGAAGGTTCATTAACTAATTAACATTTGTGAATGCTCATATAACCTCCAGAATGAAATAATCCTGCAGGGCCTGAGGACACGAAGTATTTGGGCTTGCAACTCGACAGGTGGTTAAGGACCATTGTATTCTCTTTAATATTCTAAGCACATACCGTGAATTAAGTCTCAGTCTCTCTGTGTCTGCCTGTCTGTCTGTGTCTCTCATATACAAGCACAAAGGCAACTCCAGGTTTCTGTGAGACATTGTATCAAGTGGACGATTGAAATACACCATATACCAACGAATGGCATTGGATCGCATTATGTTGTAGCTGTTTGTTACTAAATGCAAAATCTAGATTTACAAAACAGATCAATAGGTAATGAATCTGCGAGGGGCATGGCGAATGACTAGGCCCTTTACAATAAGAGTTACCATAGTTTTCCTACAAAGATCAAGTTTCCTTGGAGCATTTAAAGTGTGAGCCATTTACATTGTGCAAATGTTAAAGGAACACACCCACACTTGTGCGGGTCCCACACCCCACGCCTCCACCCTTCCGGATGAGTTTACTCACCAGCCGGCTGTGCTCAGACACTGAGATGCTGCTGGGATGCACCTCGAGGCTCATGCACTGGCTGATGCTGGCAGCAAATCGATTAGGTTCCCAGGCCCGCTGACACTTGTCCCTGCGGGAGCACCTGCCACAAACACAGATCCACAAGCGGTCAGGCCTCTGAGACCCATCTGTTGGAGGCTCCAGGGTCCCCTGAAGGTAAGTGAGAAGGCTTTGCTGCTCTGAGGCCTGTGTCCGTCTTCTCATGACAACATTCACTTATCCCAGAGGGCCTGGTGACTCCCAGATGGTCTCTATTGCAGTTAAAGTCAGACTAAGAGAAGTGGGATCGACCGCCAACACAAGAGATGCGGTTTAGACATAAAGAATAGCTCTAGAGGGATGGCACCTTTACGGGAAACTCAGTGAGTGAGGGAGGGAAGGTTGGGGACGTGAGAAGTAGCAAGAAAGAGGCTAAAAATGTGAACTCTGGAGCCATGATGCCTGGGCTCTAACCCCAGATCTACAGCCTACTAGCTGTGGCCCCTTGGACAAGTTCCTTAATCTCTCCACGCCTCAGTTCCCTCAACTGCAGAATGCCGAGGCCAATGATAATACACTACCTCATAGGCTTGCTGTAAGCATTAAATGAGCTAGTGTTTAGAAAATGGCCTGTTCTTAGCCCTTCTAAGAACAATGTTAATGATGATGATTCTGAATATTATTATTCTCCTCCAGGGATATTTAAAAACCTGGACAGGGTCTTAGCTGTGTGGGACAGCATGCATGTGATCTTGTGGCTGGATTCATAGCTCTTTGAAGGCAGGGACCATGTTTTATGCATTGAGCTATTCTACCGGTCCATGGTATATTTTCAATAAATGTTTGTGGTGGGAAAGAGAGAGACAGACAGGGAGTCGCAGGCAGGGTTGCCCCTGGCAGAAGGCATGTGTGGCCGCTTCTCCTCACATCTTCATCTCTGGTTCTTGGCTTCTCCGCCTACAGCAGCAGGTGGGCACTGTGACGCCTGCACACAGGGGCGTCTGGTGGCCACTTAAGTCACATGGGGACACGCTCCAGGGCTGGTGCTTCTCCAACCAAAGAGCCACTGGGGACACTCCAAGATTCTACAACCAGGCTGAGATTCCCACCCGAGCTCCCCCCAAAGTCCCTCCCCCCTCTTCCTTTCCAGGCACATAATGGATCTAAATATGAATGCTGTCAAAGAAAAGAATTATTGAGGTTTAAGTGAATCCTTAAGATAGCTCTAAAGTGAGCTCTTGATGGAGCCTTTATCTCATTGACTCACTGAAATGGCTCTTTTTTTATCATACTATTTATGGCAACAGCCCTAACAGAGAGAGATAAATAGCCTCTGAGACAATAACGCACTTGCAGGAGCAAGGCATACAGAAGACACAGGAAGGCTTCAAATCCCCCCCGGACCCAGAGGCTCCTGAGCAATTTCTCTCAGGCCTCCGCCTCCATTAAAATCTAGTGTGTGGGCCTGGCAGCTGGGGTCGTCCATCCACTCATTCCTGTTACCCAGGCAGGCGGATGGCGACAGGTGGGAGGACACTGCCGGAGGGGCTGGTGAAGATGAGAGGGACCAGAAGAAGAGAAACCTCTGGGTATAACCAGGAGGAAACTTGCTCCCCATGTGCTCTTGGCAAACAGAGCTGCTGGAAGGAGAGGTGTGCCCTGGCAGGTGATGACAGGGAAGGAGCTCAGACGGCAGAGGAAATCTGAGACTATCTTCATGTGGTCCAGTCATTCTAGGAGCCCCAGCTGACCTGGCCCAGGAGGATGACGGGGTGGTCTGGGGCCTCCGGGAGACTTGGACACTGAGGCTAGATTGGCAGGGAGAGCAGGGAGTGGGTAGTATGGCCGGATCTACCCACCACCGCACAGTGAGAGGGCAGGTAGCCCAAGACAAGGCCTGAAGCTGGGAGCGGCTGTCAGATTCTGTGGAGAAAGAAATCCCCTTGAGGTGAGAGAGCCTTCTGGCTGTCAGGCCAGCCTCACTGAAGGGAACCCAACTGCAGCCACCTTTGCCATTCTGGGGGCATAGTGGGAGCAGCGGCAGTTTCTTTACCACCGGTCTGACCTAAATGGAGACTCACTGTCCGGGTTCTGGTGAGAGCATTTCTGGCAAGACTTTTGGAGGAGGCCCTTACCTCCAAATCTAAGCAGGGAACTCAGTATCTGTGGGCTCCAATCCAGTCCGGATTTTGCATCTGTGAGGTGCCCGCTTCCCTCCCTCCCTCCATAGCCCTCCCAACACCTGCTGCAGAGGCTGGAAGCCAAGAGCTATTGTGCAGGACCCTGAACTCTGGCCCTCCGCCTCCGCCTCCACCCTAAACTCTGCACATTTTATGGGGATGCTTTGCCGGCTGGCACAGAGCCAAGGAGTTTCCAACTCCACTGGGGAACAGAATTCCTGGCCAGCTCCTGCCTTTGGAGTTTTCACCCTCTTCTCTCCCTCTGGGGCACTTCGAATCAGGAAGTTTAAGTGCAATTTTGCATTTCTATTGAGCTGGTATTCAATGGCAGGGGATGTATCTGAATAGGGATGTGAGGCCAGTTGGAGTGAGATGCAGACTTCTTGGAATCCGGAATTAATGAGGCCAGAAGGGTCCTCCCAAGGCTTCTGTGTCCATAACAATTATTTTGACTTGTGTAGCTTATCCTGAGCTTCCTTATTGCCAAAGCATTTATTATTTCATTTAATCCTCACAGCTCACCTGCGAGGTAGGCATTACCCCTATTTAGCGATGGGGAAATGGAGGCCCACAGTTGTCAGTGGACCATCCTGGGTCACACAGCAGCTAACTGGAGTCCAAGCTTCCCAACTCTAGTGCAAACTCCAGGAAGGAGACACCTCGTTCAGGCTACACTGAGGAAGTTCTTGGGAAACCTAGAGATTCTACAACTTCCCTTGTGAGCTCTTCCAACACCACTACCCTTCCCTGTAGAAAAGGTACAGACTTCAGAGCTGGCCGGGGGGGGGAGGGGGTGGGGGATCAGATTTTGGAGGTGAAATGAAAAACAGAGAGGCAGAGGCACTGCACTTAGAAAGAAGGCCCACCCATGGCCTCTCTTCCTCTTCCTGTTCTCAGCACTCCAACCACGATGAGAATTACTGCTCAGAAGAGGGAAATTCCTCTCTCCCTACGAACTGATGTCACATCCCTCATCAACACTCCCAGGAAAGTACCTGGTTTTCTGCATTCCAGGCTTTTTTCCAGAATGTGCCAAACTTACATGTTGTGCAGGGCACACCAGCCACAGTGAGGGTCCCCCGAGCTCAGGCACTCCCCACAAGTCGTGTACTGTTCACAGGATTCCACAGGGACCCTGGTGATCTGGCCAAGAGGGAAAAGAGAGCAGGTTAGATTGGGGAGTGACGCCTCGCAGAGGTGTGTTCAGACTCAACTACACCTAACCACACTTGCACTGTCACCACCCCTAAGGGGTGACAGTGGGGGTGTGTGTGTGTGTGAATCGGCGGCCTCAGTGTTCTCATCTGTTTGCCCCGCACGAGTCAGTTACAGCTAACAGGCCCCAGGCTTCTTGCCTTTGCTGGAGGTGGAAGCAAATCCTCCAGTTTCTCTTTGCCTGCACTAAAGTCCTCCAGAGAGCTGGGTCTGCTCCTGGCAAAGGCTGAAAATGGTTAACTCTGTTGAAAGGCTATTGAGTGCCACCAACTCGTCTCTGAAGAGCTTTCAGCTGGGCTTGGGCTGAGACATCCTGCCTGCACAGGAGACATTTAAAAAGGGAGAGAAGGAGAAACTTTTCCTATCAAATAATATTCATCTAATGGCATGGTCTTTTTACATCCAACCAAACATACCACCTGGATCCAATTATCCCATTCTCTGATGGCTGCATTCAGTTTCTCTAGTAAATCTCCCATCCTTTGAAAAGTCTGGCTAAATGGGAACAGAGATGAGCTGCCTGTCTTGCTGGGGAAAGTGGGAATGTACAGATGAAGCCCCTGCCCCCCAGAGGATGTGGCCTCCTCCTGGCTTCCAGGTGGGGCCCTGCGGGGACACGGGCCGGGGCCTGTTTGGTCATTACTCACCCTTACCTGCTTAGCGGGTGTGACATTAAGGCCAGGCAAAGGGTCAGAAGATTGAAGTCTTGCATTTGGTATGTCCTAGGTATCTGTAGCTGGCCTGGGCTGGAGGCTGCTGGGCTGGGAATGGAATCTCATTTGTTAGGGCAGAGAGGTCCCCCACCTACTGGATGTGCGAACCCAAGTGGAAACACAGCCTGCGGTCCAGCGGCACAGTGGTCTGCCTCTAGCAGGGGGACAAAGGATCTGATGGAGATGCCTTCACAGCGTGCTCCTGAGAGGCTCGGGATGGAGTCTAACACTGCTCACCGGTAACTGTTTATCAGATGTCACTATGAGAGGCTCCGGTGCTGTGCGACAGAGAAACAGCAGCGAACAGGACACAGATCCTGCCCCCCCGGAAGAGCACGCAGCCCAGTAGGAGTTGATAATTACAAACCGAGACCTGCTCTACACTGTGCTCAGCATCCACTGCAGGCAATAGGCATGTGCCCTGGGGGCCTTGGCAGCTTAAAGGAGGGCGGTCCGGCACAACCTGTCTGTCTGGAGGAAGGGGCCAGCTGAGTAAGGGTGAACCAGGGTAACAGTGGGCCCAATGCAGATGCCTGGAAGGGCATTCCTAGCTGAGAGATTATCACGAACAAAAGTAATCATGGGGCTTCCCTGGTGGCGCAGTGGTTGAGAGCCCGCCTGCCGATGCAGGGGACACGCGTTTGTGCCCCGGTCCGGGAAGATCCCACATGCCGCGGAGCAGCTGGGCCCGTGAGCCATGGACACTGATACTGCGCGTCCGGAGCCTGTGCTCCACAATGGGAGAGGCCACAACAGTGAGAGGCCCGCGTACCACCAAAAAAAAAAATGTAATCATGGCTAAGTTCAGCCTAACTCAAGTGTGGAGTGTATACTGGATGGGCAGGCTGAGAGATGAGGCTGGTGGCATGGAACCGGGGGCCAGACAACGAAAGGTCTTGGGTACCAGCCCCAGGAACCTTCCTTCTCTCTGTTGGGTGCCCCCCACACCCGCTCATTCTCCCCACATCATAAACACTTAACATTCTGAATTACAAAGCTTTTCTCTGAGTGACGTGATCAACTTTAAGCATCCCTAACTTCCCTTTAATAATAAAAATACAAAATGCAGAAAGCATAAATATAAAATCTTGCAATTCAGTGAAAAAATTGATATTCTAAATGGAAGTTGGGGGAGTAGCTGATTTGAAATAGTTCATGTGGAATAGGTCCGAGGGTTGAATTGACTCTATGTCCAATATGCCCTGACAGGGTGATGTCATAGCTAAAGGGGCTAATTCGATCATGGGCTGCATTAATGGACATGGTGTCAGGATGGAGATGACCTGAGTTCCCAGCCCAGGTCTTTGCAACCTGCTCTAAGAGGAGGGTTGCTCAACCAGAGAAACTTTCCAGACGGTGGTCACGATGGGGTGGGACCCAGGTGCGGCATCTGAGGTACAGCTGATAGACCTGTATGTTTATTTAGGTCAAAGAAGTTGAATGTCAAGGTGGTCGTGGAAGCTATCTGCCACTGTTTGAAGGGGGGCAGTGTGGCTGCAATAAGACTCATGGGTGAAAAGTTCCAGGAAAGCTCGACAGAAGAAAGTCAAGGTTGTCCACCAGTGCAACAGACCTGGCTTCCAGCAGGGACTCCCTTCCGTGGGACGTGTAAGCAGAGTCAAGGTGACATGTGTCCGGGAGGCTGTGGAAGGAATTTCTGCCCCCAGAGGAAGGCTGCCCTAGTCCTTCTGACTCTGACATATAGGATTCTATTGCCCACAGTTTGCCTAACTCCTTCCTGAGACTGTTCATTTCTGTCCTGAATGACTTGGACAGTTCAAAGATCCAGCCACGCCACTAGCCACTGATAGCACCCCATTTTAAGGAGCAACCATTGACCCCTGACTCACGTCCTGTGATTCCTACCAGAAGCACCTTTCCGGCAGGTGCCTGCCAGACGCTCTCCCAGCATGCCTCTCCCGGGCCTGTCAGGATATCTGTGACCCTAGCCACCTGGGGGGCTTCCGCCAGCCCCCTCCAACCCGCCCTCGGAGGGCTGAGAGCCGCAGCCCAGTGCCCGGCCTCCCTTTCCTGGGTTTCGGGCTCCGTGTGAGTGATGTCTGCATCTGGCTGGAAATTAAAACAACTGTCTGCATTGCATTCGTCCCGTCTGTCAAAACACAGCCCAGCTCTCAGCAGCTGGGGAAGGGGGCCCTGAATGGGAGCAGTGTCTCCAGCAACAAAGCCCACTTTCACGCCAAGTGCCGCAGAGATAGTGAGAAGCCTGTTCTTCTCCAAACGTGAAACCAACAGCACAACTATTCTTCCTGTTTCCTGGGCCCTCCTGGTGGGAATTTTTTTTTAAATACACTGAGTTGAAGAGCAAAGTGAAACAGGAAACTTATAAGGGGGGTGGTTCCTAAAATTTGAATTATTCTCTTCTCAAAGACCTCATAGCCATATGCAAACCAGAGGAAAGAAATGTCACAGGGACTGGAGGGAGGTCCTCAAAGTCAGGTGTTTCCATGGGTGCTCTGTCTTTCCTATAATCATGTGTTTCTGTATTCATTCAACAACCCGTATCCATAGATCATGTCCTACAGGAAGACCAGTGCTGGGCACTTTAGGGGAATAAAATCAACAGCAACATTAAAACACAGCCATCACCTTCAAGTTGCAAACAGACTAGCAATAAAAACAAGAAAAGTGATGTGTGTTCTAAGAGACGTATTGAAAGAGGGCTGAGGCAATTCAGAGCAAAGAAGATACTACTTCTATGTCTACGCCGTCCAATGTATGGGCCCGTGTGGTCACCAGCATCCGGAATGGGGTTAGTTCGAATTCTAGTCCTTAGAGATGTGCTCTAAGGACACTGGATGTTGATGGTTGAGCACGGAAAACAAGAATGTAAAATAGCACAGTAATAATTTTTTATTGACACATGTTGAAAAGATAAAAATTTAGTAAATATTGAGTTAAATAAGATCTACTATTAATTTCCACTGTCTCTTCTTACTCTTTAAAATATGGCTGCTGGAAAAGTTAAAATTACACGCATAGCTGTGTGGACGGCACTTTGTCATCATGGGAGAGCACTGCTCTAGATAGGAGTCCCAAGAAGGCTTTGTAAGGGATGTGGCCCGGGTCTGGGTCTTCAAGGGTGAATAACATTTATACAGATGAAAAGCGTCCCAGGTGGAAAGAACCACATGAGCAAACACAGGAAAGCAGTTTCTTCAGAAAACGTTGCATGAGGGTGAAGAGTGATGGGTATAAATCTGGAAAGGTAGTTTTGGGTTAACTTGGGAAGGACGGAGAAGGCCACAGAGCTGGAATACATGATGTCTGTAAGCTCACCAGCCTGTCACTCCTTGGCCAAAAGAATGTCCTCCATGAAGAGGTGGGCCGAGTTTTCAAACCAACATCCTTGGCATTACCTGTGAGCTTAAGGGGCATAAAAATCCAGAGTCCACTGGGTTAGAACCTCTGGGATGGGGCGGGGCCTGAGAAATGGTTCCAACAAGCTCTCCAGGTGATTTTTTTTTTTTTTAAAGAAGATGTTGGGGTAGGAGTTTATTAGTTAATTTATTAGTTTATTTTTGCTGTATTGGGTCTTTGTTTCTGTGCGAGGGCTTTTTCTAGTTGTGGCAAGCGGTGGCCACTCTTCATGGCGGTGCGCGGGCCTCACTATCGCGGCCTCTCTTGCTGCGGAGCATAGGCTCCAGACGTGCACAGGCTCAGTAGTTGTGGCTCATGGGCCCAGTTGCTCCGTGGCATGTGGGATCCTCCCAGACCAGGGCTCGAACCCATGTCCCCTGAATTAGCAGGCAGATTCTCAACCACTGCGCCACCAGGGAAGCCCCTCTCCAGGTGATTCTTATGAGAACCACTGGTAAATGTGACTTCATGTCTTGGGAAATCTTTTTAAGTGTCAGGCCCTGGGGCCATAAAGAAATAGAATCAAACTCTGCCTAGGGACTACCAAAGGAACTAGTGGAAGGAATTAGACTGACTCAGGAGGAGGAGAGATGGAGGTTAGCCTGGGGACTGCTTTATAGCCAGGGAGAAATTGGTTCTAATATCTCTGAGTCTGTGGAGGCCCTGAAAGACCAAGTTCAAACTTCTGGGGTCACTTCACTCTGCACCAGGCGAAGGCGGGCACTTGCTCTAGGACCTGGTGGGTGGGGGAGGATGGGGAGGGGATGGGCATTGTCCCGGGAAGCTGGAGAAGGCAAGGGAGCTTCTCCTGGAGAGTGTCTACCGTGTCAGGTGGCTTTGTCAGGGCTGACTCAGAGTTTAATGGGACACTCAAGTGACACTTTAATTAGTGTTTGTTTATTATGATTGCGCTTTAATTATGCCTGAGGCTCCCCACCCCCTCTGGTCCGAGTGCTGGGATCTGAGGGTGGCTGCGTCGGCAGAGGAACGTGGTGGTGAGGCGCCTCCGATGGCGGATGCCCCTCTCCCACCTGCCTCCACCGCCTTCTCCCCAGGACCAGGGGACCACTCCACACTGGATTCCCCCCGCACGCTTGGCATTCTTCTCCTCTTGATCTTATGTCTTGTAATTACACCTCTAATGAATATAACTGTCCGATTAAGTCATTTACTGAAGAAACACTCTTCATGAAAGGTGACTCGTACTGTGTTCTTGTCTCCTCTGACCCCAAGGCCCCTCATCTCCAGTGCCTCCCTTGGCCTCAGTCTGTGGGGTTGATGTACGTGGGAAAGGGCTCAGCAGGGGTGCAGAGTTCAGAGTGGTTCTCTCCCCCACCCAACTCCCTCCCATTTAAGCACACTGGTCAGCCCACAGGGTGCAGCGCCCCGCACAGCAAGGGATGTGATATCAGATTATCATTGGCTGTGGGGACGAATCACCAAGGGAACTGCTGGAACCATCCTCCTTCCTGAAGATGTTGAGGGACAGGGCACACCCATAGGGCTTGGACTACCCAGGGTGAGGCCCAGAAGGCCTCTGTGGCCCTGGTAGTTACTATCAGCCTGGAGAGTCACTACCATCAGGTGCAAACCCATCACTCTTCAGAGAAGAGTTCCCCGGTGGTGGACCGAGGGGGGAGCCCTTTGGTGCGTAAACCTGGGGAAAGAGAATCAAGGTTGTATCTCTGCCACCCTGTGCGGACTCTTAGAAGGAGCCACCTTGGTTCTGAGAATCTGGGGGCAACTATCGGAGAAGCAGCTGAGTTGAAAGCAGAACAACACAGAGGATTCTGACCATGGGCTGTGCCTGGGTGCCATGCGGTCCTTCAGTATTTACAGAGCATTTATGTTGTGTTAAGCTCTCCATTAGGCATCCGGTGACATTCTCTGTCCCCCTGGGGCCCATGGTTTGGCTGAGGACAAAGGAAACAGGATCATCTTAATACAGGAGAACAGAGGCCGCAATAGAGGTATAATCAAGGGACAGTCGTGGCTCAAAGGCCAGAGCTTGGAGGTTCTCCTCAGGGAGCTTTGGCATGGGCACTCTGTTCTAGAGGCTGAAGGATTCCTTTGCAGTCATGCACGAGAGAGAGGGAGAGAGGGAAGGAATAACGGAAAGCTGTTCCCCAGGCTGGTAGGGCCCCTTGGGGACAAAGCATTTAATCCCCTGCTTCTCTGGAATCTGCTCCCCCCTGCCAGATGGTACACCTGTCCCCACATGTGTCCCCTGCCTCCTGACACAAGGAAAGAAACAGTGGCCTTCTCAGTGGCTGAGAGCCAGGTGGCAGGGGGTGGGAAGTGACGCAGCCTGGGTGGAAGCATGCAGTTGGCCTGAGCTACAGCCTCCTGGTCCCCAGGGCCCGGAGCGTAGTGCATGGCAGCTGAAATGCAACTGGCTCCCCACACCTCTCTCCTTTCTTTTGTATCTTCTCTTGGTGGTCCCTCCCTGCCAGCCCAGCCTCTCTCCCCTTGGAGTTTGTAGGGTCTTACACCCAGTTTCTCCTCTTTTTCCCAAACCAGATCTGTTTTCAAGAAGCAATCTGATGCTCATTTGCATTCACAGCTGAGGGCAGACTGACGGGAAGCCCCACCAGGGCTGGTGTGCGCGATGAGCTCCGTGGCACAATCACAACAGATGCCGATGCCCAGAGGGGGTTTTAGCACTTTCTGAGTGCTTTCACACCCCTTATCTCATTTGATCTGCACAGCTCCCTGGGGAGGAAGGGAGGTTAGGGACCCATTTGTTCCACCAGGAAATAGAGGCACCCAAAGGGCTGGCTTAACTCTGGGCTCTGTCTCACAGTGAGTGGAGGTGGCCAGCTGCAGCGCGTCCTCCGTGGCCCGTGGTGGTGACATGTCATAAAGGATCTTTCTGAGGAAAGGAGGGACGGGGGTTCAGGGGTTAGTTCCAGGAGATGGAACTGGGGCCAGAGCAGGATTCAGGAGGCGGGAAGCAACCAGAGGGCAGGTGAGGCTTTGGTTTCTCTGACTCCACTGCTCCTAGGAGCTGGCCTGCGCCCAGCAGTTGTTACCTGTTCCCATGGGTGGTGGGAGGAGTCTCTCTCTCTCTTTTTTTTTTTTTTTTTTGCGATACGCGGGCCTCTCACTGTCGTGGCCTCTCCCGTTGCGGAGCACAGGCTCCGGACGCGCAGGCTCAGCGGCCACGGCTCACGGGCCCAGCCGCTCCGCGGCATGTGGGATCTTCCCAGACCGGGGCACGAACCCATGTCCCCTGCATCGGCAGGCGGACTCTCAACCACTGTGCCACCAAGGAAGCCCTGGGAGGGGTCTCTCTTCACCACTTACCCCAAGTCTTGTCAGCCCTGTGGCGAACAGGTACAACCAGCACTGGGAGGTCTGAGAGCTTAGGGTTCTGCCTTCCCTGTACACCTGCTGGGGCCAGGGTTCACAGTCCTCCCAGGGAGAGGAACGTGGGCAGATGGTCAGGGAGGCCAGGCCAAGGCCCCAGCCCTGGTCAGTTTCTCTCAGGCACCCAAGCCAAAGTGGACCCTTCGGGAACAGGCCAGGCTCCCCTGGCTCTAGACATGCCTCACACTATGGCCCCTTTGAGTCAGCAAGACTCCACAGAATAATACCTGCATCCTGTCTCCTATCCTTTACAGGCAAAGAGCTGACTGTCAACTGGATGCCTGAAACAGCATCTTAATCTAATTCTCCCCCGCTGGGTGTGCTTGGGGGCAGAAGTGAGATCGCCTCCTTGGATCTGCTCCCCAGGGATAGGGGGAGAAGCGAGGGGGACTGAGGCCTCCTGCCTGGCACCACCTTCCTCTGAGCTGGGAAGTTGACTGAGCTTGTCCAAGGGAATGAAGCAGCAGGAACCGTTCATCCTGCACCTACTGCACGCCAGGCACTTTCCCTGTGTCACATCACCTAATCCTTACATCAGCCTTGCAGGCGAGGGATTAGGCCTACCTCACTTATTAGAAAACTGAGTCTTGGGTTAAACAAACTGCCCAAGTTGCATGCCTTGTAGGTGGTGGAAGCAGAACTGGAGTCCAGGTTCATCCGACTCCCAGGTTGAGGTGGAGCGGTAGAGGCACAGGCAGCGGTAAGGAAAGGCCCCTCTCCTGGGGCTGCCCCCAAGGGTGGGCTGTCAGGGTCCCCTGGCTTTCTCCTGGACGTCAGGGCCCAGCGCTGTAATTACGCTTCCTTCCTGACCACTGCCTGCCTCTTTCTCACTTTTCTCTGGTTGCTGACAGCGATTCAGCTGGTACATCTGGAGCCAGACAACACAAGGGGTGATGTGAGAGAGTGAGGGAGAAGATGGGTTGGTGGGGGTGAGGATGCCCTGCTGGATTTTTTTAAAACCTGCCAGGACCATAACAGTAATGGACGTGACTCTGAATGGGCTCCACAGTCTCCATCCTGAGCCTGCTCGGAATGTCAGGGCCCTCAGTCGGCACAGAGCGGGGGCAGTGGAGGTGGCAGGGGCCTCCTGTCCTGGTCTTGCTAGCTGTTCGCTGCGAGGCCCTGGGCAAGCTGCTTAACCTCTTCAAGCCTCCGTTCTTTATTTTTAAAATGGAGATAGCAATTCCCGTCTCACCTGTCCCGCCTGTTCATCAGGGACCAGGGCACCTCTGAGCTCCTATTTTCATCTTCAGTTCTCCCTATGAATCAACTCCCCAGTAATTAATGCGAAGGACTCAGTATTGTTTGTTGCCAGGGTTAGGTCCAGTTCTTTAAAAATCAATAGTCATGTGTGAGATCACCCTAAATCTTCATAAAGTAAACACTAACCCAGTCCCGCTGCCCCTCCTGGGGGCTGTGAAAGTCACATGATCAATATCATTAAGAAGAAGGAGACACCAACACCCCCCACCCCACCCTCGCCCTGCCCCACCCGGCCCCATCCCCAGAAAACCAGCTGGAGGTTCTGGAGCCTGTGATTGCAACCAAAGCAACATGCAACCTTCTAACCAAAAGCTGACCCTGGGGCCTTCTCCTAAGAACCTCTGACTATCTGGAGACCCTAGGGCAGAGTGACTGCTCAAAGAGAAAATCTATTTTTAATGACTTGGGGGAGAAGAGTGGAGTGGCTGAGTAATTTGGAGTAATTAAAGCTATCTATCACTCCGAGTGGGAGCCAAAATTGGTTGAACTTTTCAATGATATTTTTTCCTTCTCATTCATAAAGCCCAGCAGAAGGTCATGCAGGAGTCAAAGGGGAAAGGATGATGGGGAAAGAAATTTCTGGCCCCAAAGAGTGGAATTCATCCTACTGATGAGCACTTGGGTAATGATGGCTCCTCCTGTAACCTTTTGGTAGAGGCCATGTTTACTTTGTCCTCGTTAAGAAGCTGGACTTTGGGCTTCCCTGGTGGCGTAGTGGTTGAGAGTCCGCCTGCTGATGCAGGGGACACGGGTTCGTGCCCCGGTCTGGGAAGATCCCACATGCCGCGGAGCTGCTGGGCCCGTGAGCCATGGCCGCTGAGCCTGCGCGTCCGGAGCCTGTGCTCCGCAACGGGAGAGGCCACAACAGTGAGAGGCCCGCGTACCGCAAAAAAAAAAAAAAAAAACGCTGGACTTTGAAGGAGACAGTCCTCAGTTTCAAATCCAGCTGCTATGATTATCGATTGTATGACATTAATAAATGGTCCTTATTGTCCTTCTTGCACCTCAGTTTCCTCCTCTGTGAAATGCTGACAATAATGGTATTAACTTCACCAGGTTGTTTTGAGGTTTAAGTGACATCTGTACACAAAGAGGCTCGCATGCAGTTGGTGCTTAATAGTGGTAGTTATCATGCTCAATCTCTCTGTGCAGACCCACTGAAGGCGGCAGTGTGTGCGTGGGAAGCTGCAGAGGGCCCTCACCCAGACTCTGCACTCCTGTGTAGGCTGACCTTGAGTAAGCTACCTCGCCTCTTTGGGCTGAGACTGCTGATCTATCTATCATATGGGGAGAATTAGGTCTACACAGCCACGCAAACTGTTGTCTTTATTCATGACATAATCCCTACTGGAGGCTGAAGAACACTGAAATTCAGGATCCTTGGCTGGAAAAAGTCAAATTGAGCTTAGTCTCCTAAGGAAGAAGGTGGAACTTGGGCAAGGAGGAAGTACAAAGAGGGAAGAAAGCAAATGGGCAAAGCAGATATTCCAAATACCATACCATACTTTCTCAGACAGGACTCCTGGGCCAGAAAGGGCCCTCTCTAGTGCTGTTTCTTGGAAGGTTCTACAAAGAAGCAGAGAGGCTGATACGATGTTGTCTCCATGACAACCATGGATTTATTCAGTTAAGGAAAGCAGGTGGGGTAGGAAATAGGGGACGAGAGGATTTGGGAAATACAGGGTCTATGAAATAGCTAAATCAGATCTCTCACCTGGAAACCAGATGCCTGGGTTTAGCCAGGGCCCACAAAGCTCCCTACAGGGCCAATATCAACTTGTCTGCCCCAGAGGGGAAAAGTGATGATGGCAAAGGGATGGAGTAACGAAGCAGGGATGCCCCTTCACCTGTCCATTCCCATTCGTTCATTCACACTTCTATTCCTCCAGACTTTTCCAGTGGGGCCCCTGGATGCAGAGAGCCCAAGGGTAGCCTTACCACATGGAGCTTGATTTATCTGAGAGCTGGCATCTGCCTAATACGTCCTGGTTTCTGGGCCCCACCCCTTCAAATTCTGGCTCCCCTGCCTTCCAGTCACCAGGAGAGCCAGACAAGAGGGTGTGGCCCTCCGGTTAATCCCGAATCCTCTTTGAAGCATGTATGGCTCTAAAGCATGTAAGCTCTAAAAGGTGATGTTTGGGGAGGGAATCACCAGGGCCCGAGAAGAGGCTGGTCGGAGATCTGGGGTAAGAACACCTTTGCTGTTGCCTCGGTAGGGGATGGGGCTACCTTCAGTGTTGTTTGAGAAGAGGACTCACGGAGTCGTCTAGGAGGGAAAGTGGGGCCTTCAGGACACCACTGCTCCTCAAGGAGGCCCTAACGAGTTCCCTTTAGCAGAGTTCCTGGTATCGTCTCCACACCAGGCTCCAGTTCCTGCCTCCCAGTGCCCAGCTGCACTTCCGCCTCTGATGTTGCCACTCAGGGTTATTGATGGGAGCTGGTAAGGCCTTGGGGACTCCTTGTGTGCTGATTTTCCATCCTTGATACCTTCTGTGGAATTCTGGGGTATTGAAGGGACCCCAGGTTGAAGTTCCCAGGTCATCTTGATGTAGCGAGAGCAAAATCCTACCAGATGGTGAAAGCTGGAATGGGATCTGGTCAAAAGCTCAAGTGCCCTGGCCCCTCTTCAGTCTACCCCTGTCAACAGCTGTGCACATAAGAAAGCTCTACCCATAGGCGCTGGATCTGAGACGGGCCTCCCCCTCTCTGCCTAAGCTATCATACAATTCTGAGTAGACAGGAAGCCATTGGACCCTCGTGCTATGAATATTGGTCTCCAGTGGACCCATGGCGTGCATCTTCTCCATCATTTCTCAACTTGCCTTTCTAACCATCTGAGATGAGGCCATCTTGTCCTCCCTGACACATCAAATCTGAAAATACTCTCTCTGGTTTTTCTTAGTATGCTAAGTGACTAGCTCCCCAGGGAAGGACAGAGCAGTTTCTTGTCACTCACAGCTTCCTGGGACATATTAATAGGTGGGTAGACGAGTGTGCATGTGTGTGTAAGAGACAGAGAGAGAGGTGGAGGATATGAGTGTAAGTTAAATCTCTGCCTAAGGAAAATAGTCTCCTACCCTTATATTAAAATTTTTAAATTCCCTTTCTGTATAGAGCTCACTTATTCATTCATGCCATTCGTTCATTTAACCTTGGCAAGGTGGTATGAGGCAGGGAGGGTCCCATGCTTTGCTGAATCCCGGGCCTTGGTGCTGCTTTGGGAACTGGTAGAGACTGGCCAATCGAATAAAGACCATTCCACCGAGGCAGCGATGACTAGAGAGCCACAGTGCTCTGCCCCCTGGGGACTAGCCAGTACAGGTTGATTGGCATGGCCTCAGGCATCTACGTTCATGTAGACTTGCTTTATAACCGCGTGGACCTGCATGTGGTGGAAATACACTTGGTACTTATAATTTGTTCATTTGTCTATCCATTCATTTACTCATACATTAGCCCATCCGGCTACGGATCCGTCCTTCATTCGTCTACTCATTTATTCAACACACCAGGTATCAAGTCCTGTGCTGTGGTATAGCAAATCCGAGTTAGTCATGGCCCTCCAGTGCCCTCCAGAAGCATCCCCTCTGGTGGGGAAGCTAGAAAGTGAAAGATGTCACATAAGAGTTTCAACGGGGAATGGTCACTTCGGGCTGAAGGGACCAGGAAGGTCATCATGTGTAGCAGGCCTTGAAAACTTGGCGATATTTTGAGAGGCAGGAATGGAGGAAGGGCATTCTGTGAGGAGAGAAAAGCATGAACGGAGAACGAACATGAGAATGTCCAAGAAGAAGCCCAGGAATGGGCATGTATCAGGACGAGATGGCTGGTCAGAAAAGTGATTCGGGGGTAAGTCACAGAGGACCAGGGTGGTGGAAACAGAAGAGAAAGGAGGAAGAGGAGAAGTTTTGCATTTCTTCTCTCATGATGTGTCCTAGGTCTGTCCCTGCCATGGCATGCCTGCTGCCTCCCTCCACTGGCCCCAGCTGCAGGCCCCCATCCTCACAGCGGGCTGGTGGCTGATGGCCCATTGGTCTCCTTCTTCTTCTCTCACCACACTACATGTGTTCTGCACACCCTCATTTTTTCTTTTCTTCAAAAAGGTGTAGTCGTTGAGGGCATGGGCCCTAGAATCAAGCTGTCTAGGTCCAAATCCCAGCCCCTTTGCTTATTAGCTGCGTGACCTTTGGCACGTTACTCAGCTCTGAGCCCCATTGGTTGATTTGCAAAATGGTGATAATTATAGCACATACCTCTATAAGACTTGCTATCTGCAGATGAGGAAGAAACGGAGGCACAGAGAGTCTTAGTGAATTTGTTGATAGTCACATAGCCAGTAAGCTGTAGAGCTGTGATTCAAACCTAGGCAGGCTGGCTGCAGAACTCCTCACTAAATTACCTCTTAGGCACAATGGGTGGCATGGGTTAGAAAACACTTAGCCCAGTGCCTGAGCTGTCAGTTATTATTAATACATTAGGGACTGGCTATGTATTCTATGTAGGCAGGAAGTTCCAAGATGAACAGACATGGCCCTGATCCTGAAGTACTCATAGTATTGTCAGGAAGACAGATGGACCCCCAGATCATAACAAAGCAGCACTATGACCGAGACGTGGTAAAACTACAAGAGCAAAGAAGAAGGGCAAATCAAGGAAGGCTTCCCAGAGGCAGTGTTTTGTAATGAAGGCCTCAGCTAAAAAACAATCAAAAACGAATACCTTCCCCTACAAAAAACAAAATTCAAAAACAACACGAAAAAAAATGCTTCTTGGATGAAGTTTATAATCCAAATACCCCAGCCCAATGTTTCAGTCTTTTAACCTCTACTCTCCACCCAGGCTGAGCTTCCCACTCTGGACTCTTCTGTCAGCATGAATCCCACCCCTAGCCGGCTGGCCTCCTCTCCTGCTCAGCGTGGTCCTGCCTCCTTAACTTTCTTTGCGCATGCATTCCTGCTATCAGAATGTCCTTCCCTCCCCTACACGTGCAAATGACTGCCCCACACAGCCTTCTTCCATCAACCTCTGTGACCCCTCTCTCTGAATCTAGACTCTGACCTCCTGCCCAACTGGCAAGACGCAAACATACTGGTTAAGCTCTTTTGAGGTCTCTCTCTTTTTAGGTTATTCATAGGGCTCTGCTTTTTATTTCTTCATATGGGATATCCCTGTATGTTCCAACTCCAGTTTCCTACATAAAATATGTCTGTAAATACCTGCTGAGAAGCTAATCACACTTACTCAGTGATGCAGGTTTTATTTTAAGCTCCTTAAGTAAATGTACTAAGAGCTATGCAAAGACTCTCTAGGTGTGGCTGAGACTGCTGGCATTCTGCTGGGATCCATTAGGTGACGTGAAGGCTTTTTGTGGTTTGTTTAAATAGACGACGTTTCTAACCCAGCAGAGGTGCATGGTGTCACGGAAAGGACACGGCTGCTACTGTCAGAAGAACTTGGCTCAGCCACACTAGGTACTCAGCTGTGCTGGGTAAGCCATTTAACCTCTCTGAGCCTCACTTTCCACATCTGTAAATATTAGCGGATGTCAAAATTAAAGCATCCACCAAGGCACCGAGATATGATGAATGCAGCTTGCTAAAGTACGGTGGCTGACTGTCATGCAAAATTTCAGAGTAGATTCTTAAGCTCCAAGTTCATGATTCTTCTACCCTTTATTCTATATCCCCTGACCCAGATCAATGCAATGAAAGGGTCGAAGGAATGACGAAAGGATTTTGTGAGATGTTTGGAGGAGGACCTTGGGATGCTGTGACCTAGCCACCCTTCAGTAGGACCACTTAGAAAGCTTGATGCATCCTCTGGACTGTAGGGGTCAGAGTGGACGGGAAAAGCCAGGAGGCAGGAAATCCAGAGGGTAAGGTGGCGAGCTCTTAGGAGGCAGAGTGAAGGCAGGACCGTGGGAGGTCACTGAGCTCCCCAGTGATGGTGGCAGGCCAAGGATGTGCAAGGGCTGCCTTGCATCACATCTAGATGTGGACACCTCAGGAAGGAGAGCTGGCCTGGCAGTATTTTACTACTTGTCCAAGAGGACCCCTGGAGGTGGGGCTAAGTCACTAGTGTGAGCATCTTCACGTGAAGGGAACTGCTGGCTAATGGAGGCAGAGGGGAGAGTGGCAGGATAAGAGGAAGCACTGCCCGCCTGATGGGAGCAGAAGCCAAAGCAGCTCGGCAGAGAGGTGTCCACAGGCCCAGGGAGGACTCAGCCCCGAAAAGGTCAGAAACGCCAGCCTGCTCGGAGAGCGTGAGGTTGCCTTGAGACAATTCCAGTTCAAGAGAGAAGGACCTCCCTGACCCTTCCCCTCCTCCTCTTCTAAAGGGGTAACAACAGCTCGAGGGCGGGAAGGTAAGTGACAGAAAGGGAAGAAACACGCCTCCCCACCTCTCATCCCCGCAAGTGGGGAGTGTGTGCCGGCCCAGGCTGGGGGCTGGGGAGAGAAATATCTGGGCATCAATCAAGGCCAGAGTTTTTCTTCTGGTCTGGAACTGGGCATTATGCTTCTGAATGGAGACTGTGCTTGAGACGTGAAGGACTTTTTATTATCCAAGAGTGAGCTGATGAGCTATGCAGCCTGCCCCAGACGTAAGTAAAGCGATGGTGGGAGACAGAATAAAGCTGCGATTTGATTCTATCTCGGCATACTGATTGGGCGTGAGAATGCTAACAATTGCCGTTCCTAACTCATTTGTCGTCACGCGGATCATGTGAAGTGAGAGCCACAGATGTGCATTGTTCAGGATCAAGTTTATCGCACAAACGCTGGGGAATTATTGGTGTTATTTCCGGGGATAGACTGATAACTTATGGATAACTTATGATTTTTTTTAAAGAAAACTCTGCAGCTCAACTCTCAGATGACTCAGCAGACCATTCTCTCTGAAATTCTGGTGTCCTTGAACAGGGTGAACTGGTGTGAGGTCTCTTTTTTTTCTCTGCCTGCCTCTTTTTTTCTTTTTTGAATTTTATTTATTTTTTTGAGGTCTCTTTTTTTTTTTTTTTTTTGCGGTACGCGGGCCTCTCACTGTTGTGGCCTCTCCCGTTGCGGAGCAACAGGCTCCGGACGCGCAGGCTCAGTGGCCATGGCTCACGGGCCCAGCCGCTCCGCGGCATGTGGGATCCTCCCACACCGGGGCACGAACCCGTGTCCCCTGCATCGGCAGGCGGACTCTCAACCACTGCGCCACCAGGGAAGCCCTGAGGTCTCTTTTTTAACTCAAGTGGCTCAAGGGTCAGAAGAACTTGTGGACAGCCACAATGGGAAGGCTCTCAACCCTTTTGCCTCTGCCCTCCTGGAGATGCAAGCGCGATCGTTAAATAAGGCATCCGAAGCTGGTCTAAGGAAGACAGGGATGTGGTGAGGAACCGGCTCTTGGTTAGAAGCCCTTTGGGTGCTCCGGCCTCCCCCCCCCTAGTGCCCAGCCCTGTCTGGAGCTTTGCAGCCGCCCCTTGCCTGAAGGGTGGTGGCAGGGACTGTTCAAATCTTTACCTTCCTCACTTCTTTCTGTTCGTGGCCTCCTTCAGTGGTGGCCTCTAATGTAACCAATGTCACAGAGCCTCTGGAGATACAAAGGAGTGGAGGGGGAGGTAGGGAGATGGAACAGAGACAAAAGATTCTTTTCCTTTTTATAAAAAAAAAAAAAAACAGGTGCTTAAGAAATTAATTACAGCAAGTAATCACCGAGTTGTCTGAGTCTCTATTTTATTTGGTGCATGCAGGGTCTGGTGGAAAAAGGGAATTTTAAATAATTTTGGAGTTATAACTGATGTAATTAGGTGCTCAGTGAACACTTAGCATCGAGTTGTGCTTATTACTGTTTTAATCAGAACACTGGAGGAAGATCATTAATAATACAATGGCTTGATTCCCTGGAACTCTAATTAGACCTGGACTTTTAACCACCTGAGCGTAATCTGGCTCCATCTGGATACGCACCACGGGTGATGCATTATCGTTTCAGGGCATGTGGGGATGGAGCATCAATACTGCTATTTGGTGACTTCCTGAATGCTCTATTTTGGAGTGTGAGGGTGGGTTGAGGGAGTACCAATGCTGAAAGGTGGAGATGGAAGTGGAGGGGGTCAGCCAGGGACCCGGGGTTGGAGGTCTTGAGGAAAAAAAGGCAACTTTTCCCACTGTTGCAGGCTAGACACGCCTCACACATTTTTCTGCAGAGGCACAACCAAACCATGCCATAGACCCAGCTAAAGGCCATTTCCTGGGATGCTCTGCCTCCATGCGGGCCTGTCCCTCATCCAAACCAAACATGCATCTGAAGGGGTACAGCTTTAGTCCTTGCCAAGCCACTGCCCATCAGAAGCCTAATCGATGATTTACTAAGTGATAATTAAAGGTTAATCTGGTGAAGGGCTGGGCCCACTTCTTCATTTTCCTGTCCAGTACTTTGGGTCACCCTAGACAGAAACCGGGAGATAAGGCTGAGTTTTTCCAGAACTTTCTAATCCTTAGGAACCTTTTGCAGGTAACTAGGACCAGAGCGGGAGGGAGGCTGAGTAGATGGGTTCTGTCCCCTGAGATGCCCGGCTGAGCTGGTGTTTTGGGAGACGGGTCGATGCCCTGACTCATGGCTCTGAACACAGAACTTTGGTTTCTCTGCTCCTTCAGCTGGTGGCTTAGTGTGTCAACAACACTAACTTGGCCCCCAGTGGGACCGAGTCCTTGGATAGATGTCACAGGGGTGGCCGAAAGCAAATGGAATGCAAGTATGCTCTCCACCCTCCTAAAGCTTGGTAACTAGTTGGAAGGACGTAACAAAGATGTGAAAAAAAAGATTTAGGACTCTAAAAGGCAGATACTGAGAAGTGAAAATTAAGCCGGAGTCAGATGAGGGCATGTGGAGCTAAGTGGTGACCGGGGTGTGGTGGGATTACTCAGAGGGGTCAAGGTCTTCTGAAGGAGGGCTGTGGGGGCCAGGTTCATCTGCCGAGAAGTGGGGAAGGAAGGCAGCACTCCCTGTGTCCCTCAATAAGCACTCCTCCGGCTGCTACTGGGGGCCTTGAGACAACAGGACTGAACTCTCTGAGGCTCCCTGGCCACCTCTAGCCAATAAGAGTCCTTTTGTGCAATTTGGGAAAGGTGCCCCCTCTAGGTGCATGGCTTGGTAAGATGAGTGAAAACCTGGTTTCAGCCTCACTTGGCCCTCAGCCAGATGCCTTTGTACAGTACACAACCTGAACCATCATATCTGGCGGCCCTGATGCCCAAACTCTCTAGGGAAATAGGTAGCTGAAATGTGCAGTGTGGGTCAACCAGAATTTTACCAGATGACCCAGAGACAGAATATTTTTAGGTGCTAAGCATTGTACCTCTTATAAGCCCTTTGGGGGGTGTCCAGAGAAGGTGGGTGTCAAGTGTGAGTTGAAGAGCAGAGAAGGCTCCACGGAGGAGGTAGGACTTGAGGAGGGGGAGAGTATAGTGTCCTGGGCAGGAAAACATCACAAGCCAAAGCAGAGGGAATGAGCTTTGGTGTGTACTCTGGGGAGAGCAAAGGACACAAAAAAGATGTCGCTTTTAGATGTCTTTTCTTACTGGTTCCTTGGGAGTAGACTTTTTACATATGAATTAAACAAAGTAAAACAACTCTAGGCCTCCCTCACAAAGAATAGTCCAGTGGAAGAATTTTTCTATAAACCAACTGAGTGGGGAGGAAGGGAGATTTCCATTACTGGGGAGCTCTAAGCAGGAGTTCAAGGTCCCTGATGAGTGACAGGCTAGACTCAAGACTCCCCTCCAACTCCAAGCTTGTCTTAGGGGAGAGAGCCTGACAGGCCGTGACGGGGGAGGGGAGAAGGGCCCCTGTGCCTTGGAAACCAATGGTTAGGCCTCAACTCAAGAATGTGTGTGATTCTGAAAAAATAGGATACAGTGAATGATAGCCCCCTGACATACACATACCCCCTCACTCCACAAACGCATACTCTCATGCAAACACACTCATGAACACAAACACACATTCATACCATCCACTCACATTCCACACCAACACACTGACAGCATACACACTTCACACGTACTCCCATCACATGCTCACACACATATTCACGTCACATACACTCATGACACACCATGCTTGCCGCCCCCTCCCACCCCCGGCTGCACGCAACTGCGAGAAGAAAAGAGCCATCGGGATCTGTCTCCCTCCAGCTTGTAGTGAAGAAGGATTAGGGCTGTCCCAAATTAAACAGAGGAGTTAAAAATGAAAGACTTCTAAACAGGATTAGAGCCTTAATGAAAACCATAAAGAATGGAAGCGCCACATAGATATCACCCATAAATGGCCGTAAGTATCAGACCAACAGATGAGATTGTAGATACTGCAGTTTTGAACCCCGTCGAATGACTTCTATTATAATTCATCAATAGATAACCAAGCCCAGACTCATATTTAAGGTCTTCTCATGCTTTGGAGAATTAGGCTCTGAGGCCAGACAGGCCTGGATTTGAATTCTGGTTTTGCCCCTTGGTAAGCTTGGGTACGTCACTCTGCTTGCTTGAATCTTAGTTTCTTCACCTATAAAATGTGGATAATTATCCCCTTAATGGGGATGTTGTGCAGATTAAATTAAGTCCTGGACAGCTGTAATAATTTATCATCATACAAATAATTTATTATTATAGTTATGATTAATTTTCACTGTTATCTCTTGTTCCCTCCCTTTCAGTTTCCCGGGGTCAAGGAAAGCGCATTGGCTGGTGGGATCAGTAGGGAGAGAAGGAAAAAGAAGAGGGGAAACAGAAGGAATAGGCAAGAGCAGGAGACCAAGGCAGCAGAAGAGCAGGGAGAAGAAGGGAAGGAAGAAAAAGCAAGAAGGACAGCAGATGCCACCCACCAGCATCCATGGTGGGGCATCCAGGCCTTCTTGGGTGGTGGTGACCAGAGAGTATGGGGTATGGGGGAGCCACCAATTATGGCCCAGCCTTCCTATGATTTTTCTTTAAGTAACAGCTTTATTAAGATAAAATTCACATACCGTAAAATTCACCCATGTAAAGTGTACAAGTCAATGGTTTTCAGTAATATTCAGAGTTGTGCCACCATGACCACAATCAATTTTAGTACATTTTCCTCACCCCTCGAAAGAAACCCTGTATCCATTAGCATCACCCTCCGTTCTGCCTGCCCCCGGACCTCTCCAGCCCTAGGGAACCACCTATCAGTTCTTTGTCTCTATGGATTTGCTATGCTGGACATTTCATATAAATGGGAGCAAACAGTATGTGGCTTTTTGTGGCTGGCCTCTTTCACTAGTATTATGTTTTCAAGGTTTGTCCATGTTGTAGCATGTAGCACTTGATAACTTCCTAAATTTCTCAATTCAAAGCCAAGAAGGCGGAAGAGCAGAGCTTCATATATACACACATAAGCAAGTGTCATATTGGAAACTGTCCAACCGTTTGCCCCATGAAATCTCACTGAATCAAGATTAGTCACTAGTTACAGACTTAGAGATCAGGCAGTTGGAGTTTTTATTTTTACAGTTGAGGAGACCAAAGGGTGGTGAAATGATACCTTTTTTTGAGTGCGTGTTTTTTTGCACACTCCATACCCTTATTACAAAGAAAGGAAAACAATAGAGGCTCCAAATGTAAGAGTCTCTTGTCTGTGGTTTTATGATTTAGATTTAATGTTAAGAGACAAATGAGAGACTCTTGGTATTCTGTCCATATGTCTCTCTCTTACCTCTCAAAAGTGACAATTCCCAACTCTATTCTTACAATGTAAAAGAATGACTCTCCTCTAATGGTGATCTGTCACTGTTTATGTTTCAAGTAATTTTATATGTTAAGAATGTAGCCTTAGGATGCAGGAAAGCGACACCTCTGGGCCAAAGGCATCCCTGAAGCAGGAGGGGCTTAGAAGTTGGATTTAGAGGACGAGGCTATTCACTGGACTCAGAAAATGTCAAACACCTTTGTTCTATAACTAATGTGTCCCTGAGGGGTGTGTGCTGAGAGATACAGGGCATCTATTGTATCCAGTTGACCCCAGAGACAGAAAATATTTAAAAACTAAATTGTGTGTGCAGCTTCGGTCTCTGTACTGATGCTTCTCATCATTACACCACGGCCACTAGATGTTAGTCTAGGGCCACAGGTAAAGAAATTGAACTGACACGCAAAATAGAACCAGACATACCACGGACTAATATCTACCCTCCTTCTGGAAAACACAACAAAAGAGGGTTATGTGAGGCCTTCTTTCTTTCCTATAAATTCCAATATTGATTTAGCTTGAGTTACAGGGAGAGGAAGTTGTTCACAGCCAGGCCAAGATAGAGGTACAAACTACAGCGTCGTTAGGTGCCGGACGTGGTGGTTGTGTCAGCGGCCACGGTCAGCGTAGTAGGGAAGAACTCAGATAATGAGGAGTGGCTGTGAAGTTCAGGTACAATTACTGGTCACTTCCTATCTGGGCTATTCAGTGACCAGTATCACTGGTGACCTCAGTGGACACTGTGAGATTCGCAAAACCAAATTCTATTTTAGAACTACACTCACTTGAAAACGGAACAAGAACTATACCAAATGGCCTGTTGTGTCGGGGCCTATTTCATGAAATAAAATGATACTGTGTTGCTACTCTAAAAAGGTCAAGCATTGTTTATTAACAATGCTCAAAGAATCTCATTAAATCTGGGAGCATGAGGACAGTACCAACTAATACCATAGGTGTGAAGTGATTTCCATGGCGGTAAGGACTGCCCTGGGGCGAAATTCACACTCTAGGTCTCCTGTGGCTGCTGCCCCGAAGCCCCGGGCCCCTTGGAGGGCTGCTACCCAGTGCCCAGCGTCTCTCTTCATTCCATCTAGCATAGAGGAGGCTCTGGTCTCACTTACTCAGGCCAAGAGTCCCTTCCTCTATTGGAATTTACTCCCTAGCCCATCTCTGGCAAACAAATAGGTGATCCCAGGTAAGGGAAATAGGATTCTGGAAAAAGTGAGGGGACTAGACTTTTCTCCATTACTCTGGGCATGCTCCAATTTGCACTAAGAGCATACATTTGCCTGTTGGATTCCAGAAGCCCCAACTGTAAGAATATTAGCTAAAATAAAATTAATTATTGTAATCCTCTGTGATCATATTCAAACCCAATATTCTCAGCTTGGCTTGCCTGCCTGCTTCCCTCCGTGCTTTCCTATTAAAATTATTTTCTCCAACGCTGATTGAGTTCTGGCTCTACCATCGCCCTGGGAGGGTACGGGGTACCTCTGACCTGCCTCGGGTCCCCTAGTAGCTTAGAGCCTAATGTGGGAGGCACCAAATAGACAGCTATTCCCCAGGTATGTGGTTTTTAACCATAGAGTGAGAGAAGCTCAGAGAGCTGAATTCATTCTGAGTGGGGTGAATTGGGACGGTCTGGAGTTCCGTTGGGGGCATGGAGATGAAGGATAGAGGAGGGTGGCAGCAAGCAGATACTCTTGTCTTTCTACAAGTTCAAAATACCTGCATGGTTCTTTAGTCTATACTGTTTCCCCTCTTTCTAGGGAGGCTGTTAATGAAAGAGACAGCTCCTTGAGATGAGATGGCTGGAGGCCAAGCCCAGCAGGCCGCTGAGACTTGGGAAAGGCCCCTGACTATGGGTAATTACTGGGTGGGCCTGAGACGGTGCGTGTGGCCAGGCTACGACAGAAAGCAGGATGCCAGCTTAGCCCGACTTCCTGCAGAAATCTGGTGGGCCTTGGCAAGCAATCTTGACATCGAGCAGTGGCTTGGTTACTTCTGGCTTCTCCCTGAGCTGAGGCTTTTTTCTGTGGCTCTGGAGATGGGGAACAATCATAAAATATGGGGGCTTCCTTTTCTTGGAGAAATCAAACAGACTCCCTGTATACCAGTCTCTAGTGATTAGTAAGCTGACGACTGCCCAACACTACCAGGACTCATCCAGGACAATTCAAAATCTTCACCTTGTTTAACCCCTGCAGCACCTGATAAAGTAGAGTCTATCATCATAGACAACTTTTCTAAGAGAAGACTGAAGGTTTAATAAGATTAGATAATTTGGTGAAGGTCAGTCGAGTAAGAGGTGGAGCCAGTACTCCAGACGTGCTTAACATGGAGCCTGCCCTTCCCAAGCTGCTCAGTCTTTCGACAGCAAGCAGGTAGCATGGAGTGTGTTCAGAGGCTGTGACATCCACTTGCCTGTCTGGCCTTCTTGGGGAGCTGCAGGCTTTGCTTTCACTCTCTCCCCTGCTACTCCCCTCCCCTCCCTACCACCAGAGCCCTCCTGTAAGGAAACTCATGAGAAGAGACGCAGGCCCACTGTGTCCTGGGCCCAGGGACAGGTGACCTTTCCAATTCAGCACCTTTATAAATCTTACCTAATGAAGTTAAGGGGAAAAAAGAATTAATGAATAAATGAAGGTTAAATCGCTCCCTGCAGAAAATTGATGCTGACAGCGAGGGCCAAGAAGAAAGCTTGGAAAGAAGGGCTCTAACTTGCACAAAAGGCTTTTAAAATTCCTTTCCCCCAGTGCAAGGGAGCTGTAAGGCTGGCCAGTTCTAAGATGGACATTGAAGGCTTTGGGAAGTCCAAGGCAGATGGCCTGAAGGCGATGGAGTAAGAAAGCCATACTCTACCTTGGATCATTTTTTCCAGAAGCCAGTTTGCATATGATATACATAAGTGTGCGTGTGTACACACTCTCTCTCTCTCACACACACACACACACACACACACAGAGGCACGCTGTATGAACAATTAACTCCTGCAGCCCATGAAGACACAGGGAGTTTGGGTCTGCCTGCCTCATGCCTGGCCTCCTGGGACCTCTGTGGTGTGTCTTCTTGTCAGCGCCCACTTGTTAGCCAACTCTGTCCGCTTGTCACCTTCACAGCGGTCCCCGCCCCCAGTTACTGCGCCTAGGGCTGCACACCTCAGCCCAACTGGCTCAGAGGGGCCTTAGGCGAATGCATAGCTGGCTTCAGGGAAGAAGGAGACAGAAAAGCCAAAAGAGCTGCAGGCCATGCCATCCAGCCAGGCCAGGAACCAGTGCAGGGGGTGGCAGAGGTTGAGGGGAAATGGATGAAAAAGAGGAGATGCCTGGTAAAGCTCAAAGGGCAAAATCTGGGATAAGGAACTGGGAGAAACTTATGTGCTTCTAGGCAGTGCTGCTGACTTACTGAGAACTCTGGGGCAGGTCACTTACTGGCCGAAATCTCAGTTTAGCTCCACAGTGAAACTGGGATGGAAGAGGAGGCCTGCAGAAGAGGGTCAGCCACAGAAATCTTCTCTGGAGGGAGCACCGAGCAGGAACCGTCAATAATTCTGGTTCTTCCTCCTCCCTGTGCCCCACAGGTTTTCAAGACTCTGATCGTGAAGACAGGGAGGCTCAGAGGGCCCAGCGTAGCTTGCGCATCCTAAGTGTGATGGAGCACGAGAGGCAGGAGGCCATCCCTGGGGATGGGGATGCTAAGGGTGGGCTGCAGGGTTGGGGTGGGGAGCGGGGAGGCAGAGAGACCTGGAGCCAAGAACTGACACCAGTAAATAAAAGGTCACAATGATTTTTCTAGGTACCCAGGGACAAGCAGACAGAGCTCTGCTGATGGGCAGGAGCTGACAATTAGTAAATGAGCCTCTGCAGTTATCTGTTTCCCTTCCTTCTCCTTGTTTCATAAGACAGAAGCTAAGAAATAGATGCAACTGGCAGGTGACTGAAGGGTGAAAAATGAGCAACTTGTTAGCTGGAGTCGGGGGAGGGGCACTCAGTGGCAGAGAAACAGGACACTCACGTGTGAACCAGAGGGTAGGGACAGGGCTTAGCTGGGGCCGTTTCTCGGGTCTGGCTCTTGCTCTGTCCCAAGCACTTTGCAGGGATTAGTCATTGAATCTTCTCAGTAACCTTACAAGGCAGGTATTATTGTTCTTCCCACTTTTCAGAAGGTAAAACTGAGGCTTAGAGAGGATAAGCCAGGCCCTACTGAAGAGTGGCAGAGCCAAGAATACAGGCCCAAGTGGCTCCAAAGATGAGCTCTTTATATTATCCTACAAGGCCTCCTTTCCATACACCCTTTTTCTCTCTTTTCTTGTCTCCCTTCTTCCCCTTCCTCTCTTCCAAACCTTCAGCGAGTGTTTACTGAGTACCTAGCAAGGGCCAAACCCTGTAATATCTCTTCGGGGGACAGAAGCAGCCCAGACAGGCAAGGTCTCTGCCATCGAGGAATGCTGTCGGAAGGGGCTCTGCCCAGCGCTGGCCATCTGTTTTCTTGACTGTGCTGTGCAGCCCCACAGCCTGTCCAGGGGGCCTGCTGGTGGAGGAGAGACACCGAGAGCTGGGCGCAGGCTTGTTTCCTCCCAAGTTCTGTGGTGCAGCAGCAGGGCTGGGGGAGCTTTTGGTGCCTTCTCTTTGGGCTGAGTCTCCTTTTATCTTGGTGGTGGTAGGGGGGTTGAGTCCACCTGCAGGCTGCTCGCCTGTGTGCTGTGGATATTCTGTGAGGACTCATGCTCCTAACCCTTGCCTTCAGCCCCAGCAATATCAGATTTGGGGGAACAGTCCCTGAAAAGGGTGAACTCTTTCATGCCTCCATGTTTTTCCTTTGCTTTTTTGTTTTCAACTAAAATCTAGTTGACTTACAATGTTGTGTTAGTTTCAGGTATACAGCAAAGTGATTCAGTTATATATATATGTATATATATTCATTTTCAGATTCTTTTGATTTTTTTTTTTTTTTTTTTCGCGGTACGCGGGCCTCTCACTGTCGTGGCCTCTCCCATTGCGGAGCACAGGCTCCGGACGCGCAGGCTCAGCGGTCACGGCTCACGGGCCCAGCCGCTCCGCGGCATGTGGGATCTTCCCGGACCGGGGCACGAACCCGTGTCCCCTGCATCGGCAGGCGGACTCTCAACCACTGCGCCACCAGGGAAGCCCTCTTTTGCTTTTTATTCCACTCAGTGAGACCCTCTCTTTTCATAATACACCTAGAGCATCACCCCCTCCAGGAAGCCTTCCTTGACTCTCAGGCTCTGTTGGGTAGCCCTGAGAGGTAACCCTCTCACACATTCCCAGCACTCTGCATACTGTACTGTAAAATCTGTCGTCCTGTATGCGTGTATGTGTCCTGTATCTACATATGTGATATTGTGAGGGTGAGCTCTGCATGCACAATAGGACCTCAAAGGTCGTTGATGAATTACTTGGTGGCTGAGTGGCTAACTAAGACATCATTCTCGGCTGTGCCCATTTTTCTTTTTCCAATCTTCCTTCCGCCTGACTCTCATCTCTGACCATCTCCCCCTTCTCATCATTAAACATTACTTGAGGGATGGAGACTGAACCCAGACTGTCTGCTAAGACACCAACCGCTGATGACACAGCCAGTTCTCCCTGCACCTGGTACAAATTTCAAACCCCAATCTGTTGGCAGAGGTTGCGGGGGGTAACCAGGGGCGGGAGTGAGGAAGGTTACTCCAGGCAGAGCAGCGGAGGCTCAAGGAATTTAACTGTGAGGCATGCACACTATGAAGGAAGACTGTGGCTGAGACACTGTGTTCCGGAGCTGAGCAGGCTACGGCAAGATCAAAGGGCCAGCTGGAAAAATGTAAAACAGTTTTCTAAAAACAGCAAGCCCCGAGGAGAAGGAGCACGGACCGGCTTCTCCCGCAGTGAGCACAGCCCTGCCCTGTTGCACGGAAGAGCCGTGTTAGTGTAGTTACCCTTCCACACCCCAGAACACAGAGCAATGCTTATTCTCACTCACTCATACCCATGCACCCCTGTCTCACAAGCACACACAGCCCCATATCCAGGTCAGCCTCCCAGGGCTGTGCACTTAGATGCTGCTTGAAACATATTCAGGGCCACAAAGAATGCACCAAATGTCACAGCCGCAGGGGACATTCAAATACATTTTATCGATGGGGAAACTGAGGCTCCAGTTGGCCTTAACTCAGATGCAGTCGTGAGACCCTTCGATGATTAACAGAAGGCAGGATCCGAACTTACCACTCCCCCGTCACTCTCCTGTCATCCCTCTGACATCCCGCCACCCAGTTCACCCCCTCCGACTCCCTGGCAGTTCAAAGTTGGATTCTAAATTTTGTCCCTTGGACCAGCTCCAGAGAGAAAACGTGTCTGACAGGCAGCATGTGTGAGCTGTTGGTCAGAAGTTACGGGCAGTGAGGAAACCCTCTCTCCAATATTTCTGTAAACCAGTATGGGGGTCCTTTCTGGCTGAGGAGCTCAGAGACTTTTATCTGCAGAAATCCACTAGTGATCAGCTTCCTACATCATGGGAACCCAGTGTTCAAGGGACCGCTCTGGATAAAAGGCCTTCTCGCATGGGCACTAGGAGCCCTGCCCTTGCAGGAAGGAGCCTCAAGTTGCCTAATGCCCAGCACCCACCTCCCTACTCTCTCTGGGGAGACCCTGTAGTACGGGCTGTGAACCTCAGAGCCTTAAATCGTGCTTCTTTCCAAGGGTTCGCTGACTCCCCTCTCCTCCCTCCCCCTTCCCTAACAGCCGGTGCATCTCTTGGCACCTCCAAAGCTGCATCTTCACATCACAGCAACTGTCCTAGTCATCAGTGGATGGAAATAACTTTTCATGACGGCTCCTCTGATGTTTCCATCTTTTGTGTTGATCAAAACAACAAAACGAATCAGACTCTCGGTGTCTGACTGAAGCCTAATTGAAAATACAAAGTGGCACTAAATGTTACGGTCTAAATAAAACACATTCAATTACAGAAACTCAACTTGGGGAGCGTGAGGGACAGCTCTGGTAAGGAGCTAAAAAGCAGGCTGCAGGATTCTGAGGCATCACTATGGGGACCCCCGCATTGGCTGGATGAGACTCAAGATGGCAACACAGAAGGCTTTCTAGAGGCCAAGAACCCCTGGGTAGGGCCAGCTAGGGAGCCTATACCCATTTGCCTGGTCACACTTGAAGTTCACTTAAGAGGCTGAATTGGCTTCGTGCAATGCCTCTCACGTGTCCTGCACCTGCCCTCCTCGCAAAGGTGTTCCTCTGCCAGACAGGCGGAGCTGCGGATAGTGGTAGAGAGTGCAGGGGAGTCCTGACATCACCCACTGGGCACCTTGAACGGGCCTCCTTGGTTGGGGGGGTGTGGGGATGGCAGGCGGGGCAGGCGCTTTGCAAGCACAGGGACTTGCACCTCTGCTCTGGCTCGGCCTCCTAGGCTGTGACCAGCCTTGCTCTGGTCGCTAAACCTTGCCACCCTTGACTTCCTCTCGTGTCACACAGGGGTGATAATACCCGTCTTGCAGGGTTGCCGTAAGGAGCTGAGATCATGCTTGCGAGGGGCCTGACCTGCTGCACAGGACAAACCGCAGCTTCCTGGGGCGGGTGCCCTCTCGGCCTCCACTCTGACCATCGGAGACATGTCCTGTGACTGGACATGTCAGGCCTGGGCAGGGCTCACTTGCCTTTATTGATTTTCTAAACAGAACAGTGCACTGCTCCAGTGTCCTTGAGGGTGTGAAGTGAGGATATGTGAGTCTGAACTGGTCTGAAGCCTTGAGAGCTGCAGGTGGAGAGGGAGCAGTAGGGGTGGGCCTTCTGCACTCACGCGGCCGCCAGGGGGCGACGTCTCAGGAAGACGCGTAACAAGGCTTGGGCTTCAGAAGTTGCGGGGAATCCTAGCCCTGCTGCTGGCCAGCTTGGTGGCCTCGGGAAAATTACTTAGCGAGATTGAATTTCAGTTTTATTATCTGTTAAAAAAAAAAAGGCAAGGACAGTACTACTTATCCCAGGAAATTGTTGTATTAGCTGAGGTCATGTTTGCAAACTAAAAGAAGAAAAACACACGACCTAAATGTTAGTTAGATTTCCACACATCTTAAATTAGGTAGAGCTGAGAGGCAAGGCAGGGTGGTTAAGTTTCTCTTCTAGGTGTGGCTATACTTGGAGCATGATTTGCATGGCTTGGCCTGGAGATTATGCATGGGGGCACAACCGTAAAAATATAATTACTACTACTAACATTTATTAAGCAGGTAATATGTGCCAGGTAACTTTTCAGAGTGCTTTTTAATGTACTAATTATTCATTTAATTTAACCCTCAAGCAGATGTCATAATTATTCCCATTTTAAAGGTGAGGAAAGTGAAGCACAGAGAGGTGAAGCAACTTGCCTAAGGTCACATAGCAGTAAGTGGTGGAAACAGGACTTGAACCTAGGCAGGCTGGCAGGCAGCCCCTAGAGCTCATGCTCTTCATGGATGCCAGGAAACTGCCCATCATCAACCACTATCTTGTTCTTCACACCCTGGCTTGGTAGATACTCCCATCTCAAGGTCTCAAGAGTTACTTCCCCCTCAGGTCTCCTGTCCTCATCTATAAAAGGAAGGACTGCCTTTCACTAGACAGTCTCTGAAGCTCTACCAACTCTGGATTGCTGTGTCAGAGAGAGGGCGTGTCCTCTGAGTGACCACAAGTATGGAGGGACAAGGACAGGGCTCTTCATGATTAGTATGAGTTACTTCTGTCACGGAGCACATTGTATATCTCTGCTGTAGCACTGCTCACTCTATATTGTAATTTATCTATATATCAGTCTTCCCCACCAGAATGTGGCCTCCCTGAGGGCAGGGATTATATTTTATTTATCTCTCTATAAAAACACATTTAAGAAGCACAGACAGTCCCATACAGGATAAATCCAATGAGAAACATGCCTAGACACATATTAATCAAACTATCAAAAATTAAATACAAAGAAAACATATTAAAAGCAGCAAGGGAAAAATAACAAATAACACACAAGGGAATCCCCATAAGGTTAACAGCTGATCTTTCAGCAGAAACTCTGCAAGCCAGAAGGGAGTGGCAGGGCATATTTAAAGTGATGAAGGAGAAAAACCTACAACCAAGATTACTCTACTCAGCAAGGATATCATTCAGATTTGATGGAGAAATTAAAACCTTCACAGACAAGCAAAAGCTGAGAGAGTTCAGCAGCACCAAACCAGCTTTACAACAAATGCTAAAGGAACTTCCTAGGCAAGAAACACAAGAGAAGGAAAAGACCTACAATAACAAACCCAAAACAATTAAGAAAATGGGAATAGGAACATACATATTGATAGTTACCTTAAATGTAAATGGATTAAATGCTCCAACCAAAAGACATAGACTGGCTGAATGGATACAAAAACAAGAGCCATATATATGCTGTCTATAAGAGACCCACTTCAGACCTAGGGACACATAGAGACTGAAAGTGAGGGGATGGAAAAAGATATTCCATGCAAATGGAAATCAAAAGAAACCTGGGGTAGCAATTCTCATATCAGACAAAATAGACTTTAAAATAAAGACTATTACAAGGGACAAAGAAGGACACTACATAATGATCAAGGGATCGATCCAAGAAGAAGATATAACAATTGTAAATATTTATGCACCCAACATAGGAGCACCTCAGTACATAAGGCAAATACTAACAGCCATAAAAGGAGAAATCGAGAGTAACATAATCATAGTAGGGGACTTTAACACCCCAGTTTCACCCATGGACAGATCATCCAAAATGAAAATAAATAAGGAAACACAAGCTTTAAATGATACATTAAACAAGATGGACTTAATTGATATTTATAGGACACTCCATCCAAAAACAACAGAATACACATTTTTCTCAAGTGCTCATGGAACATTCTCCAGGATAGATCATATCTTGGATCACAAATCAAGCCTTGGTAAATTTAAGAAAATTGAAATCATATCAAGTATCTTTTCTGACCACAATGCTATGAGACTAGATATCAACTACAGGAAAAGATCTGTAAAAAATACAAACACATGGAGGCTAAACAATACACTAATTAATAACCAAGCGATCACTGAAGAAATCAAAGAGGAAATCAAAAAATACCTAGAAACAAATGACAATGGAGACACGATGACCCAAAACCTATGGGATGCAGCAAAAGCAGACCTAAGAGGGAAGTTTGTAGCAATACAATCCTACAATAAGAAACAGGAAACATCTCAAATAAACAACCTAATCTTGCACCTAAAGCAATTAGAGAAAGAAGAACCAAAAAAAACCCAAAGTTAGCAGAAGGAAAGAAATCATAAAGATCAGATCAGAAATAAATGAAAAAGAAATGAAGGAAACAATAGCAAAGATCAATAAAACTAAAAGCTGGTTCTTTGAGATAAATTGATAAACCATTAGCCAGACTCATCAAGAAAAAAAGGGAGAAGACTCAAATCAATATAATTAGAAATGAAACAGGAGAAGTAACAACTGACACTGCAGAAATACAAAGGATCATGAGAGATTACTACAAGCAACTCTATGCCAATAAAATGGACAACCTGGAAGAAATGGACAAATTCGTAGAAATGCAACAAAAAGATTAAAATATCTAGGAATAAACCTACCTAAGGAGACAAAAGACCTGTATGCAGAAAATTATAAGATACTGATGAAAGAAATTAAGATGATACAAATAATGGAGAGATATACCATGTTCTTGGATTGGAAGAATCAATATTGTGAAAATGACTCTACTACCCAAAGCAATCTACAGATTCAATGCAATCCCTATCAAACTACCACTGGCATTTTTCACAGAACTAGAACAAAAAATTTCACAATTTGTATGGAAACACAAAAACACAAAACACAAAGCAATCTTGGGAATGAAAAACGGAGCTGGAGGAATCAGGCTCCCTGACTTCAGACTATACTACAAAGCTACAGTAATCAAGACAGTATGGTACTGGCACAAAAACAGAAAGATAGATCAATGGAACAGGATAGGAAGCCCAGAGATAAACCCAGGCACATATGGTCACCTTATCTTTGATAAAGGAGGCAAGAATATACAGTGGAGAAAAGACAGCCTCTTCAATAAGTGGTGCTGGGAAAACTGGACAGGTACATGTAAAAGTATGAGATTAGAACACTCCCTCACACCATACACAAAAATAAACTCAAAATGGACTAAAGACCTAAATGTAAGGCCAGACACTATCAAACACTAGAGGAAAACATAGGGAGAACACTCTACGACATAAATCACAGCAAGATCCTTTTTGACCCACCTCCTAGAGAAATGGAAATATAAACAAAGATAAACAAATGGGACCTAATGAAACTTAAAAACTTTTGCACAGCAAAGGAAACCATAAACAAGATGAAAAGACAACCCTCAGAATGGGAAAAAATATTTGCAAATGAAGCAACTGACAAAGGATTAATCTCCAAAATATACAAGCAGCTCATGCAGCTCAATAACAAAAAAACAAACAACCCAATCCAAAAATGGGCAGAAGACCTAAATAGACATTTCTCCAAAGAAGATATACAGATTGCCAACAAACACATGAAAGAATGCTCAACATCGTTAATCATTAGAGAAATGCAAATCAAAACTACATTGAGGTATCACCTCACACTGGTCAGAGTGGACATCATCAGAAAAGCTGCAAACAATAAATGCTAGAGAGGGTGTGGAGAAAAGGGAACCCTTTTGCACTGTTGGTGGGAATGTAAATTGATACAGCCACTATGGGGAAAAGTATGGAGGTTCTTTAAAAAACTAAAAATAGAACTACCATATGACCCAGCAATCCCACTACTGGGCATATACCCTGAGAAAACCATAATTCAAGAAGAGTCATGTGACAAAATGTTCATTGCAGCTCTATTTACAATAGCCAAGACATGGAAGCAACCTAAGTGTCCATCATTCGGATGAATGGATAAAGAACATGTGGCACATATATACAATGGAATATTACTCAGCCATAAAAAGAAACGAAATTGAGCTATTTGTAGTGAGGTGGATGGACCTAGAGTCTGTCATACAGAGTGAAGTAAGTCAGAAAGAGAAAAACAAATACCGTATGCTAACACATATATATGGAATCTAAGAAAAAAAAAAAAAAGGTCGTGAAGAACCTAGGGGCAAGACGGGAATAAAGACACAGACCTACTAGAGAATGGACTCGAGGATATGGGGAGCGGGAAGGGTAAGCTGTGACAAAGTGAGAGAGTGGCATGGACATATATACACTACCAAATGTAAAATAGATAGCTAGTGGGAAGCAGCCGCATAGCACAGGGAGATCAGCTCGGTGGTTTGTGACCACCTAGAAGGGTGGGATAGGGAGGGTGGGAGGGAGGGAGATGCAAGAGGGAAGAGATATGGGAACATATGTATATGTATAACTGATTCACTTTATTATAAAGCAGAAACTAACACAATTGTAAAGCAATTATACCCCAATAAAGATGTTAAAAAAAAAAAGCACATTTAACAGTGCTGTTGTTGCATTGCAAAGAGCAGAAAGAAATCAGGACAGTACCTATCTTCAGGGCAACCCTATTTATAAGATCTTTTGCTGGAATATTACTTAGAAAGACTGCCCTGTATATATCTGCATATGCAAATAACTTGTCAGTGGACAGCTCTATGCATTATACATGGTAGACACTTAATGGTCTGTTGAATAAATAAGTCTGTGTATGCAAATGAGATGCAAATCTTTCCCTAGTTTAATTTGACCCTTGGGAACATCTTCAGGGAATCCCTTGGGCTCGGGTTGTTTTAATGTTTTTTAATTGAAAATCTTTTAACCCAACCAGTTTTGTATCTTGCCTGTGTTGGGTGAAGCTGTTGTCAAGTTGGGAGAAGAATGCTGGGCTGGGCCTGGTTAATTAGGATTAATTCTGGCTCTTCTGGTAATTCAGAACATGATCTAGGAAGTGACTCCCCTCTCTGGGCATCATTTTCCTCATCTTTAAAATAAGTGGGTTTTCCTTCCAGTACTGAGGTATAGTGATTTCCCATCTTTTGGTCCTAGGCATGTCATTCTGGGCAATCAGAGTCTCAGCATTCAGCAATCCTATCTAGAAAGAGAAATTGCATCCCTTGCCAAGGATTAGAGAAAGAGTCTCCAGCCCCCCTGCCCATTTAGAGAAATGAGTTTTTTAGGCACCAGTTCTCCCCGCCTGGGCATTGTGTTCAATCATTTCTTTCCAAACCAAAGGATTTTTAAATAAGAGGCTGGAGTTTTCTCTCTTAAATACAACAAGCCAAGCGTCTGATTAATAGGGTGGGCTTGCATTTCCTTTTCCTCATATGAAAATATTTATAAAAAATGCTCCAATAAGAATATTAATAGCCAGGGAATCAGCTCCGTGTCAGCTTCTTTGTTCCCTGATATTTGAAATGGGGGGAAAGAAAGAGGAAAAAAAATCAAATCCAGGCTTGGGGGGGGGTCACCAGTCCCTGAACGCCCCCTCCAGGAGGCAAGATTCCCCTTCTCCTTTGGGAAAGACACTGAGATGCGCACTCAGCTCCTGGGCCACACTGAGGTCCTTAACCAGAAACACATGTGCATCAAAGGCTTGGATTGAAAGTGACACATTTCAAAACAAAAGTACAGCAGAAATTCGCTTATCCTCACTTTCCTAATCTGCAAACTCTGTAATTCTCTCCAAAGTCCTTCAGGCTCTGCTCCAGCCCCTGCCTCCTCAAATTCTCTCCCCCCTGTGGCTCAGCCCAGGCCTCCCAGCTCAGGCAGAAGGGAGAGCTCCTGTTACCGGGACTTCGACCGCCTTGTAAAAATACACCTTGGCACGCTCTGCCTGCACCCTGGGAAGCCTTATCGCCAGGACTAAACAAATGTGCACAATCAAAATAATAGTCTGAGATGTCAAAATAAATGAGCAGGGGACATCTGGAAGTATGGCTCCCCAGAGTGTTTTCTTCCCCTCCCCCTCCCCCAAGTCTTCAGATGCCTAGGGGCCTGGCAGTTCAGTGGCTTTGGTCACAGGTGAGAGACTTGCTGCCCTTACGTCACAATAGGCCCTTTGAAAATGCTTCTTATTTTTGGCCCTAGGTCCAGGTTTAGAGTCGACAGGCCCTCCCCCAAACCAAGGACACCAACGTTCGTTCTCTAGTGAAGCTGGCTGGACACTGCCAGGGTGGCATGCTAGAGGCATCTGGTCTGTGTCCTGCCAGCCCTCTCCCCACCCCAGGCAGGGTCTTAAACCAGTGCAAGGAGCTGAGGGGCAGGGATGTCTCTTCTGCACTTGAGACCTTCAGAGAAGGATAGCTTCATAACCTTTCCAAATAATTCTGATTGCTAATAACTCCAGGCCAAAGTTCTTCTTGCCTCAACTCTCTGATATTACTTAAGATAGGGGTGATTAAAAAGTTACTTTCCTGTCATCCGTGAGGGTAGAGTCCCATTGCCCTGCATGAGACGGTGGATCCTCCAGCAGGACCATCTTCTGAGTGGACTGATGCAACACTGCACAGGAAGACTGCCCGGGACAGCCCTTAAAATCACATGCCATCGTCTGGGCAATTTCCAGGCAGTGTGTCCCTGTTCCTGATGGATTCCCTCAGAGGCTTCCCAGAAGCACTTTCAGAGCCACCTTTGATGTGGGTCTCGTTTAGGACTTAACACAACCTTCCGTCCATCAACAGCAAGCTTTAAAGCCACTGGCACTTCCCTGTGAGTTCAGAGAAATCAAACCAGCTCTGGTGACTCTGGTCTTAGGTGTCAGGTGTTGTACAAGGTTGAAAGGGCAGCTGGCCTGCTGCATGTCCTATAGGCCTCATACTTCCCATCTGGGGTCAGTATGGGTGAGCTTTGAAGTCCTTCCCAGCTCTGATGCTCTATGGTTCATAACTTGGGAGACAGGAAACCATGTATTTACCTTCCCTGTGCCTTGTTTCTCAAAGCATGGTCATGGGCCACACCCATCAGAATCAGCTGGGGTGATGGGCGGTAGAGAGGTGAAGAGTCAGGTAGAAGAGAGAACGAATATGACTTCTAAGGCTAAGTCGTAAAAAAAGGCAATAACATTTCTGCCTTATTTGTGGGAATACTCACTCTTGGAGCCCTGAGCAGCCATGTCTGCCATGAGCTGCCATGCTCAGGATGTCTGACCATCTTGAGGCCACCATGCTGTGAGGAAGCCCAAGACACAGGGAGAGGCCTTGCCTAAGGTACCCTGGCCGACAGTCCCAGCTGATCCCAGCCTTCTAGTTCCCAGCTGCCAGACATGTGAGAGGACGTGATTCCAGATCATTCTAGCCCTAATCATTTCCAGTCACCCCAGCCCATTCATGCCATCCCAGCAGAGGCTCCAATCCAGATGTTGCCGTGAAGAGAAAAGCCCTCTTCGGTGCACCCTGTCTGAACTCCTGACTTACATAGTTTTGTGAGCATGTGGAAGTGGTTGTTTTATGCCTGTCAATTTTGAAGTGGTTTGTTACATAGCAATAAATAACCAGAATGTGTGCCGATAACTGACATACATATGGGCATTCAGAACTGGGGTCTGAGTGTCCACTGTTTGGAGAATGGCAGCCCCATCTACTGCAATGAGCTTGAGGCCTGCTTACTTACTTGGTGAGGCCAGACATGGAAAGCCCCAGGGATAGCTCCTTTCTGGCCCAGTGTCCACACATGCAGCCAGACAGGGGCCTGGAGGCTTGGGAGATGACCAGGCCTCAGGGTCCCCCTCCCTTCTCTCCACAGATGCCTGGAATACTGGCCTCCTGGGCCTCACACATGAGCCCAGGGCTGCCTTCGCCTGTGTCAAGGGGACCAGGACTGTTTAGTCTGCTGGGCACATTCCTGGATTTTAAAAATAAATAGCAGATTATGAGCGACTTAGTCGGATGCTGTCATTAGGCCAGGCCAGAGGCTTCTGAGGTGTCCCTTGGGAGGGAGCAGCAGGAAAGTCAGGTTGGAGGTGTTTGCCTGAGACTCGGATCTCTGTCTCAGCCGTAATTTATAGTGGAGATGCTTCTAGCCCTCTCTGGGGTCTCAGAAGTTCTAATAATACTATGAATGACAATACGATAATGATAATAATCATTACCACTTATTGAAAGCACTGACTGTGTGTCAGACACAGTGCTAGGTAATTTATATATAGTCTCTCGATCCTCACAACAGTCACCATTATTAGGCCCACTATACAGATGAAGAAATCGAGGTGTAGAGAGGTGAAATAACATTCGCAAGGCCATATGCCTAATAAGCGGTGACAGATTGTGTACAAGGCGGTCTGACTCCCATGCTCCCACTCTTAACCACTATGCTATCTTGCCTCTCCAGGCCTCGAAATAGACAGCAGCATCCCATGTCCTCAGCCACCCTAAACACACACACGCACACACCCATCACCAGCCTTTCTGCTGTTCCCAAGGCCCTTTCCAGCCTACATGGAGCCATTCTCCACTGTGACTCCCTTTTTCCATTTCACCCTTCGCTAGATCATTTTATGCCTCTATTCCCTCTGCTAATTCAAACTAATTAAAGTATAAAATAGAATAATTGCTTCCATCCCCATACATTTTTCCCATCTACCCTGAGTATAGAGTTAGATTCCCTTTCTGGGAGTGGCCAGGCTGACAAGTTGGGTGGAAACTGGGGCTATCAAGTTTCTTTTCATCTTGTGACTTGCTTTTTTACTTGGCTCGTCGCCTGATTCTCCCTGGTCCCACCGTCTGACTTCCATTAGACACTGAGGATATGGTAGCGACTTGAATTCCCTCCCATAACATCTGCCGGTCGATTCGCTGTTGAGGAAGCTGGGGTGGACTTTGTAGGGAAGAGTCAGGCGTCCTATCCGTGGAGCACCTGGGCAATTAGTAGAATCGGGGAATTGGTTCCCTAATGTTCCCCTGGGACTGGCCAGCATTGGGTCTATTAACAGTACATTAACATCGACTTGTTAGGCAGTGGCACTAACGACCCAACACTTCTTACTAGTCCTATTTCTTAATTACATTTAATTAACTGAGAGAGAGAGAGAGGGAGAGAGAGAGAGAGAGAGAGAGAGAGAGAGCACACATGAGCCCATACTGGATTGTTCTAGCTCTGTGGGGAGATGAAAACCTGTCTAGGCAGAACTGGAGGGCAGAGACTTGGTTCTACTCTCTTGTGGCATCAAGGATACAATAGGTGCAATGATTTGGGGGAGGGGGAGGGGAACAGGGAGACGAGCTGGGGACATGGTGAAGGTAGGGGTGAGAGTAGGCTGCCCAGAGATTTACTGGAAAGTGAGGCGGTGGGAAACCCCGTTCCCACGGTGTCTTATAAGGTCTTAGGTCTTTTAGGGAACTCCAAATTGTTAAATGACTGCCTCAAAACAGGAATCTGCTTATCCACAGACGCCAGCGTTTCTACCCTCATTGCAGTGTTTACCCTTCGGGGAAGGAGTTCATATGGGCATGCAGGGACTCATAAAACTCGTTCAGAAAGTTCTTTTGGTCTAAACTCAAGGCTGTTTCCTGTGCTTTGGGGGTTGTCTTCTGGAGGCGGAGAAGAGTCATGATCCCAAGACCTTAGACAAGTCTCTTTAAGGTCTGAAAGAGCCTCTAGAGAGTTCGATTTATTATCTCCATCCTTCAAGCTGAGGAAACTGAGTCCCTGCGAAGTTCAGGGTCTAGGTCAGCCAGCTGGTTAGAGGTAGGCCAGGACTAGAACATAGGCCTCCTGGCTCGGCCTGAGGCCTGCCGGGTGTGCCGCCACTTAGCTTCCTCCTAATCACCACCCACGGTCACCACCCTCCTGAGTAATGGGATCATAAAGGCTGAAAGCTGGGACAGGCCGTGAGGAATCTGAACGATGAGTATTCTCGGTGTGTGAGGTGGTGTGAAAGGAATTCCCCTCTTGCTGTCTCAGCCAAGCCTCACAGCGACCTTTGTAAGACATACTGAGGTGACGTGACTTGTCTAAGGCCACCCGGTTATAAAATGTTGAGAGCTTCAGACCTCAGTCAGAGCAAAAGCTGAACTAGAGTCCACGTCATTTGACTTCATTTCCATTGACTGTTCTCTTGCCACACATTCAACTGTTTCCTTTAAGAGGTCCGAGCTGTCTGTGAACACCCGGTGTACTCTTGGCCGCTTGGCCTCAGACAGATGGCCCTCCTGAGGTGTTCCTGGCCTTCAACCCTGGACCCAGCCCCTGGTGAAATCACCGGGCTACCTACTGCCCCATGGCCTGCGGCTCTCCAAGTGACAGGCCTCCGAGCTCCACCACCAGTACCCCCTCTGACTCTGCCCGCTGATCACGGCTCCACCTGGCATAGGGATCTCCCTTGACTAATATCTCACCTGATTCAAGATAGCCCCATGGCATTCAACCCAAATTCTTCCTATATCTGCTCAGCACGACTGGCTACTACTGAGCCCTTCTGTTTGGTGCCAACTGACAGGAACCAGGCAGCAGATGCAGAAGGTGAGACCAAAGGAGGGATTATTTAGAAATAAGCTAGGCTGACACTTGGTTTAGCCAGAGCTGATGCTCTCAGAGACGACATCAGATATGGTTTCAAGAGGTCATTGTATTCCCTGAAGGCCACTTATCAGCCTCCAGCCCTCCTCTTTGGCCACGTTTTGAATTCAATTTCAGAAATCATCTCATTTGACTAAAAGATATGCAGCCCAAATATGTGCCTTGGCATCTTCTCAGTTCCACTGAGGTCTCACCGGTCACCTCTATTTGCCGCCTCTGCTTTTCTACTTCATGGGGTTCAGAGAACCCAAGAAATAATTTTTATCCAGAGTTACCAGCCTGGTCCTCGGCCATACATAACGTCTTTTGAAAATATCATGTTAACGTAGGTCTATTTGATCCCAGTGACTATCCTTTAATGCACCGGTCTAGGGGGCTAGCTCTCCACCCACCCTTCTATCTGTAGATACTTCTGCAGAAGCATCTGGAATGGTGTTCATCAAATGTTAACATGGTGTTACATTTGGGGGTGTGGGGTTTGGGAACTTGTTATTTCCTTTTCTGTATGTACTGCTTGAATTTGTATGGTGCCCACCTATCAGTTTTGTTTAAGAAATAACCTTTTGTCTTATAAACAAAGAAAAATAGGAAGGGAAGGCAGAGGATTTATAGCCTCCAATCTGATGATAAAGATTTCCTTGTTAGACTGTAAGCAACGTAAGGGTAGCAACCAAGTCCATTCATTTTGATGTTTTTCCAGTACATTGTTCCCCATAAATACATGCCCAGTAATTTTTTTTTTTTTAGGGTTACAAGTTTGCATCTGGACTTGTTTACGCCTCAACCATGGGGGTTACAAGGAAGAAGGTAAAAAGACAGGTGGGTTCAAGAGGATCTGGATGTAATTTGCATACAATTAGCATATGGTTTGTGTCACCTCTTCTCAGGAACTAATTTTCAAGTTAAAGTTGCATCCCTGCTTCCCTTATGCCATCATGTGCCCATTCACCTCTTCCTTCCTCCACTCATCCCTTGTCCCCGATTCAGAATTCACACATACAAAAAGGGAGGAGGGAAAGAGAACTCTGGGCAGGGTGAACTTGATGACAGACACCTGGAATCTTTGCAGAGTATTTTGAGAATGACACCTGAGTGGGGAGGTACCCTGAGAAAGCTCACTGGTCCTCCAGCGCCACGTCCTTGTCTAGCCTCTAAGTCAGTGTCCCCAGCACCAAAACAGATTCACAGTCCTTCCCCTTTTTCTTTGGCCTTTATCTTACTTACCATGTTCAGGTCAATGTCAAGATCACCAGTCCTGCTGACTGTTGACCTGCTGACTGAATGAATGGAAGGTGCCAGCCTTTCCTAAGGTCTAAGCTTTGCTTCCTGCACCTCCACTGATTTGGGGGATCCCCTGTCCTTCTCTTGTCCTTCACCATGGCTCTCCTTGCATTTGCCTTCTCTCTGCTCTCACATATTCGGGTCAAATATAATCCAAAGGAATAACATTTCATCCAAGAGAGTGTGGAATCCACTCAGGTGTTACCCAGAAAAGGACAGAATTCTATTTCTCAGGCCTTCCCATCTCTGCAGAAAGAGCTGCAGCTTCCCAGAGCTGGCCAGCTTCTACCCTGCATCAGTCTAAGACTCAGCCCAAGATTTTTATCTCCTTCTGGGGACCTATCTTGGGTCCATCTCTCCCAGCCTGGAGGCCTGGATTATTTACACCTCTTTGGCTCCCTGGAGCAGCAGACTGTCGGCTCGGGAGCAGTAAATCTACCTCCTAATCACACCAAGCTGCTTCATGCAGTCTGGCCCGTTCTTGTGGGGCTGTTCATCACATGCTGAGACAGGGTCTGCGGCCTAAAGAGAGGCTCCAGGAAGTGGCTGGCCCCAACTGCTTCTTCTCTCTGACTCCCTGCAAAAGCTTCCTAGGACCCCTGAGCAGCAGGCCCAGGGGTCTCTCTTGTTTGATGGAATAGCTTCTGAACAAAGGTCACTGGTTATCTGCTCCTCCTGGGCTCTGGAAAGGAGGGATGTGTGTCAGCACTTACTTGTCTCTCAGACATAATGTATAGGTAGCGCTGATCAATGGAGAAGGCCATGTCCCGGAGGATGGGGCTCCCATCTTTGAGCACGGAGACCATCTCATATTGGACCCCACCATGGGGGGGACCATCGGCTCGAATCTGCAAAAGAAAAAAGGGCATCTGTACTCAGTGGTCCCCTGTGGGTTTACCTGCAGGTAGTTTATAGAAGATAATCCCAACATCCTGCCCCCCAAGCGCTACCCTGAAGCAGGTTAGGTTACAGGGAAGACAGAGGTGCTTCTTAATTCCAACAGCCCAACTTCCACCAAGAGGAATCCTTTTCCAAGCAGTCTGAGTGTGCTGGTCTGGGACTTCTGATGGTGAGTTTATTTGTGTGCACGTATATATTTTTAGGTGTGATCTGAATGTCCCTATACAGTTATTCTTGTTTGTGTGTACATATATTTATAGCAGTGCATGATGAGGGTGTGTGGAAGTGTGCACTTATTTGTGTTTGGGGTAGGAGAATCAACACCTGCACCGAGTGTTTTTGCCTCGGGCAAGTAAGAGAGGATGGTGGGACCAGCATACAAACCATCAGACAGCTGGTCATCAAGAGATTCAAGATTTTAGGATCTCAGAAAGGTCTTTCTGACCCCAAATATATCCCCTGAATGTGTGCAAATCCACCAGGAGATTTTGGTGAGCCGGGAATCCCTGAGAACAAAAATCTGAGAATCAGCCTCGGAGCCCGTCCCAGGATAAGAAGTCAGAAAGGACTTGGAGGTCATTTAGTCTGGTGCCTCTCAGCCCTGGATATACATTAGAATGATCTGGGGAGTTTAAAAGAATATATGGCTGGATCCATTCATCAGAACCTCTGTGCTTGGGGCCCTGGCATCTTCGTTGGGTTTCAAAGCTTCCCAGGTGAATCTAGTGAGTGGCCAGGGTCTAAAAGCACTGATTGTAGCCCAGTGGTTTTCAAACCAGCATGCCCTGAGAACCACCTGGAGGGATTGGGAAAATGCACCCCTGGGCCCACACCAGGTTTCTGATTCAGTGGGAATGAGGCCTGAGAATTTTCATCTCTAACAAATTCCCAGCTGATGTAGATGTGGCTAGTCTGGGGGTTTGAGAAGTGTTCCTCTAGTCTAAGCTCTACACAGAATTTGGAAATTCAGCGGAGAGAGGTCCCTAAGGACAAAATGCTGATGGCAGGGAGTCCATAATTTGAATGTGCTCTCACCACTAGGTTTCCTGTTCCCAACACAGCAGCTGACTCTTGACCAATATTGCCAACCCTGGCTTGTTTCTTTGTCCTCCGTCCAACTAAACCCCCTCTAGCTCAAGCTCACTTTCCCCATGAAGCCCTCCCCAGTCTCTCCACCACACTAATTGCTCCTCACCCTGATGGCTTTTTATCCACCAGACATTTTGTCCTGGGATTATAATCAATTGACTTGTTCAGCGTATACGCACTAGCTAACGTGTATTGACTACCTACTTAAATTGTTCTCTAATTGTCTCGCATGTGCGTAAGTCTGCCAACATTTTGAAGGCAGGAAGGCTTTCTATTTCTCTGAGGACGAGCCTCTGAGGACTAGAATGGAGCTGGGAACACAGCTGGTGATGGATAAAAGGGAATGCTTGAGAAATGCTTGTTGAAAGGACATGAACTATGAACCAACTGATAAAGTATCGTGGGCTCTTTAGTGCTAAATCAAAGTGAGGTCAAAAGACAATTTTCTGTGGACAATTTTAAGCTGAAGTCTTTCCCTCCTATTCCCTTTGATTTCTCTCTTGGACTTCTAACCATCTTCTTCCCTCTGCCCATTTCTCCCACCCCACCGAGAGCTCCTGAGAGCAAGGACCATGACTTATTCATTGCAAGGGCTAAGCTTGGTGCCTGACACCACAATAAACACGCAAGGATGGATGAATGGATACATGTTCAGTTTTTATTGGCTGAGTAGAGAGGATCAAGAGCATTATTTCTTGCAGAGTTGGGAGGGTAGGACCAATGCTTCTATTCAATTTTTTCTACCCTCCTGAGAATCTGTGTACTTGAGGGGCCTGAGCCAGGGTGTGATCTGTGCCCAGAGTTGGGCTGGATTGGAGTGAGTGAGAAGCAGACCACGAGCCCATTGTGGGATGGGGCACAGTGGTTCTGGAGTTCCTAGTGGCAGAAACAGCACTTTCCTGCCTGAGGCCCTGGGCCTAGACCCCAGGAGTGGGAACAATGGAGCAGGGCTAAGAGTCAGAGGTACCAGGTTCTCCTTGTCTGCTTTGATGGGTGACTTGGAGAGCTCTGGGCTTAAAGATGAGGAGGTGACCTCAGTGGAACCGAAGAAACTCTGCCCTCAGCCATTCCTACCCCAGTAACTCCCCACTGTGGGTTGGACTGTCCTTCTCTCCTAAGCTCCTCTTTCAACCTTTTTTCTGCCTTTTTAGTGGCTTCCTGCTGTTCCAAGCGGTTGCCTTGGCAACTGTCACTAAAGCGCCTCCTTCCAGGGGAGGGGTCAGGGGGTCATTTAATTCATTCTCATAGGGCAGAGGAAGACTCTGGGGTCAGGAATGATGGTGTGGGGCTGAGGCTACTGCCTTCCACCCTGGAGCAAATCTCATGATGGATTCAAGCAGAGGGAAGAAGAAGGGCCTCAGTCTGGGAAAATGCCCCACAATTAAAGTAGTTCCCCTTAACCTTCAGAGCAGCATTCTCTCTCAGATGGACAAATCCGAAATTTCCATGAGATCCTTCTAGAAATATAGTAGCTTTTAATCACAAAAGTTCTCGGGCTATTGCAGGAGGTAGGGGGAGATGTGATAGTCATGATTTCTTGTTGGCTTAACCTCAATATTCCCTCTCCATAAAATGGGAGAGTTCAAGCATTGCTTTGTCCTCCAAATGGGAAATGTCCCAGTGCTTCTCACCACCCTTCGTGTGACAGCTGCTCCTCTCCAGGGATGTTTCAGTCTCCTCTGGGCACTGGCTCAGCCCCAGGAACTGAGGAACCATCCTCCCACGCCAGGGCCAGCCCAGGATCTCCCCACCTGGGGAGGCCGGTTAACCCTCTGCCAGGTGAAGCAGCCTCGTCCCCAAGAGCCTGGGCACACAAAGTCAGAAGGAGGAAAGCCATGTCTGGCCCTTTGTGGTCCCCAGGACTAGATGGTACCCATGGCAAGGTTGGAGCTGAATTGAACCAAAGATGATTTATCATCACATACTCTGCTGCATCACAGTTAGGACTAATCCCAGCCATTAACTTTTTCTGAATAAGAGACCTAAACAGTTTTTTTTTTTTTCTGTCTACAATCCCAATCTTTCAATAAAGCAGTTGAAGCCAGAATCAAACCTATATAACTCTCAGACACCAGAGCTGAAACTAAACCAGAACAGAAAATGTTCTTGGTACTGAACCTGAACTAAGCTATCCTATTTCATTCAGTCTAAATCCCTGGAATGAAGAGCGGTATTGCCTAAGAAGTCTGTGCACCCCTACTTACTCCCTCATCCCATGCTATCTGCCTTGAGCTGGTGCAGCTCTCCAAGATACCAACAGGAGGACAGAGAAGATAGAGAAGGGGGCCAGGAGGCTGGGGGTCAAAGGGAATGAGGTGGTGGCAGGGCTGGCAGGCAGAAGCCAGGGGAGGCCAACTGGACGGCAGAGGTCTTTCCCTTCCCTAATTCCCTTTGCTCCCTCCAGGCAACACACCAAAGTGGGACTCAGGGTTCCTGGGTTTCTGCTCTGACTGTGTTCTTGTCTGGGCTTGATTTCTGCCTAATGGTACACTTTTACGTCAGCTACCTCATCTCCCCAAGGCTCAGTTTTCCTCTCTGAATAACACGAAGGAGCAATCTTCTCAGGCTCTATCACAGGAGAATCACAGACTTATGAAGACTGCCAGAGCTGTAGGGCTTTGGAGCCCATCTCATCCATGTGCTTCCATTCATGGACATAGCTAGTCAGGGGTGGACCTGGGGCTCCCACCAGCTCCAGCCGGTGTGGTCCAGAGGAAAGCACATGGCTGATGAAAAGAACACCCTGTGACTGAGGAGGGACAAAGGGGGGCCCTACTGTAATTCAAGCACACGAGTCCCCATCTTTCTCTGTCTCGGATGGGAAGTTTTGAGGTTCAATGCTGTCCTCCATCCTTGCCAGGGTGGTGGTGGAGACTGTGACAGAGTCCCAAACAAAATTGGGATTTTAAAATGCAACACAGGGCTTCCCTGGTGGTGCAGTGGTTGAGAATCCGCCTGCCAATGCATGGGACACGGGTTCGTGCCCCGGTCCGGGAAGGTCCCACATGCTGTGGAGCGGCTGGGCCAGTGAGCCATGGCCGCTGAGCCTGTGCGTCCGGAGCCTGTGCTCCGCAACGGGAGAGGCCACAACAGTGAGAGGCCCGCGTACCGCAAAAAAACCAAAAAAAAAAACAAAGAAAAACTGCAGCAGATTGAGTCTATTCTGTGGTATCCTACAAAGTGAGTTCTCTTCAGCTTCTGAGCTTGTGTCTCCAGGGCCAGGTTTCAATGACCACAAGGACAACAGTACACTGAAATAGGCCATGAATCTAATCCAAGAGAAGGGCACTATCAGACCAAGTTGCACAGGCCCCAGCCAGGCATCCAACCAGGCAGAGGAGGAGCATGGAGAAGGGTCAGAGGAGGGAGGTGATTCACACAGGGGAAAGCCAGTCACTTCAACCCGTCTTTCTACTTGGGCTCCTCCTCTCCTGGGAGGGCTTGACCTCAGCAGACATGCAGAGCTAGTGGTATCAATTTGCTTGGACAAAGCTCAGAAGGTGGGATAAGAAGGGCAGTGTGCTGCAATGGAGGGTGACAGTCTCTACAAAGATAAGCAAAAGACAAAATGTGCCTAAACCATCGTACAAGGAGATTTAGGCTAGCTCTAGTAAGAATTCCTGTCGTGAGGAGCCCTGACTACGGAGTGGGTGACCACAGAAGACTGTATCTTCTTTCTCAAGAGAGTTCTGAACATGGGATGACTTCTTTGTTTTTTTTTTTTTTGTGCGGTACACAGGCCTCTCACTGCCGTGGCATCTCCCATTGCGGAGCACAGGCTCCGGACGCGCAGGCTCAGCGGCCACGGCTCACGGGCCCAGCCGCTCCGCGGCACGTGGGATCCTCCTGGCCCGGGGCACGAACCCACGTCCCCTGCATCGGCAGGCAGACTCTCAACCACTGTGCCGCCAGGGAAGCCCCGGGATGACTTCTTTTGCTTCATGGTTAAATGTGGCCCTGCCTGAAGGTAGTGAGGATGATCCTGGTGGATTTTCAAAGGGCCCTGTTGGCCCAAAGAATTTAATAGCTACCACTTCTATTGCTTTTACCATGTGCTGGGTGCTGTTGAAAGTACTTAACAAAAATGAACTCATTTAACCTGTACAAGAACCCATGAGGTAAACATTGTTATTATTCCCATTGTACAGATGGGAAATTGGAGGCATGGAGAGTTATGTGACTTTCCCAAGATCACACAGCTAAAGGGTGGCAGTATTGGGTTTCCCACATAAAGCCTGATTCTCAGCCACTCTGTGACTCTCCTAAGAGATAATAATGTGTGAACACAGCCGTTCACTGCAGCCGAGAACAGAGCAGATGGGGCAGATGAGAGTCCAAATCCTCTCTTTAGCTGCTCTTCCTCTTTCAGACCCCAAAGAAAGAGGAAGTGGCCAAAGTGGGACAAACACCTACTTCCTAGAGGCAACAATAAACTCAGAGCCTAATTTGGGGGGACCCGCTGGGAGGTTAAAAGGCAGTTTATCAGGGCTGTCTCTGGGGCAGGAGGATGTGAGGTGAAAACCAGGGGAGATTTACTGTCTGGTCCTCCTGGTGGGAGGGGCCTCTTTGAAATGAGAATGAAATAGTAATCCTATTAGTAGTAGCTTTCCTTTAAATCACAGCTAGGTCTGTACAGAAATTAATGACAGCCTCTTTATTTGACTATCCAATTTAAATCAGCATATCCAATTAACTAGCTTATCTGCAGGCCCCTCCAAACTCTTCTTCTTATGCATCAATTTCTTCCCTAGTTCGTCCTAAATTATGGAGCTTTTACTTGGGATTTGACACTCTAACATCACTTTATTATTTAGTAGTAGCAGTAGTAGTATCTTTTTTTTGCAAGAGCTGCTGAAGTGCAATAGAATTGGGAATCTTCTTGGGCCTCTCAGTAGGAAATACATTGGTTTGAGAGACATCACCACACAGAGGGAGGCACTGGCTTGCATCCGCAGGGCTGGGATCTAATCCCAGCTTTCTCAATAATCGGCTATGTGACTTCAGACAAGTCACTTCACTTGTTTGTGTGATAGTTTCTGTGGCTGCAAATTTCGGTACTGTCGGATATTCATTCAGGACATGCCTCCCGTTAGCCAGGCCTGTGCTAAGAGCCGGGGACACTTCGAGAGAGGATCCCCTTAGGAAGCCCCAGGAACGGGGAAGCAGACAATCCAATCAGTCGTCACATACACCTGGGCCACCCCGTGTGAGAGGAGGTTTGCATGGGGATCCCAGGGAGGCCGGCATGGGGATCCCAGGGAGGCCGGCATGGAGGACAGGGCAGCACCTCACCTGGACCGAGGGGAGGGCTTCCTGGAGGAGGTGATACCTAAACTGAAAAGTAGGAGGGGAAGGAAATGTGAGTTTTTTGGAAACCTTAGAGTGTGATATAAATATAAAAGTGTTATTGTTATGTCCAAGCCCAGATTTCTTGGAAACTTGGTTTGTCAGACCTGAGTATTTGCAGAGGATGAGGTTTTTGACATGTAGTCATTGAGGGCTCAACAACAATTTCAGCAGGTCTCGTCACCGTGTGTCCTAAAATTCCCTTTGGAGGAGGCCTTTATTATTTGATTTTATCTCTGGCTTCAGGATTCTGGGCTTATGAGTGTTTGTGTGTGTGTGTGTGTGTGTGTGTGTGTGCGCGCGCGTGTGTGTATGTGTATATGTATGTGTGTGTGTGTATACTTTGAGACCTTTAAAGAGGGGAAAGGTGAAGAAGGCCTGGTGCTGCTCAGGCTGAACTTGGGAATGAGTTAACGAGCAAGTGTGTCTGCAGCTGTGCATTGAGTGGCGAGGGCGAGGATTCATGCTGAAGTTTATTTTTGTAGAGTTTCATGACCCGAATTGTTTATAGATTGAAGTCTTTGGTAAAGTCAGTCTCTGAGATTCTTCCTCCCTCTATCCTGCACACACTACACGTGCATGCATACATAGACACACACACACACACACACACACACACACACATACACACACACACACAGAAGCAGCCAGCAGTGACTTCCAGGGTGCCTCTGGCTCATGTCCCCTCTCAGCCCCCAAGGTGTGCAAACATTAACTATCCATGCAGAGTCACAGTCCAGTGGGCCGAAGCTCCCTGGAGGACAGCTGGGAGCCTGCCCCTAAATGCGTGGATGATTGGAGAGGAACACAGGAGCCTGGAAAACTTGGCCTGTGGGTTGCACGGAGCCAGGAGAGATGAGGAAGAGGGGGGAAGCCAAGGACCCCTCCTGTCCGCGAGAAGGAAGGAGGTCACCAAGGTGTGCTAAACTTTGAGAATTCTGGCTGCCCACACCTTTGTGTACATGCGCACGCACATCCTCCCACACACGTGCAGATGATTCCAGCACTGGTCCCCAGTGAGCTGTCGGCCAATCACAGGGGCTTTGACACTGGAGATTGACATTTCCATGTACAACTATTTCTATTTCTGTGCATGTCAGGAATCTGCCCTAGATATTAAGCTGGGGGTGGGTGAGCTAGCAGAGGGGGTGCACGGGGCTAGAGGCTCCTGGAGTTTAGAAGCCCAGCCCATGGTGGGCTTTCTCCTGGAAGGGAGGGAGGAGATCCCTAGAGGAACCACCTGTCTCTGGACTTCTGCACCTTGGGACAGTCTAAGAATTCTGGCTTATGAGGACCGGGGATGTGGTGGATATTTATTGAGCGTGTACTCTGAGCAAGGTTTGGGGGTTAGCTCGGGGAGGTTGACTGCAGTGGAATTCCCTTCTAAATCATGGCTTCTTTGCTTCTCATCAGCCAGGGGTAGACGACCAAGCAATCACCATCCAGCGGCCCACAGAACCGCGAGGAACAGCCTCTCCTCACACCTTCCTGGGGTGAAGGACAAACTGCACTTTACAAGGGCACCAGCTGCTGTCCCAGGGGCCTCTCCCTTTACGACTCAAGGGAGAGTGACATCAAGTCCCAGAAGCACCAGAATCCAATCTCTTGGTTCTCGCTCTGTCAGGCAGGGCTTGGAGCTCCAAGGCCCAGGACAAGGGAGTAGAGCTTATAGAGCTGAATGACATGGGGCAGCTCTGGAGCACAGGGCTCTGACCCTAGATCAGCCCCACCTTTCAAGGCTGCTTGGGCAGGTCAGGAGGCTCTGGAAACAAGCTGAAGCTGCCAGGGGCAGAGGAAACACTTGATTGTTCTGGGAAACAATAAGATAAACACGGCGAGGGATGGAAGAAGCATTAAGCAGTCTCAGATGAAATCAAATCATGCAGCAGCAAAGCAATAATCCACCGGGAGTGCACAGAGTTGGGGGGAGCACAGAGGGGTAGCAGGAGGAATTCATAAAGAATAATGAGCATCTCCTGCTAAATCGGAAGCTCTGTTTACCCAAAACTCTAGCAATGTTGGACTCGCGGAATCTCCATTCAAGGTATCACACCCAGGTTACCAGCCTGGGGATGCCCTGGCTGTATCGGGATAGAATCTAACCTCTTAGGCTTTTTGAACTGGGAATGATTTAGAAGCAACCTTTAGGGTCCATGTGGAGGCAATGCAGCCTTCACCGAGCTCTGGAATAGGATGCAGTGAAGACGAGGCATATTGACATATGCCCAAGGTTAACTACTACCTTGGAAAATTTCCAGGGGGAGCTGCGGGGGGGGGGGCGGGGGGAAGGAAACTAGCACTTCCTAGAACTGGACATATAGAGGGCTTTGAATCGCTTATCTCCCTTTATCAATTAGTTCAACGTATTCATGGAAAATCTATTGAGCATGACAACCAGTGTGCAAAGAGTTGGAGATACAAACGTGGCTAATCTTGAAAACTCTGTGCAGTAGGCCTTCCCGTCAAACGTAAACTATCTAGAGCAGGGTCACACAGGAAGGAGCCCAGCAGAGCTCCAAGCTGCAGCTGCCTGACTGCAAAGCCTGTACTCATCTCTTTCACTCTGCCTCCCTCTGGGGCCTCGGTTTTCCCTAAGTCAAACAAGAGGACAATGCCTGCACTGGGACTAAAAATTACATCTAAAAAGTGCTGGGTGTCCCTGGAGATAACTCGTGGGGAACAAAATAGATCATATAGCTGTCTCCTCCAGTGTGACAGAGAAGGCCACCTGCAGCTGGAAAAGGAGCAAAGGGCGGGGCGCCCGAGAGGGTTATTACCCTCTTTAATTAACTCATTCTTTTCAATGGCCTAAAATTGCGCCGCACTTTATAATCTGCAACAGTAATCTCGTGCTTTCATTAACGCTGAGGATGGCATTTCGGGCTGGAAGGATGCGAAGGGAGGTCTAGGTTTGTGAGCGCGGCTATCTAACACTGGGCTTGTGCCTGAATGCAGGAGACTCCCTGAGATTTTAAAAGGAAAAGTCATTTTAAAAAAACGCATGTGGCATGTGTCTACCATGGTGCAGAAAATGCGTGGTAACAGAGAAGCACATCCATGTCACTGTATTTCTCTTCCCATTGCTAACGGGCTAGGTCTGAGTCTTTATTGCCTCTTATCTGTGTTACTGCGATAACCTGAGAAATTTCCTTGCTTCCAGCATATTCCTGCTCTAATCTCTTCTACCAAACACTGCCAGATTAATCTTCTTAAAACACTTATTTGATCCTGCCTTTTCTGTATGCAAAATCCTTAAATTTCAGGTGCTTGTAATTTTCTCTCTCACTTATCTCGGTCTATTTTTTTTTTACGATGAACATACACTACTTTTGGAAGACGGAAAAAAAAGGAAATCATTGTATGAATCCATGCACACACACAAAATACCTTTAATTGTCCCTATTGATAATTTAGAAAAGTTCACATGCCTCAATTTGTCACTCAGGGGTCTAGCTAACACGGCCTTCTGACCATTTTCCAATTATGTCCCCAGATTCTTGATCTTTACGCCTCTGCTTAAGAATTTATTTTACTTCCTAGATCCTAATCATCCTTCAAAACCCAACCCAAATGCCACCTCCTCCATGAAGCCTGTATTGAGCCCTCCTTTGAACTCTGACAGTATCTAGTGTGACTCTTGGCACAGTTACTTGTGAACACGTGCAGTTATCTTTCCTAAGATTGTAAGTCCCTAGAAAACAGACACAGTGTTTTGTGCAGCTCCATATGCCTCACTGTACTGGGTACTACTGTGTACAGAGCAGGACCTCAATAACACAGGCTGATGGAATGGGTGGATTCTTGTTGCTGAAACCAGGCAGGAGCGGAACAGAAGTCAGAGCCCACATTTATTTAACCCCTATTATTGTTAGATACCATGCCGAGGGCTTTATACACTTCTTCTCATTTAATTCTCACAAGAACCCTGTTATCGCATGTTATAGATGAGAAACTGAGGCACAGAGGGGTGAGGAAACTTCCTCAAGGTCACAGAGCTGGTAGGCAGACAGTCAGAACTCAACTCTCTAGAAAAGACTGGGGAGAGGAGGGAAACTTGTTCCGTGCATCCCCCTGCAACCGAATCTTCTGGAACCTGGAGCACAAACACACTGTATGCATTAGTGTCTCTTGGAATGATCTTTTTGGCTCTCGTTGGACTGCTAAGAGCTCTTAGGAGGAAAGTACTATAAACACTCAAGGTGCTGCTCTGAAAAGAACTGCAGGGCCACTAAGCTGGAGCTCTGCTGGCTCAAAGGCAGATGGAGAGCAAGAGTTAAGGTCATGAAGATGGGGTCAGAGTTGGGGTCTGAGAAACAGGGTCAGAGAAGGGAAGGGAAGTGAGGCCAGAAAGCCTCCACCCCCTGAAATCTGGGGCGGCCAGTGCAGTGCAGGGCAGCCCTGTAGGCTTCGGTGTGTCTGACTTCCTGGCAGAGCCCAAGGGCAGAACAGACAGCTGAGGGAGGGTCGAGCTCTTTAAAAGATTCTGTTTGAATAGCTGTCATCTTCACACCTTTCCCCATCTCCCCTCCCAGGAGAGGGACTCTAATAATGAGCTGCTTCATGACAACAGACCCCTAATTAATTCATTGCTATTCTTCTGGGGCCAGATCATTCTAATCAAGGTGGAATGGGGTAGGGCTGGTGAGCAAGGATTGTCTCATCTGCTCGATCTGCCATGGACTCTAGCTGCACGCCCTGGCATTGCTGCTCAGAGACCCTTCCCCGTCACCAACTTCTCTTTGGCCGGACCCCTGCTTCTCCTCGATGCCCGCCCCCTCCTGTGCTGATGCCCCACAGCTGCTGGGCACAGTGCCAGCACGGAGCCTCTGCTGGTGCCCGGGTACAACAGTGAAGCAGGTGCCAGGAGCTCAGTGGGGGCGGGTAGTGAAGGAAGGAAGCCTTGTACGGAGCAAACCTTGTACCGTCTTTTCTGTGAGCATTAGCAGAACATCCAGTGGGTCAGCAAAGTGAAGCCCCTGCCCATCCTCCCGACCCCTGAGAGGATCCCACTACCACGATGCTATGAACTCTTGGGCTCTGGGCAGCCACACACCATGGCACCCAAGGTGCGGCTGCATTTTCGCAGCTGATAGAATTTTTGTATGAGGATGTGAACAGATGAGAGGTATCAGGATGGCAGGGAACTGCTCTAGGGACAATATGAATCAAAATAACAAAAAATACCCCCTGCCCCGCCCAAAGGCAGATCACACTTGCAGATGACGGAAATTAAAGGGCACGCAGGTCTCGTCTCTATGAAGAGGGCAGCCTCTACAGAGGTTTTTCAGTTTCCTTTCTAGATCTTTCAAGCCCCACACTTCAATCTTCCCTTCTGAGAGGTGTTGACTGTCCAGTCAGGGCTGATGTCTTAACTCGCTGGGGGCGGAGGCCACACAAGGGCATTCAGCCAAGGGAGTTAATTCTCACTTTCTTCATCTGCAAAACTGGTAAAAAACAGCACAGCCTACATGACAAGGCTGTGGTGAGAACAGATTAGATAAGGAATGTGAAAGCATTTGGAATGCTGGGAAGGGCTGCACGGAGATGAAGAATTTTGGGCTGGTTTGCTCTTAATCCATAGACTTGGGTGGGACCAGACTGAGGAGGAAAACTGGGCAGGGAGGGAATTCTTCAGGGGTCCACTGGGGCCATCGGTCACACCCTACTCTCAGTCCTTTCCAAGGGAGCAGCTGGGGAAGGAGGAGGGGTTGTGGAGGGAGCGGAGGAACGCAGGAACCTTTGCACTGTGGGAGCTTGCAGGCTTCTTTTGCAGGCAGCCTCCCTGAGTACGAAGGGATGGTTTTGCTGGGGTCTCCTACGCTGGGGACACAGAGGGTGGAGGCCCCTGGGCCTGAAAGGATGGCAGCGTTCTGATTCAGACCCTTTCTACTCTGTGAAAAAGAGAAAAGTGAGGGGGAGGCTCCAGGCCTTTCCCCACAGAGAGAAGGCCGCTCAGGGCAAACCTCCCCACTTCTAATCTGTTCCTGAAAAAGAGCTAGAAGGAGCTGCAGCTTAGCTTTTGTTTAAAGTACTGAAGCATCCCCCTGTCTGCCCCTCGCACACCCCCAACTCCTCTCTATTTTTTTCTCTTAAAAGAGCGTTCCACCTCTCCAGGGACTGGAATCATTAACTGAACAGCACTTTGCCTCTCATAGCTTTTGACAATTTGGCAGTGAGCTGGAAAGTACCAGAGAAACTGCAAAAAAAAAAAAAAAAAAAAAAAAGCAGAGGGAGAGAGGCTGGGCAAAAGGGATGTGTCCGAAGGAGCAGCCCGGTGTGTGCCTGGCCCCTGGCTCAACACCACCATGCGCTGGATCTGCCTCTCTCTTCCTGCCCAGCTCTGTGGCTCAGGGGAGCTCTGGGTGCCCAGCTGTCAGGAAGGTGTGGTCGGGGTGGGCGGGGGAGCATCATATGGCTTCCCATCCGACCCCCCACCCCCTTTGCTGTCACTTAGAGGCTGCCTGGGACTGGCTGGCATCCAATCTAGACAAGGATGCTTCAAGGAGAAGCAGGAGGTGGTGCCCCTCACCCTACCTGACACCTGAACCTCCCGTGACGAGCAGAGGAGGGGCCCCTGAGGGCTGAGCTACGGGGAGACCACGGGGCTGGACGGGGAAGGATGGGCCTTCCTTACAAGGAGAGCTGGGCCTTCCTTTGCTGAAAGGCCAAGTCCTGGGCATTTCTGAAGAGGAACGAAAACAGGCGAGGGAAAGGAGGGTCACGGGTTTCCCAGTCAAGTTGTGACAGAAACAGAGCAGAGAAGGAGAGAATTCTGGGGCTTCCTGGGAGACAGCTTAGGTTGGAGCATCTGCAGAACTGCTCTGGACAGTCCCAACCATTAGGAAGCTGATGGCTTTGAGGGGATTTCTCAGAAGGGGCGACGGGTCCCCAGCAACCCTGGCAAGGACCAGAGAACTCCTGAGTCTCCTCCCTTGCTCATGGCTCCTCTCCCCACGCTAGGAATGCCACCTTCTTCAGTAACCCTGGAATGGAGTGTAGCTGCCACTAATTGGGCACATGCTACAGGTTGGATGGGGCACCAGGCACCTTACACAAAATATCTACATTAGTCCCCCAAACCCGTTTCACTGATGAAGAAACTGGGGCTCAGAGAGGTCAGGTAACTTGCCTTAGGTCACATAGCCAGTAAGTGGTAGACAGAGGTTTTGGAACCTGGGTCAGTTTGATTCTACAATCTTATTAAGCCGCATGCCTGCCCAAAATGCGTTCACCTTTGCCTTGTGTATGACGTTAACATCTTACCGTCTACCATTTTAAGGCTCTTTCTTATTCTGCTATCTGAGCCTCTAGAGAAGTGTCCACAAAAATTATAAATTCCCAGATGTAGAAGCTGAATCTATATAGTTCATTTTATTCAACTTAAAGCACAAAGGGGTTGCTTTAAAAATTGCATTCTATCCTTGAATCAAGTTAGAGCTCCAGAAAGCCACAAACGCTTAACCAGCAAGTTTCACTTTCCTCAATGGCCTTATCTACTTGCTTTTTATTGTTGGTTACTCCATGAGAATAATTCATTGAATGATAATTGTTACATGGATGTCACGGCCTTGGCACTTTAGTGGAAGTTTATATAAGAAATTAGCATATAAAAGAGGCTTCTGATTTTGATGTCAAATTTTGTCCTGGTTTCTGTACAAGTACTCACATGATTAAGTCACTTATGTAATGTCCAGGAATTGTCTCTCCTGAAAAAAGAGGTATACTTCTATTGCAGACTAAGAATTCTAGTTCATCTCATTTCCCTTTTTGATTCGGCTGCCAGGATACTCAGGCCAAATTTGAGGCTGGGTGCTGGTGCCCATATTGGCTTTATTCTTAGCATATTTATTTCCGCTCCCCTCTTATGGCTTGAACTTCCTAGTTCCATACTGGTTTTCACTACATACGTTTGACAAATCTTTTATAAGTCACCTAATTCCTTATTTGGAAAGAAGTTATGCTCATGCAGTCATATACTCTGTACTGCACACATCTGCATTCTGTTGTCTGTTCCCTTGACGTATTGTCAGGTCTTTGCACTGTGTGCTCATATCTTTTGCCTCTGTGGGCAGGAGCTGGCCAGGGTGTGTTTCTGGACTATTCCCAGGATGGTTTAAGTGTATGTGAGGTCTTGGAAGAGGGGGAAGAAATGAGGAGATTATCACTCACAACTTAGAGCCAGAGGTCAATTTGCATTCTTCTGGGCTAATGAAAACCCACAGATCGCTGTGCATCTGGCCCATAATACCGCTCCCTAACTATTTGTAAAACGGAAGAATGAATGAATTAATGAGTGAATGCTTCTCTGAGCCAGGAGGTTCTTCTCCTAGGAGAAGAAAGCAAGGACTGGCAGGAAGCCCCATCTTCAGGCCACAGAAGAGACTCAAGATCACTAGGAGCCCAACGGAGTCCATGCTCCCTGCCCCACCCTTGTCCCCCTACACTTGTCACCTGTGCTGTGTGTGGCAATACTGGGCCAGCGTGCCGGGCACTGGAAGAAGGAGTGGGAAGACGGAAAGAAGGAAGGCAGGAGGGAGGCCTGCCTCTGCGGCCTTTCAGTTCTTTCCCCCTTGAAAGGGAACATGACAGAAATGCTAGCCCACAGCAATTGTGGGACAGAATGCTGGTCCCCAAAATGCCTGCTGTTCACCTCCCACTTGCCCATCTCTTTCTCCCTCTCTTGTGTTTCTCCTGTCAATTCCAGTTTCTCTCCATGTCTACTACCTCTCTTTGTCTTTCTTTGCTGTCTCTCTGCCTCTCTCCGTCTCTCTCTAACACACATACGCACCTCTCTCCCCAACCCCCAAGGGAGAATCTCTTGGAGCCCTCCTTCTACCCTCATCTCATGGACTCCAGAGACAGCCAAGAGCAGAAGACCCTGGGATGGAGCACGGGGTGCTCCCACCTTCCAGACTGACCTGCCTTCAAACCTGGACTTCAATTCTAATCCCAGTAGCTTTGCCCACATCAGTTGGTCTAATTTTTTCCTGTAATTAAATGGGAGCCCCCCCCCATTTCTAATCCCAGATAATTAGCTCTCTGATTGCCAGTGCTGAGCAGGAAACCTCGTGTTTGGAGAGGGATTTTGGACAGACGGATTAGGCAAACACTATGCAGGAAGCTGAAATGGGAAAACAGGCTGTTCTCAAAGTTTGTTGTGAAAAGAGGTTCGTGGTGGGCAAAGGGCCTGGTTGCCTCCAGGTGGTCTGAGCTGCCTCTGACCCCGTTAGGTTCTCCAGCAAATGGATAGCTTTCCTCAGCTTGCAGGATCCTCCCTATGGTGGGCTCTGTTTCTAGCCCACCAGGCAGAGGGTACTCCGGGGGTGGGGGGCATTCCTTCCTGCTCATGGAGAGGAGTGTGTGTCTCTGCATGAGAGAGAAGAGAGAGCCCCACAGGTGTCCATCCCCACATGCTGGACGGGTGTGATCAAAGGTTAATCAAATGTGGTGGGTGACAAGGCTGCCATGACTCCCACTGACCCAGGGGGTAGGGAAGATGCCAGGAAAATGGAGGAATAAATCTCCCTTCTACAGGCTTTGGGAGGCCGCCTCAGAGAGGCAGAGGACAGGGGCCCTGCGGGTCAGAGTCTCCCAGCTGAGGCTGAAACTGCCATTGTATTCTCATCTGCTCTGCAGAGACTGTGCTTGGTCGATGACATTTTGTTTTTGGTTTCTGTCATCCAAATTTTCCTCTATGATATCATGACCATCCTGCAGGGGTCGGTGTCCTATTAGAGAAGAGGAAACTGAGTCCCTCAGAAAGCAAATGACTCCCTCAAGGTCAAGAGTGAACCACCACAGCAGAGCTGAGGATAAAGTGTGAGGCTGCAGGCAGCCGGTTGTCCCTGCTCTGTGCTTAATGCCATGTCTTCCAACTCTGGGATCCCTCCATTGGGAGAGTTTGGGCATGTAGAATATTGGAGTGATGAGAGATTTGGGACACCAGACATCCAAGGAGATTCAGGACTCTGACAGCCAAGGGCTGGGAGGATTCTGAAAGCCCAGTGCTACCTGGATGCTCATCTGGACGTCTTCCTGATGTGGAATGGGGCTGGCACTCTCAGGTCCCTGGAACGACCTCGGTATGGTCCAAATGCTGAGGCGCCTTCTTTCCTCTGCGCTACTGGGAGCTTTGAGGTTCGCTCACTCTGGTTCAGAGGAAGGGGCATGAACTGGGGGCTGGGGGCTGGTGCAGGGGGGGACCTGTGCTTTCTGAGCTGGGAGGAGCAGCACAGGCCTGTGGGCTGGCACCTGGGGGATCTGCCCAGCCTGCTGGTTAAGGCGTCCGGCCCTGCTTCCCCATGGTGGCTCCTTCAATGAGCTCAGGGCGTGGGGGAGGGAGGGAGGGAGGGAGGGCAGGCAGGCCGTGGATGGATTCCAGATGGGCTATCAGGTTTGCCCACAGTCGGCTCTGAGGCTCCTCTGGTCTCCGTGGCTCCCTCAGCTCTGATTCAGCTACACAGCAAAAGCCTGCTCTGGAATGCCAGTGAAACCCAACCTGCCTCTCCCCACAGCCTCCCCGCCACCCTCTCTCGGCACCAGAGACAGCACTTTCCTTCTCGGCCCCTTCTCTCCTTCCTTAGAACAAACCCCCTAGAAGTAGAAAGGGTTAGAGCTGGGAATTTGGCTGGTGGCCGGTCCCCAGCTCTGGATCTCTGACCTATTTCCCCCTGGGAAGAAGTAGCTGTACAAGGTTCTGGGTTCAAATTCTAGATATTCGAGAACAAGGTAGCTGCATGGGGAGCCGGGGGGTAGAGGGCAGAAGCTCCTTGTGTCTCTCTGACTGCCAGCTCTGTCTAGCTGGCTGCGACCCAGGCACAGGAGAGAAGAGCGGAGGAGCCAGAGCCAGGCAGAGCGAGGCAGTCAGAGCATCACCGTGCGGTTGACCAACAACAGCTCCACATTCAACCCACTCAACAGCCTGGAGGAAAGCGAAGCTCTCTTTATCTCCATCCTGTAGACGAATATACTGAGGTTCTGGGAGGTCTGGAGCAAAGATTGGACCACAGACATTTCTGAAGACCTTCTAGATGCCAAGGGTAGTGCTTATGCTTCGGGGATAGAGAAACGAATGCGACAGAGATCGTGCCATAGAAGCTGCTGTTTTCTTTATGTCACGTAACTAATAGATTAATTATTCTCATAGAGGGCCCATAGGGTCTCCTAATATAATAGACTTTCACACATCCTCACCCACCCACTGCTGATTGAACAAGAAGATCAAGTTCATTTCTGTCTTGCAGAGAGAGGAAGGAAATATTATAAGTGGCATGAGGGGATCACATTGGGACTTCCTGCCTGCCTCAGTTTCCCTTTTGGTGTCAAGGTTCTGCTCTATGGTGATATCATTTTGAAGTTTCCGGAACCTTCCATCGTGACCTCCTCCATCTGGGACTGGCACTCTTCATTTCTCAGGTCTGCCTTGGGTCGTCTGTTAATGACTGGCAGGCTCGAGGTGATGCTACCCTGTCAGGGTTGATTAGTTGGGTTGAAATTTGCATTTTGCTTCTGAAACCCAGTTTGGGATCCGCTGGCAGAAAGCAGCAGGGCTCCAGCTTCAGCAGAGAAAGCCCCGGAGGCCAGGCATTTGAATTAATCACAGAAGCCTTTTCTCCCCTTTCCCCCCACTTCCTCAAGCCCCTTCCTCACCTCTCCCCTCACACCACAAGGCTGGTTAACTGCAGCAAAGGGCTCTCTGAACATGCTGGCAGAAGAAAAGGCCTTTTTTTTTTTTTGCTTCTTCAAAGAAGACACGAAGCTCCCTCCAGCCTCTCTGGAGAACTGGCGAGGGAACAGACTGTCTCAAAATGCCATTAAAACATCTCTCAAATTAAAAACAGCCCTGGAATGTGCAACCTCATGAGAGTGGTTCAGTGATACACAAAAGGTGGTCTTTTACCAAGGCGCTGGCCCACACTCAGGTCCCTGGCTCTATCCTGGGAGACACACAAGTATCCCCGGGCAAGACATTTTGCCTGCCCAAGGTCCAGTCTCACCCTTCTTAATAGAAATATTACAATTGTTCTCTCTCTCCTCCCTCCTTAATTTCAGAGAGAAGTGACCCCGTTATTTGCAGAGACAATGGCTTTGGTTCTCATCACATGCCATCTTCTGGGCCTCCCTCCCTTGCCCTTGCTCACCCCACAGCCATGGTGCTATTTTAGGTTGAGGCTTCCAGCCAAAATCTGTACTTTATTAATTACGCGTCAACTACTCTGTGTAATGTTTAATGCGTTTTCCAGATTGTATCAAATCCACAGTGAAGGGAGGAGTCTGAATGCGGCCTGGGTGCCTGGCAGGGTGGGTGCCGGCAGGGGGCGGGATTGGGGGCTGGACTGTGTCCGCTTGACCTGGTCTCCCGCTCCTCTCCTCTCCACCCCTGGAGTCTCCATTAAGGCCAAGCCCCAACCTGCCTCGCCGCTCCCTATTTAAAGCACACGCAGCACCCTGACTGGAAAGTAGGAAACCCTGCCTCATTAGGCAGGGCCAAAGGGCTTAGGACAACAGAGATCCATTAGTGGGGAGGGTACAAGGCTGAGGGGCCATCTGAAAGGGTGGCTCAGTGATATGCCAAGAGTAGGCTGGAGATGACACTGACCATCTGTTCTCCAAAGAGGGGATAGAAATAGCATTTGTGTTGGCGCAGGAAAGCCTGAGTTAGACCCGGATCTCACACTCCTGACTGCTAGGTTCCTTCGGATGCTGGGGACTGGCGGTATGATTTGAGCAGGTCCTTCAGTTCGTCTGGGCCTCAGTTTATTGGTAAGAAAAACTAGCATTTACTCCAAATGACCTCTGCAGTCCTTTCTGGCTTGAGCCTTTTGTGTTTCTTTCTATGAGAAGTTACAAGAGACTATGGGAGAAGCAGAATCTCTTTGGAGGAATACAAAGATGAATTCTGTGTGCTTCTTGACCGCCAGGAATTCACGGTCAGGTGAGAAGGGCAGATAACGATAACAGAGGAAATGAAAATAACAGCAGGCAGGCCTCTTTCTGTGTGCTTTACCCGTGACAACGATTAAATGCCCACAACAACCCCAGTGAGACAGGTACCACTATTCACCCGTATTGCTGATGAGAAAAATAAGGCACAGAGAGGTTAAGTTACTTGGCCAAAGTCACACCAGCAAGTGGACAGACCACATTCTGAACCCAGATAGTCCCATCCCAAAGTCTGTGACACCTGTCACCGTGCACACTGCCTCAGAGAAAGGAATATAAATAACTCACCTAGAAAGCTGCCTTTGCTAAGTGTTGTCACCAATAGCAAGGACTCGACTGAATGGGAAAATCCGCGAAGGCTTCACAGAGGTGAAATCTGAATTGTGGACCAAGAAGGGCACTGAGGAAAGAGCAAGGGGACTGGCAAAACTAGAACCAAGGGGTGTGAGTGTGACAGAGGTGGGGAAGGGATGTGCGTAGAGATAAAGTGTTCCTGGTGGCCAGATGTCAGGATCTTACTCAGGTGTCTAAGCTACATCCTAAAAGCTGTGGGGAACTGTGAAAAGGGTGAAAGAATGTGGCCACTAACTTAAAGGAGGGGGTCCAGGAACCAGAACAACTTCAAGAGTAGATAGAAAAGCCTCAGCTGGGCTGGGGTAGGAAGGGGGAGAGGAGGGCAGGAGGGGCACCTGGAGAAAGCAGGTGGACTAAACGAATGTGGGCAGCACAGAGAGCACGCCTATGCCTGGAATGGCTGGTGAGGAATGTGGACGGCGGTGGGGGGCGGCTCTGAACTGCGCCCAGGGCTGAAGCAGAGAGGCTGATGAAGCATTACCAGTTCAGCTTACATCTTGCTGCCCCAGGGAAGCCTCTTCTGATCCCCACCCCTACTCCCAATGGCCCTGGTTCGCTAGTTACAGGTTCTCACCTGCTTATGGGACCTCATACATCCCTTTAACACGGGTCACCACCACCGTAACAAGCAGTAACTCCTGCAGTTACTTGCTGGTATCCTTTTCCCCATCGACTGTGCTTTGTTCAGTCCTGTGCCAAACACAGTACCACGACTGGCGATGCTCAGTAAATACTAGCTCAGTGAATCGAGTTTTGCCTCTGGGCTGGATGCCCTTCTCCCACCCTTGGATATCAGCGTCGCGCGCACGGCCTCTCATCACCATTTCCCCAGGGTCTGAGCCTCCCGCAGAGCGCAGGGCGGGGGATGTATTCATGTGTTCACCTGTCCACTCTCCCTGCACGGATGGGTTCTGACACCTCCATACAGTGTTGCCGGGTGGCCGTAATGAACAGTTTAGCATGGAAACTGGCCTTAGCAGGAGGGGCTGTGTGTGTGTGTGTGAATGGTTAGAGAGGAGTTGGCTAGGGGACACCTTCAGCCCCACTGAAGAGCTCTTCCCTTCCCCGGACAGCCCCTCCCGGCCAATCCACCTCTGCCCCTTCTGCGCTCCCCCAAACTCCTCTGCTCCATCACTACCAACTTCTACCTGAGAAGGGTCGAGGGAAGAGTCAAGAGTTCTGCCCTCCCTTCCCCTGCATCCTTTTCCGGACTCTGGAGTTAGTTCCTCGTTCCCCTGCCCCAACCAAAGGTAAGGAGTAAGTGCCTCTTCCTCCCCCGCCTCCGTCCCAGGGCTTTAACACCAGTTACCCCTCGGTGGTGCCTTCCTTTGAGGGCCAGTCCCAGACATCTTCTAAGAAATGCTTTCTTCCCAAATCCCTATGGGATTTTGAGAGGAAAGGGAAGACAAGGGCATCTGATCCACTCTTAGAAGTGGGATAATTTGGCTCCTGTATACACATGGAAAGGGACCATCCCTGAAAACTCCTAAGAAGGGGGAACACAAACTCCTTCTGGGGCCCCGCTGGAGCTTCCTTCGCCTGGGCCCAGAGCCAGCCTGCCTCGCCCTCAGAGTGTCCATCATCTGGCAGGGGTGGCCGGGGAGGCCGCTCCTCAGGACATACTTAGCAGGCACTGCCTGACGCTAGCGGCACTAATGGATTCTGTTATCTCGCTGGGACCCTTGTCTGCAGATCGGCAAAGCGGAAGGAGGTGGCAGGTTAAAAATACTCTGTTAGCAAAGAGGCTTAGGTGGGGGCCAGCCATGGGAATTACAGTCATGAGAGGTCTCGGGGACAGGAAGTCAGGAATGGAACCAAACGTGCTGGACCTCAGCCTCTCTTTTGCCTCCAGTTTGAATTTACAAAGGGGCATGGAGATGGAGGGATTCCTTTGGGCAGCCAGGTATTGGTGGGTTTATTGCAGTCGCCTGGCCCTCTCTGCTCGAGGTGATGGGTGCCCAGGCTCTGATTCATTGTGTAGTGCACGTTCTCTTACCCAGGAGAAGGAGCCCAGTCCTGGATGGGAGAGCATAATAATACCCTACATGTACAGAATGTTTTTATTGCTTATGTATGAAGTATTTCCATATACAGTGTCTCACGGCAGCCTCGCAACAGGCCTGCCAGGTGAGAATTATTATCCCAATTTTATTTATTTTTATTTTTTTTGTTATTTGTCCAAGGTCAGATCACCAGGATCTCTCAGACACAGAGTGCTTTTTTTTTTTTTTAAGAAGATGTTGGGGGTAGGAGTTTATTAATTAATTAATTTATTTTTGCTGTGTTGGGTCTTCGTTTCTGCGCGAGGGTTTTCTCTAGTTGCGGCGAGCGGGGGCCACTCTTCATCGCGGTGCGCGGGCATCTCACTATCGCAGCCTCTCTTGTTGAGGAGCACAGGCTCCAGACGCGCAGGTTCAGTAGTTGTGGCTCACGGGCCTAGTTGCTCCGCGGCATGTGGGATCCTCCCAGACCAGGGCTCGAACCCGTGTCCCCTGCATTAGCAGGCAGATTCTCAACCACTGAGCCACCAGGGAAGCCCCCCAGTTTTATATATGGGGAAACAAAGCTCTGTGAGTTTCTGAGGCTTGCCCAAGGTTACCTATCTAGAAAGGGGCAGAGCACGCACTTGAATGAGGGTTTTCTGATTTCCAGTCCTGGGCTCATTTTGCATCCTTTATTCTCTCAACTGTTTTGCTCCCATAATCCTCCTATCAGGGAAGAACCCACTGGGCTCTCCCCATCAGACCAGGGCAAACCCTCATTTAATTTCATTTGTCTTAAAAGCCCACAGACCCGGGTGCTTCTACTAGGTTAAGGGCCATTCTAGCGCTAGGCTGGTCTTGAGGGATTTGTCTCACTCCTGTGGGACCCAGAGGCAAGCCTGTAGCTGGGGCATCCCTCCTTCATCTCAGGACTGCAGAGTCCCAGCACCACGTGGAGCCCCAAGCTTCCAGGTGAGACTTCATCCTCTACATGGGCCAGGGCACCTGGGTCTCATTTTTTGACCAAAGAGAACAAATGTTCCATAGCTTCCATTGGCAAACTGATTCAGTGCTTACTGTACTCCTCCCTCCTGCACAGAAACTTCCCGCCTAAGGGCTCACTTCCTGCTACAGCTGAGGGCTATTTATGCTGTACAGATAAACCGAGGGTCACTTCCCACAAGAGGGCAGGGCCAATCTCCAGTGGTACAAGCAGACAGGATTCTGAAAAGGCACCCCATCTCCACCACCCCAGGGAAAGGCAGATGACATTTCTCACATTTAACACATGGTGCAGAAAGAAATCAACCCCAAATAGCAAGATTTTGCAAGAGAGAGAAAAAAGAAATCTCAACTGATTGGGAACTCCCATGGGAACGCCAGCAGCAGGTCACCTGAGTGCCAACCCAGTCGCACCTTCTCTGGGTGAGGCCTTTGGCTTGGGTAGCTACGCTAAGAGCTGATACTAGGTTGGCTGGAAGTAAAGCCACCAGCTGGTCACCAGGCTCTGGCCACTGAGATGGGAGCAGGGACTCCAAAGACGAAGGAGACAGGCTCACAGACCTGCTGGGACTTCCTGAAGATCTGATGAGGACAGAATGCATCAATTCAAGTATTGCTCGAATGCCTGCTACGAAAAGCACTGTGCTAGGCACAGAAAGCTGACTGTGATTTGGGCTTTGCCCCCAGCAGCTTGCACTGGGAGGGAGACATACAGATAACTTTGAAGCTTAATGACAAATGCAGGTGGAGTGCTTTGGAAAATGTTCCAGAAGTTCAAAAGAATGAGAGGTAAAGTCCATAGGGTAGGGGGCAAGGAAAGTGAAATCGACAAACATGCAAAATGGTACAATAATGAAATTTTCAAAGAACACAAAATAAGGATTTCATGCACTGACATAATAATTCACCAAAGGTAGGAAGAAGCACAGATTTGGAGGAGGGTGAAGGATACACACTGGCAGGAACTTAGGAGAAAGGGTCTTTGCTCTTTCAGTTTCTAAGTGGATGGATTCCTAACCTGTGGCTTCAGTGCCTGACACCTTACCTGGCTCATTCCCAGAGCTCTTCCTCCTCGCCCCCAAACCACTCAATTCCCAGCTCGATGGGATTCTGCGCAACTTCAGCACCTGAGTGAGTCTGCACCTGGGGCTACAGAACGGGAGAGGGAGTTCCCAAAATAGAGAGCAGAGCTTGGGGCTACGCTGGAATGTCAGTTCGCTGGTTCCCAGAGTCTCTAGGTCACTGGGGACTGGCATCAACTAGACAAAGGAAATCCACACGTAATTTCCAGGCTTCACTTACTTCTGTCCCTGTCGAGTTTTAACCCTCTTTGCTCTCTAACTTTTGACCAGAGCTCTTGATGGAGGCTGCCCTGACTGCTGAGAATGTCCTAGAGCTTCTGGAAGAAAAGGGCTCAGAGGAAGAAAGGAACAAGAAGGGAGAGGAAGCAGGAAAGACACCAGGAAAATAGCTGGTGTCCTCTCCCCCCACTTCCCCCAACACAGCAAGGTGAACAGCTAATGCATTAATTAACTAAGTAGTTTTGAACGTACTCCATTGCACCTCGTTGTCTGCAGCTGCCATTCCCTGGAGGAGCCATAATATACTCAGCACACTATATAATTAAATATCAACACATGTGTCCCCTGCCCAGCGCTGGGATGCATATTTACTTGTGTTAATGAGAACTGGAATGGCCCTACTGATGAGGAATCCATAGAGGTAGGAGGGGGTGAGGCACATGTCCCCTGGAGCTGAGGGGCATACGCCCCCATCCCCCTCTCTTCTCACTTCCCCCCAACTGCTCCCCACATCTTGCCCCCAGAAGGGCATCTCAGGACCCCTGGTGGAAAATTCTCGCCAGACCACAGGCCAAAGCATCATCAGTTTCCCACTTCTCCACTGTGAGACAGCCCAGGCAGCCCACACGTGGTACATAATGACTATCTTTTTGCTTAATACAAATTGTGGTTGTTTAGCATCCCAAATACCAATTCCCTGCTGAGATCCCCGTTGTGGACACTCCACACACATACACAGACTCAGCAGATACAAACATCAGGACCTGTATGTCGCCCTGGCCCCCACTTGCCCCCCTCAATCCGTAGCAGAATTACTCTCTGGCTTTGGGGACCCAGTGTAATTAGTACTTATTCGGGGGACAGAGTGAACTCGCTATATGGATGCAGCTTGGTAGAACCAACAAGGCAGGGCTTTAGAGACAGAAGGCCTGGGTTCATATCCTGGTGTTGCTATCCTTGAGCAAGTGACCTAAACCTTTGGAGCCTTGGTTTTGTTAAATGGAAAGTGGGCACAGTGACACCTACATTGCAGGTGAGGATTAAAAGGTATAATCTATAAGAAATGTCAGTGCTTCTCTTTCTCTCCTTTCCCCTCTTCATACATAGCCGTGCCTGGATGGGCTGTGGAGGCATCTGTCCAGAGGAGAGGAATGGACCACATGGATGGAGAGATGCCTTACACTCAGACTTTTGATTTTAAAACAGGTCACTAGAATCCAACAGGCTCTTCACTCTTTTGTTCACTAATGTATCCCCAACCCCTAGAACAGTGACCAACATACAGTAGGTGTGTTCAGGAAATACTTGACAAATAAATGAATGATACGCTTTCTCTTATTTAATCCTCATAACAACCCCATGTGGGGGGTTGTTAAATAAATAAATTCAACCTCAGAGAGGTTGAATGCCTTGTCCTAAGGCACAACAGCTAGCCTAGGAAAATAACCTCGAGTGTCTGATTCAAGTGCTCTTTCTGGGGCTTTCAGCAGGCTCTAAATGCTTGGGGAGTTTCTATTTTATGGAAAAGGGAAAATAAAGACAGAAAGAAGATTAAGTGTGTGTGGTTTTAAAGAATGACAGGCACTGCTCCTGAGAGGCTAATGGGCCCCAGCGCAGTTCTTAATTGGCCATCTGTGGCCAGGTTTTGGCATCCGAGTAAGTCCCAGTTTCGACCAGGACTGGGGTCAGGGAAAGGGGACCTCTCGGCAGGCGCAAGAGGTGGGATGTCCGTGAAGCAGAGGCTGGGCCCCTCCAGGATTATGGACTCTAGACTCCACCCCCGTATCCATTCTAAAAGATACAAAGCCCCTTCAGCAGGCGCAAGAGGCGGGATGTCTGTGAAGCAGAGGCTGGGCCCCTCCAGGATTATGGACTCTAGACTCCACCCCGGTATCCATTCTAAAAGATGCAAAGCCCCTTCAGCAGGCGCAAGAGGCGGGATGTCTGTGAAGCAGAGGCTGGGCCCCTCCAGGATTATGGACTCTAGACTCCACCCCCGTATCCATTCTAAAAGATGCAAAGCCCCTTCAGCAGTTTTCGATTAGGCTAAACTGATCTTCAGCCCATCTTGCGCTCCTTAGAGGGAACTCCCTGAAGAGGGTCCTGACTGTCCCCACTCGGGCCAAGTTATTAGACATGGAACAGCTGGGCTGGGTAGAGGCAGGCCCCTCCCTGCCTCGCGCTCCCCTGTGTGCTGTAGAGCGAGTGGGAGGAAAGAAGAGGCTGACCTCTGGGAGTCACAGGCAGAAGTGGGTGACAGGCCACACGCTCCAGATCCAGACATGACACATACTAAAAAACCGATAAACAAGTGCAGATTAATGGAGTGACGACAAGACCCAGGGAGAGTTCACATGGGTTACATGTGATCAGCAAAATCTTAGACCATCAGCCTTGTGTGCTGATAAAACTGAAACTCATCATGACTATTTCTCTGTCACTTACAGGGGACTGGATATTGCATGGCCCCAGTACCAGGGCAGATTGGTGCTCCATCCAAAAGGATATTTTGGGTGCATCTGGTCCTGTCTGGAAATAAGCCAGAGCCCCTCTCCTAGAAAATTTGCTCTAGAGCGACCCCCAACTTGTGGGCAAGGGGGCAGGGGCTTGGGGCAACAAGGAGTCAGAGAGACTTGGACTTGGAGGTAACACTGGAGGGGCAGAATCTGGGTGATGGGCGAGGAACAAGAACAGAAAGAGCATGTCCAACAGGTGAGAAAGGGGACTTAGGTCAGCGGAGGAGGGACTGAAACCCACAGTGCCACGAAAACTGGATTCTAGCCTTGGTTTGGGCACTTGCTTTGAGTAAGTCACCTTTCTTTTACAGACCTGAGTTTCTTTACCCCCCAAAAAATGAAGGGCTAGGCTGGATGAACTCTAAAATCTTTACTACTTAAAAAAATTCTAAAATTCCAGACTTATTACTCCCTCCCGCAATGTCTGGATTTTTCTTGTCACAGCCAATCACAGAAACCAGGATGTGCAAGGACTTCTCCAGCTGGGTGTGGGGTGCCTCGTGCATCCCTTATTAGCTATTCACAGCCTCTTCTCACTCCCCAGCCCCCCTTCATTTCCCCATATGCAGATGGCTTTGTTTTCCAAACCTGATAGATGCTGACAGGTATATTGTCTCAGCATCACCAGACTGCCAGAGGCTGCTTAAGTCAAATGATTTTCTTTCCCCTAATAACTTAGAGGATTTTTTTTCCTACTAAAAGGCAAAAAAAAAAAAAAAAAAAAAAAAAAATATATATATATATATATATATATATATATATATATAGTCTTTTTAAAATGCCTCTTTTTTACCGTAAAGAGACAGAGTGTCATTTATCTTCCTCTTTAGTCCAAAGTCAAATGAAAGGAACGTTAAACAAAGACCAGCCTGCCTTGGAGCAGTCATTTGTGACTGGAGGCTGGGGAGAAGGAGGGTGGGCCTTGGGGACCATCTCCAGAGAGTGGTGATTGACAGGCTGAGGGGAAGCGGGGGTGGGTGGGATCTGAACTGCCTCCTGGAGGAGGCTCACAGCCACCCACAGAGGCAGATAAGCAGGAGGCCTTGTGGGGTTGGATGCCTGCCAGATGGGGGTAAGGGGCTGGCTAGTAGGCGACAGCTATCCGTGAGGGTGCTTGTAACGGGGCTAGCTGAGCCAAGGACAAGAAGATGGAATGATCCTGGTGCAGCCAAAGTCAAATAGGCTTCATGATATGATCCCATGACCCCCAAATTGTTTTGGCCTTTGTAATAGGCCTAGATACTGCCAAAAATTGCCTACAATTTGTACTGTTTTTAATGAACAATTAACCATGATTGGTGATCCTCCAACCAGCAAGTTCTTTAAGCCCCTCCTGAGTGATAAATACCCTGCAGTATGAAGCTAAATAAAATATAGTCCTTGCTCTCAAAAATCCCAGGATCTAATGAAGAGGACAAGACAGGGAAAGAAAAGTAACGAGGAGCAATGCCAGTGAGCAAATGCCTGATACTGGCGATAATCGTGCCAGGAGCTCAGAGATCAGTTAGGGCTGAGGAGGGAAGGCTTCCTGGAGGGGGTGTCATTCCCAGGGACACTGTAATGGGTGCTACTATCTCAGTATGGGGTGCAATCTGGCTGCAAGGTGGAACAAAGGGACACAGATTAAAGGAAACTAACTAAAGGTAAATTTGCTTCGCACTTGACAAACTTGGAAAGAGGCAAATTGTCCATATCAAAAAAGAGTGGTGATGGTGGTGGAAGCAGGTAGGCTGCCGTGTGCTGGTACTGCCACCGTTTGACCCTAAAGGGCTATTAAGAATTAAGGATGCTGCGAATGGGGTGGGGTGCTTTCAGTCAGACTTCATGGTAATCATAATCAATCACAGCTCACTTTTATCAAATGCTTACTACAGCCAAACACTATTTTGAATGCTTTGTATGCACCATCTCATTGACTCTTCAAAATAAAATTAGAAGGTAGTTCCCCCTTTTAGAGGTGAGAAAACTGAGGCATGGAGCATTTAAGGAACTTGCCTAAGTTAACTAATCTGCTCTCTAAACTTCAATGTCTTCAACTAAATGACGATAATAATAGTTCCCACCTAACAGAATTACGTTGTGAGGATTAAATAAGAAAATGCATGGGAAGCACTTAGCACAGTACCTGGCACAGAGCAGGTACTCAGTCAGTATCGGCATTAGCATCACGATCACGGCTCTGAGCGAGAGATGCACGTTATGTTCATAGACCTACGTGGAAGCCACTGTTTTGGGCCCCTGTTAACTCACAGAGTAATATTTTTTAGCTGGGGGAAGTTGTAATTGGAAAGGTAGGAGGGATCATATTATGAAAGGCCTGGGATGCCTCTGTGAAAGGGTATGCTCTGTTCTTCCCTCTATTTCTAGCTCTCTACTTTGCTACCAGCTTGAAAAAAAACCTCCTAAGTACTTGCAACTTAGGGCTGCCCCTCTTTTTCCATTTCTGATGCCTCTGCCTGCTAGATGCCCACAGCACTGCCCTCATCTGCGGGTGACACCCGGGGCTCACAAGGGTCTGATCTCAGCCTGGGCAGGCTGAGCAGAGCACATGCCCTGACACTTATCTCACCACTGGGGAGCTGGGGTTCTGAGTTCTTGGGTGGCAACTAACCCAAGGAAGCTGCCTTCTCTTTCTAAAAGAGCCTGGTGGGCAGAGGGTGCTGATCTCATCGTGTCCTTGTGGAGTACTGAGTCTACTGGCTCTGCGCAGAAGGGAGGACTGGGTGGGTTCCCTGGAGTCCACTTAGGACCTGCACGAAGCTGCTCTTTGTGTTCAGGGGACACTTTCTCCAGTAGCAGATGAAGAAGGGGTAACTGAGTTGCTCTGGGGCTGTCTGGCTGTAGAAGATGTGTCCCTCCAGCACCTTCTAAAAAATGTGGCCAATTAGCTTGAGGCCATGGAAAGAGCTCAGGCCTAGGAGGGAGAAGATTAACAGCTGGGTGGCCCTGAGCAACTCCCTGCCCTTTCTGGGCTGCAGCTGCCTCCCGGGGCACATCCGAGGGCACATCCGAGGGCACATCCGAGGGCAGCGGTGGAGAGCGAAGCCTGGAGCCCTTCTCACTCCGTTTGACTCCAGTCTGTACCACCTGCGTGACCTGGGGCAAGGTACTTAACTCTGATGAGGTGAATTTCCTCATTTGCAAAAGGGGTTGGTGCAGGATTATGAATTAATGCATACACAGCACTCAGAACACGACCTGGTACAGGAAACACGAGAGGTGTTTGCTAGGACTGCTGCCGTCCCACTACTGCACTGAGGCTGCTGTATGAGTGAGCCTTTTCAAGGGCTCTAAAAACTCTGTGGTTCTCTTTCCCTGTACTGTGCGCACCATTTAGATTCAGACTTAACTAGCATTTGCTGAGCGTTTACTACACGCGAATATATTATTGTACTTAATCCTCACAATAAGTCCTGCGAGTCCCGTGTTATTATGCTCATTAAGAAATGAGGAAACCAGGGCTTCTTTGGTGGCACAGTGGTTGGGAATCCGCCTGCCAATGCAGGGGACATGGGTTCGAGCCCTGGTCCGGGAAGATCCCACATGCCGTAGAGCAACTAAGCCCGTGCGCCACAACTACTGAGCCTGCGCTCTAGAGCCCAGGAGCCACAACTACTGAGCCCACGTGCCACAAATACTGAAGCCCGCATGCCTAGAGCCCATGCTCTGCAACAAGAGAAGCCACCGCAATGAGCAGCCAGCGCACCACAATGGAGAGTAGCCCCCGCTTGCCGGAACTAGAGAAAGCCCGCGCCCAGCAACGAAGACCCAACGCAGCCAAAAAATAAATAAATAAAATAAATACATTTATTAAAAAAAAAAAAGAAAGAAAGAAATGAGGAAACCAAAGCTCAGAGAACTTAGGCGAAGTTCTCAAGGCCACACGGCTAGCACATGGCAAAGCCAGAATTCACTTGCGGCCCCACCAAGTCCTCTTTCCAGTCTACCTGCAGTGGGACAAAGGAGCTATCCTTTGGTATCAAGCTGTCACATCTGGCCAAGATTTGAGGCCAAGGCTCTGGTTCTAGGCAGATTCAGTTTGGGGCCGAAGTGTGTATGATGAGCCCATCTCAAGGGTGGGTAGGGGAAGTGCCAATGGAAGTGTTATCAGCTGAAGCAGCATTAGCCAGCCATACTGGGGCTGAGATTGAGGGGAGCTAAAATTAATCCTCTCATTACAGGCCTGACTTGCAGAGGGGTGGGCAGCACTGAGCCGGGAGGAAGAACTCTGAGCAACATCTGCTGCTATAATCTTGACTTTCGTTTCCTCTGTCCCGCCTGGGGATGCTACCCAGGGTTGCACCGGGATGCCAAGATGTGATGGGTGTACGGACACACACACACGCAGGCACACACTCACACCAGGGACAGAATTAGGAGCCCGAGGAGGGAAATCCTTGGAGAGAAGAGAAGTTAGTGGAATACTGGCTTATGTCAAACCCTCTCCGAGGAAGATATTGGGGTCAGAGGCCAGAGTCTTGGAGTCATGATGAGATTTGTCTCTGCAAATGCATCCAGGGTTTGCCTGGTAATGGAGGGGCCCTGTCCGCTGACTGGACTCAGCTCCTGTTGAGTGAGAGGGGCTTCCAAATGTAGGAGGGAGGGGAGTGGGGACTTGATAAGGCCTGGTGGCCTGGCGGTGTGTGTGGGGCTGGGGTGTGGGGAAAGAAGGGCAAACGCTTTAGAGAGCCCGTATTCTTGTTCTATTCTTGCAGGGCAGCTGGGGGAGGCAGGGAGGAACACAGAAGGTAGAGTCATAAGGAGACCCAGCGGGTGGGGGTGGGAGGAGGTAAGGGCTGCTGAGGGCGGGAGAAGGCACTGTCAAACTCTCTGGTTGGTCATCGGCCAGATGTGGAGACCATATGGAGGAGATGGGCTGGAGGTGGGAGGGCGAGGAGAAGAGGACAAAATGCGGGGCGGCGGGTGGCTGAGAAGGGTAGAGGAGGCAGGTAGAGAATGCAGCTCACCTAGATCGGCCCGCTCAGCGATGCCATAAGAGTGAGAAGTAGGGGTGTTGCCATGCCTCCTGCTAAGCTGGTTAGTATGTCAGGACCACACTGACTGCCGGGCACTCCAGCCGAAGGCTCTGCCTGCTTCCTCTGCTTTAAGTTTCCATGACGACTCAAACCCCACAGGACACCCCTTACTCTGCATTAGCCTCTATGCCTCCTCTCCTTTTTTACACCCTCAAGTTCACTGCTGCAAAGTGACAACATTGCCAAGACTGCAGCGGTGCACCCAGGAGAAATCCCTTCAAGGAAATGAGTTGGTGTTTCCTGGTCTCCTTCAACATTCCTGGGATGCAGGAAAAATTGGATTTGGCCCCTGTTGATCTGACACCTCCCTGATGCTGGGAACTCCGGCCTGGGCCTGGCCAGTTGCTGTTCTGGGGGGAGCTGGGTCAGCTGGGAGACAGCTTTGTATACTGGCAACTCTGTGGGAGCTCCCAGACCCCTTAGCAAACAGAATTCAGTAGTATATCCACCAGCCCTCCAGCAGTGAGTAGCCTGGCTGATCCTGCAGAAACCTTTGGGAGGAGGTGTAGAGGACCTGAAGAGGACTCAGAGACTAGACTGAGGGATGATGGGAAAGAAGGCTAAGGGGAGAACGTGGTGGGGAGGACGGCGATGTGCTAGGTGACGGACAAATGTGGGTCTTCCACCCAGGTCCGCTCATCCCAGAGCAGCAGCTGACGGTGAACACGGACACAACTGTGGAATATGGCCAGTTACTGGGCCAGTGGAGCCATTCCTTCTCGGGGAAAGTGCCTCCTTCTTTTCCCATTGGATGCCCCCAGGGCTGGTGTGTCTGCCACCCCAGCGTTCTCTGAATGGGAGATTCAAAGGCTCCAGCATCCAATACGAAAGGATAGAGGCCACCTAGCCTGAAGGAAGAGAAAGACATAAGATTATCTCTGAAAGATCCTATCAGGGTGGACAAGGCCTAACTTTGCTTGTGTCGCTTAAAATTCTAGGCAGCCTGGTAAGGACTATATCCTCCTGCTGGAGTCTATTCTCTGCTGGGAGGTCTTGGGCCAGCTGGCTCCACCCCAGTGGTCACTGCTCTCCTGGGAGATGGGCTGAAAATCTGGAAAGGCTATCCACAATCCTAGCGGGAGATGGGAGTTACAACTGGAAGCCCTGGGGAGCAGAGGTCAGGCTGGAGAAACGCAGTCTTCCTAAGAAAAAGCCTAAGAAAACCTGACAGCCTGAGACAGAGGACCGTACAGTTCAAAAGATAGTTAAAAGGTACCTAGGGACTCAGTGGGACAGTTATAGGGCTGGACACGGGTTGGCCTCCCATTGTGTGGTATCTCCGGGTGTTGTTTGAAGTGAATTGATGGATGGCTCGATTCTATTCCTATCTGAAGCAACCAGCCTTATGTACCCTCCTTCTATCTCATATTCTTCTGGTGCTTTGCAGTTTACAAAATGCTTCCAAAGTCAGATTGGATTTCAGGTCACAACAACTCTGTTGAATAAATGGGTAAGGAATTATTGCCATTTCACAGGTGAGAAAATAGAGGTCGAAGGATGTTGCCTCTGGTATTAGTTCCCATCAGCATTTCCAATCAGATGATAAGAGGCAGTTTAGATAGACCTCACAAAGCCTTTTAAATGCAGTGGAGGTGAGCACTTCAGAGGGAGTCCAAATGGCTTGCTGTTAACTCTGGGGCCCATCTATTTCCATGGGTGTGAGTAGGAGGAAGGGCTGTGACACCTATAGTCCTTGAATTATGTATGTATCCAAGGGTACCCTTACCTGCCCGAGCAGAAGCCTCGGTCAACCTAAGCATAGGCTTTGAGGCTATACAAGGGCATGACTTGGGGTCATGGAGAATAACACCCACCGATGATTGGTGACAAGGTCAGAATTAGGTTGAATCCAGTTGGAAAAGCCTTGAGAAGAAAGGGAAAGATCAACTAGAAAAACCCCCAAAGCACTAAATAGACAAAGGCTGTTGTCCAGTTAGATAGAAAGTGTTAGGGCAAGTGATTTTGTTCAGGGAAATGTAAGTGACCGAGGAAGCAGGGGGAGGTTAGCTCTTTCTGTGTCTGGAATGTAGCCCATGGTGGATTCCAAGGCTGAAACCTGGAGTTACCTTTCACAATATTACATCTGATTATGTCCCTGACTTGTGCAAAGACCTTATATGGTTCCCCCTTCATTACCAGAGTCCCGCCTCTGAGCGTGCCATTCAAGATGGCGCACCACCTGGCCTCGGCCTGCTTCTGTAGTGGCTCGCCCTCTCCTTCCTCCCCCTTCTTCCTTGAGCCCCTAGAGCACCGAGCCACTCATAGTCCCTGGATTGTTCTGGTTGCTGCTAGGGAGTGGCCTTTAGCCTTTTCTCCAGCTCAAAACTCCTTCTTATATTTGTAGGCTGAGCTCGAATGCCCACTCTTCTTTGATGCCTTTCTCAGGCCAAGCCATTCATTCTCTCTGCTTCAGGTACTCAGCACTTGGTACACATTTCTGTCTTGGTAAATACTATTCTATGCCATGCCTTCCATCTGGTGATACAAGACAAAATGTGGCATTCATCTTTGTATTCTCCCTACCTAACCCATTCAGAATTCATCATGGTGCTTACCTTATAACAGACAGATAGTCAGGAGTTGAAGATTGGTTAGGAGTACAGATTCCAGACACATACTGCCTGGTTTGAATCCCTGCTCTGTCTCTGATGAAACGTAGTGCAACTCATAACTTTAACTTCTCTGTGCCTCAGTTACTCATTTGTAAAATGGGGCTAATAATTACAGATACTTCATAGGACCATTATGAGGACCAAAAGAGTTAAAATATGCAAAGCTCTAAGACAATGGCACTTAGCAAGCACTGTGTAAGAGTTTGCTATAATGATTACTATCTTTTGAATGAATGAAGAAACAGCATGGAATTAGCAAGCTGGTCACATTTTTCCTTAGTGACAGAAGAACTTAGAAAGAGTAGATAATCTAATGGAGTGGTAGAAATAAAGTTATGATGAAGTGAAACATGGAATTGCAATCAGCAAAAGCCTAATCGGTGGGCTGCAGAACTGGACCAGTGGTACTCAAAGTGCGGTCCCCACACCAGTGGCATCAGCCCCACCTGGAACTTGTTAGAAATGTAGATTCTCAGGACCCACCCCGGCCCAGAGATTCTGAATCAGAGATCCTGGGGGTGGGATGCAGCAGTGGGGATTCTGATGCCTGCTCGAGTCTGAGAACAACTGGGTTAGACTTTGCCCACCTCTTACGATCCAGGTATACTGCGTGCCCTGAGATTTCAAACCTGCTGTTGCAAAACAAGTTTGGGGCCTTATCCTGAGGACCAGAGCAAATATCAGGGAGCAGACCCTCCTGCTGATGGGAGACCATGTGAAATGAATCTAGCCTGGTCTCTGCCCGGCAGGGGAAGCCCACCCAGTGTCAACTCCCACCCTCTTTCCTCCTTTTCCTACAGAGAAGTGGTCCTAAAGGGGTGAAAGAGAAACAGCCCCGCTCCCAGGACACAGATTCTGGAGAATCCCTGAGCTCTGTAGTGGAGGGGAGGGGAAAGCTATGGCACAGAATTGCGGGAGCCTTGCTTCGAGGATGTGTGCAGACAGTGGGCACCCCGGGTGCCTGTTTCTCATGGGTGTGTGGACAGTGTGCACAGGGACCCAGTCCCTCTCTGCTGAGCCTGAAGCTCAGCTAGAGAAACAGGTGGGAAAGAATGAGGGAGGACAGCTTGGCTGAGGCCCAGCGTTTCCAACAAAGTTTTACACAGTGAGTCAGGCTGGCCCCGGCCTCCCTTGGAGGAAGGCCCGAAATGCCAAATGAAGGAATAAATCTTCAGTGGGTGGGGACGGGGGTGTTGCCTGCCTCTGCCTTTTCTGTAGGGGGTCCTTATGTGTGAGAGCTAGCAGTGCTCCCTTACCTCACACTGCGTCTGGGCCCTTGGCCCCCTGGCTGGGAACCCAATTTGAGGGTACTGGATGAAGCACAATGTAAACACCTGTCTCCATGAGGATGGGAAGAGAAAAGAGTTCAAGTGACTCACCCCTTAAATATACACAATTGAGGATGATTTAAGGCCGTGGTTTGCAAAGTGTGGTCCCCATGAGGGCATCAGCTTCATCTGGGAACTTGGCAAAAGCAGCATCTGGGAAATCCACATTCTCAGGCCCCATCTCCTATCCATGAAATCTGAAACTCTAGGGATGGGGCTTAGCGATCTGTACACCTATCAGCTCTCCAGGTCATACTGATGCATGTTCAAGTCTGAGAATCACTGGTTTAGGGCCTGGATTGAATCTTCTTGTTTGGAAGGAGAGAGACATATGCCACCCCACAGCCCAGGGATCTATCTCCCCCTTGCCCTGGCAGCTAACCCTGCCACATGCAGTGTCCCCACAAGGATGAAGGTGCACTGGACTGGGGCCAGGGAGAATCTCAGGTGACAGGACAGGAGAGAGGCCCTGTGGGTGGTAAGGAGGGAGGAGAGAGGCGGGGAGGCTGCCACAACTCATTTTCTCTTAACATAAAAGCCCAGAGGAGGCCTAAGCCTCCCTGCCATTGAAATTGGTAAATTACAGGATGATGATGGTGATATTACCAATAATGATGATAATAGCACCAATAACGTGAGGTCAGACAGGCACTTTCCCGTCTTCGGTCAAGGGGTAAGGTTGCAGAGTTGGTGCATTTGCTTCTGATTTAGAGGAAAACCTGGATTCCAGCCAGCTCCATTTCCATGCCACAGGGTGCAGTGGAGCTCCTAGCCCTGTCTCTTCTCTCCCTTCTGTGGGATCCTCCCTTCTGCCGGTCAACTCCTGTCCCTGGTACAGGAGTCTGGCCCTGTGTGGGTAGGTGCGGGGCTGAGGACACGACCAAGAGGCAGGCGGTACCTGCCTTCCATCTCCGGCAGACCATACCCTGGGTACCATTCACAGACAAGATGTCAGTGCTGGAGGTCAGGGGACAGCCCTGAGGATGGCAGCGGTAGAGGCTCACCCTGGATGCTGCCTGCATTGGGAAGATGAGGGCCCTGGGCTCTGCTGGTCCACGGAGAGGCCAGGCAAACCACAGAGAAGCTGGAGGCAGAAACCATGCATGTTGGTCGGGGTAGGAGGCTTCAGCAAATCCGTAACTACTCTGAGCTAGAGTCTCTCCTTAGAGGCTTGTCCCCTCCCTCCCTGGCCCAGAGAAACAAGATAGCAGAGATTCAGAATCTCAAGGAGAGAAAAGGTCATCTGGTAGCAATCTCCTTCCATCACAGCCCCCGACACCCACCCAACCCATCTTTCTTATTCTTCAAGATCTCTCAGGATGAAATATTTCCCTAAATGCTACAGCATTTCTAGGAAGATCAAAGGGAACAACCAAATGCCCAAGCCCTCCATCTCTTCCCTCTTGCTGCCTGCCGTCCCACCCCCACGCTCAGGCTTCAAACACAGGAGGAAATTAGCACGAGGACCCCTGTCAACGCAAGCAGTGACTTGTGAACATGTGCTCGGGTTATTTCTCCTCCACTACAACGGGTCCGGGGCAGCTCACGGGGGGCTTGTATTTTTTTTTTTTTTTTTTAGAACTGTGTGTATGTTAAAGTCATTAAGGTTTGAAAAGGGGTGGTGGGTAGGGGAGTAAAGACCATTATATGGGAAGAGAAGAAAAATGACCTGTCTTCAGGCTGTCAGCAGAGGAAACGCCTCTGCTTCATGGAGGGGGAGAGGGGCTTGGTTAGGGGGTCTGAGTGGTCACCTCTGCACCTGGGGAAGAGGGGTCATTGCTCGATCCATGCCTTGGCTACGGCAGTGGCCGTGGCTGCCTGGGAGTGGACGGTCACCATGTATGTGTCAAAGAGCTACCCACAAAGAAGACAGCTAGGAGACAAGACAGAACCAGAAGAGCCGACACTGACCCAGTCCTTCCTATGCGTCCAGTGCTGTGCTGTGCACTCTGCATCTACTTTCTCGGGGCATCCATGTGCATGTGAAGAGGCGCTAGTAATATCCCCATGTCACAGAGGAGGAGGCGAGAGTCACGGTGGTTGGGGACCTTGCCCAAAGTCACACAGTTAGCCAGCGGTGGACAAAGCAATGAAGACACAGGCCACGCGACACCATGGCCCAGTCTTTGGAGACTTGGCTCCAGTTAAGACCAGCTCGTGGTAGGGAGTTCTTGCCCCTCAGGAGTATTTGCTGCCACTGCCCTGAATTTTGAAGCAGCCAAGGGGAGTTAGGGGTAGAAGACATTTAAGCTGGGGGAAAGAATCGTAATGGCTATGGCCATGGTCAGGTCAAGTTTTTGGTGTCTCCCTTCTGTCCAGGTTTGAGGAGGGCTGCTAGGGGCTGACTCCTCTGGCCTCCCAAGCCCCCAGCCTTCCAAGTCCCCCCAGCACTCACTCGGCAGGAAAACTCTAGCCTCCAGGCCCTGAGCCTGCCACCTCTTCCTTCCTTTCAGACCTTATTTTGTCCGCACAGGAGACAGATTTGCAGGGTGGTGGTCTGGAGTGACACGGCGATGTTGAAAGTTACCGGGAGCATCGCAGAAGCAGCGTCCTGGCTGGAGCACTGAGGATCTCCCACCGACCCGCCTGACTGAGCCTTTCTCAGCCTGAGCAGCCCCTTCACAGAGAGGCTGTGGCCTTCCCAAGCACTTTCGTCACCTCCCCAGGCTGAGGAGAGTGGGGGCAGGAGGGGCTCGGGGAAGGCCGTGACTGTTATCTAATCCTTACCCCAGGTAGCTGGGCCCTGCTCCCCAGAGCACAGTGCCTCCAAACCACCACTCAAGTGACAGCTTTTGTTTTCCTGGAGAGGGAAGCTCTGGAAGGATGAAAGTCCGATCCCACTGGTTGCTCCACAGGCCTCCTTTGCCAAAACATACTGTGAAACGACCCCTGACCTCCCCCTCATACTTTCTCTGCTCTACCTCCCATCAGCCCTGTTTGCCTCCCTCCTCTCTGGGGAGGGTTAGACAGCTCAGTAATTTAGGGGTCACTAGCAAGAAAGGTGCAGAGGTCAGATGTCAGTGAGAGGCTGGGAGGGGAATTTCACCCCTGCTCTCTGGCCAGACCCCCTTCTCCTAGAAGCACCCCCTACCCCCATCTGCAGACCAGCCCCCATGGACCCGGGCAGGAAGGGACAGGGTCTGGGCATGGGAGGTGGTGGTGTATCAATAGATAGGAAGAGAATGTGTACTTTGAAATCATGTCCTGAAAAACAACTTTCAAGATGCAAACTTGAACTTTCTTATTTGGAAACTTAGCTAGGAAAGGAAATGCTACACTCCCCGGAGAATGCACTGAGTTAGGAAGTTCTATTACCTCACTCCGTCTCCTCCCTGCTCTAGCTGCTACACAAACAAAAGTGAATTTACTAATATCTGTCCTCTCTCCCCGCAACCAAGGCCTGTTCAGTCTAGCTCAGCGCTCAGCTCAGCTCCAAAGCACAGAACTGGAGAGGCAGTGAGTGACTAAAAGTCAAAGGAAGAGCTGGCTCATCTCTCTTCCTTGAGAAATCAGAGCCACCAAAAGAGCTGGAAGAGAATGTTCCTGTACTTCCATAGCTATTAAAAGCCCCTTGCTTGGCCCACAGGAGTGGAGTTTTTGGGAAATGACATTCAGGGAAGGTTAGCTCAAGAAAGGCCTTCCCATGCAATCTCCTTATTTTGCAGAGAAAGAAACGGAGGGGTATCGGCCATTGTTCTGCTGGTAGCAGCAAAACGAGGGCTCTTCTGCTGTCCTCTTCAGGTGCAAGAAAGGGAAGGGGCTCGCACAGCTGCCTTCCAGCAGAGCCGAGCTGTGTGGGGGTCTGCGTCTTGGACTCCTGGGTTGCCACCCACCCTGGGCTGCCTCTCTCCAAGGAGAATCCACTGCTGGGCGATGAATGAAAGCAGTTTCACAGGGTGCTCAGCTCTCTGGCTGGGAGAGCCAGCAGAGGCTGAGATCAGAAGAAGGAAGGCTTCCCACCCACCGGGCTTTCTCCACATGTGGGATCCAGCTGGGGCTGCCAACCTCCTGGCCCAGAAAGAGGGCTTTTCCCCTCTTCCTGTTGTGTACCCGGAGGAAGTGGGAAGGTTGAAGGCAGGGAGGATGGTGGAATTTATTCAGTCTGCGATGGGGAGTGAAGGCTCTTCTGGGGCTTTCTCCCCTTCCAGGGGTGAGGTCAGAAGAATAAAGGTCACAGATGGACCGGCCACATGTGTTCTTGTATGTGTGGGAGGGAGGGAGGGGATGGGGGCACCAGGATTTGACGACTCGGACAGGAGAGAAGTTGCCGATGGCTTATAAAGCAGACAAGGTTCATCCTGAATCCGGAGGGAGGGCAGTGGGCGGCCTATGAAGTCTCTTTCTTGAATGTCACTATCATTTCATTTCACCCACACTCTGCCTTCCTGTCTCCTTTTCCCCTCTTTCCCTCTTAACCTTCCTCAGCAGGGGATGGGGAGCTGAGGATGCCGGAAAACAGGTCTGCAGGGCCTCTCTGACTCTGCTGACCAACAGCGGCCAAGAGCTGCTGCTGACAGAAAAGAAATGAAGAGGCAGAGATAGAGGGCGAGCAGATGTCTGCAGCTGCGGCATCGCTCTGCGTGGTACCCCCAGCCCCCCTGGCCTCCGAGGGTCCCACACTGTGGACGGGGAGCCGGGCCAGGTGCAGTGGAGGACCAGGGTGGTTCTCGGTGGGGGCAGGAGGGGTACGGGGTGCGGGGGAGGGCTGGGCCCGTCCTGCTTATTCCATCCCTCCGTTTCTTTGGCCTGGGGAATAGATCATAGAAAGAAGTGTATCTCATGCTTTAGGCTAAAAATGTGGCTCACTCTGGGCTGATGGTAAATACCCCGCACTGTGGCATCTTACAAAACCGCCCTCTCTTTAATTGGGACTGAGAGATGGAGGATTCTCTTTTAGGCTTGAAAGGTATCCCAGACTTTGGAGTTGTTTCTACTTCATATTCTAAAACTGTGCCATCTGGTAGAGTAGCCACTAGCCACATGGAGCTATTTCAATTGAAATGAATTAAAATTCAGGAAAACCAGAAATTCAGTTTTTCAGGTGAACTAATGCATTTCAATCTCTCAATAGGCACTTGAGGCTAGTGGCTACTGTACTGGACGACAGAGATATAAAAATTTCCCTTATCACAGAAAGTTCTTTTGGACAATGCTATTCTAGAAAGTCTCTGACTTGAGTCAAACTTTCATTCGTGGTTTCTCCAGATGTTCACATGCTGTCCTGCTCCTTAGGAATGCAGACTGACTGTCGTTGAGGGTGGGTGTTGGGTAGGGTGAGACACAGAGGAGGAAAGGGAAGTGTAAGAGTGTCACAACTCTTATGTTCTTCTCGCCAACCTATATGCCTTCTTTAGACCTTGAGTCTCTTTGCTAGTACTAAGCTACACAATTTGCCTGGGGAGGGGCGGCGCTGGGTGTCTGCTGTGGAGGAGGAATTCAGGTGGCAGCTACAGCCAAACGGGTTTTGCAATAATATCCTGCCTCCCATCCCCACCCGCTGCTTCAGAAACACATCGAGGAAGGTATACCAAGGGCAATGCTAGATAAGGTGGGTGCAGTGTCATTAGCCTGACTTACTCATCACACCCCCGGGCCTCCGATGCGGCGGGTATGGGCAGAGATGGGGACGGGGGCACAGGCTGGGGATGAGGCAAGTGGCCATGCTTCAGTCAATTTTGAGAGCTGTTGACATGACGGAGATGGGATGAGAGATGCAGAAGCAGATACTGGGCCGCCCAGCTAGTCCTCCCAACCAATTCACTCACGGCCCTGGCTGCCTCACCCGCTCTGGGAGGTCCTTGGATGGAGAGAAGTCAGGAAGAGTGCACGCACACACACACGCACACACACACACACACACACACCACATCTCCCACCGCCACACATGCACAGACACATGCACACACAAACACATACATGCACACATATCACACACACCCTCCCACACAGGCATGCATGCCCACACGCACACATACACACGAACCACACACACCACGTATGCACACACACTCATAAACACATATTCACACCACACACACATAAACACATGTACACGCACAAACACACACGTACACACACACATACCACACATACATCGTGTAGTTCCAGGGAGATTCTGGAAAGAATCTTTAGCCCAACTTCGCAGTAAGCCTCAGCCGTTCCTCCAGGCTCCAAGGGGGCCAGCAGATGGTACCAGCCAAGCAGACAAGCCTCCCAATGCCTGTAAACTCAGGGTCTGGGTCCCTCCAAGGCCGACAGTCCAATTAAGCTTTGTTCCCACAGGTGAAAAGCAATTGAATTCGGAGCATTCCATCCCTTCTTTGGGGCATCAGCCCTCGGCCCCCCACTCCACCCTGCACTGCTGCATTTTCCCATATGGCCTCCTTGCCTCTCACACTCTGCTCTGAAGATTAGGTTACTCAGAGATCACAGAGCCCTCTCTTGGAAGGAGAACACAAAGGTTCTCCTTCCAAGACGTCCTCTAGATGGCAGGGACCTGCCTGAATAGTTCAAAGGAAAACTCTCGCTCAGAGGCTTGGCCTCCATTAGGAAGCCTCTCTTGGTCTAGGAGGTGGGTCCCTGGAGATTAAGCCCAAAGATCCCAGTACCTCCCATGATGCTCATGTGTCCTTCTCCCAGGGTCCAGAAGAGCTGTAGGGAGACCCTCGTGTTCTCCTCTTTTTCCAGGGCACCTCCTCCTGCCTGCAGAGCTAACTGGCATGAATATATCCATATATCTCTCCATAAATACACTCATCATTAGCTATATATATCTTTTCTTCTAAAGACTTGGCAAGAATTCCCTAGAAGCCTTTTCCATGACACAATAGAAAACCATCAGAGTCATCAGTTTGATTGTTCCCACAAATACAGTTTCGGGTTGACCTCTGCAAAGCTCCCTTGGACCCCTATTCCAGTAACTCAACCCCTCCAGCCCTCACCAGTCCCCAAACCCCTGGCAACCACAAGATACAACTCAGTTTTCTGAAGCTGCCATTTTCTTCCTCGTTGGCCTCTGTCTGAAAGCAAAAATAAAAATCCATTGCTTTTGACCTATCATCTTAAAAAAATATAATAGGCTTTGTATCTGAGCTCCAGCTGGCAGCAAGAGGAAATGAGCCAGGCAGCAGGATCCCATGGCACTTAGGGACAGTGTGGTTAAGAATGGGTTGCTGGGGCTTCCAAGTGGGCTAGACCTCTGTGGGCAGGATGGTGGGAGCCGCTGAGCAGGCATCTACCCAGGCTTAACAACCACTGGGGCAGTGAGCAAAGCTGTCAGGGGTCTCCCTATGAGGCTCCTTGGATAAACAGGAGAAACTCCAGGGCAGAAGCACAGAGAAGGAAAAGCCACCCAGGTAATGACTTTCGAGGGAGTTATTATTAGGCAAGATTCTGAGAACCCCATCTTTATCACCCTACATCAGCATTTGCTGGAAGGAGGTGGGAGGGAGGGGTGGGGGGGAGGAGGGAACAGCTGGCTCTTCCGTCTTTTTTTTCCCTTCCACTGTCAAAGGCTTTGCTGGGTGGAGGTAGCCCCTGTGATAGGGAGGGTGGGAGGGAGACGCAAGAGGGAGAGGATATGGGGATATAGATATATGTATAGCTGATTCACTTTGTTATAAAGCAGAAACTAACACACCATTGTAAAGCAATTACACTCCAATAAAGATGTTAAAAACAAATTCTTCATTTACAGAATAAGAGAATCAACAGAGAAGTGCAGGAAAGATAATCTGGCAAAAAAGCAAAACACAGAAAGCCCCCGAACCCACGACGACACCTCCTACAACCTTTCTTGTTTAGTATTCTTTCTTTTTAAAGTTGGGTTGTTATCCTTGCACCAGAGAACGCCAGCAGGTGTTGCTGTTTAACGACAGTGTCAAGAATGTCTTTCAGGAAGGTAGGCTTGGAGGCAGGAGGCAGTGATAGAGAAAATGGGTTGGGGGGAGGAGAAGGGGGCCCCACATCTGCGGAGAGGTAGCTAAGCAATGGAGTGCTGCTCTGGGAATTGCAATGTTATTTTGTACAAAATTCTTCCTGTAGGAAGGAAGGGGGAGGGACAAGAGACACATTTCAGTGTTTGGCGGACCTAAGAATTTTGAGCTGGAATTACGAGCAGCTCACAGTGTCTTTGGGCAAATACTTTAGCTCCTCTCCTCCGCATCTCCCACTTTCTTTATTGTTACTCACTCTCCTGAGGATTAAATAAAAGGACCTGGAGTCCCTTGGAGAGGGATCCCAGCAGCACCCTCCCCCTCCCGGGGTGATGAGCCCTGCAATTATTCCACATCTGGAAAAGGTAATGGCTCCCATCCTGGCAGGGGCGTGTCACAGACCAGCAAGAGGAAGATGTTTCTGTTACCTAGCTGATCTCAGCTCTGCAATGAGCCAGAGAGACTGTGGGAGGCTGGATGTGGAATGGATTGGGCAGCAGCCTTCACAACGAATGCATTCCTCGTGAACACTCAAAATCTGAAATTCCTTCCTGCTCTGTGCTCAAGCTTAGTTCCCTACAACCAACCTCGCGAAGGCAAACCTGAAAACCTCTCCAGTCAGAGATCTTCCCTGGAGAGACCACAACAGCCACAGCTGTGGAAAGATATCCTCAGGGTCTTGGTCCTCCCTAAACTGTTGCTCCCCTTCCTGCTGGGACAGTGACCAAGATCTGGTGGAAGTTTCTGGCATTTTTGTTCTCCATCTGCAGGACATGACCAGGCCACGTATTCCTGGGGTATAACCTGCAGAGGTCAGCTTCTCTCTCTAGGGCTTGGCTCATTCTATATTCTTTTTTTTTTAATGGGGAGGAGGGTATGGCTTTGGGGTGGGTAGCAGTTGAAACACGCAACTGTAATTGCCCTGGTCACAAGACATATGGTCAGGCTACGATGGTGACTGGCAATAGAAATGTCTCAGAGTGTCTGAGGCTGCTAATAAGATGTAGGGGTTGGGGAGGGGGAACAATGAGAGCACCGACCCTAACATTTGCTTTCCAAATGCTTTCACACATATTATTTCACTAAATCTCCTCCTTAGTCCTTCGAGCTAGGAACCAGAATCATCAATGTCTCCATTTTAGATATAAGGGAACAGGGTAACTTCCCCAAGGGCAATGGCTATAGAGCCAGGGCTGGAGCCCAGGCTACTTGATGTCTGGGCTCCTTTTCTCTAGCTCCACACCACCCCATGCCTGAGCTGCACCGCCAGAACCTCTGGGAGAGGGGGCACAGTATCCTGTCTTCTGGGGAAGTGAGAAGCTGGCAAACACATCCCACACCTTCAAATAGACTGTAGGTACCTGAGGAATGGTTACTTTAGGTAAGATATAAGGAAGAATCCAGCAAGGGAACTGAGGCATCTCGGGGGTTGTGAGCTTCGAACCACAAAAGTAGGACTTATGTCAAGGCTCCAGGGCTCACTAACTGAATAATCTATCGGGACCTGTTTACCCCATCTTCCAAAAGGAGATAAGAATATCCACCCCTCGAGGTGCTAGCAGAACTAAATGAGATGGGAAATGAGAAAGTACACCACATACTGTAATTCCTAACGTTGGGTCTTCCTGACCCTGAGGTTCAGGAGGTCCCCAAAGATAAGACAGCAGAGAGATAAGGAAGGTCATCTTCTGAGAGTCTTTAGAGCAGTGCTCACGCACTCCTGCTCCAGCGGGACTGGGTATAGTGCGCCCAGGAGGGGAAGGTGGGCTACGTTCAGGTGGCAAACGGTCTAGTGCATGGTAGGTGCTCAATGAATGGGTTTCCCGTCTGTAGCTGCCCATTCTAGTACATCCTCCATTGTGAGAAGCTGGAGGAGAAGGGCCAAAGGATGGTGGTGAGGACCGTCATTTAGGACAAGGCGTCTTGAGGATCCCTCCTAGCCTCGGGGTCTGAAATGACGTCAGCATACATCTTTAAATAGGGTCCACTGGCACCACTGCTTACTCTTCCGTGCCATTCTTTGGGCCTCTGTTGAGTTGAGGGGTGAATAGGAATCACGGATGACTCTCACTCACATGATGTGCTGGAGAGGTAGTGGTGGGTGTGGTCTCAGTAGCCGGACTCACCGCGGGGGCAGGGCGGTCTTGTGGTCGATTTGGGGGCCTGGGCTGACCTATACACGTGGGCCCCAGAGAAGACCCAGAGCAGGTAGAGAGGTCCACCAGGAGGGTGGGAGGGTGCAGTGACTACACCTCGCCATCTGTCTGAGCCCCTGGGAAAAGCCAACCTGGGGCTGAGGTGGAAGATGCGAATACTGGCTTGCATTTCCTGAGGGCTCACTCTTTGCCAAGCACCGGGCGAAAAGCTGAACATCCCTGACCTCATTTAATTTTGAAAGCACCCTTCAAGGTAGGTATCATCATTCTCATTTCGCAGATGAAGAAACCAGAGCTCAGTAAGGATACTTTTCCCAATATCGCCTACCTAGTAGGTGGCAAAGATTTGAACCAAGATGGTCTGATTCCAAAGTCCACATTCTTCCCACGACACATGCTGGCCCCATCCAAACAGCCCACCAGTCAGGAGCTACAGATAAAATACCACACCTCCTACAGCATGCCCTAAATCAGCAAAAGGAGAAGCTGGAGGCTGGCAGAGAGCAGATCTTTATCAAGACACTTCAGGAGCGGGAGAAATATTTCCACCCTTCTCCCAGCCAAAGAACTGGCTGTGTTTATAAGATGAGACACATTTTGAGGGGAGAGGAAGGAGGGTGTAATCTCAAGCTAAAATCACTGCCCACACCAAAATAAACTTGAAGGCAAACTGGGGCCTCAAGGATTTTGTTCAATTGCTTATGTGTGTGTCTGGGAGCACGTGAGTAGGTGTGGGGAATGAAAGGCAGGAGAAGGCAGGTAAGGAAAAGCAGTATCTTTGTCATACCCAGTGGCATTTATCAACTCTGCTTTCCTCCCCAAACTTACACTTCTCCCGCACTTACTTATTTCCTGTTTCTCTTTCCTGCTCTGGAGCAGAGAGCTAACAGGGTTTAGTGGACGAGCAGACTTCGGGTGGGTTTGCTCTCCAAATCCACCACCTACTGAGTTGTCCGATAAATACATATGACATGAATGAACGGGGAAATAATTTCACCTCCCTGAGCCTTGGTTTTCTCATCTGGAAAGATACGTAGTTCTAGTCCCTGTGTTGCAGGGCTGTTGGGAGGATTAAATAAAGCAAAGTGCTTAGCACGGTGGCTGGCACAATACATGACGTGATGACCAATAAATGTCTGTTGCTTTGTCAGTTTCTCAACCTCAGCACTACGACAATAGGGGCAGGATCATTCTTTCTTGTGGGGGCTGTTCTGTGCATTATAGGACGTTTATCAGCATACCTGGCCTTTATCCACCAGATGCCAGTAGCACCTCCTGCCCCCAGACATAACAATCAAAAATGTCTCCAGATTTCACCAAATGTCCGTAGAATCACCCCAGCTGAGAGATACTGGCTTAATGTAATTAATGATGATATTAGCAACAAGTAATATATTTGAAAGCACATAGTAGGCACTGATAGTAATATTCGTTATTTTGAATGAGCGAATGTATGAATGAACACGCTAAGTAATCATGGGTGCGGTTCTGCATCTTCAAACCCTTGGTGGCAGGAGGTGTACAGTCTACTAAGTTCTGGACTCCAAAAGGTTGATGGAATCACAGAGGGGGATGGGCAGGGCACCACACGGACCACCTTGGTGTCTCCTCTGCCAGCTCTCTTTTGGCATCGAACTAGTACCTACTGGGATTTGCAGATGGAGCACTGACAGGTGGGTGAGGCTGTGAGCTAAGTGAGGCTGAAGGAATTTTCCCCTCTGAGAAAGGGCAGTCCCAAAGGGATCTGTCTGCAGCAACCAATGGCTTGAATTTCTGTGTGTGAGATGTGATTGCTTGAAGCTTGTACACTCCCCGAAGAATCTCATCCTTCGCCCATGGCCAGCCGGAGACATTGCTAGGAACTTCTGAAGTCCTACCTTACCTGGAGGACACACATGCAAGCCCCTTTTGACTCCCATCAAGAAGATGTCTTACTACTGGGGCAGAAGGATGACTCCTGTCCTAGGAGTTTTTCCCTCCTCCCCCCTCCCCACCTTACCCCTCTCCTTTCTTTTTAAACATGTATTGAATCTCTGCTACATTAGTTGGTCCTACAGACAAAGAGATGATAAATGCAGCCCCTATTCCAAAACTGCTGAGTGTACTGAGGGCAGAGAAAAGAAAAAGGGTGATGACAATACATACAATGATAATAGGTAACATTTACTGAGCCCTTATCCTATTTTGGACACTTATCCTCTTTTGGACACTGCTCTCTGTGCTTTACCTGTATTGGCTCATTTACATGTAGCTCCACAACAAGCCTGTGAGGCAGAAACTATTATTATTTCTAGTTTGCACATGAGAAGACAGGCACAGAGAGGTGAGGTGATTCTTACTATGCCACCCAGGTACTAAGGGGCAGAGTCAGGAGTGGAATCCAGGACACCTTGGGACTGGACTCTTCTTAACCGCCATGCTCCCTGCTCTGATAGCCATGTGATGGGGTGCTATGAAGCACACAAAGGGGGGCCTTCCTGGAGGAGGTGATGCCATAGTACCCTGAAGATGAGAAGGCGTTAGGTGGGTAGGAAAACACACGCGAAGTCCCGAGGTGAGAAGGCCATGGAGATGCAACAACGTTCTAAAAGCAAGTCTTAGCCCCCGTGTGTGCATCCCCGCCCCTGACCTCATGGCTGGGTTAGAGCCGTGAATTCAGCTATCAGGACTCCTGCCTCTGGCCTGGGCTGGGTCTCTGGACACTCACTCGGAGCCACCCATTTGGCCTCCTGTCCTAGCCTGTGCTGTCTGATTTGGCTTTACAACCAAGACCGGGACTGATACTCTGTCTCCTGTCTGTGAGGTCCTCAATGATCCACTCCTCCCTTAGGCCTGATCTAGTCTCCATGCTTCAGCCCTCACTCACCTCTTGGTCTTGATCTGGGCTCTTTCTGTCTCACCTCGTTCTGCTGCCACTTACGCCAAGCTTGGGAGTGGGAGTTTGTGTGTGTGTGTGTGTGTGTGTGTGTGTGTGTGTATGTATGTGTACCTGTACTTGTGTACGTGCATGCATATGTGTATCTGTGCATGTGTACGTACATGTGTGTGCATGGTAGGTGGTGAGTATGGTGTATGCACGCCTGTTACACCACTCGATGGTCAGGTAGGCCCAACATTTCATCTTCTGTCATTTAAATCTGATACATATAAAATAGATGAGAGCAAGATGCTTTGATTGAAGGAGGATGGAACTGGGGGATTAGAGTGGTCACCTTAGAGCTCAAAGGCACACTGTCTAAAAACCATTAGACAGACTCAACATTTTAGGCTCAAAGACTGCTTTGAGAATCTGATGAAAGCAATGGGCCCTCTACACAAAAATTATAGACATACAAATGTTTGCATAACATTTTTGGGGGTAGATCATGAGCCCCCCTGAATCCAGGAACACTGGTTAAAAGTCCTGTGCATTCAGCTTCTACCATATCCTCCTACTGGGTCTCCCTGCCCCTCTGACTTTGCGGGGGAGAGTTATAAGAGGTTGGCAGCTCCAGCACAGGGAATGATGAAACCCAGACAAGTCCTGCCATTGCTTCGTTTGCTCAAGGAGAGGAGAGGCCCAGGATTTGGAAAGCACAACCTTCTCGTACTCAAATTCCTATGACAAGGGCACGGCTGTTAACATTGCTCCCACATGGCCAGCCCTAGGCGGCTTGGGTGTCAGAGATGACTGTTGCCTCAGTTTCCACACTAGCTTAAAGCCTGTGAGCTCCTATATCTAGAATGGGCAAGGGATGGGCATCCAGGGTCCAACCATAGTGTCATTGCTGGGTGATGCTGGGCGAATCTCTTGACTCCTCTGGGCCAGTTTCCTCAGCCATAAGACCACAGCCCATGGGGTTGTTAAGATGACTAGATGAGCTCAAAATGAGCGCTATATACATGAAAGCTCTTTACATACCTCAAACCATTAAGTAAGTTTAAGGGGGTTCTTAGTATCTTGGCATTCAGAGAATGACTGGGAGATTTATACCAAGAGAGTTGTCTTCTTCCGGACTGGGAACCAGGGAGATTTGTCCAGGGTCATCTCTCGATAAGTCCTGGGGTAGCAGGGGGAGCTCACAGCTTAGGGCACTTAGCTCCGGACAACCCCAGCAACATCCAGGGGTCCTGGAGTCATCTGCTCCCTCTTTCAAGGCTCCCATCCTTCAGCCCAGGAAAGAGACTCTAGAACAGCCCCTTGCTACAGCTCCCCTGGTCCTCTGGGCTCTGGTTGCGGCTCTAGTCTACTACGAGATGCAAATCCACTTCCAAGTTCACAGTGAGGGAAAAATGAGAAGGTTCTTCATTGGGTCTGCCTGCTGTTAATGAGCTGGTCTGGGGGAAAAGTCTGAGTGAAAATGAACAGTCACTACCCAGAGTCACTGGAGTGTTCCTTGTAGCTGGCCCCGATGTACGTGTTTTATGTGGCACTCAGGCTGCGGTGCCTGGGGCCCACAGGCAGGTTTATGAGATTAAAGCCCAGTGCCCAATAAATAATTTAGCAGCTTACTGCAAAAATACAGACACGCAGTATAATAGCTACTATCTCCGGCAGCCTGATGTGTACGGACATTTTAAATGCACGTCACTTTCATCTTCTTGCTTCCATTTGACGTGGGGTCCAAAACCAAAGAAGGAAGAGAAAAAGAACATCACCTCCACCCTCTGTCCGTGTCCTGCCACTAAGATGGGGTTGATGAGAAAGAAAACTCTTCAACACACTAATTATTCAGGGCTTTGCTGGCTGTCCTTCCCCACCACCCACCTCCTTCTATCTCTGCTCTATTCTTCGCTTGTGGTTCCTGTTTGTGTGTGCAGAAAGAATCTGAAATCTCCACTAGACTAATTATTCATTCAGAATTTGGTTTTCTTCTCCCAGAGGTGCCTTTTATGGAGCAAAGCTGGCTCCAGGTGCTGGCTCCTGCAGAGTCACAAGTGACTTGCTTGTGGATGCAGCTCAAAGCTGAAACAAATAAATATCAGCGCCATGACCACCAGACTCCTGGCTGAAGATCTAATGAGGCAGAAGTTAGTGGTGATTGATTGGTAAGACTTGGTCTTGGACATGAGGGAGGGGAAGAGGATTGGAGAGGGAAGAAGGAAGAGGTTGGGGTGGGCGTCACAGGGAGAGAGGGTGGGAGAAGGCAGAGACAGTGGCTCCAAGATCTAGAAGCATCAATGGGACATGAGTGGCACAGAGTAACCTATGTAGCAACATGAGCTAGCAGCAGAAAACGATGCCAAAGGGAACCATCCTCTTCTTATTGGAAAGTTTACTGGTTCTGATCAAAGTTCAGGGACAAGTGGCTTCAGTGGGAATGAGGGAGAGTGGTAGGATTTCCCTCTAGCTCTTGTAGAAATCTGGGAGGGTGGCATCCACTTCTGTACCAACCCCTTGATTCTCCTTCTGTGGGTAGCATCTACCCCAGACCCACTGGCCACTGGGCTTGTACAGACGCCACCAAGCTTACCCAAGCCCCCCTACTTTTTTGCCTCCTTGGCCTTGGATACATTTACCGCCAGTGGCTGTGGTTTATCTCCCGTTGTTTATGGCCTGGGACAGGCTGCCTACAAATAGGTCCCCAAAGAGTGGGGAAATGCAGGCACCTGCCATTCTTTGAAACTCTTTCCAGAAATGAAAAGGATAGTCATAAAATGTGGCATGCAGGGGAGGAGGTGGGGTGGGGGTGACATGCATCATAAAAAGCGTAATGGACTAATGCTAATACACAGACTGGCTGCAGCCCAGGGGTGCCTGCTGGGTTCAGACATAAATACTGGGGAGGCACCAAGGAGACAGATTTTTTATTTCTTTGATTTGATGGGGAGAGGCTGGGCATATTTTTTCCTCTATTTCTCTGACTGTGGCCATTCCTCTGGCAAGACCACCAATCTGTTTGAGACTGAAGCTACTCAGTGTTTTATGGTTTCCAGAGCAGTTAGACTCTTGGAAAGACTGGAGGTGCAGAAGCATTTGTGGGTGCATCACATTGCCTCACAGGGTCAGTCCACTTGGGGGGTTTGTTGGCGTCATCCAAGATCTTGCAAGTGACAAGAGATCAGAATGGGGTGAGTGTCACCGTGCTGGATGTATGCTTGAATGCATGTATGAGTAACTAGGTACCTGCCCAACATCAGGCAAATTTTGAAAATTAAAGGGACTGATTTATGTCCTCTGCTTCGTGGGAACCAAAAGAACAGCAACCCCAGCAATAACCCAACACGAATCTCCATCCCCTCTTAACTTCAGGCATAAAGGTTAAAAGAGCTGTTTGTTAACTAGTGGCAAATTCAGGTACTTCTGAATTTGGACTGAACCAAGCACACTGTCTTCGAGGGTCTTCTACATTCTCTGGCTAATGTTGGCCATTGGCCCACTGCTATCTATCCACACATTTGTCTTGAAGTATGCCCATACATAGAAAGGGTAAATGTACAGTGGAGGTATGGGCGGAGGGCAGAAGCGAGTAAGAATCCTGTATGAAAAGGGCCTCCATTCCAGGTGAGGCTACGGTGCCCTTGCCCCTTTCTTCGTACCTTGAAGCACTCAGCGCCTAGGAGTTGTGCTCGAGCTCTGGGCCCTGAACTCAAGGACGGATTCAGTCCACCTAGAACCCTAGGCTACTTGAGAATAAAGAGAAACAACAGAAATTGTGGTGCCTATGGTGGGGTGAGAAGCCCCGGCTCAGCCTTTCAGTGTGTGTGAGAAAAAGACCGAAGGCGTTTGGAATTCATGTTGCAGTTCGCCATTTGTTTGGAAGAGTTAATTTTCCATGTGGTGTCCCCAAGAAGAGGTGGGAACTAAAGTGGCAGTCTTCTGAATGCCGTGGGTACCGAGAGCTAGAGGCTTTTGTCCTCTGCATTTGGGTATATGTGAGAGGAGAAAGAGGAAGGGGAGTGAGGAATCTTATTAGGTGTGGAAGGCCCACGATAAGCAACTGAGATACTTCTTTAACCTCATTATTACCCTTATGAAGTAGATATTATTATTCCTGTTTTAAAGGTGAGAACCCTCAAATCTGAGTTTCCAAGAGGTTACATAACTTAGCTAAGATCACAAACTTAATACATAGTAGGGTTAGGACTTGAACTCAAACCGCTGTCTTCTCACAATGACATAAAAATACGAAAGGAAAAGAAAAATCAGTAAATGTTGATTTGGAGGAAAGATTATTTTCAGTCTGACAGTCAAAAGAGCAGGGACAAGTGCATCTCTTATGCCAAGTGGTGCATATTACTCGCAGTGATAAGGGGGGGTGTCACGTGTGCTACTGTTAGAAAAGGATTAGAGGACCCTTATGTGCATGATGACGTGTGATTACTCAGGGTGAGTGGGGCATTGAGTCTCCAGCGCTGACCTGGGTGCCTGATGATAATAAATGACTGGGCTCCCCAGTAAATAAATATGCTGCAGATCTACCTGGGAACGCACCTCATCGTGAGAGAGAGCTCATCCTTTCCCACCAGGTGTAGCAGTGGGCCCTTTTATGTGTGAGGTTAACCGGCGCTCTCTGGATGGCAACCCTTGGAATCAGTTGTGAGTGGGGGTCTTGCCCAATCATCTACCTAAAAATGAGACCAATTGGGCCTATCCATAGGGGTTTGTCTCAGCCCCTTCCAGTCGAGCTTGGGGCACACCAAGACGTTCCTCTTCCCTCAGTTGGCTCATAGCCACCTGAAAGTCTGAGAAAGAAATCACCAGAGTACCTAGTCTTTTAGCCTAAGGTTAAGGTTAGACTTAAAGAAGACCTTCCTGACTCTGAGCTGTCGGACCCTAGACCGTAAGCTAGCAAACTGGCTCTGGAATATCCTTTCCTAAAGATCTCAAAGAGAGGGAGAGATACCTAATTGCTGCCCACAGCTCTGGGCAAGGGGGAACCTTCCCTCCAGCCTCACCTTTGCTTGCTGATATTTTAGTAAAGGCCCAATACAAATATAGAATGTATAATTTTCACATCATTCTTGGCAAATCCCAGGTGCGCCCCATTAGCAGAGTTCCAAGGATGCCATTTTCTATGGAGAAAAAGATATGCCGCGTCGGAGTGCTTAGCTAAGGGCCCTATTAATAGCGATCCTAATTATATGGCTGCAAATTTAATTCATATCAATGATTAGTGTCAGAATCAAAGGCATCAGGCATCAATATTGATGGAATTGCATAAGCTCCATAAACAGAGAACAAGCATTCGGGCCCATCCCCCCGGCAGTGGTTTGCTGTTAACTATTACATTAAATGTCTCTTCCAATTTTGCCAGATCGAAATGAGTCCATTTCTCAGTGTCCTCCTCCCCCACCCGAAACCTTTGCCCGGCCAGCTCTGAATGGGTATGACTGGCACACAAAAGATCCCAGACAGCGTCTTTGAAGGAAAGCCCGGGGCCTCCAAGGGATGCACGGGTGATGGGCCCAGGCCCCACGCTTTACACGGCAGCTCTTGGCCTTGTCAGTAACACTCCTTTGTCTCCCCTTCAGAAAGCTCACAGCAAACAATGATGCCTGGAGAAAGGGGAGTCAGCTGGGGACTGTGTGTGGCACAAAGGCTGCCACTCCATCCATTGTGGCCTGGGCTGAGATGGGTGGGAAGGGGAGGAGGAGGCCTGAGGGGAGTGACACAAAGCAGCGTGTGCCGAGGTGACAGCTGCCACGTCCTGGTTTTCCAAGGGATCTTGGCTGGAAAGAGTGCAAAGTCAGTCCTTCCACTCTTCTCTCCTGCATCTTCTTGCAGCTCTCTGTAGGGCAGGTGGTGGGTTACAGAGGGACCAACAGAATCTTAGAGAAGGGAGATAGAGTGCTCAAAGTTAGTGGTTCACAAAGCCCAGGTCTGGAGTCAGAGGGATCTAGATCCCAATCCCAGCTGTCCAATTAGAAGCAATGTGACTCGGCAAGTTACCTAACTTCGTTGGGCTTCAGTCTGCTCATATGGAAAATGGATGTAATATTAATCCTTACCTTACAAGGGTATTGTGAGGTTTAACTAAAAAAATACGTAGCTCAGGGCTTAGCACATAGTGAGTGTCTAAGTTATAATAGGCCTACTCCCTGCAAAATAAATAAATAAATAAAGCAGCATGCCTAGAAAAAGGACTCATATGTAAAACCTGAGGTTCCCAATTCAGTGTTCTTCTGACTTGTCAGAACTTCTTATCCCCAAGGCAAGCATTTTGTGGGTAAGCAGGCCTCCTTGCTGGCCAGGCTCTAGATAGATCCTCAAGTCACATACAGTGAGGGCTCAGTGATGCTGGGCACCCCAGAGCAAGGCTGTATGGCCAGGCCTGGGATAGGAAGTTCAGCTAGACTCTTTCCCTGTAGAGAATGATCCCCAGACCAATTTTAGGTTCTGCTTAGGGAATGCTTGCATGCTAGGGAAAGGCAGAGGTCAGCCTCAGGTTTTGTGCACAGGGAACATTCTTCCATATGATACAGAGAGAAGGGCCCCAAAAGTAAAGTCTAAAAACCTGGATTTTATCTTGCTTCTGTTGCTAAGGACCTGGGTGATTTTGTGCAGATCCCTTAACCTTTCTAGGCCTCAGCTGTCTCATCCACAAAATAGAACAATAAACATCTCACCTGCCCAAAGTCTGTTGGCTGGACTAGTTTTCTGAGGGCCTTTCCAGTTATAAAATCAGGGGAACATTCCTGACCTTGTGTGACGGAGTCCACCTTCCCCCTGGGGGGTGGGGCTGACCCCTTTGCAGGGTCCAGACTCCATGGCCTCTTCTCCTTCCTTGGCTGCATTCTCATCCACCCCTGAATACAGAAGTGTGAGAGTTCCTGATTTGCTACTAAAGGCTGTTAATACTATTGTCCCTTCCAGGTTAGGTGGGGACGCCCAGCTGGTGTCAGTAGCCTTTGAAATCCAGTGAGGTTTTGGAGAATGATGGCCGATTGGGACAATCCCAGAGGCACCAGCTCCTAAACTTGTGCCCCATCTTGAAGCCTAGAAACCTTTCTGGAGGCTGAGGCCAGGAGAGGAACAGAAACCCAGGAAGAAACTTAAAGGACAGAACCTCAGGGTGACCTTCAGCACCTTGCATCTCCATATATCTCCTGCTTCTCCAGACAGAAGGACACATGACAACAGGAAGGAAAGAGAAGTTCAAGTAGCTGCAAGCTTTCAGCTTCATCATTGTTGGACTGTACAGGTGACTGAGGTGTGTGCTGCACCATCTCCACCTGAAATATTTGTAGCTCTGATTCCAGTCTTCCCTTGATTTACCCTGTGACCCTAAGCAATCCATAATAATCCATAATCTCTGTGAATTTCAGTATCACCATCTGTCACGGAGCAGAGAAATATCTCAATCCTTCCTGTTTATCCTAAATGCTATGGGATTAGTGAGCTAACGGAAACCAAGGGAATCTGGGTCCTTAGAAAAGGATGGTAATGGTGTAGGAGTGGTAGCAGTAACACTAGTAGAGTCGCACTTACAGCAATTATGGTAAGAGCAGGAATAGCTACCATTTATTAAGCATCTGCTACACACTGGGCTCTATATTAGGTTCTTCATATCCCCCAAGTCTGACATGCATAGCAATCTTGCAAGGTAGCATCAGTGGACCAGTTGATGACACTAAGGTCTGCCCAAGATCACACAGTTCATTGAAGGTGGAGTTGTGTAGCCCTAGGATATCATGGTTGGCTTGGGAACATGCAAAGGGCAGAGACTGGCCCCGTTTTAGTTAATTCTGCAAAGCCATAAGAGCCGAACCACCACTTCCCCCAGCCCGGCCCTGAGGAGGGGTCAGTACCTATTGTTTGGTGATATGGGACTCGGAAAGCTCTCACTGGTGACTAATGCAGCTGGATGCCAGTGTCCAGCAGGATTAGATTAGTTCGGCCCAGCTGGTCTAGCCTTCCAAGTATTTTTTTTCCCATGACACAGGGCTGGGGGCAAGGGGCAGGATTCTCTTCCTCCATCTGACCTTGCAAACATGTCACTAAAAAAGAGGCTGATCTGACAGCTCCACGCCCCCAGGGAGCCAGAGAAGAAGCGGGCTTCGGGGGAAGCCTCCAAGATGTTGGTAATAATAATGGAAAGCACTTTTGTTGCCAGGCACCATAGTAAGAACTTTTCATACATGATTTCACTTAGTCTTTCCAACAACTATGCAAAGTGTTTATTACTACCCACTCCACAGAAGAAAAAAATTGAGGCTCACAAGTTAAGTAACAATAGTAGTGATATTTAAATGCATATAAGCTCAGCACCCCACTTCACATAAATGATTTCATTATGCTCTATTTTTTTCATTAGCACTTATTATCTTCTAAATATACTGTATATTGTGCGTTCTCATTATTTTCTTTCCACATTAAGGTATAATCTTCACTAGGGCAGGCGATGTTGACAGTTTTGTTTACTACTGTATACCAAGCAAATGGCGCATAGTAGGTATTCAATACATTTTCGTTGAAGAACGAATGATTTCATTTAATCCTCATTACAATCTCATGCGGCAGGTATTATAATTGTCTTCGTTTTACACATGAGGAAACGGAAGCTCAGAGGTCACACAGCTAATAGACTGGAGTCAGAACTGCATCCTGTAAGCTCATATGCTCTCTGTTATGCAAATAGGTTCCTACCTGAAGACAAGAGGACAGCACCAGCTGGTCTTTGGAGGTCCTGTCTAACCTCAAGATATATGTCCATGCTCTGTACCCACAAGCAGGCAAGGCTCAATGACCTAAAAGGATGTATATCTATGTGGTCTGTATTTTCCTAAAGATGACCGCTCTGTAAACATTAGCACCTTGGCTTCTTAAACATTCTACAGAGCCTATTTGGGTCACCTGGATTCTGTGAGCTTGAATCATTTCGCCTGTGCTTCACCTGCCCTGAGATAAAGCCCCGAGCTCCAAAGGGCTCCCTCTTGGAGTGCAAAGCACCACGCTGAGCACACAGCCTGACTCCTCACACCGGGATTATCCAAGATTGAAGCACACAGGAGCCGCACAAAAGGTGCAAAAAATAAATGCATCTTTCGTTTCTCCCTTTCAGAATGACTCTGGGAGATCAGGGGCTCTTCCTTGGGGTCAGCTGGGGCTCTGGATAGAAACCCACACCCTCTCTCTCCACCTGTCATGGTCGAGCAGGTGGATGTGGTGGTCAGGGGAGGAGGTTTGGAAGGATTCTGTAAATATGCCCCCTTCCCTGTGCCAGCCAAATGCTGCCTTTCCCAGGTTCCAGAAGACCAGTTCTTGGGACCCAAGAGGCCTATAAAACAACAAAACAAACAGCGAGTTTGGCGGCAGGAGCCTGGGCAGGGAGCCAAAGTCATTACTAGGGATGTGGTGGTGAGTTCTGAGCCACCAGCCCACCTCCTCTGCACAGGCTCTGGGGCAGGGGAAGAGGGCATCTGCTGCCCACTACCCCAGGCCCCAGAGCTGCTGAGATGCATCAGGGATACAGAGCATTAGCTCAGCGGTCACAGGTCCCAAGAAATCCGCTAGGTCTCCTAGAATGAGACCCACAGCCCTGGCTGTTTACTCAATCCAAGGTTCACAATGAGAGACGAGTGAATCATTTCCACTCCGAGGAATGAGTGGCTATTGTTCAGTGGTGTTGGCACAGCGAGAAAGGTATGTTTCTCAGCTTTTCATCCAACTTGGCTTTCCGTCCGCCAAGACAACTCCACCCCACAAGGGAGCCAAGTAGCAGGTTAGGAACTTCCGTGCATGTTTTGGGAGGAACTATAAATGCCAATGTCAATGTTGCCAATGGGTTGGCCATGTAACCTTGGACAAGATATTTCATTTAACATCCTGGTGGCTCAGTTTTCCACATCTGTAAAATGGAGTGGAGATGCAGGGAACCATCGCCATACTTAGCTGAAGTACTTGTGGAGGATGGAAAGGACCGTGGAAAGATATCTCATAAATAATCAGTGTTATCAAGTAACTGAGCAATAACCCCAGGGCCTGGGAGAGTTAATACTTTGGTGCCCCCAATGGATTCTTTCCAGTGCCTAAGCCGCTACTGCGAGAGGCTCACAGTTTTCCTGGCCTGGCTCAGTAATTCGTTTGTGAGCTTACAAAGAGAAGAATAAGAATGGGAACGGACGTCGGCAGGGTTTCCTGTGGGCTGCGGACTGGAGACCTTGGGTTGGTATGTCCCATAAGGAAAGGCAGAAAGGATTTTCCTCAAGCATTTCACAGGCATTTTGGTGGCTGCCTTAGCTAATGGGAAAGAAGGTGGTGGCAAAAGAGGCCCCGGCCCTCCCCAGACCTTGAAAAGGCTAAGTCTCTGTGGATTTGCCAAAATGTCCAGGAGTCTGATACTCCTGTCGGGGGTGGCAGGGAAGGGGTTGCCTGGGCCTCTGTACCTGCCTCTCGGCAAAACTGCCTCTGATGCAGGTGAGGCAGATAGCTGGCCATGCTCTCCTGGGATCTACGGGCAACAGTGTAAACGCGGCTCCCTCCTCCCAGCTTGCTCAGAATTGCTGAGAGCACTACCCCACCCTCTTCCAAACACCGTTAACCAGAAAACAGGCTCTTTTCCTGTCCCAGCAGTTCTCTTGTTTCCTAGACCCCTCATCCCATGGCCACCCTCCAACCCTCCCCCTCCCCTGCAGACCTATCCACCACATCCTAACTTCCTTCCTTTGCAAACCAGCCACGTCAACAGGAGTCACTCTTGGTGTCTGGTTCTCTTCCAACGCGTGCAAGTAGGTCTCTGGCCTGGAGGAGGTACATTTGAGATAAATTTCATGAGCGACTGATGTGTGAGAGACACTGGATCTGGCTGTGGGGATGGGTGACATATGTGGAAAAGAGGGCCCCTGTCCTCCAGGACCTGTGAGTCTCAAGAGAAGTGGACACCTTATTCGGCAGCTGCTCCCGCACCAGATGCTATCGGAGCAAAGCGGCAGGGGGTCTGAGGAGGGCGCTAGTCACAGTGCTGGAAGGGGCGAGGTGAGGGACATGTCACCAGGCCTTGAGCATCAGGAGAGGCTTCCGGTGGCAGGGGTGCGGGAGAGAACAGCGAGCCAGCACCTCCTGCTGCTGTGAGGCCCTGGGGTCGAGGGGCCAGAGGAGGCCTGAAGAAATGGGAAGCCAGGGCTGAGGCAGAGGTTTTAGCAGCTGCCAATGGAGGGGAGGAACCAATGGGACTTTGTCCCAAACCCTAGAGAGTCCTGCTTCCCGGTCCCAGCGTCTTCTGCCCTCTCAGCTCGGGCCCCACGACCTGTCTCCTGGACCCCTCCCTTCAACCTGGGAAGTCGTGCTAAATGAGTCTGTAGTCCCTGTTGCCACTACTCTTCCTCGTGTGCTTTGGTATTAGCTCCGGGCATCTCTTAGGTGGACTCCCACCGCCTGCCCTTGGCCAGGAGGGATGTCAGCACAGTCAGCCGTGCCCAGCCCCAGGAGGCCCTGCTTTCCCTCCCCTGCCTCTTGCCCCAGGCCTGCCTGCCCTCGTCCTCTGGGTCCTGCCTTGCCCTGTCTGGGCCAAGCACCTCCCCGCTGACCCTCAGGGGCTTTCTGCTACACACCCAGGGCCAGCGTGAGCCCAGTTGTGACTTCAAAGCCCACCCCCAGGGTGCCTTGGCCTTCCCCGCTCTGCTCCCCTTCTCTGCCCTCCCTTATCTCCCACCCCTACTGAGGGAGTCAGAGAAATAGGGGCGGCATAAGTGGGAAGGTCATGTGCTTGGTGCAGGTGCCTCTCCACAGCTCCCCTGATCGGTGACCACCCAGTCTCTGCTTCAGTATTTCCACTGACTGGGAGCTCATTCCCTCCTGAGTCAACTCTTTCCATTATGGGACAGTTTGGCTGCAAGAAGCTTCTTCCTCCTATTAAGTGGAAAGCTATTTTACCGGAACTCCTACCTGTTGGCCCTCTTCTGCCCTCTGGGGCCACACTGAATAAGTTTAGTTCATCTTGCACAGCTTAGTGGATAAGCATGATTGTGAAACCAGACGATCAAGGTTCAAACCCTGGCTCTGCCATGTGGCTCTTGGACGCATTTCTTTACCTTTTCTGGCCTCTATTTCCTCATCAGCAAAATGGAGGTGACAATAGCACCTACCCCGTCGAGTTGTATAAAGATTAGTTAGTAGATATCAAGCTCTTAGAATATCACCTGACACATAATAAGTGCTCAGTAAATCACAGTCTGTGAAGAAAGCTGTTTCGTCTCCTCCCTTCCACTTCTTCCCTTGGGTTAACATCCTTTTAAAAGTATTCTCCGTACAGCATGGCTCCCACATCCTCGCAGGCCTTGTTGACCTGGCTCTTTGGTTGGCTTAAGCCCTCTTACAATGTTATCTCCCGTGGGAAGTGGAGCCTCCACTTTTCATGACCTTCTGTTAGTGTGGTGAAGACTAATTAACTTTGCCACCAGTGGATCACACAGTTGGCTCACAAGGTCAGTGAAAGTCCCAAGATCCTTTTCACTTGATCCTCTAGGGCTTGAGCCTCACAGTACTCTACGCCTTGGCTTCCACTTCGCCAAGTCCTCCAAGCCCCTCCACGCACTCCAGACCTTGCTGGCACGTGCTTTGCATCTTCTCAGTGCGGCACCCAAGGTCTAGAGGGCCCTTCTCTCCCATCCCCAACTCATCACTTTGTCTGTCTCATTCAGTCTCAGAGCAGATTCTAGTAAGCTTCCTCCTCCATGAAGCCCTCCAGGTTAATCACACTGTGGCAGCTGATTTCTCTGGAATTGTTCCATCCCTGTGGTGAATCCTGGCCTGTCTTCTTATCACCTCTGACGCACTGGACCTTAGTCTAGGCAAGTGTTACACCTCTTGGTTCTGAGGTCTCATCCTTATTCTGCCTGTTCCCTCTGCATGTTTGTGGCTCAGAAGGCGGTGGCCTCGTCTGCACTGCTCTCTGCCTGGAGAGCAGAGGGCAGGTATGAGCAAGTATGTGACACAGCACAGAACAACACCTCGTGGTCCTGCCACTTCTAGGCAGTCTCTGCTTCCTCTAATCGTCCCCACTCGGGGACATCCTGTCCTGTGGGCTGCCATGGACGGAGGCCGCACAGTCTGACAGACACCTGGTTAGGCAGGGAAGAAGTGAGTGGTCCTGACGCACCCTGCTTCCCTCCCCTCTCCAAACTCTTGGCTAGTTGTTGGTTTTTTTTTTTCCTTCCTGTGTTGAAAGAGCTATGCGGCCTGGACCATGGCAGAGTTTCCTGGGGACATTCCATAAATTCCTCATGGGCCGTTTCTCTGGGTAAATGAGAGGCCAGTGGGAGCCCGACTTTAGTATCAGGTGCCTCAAAGGCGTGTGGGTGGAAAGGAAGGGTGAGTCGCCCAGAGGAGAAGGAGGGGTATTATGAGCTCATAGAAACAACTAAAGAACATCGAAGTGAAGAGTGAGAAGGAACAGACAACTGCAGGTCGGAACAAGCTGTGGGCAGCCATGCCCCAGCCTCACCCTTGAATCCTCTGACTTGCCTCCCTAGCAACTTGTCTGCTGGGGTTCCAACAGGGCTAAGAGAACTTGGCTACCTTGAGTGTATGGTTTGAAAAGAGAGATATGGGAAGGTCAGCCCAGGGCCCTTTGAGCCTGGCTGGGTGGTTCTTCCTTTATTCAGTCCTCGTCCACCCATTTGGCAAACATTAATTCCCTAACTCAGATCCAGGGCTGAAGAGAATGGAGGCCCTAGGCCCTGGCTGAACCCTGTAGCAAGCCTGAACCCGAAGGCTGTTCTCAGCCTCCACCCCCAGGGTTCCGTGGCTGCTTCTTTAAGTAAAAGAGGTGTCAACTCGGATGTCAGGACAAGAGGCAACTTGTCTTCATCTCTAAGCTTGGACGAGTCACTTTTCTTCTCTGGGCCTCAATTTTCCTGCCAAATAACACTAGTATTGGGCTAGATGGTCTCTAAGGTTCCTTAGAGAATGGTTTTCTTTTTCGAGACAGTTTTGAGGCCCATCCCAGGTGGGAACACTTGGTGAAAGGATGAGGCAGAAAGAAGGAAATAAATATGAACAAGGCATGACCCCTGCCTTTAACAGAACTTTCAAGAGAATAAAGGAGACAGAATCACAGGAATGATCCAGAACAGTGACTGAAGGTGCAGGAAGGAGAGGAGAAAATGCTGAGGACTAGCTTAGCTGTGGCCCCTGCTGGCCTCTTAAGAGCCTTTGTGCAACTGAGAAACAGGTGGTATTTATGGGCAGATGAGTCAGCTCCAGGAGCTCCTCTGGGGGTACGTTTATACCCTAGGGTATATGGCTTGACAAGGAGAGTTCAGATTGGATTTCAACTCCCATAGGCACCTCGGCCCAAAGTCCCTGGACAAGTCACAATCTACCCAGCTGTATAGATAACCCTGCAGGAAAGTAGCCAGCCTCAGGGGTCCAAATTGAACCCTGTCTTAATAGAATATACCACTATTTTTTTTTTTTTTTTGCGGTACGCCAGCCTCACCGCTGTGGCCTCTCCCGTTGCGGAGCACAGGCTCCGGACGCGCAGGCCCAGGGGCCATGGCTCACGGGCCCAGCCGCTCTGCGGCATGTGGGATGTTCCCGGCCCGGGGCACGAACCCCTGTCCCCTGCATCAGCAGGCGGACTCTCAACCACCGCGCCACCAGGGAAGCCGCAGAATACACCACTTTTTAACAATTGAAGTAGAGTCGATTTACAATGTTGCGTCAGTTTCAGGTGTACAGCAAAGTGATTCGATATATATATATATATATATATATATATATATATATCTAGGATATATATATCCTATTTCAGACTCTTTTCTAGAGTACACCACTTTTAAATCTTAGTGGAATCTCAGAAGGTCAACTCCTTCCCTCTCCACTTCTGGGAAAGCAAACGCCGGGACCACACTCATCCTCTCTCCCGTACCTGAAACCAAGCCAGGGCCCACAGTCCCAGGCCAAGTGGAGGGCACAGGACAGGTACAGGTGGGCACCTCTCCACAGAGTGAGGAAAGGGTTAAAGGGCTTTGGCATCATGAGAAAGAAGGCATCTCCACATCAACCCAGACCAGTTTTTCTCACCTCCTTTGGCAGCAACTCAGAACAAGCAGAACACGGAAATTCTTCCTCAGGCTCCCTCCCTGCCACCCTCCTTCTACATTCCCAAACAACATCTCTCCTGAGGCTCTAACTGGATTAGGAAGAAAGAGCCACAGGGCTGATGTCAACATCAAAGCGTGAGATGCGGTGAGGTCTGGCCTGTGTCTTGATCCACAGGTGCTGGGACTGGGGAAAGGTGGCAGGAGGGTGAGCTTGGGAAAAAGGGATTAGCAGGGACTGGAAAGAACGTGGCTGCTGTAATTCCACATAATAAACCAGACTGTGCTCCGTCTCTACACCTTAAGCGCTAGACAAGCAGGTACAAGCTTCCGGCTTCAGCCCGCCGTGCAGGAGGCTTCCCGTGCTGCCAGCCCCAGACGGCCCGTGCCCTCCCATGGGCAGAGGTGCTCAGAGCAGGCACAGCATAAGATGCCTACTTCCTCCTGTCAGCTCAGGTCTTGGGGGTGAGGGAGGAGGGGCGGGGAAGAGACTGCAATTGCAGGAAGAGGAAAGATAGGAGAACAGTCCCTTATCCAGGCACCATATACCATCCCAGAGAGGCACCACCATCGGCTGAGAAGTGAGACCCATAATGTACTTCAAGCAGCTGCTCTGGACTCAACAAAGACTTTTGATCAGTACAATCACCTCTATAGACTGTGGGGAGGGATTTGTGATGTGGGTGATCCATAATATAGATAATCAAAAAATCAATTCTACTTGATTTGGAGACTTTTTTTTTTTCTCCTCTAGACAGATGCACCTTCCTAATTCCTTGGAGTTTGGTCAATATTGAAATATGTTTACATTACCAAGACACTCACTGACCAGTGGGTAGAGGAAGCAGCTAGAAGATAAGGCACAAATTAACCCCTACCAACCCTCCCCACTCTACCTGTTCCTGCCCCAAGAAAACTGAGTTGCCTCTAGTTAAATCTCCATCAACAGCAACCTTCCAGAAGAGGCTCTCAGCCGAGGCGCTGAACAGCATCTCCAGGCTCACGGACTCTTACCTTTTTCAGCTTGCCGCTCTTTGTACCCACAAACACCACGCTGTAGCCATTGTAAACATAGGACGCCACCGAAGTCATGCGGTCCCGGCTGGTGGTGTACAGGGTCAGGCCCTCCACTGGAATTGAGCCTCCAAGTGGCTGGTTGATGTCCAGTCCACAGAAGTTGTCATCGATGGGCACCGGCTGGAGAGAAGGGGAGGGACCTGGGGTGAGTAGCAGCGGAGGCAGGGCCGAGTTGATCCACACCAGCCCACCCACCGTGGCCACCAGCCCCAGGACACCAGGCCTCAGAGAAATTCAGGCATGGAGTTCAGGGGCCTGACACATACTGCACACACAAACATCTCACGGCTGACCCATGAACCCCGCACTGACTCCTGTGAAACCAGACAGCTTTCTTCTCCCTCACCTGCTATCACTCACTCACTTTTCTGCCAAGACAACCAGCAACAGTTTGCAAAGCTGATTGCTCAAACTCATTTCCTGGTCATTTACGTGTCCCTGTGGACCATGCCATTTGTGGCGGTCTTTCTTTTTAGACAGTGGAGATTCAGTCTAGAGGCAATATCACAGGATTCCTACCAGCCTGGTGGCGTTCCTTATTTGTTTCCTGGACTGCAAAGGCCTGCCTTTGGGCATAAGGAATTTTCAGTCATTCCATTATTCACCACATCCCATACTGGGGATACATTAAAAAGGGTTATCTTAATATTGAACAGTGCCTTATACTTTGGAAAAGTTACTTCATCTACATGAATCTCAGTTTCTTCAGGTGTCACACTACCTGCCCACCTTTGTGAGAGAATCACTGGGGAGAAAAGGAAATAACACGTGTGAAGAGATTCGTTAAGTTGTACAACGATTCTCATCACTGTCCGTTAGAGGCCTTCAATGATGTTTGGGTAGATTCTGGGGGAGATGGCCTTCTTGTTAGCAGCCTTTTGCAGGGAGTGGAGGTATGCTTGTATAAAGAATATCTGTCATTGAATAAATTTTTTTAAAAAAAATTAAAGTCTCTTCTCTCTCAGAAGAGACTAGGACACCTTGAAGGGACATTGTACCTTGAGCAAGTGGAAAAATAGCTGGACAGAAAGAATTCCAGTCTCTGCTCTTCTTCTATGTGAACTTTGATCAGTAACAGCCTCTTTGGGGACTGTTAAATTGATGATTTCTAAGATCTCATTCAATTAAAAAAAAAAAAGACTGCATGCTTCCTGAGGACAGGGGCTGCGAGGGGGCTGCATTCTCTGCACACTGTCTAGCCTGGGGCTGGGCTAGGACGGATCCTCCGAAACATCCCAGTTGATTGCACGACAGGGAATCCTGTGGGCAAAGGTTGCAGACTCTGGGCCAGAAAGAGCCCTGAGCCCTCTGGCAGCTGTTCCTCCTGGGTCTGGAAAGGCATCCTCGAGAAGGAAGGAAGTGACAGTCGTGGGAAGCACAGAAAGCATCACGGAGAGACCTGTTCCCATCACCCTTCTCCTCTCACCCACACCAGGAAAGAGCGGGCTGGTGTGTCGTTCCCTGACAGCTTCATTTCCTTGGAAGAACTGATTTATAAGCTAAATGGGATTTTTTTTTGGTAAACCAGGGACTTCTCTTTCATTCCCTGTTCAAATCCAAAGAGAACAGAGGCTCATGTCTTGTGATTCCTTGGCGTTTTGCAGAGAGCTACTGCTCCTACAACTGAGTGGTGGTGCTACCCTTGTGTGTGTGTGTGTGTTTATTCTTTAGGAAAGAAAACTAACTTTTGGGTTAAGGATGACCTTGAACTCTGGATTATATGGCGCTCCACACGGCAGAAGGGATAAGCTTCTCAGGAAGGGAGTGAAGCAATGGTATAGGAGAGCCAGCTTATGAGGAATGCCTGTACATCTATCTCTGCATTCAGTGACATCACACTGGTGGCTTGAAATTATCCATGGTGGGAATATTTACACCATGGAAATTGGCAAATGCTTCTAATCAAGATCCTCCCACCCCAATCCCTTCCCTACTACTACCATTGCCTGCATATAGCCATCCATTTAAGATTCACCAGCACATCCCTGGAGTCAATGATGGAAATTTCAGGCTCCCTAGAAAGGTAGGTCAGAGGAATCAGCTACCACTTTTTACATTTTCTACTTCTCTTTCTCATCCCTACACCAGAGGCACAAGTGTCCTGATAAAGAATCAGGAAATCTAGATTGTAGTCCTGTCTCTACCACTAGCCAGCTGTGTTATCTTGATATACCACATACCCACTTTGAGTCTGAATGCTCTCATCTGTAAAGGGAAAGGATTAGACCAGGTAATCGTCAAGCTGCCTTTCAGCTCTGAAAGTTCTTGATTTCATGGCTTCAGTTTCTTTCCCACTCTCTCCAGGGACCGCTAAGGTTGCAGAGCCTGGGCTCAGGCATAACCTAAGCCAGCTTCTGAGAAATGATGGCAGAAGCCAAAAACTTGCCAGTGATTTTGAATTTCTCTACATCACTCCTGACTCTAGAATCGCCAGACTGTGACGGAAACGGTTTGTTCTGAGCCTAAGCCCCTGGGATTGGCTGGCATTTCCTTTTCTCGTCTCTAAATTGTGAGATATTCCCAAACACCTGCTGCCCCTTTACTTTTGCTCTGAAAGGGAGAGCCTGGTGTATGGCTTTCCTTAGAAGCAGCACGGCTAAATGCAAAGAGTTTGGACTCAGAGGTCATATGGGCTAAACTGAATTCAAATCCCTGCTGTGTCATTTATGGTTGTATGGGTGCAACCAATGTACTTAGTTTTTGTGTCTCTGTTTTTCCATCTGTCAAATGGGGGATGATAATCCTTGCTTTATAGGGTCATATTGAGGATCAAGTGAGGTAACCCTTAAATTGCCCAGCACAGCCTTTAGGACAATAGCTGTTATTCAATGGGTGACGCTCCCCTTCCTCATTTCTCTTCTGGTAACAAAGCTCAAATCCTTCATCTGAGAGCTCCATGTTAGTCCAGAGATCACGTTAAAATTAAGCCCCGGGACGTCAGCTACCCTCACTCCTCCTTAACGCCCTCTGAGGCCACCAAAATGTCTCTGAGTCCCCAGATCTGGGACTCCTTAGATTATAAGGATTTTAAGGGGCCCTTCCTGTTGCAGCCCAACCTCCACCTCCACTATCAAGGCCGCAGCCGAAGAGTGATGATGAAGGGAGGGGGTGGTGAGTGAGGGGCTGTTCTCTCTGAGGTCCTGATCCCACCTGCTGTCACCTCTCTCCCAGTGCCTCTGTTGCTCTGTGGTTACTAGCCCGAGCTTGTCTCTCTGCGAGCCAATGGAGCCCCACAAGGGTGTCGGCTCTTCCTCTTCCCTCTGGCTCAGCAGCAGGCAGGAATCAGCAGTTTCCTTCTGACAAGGGCCCCCTCTGGGCAGTGGGAACCAGGCTGGACTCTGCAAGGAGTTAACCCTTGCATTTCCTCTCCACTTGTCTTGATTGGTTGGGGCCATAGGTTATAGAATTTCAGGACTGTAAAGAACTTTGGAGAATATCTAGCTCAACCTCCTCATTTTATAAAGGTAAAATAATAGCAAATAACTGGTTCTTTAATAATTAATATTAATAATTATAGCTGTCCTTTATTGCATGCTTATTATGGGCCAGGTATTGTGCTCATACATACTTGCTCCATCTGATCTTCATAATAACCATAAAAAGAGACTACTATTATTTCTATTTTAAAAATGAAAAAAAATACAGCTCAGATCAGGTACATAACTTGCCTAAAGTCACACAGTTTTAAATGGTAGGACTGATTTTTAAATACAAATCTGTTGGAATTCCAAGCCTATGGCCTTAACTACCATCCTATTGTACCAAGAGACTGACGGTAGGAACAGAAGCATACCCTAGGCATGATTTGTTTTTTGCTTTAAGAAGAGGTTTTTGGTCCCAGTAGCAGACACCCTCCATTTAGGGTGCTCAGAAGGCAGCCGTACGGGTCGCTTGGTCTCAGATTGTTCCCCAGGCTGCCGATCCAGTGTCCACAGTGCTCTGCACAGAAATCTATCTTAGCACTTGTCACATGCATAACAGTTAACTAATAATGCTCAACCTAACACGCCAGGCATGGTGTTAATCTTGCCACATAGTATCTGATCATCCCACGCGGTAGGCATTATGATTCCCATTTCACAGATGATAGTGGAGAGATATTGAGTTACTCCTGAAGCCAGGAAGTCGCACAGATAGAATCTGAACTCTGAATCCCAAACTCTTAGGTACTATATTACACTGCCAGCTATTTTTTCTTTCACTCTTTCTCCCATTAGATTACGAGATATCTGAAAGTTGTGATCATGTCTTTTTATGTTTGCATCCCCAGCTGGGCACTTGGGAGATCTTCAATACCTTCTTGTTAAGTGGATGGCTGGAGGGAGGGATGAATGGATGGATAGAGGGATGGGTAGATGGATGGAGTGATGGATGGACGGACTAATGGGTGGATCATGGTAACCACCTAGATGGCAGCATCTTGACCCTCTGACAGGACAGTGCTTGCCACTGCCTTTCTTGTCTCTGCCATCCTCAGGTCTGGACCCCAAGCTCCCTTTCTTCTCCTTTTTCCCCAGTTTTCAAATTATCAATCAAGCTCAACTCCCTTCTCACTCCTCCAGCTTACATATCCACCTGCCTACTTTACCCCTTCACTTGGCTGTACCGTGGCCTACAGGGCCCTGTGCGTACAGGATCTGGTGTGTGTTACCTCTGACTGGCTCATCTCCAACCACTCTTTCTGCCACATACTCGGGTCCAGCTGTAGTGGCCTCCTCGCTCTTCACACTCTCCAGGCATGCCCTGCATTCTCTGCAAGAGCTACTCCCTCCCTCTCTCTGGAATGCTTTCCCAGATACCTGCATAGCTTACTTTCCTCATTCTTTGCTCAGATGCTGCTTTCTCAATGAACCAATCCTCGTGGGTACTGCCTCTCCCCACTTCTGGGCTTTATTTTTCCCTATAGCAGTTGTCACCATTTGAGAGACTACATATTTTATGTATTAATTTGTCTTGCCTCACTAATGAAAGCTCCATGAGGGCAAGCGGCTGTGTTGTATGGTTCACCTCTGAAGCCCGTGGTGCTTACAACAGTGGCTGGTGGTGTAGAGGCCCTTGATTATACATTGGGAATGACTCCGCGGATCAACAAACATGCCTCAAATGTCTGGTATCATCAGACTCTGTATTATGGGGACCACCTGGTAACGTGAGCCTGAGCACCTCTCTCATTTCAGGCCGTGGTGGTCTGCGGGCAGGGTGTGCAAAGGGGTGTGCAATGCCAGATGCCGCATCAGGGGTAGAGCAGGTGGGCCCTCCTTACCGCCTTGGTGCACTGCACGTCCTTCCCCAGCAGCCAGTTGAGCTCTAGGTTGCCCTCGCCCTGGTAGCAGGACTGCAAGCGCTCTTTGATCTGCAAGTTGATGGCCCGGATGGGGAAGGCACAGAGGGCGGAGTCATCCGGCGGGTGGTGATACTGCTTCTGACCTTTGGAGAAGATGGCGAAGAGCACGTCGTCCTGGCCGCTGATGTTGAAGGCCTGGGCCAGCGAGTCCCCGGGCTTGGCGAGGTAAGCAGCCTGCAGGAGGCGATATTCCACCCCGGCCCGCGTGCAGCCGAAGGGCAGGGACACGTAGGAGTGGAACTTGGGGTCGTCCTTGCAGAGCCTCACGATGCGCGAGGTGTAGAAGAGGTCTCCGGCCGAGTTGATGGCCACGCCCTCGGGGGTCTCAGGCTGGACAGTGAGGAAGTAGACGAAGCCCCCGCTGGCGAAGCCGTAGATGTAGAAGATGTCAAAGTGGGCGACCAGGGCCAGGGTGTCGGAAGGGATCTTGATGAGTGAGGAGACGAAGTCGCTGTGGAGCTCGTAGTCGAGCATGGCGGAGGACTCGGGGTCGCGGGGCAGCTTGCGGCTGGACAGGGTGGGAAAATAGTCCTGCTTGCCGTCCACAGCAGTGCCGATGAAGAGCTTGCCGTCCTCGCCCTCGGAGCGCACGATCACCCCGTACATGGTCCCGGTCTTGTTGACGCTGGACAGGTAGTGCTCCTTCTTGTGGGACGGCTCCACCAGGATGAAGAGGTCGTCCAGCCGCAGCAGCTTGCAGACCCCTTGGTACAGGCTGCCGCAGGCCAGCAGCCGGTTCTCGGAGTAGTCGATAATGAGCAGCTTGTTGACGTTGTTGGTAAGCGTGAGCACCTCGCTGCAGGGCTGAACGATGAGCGGCGGGTAGCAGGACTTGTTGTCCTCCTCCGGCCCCGTCTTGTGAGCCACCTGGATGGTCAGGTTGCCCGTCAGCTTGTACACGCGGTTGATGGCCCCCACGTACACTGCCCCCGTCCCGCGGTGCACTGTCAAATGGTTGAAGGTCCAGTCCCGGTTCTCGGAGTGGAAGGTGCTGAACTGGGGCATGCCAGCCGCCGGGGGTGCCAGCAGCATGCAGACGGCGGAGAGCAGGACCACAGGCCAGCCGTCCACCTCTGCAGCCCGCAGCCAGGGCCTCCTCTGTTCCATTCTGAGCCGGGCGGGGACCAGGAGACAGAGCCTGTGAGCGCTCGCGTACTCCGCCTTCCTGGCTTGGCCCTTACATGGTTCTGGAAAACACAAGGCAGAGGGGTCAGATGGAAAATAAATCCCTGGAGGAGTGAACAGGACTGCTTGACCCAGGTCCCAGTGCCGACTAGCTCTGTGAGGCTCTTTCTTCTGTATTCCGGTTTTTCTATTTTTAACATACTTTCTCCCTCTTCGGGATGTTCAGGGAATCCTATTATCTATTTTGGTCTCCAGCCTTTACGCTGTAAAATGCATTTTTTTTTAATAACTTTACAAAGCATCTCTATTTCTGTCCTCTTCAGATATCGTTTTTATCTCTCAGAGAGGTTAAATGGCTGAGTTCACCCAGCCAGTTGATCCTGGTGTCGGAACTAAAGCCAGACTTCCCCACCCAGTCGCTGGGTCTGTCCTCCTGTTCTCTCCCAGTCCAGTGGAAATCTCTCCTGTCTTGTGAAAGCTGGTTAGCAAGGCCCTCTCCCAGGCTCTCCCAAGCAACTATTCCGAGTCTGATATCACAAATAAAATTCCTTCTTATTCCAGACTTCCAGCCCCTCACACTGCTGGCTTCCTTCCTCTTCCATGCTCTGTCCCCTGTAGGGAAGGAGGAGAGCTGGTCATCCTGAATCACAGTGCCTCTCGCTGCCCCTTGACCTCATCCTCTCTAGAAAGAAGAATCCCTGATCATTAGCGGTTAAAACTCGTTCGGAGTGTGAGGTGGGACTGGGATCCCCACAGGTGCTGTTCAGGAGCCTGCAGAGCCCCAGGGAGAAGGGCAGACAACCCCCCACCCCTCCTCCTTGGATCAGGAGGGCATCAGCCACCTGCCTCCCCAGTAAGTGGGGTGCCAGGTCCTGGGGAAATTGCTTCCACTTCTGCTTCTCTGCAGGTGGAGCACAGGGGGAGTTGGCCTCCTTACTCACGGGGACTGGCTGGCTGAGTCCAGTCTTAGCCACCTGGGCAAGGGTTCCGGGTTTGGGAGATGTGGAGAGGAGCAAAGGGAGGCAAGTTGAAGGTCAGGCTCATTGTAGCCACTGCTGGGGCCTTGTGATTGTTTAAGGCTCCGTGTGGCCGACCTCAGGCTGCCTGCCCCAGCGTCATCAGTCCCCTGCCCCGACTTCTTTCCTCCCTCTCTGCCCTCCCAAGCCCCAGGCTGCACAGCTTTTCCTCCTTATTCCAAGGAAGCTGCCCAGAGGGGCAAGGTGGTGTTCCCGCGAGAGCTTCTCTAGACTCCTAGGCAGAGGGTAGAGAGCGGAGCCTGTCCCATCACTCTGCCAGCGCTGCTCCTGACTTCTATGGGGAGGGAGGGACAGCGGTGGCAGCAGGCTGTCTAGCAGAGGGATCTTTTCTCCAGCTGGATGGAGTGTCTGACAACTTCCTCGGACAAGTCCAGACAGAACTCTGGGCGATGAGGCAGCAGGAGTGGAAACACTCAAGCCAAGGATTAAGAATGTGCTCCAAGGCGGCTTAGGAGAGTCCCGTGTCCCTTCGCCCCCAACCTGGCTAGACTGGGTTGGAATTAAAACAGATGCCATCTGCAGGATCCACATGGCTTTTGCTCTGTGTCTTTAGAAACTCTCCCTCGTCCTCCTCAACTGTGCCTCCCACGCCTGACAGCCATCATGGTGCCAGAGGGAGGCCCCACCTGACGGCTCTCCTCCAACCGGGCCTCACCGGGGTGTTGTTCTGGTGTGACTCATCAGGTCCCGGGCTTCCTTGGAAAGAGGGAGGCGACAGCGGCATGAGGCCCAGGCTGACCTCAGAGACTCTGACACAGCCCTTCCGGCCCCACGTGCTCACCGGCAAAGCCTCCCGGCAGACAGAGCTTTCGGTTTGGAGGTTATTTTTAGCTATGTCCTGGGGCCAGTAGCAGGACGTGAATTCCTCAAGAGGAGCTGTGGAAAGGAAATAACAGGATCCTCACATTCTCCAGCTGGACAGGGAACGGCAGGAGGCCGGGCTGTGCGTGCCCCTGTGTCTGGCTAGGAGAGCTCCTTTGACTGTGTCCCCGAGGAGCCCTGAGGATTCTAATCACCACATGATGTGCTTGGGCTGTGCCTTTTAGACAGTGCTCTGTGAGATACCCTGACATCGAGTGTGTGGGCAGTGCACCCCACCTTCCCCAGAACGTACATGCACATACATGCTTAGCCCATGGCTGGAGGGAAAAGGTCCCAGTAGAAGAGGTGACACCAAAGGACACGATTGTGAGGTTAAGATCAACTATCTCACCTCCCTGCCCGATATCCTCCAGAGACACAGTTTGAATAAATAAACAGTGAGTGGCTTTTGTTGTTAGGCAGAATTGGGGAAGAAATTTGGGACCTTGGGCAAGTCCAGTCTCATCCCTCTTTTCTGGTAGGATGGGATAATTACAGCACCAGCCCCTCGAGTTGTCATCAGAGTAAATGAGAAAGCGCAGGGAAACCTCTTAGCATGGGAGCTGGCACTCAGTGAATGCTTAACTTATGGAGTTATTATTATCGCTGAAGCCTCCCCAGGAGACTGCACTTCAGGAATCCCGCCAGAGCTCCTGACTTCTCTTTTTGCTCGTATGCTTCCTTTCCATGGGAGTGAACACTGTGGGCAGACCTTTGATCCCCCTCCCTGGCCCAGCAAAGGGGCACAGACTGGGAAGCATGAGTCAGAGGAAGGGGGATAGATCCAAGGTGATCGTCTCTAGCACACTACTGCACAAGTCCCAACACAGCCTCTCTGCAGCCTGCAGGGAGCCCGGCGGAGGTATAGGATCCTAAGGGTTGAAGTATGAATGGCAAAATTGGCCTGGTGGCTAGAAGGCATGGAGTCATGGGGCAGGAGGAAGAGTGAGGGACTCGGCGAGCCCCGGATTCATATCCTGCCTGTGTCACTCATGAGTTGTATAGCTTTAGACCGGTCTAGCATCGACCTGAGCCTATTTCTTGATCTTAAAATCAAGGATGTTAGAATTAACCAGTTCTTAAGATTTCTTCATTCAGACAAAATGATACCTTGAGACTTGTCTGCTTCAGCTTCTAGAGTCTATGACTGCAATGGCAGCTGAGGTTCTTTTGTCCTACTGGGTAAGGCTGGTTAAGTTCAGAGTTCTCAACAGACCAATAATTGGGCTATTTTCCTCTCACCCCTCAATCAGCATCTACCCTGGGACAGACTGCTCCTGGTGACCGGCCACGCAGATTCATTCCGTGGCACTCAAAGATCACCCACTAGGGAGCAGTAGGCACTAGTGCGTCAGGGTCAAGAGGAGACGTGGTCTCTTGCGGTGCAGGGGCGGCAGGGGAGGCTTGCATTCCACCTTGGAATTCACAAAGACAACTGACTTCAACAGCAAGTTGAGAGCCCCTGGCTTTCCATGCCAAGGCTGATGCTATCAGGTAGCTCTTCCAAAGCAGGGCCCAGCTGGCAAGGATCAAGCCTCCTGTCTGAATTTAGAGTAAGGGGGAAGGGCACCCACCTCAACCTCTGACGAGAGGCAATGTGGTGTAATGGTTAGACTCATGAGCTCTGAACTTAGATGCTTGGATTCAGAGGCAATAATAGCTGTGTAAACTTGGTCAGGGTACTTAGCCATTCTCTGATGCTATCTCACTCTTTATATATAATGAGATTAGCATCTACCTCATAGGATTATTATGATGAAGTCCTTTAATACATATAAAGCACTTAGAACAATGCCTGGTCTGTTATAAGTGTTCAAGATACATTAGCCTTTATCAGTAATAATTTATTTCTCAATATTCCCAGCTCTTGATCTCCATCCATTCCGTGGTCGGTCTTAGAAGGACTTCGGTAGAAGCCAGTGAACACACACCTATGACTTTGTAGACCTAGCATTTCCTCCTCCAGTTTTCTGCTAGTGTCAACCTCAGGGGTTTTCTCAACGATGCCTCCTTCCTGTCCCTTCTCCTCTCTCCGTCTAGTTCACGAAGTCACTGTGTCACATGCATTCTCAAGAGCCAGACTTGCCAAGTGGCTGTCCTCCTACCAGTTTCCCTCTCCCCCACCCCAAGTCTCCAACCAGGACGTGCTGCCCCGGGATGCTCGCCCTATCAGCGAAGCATGCAAAGCATTCCTGATGCCAAGAAGAGGCCATGCTTTCCTCTTTGGGAAGCAAGTGTCACTAAATATTTTATTTGGAGGGCCTGGTGACACCATCTCCCTGATCAGGATTCATGAGGCAGGTGTTGGTGACAGCTAGTGAAGGCATCTAATACCTTCCTGATCAGCTGCTGTAGGCAACAGGGGCAGAGCAGGGAAGAAACGACAATTAGGCATTTCCAGCTCAGCTCAGTACAGGAGTCTTTCCTTCCTGTGACCCGCTCTGTGGCCTTTTTTAGGAGATCTGGGGGAATATGCCTCTATGCTTACTTGGCCTCCCTTATTGCAAAAGGAAGGAGGACGAGGTAGGAAAAGGAGTTAGGATCAGGATACAATTTTGCTAAACTGAGTAAAAGTTCATGACGGTAGAGCTCCCACTCTTGGACCCATCTGTAGCTCTTCCATCATCAGTGTCTTCCATCATTCTGTCATCACTGTCACCATCATTATCACCACCACCTGCACTGTCATCACCAGCACCACCTCGGCTGTGACAGTTTTCATAACAATAACAGTAAAACATGCCTATTAACACAACTGCACCTGCTAGGTGGCTCATATAGCCAGGATCCGTATGGTAAGTATGAGAATGAGGGCTGTGTACTATTTACAACAGCCAAGACATGGAAGCAACCCAAGTGTCCATCAACAGAGGAATGGATAAAGAAGATGTGGTACATATATACAACGGAATATTACTCAGCCATAAAGAAGAATGAAATATTGCCACTTGCAGCAATGTGGGTGGACCTAGGGAACATCACACTAAGTGAAGTAAGTCAGAGAGAGAAAGACAAATAGTACATGATATCACTTATATGTGGGATCTAAAAAATAAATCAATCCATATACAAAACAGACATACTCACAGACATAGAAAACATATTTATGGTTACTAAAGGGAAAAAGGAGGGGAAGAAGGACAAGTTAGGAGCATGGGATTAACAGATATACACTACTAATATATATAAAATAGGATTTACTGTAAAACACAGGGAACAATATTCAATATCTTGTAATAACCTATAATGGAAAGGAATCTGAAAAAGTGTATATATATATATATATATATATATATATATATATATATATATAACTGAATCTCTTTGCCGTACACCTGAAATTAACACAATATTGTAAATTAACTATACTTCAATAAAACAAACAAACAAAAAATGAGCACTGTGAAGTCAGAGGAGTTAGCACCTGTTCCTGGGCTTCACCCCAACCTCTTCCCTCTCCCAGGGCAGGGAAAGGTCCATCTTCTCCCCCAGCTCTCCCTTCTAATTAGTGGCACCTTTAAAGCAGGAATTCAAGTCCAGTGCCGAAGCAGACTGTAAAATTACTCCAGTCCACTTCTTTTTTTTTTTAAATGAAGAAACTGAGGCCCATGGAAAGAAAACAGATTGTCCAAGGTGACCCAACATGACTCAGGGACAGGCTTCCATCAGAACCTAGACCTTGTGACCAAAGGTCCATTGCTTCCTCTGCTGTAGGCGAAAGAGTCCAGGGAGTCAGTTATGTTCTGCCTCGAGGCTGCCCTGTTTTGGGGAAAGAAGGTGCCTTTTGATCGTGGTGGCCCCCTGATGGGCAGAAGTGAGCCTGGCACTGGGCCTGGACAGGGAGGTAGTGTGCAGGGCAGACTCAAGGATGAGCAGATTAAGGGGCAGGGGAGTGAAAGGGATACCAGAATGGCTCCCTTCTGTGTTGGGGGGATGACCTCCTCCAGGCCAGGCAGGTCCAGGCAGTTGTCACACACAAGAATGGCACCTATACTGTGACTTGGGGGCTAAGATGTCCTGTACCATATGCCTCTGGGTTGTAGACAACCCCATAGACAGGTCAGATGTTATCCAAGCACAGGCACCTTCTTTTTCTCAAAGACTTAGAAATGCAGCCGAAGGGACTAGAGTGAGATATCCAGGGGGACATCCTATCTAGAGAGGATCCCTGGGGCATCCTGCCAAGGAGATTATGGAATTTTCTGACATTGAATTTTCCTGACAGCTGTCGAGGAATATGTTTACTGAGAGGCAGGGGATTGGTCCCAGTGACCCAAGGAGGCTGCCTTTGGTATAGGATTTCTATGAATTAAAGTCTATGAGGATAAAATGTCTAAATGCACAAGGCTGGGGCCCCGGCTCATCCCCTGTGGATGGAATGATCTTGAAGGACCCGTCCTAGTGTCATCTTTGGGGTTGTACATGCAAACATTCCAAGTGTCACTCTGTCAAACAGCGACCTCAGAGGTAGTCCAGGCACTTTGGGTAGCACAAGGTGAATGCCAGGGCAAGCGCAGAGGCCGTGGGTAACACCGACAGCTGGAAGGCCTCAATTAGAGTGAAAGGAGTTATCTGGTATTTAAATAATTATTAGATGGAAGGAGTAATCATGGGTTTGAGCTGATTTTTTCCCCCACTGTCACCCTGATGGCGTCTATAATATATTATTCAAATGCCCATGATGCTCACTGAGAAGAGACCAGAGAGAGGGGAGAGATTGAGAGAGAGAGGTGGTGGTGGGGAGGGAGGGGGTGGGAGAGAGACTCATTTAATCTCCATGTGACAGGGCTGCAGGAGGTACGATTAGTCTTTTTCTTATTTCAGCTGTCACTCAGGCACAGACACCAAGATTGTTATTAGCGTATTTTATGCATGCGATTTAAAGGGAAAAGGGGAGGGGGGGGTGGGCAGAGGGAGAATTTCCTACAGAAAATAACGGGACCAAAGGAACAATTTAGATGTCACTGCTATACCAGCTGTGTTTGTTTCATTAATCGAATGTCATTTTTTCCCCCAGACTCAGTGCTGTTATGTGAAGCTAAGTGGCTACACCTTGCCCCAGAGCGAGAGAGAAGGGAGGTGAGGGGTGACAGAGGAGGAAAACGGGCCTCTGCCTACATGGCCTCTTGGCATCTTTCCTGAGAAAGTGCAATAGGCGATACAATGCTCCCCACCCCTCCCGCATCCCCCCACGGTATGTCCAGGCAACTTTTGGTAACAACATCTACACAGTCACTTCCCTCACCATGAGAAGGGAGATCCCCTGCTTGTCCTTCCATGCAATTTTTTTTTCCCACAGGTGGATAAATCAGATCCGATCTCCAATAACCAAGGACTAAGTGAAGGAAATTTGGGGAGGCCCTTACATTGATCAGCAGTAAGGGAAGAACCCGTATTCCAGGTGGTGAGAGGGCTGCTGACCGAGCCACTGTGTGTGGCTTTCTTCTCAGGCAGATGGTGGAAGCAAGGCCCTTGCATCCCACGTGAGTGCATGACAGAGATGGGGTCTCTGTGTCTCAGATGGCACAGTGGGCAAGGCACTCCTGCTCTCATGCACCCTCCAAATTCATATGTTGAAGCCTTAAGCCCTGCAACCTCAGAGCATGGCTGTATTTGGAGACAGGGTCTTTATAGAGGTAATTAAATTAATATGAGATAATTAGGGTGGGCCCTAATCCAAATGTACCAGTGTCTTTATAAAAAGGGGACATTTGGACACAGAGACAGATAGGCATGGAGGGAAGACATGTGAAGAGACACAAGGAGAAGACGGCCATCTGCAAGCCAAGGAGAGAGGCCTGGGACAGACCCTTCCCTCACAACCATGAGAAGGAACCACACCTGGACTTCTGGCCTCCAGACTGTGAGGCAATTAACTCCTGGTGTTTAAGCCACCCAGTTGGTGGTACTTGGTGACAGCAGCCCTAGCAAACTAATGTAGCTGGGAGGAGTGATGCATTCCACCATCTTGGTTTGGGAATTGTTCCTTGAAAGAAACGGGTGTTTGTGGCACGGGGTTGGGTAGAAGCCATCACAGGGCCAACACACTTCGAGATGTAGATCTCTCAACATCTCTGTGAGCACCGAAGGCGGCAAAACATGCTTCCCCTTTCACCCAGCTAAACACAGTGGCCCCGAGAATGCACTTGTTCTGTCTCTCCCAGCTCTGGCCCCGGTGGGACTAGAACTGGGTTTTGCCAGCCTCTCACCTCTCGTGCTCGGCCTACAGAAAGTTCCTATCCATTTTGCCTCCCTGCCCCCTCCTCCTGCTGCCCAGAAGAGTCCATGTGTCACCTGCCAGACCCCAAGGACACAGGGGATATTCTGTGACTCCCAGGGAGCCATCATTGCCCTCCATTCCCACCCCAGCTCCTTCTCTGGCCTGTCCGGGGACCACTGCCTCTTCGCATCAGGGAGGGTTTTCTGGTGGCTTTTTTTCCCCAGGTCTCCCAGTGGGCTCTGCTCAAGCCCTGGAAACCACACCAGCTCTCCCAGGGCCTCAGCAAAACATCCAGTGTTTGTCTTCTCCTCTCACAGGCTATAAAAGTTTGGAGTTGCCTCCCTGAATTATGAAGGGTTCCAAAGACAGGCGCTTATTTGAAGGGTTGCAGAGGGGAGGGGCTGGGCTCCTTTCTGGGGTGCTGGCTGGGTTGGCTTGGCCAAGTCAAAACAAGATTCATTACCCTGGGGCCGGGAGCAGGGAGATACATCGCCTGACCCTGCAGACCTACCCCATATGTCACAGGCCTGTCAGAAATCTCCCAGAATTCCCTTTATTATCCAAAGGTCGCCACCCGGGCAGCGCGGAGAGGGCCCATGGTATAAACTAAACTACAAGTGCAATCAATTTCAAGCAGCTGCCGGCCCGCCACCCCCTCCTCCCTCCTCCTTCCGTGGGCTCTGCCCTCTTCAACCCCCTCTAGGGGATGGTGCAGCCCAGCCTCGCCATGACTACCTCACCCCTGGGGCAGAAAGAATTTCTGCGGCTTAGCAGGGCTCTGAGGCTCCAAGCTGTGGGCACTGGGGGCGTGCCTGCCCTCTGCACTATGGGGCCCCTAGAAATGTCACCCCACTTGTCCCCTGACTGTAGCCAGACCATACGCATACCATCCTCGTGATGGGGTTGCTCTGCTGGTAGGCATTATGGGATTAAAGGACAGGAAAGGGAGTTTTCAGGCTCCTTCCAAAGTCTGGCAAAGGAATAAAAGTGGGGATCTAGCTTTGCTAAATCAAGTCCAAATTTACGTTAGAAGACCTCATACCAGAAGGGCCATGCATAGCATAATGATAGCAATTTCCATTTGTGTTCCATGACAAAAATAATAAAGAGGAACAGCTATCATTATTATTAATTATTAACCACCTGCTATATGGCACACTGCTAGATTCTTTGCATACGCAACGGGTAATTTTGTGATTATTCCGCAAGATGGGTATTATTCTCCCCATTTCACAGATGAAAAAAATGGAATCTCAGGGAGGTTGAGTAACTAGCATCCTTCTGCTAGGAAGCAGAACTTTCTGACACCCATGCTTTCCCCACTCTTCCACATCACCTAGATATTTAGAATTTATTTTTCAACCAAACCCTCTTGTCCCTAATCTGGGAAGACTCATGAGAACTTTAAGTAAGACTTGGCAAGTACTTTACTTTAAAGTCAAGACTTGAGGCTCCCATTTTATTTTGGTAAAGAAGCAGGGCTGAGGATGGAGGTGGCCAGGGCTGAGTTATCCATTACAAGGTGGAGTCCATGGGTGTTTTGTGGCAAGAGGTTTGCTGGCTGGCAGTCACCTTTCAGGGAAATTCCACATGATCTTTCCGAGGAGCCTGGAAGTATCTCTCCTGCCTTCTCACCCAATGCTTACTGTACAAGGAAGAGCTAAGGACTCTGAGATAGAAATGGGGCAGGAGAGCAGGAAACAGGGTAGAAAATACCCAACTAAGGGGTTAAATAAATGACAGTTACTCCAAATAACGGCATATCATGCTGTCATTAACTGCAATGTTTTCAAAGAATAGTGACACGGCTCCAATTCTCACCAGTGGGGGGGAAGGGGGAGGAAGAAAAAGGAGGGGGGGGGTGAAAAAACAAAGCCCTAGACATTTATCCCAGCTCTCAGGCTGTGGAATGGCCCTAAACGCCACTTACTTTCCAGGAAGCTGCCCTATCTTTCTCCTCTTGAAGAAGAATTTTAACGGCCCCCAGCAGTCCCCAGGTGAGAGCACTTCCTGTTTCTCTTGCAGACCCTCATGCTTTCTGCCCCATGGCAGCCACTGAAAGGCTCTAGGGACAAGGGGCACTCCCCATTGCTGCTGCCTTGTCCTTGCGTCAGGGAGAGCAGCCATTAGTGCCAGATCAAGGTGCAGTTTTTAACGCTGCCTGTTTCCAGAAGTTGGGATTCCCCCAAGTTCAAAAGAGTGGTCCTCTTTACTAGCAAGCCTGGTGTTGCCTCCCTGAAAATGTGCATGTAAGACAGTCACAGTCACCATCCAGGTCTTCCACTGTGATGGACCCCAGTGAAGGCCATCGGCCTCTAAGATTCAGCCATAGATTTCCTGCTAGGTGTGCCTCGTACTGCTTCATTTCTTGTGTGTCAGAGGACTACCTTTGACTAACTTTGCCAGGCATAGGGCCAAAGTATGGTATCCACCTAGAAAACACCTTCCTTGGCTCCCTGCTGTTGCCCAGACAGACTCAGGACTGCTCAGTGCCCAAGTTCAAGTCCTCCCAAGCTGGCTCTTCTGTCTTTCTCAGGCCTCCCTTCCTACCTCTTCCCGGGTGACCCCACTCCTAACAAACTGGTTCGTTTGCCGAGTCCCCGAAACACCTCACACGGTTTTATCTCTGTGGTCCCCTCTCCCTGGAATGCCCATCTCCACTTTCTTCTTTGCCTGTCTAAACCCTGTCCATTCTTCAAAACCTCAGGAAGCCTCTAGGCGCTCCCGGTCCCCAACCCCTGTCTTTCCTCCAAAGTCAAAAATTGCTATTTCTAGCACACATTGATTGCATGGTAGTGTAGGCTCTCTTTTTCATGTGACTATCCTATCTTCCCATTGCAGTAGAGGCTCTTTGTGGGCATCTTTGGCATCCTGTACAGGGGTAGCATGAAGCCTTTACTCAGTACTGCACTCAGTCTGAATCATGGAGAGCAGGGGAGAGGGAAGGGGGGATGCTCATATGTTTTTCTCACCTGCTAGGCTGCTCTAAGCCATGGCTGAAATACACTTGGCTCGATGATTTGTCATAACTGATCTTTGGGAGGTAGTGAAGAAGGGAGTGAACCATTTGGGAAGGATCCTGGCTGTGTTGTTCATCTTGAGCCCACTGGGTGAAGAGCAAATGTCATTGGCTAGGTGGATAAGGTGGGGAGAAGGATGGAGAAGACCGAGAAGATGCCAGCTCTCCTTTGAAGAATGCCCCATGCAGACAGGGTTGATGCAGGAAATGTCTTGGCAAGAAGCCGTGAAGCATACGCTATCATCGATCACATGAAAAGCACATAATCATAAATGGACAACATAAAGTGATCAAAAGCAGAGTGGGTGGGGTGAGATCCCTCCAGGAAGGTTTCGGAGCAGGGCTGTCCTATGAGGAGGTCAAACTCGCCGTGACACATGTTGCCGGGCAGCGGATGCAGAGGCTTTGGAGGCAGACCTGGGAGCAAGTCTTGCTCTACCACTTACTAGTTCCCTGACCTTGAACATGTTATTTAACCTTTTGGAGTCTTAGTTTCCTCAACTGTAAAAGGCCACCGCACAGGGTTGTGGTGAGAACTGATGAGAAAAGAGATGTGAAAGTGTTTTGTAAACTCCACAGTTTTGAATAAACACCAGTTACTCTTATTTCTGTTTTTGGAGAAACACTGTACAAGGGCATCATCTCCTTGGCAACAGTGTCTGCCCTGGATGGTGGCGACGACAAGTGAGGCTCTGTTTCAGCCAGGTGACGGGATGGTTCTTGCGCGTGGAGCTTGGGGACCCAGCTCCCAGCTCCCCAGACCCAGGCTTCTGGGGAGAAACTGGGTGCTGCTGGTCCCAAGCAGCCATTCCTCCAGTCCCCCGGGGCCCCATGCTACCCAGGGCACACCCCCTCCTCTCAGAGCCCTGAGAGTGATTTAAGGCCACTTCTGCCACTCTGGGTGATTTATCCAGGTGCCCCTGGAAGGAAAGAGGAAGGAAAGGAGAAGAGAGAAAAGCTGGCCCATAGGACGAGGAGATGCTGAGAACTGTTCGTACGGGCTGAGCTCCACATTTTGGGGGGCTCTTCCTCTGGGTTTGGTCAGCACGTCAGATGAACTTCCTCTCTGCTATCTTCCCTACCTCTCCTTCTTTCTGGGGCTTTTCTTTTTAATTAATTAATTAATTAATTTTTTGGTTGCGTTGGGTCTTCAATGCTGCACGTGGGCTTTCTCTAGTTGCGGCGAGTGGGGGCTACTCTTCGTTGTGGTGCACGGGCTTCTCATTGCGGTGGCTTCTCTTGTTGTGGAGCATGGGCTCTAGGTGCGTGGGCTTCAGTAGTTGTGGCACGTAGGCTCAGTAGTTGTGGCTCATGGGCTCTAGAGCGCAGGCTCAGTAGCTGTGGTGCACGGGCTTAGTTGCTCCGTGGCACGTGGGATCTTCCCAGACCAGGGATTGGACCTGTGTCCCCTGCACTGGCAGGCAGATTCTTAACCACTGCACCACCACGGAAGTCCCTTTCTGGGGTTTTTCTGAATCAACAACCTCCCTTCGAATAAAAAGCTGTAACTCCTTTTTATAAGGAAGCTTCGTAAGCAGGCTGTGTCCCCACCCTGTACCTTCCCACCTTCAGTTTCTATTATTTTTCTCTCTTTGTCTGAGACTCTGAGCTTTTGCAGAAAAGATCCTGAGCTGTCAAGCAGCCTCTCTTAAGTAACAGGCACGTTCACACTCGCACACACTCAACGGAGCAAGGGAACTGCGGGTGGCGCTGGTTAAAAGAGACACATGGAGACTTAGGGGCGGCTGGCACTCTGGGCAGAGGTGTGTCCACTTATGGGGCTTGTCTGTGCCAAAATGTAGTACGTCGGCCTGAAGGACCCTTAGCACCTGGGTGAGCAGGGAGGCAAGAAGAGACTTTTCAGGCCCTTGCGGCTTTACTGGGGGAGAAGCGGAGGGCACAATTATCGGGGAAGCTGACCCCAGGAGAAGAATGTGCTGGGGGGGAGAGGGGGAGACGCAGGCCGATGTAGCGTGCGGCCACCTGGGCGGGAGATGAGAGACCTTTCGAGTGAGGATCTGGCCCCCGATGATGAATGGGGTGTGAGAGAGGAGCCTGGAAAAGGGTAAACAGCCAGGAGGGAAGCAGGAGGCTGGGAGGCGGGAGGAGAAAGAATGTTGAGGTCAAAGAGCAAAGAAAATGCTCCTGGAGTGATTGATTCAAGATCCAACTTGCTGCCCAGCCTGGCAGGAGCACAAGTGCTCAGGGACGTGCTTGGCCGGGTCTCCCCTCCCGTGGCTCCGCCCAGGTACCAGCAAGTCCGCTTCCTCCAGACCCCTGTCACGCCCTCTGGGAAGTCTTTTTGATGTTTTGTCCTGAGTCTCCAAGGGACCCCGCTGTAGTATAAACTAACATTTGTGCAGCGATCTTATAGTTGACTAAGAATTTCATGTATGTTATCCCATTAATGTACCCCATATGCAAGCCTGTGAGAGAGAGAACAGGTCAGCATCACCACTTCACCGGTGAGACTTAGGTAGACCTGAGGTGAAATATTTTGGAGAAGGTACCTGATGTGGAAGTGGGCCTTGGACTTGGGGCTCCTGGAGTTACACCTGTCTCCCTGCTGCCCTTCTGGCTGGAGTCCAAGTGATATCACCAAGGACAGACCCCTGACTCCAGAGATCAGCCTCCCTACAGGCAAGCCAGGCTCTGGCCATACTTGGGATATACTGTCCCCACTCTTTCAGAACGGGAGTGCAGTGCAAGGAGCTCAACTCAGGCTTGAGTTCTTGGGGACACCCTGCGAGAGAGGAAGAAGACAGGCTGGGAGCTCGTGGCCCTCCACCAAATGCCACTTATCTCCTGCCCAGCCCTGGGGAGGAGCTGAGGACTGGAGATGGCCCAAGGGCTGGCATGGGTGGTGGCAGATGGAAAGAAATCAGAAGCAGGGCTTTGTAGGGGGAGAGGCTGGGCTACCAAAATCCCCTCCCCACCCAACCTGCTCTTATCAGTGGCGCAGAAAACTATTTGCCGACTCCCCTTCTGAAGACCTTGCTTCCACAATCCCTGCAGCTTGGCCTGAGATCACCGGCAGCTCCTACCTGCCTCTAACTTGCTGTCCCCAATCTTCTCCCAGCTCTCTACCCTGGCTCTGCGGTGCTCTGATTCCCAACCCTGGCAGATCACTGATTAATTTAGGGCTGTTTAATAACCCTTCTATTTCGATGAAACAAGCTGTCTCGCTTTCTTTATTTTTAACACCGACTTTTCATTGCTCTGCTAAGCATCTCACTGCCATTTAAATTTCTCTGTCTCCAACCAAGCTGATAATAGACCGGAGTGAGCAGCTGCTTCCGTCCTGTTTATGACAATGATTAGAAGTTAGAGCTCTGCAGGCAGAGAGCTGACCAAGTCTCAGCGCACGCGGGTCTGCCCCTGCTTGTAGACCGAGAGCTCATTTTAACACGATTAGGACAATTCTGGCTCCAGGGGAGGCCAGGGCTTATCCCAGCCCAGCCTTCCTGGCACCCCGCTCTGAGGGGAGTCACGGGGATGAAGGTGTGAGAACCAGCTCTGTTTACTGTGGAATTTAGGCCTGCAGCTGCGGGTCATTCTCACGGACCTGACACTCGTCCTCACTTCTCAAAAGAGCCTTTTCCTCCACTCAATTCACTGAGCAGCAAACAGAAAGACTCAAGATTAGAGGACTGGGACGTGGGTGGGGACCTCAGCCGTCCGTCCCTCTTATACCTTCCACACGGGAATCCCTTCTTGAGACCTGGTCATCATCTTCCAATCTCTGCTTGAATTCCCCAAATGATGTAGAACCCATTCCCTCCCTAGACGGCCCCTTCTGGGTTGCATGGCTCTGGTTAATCTCTCTCTCCTGGGTTCCTGCAACACTTAACTTGCATGACCATTATTGGTGTGTATCCCCTTTTCCCCTTGCCACACTGGAAGGTTCTCAAGAGCCACGATAGCCACTGGCTTCCCTCCCATAATACTTGCCACATAGTAGATATTCAATAAACATGTGTGCAAAGTAAATCATGTTATGCCAACTCCAATCTCCTTGCAAGTAATGTACGGTACCTTTCTTCTGCCTGGGCAGGCTCCTGGTGAAGTGGCCTCTTTGTCTCCACCTGGACAGGTGTCCTGCCTCTTCCTGTCCTCAGGCCACAAATGGCCCTCAGGAGCCAGGGCCCTGCTATTTCCTCCAGGCCTGGCGGAAACCTTGGCCAAGGAGGCTGGGGGCTTGTGGTAGAAGCCAATCAGGCGGCTTGGACCAGGTCCTCTGGATCCCAATTCTGCCTCGTATCTCCTCTGGGTCAGCCAAGGCTGCCTGAGAAAGCTCGCAGGTGCGTGGTAGGCAAACCCTGGCGGGCCCGGGCTCCCACCTCCCGCTCTGGCAGCCTCCCAGCCAGCAGTCTGCAGGCGGCTGCTCGGGTCATTGTCTCACCCTCTTCAACTTGTGAATGCAGAGCCTATAGAGACCGCCACACAAGCAGTACCCACGCTGCCTCTGGGGAGGGAGGGGTGGCTGGGCTTTGCCAGGGCCATTGACTCTGAAAAGAGCAAGGCCTGCGGTGGATGGAGGAAAGCTGGCTGGAGCTACTTAAGGCAGGGGGGGCCTTTCTACACACTGCCCCGCGCCACAGAGAGGGCTGGGGGTGTCCTAGGGCCGGCGAACTGGCAGAGCAGGGGAGAGGTCACTTCTCGGGTACGGCCGCTCAAACCCAAGGGAGAGAGATGGGGACAGCGCTGAGCACAGGGTTGGGGAATGAGAGAATGGAAAGAGAAGGTGGCTACATGGGCAGGTGGAGAGAGTGTGCTGGGCCAGGCCGGGGCAAACAGACCTCCTCACAGGTGGACACCGTGACTGGCCACTCACTGTGTGACGCAGGGCAGTCTACTCTCCCGGGCTGGACTCGGCTGCCGCATCTATGATGTGGGCCTGGGTAAAGCTGTTATCAAATCCTCAGAAACATTTCTCAAGTCTTCTACATATAACACCCGTTCTTTTGTAATTCAAACTGTTTTCTTCATAATATTCTAGAAAAGAAACTCAAGGCATCTTGTCACACTCATTTTCCACCGCTGGCTCTTGGACAGTGCTGTCTAAGGCACAGGGCTCCCCTCCTCTCATTGCCCCCTTCCCACGCTCTGTGCTTCCAGCAAGGGGCAAGGCTCTGTGCTGCAGCAGGGAGGGCCTGGGGGAGTTTCTTGGGCTAGCACAAGATAGCTGATGCTTCTCCCCAGACATCTTGCTATGTTCTGCCCAGGGGTCAGCGCTGGCCAAGGATCTAATCCCTGAGCTCCAGGGTCCAGCTGGGGCTGTGGCACCAGTTCCTGCTGATGTTTTACATGCTGTGTCCATCCCATTCATATCCATGCTCCTAGGAGCTCTCTCTGCAGAGAGATGTAAGCTTTTTGCAGGCAGGCAGCTAGGGGTCCGTCAGCTCCACCCCTTGCCCTGCCATGGGAGGCTGACTCCCAGAAAAATACCAGCTTACCAGTTCTGTGACAGTATCATTCATCTCTCCTCTTAGACTTGAAGGCATCAAAGCCCCAAGGGTAGCAAATTCAGAATTCAAACTCCAGCCCCACTGGTTAGTGCTAACCCCAAACCATGCGTGTGGCCCCAGTGCCAGGATCACCATTGGTTTGCCTCTCAGTTTCCAGTCTTCACTGAATCTTTAGCCCTTCATCTATTTTTACATATCAAGACCTTTGGCACACAGATTTTCTTTAAATAAAAATCTTATTTTTTCTCAGAAAATTCCAAACAAATTCAGAGACAGAGAGAGAGAGAGGAGAAAAACACCCCTAGCTTGGCTGTATTCCTGCTCTAAATTTTAGAATAATTTTACACATTTGCAACAATTGTCATTTTTCCAAATGCCCAAACACTGTCTTCCCATGCACGGCTTCAGAAACAAGGGCAACTGAGGGCGCTTGGGGAGTCACGGAAAGCATTCATTCCCACTGTACAGATGAAGAAACTGAGGTGCTGGGTGCGGGGCAGGCAGCAGTGCTCCCTGAGTGTCTTGTGGCTGCCTCTTATCTGCCTCCCGGGCCCAGGAGCAAATGGAGGGTGAACACTGTTCAACAGGTGAGAAAGCTTTTAGGAAGAGGGAAGAGCTACAAGTGTGAAGGAAGGCCCTTTGTTCCCATGCATTAGGACCTTAACCTGACGCTAGACTCTCCCTGACCATCTGTTCTGACCCCTCCTGGCTGGACTAAGCCTCCTGCGGGAGGGTGCCGGGCGTGACTTCCCAGCTTCACAAGTGGCTCAGATGGTTTTCTCTAAGTCTCTCACAGCTGGGTTCTTGGGCCCCGAACCTGAAGGGCTTCACACCCTGGGGGGGGGGTCACTCAGAGGGGGGCATTAGACTTGAATTTTGTTAATTTCCGGAGAAACCTCAGAGGGTGTTTGCCTAGCAGAAACCCTAGTGGTGTCAGTTTTAATTTCACAGAGAATCAAGGGACTTGCCAGCAAGGTCTGGGCCTCTGAAGTGAGGGTAGAGGGCTAGTCTTGTCAGGGTACTGACCGCCTCTCTCCTGGAAAACATCACCACCCACCAGCGTGGAGCAGGGACCCAGACCTGGTAGCGCTGGCTGACCCAGAAGGCTCTCAGGTCTGGGCACAGGGGAGGAGCCTTGTCCTCCTGTCTGGCTTTGGCCAGGGCTCCCGCTGAGAACACCCAAGTTCAGAGAACAGGCTCTCCTCCCTCAGGTATGCTTGTAGCTCAGGAGAAAAAAATGGGAAGCTGGGGGAGCAATCTGGGGAGGTGGGAGGTCAGAGGCCAACGTGATATTTACCCAGCCCAGCTGAGGCCTTTCGCTTTTATGAAGCAGGAAACCACTTCAAAGCGGCAACATCCCCTCTTGTCCCTTCTGTCTGCCCGCTGGTCCTCCTGCCTCTACAGGGCAGGCAGGGCTTTCTCACCTACCTCTTCCTCTCCTCCTGAACCTTCCACCCTCCATCCCTTACAGGGAGGAGTCCTCTGCCCTGCCTCCTGCTCAGAGAAGTGCTATGACCTGTCCATATTTGCAGAGCAATTATGACACCTGGGTTCCCTGACATTCTGAGCCATTTTGTCCCTGGATTTCTCTTGTCTACTCTAAGAGTCAGTCATTTACCACTTGGGGACATGGGGGAGGCACTGGGGTTACAGTTCCTCATCCAAAGCTCTCATTCTACCACCAGAACAGAAAGCAGAAACTGAGGCTAGGAAAAGGCCCTGGAGACTAGAGTCTAGTGGTTCTTTACATTTGCGGGGGGCGGATCACAAACTCCTTCTCTTCAGAAATACACACACACACACACACACACACACACACACACTCATACTTCTTAAAAAGCACAGACTTTCAAAGGTTTCAAAGGCCTCTTAAAGCCCAAGCATGCACCCCGGTTCTGTCCACCCAAGCATGCACCCTGGTTCTGTCCACCCCAGTGCCAGGTCTCCCCCGCCCCAAATTTAATTTGGGGTGGCTCGTGGAGGGTGTTCTCCTGCTCAGCCATGGTGAGGAGGAAAAGCCGAATATTTTTTCCCTCTCAGGTTTGTTCCCTTTAATGGGTTCCTTCAGATAAATGTGGTGCACTAACGGCAGGATTCCAGACACTTCAATGTGAATACAGATGAGTAATAACGTTTCCCGATGAAGCACGGTGGCGTCCATGCGGCCAGCTCCAGGGTACCGGAAAGGGATGCAATTTACATAGAATACACGGTGAAAACCCCTTGGGAGGGTGCTACATGAAGATCTTGCTCTAGGATGTTGACTAATAGAAAACAACTACAGTGGTGTCATTTTGAAATCCGTGGAGAAGGATGAGGAAAAAAAAATAGGGGTAGTTCTGAGAGGGTGAGGAATATGGGAGAGCGTTAGACAGTCATTCTTGACAGGGAGCTATGAAGTTCTCAGACACCCGAGCCTCTCTCCTGGAAACCTACACCTTCCGTTGACTAGAGCAAAAGCTTCCACGAGCTCCACTTCCTCTGACACTCCCGACATACTGTTAACTCCATTCTGCCTTATATTAAACTTCTGTGAGGGTACATGGCTTACGTAATACTCCCTCCCCCCAGGATGCTCTTAAGAGTCTTAAAGGTAGGATCTGTTACCTTTTCATCTTGGTACCAAGTGTTACACATTCCTAGCACTGCATAAGTGATGGATTTCTACTTGATTAAACCCAAATGGATTGCAATTCCTGTTTTCAGTACAAGCGCAACAATTCACATATGAAGATTAAACTCAGAGGAGTTGTTTAGCTGCTCTACACATCTTTTTTCTAACCCTCCGTACCCAAACAAGAAACTAAGGTGGGAAGGGAGGCTTGTAAATACAAAAATACTAAAAGTTTAACTCCCCAGACAGCGCAGAGAAGCAGTGGAGGTGCCTTAGTCAGGGCCTCCATCTTCACTCTCAAAGCTTCAGAGAGAAATTGTGCTGGGGGGTCACAGAGGAGAGGGGTTCGTTCATCGGCTACTCACTCTGAGCCCCAGGATTCCTCCGCCTCTTCCTTCTCAAAGACAAGTCGAACTTTGCAAGGGCAACTCCACTTTATCTCTCATACCGAAAGTAATTTTAGCCAAGGAAAAGCAGGATTAGACTTTCATAATATGATACATTTATCTTGTTTTTCTTTTTTCTTTGCTCTCTCCTCCCTCCCCTCCTGCTTTGACCTCAGGTAAATTTGAGCCAAAGGGAAGCCATGATTAAATATCAGATCTGAAGTGATGCTCCTTTCTGGCCCACTGCCCATCCCCAAGCTTCAATATTTTTCCCTACCCCTGTTAGACAGTTACTATCTCCTCAGATGAGAAAAACCTCTGGACTCTGTTCTCTCCCTATTGTCCTCTGCTGAAATGAAAGGGGGGATTATAATTCAGAGAAAGGCTCCCACAGAGAGTATGAAGACGAAGATTAAATCAGTGATACAGCGTTGACATGCGTTCAGTTCCGGAAAGGCCTCTTTCAAAAAGTCTCCTCAGGAGCAGTTTTGCTACCACCTGACAGTGTTTTGAAAATTCGCATTTAGGGAGCTGGGAGAAGGGAAGGCCTATGTAGGCACCTTGGGGGTGCGCCAAAACTTCTACTGCTGATAAAGAAAGGCAAGAGCCTTCTGGCAGGCCAGGCCAGCCGGCGGGCCAGGACTTCTTGAGAATGCCTGCCCCCTCCTGCCTCCCACCCCCAGGTGCATCCTGCCTGCCACGCAGGCCTCTCCCTGAGCTGCTCACCATGCCGGACCCCACCTCCTAATGCTGCAGGCGCCTTTCCCGCTCCCCTGCGACCAGACGGGCCCAGAGGTCCCACCGGCGAAAGGACCCTACCAGTTGTGGTCTCTGCGTAGCGACAGCTGGGAGTTTCTAATATATCTTAACTATTTTTTTCTTCTTTAGAAAAAAAAAAAAACCCAAATAAGCACAAAAGCCACTGTTTAGGGCCAAGCCTGGTTTTCACGAGTCCCCTCTAGTGGAGATAACCTGCTACTTCAGCTTCCCAATGCAGCCCAGAGGAGCCTCCCCTTAGGGCCTGGGAAGACCAGAAGAGCCCCTCAGGCCTGGAGGGTTCCTTCCCACTTGCTTCCCACGTCTGTTCTCAGCTCTTCTCGCCACATTTACACTGTCAGCCTTTCCGCCTTTATCTTCCTTTTCTGTCACCTTGCCTCTCTCCACCTATCTGTGACTGTTTCTGCATCTTGACTTGGGTCTTGCCACGTATGCCTTCGCTCCTGTATCTTGGTCCGCATCTCTGGTCCGTCTGCTGGGTTTTTTTTTTTTTCCCTGAAGTTCAGGGCTCCAGGTCTGAGGAGCTGGAAATGCTTTGACAAGGCCTTGGAGAAAATGGCCTATCTCAGAGGGCCAAGGCAGGGACCCTCATGGAAATCAGACATTCCCGGAGGAGAGGGAACTTTGGCCAAAAGCCCCTCCTTGCCTCCATCTCCCAAGCAAACTTGGGCCTCATGCGGTGATGTGTGGGTTTGAAGCAGTCTATAAGCTGAGCTCAGAGCTCTGGCTCTGGAGTCCTGTGTGAGCCCAGCTCAGCCCGTCCATCCACTCTCCTCCCTAGTCTGCCGGTCTCCCCGTGGGACGTGCATGCTGTCAGGCAAACAACTGGCAAAGCCTGGGTGAAGGGACAGCTGGCAGGGTTTGGGAGGAGGATGCCGGTGCCAGGGGAGAGGGAGAGAAAAGGGGGAGTGGGGGCCAGGACTGAGCTGGGGGTTGAAGGGGAGAGGGGAGACACGGCGAATGTCCTGTGGCAGGGAGAGGTGGGCATGGGGATCACGCGCTGCTCCTCTGGGTTTCTGAGAGTATCCTTCCACGCAAGCAGGAGACAGGGCCAGGCCAGGGCAGGGGTTAATGGTTAACCAACTGTGGGAGCAGCAGCCTGTGCACTGCTGGGGCCTTTTCTTTCCTCTCTCCCCCGTCCCTTCCTCCTCTCCCTTTACACTTGCCCTGTAGGGACACTGCTCCCCAACAAAGAACTTTCTCGCCTCTATTTCTGCCCTTGAATCCCAGATGGAACAGTAGGGGTTCCATATGCCCAAAGGCCAGGAACAGGGCCCCGGAGAGCCTGAGGGCTAAGGCAGGGAGAAAGGGGGTATCCTGTTCTTACCATGCATCCCTCCTGGCCCTTAGGACCAGCTGTTTGACACACACACCCCGTCCCCTCCCCGGGAAGAACTGCCTTTCTCTGTCTCCACAGGGCTCACCTTTAGAAATGACCAGACAAGAAGGGGACACACCCCCAGCCCTCATTTACTCTAATCAGGCATGAAATCTTTGTAACTAAGTGAAAAACACTGTTTCCCATAAGGGAATCGGTTCCATTCACTATTGTTGGAACAGAGCATCTGTGAAGGGGAGAAATATTCACTTATAATGAATTGATAACAGACTGGCCCTGGGTGAGGGTGGCAGTGCTGGGGGGAGGGATGACGGCACCTCAAAGCCTGCTTCTGCCACTTTCCCTGTGGACAGTCCTCACTTATCCGTAGTTAACAGACTGTAGTAACACAACACTCCGGTCTCTTTACGAGCAGAACGGGAGCGGGGTGGGGGCTTGGCTTGGAGTTCCTCGCCTCTCGCTGTGCCATGATGGACAGAGTATACTGGGCCCCAGTCTGCGTGTGTGGAGACAGCTGTGTGGCAATGCAGGGAGACAGCTGAGGGGCGGGGGGGGGGGGGTCGCTGCTGGAGATGGAAATCGTCTGCCCCCCCGCCCCTCCCGCACCAAACCCCTTATCTTGGAGAGGCAGCCATAGCGAAGGAGGCAGGATAGAGACTATAAAACCCCCAAACAGTGACAACTCCAGAGCCATAAGTATTTCATGGTACCTGAACTGGTTTCCCATCCTGCTTGTGTGTTTCCTTGTAACATGCCCATGAAATAAAGATGAACAAAATCACCAGAAGTATTTGGAAATGGGAAAGGGGCCTGGTAGAGAAGTAGCTGTTCTTCGAAGGGTTCCTCTTTAACCTCATGTTAAGCACAGACTCCACTACAGCAGATGGTGAACTTTTACATCCATCACACCTGCAGCTTTGGACGGTCAAAAGGTTGGAGAGGGAATGTTCCCCGGTGCTTTGGGGACAGGGGTAGGTATTCAGGGCAGCTGTGAAAGCAGGGCCACCAACCTTGTAATGACATAGTTGCTTTGGGGTGATGGACATGGGACGCCACCATTTACTCATTTAGACTGGGGCTGAGAGGCCAACCAGCTGCCCTCTGGCCTGCTCCAGGCTATGAGGGACCCCGGTCCCGGTCCTTACATCCTGTCAAAGAGAAGGGCCAAGTGGAAACCCCTTGGCAGACTCGTGGTCCTGGGCAGAGGGGACCTGCGTGCGCTCCACCGCCTCGCACCCTGCTGCTCTGCAGCAGCATATCCACTGTACAAGCGCTCCAAACGTCATTTCCATTTAACCGCTTTGCAAGCCAATTTGCCCCATCCTAATGCAATTTGTTGAGGACGGTGAGGGAGCGGAGAGGGCAGTCTGCACTGCCCTTCCTTTATCAGCGGGTCCCTGAAGAGGGTTGGCTAGAGGGCTGAGGGGAACCACTCTTTCAGGTAATGCTGGCAGTGAGGGCAGGTTCCGGGATGAGGAAGGGTTGGGCGTAAGCGGAGATGCCAGGTGGAAGAAGGGAAAAGCAAAACAACCTCGCTAGGGTATCTTGACAGATTGCTCTCAGTTTCCCTGGTTCCCTACCTTCCCACCTGACCCCCTCCACCCCACCCGCAGGCCAAGGAGGGGAGACCATAGGTAGTTAATTCAAAAGGTGCTAGATGAGGGGAGGGGGAAATTAATGAATTCTTCTCTCCTCTTGCCAGGAGGTCAGAGGAGAGAGGGCTGCTAGCAGCACCTGGAGTGTTCTGGGATGTCTGCACAAAAGTTGTCCGTTTCAGTTAGGAATAGCTGTATTCCTCCAGCCAGGGCTATCTCTTCCCCGGGCTCTGACGCTCTGTTGAAGGCCCCAGAATCCAAAACCTGCCCAGAGGGGAGACTGAAGTTTCAAGGTCTGGGAAAGAAGCCCAGAAGGACAGGAGCCTGCTATTGTGTGGGGACTGGTGTGCGGGGGAACTGAATCTGACTCCCAGCTCCTAGGACATCCAGCCCTGCCCAGCCCAGATACTCATCTTGATCTGATGCTCATGAACCCCGGCCACTGTGCTCATGGATAGGGGATGAATGGCTCCCCAAATTTCTGTAGTTTCCTCCAAGCTACTGGGTCCCCAAGCCACTGCCTCAAGCTGGTCCTGTCTTATGTCCCTTGTATAGCCACTACTAGGATTGCCACTGTTACCCTAGGATCTTAGAACCCTACAGGAGACCTGATCGTATTTCCATTGCCCACTTCATGGGGCTCTCATTTCTAGAGACAACTGACTTTGAACCCCAAGTCTTTTACTTCCACCTCCCCCATTATCTCTATCCCTCCGAGCTGAGTTTGAGTAGGTAGCTCCTTCTAGGGCAAAGGTCATGCCAAACAGGTGGACATTCGTCAGGGAACTGGGATGGCAGTTTCCAGATGACATTCTCTCTTTGGCCATCAAGATCATGATTAACATATTTACAGAGACTACCTGTGGGATGGATAAAAAGGGCCAGAATTTTCTAAGATCCCTACATCACTTGTGGGTTGGGGCAAGAAGAAGCCCAAGAAAGAAAATATTCTAAAATGGCTTATAAGGAGACTCTTGGACCCTGGATAAGCTCGTCCTTCAACACCCAACCTTCTCCTGAGGCTCAGACCAGGGGATCGTGCTTATGGGTGCTTCACCACGAGGGCGCACATAAGGGGGCATGGGGCACTTATCCCATTCGGTGCCTTGGTGTCATTCCCTGAGCCTCTGGAAGCCGCGCATATGAGGCATTCTCCTTTGATTCCCAAGTCCCCTGCTCCGAAGGAACAGCCAGCAGCCTCCAGGGACTCTGGCACCAGACTGAACGTCTCCAAATTGAGCGCCGGCCACAGTGGCCCAGGCCCTCCTGCCGGTGCAGTGCCTCAGAGGCCCGCTTTGGGCTGCAGCTCTCGGGACAGTCCCGCCGCCCCGGCGCTCCCCGAGCCTCAGCTTGCAGGCAGGTGCGCGGTGGAAGCGCGCCGTGGAGCGCCGCCCGCCAGCAGCCCAGAGGGTAAGCGGGGAGCCGGCGGGGAAGCCTGGGCTGGAGGCGGCGGCAGGGAGTCAGCCGGCACACGCGCGCGCGCCGCGCTCCGGCCCGCGAAAGTGGCCGACCCCGCGCGGGGACTCGCCGGCCGCAGCCGAGCCCAGGCGTTCGGGGCCGGGACGCCGCGGAGGAGGGCGCGGGGGGAGCCGCGGCGGGGCGAGCGCGCTTCGGGGGACAGGGCGGAGGGCGCCGCTTACCCAGCTCGGAGACGTTGGTCTGTCCTTCCGTCCCCGATCCGGCCGCTTCGGCCGCCGGCTGCCGAGGCCGGCGCGCTGCCCCTCTCGCTGCCAGCAGCTCGCGATCACGGGGACGACCAAATCCACATGGAGTCCAGATTCATTAAAATCCACGTCAAGCCCCCAGCCACTTATCTGTATTCCTGAAGTGGCCCCTCGGTCTCCTGTCCGCGCGCCGCTCCGTCCTCCGCCGCCCCGTAACAGCCTTGCCGGGCTCTGACGCCGGCTCGCTGGGGGAACCGGGAGGCGCCGAGGGGGCGTGGGGTGGGTGGCTGGCGGTGTCTCTCCTTGGGAAGCGGCCGAGCCCCGGCTGTCTTCAGATTTTTCCAGCGCGACTTTCCGGGCTCCTCTGACATCAGCAATCGCGGCGCTTCCTTCCCTTCTTGCTCCCGGGTTCATTCACAGTCCCATTTCCTCCGGGAACCTGGCTCTCCAGATCTATTTCGAGGTTCGCTTCGCTCGCTCCGGCGCCCGCGCTCCACACCGCTCCCGAGCTCGCGGGGTCTCTCTCTGGATCGCCTGCTCTCTCGGCTGAAAAATTCCCAGCAACTGCGCTCAGCTGCCCTCCCGCTCCAGTCTGGCGCGGACGCTCCGCCCGGCAGCTCGGACTCCCGCGGTGGTGGCGGCGGCGGAGCCCTGAGAGCCGGCCTCCCTATATTACCATGCAGCTCATTATCATAGAGGCCGCGCGCGTTAACCCCCTCCCTGCCGGCCGCGCCCGCCCGGGCTGGGGCCGCGCCCGCCACTGGCACAGCGCGCCGCAGCCAGTCCCCTGCCCCCTCCCCCACCCGCCCGGTCTTCCTCCTCCGCCAACTGTCAACAAAGGAGAATCAGGTTGGGCATCGGGAGGCCGCCCCGCTGCCTCCCTGTGCGCGGCTCAGCCCGGACCCACCCGCCACCTTAAGTGGCGAAGGGGGCAACGCAAATCCTGCTGGGGCCTGGGGATTTGGGTGGAGGCCTGGAGAGCCCGGCCGGCTGAACCCCCGGTGCGGAGAGCTCAGGACGCCGGCAGAGTGGGAGAGGTCAGTGGGGACGTGGGCTCCCCCTCCCTGAACATCACCTGTCACCGCGCACATCCTGCACATCTCTCTCTTCGTCTTTAATCTGAGGGGTGAATGGGGAGGAGCCGGCCTTGGCTGATGAGGTTAAGAAGGGGCTCTCAGAATTTGCCCAAGCAAATTTCCTCTGCTTGTGAATCTCAAAAAGCCAACAAGCTGTCAAATGAGGTTTGAAGTTGTTGTTATTAATTATAATTTTTATAATGCGAAGATGAGCCTTGCTCTGAGTCGCAAGCTTCCAGCTCTATTAGGGATCCTGGGCATCTGGCAAGCGGGGGAGGCGGGGACCAGTGGGGAGCTTTCTATATCCAGACCTAGGGGGCCTATCTGGCAGGGGAATCAGGCGGCGGTAAAAAAAACTTATTTTAATAGCCTAAGGTGAGAGGTGCCTGGTTTCTGGATGGAAATGCCTCGGTGTCTTTATGACCAGTGCTTCCATGTCCTATAGAATCTCAGTATCCCCGTAGACTCAGGACGCGGCTTTGAGAAACAGGCCTGCAAGCTGGATCCCAGCGAGTTCGCAGGATCTGCGCAGTCCCTGCTCCCGATTAGAGCACCGGCGAGTTTACTCAAAACGTCCAAGTATTCTGATGAGCTCCCTCTACTGCCCTCTCGTGGCCACAGTCCTCAGTGGTATAAATAGAAAGAAAAAAAAAAAAAACACTCCGGAAACCCTAAAGGGAGCCGCAGGGAATTCTCAGAGCAGCAGGGGCCTTAAAAAAAAAAAAAAAAAAAAAAAGGGAAAATAAATGTAGACTCACCGGTTGTCTTGCACAATCACCCATTCAATACAATATTGGGGGGAAATGTAAGATTTACTTCAGTCACAGAAATTAGCTAATTCTTCAAAAGTTCCTTCCTCATTGTTAATTAGCTGACATTTGTCTTACTGTGACTTTCACTGGTTATTCCATGTTGTGCCCTGTGCAGCCACAAAGAATCTAAGCTGTCTTTCCTGATCCATACCAACTCTTTTCTTTGAACTTCTTTAGCATTTATCGTTGGCACCCCTCCAGGCAATTATCAAAAGTTACCCTATATTATTATTTATTTCTCTTTATAAGTTGATCTTGTCTCTTCATCCAGACAGTCTTGTCTACCATCCTGTCTTTGGTTAAACCGAATATAAACCACAGTTTATTAAGGAATATAATTTGAAGAAGATGTTAGAAGATTTTGGAACATTTCTCTTATTTGTTTGATACATGGAGCATTGATCTGGTCAGCTCCACCCAGGACAGGCAGTGGTAGGGTTGGAAATATCTAACCGATAAAGCTTGAAGCTGAAAATTAGGACCTTCTGGTTCTCAGTCAAGTGCTGCGTGACCCTGGAAGAGGTTACATCTCTTCCCTTTGCCACAATTTAATCATATCTTGGGACTATTTTAATACAATACCATTTAAATAATTTTCTAATACTACCTCCCTACATGTGGTTCAGAAATCAACCCTAGAACGAAGAGCAAGGAAGGTAAAATTAAACAGACTCCTCTACTCACCACATCCTTCAACCCAGCCTCCCTTTCCCTTTTCAAATAAATAGTGAAGAGAAAGAGAGGGAGGGAGAGAGAGAGAAGACAGGTAGGAGAACATGTTGCAGGCATGACACAATGTCACCCAGTTTGTACATTGCTACTGAACTCAGGCCTGAGGTCTGAGTCCTGTGAGATTATGGGGGTTCCTGCGGTCAGCATGACAATGTCAAGAGCACTACCAGGTCTCCCGGGAGGCATCCTGTTAAGTACCCTTAACATCTCTGGGCCTCGGTTTGTCCATCTTCAAAATGGGGATTTCTACCGTCAATCTTCAGAGAGTTGTGGGAGTTAAAATAGAAATATGTAGAAATGTTAGAAGAATTAATAGTATCATTAAAATGGAAAGATTTGTTCGTATTTTTAGTCCTAATAGGCTAAAACAAATATGGATCTTATTAGTCACGCACATAATTATAACAATATATCTTGGGAATAAAAAAAGAACAACTCAGTTTCATGGTGTGTATTTAGATATAACGTCCTCTGAGGCAATGGCAATATACATGAGCCTTTGATCTTCAAAGGTGCTCTGATAACCACATCTTTTTGATCACTGGGTATCCATTCATTCATTCATTCCACAAATATTATTTATTAAGAGCAACTTTATTTGATTTTTTAAAAATGGAATTGTACATGTACATAGTACATGTTATCTCTTCCACACATATTTTTAGAGAAATTATGCTAATAGTCACGCTAATAGGCTCTATGCCCTCACACCTGTCTATGTCTTTCCAGGACCTGAGTTTTCTGGTATCTATCTGGTCTTTGATGTCTTCTTTGGCATCCTGTCCGGCTGATAGCAAACGCATGGCCCCTGGGGACTCATCAAGACTCTGCCAGTGCCTTGAAATTCATCCTCATTTCCATCAGGGGGAATGGTCACAGCCCAGCACCGTTCTGCACACGTGGTGGGTGTTTAATAAGTGTTTATCAAATGGATCGATGGGGAGATGTTTATCTTATGCCAAATCCTCATCTTTGGAAAACTGTAGCAAGCTCAACAGGGATCTCGTCCATCCCAACCCACCCACCTCTGAAGTCATGGTACTCCTGGAACCTCACCCCTGCAAAGTCATCTGTGGCTGCTGCGTTGTTATCCTGAGCCCCAGGCCCCCTCTTTGCTTGTAACTAGATGGGTAACTTGGGGAAGAGGGTAAGAAAAGCAGGAGAGAACAGGGCAATGGCACCCTCTGGAATGGAGCTGGATTTTTCCTGGGAGAAATAAATATTTCTCCTGCAGAGGCAGGTCTGGCCGAGCAGGCGTCCTCAGGCCTTTAAAGGAAGACTGAGACTCTGGGGAGAATAGGCCCAAATGGGCACCCAGCCGACCCCCAGGGGAAGTCCTCTCTCTGTCACAGCAGCAGCTCCAGCTCCACAAATACATGCCAGTACAGTAGCTCCTTGGATCACGGGAGGTATTTTTGGTGCTGGAAGGCAGCCACACTTTGTCAGGCTTTTAGCATTAATTCTGCTCCCTTTCAGAGGTTGGGAGGGTGGCAAGCCAGCAGTGTTTAGCATGGGGATGCTGCCTGTGAGTGTGCCCGAGCGTACATTTAGGGTGCCTTGAGTGGCATGGGGGCTGGGCTGGGGGCTGTGTGCCTGGAGCTGTGGGCAGGAGGCCAGCGTCAGTGGGTGATCTTTGGGTGGTGTGTGGTTGTTACCAGCCTTGCATCTAGCTCCCAAAGCTGAGACCACTGATCTACTTCTGCTCTCAGAGGTGTGTCCTCTTTCATTTGCCCTGACCCCTAGCCTTCCACATTTCAAGGCAGGGACACGTTCCCCCCCGTGGGTGGGCCCTTCCATCTCTCATCCCCTGCCTCACCTTTACCCAAAAGATGCGACCAGGCAGGCACAGTGTAGAAAGAGCAGCCTCCTTCCCCCACCCACATAGTGGGAAACAAAGGGTCCAGCCCTGAGTGTGTGGGCCAAGCCCCATGAAAGGAAGGAGGGGTGACTGGGTTGCCAGAGGGCGGGCCTCTGGCTGGGCAGTGGGGACAGCGGTCCAGGACACAGCCGCAGGGCACCTGCTCCAGGATTCTCAGCCCCATACATACAGATGTCACCCTCGTCTCTCCTCCCCTCTCATCCCTTCACAAAGCCCACGTTCCTGTGTACTGTAAACAGTACAAGCCTGTTAAGGCTCCAAATCAAACAAGGTGGGATTTCACTCCTTTCTCACTAAACCTCCCACAAGTGGAGCTTCTGTGCCTGTATCCCTCGCCCTCTTTCCCTAACCCTCCCTCCCTCTCTCCATCCATCTAGAATGTTGCTCTGGGAGGAGAATATTCTCTGGGAGGGTCAGCCAACTACAGCCCTAAACCTATGTGAACAGGTCTCTGGAACCATCTAAAGACTCCTGCGTGTCACGGGTGAGAAGGCTGCAGGATGCAGGGGGTGAGTGTGGACCACCGGGCTTCAGGTGTGAAATGTGAGGACTGGGTGAAGGTCTCAGTTCGGGGGCATGACTTTTGCTGCTGCTCTGTGCCTGGCACTGAAGGTCTGAGAAAGGGCCTTCCTCCCTTTTTTTTTCTAAGAGATTCCAAAAAAGGAAACACGCTACCCATTAGGTCGTGTAGTCCCTGGCTATGCCTCTCAGTGCCTCCATTTCCTCATCTGTGAAGTGGAAATAATATCCCTGGTTCCCGCATACGCTGCTTCACAAGAATCAAACAAGAGACTGGCTGTGATTCGGAAATCATGACACATTTGTATAATGGGGATGTTGTCTTAAGGTTCCAGAAGTTCCTTCCAAAGCCAAACCTTCTTCTTGACTCGGCAGTTCATTCTCTTGTTCGTTTTTTTTTGTTTGGGGGCACGAACCCGTGTCCCCTGCATCGGCAGGCGGACTCTCAACCACTGCGCCACCAGGGAAGCCCTCTTGTTCGGTTTTTGAGGGAATCAGCTGGGTTCCTAAGAGATACCCCTCTGCTTATTGGGTAGCTGCATTGTCTCCCCATCACTTTGGGGGCCCTCCTCCTCTCCCACGTCTCCACTGGAAAGTGCTGCAGACCAAAAGATTCTGCCTAGTTACCTTCGACGTGGAACCACAGGGAACACCCAGGCTGGAGCTGACCCTAACTGCTTGGCAGTCCCCATAAGCCCGCTCTTCCCAGGCAGGCCGAGAGGAGAGATGCCTGGGGGAACACCCTCAATTGTACGGGAATCAGAATGGCACGGACTGTCACTGCCTGAGATGCATTATGAAGATGCACTTTTGAGGTCCTTCTCTGCTCAGCCGCCCTCACCAGACACATGCTGCCCTCCCTGGCTCTGATGGCCCAGCCTGATTCACATGACGGTGCTCTCAGAGCTCTAGCTGGAGCTGGGCTGCCCAGCTTTCCGAGGATGCAGTGTCTCATGGTGCACGCACAGCCAGGGCCTTCTGGAGTGGGAGTAAGACAGACTGGAGGAAGCCAGTACAGTTTGTTCCTTCAAGATCAGAACCTATAGGAAGCACCCACTTTCATCATATAGTGGTAAGTGCTAACATGTATTGGGTGCTCACCCTGCTTCAGTCACAGTGCTTGGCAGTGTGCCTACATGGTGCTGAATTTTCACAAGTCCAGTCTTAGTAGGTATTATCACCCATTTTACAGATGCAGAAACCGATGATCAGAAAGTCAAGCCATTGGTCCCAAGGTCACCCAGGTAGTATGTGGCATAGTCAAAATTTGAACCTAGGCATATCTGACATCCATTTTCTCCAGTTTTGTCCTCTTCCGAGGAGGAAAAAGTGGTGAAAGTTTGGGAGTCCGTTCTACACATGCCAGGACACGGGAGGCACCGGGCCTCATCCCTCTTCTTAGCACTGAACCGGCGGTGACCCTGAGCTCCTACAGACTCATCACAAGTCCGGCAAAGTATTGCTCAGCATTGCTGAGCTTCAGTTCTACTGAAGGTCAGGAGCTTCACTTTCTCTTACAAAGGAGAGCATGTTGCAATTGTTATCATGATTATTATAAACAGTCATACTAATGAGCTCAGTTCTCCTCTACTTTGCAGGGTGTGTGTGTTTAACAGCGAGACTTGGCCCGGAGGAAAGAAGCTGCCAACACATGCAGATCTCCACCAGCTTATGTCACCTCTGCCCTGCACAACAGCACATGCATGGCTGCGCCTGCCTTCCAAAATAATGGGATAATGGGTGCAACGTGCGTCACCTGCCGCTTAGAGAGAGCATGCCAGTCGGTCTTTGTGGAATCCACGGGGAGCAGGGCAAGCCAGACACCGGTGTCTGCCTTCTCCTTGATTGCATCTGTGCCCTACAAACCCCAACAGAATTGAATTTACATCTCCTCCTAATTAAGGGAGAAAGGAAGACAAGAATGATAGTAGAAGAATTTCTTCCTACCTCTGACTGCAAGCTCTTCAGGGACAGAACATTAAGCTCTCCCTCTGTCTGTTCCCACCCTTCTCTCTCCTGACTGATACCTGGAGTGCCTAACACAGTGCCAGGCCCTCCCTGGGACCGGAGGCCGTGTGTGATGAGAGTCATAAAGTGGGGCTGGTTGGAAAAGCTAGACCGCGCCAGGACACTTGTCTCCGGTGTGCTGGTCTGCTGTGAGGCAGTGCAGAGTAGTGGCTGGGGGGGTGGGTAGTCTGGGATGCCTCAAGCCAGACGTGTGGGAGCTGGTCCAGGGCCCTTGGAGAGGAGGGTTGGGGGGTGGAGGGATGGGGCATTGCCTGGAGGAGGCTGGTAGAGAGTAAAGTTCGTTGCCCACACTGCGTAAATAAATCAAATGTCCTGGCATGCAGATGCAAACGCCAGTGCCTGCTTCAGTGCTGTAAATTTAGAGCAGGGTATGAACTACTAGGGTCTAAATAGAAAAAGTCAGAAACGGCGTAAGTCTTGGCAGACAGAAATCAACGGCGTCATCACCAGCATCATGAAACAGTTAATAATCACCAGGAAAAAAAAAAGACTTTAATGTTGCTTCCTATATTCTGAGTTTTGAATTCCTAGAAAGTAAGATCCACACATTTCCCTCATAGTCAGTTTAATGTTAAGTTCATTTTTATTCCTTTTGTGAAATACACTCTTGCGGGTTATTCTGGGTGGTGTATGAGATGGAAAGGAAGATGGAGAACAAAAGTAATTCTGTTCCTGTCCTTCTCTTCTGACTCTCCTCCTCTTTCTCTCTGGGGTCACAACACTGATTTTTGTGTATTTGTTTCTCTGGGTTTTTTTTTTTTTTTTTCTCGTATGGCTTCTATTCACTCAGAATCAGTATTTGAATGGCAAGACTATTATTTCCATAATAAAACAGAGGTTGGACCCCCTCCCCTTGGGTGACAGGCGACCTGGATTCTAACCCTGCCTCTGCTCTTTCCTGGCCTCCCACAAGTCCTCTCCCTCCTTTTGGTCCTGGTTTCTGCATCTGTAAGAAGCAGGAATCAGGCTCCACGCTCCCCTCTCTCCCCGCACTGCCGCCCTGTCCTGTCATCACTCCGACTCTCTCCTTGGAGAATGGAGCGAGGACATTGGACCCTAAGAAGCCTTCTTGTAATGGTTAAGGAAGCCCAGTGCCTAAGGCATCACCAAGGGTGTATGATACAGGGACGGAGTTGAGAAAAAGGATTGTGCCTTTGAATTGTCTCGAGGTGGATGATTTCTCTCTCTGCCTGCCTTGATAAACTCTTCTGTTCAAGACGCTGGCTGTTATGAATCTGAGTCATGGGTGGCTCCAGCCCCTCTGATCCATTCAGCTGATAATATTTCCTGACGTTTCCAAAGCCAAAAGTATGGGATGATCGGGTATCGTAGATTTACTTTACCTCCTCTCTTCTTCCCCCACCCACCTTGCTCTCCAGCCCCCTCTCCTCCTTGTGGAATTCCTATCTTGTGTCCATTCTGCAACATCCTGGGATGACAGCAAATCCCATCCCTGACTACCACCCAGGCCTCCCGGAGAAGCTGGAGAGACCAAAGCCTTCTGTGGTCTCTTGGGGACATCGCCCCCCCTGGTGGAATGATGGGGAACTTCCCTGGCTTGGGAAAAGCCCTGCAGCCTGGCAGCCTTACCTCTGCTCCACAGTTTTTCGTGTGGCTAATAATTATTACCCTGTGTTAATCATGACAGTGGAAGAATTGCAGGCCATTATTTTGAAATGATCGGCTCCAGTCAATGACTACTTATGACAGCAAAGGGGAAACACCAGCTCCGGGGAGCCCCCATGTAAATGGGGAGTTGAATGAAAGATCAGGAATAATGGAACATGTATTTAGTTCCATTTTCTTCCCTAAAAGGGCCCTGTCAGAGTAATTTCCCCTTCCGTGCATTATACCTCGCCATTATTTACAGTATCTTCTTGGGAGAATAAAGCAACACCGGCCCCCTCCTTCTGATCTCCCCTTCCCTGCCTGGCCCTCCCCCTCTCAGCCCCACATCAATTGTGTCTCTTTCTGGAGTTTGGCAAACACAGCGACTTCTTCCTGCTGTGCTTTCAGTGGAGCTGAAATGAATGTGGCTCTGGTTATTTCTTTTCCCCCTTAATCATTCTTTTTCTTTTTTTGCTGGAGAGCATTTTCACGAAGCACAATCACAGAGGAACAGAATGTCCTGATGTTTGGGTGAACAGCATGCATTGCTTTGCTTTTTCCTTCCCTTGAATAAAAATAACACCCCATAACCATAGCATCAGAGGACTTACAGGCCATCTTTCAAGGTTCTCCATAAGCTTGCCCTACCCTCTATGCTCAGTCTTATTTCTAATAACCCCTTTCCACCCACCCAGGCATACTGGTTCCCTCTGTGTTCCTTGAAATTGCTAAGCTCGTTTTCTCCCCGCACTTCTGCCCATGTTCTTCCAGCTGTCTAGAATGTATTGTTCCCCTTCCTAACTTCCCAGAGCCTGAACAATCTTTAAGACCTTCTCAAGACCTTTTTTTAAAAGGTCCTTTTAAATATATCTTTTCCAACCGATGCTAAGGGCACTTTATGCCCACAAAAGGTTAATAATTTGTAAACTTGTTTCTATTCATTGTGAGCTTGGCCTAGAGAAGTCCCTGGGTGCATGTTTGCTGAATTACTTTCACTAGTGGTTTTTGCCATTTATACCCATTTCACAGAGGGTAAATGTAAAGATGTTCAGAAAGCTTAAGTCACTTGTAGATCACACGTCCAGTCACATGGCAGAGAAGACACTGGAACCTGGGTGTTTTCATTTCAAGCCCAGGGTCCTTTCCATTTTGCTATGCTACATTCCTGTTGCAATCTCCTCTAACCTCTCCTGTTACTCGCCAGTGTGCTTAACTTCAGAGCTTCATACTTTTCATCAGGTTGCAAAGTCCTGGTGGGCAGGGGCCAGACTTTCTCTTGTACCTTACCTTGGAAGTGGAAGTTCCTGAGCAATCTCCTGTAACCACTTCACCTTGACTTTTCTCCAGTCTGTCAAAACTGGCTAAATAAACATCGCAGAGCCAAACTTTGGAAGGCCTTGGTTCCGATGCCGGGATCTTCTGTGGACCTGGATTGGCAAACACCTGTGATCTGTGCTCCTCTGTCCAGCCCTGCTCCACTGATCTGGGTCTCTCTTTCCTACACGGGACATGATGACACAAGGAATGTCAGGAGGCCGAACAATTCCTCCTTTGTGACATTAGAGATGCCTTCAGATTCACTACTACTGGTTCTACCAGCAGGGACAGTCCTCTCTACCCTGTTGACTGATGAGCTTAGAAGAGACCCTTTGATGGAAGAACATGCCAAATGGCTCTGGAGTTTCTGTAGCCGCTTCAGCCCAGGACCTGTGTGACTCACCTCTGTGCTTTTGAGGAGCTTCAAAGTCAAACGAATGCTTACTTCTCTTAATGCAATAATATTTAACAGTTACTGTTAATAATTAATGTAATAATGTGTACAGCAAGTCACCATCGGCAAAGTTTTCAAGTACATTAGAAGCAGGTGGACATATACTAGAAAGATGGCGGGGTTCAACTACAGTTGCTCAGAGCATAGACTTCACAGTGGGCTTTGTTCCCGGCTCTGCCACTGATTCCTCTGTGGTCTTAGCAAAGTTACTTAACCTCTTGCTAATTTCAATCCCCTCAATGGTAAAACAGGAAAATAATGTGGACATAATAGAGTTGTTATAAGAATTAAATGAGTCTTGTAAACCGCAGTGTCTGGCTCAAGAAAAGCTGATACTTACAGGGCAGTTACTCCGTATCAGCCCCTGTCACTAATGGGCGGTGTGGACTTGGGGAAGTCAGGTAGCCTCATTTTCCTCCTCTGTAGAGGGAGAAGCATTGGATCCTGATACATTTCAACCTTCAGAACAACACAGAAAGATAGGAAGGAAGTCAAGCAACGTCCCTGTTTTCCAATGAGGCAACTGAGGTTTAGGAGATCAAATGCTTTGTCCAAGGGGTGTAGCTGATAAATGGAAAAGCTGGGATGAAAGCAAGGTCTCTGAGTCTAGCTCTGTGCACTGTTCACGGAGATACATGGGCTCCCCTAAGAGTCTCTGGGAGATGCTTTATCCTTTGAGCATATACCATCTTTACTTTTGGCCATGGTCTCCCCAGAGGAGGACACTAACGTCTGCCTCTAAGAACTCTGGCATTGCTTCGGAACCATCTGTCCCAAGTAACTCAGTTTAGGTTAGGAGATCACAGTGACCTTGAGACTGAGCCCACTATGCTTTGTCTCCCCTTCTTCTCCTCCCCCCAGTGCCTGGGGAGATTCTGCCTCTAATGGCATTATTTTGTGCTGGCTGCAAGGTTGATTGGATTATCTTAATTGTTTGGGATTAAACGTGCTCCTGAGTCAGGAATCAGTCTTGACAGCCCTAGGGTCTGGTTCCTGTCCCCAAGAGCCAGCATGAAGTATGCAGCTGTTATTCATGTGAGGGGCAGGGAGAGAGCGCACGTGTGAGAGAATTTCACAGTACAAGGAAGTCCAACCCTTTCTTGAGGAAACGGGAGCCTAAGTGAGGCCCTCTCGACAGGATCTACAATGGCTTTCACATTTCCTTCCTTCTCATTTACAGCCATGCTTCCTTCTTTCTCAGGATAGGACTATTTGGAAATCAGTTCAGAGAGATGCTTCTGTATAAATTCCCAACAATGAAAACCCCACAAAATTAGGTCTATGGCCTGTTGCAGCTGGAAGAGACCCTCCAGGCTATTTAGTCTTACCCCGTATGAGTTTCCTAAGGCTGCCATAACAAAGGACCACAAACTGGATGGTTTAAAACAACAGTTTATCCTCTCACTGTGGCTGGAGTCCAGGAGTTGGAAATCAAGGTGTCAACAGGGTCATGGCTCCCTCTGAAGCCTCTAGGGAAGAATCTTTCCTTGCCTCTTCTAGCTTCTGGTTTCTGTCCACAGTCCTTGGCATTCCTTAGTTTGTAGCTACATCACTCCGCTTTATGCCTCTGTCTTCACACGGCCATCTCCCCTCTCCGTGTGTGTGTTCGTATGGCCTTCTTATAAGGACACCAGTCATTGGACTTGGGCCTACCCTAATCCAGTATGACTTCGTCTTAACTTGAATACACCTGCAAAGACCTTATTTCTAAATAAGGTCACATTTAGAGGTACTAGGTGTTAGGACTTGAACATATCTTTTTGGGAGACACAATTAAACACCACTACACCCTCTATAAAAATATCTCCTACATCAACTCAGTAAGTGGTCATTCTTTATCTCTTTGTGTACATCCAATGATAAGGCATTTACCGCCTTATAACTTTAAAGAGGACTAGAATGTATCACTAATACTCTTGGTACCTGTTACAGTTTTACAGTACTTTTAGCCTGGAAGATTCTTAAATTCTAGTCTAAATTTTCCTTTTGAACTTTAATCCAGTGAAAACAATGATTTTTCCAAAAACCTTGGGCAGAAGGCTTTTCTTCCACCACTGACCTCTATTCCAAAGGCGCCATAGGGGACAGCTGGGAGACTCCTATCCCACAGCACAGTTTTGTGTGCATCCCGGTGAAAGAAAGAGACCCAGAATCATCACAATGAAATACTCACGATTAGCATCCCTATAGGACTCTTGCCTTCAAAGCTCCCTTTCCTGGCACACATCCAAGTTCACCAGCGTGCTTGCCCACCCCCTCTGGTTTCCTTCATCTCTCATAACCTCAACCTTGTGACCCGAATAGGTTTTTTGCCTTGCCTCACACTGTGGAAGCCACGGAGGCCAGAGTGAGCCCTGTAGAGTACACTAAGACAGGCGACTGTGTCTGTGTGTGTGTGTGCTTGTGCGTGTGTGTGTGTGCATATGTTCCCTGTGATTGAAAAGGATCTGTTGGGTTTAATTGATGCATTCGATTGCTGTGATGACTCCCTCCCTGGAGCTTTCCAAATAGCCACATGTACCAAGTGGACCACCTCCAGGTTTTGCCTTTGGTTCAAACTGTGGGCGGGGGACAGGGAATGGTGAGGATTATGGAGACTGGCACAATGGAAGAAAAACCTAAGCCCTGTTTCTATAGTGCTCAGCCGCCATCCCTTTCCACCAGGACACCAATTAGACTATCTCTGGCCTGTAGAGCCCTGGGGATAAAAGTGAAAAGGCAGACTTGGAGGAAGCCAACTGTGCTGCTACTTCTGGGGGCCCCCTGCCCCCAGCCATCCCACACACCCACTGCCTCTTTTCACTGCTAGATGATCAAGAAAAATCAAATGAGAGAGCTAAGTTAAAGCTATTGTAAAAGGAGGAGATAATCCTTTCTCTACCCGCTCCCTCTCTTCCTCTCAGCTCATGTTGGGTGTGACTTCCTGGACGCAGGTCCGGCAATGGCTTTGTCACTAAAGCTTAGACAAATAAAGTAGGGTCTGAGTCTTGCCTTCTACATAGTTGCAGAAATGTGACATCAGCCCGTTTGGCTGAGACTAGATGTCAACACCCTAACTTAGCTTCTTTCTTACCCTAAAGCATTAATGCATGGATGGCATAAGAATAGGCAGGACTGTGGATGCAGCGAGGAAAGTAAAAAGCCTGATCAACCAGGAAGGCTGGACACTTGGCTTCTAGTCCAAGCGCTGCCTTAAACTGTCTTTCTGACTCAGGCCACAGCTTTCTCACCTTAGGGATTGGATTAGATCCCTGAAATCCCTTCTGGCTCTCAAGTCCTGCCTTGGGATGGAAGTGCCCTTGGAGGGATGAGAAGACCTGTGTCATCTATGCCCTCGGGTAATACTGGGCTTGGGAAAGGGAAGCTAATGATGACAGAGCTCTGGGTCAGAAGATCACGAAGCCAGTTTCGTCCTAGTGTGTTGACAAACTGTGTGACCTTAAAAAGTAATTAACCTTTATATGCAACAAATTCTCTTTCAAAGACATAAACCCACCCTCCACAGTTCTTTAAGTTTTCTCTGGAGGAAATCATCAGGGTAAATGAAACGACCAGCTAAGTTTACTCTTGGCTTTGCTGACACAGAATTGCACGGTCTTAAACAGGCGAGGGGAGAATCTCTTAAGAAACGCCCACTGCAGGTGCTTGTATGTGCTCCATTGGGGCATTTATGCAGAGCGGCTGTTGGTCAATGGCTCTCAAACTGGCTGTATAATAGAATCATGCTTTATTATTTAATTCACATTCTTGGTGATCATTTTTGGAGATTCTGATTCAGTGGGTCTTGGGTAGAACTTGGCAACCTGTACTTATAAAAAAGCTGAGAAAACTATATGGATAATTTAGATGCTTATCCAGGGCTAAGAGGCACTGATTTATGCATTCAATTCAACGAATTTTCATTGAGGCTGTGGCTGTATGGAATATAGAAAAAGGATGTAAGGTCTGGGCTGGTCTTGGCTTTCTAGGAAATCCTAGCAACTTTTGCTACTAAGAGAGGCAGATGTGAATGCAATGAACTGTAATCAGGTAAAACTCAGGCACCGATCAATTAGAATAGAGAAGTGAACCATCAGAATGGAGGCTAGCTGTAAACAGTGTGACCATATTGTCAGGCAGGTGACACTTCTGTCTGTAATAGATGATGTCGAGTTCTCAAGTTTTGGTGGTGAGGCCTCAGAGGAGTATTATTTGGAGCTGAGCCTTGAAGAATGAGGAGGATACAGATATATCTTCATATTTGTTTAGATTAAAGTAATTAGAGAAGGATAAATCAATGAAGGATAAATTGTAAACACAACGTGTTTACCTTTAGAAGGAGAAAGAGAACAGAGTGGAGGAGACCAGAATAAGACTAGATTTCTTTGAATATCACCATGTTTTACAGATCTGTCTTTGGAACTATGTAAATATTTTTACATAATTAAAAAATGCAACACAAAAGAGCAATTCCTAAAAATTTAGAAAGTAAAATGAAATTTAAAAAGAGAACTTAAATATATACCTAGTTGGAGCATAACCATACTAAGAAAGTATTTCAAGTAATTTAAAAATATAAGTATATATTTTTTATATCCCTAGTGGAATATGCCCTAAGGATAAAAATAACTACAAAATGAAACAAAGCCTTAAGCTATGTTTACCAACCATATTGTTAGTGGTAGTGTTGGTACTGTTATTACAAAGTTGTAGTGTAAGTGAAGTTGTATGTTGCATGCATACATTGTTTTATGTGTATGTGTTCTATGTGAGTAATTATGTGAATGTCATTGAGGATAGGGATTTTTATGATGGGACAAAAGAGATACAGATGTGAGACCAATGAAGCGAAGAAAAACATGTGGTTTTCCATTTGTATTGGAAATATTACAAACTCATGAGCTTTATTATCTTTTAAAAATACATGGTTACTGGCTCTATGGAAAAGACCTAAAAATAATGAACAATTCAGTAGCACAGAGCAGATTATGTTTTCTAAGTACCAGTAGAAAGCCAGATTATGTTTTCTAAGTACCATTTTCTCTTAAAAGGAAACAGGATTTCTTGAAGAAATGCTTGATTCCAGATCCAAGGCAGGAAATATACATGATGAGCTTAGAAAATCTTGCCCTACCAGAAAGCAAACTAAATATCAAGCTACTGGTGTCATGTCAAAAGGACTCGGGAGCCTACTAGAATAGATTCTCACTGACCAGAGATAGGACAGTTTAAGCACCAGAAAGGATAGTAACGACAAAGGATTGAAATTCACAACAAATATACTCACATGTGTGAGTTCATAATGATACCTCTATCGATCATTAGAGGACCTATCTCATTATTTTTCAATTGAAAAGGAAAAGGAAAAATAATCAAATACCTATTTTGCTTCTTATATGTAATCTATATTTCAGGGCTGTCAAATAGATGAGAGGAAGTTTCTCTTTAGAAAAATATCATGACTAACAAATAAAGAAGGAATCATAGAATTAGAATGTCATCATTTTGTAGCCCCTTATTAGGGTTGCCAGATTTAACAAATAAAAACATTAAATATAAATTTCATATAAAAAACCAAATAATTGCTTAGGACAAGTATATTTGAGATAAACTTACACTCAACATTATTCATTGTTTATCTGAAATTCAAAAGCAACTGGACATCTGCATTTTTGTAGGCAACCTGGCCATGAATGAATAAATCTAGACAATGATCATTGATACTGCTAACATCATCACATAAGAACCAACCAGACATTGTGAAACTCCTGGTAGAAATACACACCACAGCCCATGAAGTAGTCTTGTCTAATTATTGAAGCTGAATTATTGAAGTAACCTTGTCAAATTATTAAAGCCTGCAGATCTAATGATCAATGTATAAGAAATACAGAGGGACAGAGGAACATGTTAAATGATAGGTAATCAGCAAAATCCAGACCGTCAGAAACTCTATATAACAAATGGCCTAATCTTATAACTAAACAGCTGCAAGGGGAAAAATAGTTAAAAAGAAGAATTGAAGGAGGAACCTACAAATTAAAAGAGACAAGAGACATACTGACCAATTGTAATGTGTGGACCTTTTTTTCATATCATTTCCAACAGAGAGAGAGCAGACTAGGACTGATACTTGATATTTTAGAATGATTTTATATTTTTGGGGAGGAGGGCGATAATGCTATTATGCTTATTAAATTTTTAAGGAGTCCCTCCCCGGTATGTATCTTTTTCAAGCTACATACTAAAATCTTTAAAGATTAACTATGATTTGCTTCAAAATAATTGGGGCCGGGGGTGAAGTGGGTGGAGTGTAGTTGCAGCTAGATGAGTCATTCATTATACTATTTTGATCTACGAGGGCTCGTTATACTGATATTCATGCTTTTGTATACACAGTACATACATTTTCACTGAGGTTGTGGCTGTGTGGAATATAAAAAAGGGATGTAAAAGGATAATAAAAAGTTTTTTAAAAGTGAGGAGGGTCTCTGTTGGTTGATCAGTGGAATAGGAATATTCTAGGTGCTTTGCTCATATTAGCTCATTTTAATCTCACAAATACCAAATGAGGTCGGTGTTATCGTTATCCCTGTTTTACAGATGAGGGACTGAGGCACAGACAGGTCAAGTGAGTTGCCCAAAGTCACTTGACCAGTTAATGATCAAGTTAATGGCGGGGCCAGGATTTGAACTCAGAGAGTCTAGCTCCAGGCAGTCTAAGCCCATGATCTTAAGCAGCTGTTATCTCCTAAACTGGTAAAGTTGGTTCATCTGTCTTTATATCTGGTTACCACAGGGATGATGCGCACTGTGCAGTCCTGCATCTCGAGCTATGCTGTTGGCAGAGACTGTCTTGTCTTTGCAGGTTCCTATGCTGTGAGGCATTCTAGCATGAGATGGGCCAGCTGACTAAATGGATTTTAAGGTCATGTCTAATTATGAGATTTTATGATTCTAAGTAGTTTTCTCTCCTACTAGAGTGACTGCTCAGGAGCTATGAAGGCCACTAGGAGAGAAATCAGTAACCCAGGATGAGGCAGCACAGGGCAGGGGATTCACAGAGCCTACAGTTCCTCAAGAAGGGCCCTTCTCTCCCTTATCCAACCCTAGCCCTGCAGAAGGCTGTCTGGGGAACCACATACCCTCTGTTTTCCAGGTCAGACAATTGGTTTGAATATTTGCAAAATGTTTTCTTCGGCTTCTGGGTATAAACCTGGTTCCCTTCATGAAGACCCACTCCTCTCTTCAAGGAGATAGACAGTGCCTGCAAATGCCCTGCTTTCCAACACTGCAGTTCCTCCAAGTTGGACTAAACCGTTCCCAAACTGTAATCTTGCCAGGAGCTCAAATTTGAATACCTGCCCTTCAAGAATACAACTACATTTCTCTATATCCTAGATCTTCCCTTTCTTTGAAAGACCCTTTGCTCTTTTGCCTTACAAACTTCTTTGAGTAGAAGGGTTTGGGGGCCACATCCAAAGGAGCTGAGCAAGTAGCTTCAAAGGGCTCTGAAACTTTGCAGGTGCACTGGCTTTATCAGCTCTAGGAAGTAGAGATGAGTTCACGTGCAAGGCTGCTTTTTTTTTTTTCAGATTGGGGACAATCTCATAGATTGGCTGACACATATGTCCTATTTTTCCTAACTCAGAGCTATCTTTGGAGCATGCCAAGAGTCAATTTCAACTCTCTGTTTGGATAAGATGGAGGTTTCAAAGGAAGGTTTTCCTTGGCAAAATGTATGTCTTGGCTGGAGCAGTCTGATGATGAAAATACCCAAGACCAAAGGCTAGGCAGGGCTGCTTCCAATTACTGGAGTTGCACTCTTTGGGAAGAGGCCTCGTGACATGACTTGGATTGGGAGCAGACAGTGTTTCAATTGGCAAGCCAGGGGAAAAAGAAAGAGATCATTTCCCTGCTATTTAGTGGACTTTCCCAATTATGGAAAGGTAATTTAAGTCTTTGGTGATTTTGGAAGTCTTTCTACTGGAAAATTCCCATTGAGTTTTGGTATTTGACTTATTCTGGAGCATTGAGCATGGTATGGAGGGAGCAGACTCTAAGTTTTCTGGGGGCTTGAGAGGAATTCTCAGGCAGATGGCACTGGAAGAAGGGTTGCCTGGGATTTGCCCAGATGTCTCCGAAGCAGGCTCTGGCTTTTCATGTGACGTGAGCTCATTACCAACCAAAGAAGAGAAACCTGGGCTGCTGGCAAAGAACAAGTCAGAAATCTCTTCAAGGTTGAAAACCCAAAGAAGTTTAAGTAAAGTCAATAGAAAAGGAACTCAGAGGTGGAGAAGGTGGGGGAAGAACAGTATTTCTCCCTTTTTGAGCTGGAAGCTGGGACAGGAGGAACAACTCTTTTGAGTTGCTGCCTGGGCATTTTACAGGCTGACAACCCTGCTCACTCTGAGTCTGGACATTTAGATAAGGACCCGAGCTTAGGATTCCTGCCCCAAGTTCCCGCTTTGCTTTTCCTGGGGCACCTTTTAAAATAACCACTTAGAGTTGAACCCATGAAAAGTTAGTGACCTCCATCCCAACCGCCATATAAGTAATAGGTGCTTGCTACCCTGCTCTCTATTTTCTGCTCACCTGCCTGTGACCTGTGACCTGGGACGCAGGGATGAAGGACTGCCCTTGCCTAGGCTCATTTTGCGCCCCCCTCCCCATTTCTGGGATCTGTAAGTAACAAATTTTGCCACTTTACTTCCTTTGTGTGGGTTTATTGAAATTGCACCTTCAATCAAAAGGACCACGGAGTTCTCACTGCCCTAAAGTGGGAGCTCTGATGCTGAGGGAGCTACTTGCTGACCACATATAGGTGTCTCCTCCTTCAGCAGGTCATATCTGCGTATTTCCAATTTTATTTTATACTTTATTCTATTTTGCTTTATTATTGAGGTGACATTGATTTATAACATTATATAAGTTTCATGTGTATAACATTATATTTTGGCTTCAGTATACCCTACAGTGTACTCATCACCGAAAGCTTAGTTTCCATCCATCAACACAGAATTGACCCCCTTTTTCCATTTCACACTCCCTCTGCCCCAACTTTACTCTCTGGTAACCACTAATGTGTTCTCTGCATCTCTGTGTTTTTGTTCTGTTTTATTTGTTTGTTTATTTATTTGTTTATTATTCCACATATGAGTGAAATCATATGGTATTTGTCCTTCTCTATCTGACTTATTCACTTAGAATAATACCATCCAGTTTCCTCTGCATTGTCACAAATGGTCAGACTTCATCTTTTTTTATGGCTGAGTAGTATTCCATTGTACATATAGAACACATCTTCTTTATCCATTCATCCATCGATGGGCATTTAGGCTATTTCCATACCTTGGCTACTGTAAATAATGCTGTGATCAACATAGGGGTACATATTTTTTTTGAATTAATGTTTTCATATTCTTCGGATAAACACCCAGAAGTGGAATTTCTGGATCATATGGTTGTCCCATTCTTAATTCTTTGAGGAAACTTCATACTGTTTTCCATAGGGGGTGCACCAATTTACATCCCCACCAACAGTGCATGCGGGTTCCCTTTCTCCGCATCCTTGCCAACACTTGCTATTTGCTGTCTTTTTGATCATAGCCATTCTAATGGTTGTGAAGTGATATAGCATTGTAGGTTTTTTTTGTCTGTTTGTTTTTTTTGCGGTACGTGGGCCTCTCACTGTTGTGGCCTCTCCCGTTGCGGAGCACAGGCTCCGGATACGCAGGCTCAGCGGCCATGGCTCACGGGCCCAGCCGCTGCAAGGCACGTGGGATCTTCCCGGACCGGGGCACGAACCCATGTTCCCTAAATCGGCAGGCGGACTCTCAACCACTGCACCACCAGGGAAGCCCAGCATTGTAGTTTTGATTGGAATTTACCCGAAGATTCATGCTATTGAACATTTTTTCATGTGTCTGTGGGCCATTTGTATGTCTTCTTTGGAAAAATGTCTATTCAGAGCCTCTGCCCAGTCTTTAATTGGATTGTTTGTATTTTTGTTGTTGATTTTCATATTCTTAGTTTAATACACCAATTCCAACTTCTGAACACACAAGCCCATGAAATTCTTTTGCTTCGCTGGTGATCCTCAGTCGCTGATAAGGGAGCTGATGTGCTCTGTCTAGACAACTCATGTCATGAAAGCCGCGGGGGGCAGGCCTTGCCCTTTGATCCTTGATACCACACTGCGCTCCCTTCTGAACTTCACAATTGTTGAGGTATTTGAAGGGAGAGGAGATGAGAAAACTTGGGCTAAAATAAGTAGTTCCCATTTTTAAAGTTTTTTTCTTCTTTTAATCTGTAAACAGCTGCATGTGGCTGAACAGCTGCGCATGGTCTCCCACCCGGGCCCCCATCTCCTTCAAAAGCCACGGACCTCCCAAAGTGGTCTAGACCTGTGGGTCTTCTAATTACCATCTGTCTGACCCTGGACAGGCCTCAGCCATCTCAGCTTTTGAAAAGGATGCAATACTTTTGTGCTTTGGGGCTCCCTTCCTAGGGGGTGAAAGTATACTGAATGAACCCGTGAATGGTCACCTTTAATAGAATCTAAGATAGACCTTTGATAAACAGTACATATTAGGAGCACAATTTCCCTTGTCCTGTTGCAAATGGAAAACGTCCAGATGAGCTGTCCTGACCATTTTCACATGGGCCGTGAATGGCTTGGTTATCAGTGGGATTACAGCTCCCAGTTCTGCCCTTGGCACAATGGCTACTTAATCAACGTTCCCAATAGAGATCTCATCCCAGCCTCTGCCATCTAGATGAGGAAATAGAAGGGGCCTTCTGTCTGCCTCTCTCCAGAGAACAGACTTCCTTGCAGCGGGAGGGGTGGGAGGGAAGAAGATCACCACCGATGCAGAGTTGCTGGAACCCATCTTACCATGATTGCTCCACCCACCACACTCCCTCCCTTGCCTACCTTCCCGGCACCCACCTCAGGCTTTCTGCAGCAGGAGGGGGAGAGTGTCTGCGAGGGATCAAACACTAGCAGGGTTGAGCAACTTCAAATTTAACTTCCTGAAAGGACACAAGAAACAGCAGCATCGTGGTGACAAAGCACTCCTCCTGAGAAAGACCCTGAGGGTGATGGTCCTTTGGATACAGATGGGAGGATGATAGAGCAGCAGGTCAGGCTCCTCTCAGCTCCTGTGAAGAGCCCAGCCATCCTGACAGCTCCATCCCTTCCTGCCTCCCCATCTTCCCTCATCCCAGACAAGGGCTCAGAAGCCAAAAGTATTTTCCATGCCCTTTGACCTTTCTCCTTACTCTTCTTCTCTAGGATCCAACCACCTGAAATCTTTGAACATGCTTGACTGGGACATGCCCACTCCCACTTTGGAAGCTTAGCCAGGTTGATTTCCACATTTGGAATGTCTCTGTCATTCCATTTTCCCAAAGCATGCCCTTCCCTTATTCTAAAATCTCTCTCTGTTTCATTTCCTCCTGGAGCTCAGATCACTCTTTCATATCTGCATCTGCAATAGGGCTCAATTTCTTATGACATCCCCAAAAATCAGAGCCCAGGGTGGCCTTGGAGATTATCCAACATATTCCTTTGGGGAAACTGAGGCCCAGAGAGGGGAAGGAACTTGTACAGTCATGCAACGGGGGACTGGTAGAGCCCTACTTACAACTCAGGGTTTGCATCTCCTGGTCCAGGACTCTTTCTTCTTGCTTCTCCTTTTCATGCATTTGACCCATCTTCCCTATCCATCTCTAAGCTTTCTGAGGGCAGTGCCCTCTCCTTCTTCTTTCCCAGGCTTCCCAGTGTCTACCACGATCAATACCTCACACTCTGGGCACATTATATGTTTTTAGAAGTTATCTACATTATTTCATTCCGTCCTCATAAAGATACTCTCCAACAGCAGCAGAGATAGAATGGGTTCCCTGTAATAGATGATGAAACTTGGATGCAGAGAATTCAATGGCTTGTTCAAGGACACCTAGGTACAACGGCTCATGTGGGATAGCAGAAGACCCTGGCACAAAATAACAATGCAGGCAGTGAAATGGATTGTTACCTAATAAGACCTGTGGCCAAAGGGAACTCTAATGCTCAGAGAAGATGATAGGGTTCTCATGGATCGGTGCACTGTCTGAGATTTCCCTGTGGTTCTCCATTCACTGGGTGCCTGATTCTGTTGTAATATGCTTTAAAAATGGCAATACTCAGCAGCATGGCTGGGCCAGGAAGAGGGAGGGGGCTTGCCATTAACACTGATTATGTAACAAACCCTAGCTCTTCCCTCCCAGCACCCCCACTCTCACACCATGTGCTTGCCTTGTGCAGATTTCCTGAGGGTTCCTAAGGGAATGCTATGATCCCAGACAGTGGGGCTCTTCTCCCCTCCCCGCTCCAGCCCCATTTGCACTGGGGGAAAGGTAGTCACATCATTTGCATTTATCACTGAGAACATACCGCCTTGTCTGTAGCTTTTAGTCTGACTGAATTGCTTTTCTGCTTCATGAGACACACAGCGCGGCAGCCCAGCACTCCCCTCTCCTCCTCACTTCAACAGCGTCGGGCCGTAACCCACATTGCTCTCCCTCGCATTTATCATATTGATCGTATAAGAAATAGATCATAAGCAGAATGAAATTACCGAATGCAATGATCTGGGGCATCCTATGGACCAGATCAATCTTGGGGCAGCCAGGAAAAAAGTCCCTTGCTGTGATGTTTTCCAAAGTTGATTTTCATTGCAAAAAGAAATCTCCATCAACTGAGGCACCCTGGAGGGGAAAGTCTGCTGTCCTGACAAGGGGTGTGTGTGTGTGTGTGTGTGTGTGTGTGTGTGTGTGTGTGTGTGTGTTTGAGACAATGAGAAAGAGAGAAAAAGAGAGAGAGACAGAGAAAATAGAAGTTTGATAAGCCTCATAAGGCTTGTTCATTAGGAAGGAGATTTCCTTAGCTAGAACTCATTTGAGATGGATGTTTGAGGTTCTGGTTGTAACAGTATCCATCTTCCCTTGCCTACTCCAAACTGTTCTTGTGTGTACGTTGCAGGGGGAGGTGGGTATGGAGCAAGTTAAAACTCTTTCATGTTCAGAAGACCATCAAAGACCCTTTCTAATCTCCTGTGAACGCCTGGATTGAGAGCCGCCTGTCTTTGTCACCCTGGCCCCAGTCTGTGAATTTGCAGTGTCAGTGGGGGACTGGAGTTTTAGCAGCACAGTTTATATAAGACAGTGAGGGGTTTATTTATAAACTGCTCCTTGAAAACATAAGCTTGAAGCTTCCCTCCCACCCCCTCCCCCTGACCTGAAGCTCCAAACATGACCTCTGGCATAATAACTTTCTCCCCATCTGGAGACAAGGTTGGTGAGTTCAGCTGAGACTGGAAACCCTAGTGAACAAGGTCCCTGGAAGCCTGCCACCAGCTCAGACTGAAGCAGAAACCTACAGTGGGAATGTGGTCCAAGGCCCCGGTCACCCCCTTCCCACTGTGAAATCCATCCCCAGACACTGAGACTCAGGGCTATTGGCTTGGCAACATTCGTCATGCCAATAAACTCATTGAAATTGAAGAAACCAGAGGAGAGAAGGAGAGCAGGGAATGGAAGGGGGTGAGGAGGGAGTGAGGGAGGAGGGTGTGCAGAGAACAGCAGGGAAGAGGGGCTGCCCCAAGCTCTCCTGTGAGCTTAACGGCAGAGACGTCATGGATGCCAAGCAGCTGAGTTCAGGCAGAAGCCAAGTCTCAGCCGTGAGTAGATCCCCCTCCCAACCCCCAAGCCATCTCCCTCTGTTCCCTGTCTCTGCTCAAGCTTCTACACTCACGGAAATATCTCTGGAAACCTTCCCAAGGGGCAAAAGGCCAAGAAAAACCACGTGCGCTCTCCCTCTCTCTCTCTCACACACACACACACTTCTATCAGTGAGACGATGAAAAAGAAAACATCGCAAAATATATCCACCAGGACTACGGAGAAATACACCAGCCACTCAGAACATGCTGAAGCCAGAGGAGACCCAGGCTGGGTTGAAGAGTGCAATCACGGGGCAGAGCCAGACTCCTGCTAGCACCACCTTCCCCATCCTAGTCTGCTTGGGTGCTACTTCCTGCCCTGGGAATAGCCCCTGGACTTTCGTAGCTTCCTAGAGTTACCATGCTTCTAAGAATCCATCCGGGCTAGCTCAGTATTGTTTTTCCCTGATGGAAGACCGAGTCTCCTGATCTTGAAGACCCCGGAAATGGTGAAAGCCGAGTTTCACAGCCCTCATCAGCAGGGAAGTCCCCTTGTTCGCTTATATTGTAGCCTTGGCCATTTCCTCGTCTCTTCCAGAATTGGTCACCACCTTGCACACCAGCACATCAGAGCCCTGCAAGTACTTGATGAGGGGAGACTGCCGGGCTGCACTCTGGCACCTCTGGACAAAACAACTTCTGCTTCCCTAACCTCATCTCCAGCCTGTCAATTTCAAAAACTGTCTTTCCTTCCCAGAGGTCCTATACTATTCTTCTGGCTCCTTTCTTGCCTCTTGCTTGATATTTTTCCACGGCCAGTGACGACCTTGCTTGTCTGTTACCTAAGCCTGTCTCATTCACTCGCTTGCCTTCCTCCCCCTCCTAGAGGAAATTTATACTAATTTTAAGTTAGTCAAAGTGAGGGCATGATAGAGAGGGTGGCAGAGAAGGAGACCACACAGTTTTTGGTCAGTAATGCAAGACCGTTGAAAGTTTCCAAGACCTTGGCTTTTTGAAAGCTGGGTTGGGTTAGAAGAGGATATTAACATAGGTAAGAACCATAATATGAATTTAGGAGGGGCTTTTTTACTTTTCAAAGAGAATTTATTTCATTATTGCTGATAATTCTGTTGGTTCCCCATCAATGATATCATTCCTGTTGCTGCTTGTCCCAAGGCTGGTCAAAAGTTTGGGTTTTTCAGTGCAGTCCCATCTTGCCTTCTGATATGCATGAAAAAGTGATGCCTTCTTGGCCAGGGGTGGATTCCTGGATACTTGCTGGCAAACAACCTCATGTTGCAGAGGGAGAAAAACATCCTATGCAGGGATTTGGCGAACATGTGTCATGTATAAGCAGACAACTGTATGTAGTGTTTGCTGGGTTTGCACCAGCTGAGAAAAACTACATGGACTCAGAGATTAAAAGGCATGAAGGGCCAGAGGTGGGGTGGGGTGCAGGAATATTCCCCAATGACTCCACAGGAACCTTTTTTATCAGCTGGGGTTAATTTGAGACAAAAGGCTGGTACTGTGAGCATGGATTTTCCGCCCTGTCCTGGGCCTGATGGATCCATTCCCTTAATGAAATGAGCACAGTTTATTTTACCAACTCTAATTATGTGAAGAATGAGTGTCAGATTTCTTTATCCTTTTGCTGGCCCTGAATCCAGGCCAACCTCACAAGCCTTACATGCAGTGAGGCTAATGGAGCTTTTATTCCAATGAGTTGAGAGCCAACCCACCTTCGTAGAGAGAAGAATATCTTTTTTTTAAAAAAGGAGAAAGAAATACTTAATGTTTGTCTGGTGGATGAAAAATTTCACAAGATAAATTAACGTGTTTTCTGGCTGAATGGAGAAACCGGGGCAGGATGGTAGAGATAATTTTCCTAGGACTCAAAATGATTTACCTTATCTCTGTGTTCTTTAGACAAGAGGTTCCATTTATTTAGTCATTTATTTTATTAATTTTCTGAAGATATCCCTCCCTGCAGCCACCACCAACACAAAGCCACAGCACTTGACACAAGGAGCTCGGGATTGGGGGGAAGACCGGATCCCACCTGCCATTCATCCAGTCATTGATTCTTTCCTTTAACGCTTGTGCCTGGCACAGGCCACAGGCTGCAGAGACAGCAGTACTCAGATGGAGATGGTCTCTGTCCTCACAAAAATGCAATCTAATGGGAGACATAGACTCATAAACAAGTGAGTACCATTCTCTGTGTTAAATGCTATGCTATCAGAACTCTCTCTATCACCTACATACCCCAATGGGCTTTGAGGAGACCTAGAGAGACCATCCAGTTCAGTAGTTTTCCAAAGGGATGATTCTGCTCCCCATGAGACATTTGACATCTGAAGATATTTTTCGTTGTCATACTGGGGGAGGAGTATTGCTGGTATGTAATCGATTGAGGCTAGGGATGCTGCTAAACATCCCACCATGCACAGACAAACTCCCTATGGCAAAGAATCATCCAGCCCAAAGTGTCAAGAGGGCCAGCATTGACAAACTCTGCCCTAGTCTGTCCTCTTGCCTTAAGACTGTCCTGTGCTGTCTTTCCACACTGGAAACTATGCTGCTTCTGTCACACCTCCCTGTTTTATGTGGCTGGTCTCTGCACAGGCACTGCTATAACAGCCTGAGAGAGGGAATTTCCCTCTGCTCTGCTGTCATAACTAGAGATAGAACTATATTTTAAAAGTAGCATCAAGGAGTAAAATTATTTATGTGAGGTGGTAAAAATAGCCTTAGGAGAGCATCGCAACCTCAGAGTGAGGTATATGAAAAAATACAATCCTGCCTGGATGCTTCCCATGCCTTTTTTGTGGGACTTTCTACCACACACCCAGAACTCCTCACTTGTAGAGTTGTTGGCAGTAGAAATAATATGGGATGAGGTTGAGTCCTTAAATAGTTTCCCTTTTTCATGCCCCAACCATTATCTGAATGTTTGTAAAAAGACTGCCAAGGCTTTCTCTTCAGATCTTCATGTAACTGTATGTTACGTACCACGGAGTTATTTTTGAGCAATTAAGGCTCCCCATGCCAGATTTTCTCATCATCTACCAAAGGCATAAAGAGGGGGCCTTATGTCTGGCTTTCCTGGGGAAGCAGATGGCACTCTGAGTACTGGCAGGAGACAGGTGTGATATTTCAGGGGCCGGAGGGCTTGTCTGGCGTCCTATGCAAATCTGGCTCCATTTTGCATCCCTCCCAGGAACTACAACCAAATGGAGTCTGCTCTTACATCCGTGTCTGTGTGTGTGTGTGTGTGTGTGTGTGTGAGAGAGAGAGAGAGAGAGAGAGAAAGAGAGAGAGAGAGCACGTGCGAGAGAGGAGTTGACTGTGAAGGAGGTGTATCTATGTGTGTATTGGGGTAATCGAGACCAACTATACATTTTGTAGATGAGAACAAAATAATTCTTAGGTAGTAAGGAAAGCTGTTACTTTATCCTGATCTAAAAAAAAACTGCACAAGAAAAGATGGATAAGTCCCTCAGGGTAATGTCTCTGGGAGGACAGTATGTAATTCTCCCTTTAACTTGATCAGCTTCTGAGTCTGCTCCCAAGTGCTGCACTGACCAGAGTTTTCTTACTTCCTAACACACAGAGATGAAGGCTCCCTTATTTGCAAGATGCTGAGACCTCTGAGTGACTAGCTTAGCTGCTGAGAGTCAGAAAGAGGCTTGGCTGATCAGTGCTGATGAATTCTTACACGTAGGTCATAGGTTAACCAGAGTTGTAATTAGTGATTTGTGTTAATTGGCTTAACCTGGCTTATATGTACTGTATTCCTCTTTAGTGAGGGCACTGTGTGAAGGTGACCACATGCCAAAGCTTTTTCAGAACAGCCCCAATTTTAAATGTTTTCTTTTTTTCTTATATTTTCCAAAGTACACTCACACTTGTCAAACCATATGTCCAAGTTTTATATTAAAAATATGTTCCCTGTAACTATCTGATTATCTGTTTTGCCATGGAAACACTCTCTAGTCCCTGATAACCCAGGAACCAGAAAAAGTTTTACTTCTACAGACTTCACAGTTTCAGCTCCAGCTCCACCCAAGCCCACTAATCCAGAGATGTCAGGATGCAGGAGAACTTGAATGTAATTAGCTAAGTAACATCAACTTACATTTCCTCTTTTGAAAGAGCAAGATTGGCCACACCACTATTCATTCTTCCCTCTAATGATTAGGGTTTACTTGCTTTCACTTGAATGCTCTTCCATGGCAAGGGTGGCTTACTCATGGCCCATCACTAGCTAACACATGTTACCATTTGGGCTGGAAAAGGGAATATGTGTGGCTCAGTGGTAACCCATCCCAATGGTTTGGCCAAAACCATACATTTGTAATGAAAATGACTGCATGTCACAGAGTAGCAATGCATTCTCCTTGAGGAGCTTTCAGGGAAGATGGAGAATACGTGTTTTGAACAAAAGGAGTACGATATTTGCTGGGCTTGGGTCATCTGGAGACATGAAAGCTGTTAGGCAGAAGGCACTGCACAGGCAGGCCTATTGGTCCTCTCACCAGGGGCCGGGATGCCACATCAGTGCCCACCTGTCAGTAGTGTTCAAAGTCTAGTTGAGTACTTGGCACTGAAGGCCCTCAGAGATAACTGCACAGAGACCAAGTTCCAGGGGCTCAGATAGAGTGTAGACCACAGAGGCAGCAAAGGCCTTCCTCATCTTTTAAGAATAGAATGAACACTACTTCCCTTGCAGGGTGGTTACTTCCTGGAGTGAGGACACAGGTCTCAGAAAAGACAGCAGAGAGCTGATCGGATCAATTGACTCCTCAGGCACCTTCAGTGACAGCAGAGAGCTGATCAGATGAATTGACTCCTCAGGCACCTTCAATGGTACATGCTGCCGGCACCGTCCAGCTGAAAGTCCTGGGCTCTGGCAATTTATCGCCCCACATGCTCTGATGACCAAAACCTCTGGCAACACTGCTTCCCACTATTCTCACTTATTTGCACCCTGTGCAAAGCAGTGTGGGAGTATTCTCCATTCCCTGATAGGTCCTCAGAGCCACTATTCCCATGGAACACTGCCCCAAATCACAATTTCTAATTGAAGTTCGTGTATTTAGATTTGATATCAAGACTGAGAACAGGGACTGGCACTGGGCATCAAGTTTGAAAGTAAATATTAAAGAGTGTAAGATGGTGCTGGTAAGAAAAAATAAGGTGTTACTGGGTGGTATCATCTAGGCGCTGTTCTAAGCATTCCATATTCAGGCTCTCATTTTCTATCTTAAGTTTTCAGAGTTATCGAGTGAGTTAGCATTGCTCCATGCATGATTTAGTGGACAGGCATCTTCCCCAGTTCCAAAAAAGGAGGAACCCAAACCCATGTACATTGCTTTGGGGCTTTCTGATTGATTTTTACTGCTCTTGGGAGAGCGTACTAGTCCTGTCTGAGTTGTTCCCTGTAGTGGAGGTCATGACATTGACAAGGGTTCTACATGGACACCCCTAGGTCTCACCCCCAGTGTGGCCCTAGTGTCATCTTTCCAAGCCTAGCTCAACTCACCTACTGCACCAGGGGTTCTGATCCTCTTCAAGTGGAATTAATTCCTCCCTTACCTTAATCCTACAGCATCTCTATTGCTTGTTACAGCTTCCTTTACTTCTGTATGGGTTCTTCTGATCTACTAGACTGAGAGTTCTATGTGGACAGGAGCCATGTTTATTCGGGTTTGTATGCCCTGAACATTGCTTGACACATAGGAGGCCTTAGCACATAAATTAAACTTAATTGACTTATACAGACAGCTGAGAAGACTCCAGGTCATGTCACTGTGGTAGATATTTGAGCTTGGTCCCAGGAAACGGAACGTGTGTGTGTGTGTGTGTGTGTGTGTGTGTGTGTGTGTTTGTGTGTGTATGTGTGTGTGTGTATGTTTAGAAGAGAGGCCCCTACTGGAAGAAGGACTGGGAGTGAAGCTTTATGGAGATAAAAAAACTACAGCTGGGCCACTTTTCAGGGAGCTTGGGATTCTTTTGCTTACAGAGAAGACAATTCCAGATAGAAACGTAAGCCTTTTCTTGACTCAGCCATGGTCCTCCTCGTAGGGAACTCAGAGTTTGATCACTCTTAGAACAGAGACTTCTGCAGATCTGCCACATCAGGGTTAGGACTAGACATGTAACGGATGCTCCTCCTGGCATCCGCCATCCCTCCTCTGCCCTCTTGAGAGCTTTTCTTCCTTCTATTTCTGTGTTTTTGTCCCTGTCAAATCCATCAGGTCTTCACTTCTCTGAGTTTTCTCAAGGACTCTTGGAGAAGAAATACTGTGGGGCCCCTGAGACTTTAGGTCCTGAAGTGAGTTGTAACTGTTCAGGTTGCCTCTGCCTGGTGAGCTCTAGAGGGGTGCATGTAGCTGGGAGAGTGCAAGTGGGCCAGAGATGGAGTTTGGATCTGGAATAGAAGGGGATGCTCCCTCTTCTCTTGGGCATAATTGTCGACATCTCAAAGATTACATATCTTTATTGAAAACTTTCATATTAAGTACATTGCTAAAATCTGGGGTAATAGAGCTGAGTAAGACACTGTCCCTGTCCTGGAGGAGCCCTTAGGAGGAGAGCAAGTAACTGCAAAACAAGAAGTGCAATAGTCAAGGTGGGGATTGAGAGCACAAAGGAGGAAGGGAGAAAGCAGAGAAGGTCTGTATGGTGCCTGAACCTGAAGTAGGTGCATTGCATGTCCATGAATGGGATGGCATTGATATGCAGTTAGGATGAGGAAAAGAACATTTGCAACCTGAAAAGAGAAGTATTTATTGGCTGGGAGCTAAAGAATGCTGAGGGACTGAGTCAGACAGCAGAGATGAGAGGGCTGAATCCTGGCTGTGGAATCCAGGGCCTGGGTTCAAACCTAACCCTTCCATGTCCCAGCTGTGAGCCTTGCACACTCACTTATATTTTAGTTACTACTGCTTCTAGAACATGGGGACAGTAAAGCCCACTCTGCAGTGTTCACATGGGAGTAAAATTAGGGTATGCATGTAAATGTACTCTGGAATCTATAAGGTGATATGCACGTGGTAGGTATTATTTTTATATTATGGGATGGGAGGGCAGAGAATAAACTATGAAGTTTAAGACTGGTGGGTCCTGCAGAGTGAGGGATGGTGAGTTCCAGTGGGAGGAGTTTGTGATTAATGTGGGTGCTGAAGTTTCACAGACGTAAAGAGCCTGTGGAGCATGCCGCATGTGCCCATCAGCCTTGCCTCGATCTGGAGCGTTCAGAGTTTACATGCTATAAAGTTGGCAGGGTGGCTGTTGACAGTTTAAGAAATGGCTGCCCAGCTTTGAGATTGAGTAGCTGTTGAAAAGGAAAGTATCATTTGATTTTTGCTGTCAGAAAGAGTTAGACCAGGAGAAATTTTCTGAAAAACACATGTGCAATTTGGGGACAGTTTGTCATCATTGTGGCTTCAGGTTTTTACATGTTTTGCTCTTGTCATATTGATGTACAAATTCAAGGTTAGTCCTGACGTTCAGAACAAAGAGAGGCATAATTGTGAGTCATCCTCTTTTTTAAACTTTTTTCCCGTTAGAACGGAGAGCTTGCTGCTATTGATTTAAATGTGTTCAGGTATTATTGACGATAGTAAGTAAAGATACATTCATGAACATGACTTTATGCTAGGGTCCCAGTTTCCCTAGAAGGGCCTCTCTGAGCCAAGTGGGATGTGTGGGGTGGCTGTTGCCAGGCAGAGGAGCTCAGCATCCAAGCAGAACCAGGTGGCAGGCAGCCCTGGAAAACCAGAGACAGGGAGTGGGAAGAAGAGCCTGAACTGCAAGCAGGTAAAGAAGCAAACTAAGGGGTTATGGGCTCTTTAAATCTATAATGGGAAATGAATCAGGAGGTAAAAATTGGGAGGATGCACTTTGTCTTTGGTTGCAGAGTGTGAAATGTGCAAAGGAAAATAGATCTAAGGGGACTAAGGATTAAAGCTGTGAGGAATAGAAGAAATATAGGTGTCTGCTCTGGAGTTTTGGCATATGTTGGGATGAACCTAACTTCCTGGGTTACAGGTAGGGGTGAGTATCTGGTTTTAGAGAATATTTGAAATCCCTCCATTAGAGGTGCATTCCCTTTAGCCAACATTCCTTGAGCATCGATTATGTGGCAGGCATTATCCTAGATATTTTGGGATACATCAGTGATGAAAAAACTCAAAAAACCCTGCTGTCATAGAGTTTGCATTCTAGCAAGGTATGAAGATAAAGGAAAAAGAAACAATAAAAATAATAAGCCAGTAAATTATGCATTATGTTATAAAATAACAAGTGGTGTGGAAGTAGAAAATATGGTACAGGGTAAAGGGGATTTTGGGAGAGCACAGGCATGGGGAGTGATATAAGAGTGGGTATCCAGTCAAAAAGAATAGCCAGGGCAAGGACCATGAAATGGGAGATTCAGTAAGGAGACCATTTGCTGGAGAGACATGAATGGGGACCCAAAAGGGCAATCATAAGAAATGAGGTCAGAGAGGCTGGGGGTGAGGGTGGCACATTACAAAGGGGCTTGTAGGACACTGTAATAGGGACTTCAACTTTGAGGTTAAACAGTGACCAATTTGAGCATCTTTTCTTAAGTGCAGATGCCCCTAGGACAGGAAACAGACCTTGGGTCACTATTAGTTAATTATGAAAGCATTTTTCAGATAACATATAGTTTTGTTGATAGGATGGAGCTAGAATATTCAGGGCTTCCTGCCTGTGCTAAAACGATGAAGCGGGCACAGATAGGCAACACTGGAATACTTAAATCCATATTCATCTAGCTCACATGTTAGATGAATATCTCTGGATGAGAATGTGTCGAAGCCCTGTTTAAATTTCTTTTCATTCTTGGTTTGCATATGGCAGGATCCTGGTTGATAGAATGTTAGAGTTGTCCTTTTGGGGCTGTTGCCTTCTTTCCTCTCCCTTTCTGGTAGGAAAGCCTCAGGAGGGCTCTGGGAGGAAAGGGGGAGAGAGAGGGAACATCTGAGGAGGAAACCAGCATCCCAGCCTCTGTCAGTCCCAGGAGTGGAGTGGGACAGTGATACTTGTCTCTTCCTTGGCTGGAGATGAGCTTTCTCTCCACAGCAGGAGGGGAGAGACACAGACAGATGAAGGCCTTTGGGTCTGCTCTTTCCTTTCAAGGGGTTATGTTTGGTAGACGGTCAGGAAATGATTTCCTCCACAGGCTGGTCCAGAAGGACAGAAAGTCATCTTGGGTTGGGAGACCTGGAAGCCTGGAGGAGGGTGGCAGTTGAATTTCCAAATGTTAATGGTGGGACAACTCATTCTGGACCCAAGTCTGAGAAAGTATTTTTTCTTTTCAAAGAATGTGATGGAAGTCTCTACTTTGCTCATCTGATGTTGTTTTAAGGACAGAAAATGTAAACTACATGTGTGTCTTTAGGAAGTCTTGGGAAATAAAATGAAATACTCTGAGTCAAAGTTAAAGGTTACAAGTTGAGGGCAAGAGTTTTCCTGGGAAATCACCTTGTTCATCTCTCTCTGATCAGGTAAGACTGAACTCCTCCAGGCTGGGGAGTGAGAGCTGAGTGTGTGTGTGTGTGTGTGTGTGTGTGTGTGTGTATGTTGTCATGTGTGTGTTGAAGTCATCTACTAAACTTCCACAGGCTTCTTCACTGGGAAGGCTTTCCTATATACAAACAAAATTTCTCTTGGTTATAACTCCTAATAAACACAGTTTCGATGGAAATAAATACAAAACAATAGCTTCAACCTTCCTTCAGATAGATCTGGCTTCATTACATTGAGTTGAGAGACACAGTGTTATTTGAGACACACCTGACCCCATGTATTTCCTCTGTGACCTATTACAGTGTCCCAAATAGCATTACAAGCAACTCATTTCATCTCTCATTGAAGCCTCAGTAGGAGATAGGCTATTACTCCATGTAATATCAAACGGCTAAAGCTCTCCCAGAGATCTCCATCTCAACGCTAAGACCCAGCTCCACTCAATGACAAGCAAGCAACAGTGCAGGACACCTTATGCCAAACAACTAGCAAGACAAGAACACGACTCCACCCATTAGCAGAGAGGTTGCCTAAAATCATAATAAGGTCACAGACACCCCAAATCACACCACCAGATGTGGTCCTGCCCACCAGAAAGACAAGATCCAGCCTCATCCACCAGAACACAGGCACCAGCCCCCTCTACCAGGAAGCCTACACAACCCACTGAACCTACCTTAGCCACTGGGAACAGGCACCAAAAACAACGGGAACTACAAACCTGCAGCCTGCGAAAAGGAGACCCCAAACACAGTAACTTAAGCAACATGAGGAGGCAGAGAAACACACAGCAGATGAAATGCTCCTTCACCAGACTAAACAAATGAAGAGGAAATAGGCAGTCTACGTGAAAAATAATTCAGAGTAATGATAGTATAGAAGATCCAAAATCATGGAAATAGAAGAGAGAAAATACAAGAAACGTTTAACAAGGACCTAGAAGAACTAAAGAGCAAACAAACAGTGATGAACAACACAATAAATGAAATTAAAAATCCTCTAGAAGGGATCAATAGCAGAAAAACGGAGGCAGAAGAATGGATAAGTGACCTGGAAGATAAAATAGTGGAAATAACTACTGAAGAGCAGAATAAAGAAAAAAGAATGAAAAGAATTGAGGACAGTCTCAGAGACCTCTGGAACAACATTAAATGCCCCAACATTCGAATTATAGGGGTCCCAGAAGAAGAGAAAAAGAAAGGGACGGAGAAAATATTTGAAGAGATTATAGTTGAAAACTTCCCTAATATGGGAAAGGAAATAGCCAGTCAAGTCCAGGAAGCACAGAGAGTCCCGTACAGGATAAATCCAAGGAGAAACATGCCAAGACACATATTAATCAAACTATCAAAAATTAAATACAAAGAAAAAATATTAAAAGCAGCAAGGGAAAAACAACAATTAACATACATGGGAATCTCCATAAGCTTAACAGCTGAACTTTCAGCAGAAACTCTGCAAGCCAGAAGGGAGTGGCAGGACATAATTAAAGTCATGAAAGGGTAAAACCTACAACCAAGATTACTCTACCTGGCAAGGATCTCATTCAGATTTGATGGAGAAATTAAAACTTTACAGGCAGACAAAAGCTAAGAGAATTGAGCCCCACCAAACCAGCTTTACAACAAATGCTAAAGGAACTTCTCTAGGCAGGAAACACAAGAGAAGGAAAAGACCTACAGTAACAAACCCAAAACAATTAATAAAATGGTAATAAGAATATGCATATCGATAACTACCTTAAATATAAATGGATTAAATGCTCCAACCAAAAGACATAGACTGGCTGAATGGATACAAAAACAAGACCCATATATATGCTGTGTACAAGAGACCCACTTCAGACCTAGGGACACATTCAGACTGAAAGTGAGGAGATGGAAAATGATATTCCATGCAAATGCAAATCAAAAAAAAGCTGGAGTAGCAATTCTCATATCAGACAAAATAGACTTTAAAATAAAGAATGTTACAGGAGACAAGGAAGGACACTACCTAATGATCAAGGGATCAATCCAAGAAGAAGATATAGCAATTGTAAATATTTAGGCAGCCAACATAGGAGCACCTCAATACATAAGGCAAATGTTAACAGCCATAAAAAGGGAAATAGACAGTAACACAATCATAGCAGGGGACTTTAACATCCCAGTTTCACCAATGGAAAGATCATCCAAAATGAAAATAAATAAGGAAACACAAGCTTTAAATGATACATTAAACAAGATGTACTTAATTGATATTTATAGGACATTCCATCCCAAAACAACAGAATACACTTCCTTCTCAAGTGCTCATGGAACATTCTCCAGGATAGATCATATATTGGGTCACAAATCAAGCCTTGGTAAATTTAAGAAAATTGAAATCGTATCAAGTTTCTTTTCCGACCACAACACTATGAGACTAGATATCAATTACAGAAAAAAAAAATCTGTAAAAAATACAAATACATGGACGCTAAACAATACACTACTAAACAACCAAGAGACCACTGAAGAAATCAAAGAGGAAATCAAAAAATACCTAGAAATAAATGACAATGAAAACATGACGACCCAAAACCTATGGTATGCAGCAAAAGCAGTTCTAAGAGGGAGTTTATAGCAATAAAACCCTACCTCAAGAAACAAGAAACATCTCAAATAAACAACCTAACCTTACACCTAAAGCAGCTAGAGAAAGAACAAAAAACCCCCCAAAATTAGCAGAAGGAAAGAAATCATAAAAATCAGGTCAGAAATAAATGAAAAAGAAATGAAGGAAACAATAGCAAAGATCAATAAAACTAAAAGCTGGTTCTTTGAGAAGATAAACAAAATTGATAAACCATTAGCCAGACTCATCAAGAGAAAAAGGGAGAAGACTCAAATCAATAGAATTAGAAATGGAAAAGGAGAAGCAACAACTGACACTGCAGAAATACAAAGGATCATGAAAGATTACTACAAGCAACTCTATGCCAATAAAATGGACAATCTGGAAGAAATGGACAAATTCTTAGAAATGCACAACCTTCTGAGACTGAACCAGGAAGAAATAGAAAATATGAACAGATCAATTACAAGCACTGAAATTGAGACTGTGATTAAAAATCTTCCAACAAACAAAAGCTCAGGACCAGATGGATTCACAGGCGAATTCTATCAAACATCTAGAGAAGAGCTAACACCTATCCTTCTCAGACTCTTCCAAAATATAGCAGAGGGAGGAACACTCCCAAACTCATTCTACAAGGCCACCATCACCCTGATACCAAAACCAGACAAGGATGTCACAAAGAAAGAAAACTACAGGCCAATATCACTGATGAACATAGATGCAAAAATCCTCAACAAAATACTAGCAAATAGAATCCAACAGCACATTAAAAGGATCATACACCATGATCAAGTGGGGTTTATCCCAGGAATGCAAGGATTCTTCAATATACACAAATCAATCAATGTGATAAACCATATTAACAAATTGAAGGAGAAAAACCATATGATCATCTCAATAGATGCAGAAAAAGCTTTCAACAAAATTCAACACCCATTTTTGATAAAAACCCTCCAGAAAGTAGGCATAGAGGGAACTTACCTCAACTTAATAAAGGCCATATATGACAAACCCACATCCAACATTGTTCTCAATGGTGAAAAACTAAAACCATTTCCACTAAGATCAAGAACAAGACAAGGTTGTCCACTCTCACCACTATTATTCAACATAGTTTTGGAAATTTTAGCCACAGCAATCAGAGAAGATAAAGAAATAAAAGGAATTAAAATTGGAAAAGAAGAAGTAAAGCTGTAACTGTTTGCAAATGACATGATACTATACATAGAGAATCCTAAAGATGCTACCAGAAAAAATCTAGGGCTAACCAATGTATTTGGTAAAGTAGCAGGATACAAAATCAATGCACAGAAATCTCTTGCATTCCTATACATTAATGATGAAAAATCTGAAAGAGAAATTAAGGAAACACTCCCATTTACCACTGCAACAAAAAGAATAAAATACCTAGGAATAAACCTACCTAAGGAGGCAAAAGACCTGTATGCAGAAAAGTATAAAACACTGATGAAAGAAATTAAAGATAATAGAAACAGATGGAGAGATATACCATGTTCTTGGATTGGAAGAATCAACATTGTGAAAATGACTATACTACCCAAAGCAATTTACAGATTCAATACAATCCCTATCAAACTACCAATCGCATTTTTCACAGAACTAGAACAAAAAATTTCACAATTTGTATGGAGACAGAAAAGAGCCTGAATGGCCAAAGCAATCTTGAGTACGAAAAACGGAGCTGGAGGAATCAGGCTCCCTGACTTCAGACTATACTACAAAGCTACAGTAATCAAGACAGTATGGTACTGGCCCCAAAACAGAAATATAGATCAATGGAACAGGATAGAAAGCCCAGAGTTAAACCCACACACATATGATCACCTTATTTTTGATAAAGGAGGGAAAATATACAATGGAGAAAAGACAGTCTCCTCAATAAGTGGTGTTGGGAAAACTGGACAGCTACATGTAAAAAATGCAATTAGAACACTCCCTAACACCATACACAAAAATAAACTGAAAATGGATTAAAGACTTAAATATAAGACCAGACACTATAAAACTCTTAGAAGAAAACACAGGCAGAACACTCTATGACATAAATCACAGCAAGATCCTTTTTGACCCACCTCCTAGAGAAATGGAAATAAAAACAAAAATAAACTAATGGGACCTAATGAAACTTAGAAGCTTTTGCACAGCAAAGGAAACCATAAACAAGACCAAAAGACAACCCTCAGAATGGGAGAAAATATTTGCAAATGAAGCAACTGACAAAGGATTAATCTCCAAAATTTACAAGCAGCACATGTAGCTCTATATCAAAAAAACAAACAACTCAATCCAAAAATGGGCAGAAGACCTAAATAGGCATTTCTCTAAAGCAAATATACAGATTGCCAATAAACACATGAAAGGATACTCAACACCACTAATCACTAGAGAAATGCAAATCAAAAGTACAGTGAGGCATCCCCTCACACTATTCAGAATAGCCATCATCAAAAAATCTATAAACATCAAATACTGGAGAGGGTGTGGAGAAAAGGGAACTCCCTTGCACTGTTGGTGGGAATGTAAATTGATACAGCCACTATGGAGAACAGTATGGAGGTTCCTTAAAAAACTGAAAATAGAACTACCATACGACCCAGCAATCCCACTACTGGGCATACACCCTGAGAAAACCATAATTCCAAAAGAGTCATGTACCATAATGTTCATTGCAGCTCTATTTACAATAGCTAGGACATGGAAGCAACCTAAGTGTCCATCAATGGATGAATGAATAAAGGAGATGTGGCACATATATACAATAGAATATTACACATCCATAAAAAGAAATGAAAGTTAGTTACTTGTAGTGAGGTGGAGAGACCTAGAGTCTGTCATACAGAGTGAAGTAAGTCAGAAAGAGATAAACAAATACTGTATGCTAACACATATATATGGAATCTAAAAAAAAATGTTTCTGAAGGACCTAGGGGCAGGACAGGAATAAAGACACAGGCGTAGAGAATGGACTTGAGGACATGGGGAGGGGAAAGGGTAAGCTGGGACAAAGTGAGACAGTGGCATGGACATATATACACTATCAAATGGAAAATAGCTAGTGGGAAGCAGCTGCATAGCACAGGTAGATCAGCTCCGTGCTTTGTGACCACTTGGAGGGATGGGATAGGGAGGATGGGAGGGAGATGTAAAAGGGAGGAGATATGGGTATATATATATATGTATAGCTGATTTACTTTGTTATAAAGCAGAAACTAACACACCATTGTAAAGCAATTATACCCCAATAAAGATGTTTAAAAAAGAGGCTATTAAAATGTAAATATCTCCAAGATAGGGAGCTTCAGGTAATGCTTTTTGATTCTATTATGACAGCTAGTTGAGGTTGACAAATCCTTCAGGAATAAGGGTTTTGAAATCCTACAGACCTGTGTTTGAATCTTGACTCCATCATTTAAGAGCTGTGTGATCTTGGCAACTTCTTTAACATCTCTGTATTATCTCCTGAAAAAATTGGGAGGAAATACCAGGCTTCAGTTTTGCCTAAGAAGTAAATGAGAAAGAGAGGTTAAAATATTTTATCCAATACTTGGAACATAGTTAAGATCAATAAATGAGTATTATTATGATTGTTAAGTGCTCTGGGACAGAATTTAAGATGACTGGGGTAGGAATATTGGGAACAGTTAAACAAACTCTCAAGGGAGAAAGACCTCCAGAAAACTTTTTCCACTTTCTCAGCTGACTCTACCCAAAACCCCTTTTGGAAGCTCTTTGCAGGAAAATGAATGAGCAGACTCTTCTCAGACTCTTCCAAAGGAAGAGAAGGAATTATTCAAGGTTGTGTTTCCTCTAAACCCTTCAACTACCTTTTCCCTGATCGTTTTCTTTTCCTTTCTCTCCACTTTATCATGAATTTCTTTACCTACTACCCAGGGTGCATTAAAAAGAGTAACTTGGCTCTCAGCACCAGGCTCCCACCATGTGGGCAGTGAGGCAACCAGATGCCATTCTGAGTGCTGCATCAGAGTGGGTGAGACTTGGGCATCATGGCACTGGCACAGCCCAGACTCCATTGTGCCAAGGCTCATGCTGCACGATCACACAACTTCCTCTTTGAAGTCTGCTGCATCCACGGATTTAGGAACCAGCTTGATAGTGGGCACTGGGGAGTTTTGGAGCATCAATCCGGGCATGCCATCTGTAGCTAACTTCATACAGTGCAGGGGAAAGGGACAAATCAGGATGGAATGGTTGGTTTTGTTGACTTCGATGGGAGGGAGGGGGTCAGGAGGAGTGGGGATGCTAAAATTGCCTAGGAGTAGGTGATGACCCTTATTTTCTTCCACTGCTTTGCTCCTCCACTAATTTAAGACAAATTAACCTGTATTTTCTCTGGAGGGCAAAGCAGAGGTAACCATATCTGGTGATCTGATGGTCACAGGAGATGGAGATGCCAGCTTGAACTTGTGGATTCTGAGACAGTAGAAAAGGTTGCTATTATTGCTACATAAGAGAGAGAAAGATAAAGAGGCAGATGCCACTATTGGAGATCATCAGTTCAGCCTGTCTCTACAGGTATGAAACGAATGCAAGTAGGTGGAGAACCCTTAGGTGGAGGTTTCTCTTCTTCATGTAGTATAGCAAAAGGACTGCAATCTATAGGGATACCCTTCAAGGGGATACATTTTCTCTTTAGTCTTAGTACCATTGAATGGTGGTCCTCTACAAATGAAAGTGTTAATTCTCTGCCACACAGGAGATAACTACTCCACCTTTCTGGTGAAGAAATAACTCAAGACAGTTCCAGAAACATGATTTGTGCCTATTTCTATATATGCCTTCCCTACTGGACTGTGCGATCTTGAGGGCAAGGTCTATCTTATTCATCATTGCATCCTCTGTGTCTAAGTCTGTGCCTAAAGGAAGGCAAGTAGCCATTGTCCCATGACTTCCCCAGGATGGGGGGCACCGAGGAAAGAAACAGCCTCCATTAAAGCTTGGAGTACCTCTTGCTAATGACATCTCAGTCTTTCAGGAACATTCTGTCTCTGACTAGATAGGGAGTCAGAATTGTTGTTGGTAAATGATCCAGTGATGGCTCTTCTGGGGGATTATTATGAAGTTGGAGATTTCTCCTGGTCTCTACAATATAACCCTCACCAAGACCCAGCATGGAGGAAAGCTGAGCTGGACTGGAAAAATTCAAAGTTTAATTTATTCTGAAAGGTGATCAATTTATTCTTGCAACCTCTCAAACCTACTTTGAGAAAGAGAAGGGCATCATATTAAAACTTGATGGAAGGGGTTCCCACGCTCTGTCATGGTTTCTAGGGAGGATGTAACTTTTCTTTATAAGATGACTTTCTTGACATTTCTCTCCTTTCCAGGAAGATTAGTGAATCTCTAAGCTCTGGCATGTGCCTCCTGTTTTAGTAGGCTTCCAAAGGAGATAATTAAAGTACAGCCCAATATCTAGATCAGTATATGTAAAACTGGTCTCTTCTTTCCCAAACTTGCTCCTTCTGGGACCATCAATTTCTGTGCCTGGTTGTGAGGAGACTTGTGGTTCTATTCAGGAAGAATAAATTGTATCAGCTTGCAATGACGCCCTTTGGGCTTTTTGGTATGAACTTGCAGCTCAGCCAGTATGGAATAGGAAGTTGGTGTTAGTGTGAGGAGAATATGTTCAGATCTCTGTACCTTCACCTACTCCCCAGGTGATCTTGGGCAAACCCCTTAACTTCTCTGGACCTCAATTTCCTGCTTCTGTATAAAAAAAGGAGCAAGTGCTATACTACCTTGCAGTGACATTGGGGGTTAACCTTGGTGCTTCCCATAGAGCTGGTGTGCACTCTGATGAACAGAGAGGAGGCACGTGGTGCTGTGTTAGAGGCAGTGTGCTCTGGTGAACCGTGCACGGGTTTTGGACTCAGCCATCAGTTCAAATCCTAGCTATCCCCTGCGTATTCACTTGGGATGCAAAGAACCTTCCCTATGCTTCACTTTCTTTGGCTTTGAAATGGGAATAAATGATATGTACCTCTATGAATTGGTGTGCGGATTAATTGTGGCAGCTCATGCCTACAACTGTTTATTTCCAGTACCATCCCATTTGCATCTGTCACTTGAACTTGAATTTCACTAACTCCTTAGATTATAACTCACTCTGGTGCAGAATAACCACAGTTTCAGTTTTTAGGGATAATTTATCAACAATCTTCAGGGTACTTGACTGAGTTCTTCCTGTATTCTTTTAGAAAGCACATTTTCTTGGACTTACTACTCTTCCATAGTCTAAATTCACAGACCTTATGAATCACAGGGATCTCAAACTCAAATGCCGATAGAGGCCAGGTGATAATAAAAATGTGTGAATTAGCCCATGTATAAGACATTAGGGAATAAGTTGGGACTGTGGTGGACAAAAGTATCTGTCCATCCAAAGACTTTCAAAGTCAAACTAAACTAAATAAACAAGCAACTAGTAAAATACTTTGCAAGACAGGTAGCCTGATTTGGCTCACAGGATGCTGGTTTGAGACATGTTTTACCCCTCTCAGTCATTTGGGTCAACCTCATTGTTAGAAAGGATATGGAGTAATGGGGATGCCTACACTCTGCTGGTGGGCAGGTAATTTGGTACAATCACTTTATAAAACAGTTTGACATTATCGTGTAGATTTAAACATTCACTTCCTCTCTTTCCTTCAAATTGCACTGCTGATAATACCCAAGAGATACACCTACACGTGTGTACCAGGATATATGCATAAGAGTATCCATAGCAGCACTGTTCAGTAGCAAGAATGTAAACAGCTCAAGTACCCACTGAGGGAGAAGTGGGTGAGTAGACTGTGGTATATAGTCAGTCATATAATGAAATATTATTTGGCAGGAAAAAGGAATATACTACAGTTGCGTTCAACAATAAGAATGAAATTTAGCAATATAAAATTAAGTTTAAAAAGTCAGACGCCAAGATATTATGTCGCATGTTGCCCACTTCATACAGTTTAAGAAACTAAAATGAAAAAGGTGGTTTTTGAAATACATATAAAAGGAAGAAATGGCTTCCTTTAGCGTGGTGCTACAGCGTGTGGGGTTGGGGAGGGGATGGGGTGGGAAAAGACCACAACACTGTCAAGTACCAAAAGTACCAGTCTGCATCAAGGTGCTAATTTTTGCTTTGTTTGTGTGTATGTGGCTGCTTGTTACATTATTTATAGGTAAAACAAGGCAAGATAAACTATGCTTCATATCTTTCGGAATGTTGTCAGAAACAAATGAGTAATTTAATGTAAAAGTGCTTTGTAAACTTTAGCCATGCAACATAAACTTAAGGGGTTATTATGATAAAGTGAGCATGAACATTGGTAGCTTGTTGCTAAATTCCCAGGGTACTGTGAGTTATCCATTTGGTGGATTGTATGCCTTTGGGTAATTTGTAATACCAGACTTATTTCTTCCATCTTCTTGCAATTTTCTCCCCTTCACTCTCTCTCTCTTTTTTTTTTAATGTTGAGCCTTCTTTTAATTTATTTATTTTTATTTTTTGCTGTGTTGGGTCTTCGTTTCTGTGCGAGGGCTTTCTCTAGCTGTGGCAAGCGGAGGCCACTCTTCATTGCGGTGTGCAGGCCTCTCACTGTCGTGGCCTCTCTTGTTGCTGAGCGCAGGCTCCAGACGCGCAGGCTCAGTAGTTGTGGCTCACGGGCCTAGTTGCTCCGTGGCATGTGGGATCTTCCCAGACCAGAGCTCGAACTCATGTCCCCTGCATTAGCAGGCAGACTCTCAACCACTGCGCCACCAGGGAAGCCCTCCCCTTCACTCTCTTTGCTAGTGCATATGCTTTAAGTGAAAAGGAACATGTATGCAATCAGCAAGAACAAAGGTCAAATTATAAAAGCAAACCACACATGCCCCGTTCCCCTTCACATATGTACATACAGGTGCTTGCATGCACGCGCGTGCACACACACACACACACACACACACACACACACACACACGTATACCAGAGCGGCATGCACCCTGAACCAACTAGAAATGACTTCTGGGTCATCTGTTGATTTGAGTTATTGATACCATTCTTTTTGTCTGATAAAGCAGATGATAATCATTTTCAGAATAATTAACTACTGATTCTGTTCCCTTGTTTTTTCCTTTGTTGTGATAAAATGGCCTTGCAAATAGTTACATATAAAAATATTTAAACTAAAGGGCAGACTTTAGGTGAGAGAGAGGCATTTGTTAACTCTCTATTACACATCTACCGTGTCCCAAGCACTGTACTAGGGGTTGGGGAGATGGACATGGGTATTCCCAGCCTCTGCCCTAGGGCAGCTCACAGGCAAAGGGATAACTAAATCAAAATGTGATGACACATCCTGGCTAAGGGGTCTCCTCAGTGTCCTGCAAGAGCACTGACAGGGACACCTCATTCCGCCTGATGGTGAGGGAAGGCATCCTGCAGAGATGATATCTGGCTATGGAGGAATTGAAGTTGGAAATTTGAAAGGGATGGTTGGGCAGCGTGCAATATATTCTGCACCTTGGAGAAAAGAGAAAGAGCATAGCTATTGGGGTCCAGTGGGAAGCCTCTGGTGGGTGGAATTGTATGTGGCAGGGGTGGGCAGGAAGGGATGAAGCTGGCCAGAGGGGCAGGAGCCAGTTCACGAATGGTCTTATTACAAGGCCTTTGGATTTCACCCTAAAGTCAATGGGGAGTCATTTAAGGGTTTAACCAGTGGAGTGACATAAGCTGATTTAAGGAGTTTACTTACATTAACTCATTCAATCTTTGTAACAGCTCTGTTATGATCTGTGCTTTACAAGTTAAGAAATCAAGGGACAGAGAAGATAAATGACTTGTCCAAGGCTACTCAGCCAGGATATGGCAGAGCTGATTGTAAGAAATGTCCCCTCTGCATTCTTTGCCACTGCATGCTACTGCCTCTTGTATCCTATTGTAGAGCTCAGACCTTGAAATGACCTCAAGAGATCATCTGGCCCAGTCCCCTGTCTCCAGACAATTAAGGTTTTATTGTGTTTCCCCCTTCTCTTTCTACTTACAAAGTAACAAAGACCTAAGTGGTTAAGTAATTTGTCAAAACATGGAAATATGAAATGCATGGATGGAAAGGAGCCACCTCTCTAAAGGGTTAGAAGACCCCCACTCCATCCTGCTGGCTCTCCCCCTTTTATTGCAGACCAAACAAAACATACCCTTTGGTTCTCTCCTCAGCAATCCTGCTTTTCCTCCCACCTGAGATTCCACTTCATTTTCTCTGATTTTTGAAGGTGGATCACTCAGGCGCAGCTCTGAATTTTTATTTTGTTTTAAAGAAAACTTTTTAAAGACTTACATCACCCCCCTTTATGGCTAATTGGCTTTGACTAGGGCACAAAGGGGCAGAGCTTCCATGATTCCCTCTGGCTCACGACCTGGCCTCTGTGAGGCAGCACCCTGTCCTCATATGCCAGTGTCCAGCCATCTAGCTGGAAGGGACTGCTTGGAGAGGGGACGTGTGGGACTGGGGAAGGAGTGAACCTGAGTTAGGACAGTCAAATTTTTACCACCCGCCCTCTCATTTGTGCTGATAATCAGAGACAAGTTCCGACAAGTTCAGAGACATCCAAGATTGAGACAGAGCTATTTTTCTTTCTGTTAATTTAAGGCAGCTAAGGAGTACCCTTTCTATAGATAATTGCAAGCCTGCCTCTGTTCTCCATGTTTTTCTTAACTTTAACCTCAGCTTCCCTACACACACACCCACACACACCCACACACATGTGCACATCCTGATCTACTACTCATTCCTCACTGATGGGATAAGGTAGATCTGAAATGGTTGGCAAGGCCTTCTTCCAATGTGCTGTGCCCAGCACAACATCACTGGCTTCCCCCAGGTGATGTCAGCCCAGGTGCTCAGAAACTCATGGTGCTGGGAGGCTGCAGGTCCATTTGGTGGGTCATCCAGGTCCTTGGCTCTCTCTCCTCCCCGCTGTGGTCTGCCTTGGATCACGGTCATCAGCATAAGAGAAGAGCAGGAGATGCCCAGATTGATTAACTGTGCTTTGCACACAGGGGCATCTCTATTTTATGAAGCTGAACAGAATTCACAAAGAAAAGCTTCAAGTACATAAAAATTGTGATAGCAGAGCACAAATATGTCCTCTAAGTCATCCCCACATCTAATCCATTAGCAAGTTCTGTCAGCTCCATCTCCAGAATAGCTCTTAAATACATCCAATTTTTTTCATCTCCCCTGTCCTCACCATCATCTCCCACGTTGGTGATTGGGATAGTCATTGGTCTCCCTGCCAGAATTCTGGAGCCTCTTCTAGGTCATTCACCACTCCAGAGCAAAGTGACCTTTTTCATAAAGCGAATCAAGTCTCTCCTCTGCTTAACAAGCTACCCTTACTCTTAGAATAGAACCAACCTCCTCAGCGTGGCACCAAAAGCCCCGTGTCATCCTACCCTCTCCTGGCTTCTGCTCTCAAGTGTCTTACCCTACATGCTCCTCCTATTACCCTGCAGCCACTTGGCCTCTATTAGGTCCCTGCACAGGCCAAGATTGCTCCTGTTCCAGAGGCTTTGTACTTGCCCTTCCCTCTTCCTGGCACTCTCTTCCCCCTGGTTAGCACATGGATTTCTTTACATCCTTCAGGTCTCAGATCCAATGTCATCTCATAATAGAGATCTTCCCTGAGCACTGTGTCTAAGATCTTCCCATTTCCAAGCCTCCTGCCTCTTGATCAGATCATCCTGTGTGTGCCCTTCATAACATCTATCACCACTCAAATTGTTGTGTTTAACTATTGGTTTATCTACAGTTATCAGGCTCTCTGACCATTTTCTGTATCTAGAAATAAGCTTGAGAAAGCTAGGGTCCATTTCTGTTTGATTCACTACGAAATTCTGTAGGCCTGGAGCTTAGCAGGCATTCACTGAATGGTTGTTGAATGAATGACTTTGACTCTGGACAAGTTGCAATTCTCAAATTTGGGGACATCCATTAAATTTTGTGTTATAAAATCTAAAAGGTTGCACGTGGTCTATGAAGACAATTAAAATTTTTTTTGGTGTGAGGTTCTAGAGAGTCCGCAGATGCATTTACTTCTGTGTCTGCCTGGGTATCTCTGTCATTTCCCTTAGGTACCTCACGGCTTCCCTCACCTGTGGACTTGATTTTCTGCTTGATGACACTCCTCACAGGAAAACTGAATTTGTTTCTGACTCCAGCAATGAGCATGATTAATGAGCTCTCCTCTCAGTTCAGGACCTCAATCTAAATCCTCTCCTGTTCAACGCAATCAGGAAAGGTTGCATTCTGGATCTGTGCTGAAACAAATCCCTTCACACACAAACAGTCAATTATTTCTTGCGCCTTGAGGTTTCCAAGCAGAATAGAATACTCCTGGACAGTGCTGGGTCTGGGTTCACATGATGATATCTTGTACTGTCAACCACAGAGGGGAGAGCTTGACTTTGCTCTTCACTGCCATTGCCCACAGACCTCAAATGGATTTTTTCCGTGTCACAACTTATCCTTAGGTTCTGGCCTTTTATTCAGCCTACACCTTGTACTCTGTTAGCACACATGGCTGGTTTGGATACAGAAGTATCTGAATCATAAAATACATGAGATTCAAGGAACTTATAGGAATGTAATGGGACATTCTAGCAAGATGTGATCTCAGAGATTTAGTCCAATCTCCTAATTTGCTCTTGTGTTGTATGTCAGTCTGGAGGTAGACTGCCTGTGTTTAAATCCCAGATGAGGTCTCTTGGGAAACTTACTTAGTTTATCTGAACCTTTGTTTCCCCATCTGTAAAATGGGAATGATAATAGTAATTACCTCATAAGGTTATTGTAAGGATTGAATAAGATAATATGTCTGGTTCAGAGAAGCTCTGCATTTTTATCTATTATTGCCATGGCTATAGAAGGGGAAACAGAATGAAAAGTTACCAAAAATCATTCTGTTAATTGGAGACACAACTGTTAGAATATAAGCTCCCTTAGAGCTGAGATAATCTGTTGTGTTATTTCTCCACCTCCGCCATTTTCAACATCTGAAAAATGAATATAAAAGCACTACTCACCCCAATAGACTGTTCTAATATTTAAAGTACCCAACAAATGTGAGTTACTTAGGATGGTACTTAACACAAATCTATCACTCTAAATTTTATTATTACTAACATTATTATATTATTTTTGTTATTTTTTATTATTTCAATTTCTATTTTAAGTTTTCCAGATCTTAGCATGGGGCTGAGAGTCTGGTAAGCTCTCAATGAGTTTGTCATGAATGAAAAGATGAACCAGACAGAGAAGCTAGGTCTCCTGACCCCCAGTTCTAGCCCTTTCCTCCACATCACATGCCTTCCAATATGGTGCTGCCCCATGGTTAAGTTAGCCTTATTCAGGGTTAAAATATTACTTAGCCACCCTGGATATCCCAGGCATTTCACATGCTCCTATTCTCTAGCTCAGAATCAAACATTTGCTTTTAAGATATACCCCCATCAGTTTCTGGTGGAAAACTAAACTGGTGGCCATCTTCTTCATTCCCTGCCTACTGCCCTCTGGCTTCTTCTAGGAAATCCCATTTGCTCTCCATTCTCTTTTGTGCGTTTGGTTACAGGCTGTTGGTTGATTTTGATCCATAAATGTTAAAACTCCTCTCTCCTTTTTTTTTCTTTTTTTTGCCTCCCTCTAGCTGACCTCATACCAGGATGCTCTGTGCTCCATCTCTCCTTCAGGTCCTGCTAGATGGGGGGTATTGCTCCATCTAGGCTGTTCTAGCTGGCGCTGACCAGGCCCTAACCTTCCCGGATACTCACCTGAATCCTCATTGTCTGCTCTGTGTGTCCTTATTTCTCTAACCATGTACCCATTGGCTTCACAATTTCACCCCATGGCATCACTCACTGTCCCTCTCAAAGCTCTCTCTCTCTGTGCTCTCCCAAACCTAAATATCACTTTCTCCCCAAATTCACAGTATGAAATGTGCATGGAAAAAAAGGCAATCCCCATCTGGCTCTTGGAATTTTTCAGAGCTTTTCACTCAAAACATTTAAATGACTTCAAATCCCATTATTCACAGTCACTTTGGGTAGGGGGAGAATTTTACTATTTGGTTCTTTCATCATTTCTTACCTTCTACTCTTGCTATTCAAAGTGTGCTCTGAGGACCAGCAACAGTGACATTATTTGGGAGCTTGCAGAATCTTGGCCTGACTCCAGACCTACTGCATCAGAACCTGCATTCCAACAAGTACTCAGTACTTGTATGGGTATAACTGAATCACACCTGTACACAACTGTACACCTGTAACTAACACATCATTATTAACTATACTCCAATCTAAAATAAATTTTTTTAAAAAAATGATAAAAGTAAAGTGCTGAGTAAGCCAAAAAAAAAAAAAAAAAAAAAAAGACACCCGTTGAATCATACGTATGTTAAAGTTTATGAAGTGCTCCTCCACCAGGTTTCTCACACTTCAACCTAAATGAGATTCCCTGGGGTCCTTGAACTGAAAAAGGGGACCTGAAGGTGGCCATCTTAGTACTCTGGGTGCTAGTTGAGTAAATTAATCCTGTATATCTCGCTCGATTAATGAGTGAAATTACTGCAGCTTCCCTGAGATATTTATTAAACACCTATTTTTGTATGGGTTCAGTGTTCTGCTGAGTTCTCCTGCAAGGGAGATACAGGCATACTTCATTTTATTATGCTTTGCAGATACTGCACTTTTTACAAATTGAAGCTTTGTGGCAACTCTGCATTGTCAGACGATGGTTAGCATTTTTTAGTAATAAATATTTTTCAATTAAGATACATACATTGTTTTCTTAGATATAATATTATCGCCCACTTAACAGACCACAGTATTGTGTAAGCATAACCTTTATATGCACTGGGAAATCAAAAAAATTTGCATGGCTCTCTTTATGCGTTATTTGTTTTATTGTGGTGGTCTGGAACCAAACTGGCAATATGTCTGAAGTACGCCTGTAATGTCAAATAATATGACCAACTCCTTACCTTTTTTTCTTGAAAGCCTACCACAAAACTTGAAGGTACGAAGGAGTTTCTACTTCCAGATTTTTGGATTTGGCAGACAGACTCCAGGTCCCCAGAATCCCTGCCTCCAGTATTTACACCTTTGCATAATTCCCTTGCCTTGAGTATGGGTGGGGCTTGCAAATTCCTTCTAACCAATAGAACACAGTGAAAGTGATGGGATGTCCCCTTTTGTAATCACAAAGCACGTAATGTGATTACATTACATTACCTAAGACTCTGCCTTGATATCAGACTCTAAATACTCTCCTTGCTGGCTTGGTGAATGTTGAGGAAGCCTAGGCAGCAAGGAACTGCTGGTAGCCTTTAGGAACTACAGCCAACAGCCAGCAAAAAAACAGCAGCAAAGAATGGAATGCTGCCCAAATCATGGGAGCAGGGAAGCAGATTCTTCCTCAACTGAGCCTCTGGATGAGAACACAGCCCCAGCTGACATCTTGTAAGACCCTAAGCATAGGACCCAGCTGAGTCATGCTTAGACTCCTGATCTGAAGAAACTGTGAGACAATAAATGTGTGTTAAGTTTATAAGTTTGTGGTAATTGGTTTTCCAGCCATAGGTAACTAATACTCTTGCAATGGCTACTAAGCTGATCTGTAAGGAGACAGTTCCATCAGCTGACATAGCAGAAAACAGCAACCAGAGAGCGTGAGGGTGCCAGGATTGGTGTGAACTGTATCTAGTTTGTCATCTCCATAGTGGTTCTCATGAGATGAATGACATTGGCGTGGCCAGTGTAGAGGTGACAGTTCCCTTAACTTGCTCACTGGCTATTTCATCTGTCCTTCCACGTTGCCTCAGTTTCTCCACCTCTAACAGCAATTAAACCTGAAGTTTCAACTTGAGTTAATAGAACCAGGATGACAAGTCATGCATGACAACATTTAATTAATACCCATAACCTGTTTAGAGACTGGGATAAAAACTGCTATATAAGTGAAAAGCGTTTTTTTTTTTCAATTAATTTTTTCACATGGCACACATCATTTCTCTAAGACTGTCAGATGTGTTAGCTTTCTTCTGAAATCCGCTGATTCAGGCTTTCTTGGAAAGCCAAACAAAAGGAGATACACAGAGATGTAAACACATTTCGCATCCACCAAATAAATGGAGTTTAGAGCAAAAAGGTTATCTTTCTTAACCCTGTGAAGACCGCACCAGATACAATCTACCCCTGGCTGGGAATGCCCGACCCTTGCACATGTTTGAGTGTGTATGAAAGAAAACTTGATCAATAATTCATTCTGAAATGCTTCTTCTTTCTTGGCACTCCCCTTGCACATTCTTTCAAGACCACTTTAGTCACTGTGGTATGTATATTTAATTGGTTCTAAGACAAGACTTGTTCACCTTGAAAGCAAGTGGCTTTCAGGAGTGAAGGTCAGAGGATGGGGAACAGAGTGGCATCTGACTTTAGCTCTGCCTAGATTCACCAGGATGAAAGGATAGATGCTGCCTGTTGTTCCTCTCTGGCAGGGCTGTGGAGCTGTGATCTGGCTTGACAAAAAATACGTTAGGAATCTTCCTTTCAAGTGGGAAAGGTCAAGTGACTGTGTAATGCCAAGCGAAAGGTTTTGTAATGGATACTTTGGGCAGGAGCATACTTGCTCCCCTCCAATATTTTGTCACCATTTCCCCAGTTGATGAGGAAGACTGAGTAGGTCCTCTCCTTTTCCCCCACAATCCCCTAGAATGTTCTGCAATGAGGAGACAACTTAAAATTCAAGCTTTCCATGAATAGTTTTTTGGCTCCCATAGTTACCTTAGGACGTCAGAGTGGCATTTTCTATCATGAATAAAATTTTAATGATACATAGACACAAAGGGAGAAATAGGCTGGTAGATGTGGGGAAGGAGAAATGGTGGCGGGGGAGGGAGCAACTGACACACTCCTGCACATTCTCACCTGCCTGAGGAATGTCTTCCAGTTGCTACCATCACCCACTTCTAGCCCAATCTCTGACTGTTCCCCCTCCTAGAAGGCAAAGCCTACTCCATGTTCTGACAGTGCTGACAATAGCAAATTGCAGAATCCCCTTCCTCACTTTCAGACGCAGAGTTTCAATGGAAACAAAACAAATATGAAGGCATCAAAAAACCACCCTTCACAGGCCTCAGGCAGATTCCTGCCTGTGTCTCTGCTGGAGTCCTTTAGGCTGTGGTCACATCCTGAACCCTCTGTGTGGCAAGGCTTTTGTAAGATTCTGTGTGGAATGAGAGAGAAGGGGATGGCAGGGAAAGGGAGATAGCCTCCTGGTATGAGAATGTCCTGTCCAAACTGTAGTCTGTCAATGCAGTAGCTAAACTTTGTTCACAAAATGACACATCTCAGATAAGAAGGAATAGTGAGATGCTAGGGAGTCTCTCCCTTTATCTTCTTAAGATTAGAAAACTAAGCCTCATTTCCCCACCTTTACACGTTTCCCTCTCTAATATAGGAATTTGCACTATGAGAAGTTTTGCAAGTTTTCTCAAAGAGTAACCAACAAGTGGGTGTTTATTGAGCATGAAGTGCTTGTTCCAAACTGTGCGAGGTGTTTTATAAAAGAGAAGCACATGGTACAGTCCACACCGTGGAATCCAGTTCCCACCCTGCAGGAGCTGGAAGTGTTGGGGAAACAAGACTCACACAAGGTCAATTAAGACAGGGTATAAGACAGAACAGAGTGGAGACTAATAAGATGCTATATTTCCTCACTCTAGTTGTTTGAGAGGGTCCAGAAAGGAAAGAGGAAGAGAAACCGGCAGAGTTAGGGGAGCCTGTGGAGAAGGGAGAATGGGAAGATGTATAAGCGTTCATTCCACCCTCACTCCCCGGAGTCGAGCTGCAGGCTCATTGGGGTAATTTTTTTTCTTTATTCTCCCTCCACATTTCATCTTTGCTGCTCTCAACCTCTGCTTCCAAACACATTTGGACTCTTAGTTGCTAGTAATCTTGGGCAGGTTACTTCCACTGTCTGGGCACTTCTGTCCATCTGTGAAAACAAGGGGATTAACTGATCTTCTACCTCCAACAGGTTGCAAGTCTCAAAAAGCAGAACCAGGTCAAGAAAAAAGTGAGCAACCTGAAAACTCTAGAAAGTCTACTTCCTGTAAACACTGAATCCCCTCCCCTCCCTCACCTTTCTGCCCTCTTCCTCCTCTCTCTCTCTCCCTGGGTGGTGAACACCAGTGACTTAAAGCTTGGCTGGGCTTTGAAATGTGGGGAGAGGTGTGGTGAGTTACAGAAAACTCAAGATTAAGAATCGCACCGTCTCTATCTGAGTTTGTCTCTGTCACTGACTAGCTCTGTGACCCTGGGCAAATCACTTAAATGATGCCCTCTGGACTTTGTTTCTTCTAGAATCCAGATGGCCTTGAGTTCTCCAGCCTTCAGAGGTTTTCCAGCTCCCCTTTGTGATTCATGATCAGCACCAGCTCCCTTTTCCACCGAACTATAGAATGGCAAGCTTTCGACCAGGTTCCCCTGCCCACAGTTTTGAAGGGAGGTTTATCTGAGGAATGACTGCATAGTCCACAAACCCACCTTGGTTGACCCTCATCATCTCCATGCCGATTTTGCTCTGGATCTCTGCTATGTTGATCCCTCCTTACCATCTTGTAATTGGTTTGTTTCTCCAGACTGCTCTCTCTGAGGTTGACACGTTGAACAAAACTGAAGTTTGAGAGTAACAGAAGGAAATTATACCTGAAAGTAGAAATGTTTAAAACAGCCAAGAAACTTGGCTTCTACTGTTTATAGCACAGGACTCTCATTCTCCCCGCCCCCTCTGTCTCTCTGTCCCTCTGTCTGTCTGTCTGTCTCTCTGTGCCTCTCTCTGTCTCTGTCTTCCGTCATGTCACCAGGGCCAGATGTCAGCTCACTACACGAGTGCCTTTGTGCATATTCTACACTGAGATCCAGGCCCCTTGGACTTCTCGGAGGCTTCAAGGGGAAATAAACAAGAAATTGATTTCCCCATCCTCTCCCCAACACCTCACACTACTATAATGTTATGGAAACATTATAGTAATTTCTGTAAATAAAAATCTTCCCAGAGTGAAGGCAGATTTTGACATTATTTGCAGAACAGATGAAGTTTTCCTCGTTCCAAGCATCTCCACTGGCTTTCTCTATATGTAGCTAAGAGTTTAATAAAGTGTCCACTTCCTACCATCAAGGAGATCTCAACCCCCAAATATGATATGTAAATATCTAATTTTTGTCGAACATGAATAATTTCTACAACATTGAAATATTAATTTCCTCTGCTTCTGACCATCAGTGATTCAGAAATAGTGGGGTCCTTTTGCAGAAAACCCCCTCAATTCGTGGCTATACATCAACCTCCAAGGATCCTTCCAGGGATGGCAGCCTATAAACTCTTGGTTTCTGTGAAGTTCTCCATCTGGAAGAGTCTCTCTTTCAGTCTGTTTCTTCATGAGCTTCTTTTCCTAGGGCGTGTAGGGAAGTGACAGAGGATGCTTACTCGTGAGGCACTACTGGTCACTGTGCCCAGGATCAGCCTAAATGAGATGCAGATGTCCAGGTGGCCACTGGGAACCATCCATTCATGGCCATGGTGGTGGTGTGGTCATATGGAGGCCTTGGGGGCTCTCTTTCCCATCCTTTGCCTGCTCTCATTTTCTTTACATCCTTACCTATTCTTGGAGCAGTTAATCTTAGCGTCTATTTGCAGCCCCAGCAGGGATCCTATTTCCATCGGAGAGAGGACTCCTTTAATAAATCTAGCTCATTTGTGCAGGAGTAGTGCAGTCATTGATTAGAGGACTGATTGGAGCTGTGACTTTCCTTAGGAAGAAAATTAAGAAAACAGATTCAAGGCAAATGATGGGCGGCTTTGTCTTCTTGGGAAGGGGTGGGGGGTGGTTCTCCTTATATTCTGTCTCACCTGTGCTGATTCAGGTTTGAAATATCCTGCAAGATGAATTAACTCCTTCAGGTCACTGTGCTGCCATCCTGCATGGCAGAGGATCACAGAATCTCCTAGCTGAAATGGACATTGATCATTATGTGTCTCAAGTCCTTTATTTTATAGATTACAGTACCCGAGAACAGATGGAGACAAGCTGGTGAGTGGCTTTTGGTAAGGGCAGTCCTCCTGAGCTGTGGGCAGCACTCCAAATGTGGTTTCCCCCTCACTTCCTTCCTGAAACTTTCCCCTTGTGTCCTTTATTCTGCCATTTTTGTGGTCCTCACTCACCCACGCATGAGGTTCAACGTCTCTTTTGGCTCACATGATGAGAGCGTCTTTTATTTTTCAGAGCATTTTGTAGGCACTTGGGAGCCTCAAGAAGCCTCTACAGTTGCTCTGCAGTTGTCATTTGTTTATACCAGATTTAACTATAAGGTAATGAGATCAACAAAAGGAAGATGTTAGATGTCTAGTCACTTTGCATTGTGATCTTTTAGACAGTAAGGGGCTATGTGCATTTGACTTGGTGTTCCCTGAGTCTAACACAGCTTGGCATTTCTAGGTGCCTCAAGGACATTTGTCAACTGGCTGACTAAATGAATGCACTGTACAGATATGGGTTTGACCATTTAAGGTTGTCTTATCAGGAGCTCTACAATGATGGTAATTATTCTATTATTCTTGCTCCCATTATAATGACTTTTAAGTTCCATTATAAGAACTGCCTTCAGATCTAATTTACTAATCACTCCACATCTTTTATATTAAAAAAACACTGTTTTAAAAATTTACATTTAGATTTTATGGCCTAGAGAACATTTTCACATATACCATCATCTTTTGGTCTTCATAAAAATCCTATTGAAGGGATTGTTATCATCCCTATTTTATAGATGAGGACACTGAGGCTGAGAGAGGTTATGGACTTGCCGAAACTCACAGAACTAGTAAGTATGTGAGCAGAGAACAATCCAGATCTTCTGACACAGAATACTGAGCCATTTTTCTATACCGCCCTGCCTCCCCATACCCAGAACTGGTGTCCCAGGCTTGTTTCTCATCTTTATTTTCCAGAGCTATGAAAGACTTTTTGGCTGTAACCAAAGATCAAATCAATTCACACTTAGAGAATGAAGAGTTGCTTCTGTCAAAGTTATACTGAATTTGCTAGAGCCCCTGTAATCATTCTGAGGGATGAGTTAGTTCTGAAAAGGAGTCCTCTGAATAATGGCAGCTCTATTGTTATAAAAGTGTAACTTCCCAACCTCATGCATTATTTTTCATAGGTGTAGGTGTATAAGAGGGTGAGTGTGTGTGTGTGTGTGTGTGTGTGTGTCTTCCCTTTGGTTTGGGAACTCTGAGAAGCAGAGAATAGGGAGTTTGCTAGTATACCATATTTCAGACCTTTATTTTCTATTAACCCACTTAATCCTGATATTGCTGCAAATAAGTTAACTGAGATTCATGGAGTTTATGAGAGAACCCAGATCTCCCAACCCCCAGTCCACAGTTCTTTCCTCTGTGATGTACCTCATGTCTAACCATCCAGTCTTTATTCCCACCAGAGAGTCAGTGGGAAAATAGAAGGAAGGAAGACAATCTAAATGCATCTACCTGCTAGTGTTAGATGTAGACAGTGTTCCCCAGTTTGGTCAGGATGCCTGAGTTCTATCTGCCTTCTGTGAATGATGCTGGGGTTGGCGCAAAGCCTGTGTGTGTGAGAGAGAGAGGAGCGAGAGGGAACAAGTTACCCTTATTCTGTTTATATTGGATAAAATCTTCGATGCTTGAGAGTAATCTGTATCTCAGCTCTATTTACTTTGCAAATAGAATAAAAGCCTCCCTACTTGTGCATCAGAGACATGGGAACCAGTGGGGAGGAAAGGGGTTGGAAAAAAAAAAAGGGTGGAGAAGGATTTTTATACAGGCAGAAAGGCCCATGAGCCTTGGATTCTAGCCTTGCTTCTGTCACTATTTATGTGTGATGATGTGCAGACCACTTTCCCTCTCTGGGCTAGTTTCACTGTCTGTAAAATTTTAGACTAGGACTAGGGTTCTCATATTGGTAGCCAGCTGGCAGAATTTGACCTAAGGACATTTTTTTAAAGCAAAATGTTTTTTAAAAATAAATGTAGGCTGCTCTCATATTCCCCAGTTCACAGACCATACCATCCTTTGCCAGATGTTACTTGCCCATTTATATAGGCATTTGAGAGAGACAATTGAACTTGTTCCTTTAGACGGCCCTAACATTATTCGATTCTATGTATATACGCAGTCCGTTCACAACAGAATCTTTTTTTTCCCTCTTTAAAATTTTTTTTAATTTAACTTTTATTTTATATTGGAGTAGAGTTGATTTACAATGCTGTGTTAGTTTCAGGTGTACAGCAAAGTGATTAAGTTATACATATATACAGATATCTGTTCTTTTTCAGGTTCTTTTCCCACGTAGGTCATTACAGAATATTGAGCAGAGTTCCCTGTGCTATACAGTAGGTCCTTGTTGATTACCTATTTCATATATAGTAGTGTGTGTATGTTAATTCCATAACAGGATCTTCATGAACAGAAATGTAAGATGTAGCATAGTGTCCCAGCTAAGTGTCTGGGCTCCACAGCCAGTCTGTCTGCATTTGAACCGTTGCCGTGCCACTTAACCAGTACATCACTAACCTGCTTTGTTGCCGCCACTTCTTCATCTGAGCAACGGACATAATCCTGTGAGAACTAAATAAATCAGTTTCTCTAAAGTGCTCAGAATACTGCCAGACATATCTTAAGTGGTCAGTGGTAGTTAGTTGTCACTCTGATTATTATTAGGCTTCTTTATGAAATATCTACATATTAGTAGCAAATCATCTTAGTAGCAAATCATCTTAAAATGTCTGGTTAAAATTTCCAGGATAAGACGGAGTGCCTGATATTATGAAATGTGTTTGTGTTATAAAACACAAGGGCCAGACACAGAGGACCGTTTCAGAAAGGTTCTCCAAGCTAGTCATGTAAATAAATATGAAACCAATTGGTTTCTGGAATTCTTTTTATCTACAAACTTTCATTTGCCTGTGACTCATACAACCCCTGAGATGCTGGGAAAGGCTGAGTGTATGGCACTCTCCTGGGCCTGCTGGCTGACTTACCGAGTGCCCGTTTCTTATTTCCATGAAGAGCTGGAGCCCCCAGTTCTCCTGGGTCTCGGGTGTTGGTTTTGTCTTTGTGGCTGGCCTGGCCTGGGGTGAGTGGTTCTGAGAATCCTGGTGTCACTCTCACCGGAACAGCAGGTCGGGGGAGAATACTTACAGAGAAAACTCATCAAACATAGCACGTAGCACCCCATCCATTTTTCATATGGCATGAAATAAAAGTAGATACGATTAGGAAATGAAGGCGAAAATGATGTGTGTGAACACTCTCTGCGTGTCATCGTCCCTCTCGGGGTTTCAATAATAAGCCTGTTTGTTTGCGTACTTTGTTGATCAACAATTCTAAACTTCAGACATATTTATAACCCTGCTAATATGGCCAGATACTGCAATGTGTGCAGAATTAGATGACTGAGCAACGGTTCTGGGAATACTTGCTTCCATCCCTAGTCCCCTAAAGGCCAAAGGCAAGGCAAACTCACCTTTTTTGAAAGCAGGAAAGGATCAAGGGGGTGAGTGTGTGAATCTGGCATTTGTAGAAATTCTCCCTTTGACACCTTTGGTCCTTAAGCAGAGGGGCTGACAGAGAGAGTCCTGGGCACAATGACAGGCAAGCAATTAACCTCACAGAGAAGAATGCCAGTCCTCAAGAAAAGGGAAAGAGGTAAAGAAGAAAGGGAGGTAAGAACTCCCAGGTAGCTGACTGCAGCTTTCAGCAGAAATGACCTGCAGCCGGCCATGCGGACGCCTCTGCCTGTGCTCCTCTCTCAGGAAATGCCACAGGCTGCCTGACTGCTGCGCTCCTTCTGGAGCTGGGTGCTCGAGATGAAGCACTCGGAACGTTGCCTTGCTCTACAGGGGTATGTGTCTCCTAGGTTTTCCAAGGTTGGGCCAAAGGTTCCTTTTGGTGGGGCTGTAAACTGTATATAGTTATGTTTCTTATCAAAAGTAGCCAGGCATTCATGCCTGGGCCACATATGCACACGTAACCCATCAATGCTTTCAAATTTTATCTCGAAAAATTTCTCTCTCACTTGTCATTCAGACATAGCACTTGCACCTAAACTCAAATCATGGCACTTATAAGTACATTTGATGGTCTTGTTTATAACTTAAAGTCCAAAGGTCTTACCCAAGACAGAGATGGCTGATGGCTCCCAGGAGGAGAATCTTAAAAGCTAACCTGGAGAATGCAGAGCCCACAAGGCTGATCTTCCCTAGAATCCTTGCTAATATGAACAGACCCATCTTTTGTGTTTACTTAACCAACTTGGATGGATGCCAGGCCTAAACTGTATGAGAAACCCATTTAATTGTGTCTGCTGTGCTAGATCCATGATATTTCGTAGATATCCTCTGTGTATGCAACCTAATCAGATTCACAGAGTGAGTCAGGGCTTCTGTGACCAATGTTACCTTCTGTAAGTATCACATAGCAGTTCTATCTTTCTCCACTTCTCTTTATTTGTTTTTAGAGATAAATTACTGGTAATGGTATTTTTTGGACCACACTGAATAAAAATTTGAAGTTCGCTATTCATTTGTTCAAACAGTGTTACGTACTCCCTCACTTGGCTACCTTCTCTCTTTCCGCGCATTAGGGCTCCCAAGCTTTTTGGCTCTTTCCTTTCCACCTCAACCTCCAGCTGCCGTGTCGGCCCCTCATCCATTAGCTCCCTTATGCTCAGTTGTCACTTATCCTATTAAAGCTGCTCTGTCTTCCGTCCCATTCCCTTAGGGTCTTGCTTTCTGCTAACATGATGATATGTGGCAGTATGTTTGCGTTTGGACAAGACCAGCTCCTAAATGTTCCCTAAGCTGCATGCTCAGGACTCTTGCCTTGGTTCACATTCTGTGAAATGTCGCTGTGGACAAGAGATAGGCAAATGTATTCGCTTTGCAAATGTAAATTGAATAAACATACATATAAACATAAATTTACATTTGTTCAAGAAAGGAAAGGGGAAAACAAAATGATTTTTTTTTCGTGATGGGTGGGAGAGGAAACTAGAACTCAATGTCTGGATAGAGATGTCTGGTGAGGGGAACCTACACAAGAATAAGGAAGAATAGGAGACTGAGAAACAAAATGTGAGAAGGTTTACTAGAAAAACCAGAAAGGTTTGGGGTTATGGATATCATGTAGATAAAGGGAAAAGCATGACTTTGGAATAAAATAAAATAGGCACGACATTTTCAGTTTACTATATAGTAGCGCTGTGATCTTGGGCAAATTAACTTCTCTGAGTCTCTGTGTTATCTTGTATATTAAAGGGATACTGAGAGTCACTTCATGGGTTATTAAGCAATTGGATGAGACGATGTATGTGAAACACTTAGAAGAATGACGGACACAGAGAAGGGACTAACTAAATGCTATTTTTCTCTTCTCTCTGTACCAATTAAGTTCAAGAGTCACAATGACCTTGATTTAAAAAAAAAAGGAGTTATAGATATAATTAAAGAAATGCTGGATGTGAGGACCAGAGACAAGACTCATCAATCCATAGTATCAGAGTGTTGAGGAGAAACTAACTTCTGCCTGAGATTGGGGTTGTTTTGGGAACTGCCATTAAGGTTTTGCTCCTTAAGAAGAGAACTTAGTTGGATTAAGAGGGAAGCAGAGTCGAGCTAAGATCAGACGAGAGTTAACTGGCAAAACTGGTGCCTGTAGCTGAGAAAGACAGTGAACTCCAGAGATTAGGTGCATGAGTGTTGGAATTAGACCAAGGTTGTTTCAAATCTCCACTTGACAATTAGTTACCATTATGGCCTCATTCCTAATCTTAGTTTGCTCATCTGCAAAATGGGGACAACTGATGTCCCTATCCTGTAGGACTGTTGTGAAAGGTAAATGAGATAATATACATCATACTCATATATTGCCTGGTACATTCCAAATGATAAACTATAAGCTATTGTTATTATTTGCAATATACTTATACATTGATGAACCCTGTGTAACTCTTCCCTTGGCTGCAGCATCTGGCCATAGAATGATTTATTCATCACAACCTGATGGGTGAGTGCGGGGTCTGCTAAAGAATCATCAAAGAGAAAGAGTTCTAGACTTGAGGGTCTGGAGTGGGAATGGGGATCAGAAAACATGGGTGGTAGAAAGGTACACTAGTAATGAATTCCACTTTGGACAGCCAGTGTCTGTCTATTCATCTATTTATACTTTGATTCAACAAATATTATTGCATCCATATTTGTATGAGGTGCTTGGGATGCAGCAAATAAGAAAGCTGTGATCCTGAGAGAGAAAGAAAAAGTAAAATCTTGATCTGGACCATAAGGGGCATGAAGGAAAAATCAGGGTGATGTTAGAATAAGAGATGAGGAAAATCTTTCTTCAGAAGAGACATAAACAGAGACCTGAAGGATAAGTAGGAGTTAGCCAGGCAAAGTCTGGAGGAAGAGGAAACATCATATGCAAAGGTTCTGAGGCAGGAAAGACCCTGGTGGATTGGAGGGAATTAGGACCAACTTGCATGGAACAGAGTGAAGGAGGAAGGGAGATGTGTGAAAATATAGCTGGTGAGGCAAGCATGGCCAGACCCTATCAGGTCTTGCAGACAACGTTAAAGATTTTAGATTTATTTCTAGAAACCACAAGGAGCTAATGAAAGGTTGACAGGAAAAGATAATGCTCTCTATTTAGCTTTATTTACATGCCCCGATTTACTTCAGTCAATATGTTGAGTGTTGTCCCAGGAGGTCCAGCCAGCTAAGCTGTTGTAGAGGGCACGAAGGTCAAGGTCTTCACCACTGATTCCCACTGATGCCAGGCCCTGGGTGTCATGGGAAATGTGGTCAATGAAACAGTTGGTGGGAGATTCTTATCCTCAGGATTAGATATGGATGGTCCCCTATGACGAGTGGCAGGGTTCGGACAAGGAGCAGGGAGCAGATGGAACTTGATCTGAGTTGGGATGTCCTCATGCCTCTATACACAGAAGTCTAAAATGATTCTGGAGAATATTTTGAATCCATGCAGAAAATGCATCAACAGGATAGCCAGCAATTGTTAAAAAGCTTTCTCTGTATCCATAATTTGATTTTGAATGACCACCCATGGTAAAAGGCATGCAATTTATTCAATAACCGATTTAAAGAGTGATTAGCCATCTGTTCAACCACTTCTTTTGACAGATAGTAAAAATAGTAACAACAGTCCCAATTTTTGGAATAATTACTATATCCCAAGCATGGTGGTAACTGGTTTACATACATCATTTTACTTAATTTTCACAGAAATCTTGCAAATTAATTGTTATTAAGCCCTTTCCCAGATGAGAAAACTAAGAACTAAATCAATTAAATAATTTAAGAAGAAATAGCTCATAAATGGTAGAGCTGGACTTAAACTCAGGTTTACCTGGTTCTTTGGGCCTTCCTGCTATACTGCTTCCCAGATGAAGAAGAGGAGACCAAGAAGTTAAGGCACTTAGAGGAAATGGAAACTAGAACCTAGGCCACCTTTAAAAAAAAATCAAAAGAAGCAGGTGAAATTAATTTTAATTGTATATTTTATTTGATCTAATATTTCTAATGAATCATTTCAATGTGGAATCAATATAATAATTATCAATACAATATTTTACATTCATTTTTTATACTTACTCTTCAAACTCAGTAACTATTTATACACTTACAACACATAAGACAATAGCCTGGTCACATTTCAAATGCTCAGCACTTGGAAGCCCCTTTGTAAATTCTCTCTCTCTGATACCTAACCTTCAATCAAAAAATATTGAGGATATTAAGGATTAATCTCCAAAATGTACAAGCAGTTCATGCAGCTCAATATCACAAAAACAAACAACCCAATCCAAAAATGGGCGGAAGAACTAAATAGACATTTCTCCAAAGAAGACACACAGATGGCCAACAAACACATGAAAATATGTTCAACATCACTAATCATTAGAGAAATGCAAATCAAAACCACAATGAGATATCACCTCACACCGGTCAGAATGGCCATCATCAAAAAATCTAAATAAATCCAGGAGAGCATGTGGAAAAAAGGGAACTCTCTTGCATGGCTGGTGGGAATGTAGATTGATGCAACCACTATGGAGAACAGTATGGAGGTTCCTTAAAAACTAAAAATAGAACTACGATATGACCCAGCAATCCCACTACTGGGCATATACTCTGAGAACACTGTAATTCAAAAAGATACATGTGCCACAGTGTTCATTACAGCACTATTTACAATAGCCAGGGTATGGAAGCAACCTAAATGTCCATCAATAGAAGAATGGATAAAGAAGATGTGACATATATATACAACGGAATACTACTCAGCCATAAAAGGAATGAAATTGAGCTATTTGCAGTGAGGTGGATGGACCTAGAATCTGTCATACAGGGTGAAGTAAGTCAGAAAGAGAAAAACAAATACTGTATGCTAACGCATATATATGCAATCTAAAAAAATGGTACTGATGAACCTAGTGGCAGGGCAGGAATAAAGACGCAGATGTAGAGAACGGACTTGAGGACATGGAGAGGGGGTGAAGGGGAAGCTGGGATGAAGTAAGAGAGTTGCATTGACATATATACACTACCAAATGTAAAATGGATGGTTAGTGGGAAGCTGCTGCATAGCACAGGGAGATCAACTCGATGCTCTGTGACAACCTAGAGGGGTGGGATAGGGAGGGTGGGAGGGAGGTTCAAGAGGGAGGGGATATGGGGATATATGTATACATATAGCTGATTCACTTTGTTGTACAGTAGAAACTAACACAACACTGTAAAGCAATTATACTCCAATAAAGATGCGAAGAAATATTGAGGATATTTACTTCAAAATCTTTTAATTATCCACAAGAAATTCAGGAAACTTAACATGTACAGTTTACAAATTTATTTCCATTTTGTTTTGTTATGCATTATATAGTCGGAGGGAGCATATTTCTTTATCTAATTACATTCCATAGATCATAATTCAGAAATGAATTTTCCTTTTCTGACTCATGGACAGAGGAGACCCTAAAACATCCTGAATGGCAGGCTGAATCCAGCCTGGGGAGACAGACAGAGAGGCACGTTGCTTCTTTACTGACATCGAGTGGATGGCACATCTAGCAATGAGGACAGAGAAGCACTCAGCTCTGTGTGCACCGAGAAGCATTCATTGGTTTTATGGATCTTATTGTCAGAACAATTAGAAAGAGGCAGCCAATTTATTTGGGAGGGAGATCTGGTTTCAAGTGGAAGATAGAATGAGTAGATAATATCGCCTTTATTAGATTTTTTTTGTTTGTTTTTAGCTTTTAAAATTATAGCAGAAAATCAAGATGGGGATTGGCTTAGGTTGGAAACTGAGCTTGAAAATGTTATTTTGGTCTTTCTGCCCAAATTTCTCTGGGCAGCACTGCTCATCACCCTTCATTCCCTTGTTCTTCTTCAATTTTCCTCCTTTTTGGAACCACCTCCACTTCATTTGCGAGCTGATTTCATGATGGGGCAGAAATGCCAATCAATTGTTTGGCCATCAGCAGGAGAGCATCCCCAATCTACATTAGCCTGCTGGGCTGACTTCCAGAGCATCATCTCCTACACATGACTTATTGCCAAAACATTACTGCTGTCAGCACATTCTGCTCTAGACAACTTCCTGTTATTATTTTTTTGGCGGACAACACTGAAATTTTAAACCGTTCAATCTTGCTTAAGTAATGTGAATTTGGTGGCTCTAGAAACTTTTTACCTCATCAGTGAGAATCCATGCACAACAGTGGTTGGGCTTAAATGCAGGTAGCGAGTAGGGTCTCGTACAAATGGAGACCCAGAGACAACTTTGTTTTCCCCTTTCTGATTTCATCTATTTCCCATCATCACTTCTCTTTTCCTTTATTGTCAATGGCAAAACGAGGCTTCTGGTCTCCTGACATTTGGGTAATGGAGTAGAAGTGGAGGGAGCTGGGGATAAATCAGCTTGACATTAGCAGGGTCATGGAGCGTTGCTTAGGTCTCCTCTCACCAAAGAACTCGTGTGCCGAGGACCACTGAGTGCAGCCGGGCTGTCTCTGTGATTCATTTGGACTTTACACTGTGATGGGGGGTAATAGATCTAGCGTGGAAACTCACAAACAGAATTAGACAGTTTTTGTCTCTCTTAAAACGCTGTTGCAAAATGGGTCACTTATCACTCTGGAGTGTGTGTGTATGTATGTGTGTTTGAATAGAGATTTGGGGGAGCATAGGGTCAGAGTTGAAATTCAGTTGCTAATACTGGACCGGGGAAGTCTGTTAAATCAGGTTGGTCAGCCAAAGTCCAGTTATAACTGACCAAGGAGAGCAGGGTTGACTGATGGTCAAATCCAGTTATATGGAAAAGATAATTTCAAATTCCAGGCAAAATGTTAGAAACCAGTAGAAGTACTAAAGCTCAGAGATGGAACCAGGAAGTAAAAGCAGGGGCATGGGTGTGGGCGCCAGTAATGAGGACTTTGGTTGCTGAGGCAATTCTTGGCCTTGATACTGGGCTCTTCATACACTTTCTGTGTGGGCAGGAACCAAGGTTAACTATTTTAGGACATGGAAGAAGATGCAGTGAGTGTAATCGCCTCAGGCAAACTGAGGAGGTGGAAGGAGAAATGATTCTTGCGGCTGGTGTTTTCTTCCATTTGCATTCTGCTGCTATTACCCAGAGGGCTGAGGATTTTAACATTAAACACAACTCTGGGCACCATGGCCCTTCCTCCTCATTTCTCTCTGGAATCCCACATATGTAGTGTTTTACCATGAATATGCTTAGACAAATGTTTGGGTTACAGAAACACTTTCTCATAGGGTCCTATGATCTCACAGTATAAACCTTATCTAAGTGTCTCAGTCCCTGTTCCTCCCTACTGAAGAGTCCCACTTTTGAGTGTAGGCCATTCCAGTCCTTAGCCAAATTCAGGAATGTAAGGCAGGACCCATGCAAATAGCTTTTGCCCTGTATTGAGTTGGGAGAAGAAATAATACACTTTGTGAGATTAAGCTACATAGACTCCTGGTTTCCCATGAGCTCTCTCTTTCTCCTAGGTGGACCTTGGATCCCATGACCTAGGAGCAATTCCTGGGGAGTCAAGTAAGCCCTCAAATTATGGAGCTTCTTACCACTTTCCAGTATAGCGTTGGTCCACAGGGCAGGCTCCTAAGGTCTTGGGCTTTTCTAAAACCAGACTCACTCTTCCTAGTCACCTCCAGGGCTGTCATCAGGGGAAAGGCCTTCTTGATCTTGAACTGAACTTTTTCTCTGGCAGTTTTCACTGGGGGTATTGGGGAAGGAGCATGGGGGTGGGTTCTGCCTTCTAGACTGGCCCCTACTTTAACCCTCAAGTCTTAGGCAATCTTGGTTACATTTGATGATTGTTCAGATTCCAATTATGGATATTTATGTTTTCTATTCAAAAGCATAATAACACTCTATGCCAGTTTATCTTGGTAATCTTCAAGTTATTGTTTAGTTCCCTGGAAAACAGAGCTTGAGGCATAACTTATGGTAAATGCTTTATTGTGTGTTCGTGGAAGAGGCAATCCCAGGAAAGCAAGATGGAGGTGAAAAGGAACTGAGACAGAGCAGGAAGAAAATCAAATACATGGCAGTGCATGGTCAAGTGGGCCATGGTTTCACCAGAAAACATGGTTACATGTGCCAACCCAGATCCTAGAAATTAGGATTAGGTACATTTGCCTAAAGGAGTTTACGTTTATGAATGCTAACCATATAGGAAAAACCAATCCTTTATTTATGTTAACTCATTTGTTCTTAACAGGAGTGCTGTTAGTAGCTCTGTTTCATGGCAGAGGAAATGGATGTACAGAGATTACTGAAGGTAGTTGAGACATTTGAACCCAAAAGTTTGGCTTTAGAGACTATATACCCAGCCACACCATCATACTGACTTTCAGTACAATGGAGTGTTTTTGTACATTAAATATTCCTTGGTATTTATCAAAGGTGGCAGTGGCCATGATAAGGGGATTCAGGATTCCTATCAAATCTACTGGAGGTTTGTAGCATAGATTTTACAAAATTAACATGTTTAGCAATTAAGTTCCACAGGGAGGGTAGGTCTAAATTTTGGCTTAGGCATGCACAGGTTAGAAAGGTTCTACAGGTGATTCTTATCAGCTGGAGGATTGAGAAACATGTTTAGAGCTTTCCACTTAGATCTAAGCTAGAAAGTAAAGATAGGAGAGATATCCCAATGTTCTTTGTAATATCCTAGAGGGGTTTTTTCCTAGCTCATTGAGCTAAATTCTACAACACCTTTCTTAATCTCCTCTTTGGCAGAAGCCTCTTGGTAGTGCTGGTAGTGAGTGTGAGTGTGTGTGTGTGTGTGTGTGTGTGTGTGTGTGTGTGTATGTCTTTCTGGCCTCCCTGTATTTTACTTACTGCAGTTATGTTTGGATAAATAGATATGCCCTGGAAGGTTTCAGGGAACATAAATAGGGTATGTTGAATTTGACAGAATATCACAAAATATTTCTGTTCTCACCGGATTTTGTTATTCTCCTTAGAAATACACATGTGTGCTAGCACACACACTCTCCAACCTTACTTGTGTGTGAAGTTATTTGACACTATTTCTAATATTTAATAAATGTTATCTAGATCCAGTGCTGTCCTTTAGGAACATAGTACAAAGAATGTCTTAAAAGGCATTGGTAATACATCCTTGACAGATGGTGCTACAACTACTTCTTAGAACACATTCATTATAACACAGAGATAGAACAATGGATTTAATTCTCATCAAATGCACGTACTGGAAAGAAAAACAGTTAATGATTATGGATGCTGATGTGTGTGGGCATGTGTGTGCATATTTGTTTGTGCATGCTTGTGTCCAGAAGGCAAATGAAGATGTCATAGCTATTTAAACCATCCAAAAAAGGTTGAGGAGTCAGGCCCTGGTATGTAAATCTAGCCACCTGTCTGGTCACCCTTAGTAACTAACCTCGTATGTCACTAAAGCTTAGAACTAGAATATATCCCATCATTTTACAGATGAGGAAACTGAAACCAGAGAAACGAATTGCTAGTTGGGGATAAAGCTAGGAGTTTACCTTTATGCTAGGTCTTCCTGAAGCTTCTCAGGCCTAGATGGTAAATCTTTAAGGTGTTCAGGAGAACTCTTTAATGCTTGGGCTCTGTGTGTGTATCTCTCTCTCACTCTGGCTAAGAAATATGTTTTAAAATGCAGAGTCTCCAATTCTTTGGACTCTGAATTGAATATCTGACATATAGTCCTGGGAAGTTTTTTTTTTTTTTTTTTTTTTCTGGGTAGTCTTGATCCTTATCATCTGCAATCATGAGGAATTGGATTAATAAGCAAAGGCTGCCCTCGGTTTCACAAAAGGGGGAAATGTGAATAATAAAAACTATAGGCAAGTGATCTTGATGCTCACTCTTAGAAAAATCTTAGAGCATATTATTAAGCAGATGGTTTGTGAACACACAAGAAATAAAGAGATGATTATTAGAAGCATCCATGATTTCCTAAAAGCAAGCCATGCCAAATAACATTTAGCTCCTTTCTTGACATCTTTATTAGTCTGGCAGACAGGGATGATGGTGGTGGTGGGGTGGGTAGTATGGAAGTAAAGAATAACAATATAGTAAAGTCTATGACAGAGTTTCTTTTGATATCCTCTGGAATGACCGGGAAAATACAGGCTGTGTGTAGATTTGAGGCTGATAGTGCAACACCATTCAAAAGAGAGTTGACCTCTGGAATGATATCTAAGGGGAGGAAGGTCTCTAGCAGCAACTTAAAGGGCATTTTCTGGTCTCTGTAATGTTCCAAGAATTGATCAATGACTCAGATGAAGCATTGACCATGTACTTATAGAATTTGTGATGACCTGAAACAGAGGTCAGCTAATATGACAAATGATATAAACAAGTTTAAAAAATCTTGATATCTGGAAAGATAGGTTGAAACTAACAAGATAAATATAACAAGGATAAATGTTTTTAGGTTCGAAAATTCAATTTCACAAATAGAGGATAAGGAAGAATTGTTTTGAATGTAGCTCATAGAAGAAATATTTAGGTGAGTTTTAGATGACCATAGACTTTACCAGGAAATATATGTATATTTCTCTACCTTGTTATTTATTTATACATAAATAACATGAGGGCCCTGTCCTCCTCTCTCCTAGTTAGAGGTCACTCAGAGCACTGTAGTCCGTTCTGGGCTCCATACTTGGGAAGGACACTGACAAATAGAAGAATGGAGACCAGAACACTGAGAAGTGTCTGGACATCTTGTCAACAGAAGATTGATTATGTTGGCAATGCACTTAGAAAGAGAACATTTTGGGAAGTAATAACAGCTGGCTTTATATATTTGAAAGAGTCCCATAGAGAAGATTAATTGGATTATTCAGTTGTGTTCCAGAGGATAGAACTGGGGCCTGTGAATGGTGGGATGCAGGAATGGATATTGACTCAATGTACAGAAGATTAAAAATAAATAGTTGGCAGTACCTAGATGTGGACAAGGCAGACTTCCAAGTTAGCCAGCTCCTGATCACTGATAGGCTTAAAAGTAGAGGTTAGGTGACACCTGAGGACCAGATGTTGCTGAGAAGATTCTAGCACAGAATGGGTAAGTGGCTAGGGGATCACCGCAGTTGCTCCCAGCTCTGGGATTACAGTTTGTTCTCTGAGTCAGGCCACCTCTACTGACTCCTAAAGTGTGCTTGACCCTGATTATAGAAACCCCTGTCACACTGTCCATCCCCCACCTGATAACTCTGTTGGAGAAGATAGAAAAAAGGAAAATAAATAGCTTTAGAGAGGATTGGGGCTGTCAGAAAGTTCCGTTTGTTTCAGGGTCTCGGCTCTGAGCTCTACAGAGAGCAGCTGCCCCTCCAGACAGCCCAGGTGTCAAAGAAGATTCCTGTACTTCAGATGAAAAGGAGAACGGCCACTTCTTTGAAGTGCATGTATCAAAGCTTTAATAAGAGCTAATAAAACTGTTATGTTGGGTTCATATCTCCTGAGAAGAGCAAGTCAAAGCCTCCCTGAGGAAAGAAATTGTTATATAACTATTCTTATGATTTCCATTTTTCCCACATCAATCCTTAATTAAAAGACCACAATAATTATTTTGGATTAATTGTAGAATATTAATTAAATCTCAGTTGATCTGTCCAGGTTTCTTGTTTGTTTGTTTGTTTTTCCAGCAATGAAGACATCAGGTAGTGGCTAAAAGCTGAACATAAAGTTGAGTCACCTGAGTGAACAGGTTGGGCACAGGCAGGTGGCTGTGTGCTCTGGGTTCCTGGGAGTCTTTCCTGCCCCAAAGCTTCTAAAAGTGTGATAGTGAATTATTTCTTCTGTGAAGGGTTAAAATTTCCAGAACGATTTTGCACAGAAAAGGACAGGCCATTTCTAGGAGCCCCAGGTACACTGACCACTAGTCTTTGGAAGAAAGGACTCTCTGTGGACATGAAGAGTAAAGAGTGAGGCATACAGCTTGCATACCCAGAACCAGAGACAGTTGGGTTAACCGGTATGCAGCTCCCAGTCGACCAGGAGAGGTTTTGGGGAGGAGGAAAAACCTAGGAAAACTGATGTGCCAGGTATCATGCCAGGAAGTGGGTATAATGATCCTCAATTCCCAGCTAAAGAATCCAAAGAAAAAATTTACATCCAATAGTTACTCAGGGTCACCAAAATTTTAAATGGCAGTGCTGGGATTTGAATTCCAGCCAGTCTGATATGTTCTCACTACCCCACATCGCCTCTAAGCGTACAAATTTTCAGTCTACGGAGAGCGGCCAATAGGATTCTTTCCAGATTGGGGCATATGCACTCACCTGTGAAGACGTCCCAAACACCAAACTGCCATCTGCCATTCTGGTTCCCTGAGGAGTGAAGGAGTGGTGTGCAGCCAGGCAAAAGAGGGGTTAAAGCCAGAGAGAGCTGGGGATGGTAAGCACTCACAGTGACAGAAGGATGTGCTCCCCACAGCCCAGAGCTCTGGAGAAGCCTCAGGCAGAAGGGCAGTGTAGGGGGAGCACATGGCAGGGAGGGACCGGAATCTGAGAGCCATCTGGAGAGATGGAGACAGGGAGGACCCCTTCCTCGTCAGAACCATTCAAACAAACCCTCAGGGGTGCAGAGACCCCCTTGCCTTGACGAACCAGGTTTCCCTGCCAGCAACTGTTCTGAGTTAAGGAATCGGGGAGGAAAAAGAGGGAAGTTCGGGGCAGACAGAGCTGAAGGAGATGGTTGTGAGAAAGCAAGAGAGACACAATGGATCCTGCTCTTCTGTAAAGGAAAGAAGCTACTCTTGGTTTCATTTTTGATTCATGGGGGAAATTTGAGCTTATCTCACTTGTCTGCTTTCCGTGCTTAAGAATTGAAAAATTGCTGTCTTTTGGGGATAAAGCAGAAATGCAGGTTTTTCTCTTGCACAGTAACTGGGGACCCATAATCAGGATGGCGGAGAAAAGGGTTTCGATGAGAAAATCTCAGGGAACTTGAATCCTCATTTGTCCATCTCCTCACCCTTGGTCAGGATTGTGGCTATAACCCTAGTTGGAGGAGCGTCTGGGTCTGGGAAGAGGCCTGAGACTCTGCATTTTCAACCCTCTCCCAGGTGCTCTTGTTGTTTCTGGACCATATTTTCAGTAGTAGGTTGTCTATCAGTGCTGCAGGGAGGCAGCTTGTGTTCCAAGATCTCGACGTGTGCACAGTCAGGAAGTCTATCTGACTATCAGACTGAAGTGCCCTATAGACATCCCGCACTTTGTTTTTCTTTCTGCTCACAGCAAAGGGACAAAATAGCTATACACTTTCTTTATGTCAATTCTTTGAATCATTCAAATTTCCTAAGTTCTTGGAGTCATCTGGAAAGCAGGGAGTGATACAATTCTTGAGAGTCTGGAAGCCTTGATTCTGGAGCTTTTCCTGCAAGTGTGTCTTGATTCTACTCTAAATGACTGATCGGAAGGACCAAGGTAACAATCACTGCTTTTCAAAACCAACAGGGATGGAAATAATGATGAAAGGAAAGAGTCTGGAAAAATCTTCCAGTTGGGTCCGGTTTTTGGCAACATATGCTTCTTTTGTGTGTTCCATATCCTCTCCCTAGAGCCAATGCCTGTTTTCCCACTGGGCGCATAGGAACAACTGTGCACACCTGTCTCCTGGGCTATTCTTTCTGCTCAGCAGCCTGCTAGTCAACACAGATTCTTCTCAGGCAGATCCCATGGTACTAGGATGTAGTGTGTACTTTTGTATGAAGAGTCCCCAGTCAGCTCCAGTGCTGTCAGATGGGGTGTGAATTAAGGGCCCATCTGCCCAGGTGGAACCATTTCTGAGCTAATTTGGAGCAGAGGCTTAACCTGCAGGGCAGTCTTTGTTTCCAAGCCTCTTGGGAGCAATGCAAGAGGGTCCACCTGCCCTTGGGTCTGCCCCTTGCTTCATAATCCCAGGTCATGGGGATGTTCCTCTTCAACCTAATAAAGCTATGTATCTCCCCTCAGGTCTCCGTCGGGCGCCTTCAGCAATTGGCTTATGTGTCATGACGTGATGGATTGTGCCAAGAAGAAATGTCTGTCTGCTTTCCTGGCAGAGAAAGATTTCTTGGATGTTACCCCTCCAGTCTGGGCAGACCATGAAAATCCTGACAGCCTGCAGGGGTATGAATGCACTGGGTAGTTACCAAGCAATGGCCCCCTTCTCCTGTCAGGGCTCCCCCCAGCTTTGACATTTGTTATGGGGTGGGGGGCTACTCTGCACTCAGAAGCTTATGCTTAATGCCCTTGAACCTCTAAACCTCAATCCTAGGAGGCGGCTGGTTGGAGGACGTGTGACTCAGTAAAGAGAGCAAGGATTCTAGACCAAACTGCGATGTCTTAGGTAGGCACATTGCTTAACTCTTTAAGGCTAAATTTCACTTCCTGTAAATTTGAGAGTATCTGACTCATTCATTTATTCATTCACTTAATATGTACTAATTTGATACAGAGCTGTGTGGAGGCTCTGTAACAAGTACAAAGGGAAGGAAAAATAACATTTTAAAGCATCCATCCAAAATATGCCTTTTGACTCAAAATATGCTGAGTGCCGGCAGCATTGGCATCATTTGGAAGCCTGTTAGAAATGCAGAATCTTGAGTCCCACTCCAGACTATGAATTGGAAACTGCATTTTAACAGGATCCCCCGCTGATTTGTTCACCCATTAAAGTTTGAGCAGTACTGACTACATGGATAACTCAGTGTCCTCTGCTTTAGTACACATCATTTCATGATACATGATCCTCTCTATAAGGAGCTCATAATCAAGGTTGAGAGAAAGAGCGTCTGACAAATCCCTACTCTACAATGTAGTGAATGTCTTTACAGAGATGGAAATAGGATATGATGGAAATTCAGAGGAGTAAGTGATTGATTATGCCATTCATTCATTCATTCATTCTAAAAATACTTGAACACTTGCTATATGTCAGGTACTTGGCTGCATGCTGGGAAATGCAAATAATGTCAGAAAAAAGAGGGGCTTCTTCCTTTAAGGAAAGAGCAGGATTCCTTGTGTCTCTCCTTACTTTCTCACAATCATCTCATTCAGCTCTCTATTTTTATTGAGTTTAACTTCTACTGGGCAAAGACATGTAATGAACAACTTAAAAAAAAAAATATATATATATATATATATTTCCACACAGTGATGAGTGCTGTGAAGGCAATAAACAGGGTAATATGATAGTGACTGGGGGCTAAGGAAGTGGCAGATACCTGCTGGGTTGGTGCAGATATGCCTCTTTGAGGAGCCGAGATGTATAGATGCTGAGGAAACAATCATAGGGAGCTCTGAGCTGTGAGAGTTGAGAGAAAGGGTGTTAGGGAGGAAGGACAGCAAAAGTAAGGCTCCATGGAGCTGATAAATCTGATGTTATCCTGGTGTAGCAGGAACTCTGGGGAGCTTGGTAAGAGATGAAAGTACAGGAGCCAGCTTACGTAGTGCTGTGTGGGCCATGGTAAGTGTTAGAGTGAAATTTTACTCTGGGTATGATGGTAATAATACACATTGGTATTTACTTAAAACATAATTCTGGCTGTTGTGTGAAGACTAAACCATAGAGGGTAAGGCTATATGCAGGGAGACCAGGTAGGAGGCTCTTGAAGTAGTGCAGGCAAGTGATAATGTTGACTTGGACTAAGATGGTAGGTGTGGACATAGAGAAATGTGGATGGATTGGGGACATATTTTGGGAGGAGCATTGAAAGTACCTGGGAAAGGTCTTTTAGGAGAGGTTATGAGCTGATGAGATGGCCTTTGAAGAATAAGTAGGGATTCACTAGGCAGACATTTAAAATTCTAAGCTTAGAAAGACCAGAAGTGTGGGGTCATGTATGTTGGAGGAGCAAGGTTCATTCATGGCATTCTTCTGAAAAACCCAAGGGAAAAAAATACTCATAAGCACATATTCCTCATAGATATACAGTTCTTTCCTTTCACAATGACAGCCCTCCAATGTGGGGTAACATTTCTCATTTCTGAGCAAGGCTCTCCAAATCCCTCTACCAAGCTCCATATTTCAAAGATCTCACTAATCACTTGGGAGAGAAGAAAGGTCCCTCATTTTTTCTTCCAGTAGATCAGAGGTTGGTCCTGGATCTGCTTATGTACACCTTCTCTTAGAAGAGACTAAGCAGTATGTTTTCAGCCCTAAACTCCAGAGCTGCCCCAGAAACCACTCAATCTAAGCAGGAAAATAAATGTGAATATCACTCACTCAGCATCCTGGCAGCTGCAGACGATCCCATTATGTCAATCACCATCAGCAGTTCACTGTAACTGGCGTGCTGTCATCCTCCTGGAGATTAATTGCTAGGAAACTGTTGTATGTATTAATAGATCATTTATTCAGATTGATCTTTCATCAATTGATCTTCAATCTCTGCACATAACTGGGTAGCTATCATTCTGTGATCTGACTTCTGGGGCCAATCTTTACTCTAAAAGACCCTCCTGGGATTTCTTAGCAAGCAGAGTAGCCCTATGCAGGCTCTGGGTCCACAAACCACAGCTGCAGTCAATGTCCTTCCACCTCTAAAGAGCCAAGGTGTGCTGCCACTTCCTGCCTTTCTGCAATTTGATTTTTAGTATCTTAAGTTCCAAATCTGCAATCAAAGCACTGCTGTCAGGCTGTGATCTGAATCTTCCCTTGAATAGCTCTAGCACCTTGCTTCTTAGAAATGTGAGCTCTTGCCTCATCCTCCTGCCTTCTCTGTGCTAGCTCTCATCATTGGACCAGATAGAGAACCTGAAGTTCACCTTAATCCTTCAACTGGCTAACTCTTACCCATCTGTTATGGGTTGCATTCATATGTTGAAGCCCTAACTCCCAGTACCTCAGAATGTGACTGTATTTGGAGATAGGGCCTTTAAAGACATAATTCTGGTAGACTCCCCTGGTGTTGCAGTGGTTAAGACTCTGCCCTCCCAACACAGGGGACCCAGGTTTGATCCCTGGTCAGGGAACTAGATCCCACATGCATGCCACAACTAAGGAGCCCACCTGCTGCAACTAAGACCTGGTGCAACCAACCAGCCAACCAACCAAATAAATAAATAAATAAAAAGAAAGAAAGAATGGAAGGAAGGAAGAGATAATTTTGGTAAAGTGAGGTCATAAAGGTGGACCCTAATCCAATATGACTCGTGTAAGGACAAGAAGAGAGTAGGACATGGACATGTATACAAATTGTGGAAAGACTGAGTGAGGACACAGGGAGGAGGCAGATGTTTGCAAGTCAAGGAGAGAAGCTTCACAATGAAACTGACTCTACTGACACCTTGATCTTGAACTTCCCCCTTTCGAATTGAGAATAAATAAATTTCCATTGTTTAAGCCACCCAGCCCAAGGTACTTTGTTATGGCAGCCAGAGCTGACTAATACACCAAGTCTTACCATAACTGCACCTTTTCTGAGGATTTCTCTAACTCCTTGAGTAGCTTAGGTCATCCTATTGTCTGCTTCCATTTCTCTGTCTTTTCACTGCCCTAACACGCATCACATTACATTATGATTACTTATTTAATTGTTCATTTTTAACAGTCTGCCACAAGGCCAGCGTCAAGTCAATCTTGTTCATTGCTTTATTAGGTATGAAAAATAACCCTAATTGTGGTAGCAGATAAATTTCCAAATCTCAGTGACTTAGCACAAAAGTCCATTTCTCATTCATATCACAGTCTAACCTGGGCCCAAGTTTCAAGAACTCAAGTCTCCATCTGTGGCTGCATCTTCCTCTGGGTCCCTGAAGGGCTTCTGATTTACCTGGTAGATGTGGAATGAGAAAGTGATAATTGGTGGGAGGTTTCTATGAGTCAGACTTGAAAGTGGAGCACCTCACTTCTGCTCACATTCCATTGGCCAGAACTCAAGCTACGTGGCTTTACCTAACTGCAAGGGAAGCTGGGAAATGTAGCCCTTTTGTGTGCTCAGGAAGCAAAGGAGAGCATGTATACTGGTGAACACTAGCAATTTATGCCATAACTGCTATACCTCTGGCACCAATCATAGTGCCCAACTCATAGTAGATACTTAAAAAATGTTTTAATTAATTAACTCATTAACCTCCACAGGTCACACACTTGGCCTTAGATGGAGCTGGGATGGGATGGTTTAGAACCACAAGCCCTACTTCTCTACCTGGGGGCCTTTCATTAAACCAAGTAACCTCATTTGTACATGCTTGAAAGATGGAATCTCCCAGTCTCAAAAAACCCCTTAAAAGAAACAATCCAAAAAAAGGAAGTTATGTCATTTCAAATATCTTAACAAAAACAGGCAACTCATTATGCGTTTTTGCCATTTTGCTACAGTTATTTGACTTTGAGTTATTATTCTCTAAGCTCCTGGAGAGCAACATATTAACCATCTGGGTAGCCAGCTTCAAGCAGTGTCTGGCATATCTTCAACTTCCTTTCAGCTAACACTTATTGAGCATTTACTATATGCTGTGCTAAGTGCTTTACATCCATTAACTCATTAAATTGTCCCATGAATTAGCAACAAAGATTGTCTGTTTTTTAATATAATGAAATCCAGTTCTCAAAGAGCTTAAGATAACTCGCCAAGTATCCCAGAACTAGTAAGTAGTCAAAGTACGATACAGAGTCAAGTACCTAAGATTTCGAAGCTCAGGCTGTTAACCACTATTTCAAGATGCCTCTCCTGTGCATTGAGTGGAAACTGGTGATGGGCATCAGAACTAAGTTCGCTGATCTTGTTGAGGGAGCAAAGACTGTACTGCCTGGTCATAGTCTTATTTTCAAGAGTGTATATCTCTTCACTCTTTTTGAGAGCAGGGATTGGGCTGCCTTTATACCCCATAGAACACTTAGCACAGAACCCTCTGCCTAGAAGATTCTCAATATCTGTCTGGCATCGGCAGGCAGACTCTCAACCACTGCGCCACCAGGGAAGCCCCAGATATATCTTTTTTCCTAGTCATCCTTCTCCAATCATCTGAGCCCAGTTGTATCACAGAGTCCCAGGGTCCTATTCTTCCAGACTATGAAGCCCAGAAGTAGCAGTGCTCAGATTCTAGTACCACTGTTACAACTCCTGAAAAGCAGAGGCTGAGGACTGTCAGAATCCTTCTCAAATTCATCCTCTAGGCTGCTTCAGAATGAAAAAAAATCATTTGGATGCATTTTGACCAGGTGTTTTCTTAGTGGGTTTTCCTGACAAAAAATTCATCAAAAACAAAGTAAATAAAATAGTGTTCTTTTTGCATCATTTGGCATAAGTGAAGCCCCCTCCTGTGTGAGCACTTGGTTGAATTATTTCTGCCCACTGGCTTTCCTGTCCCTACAATGAGCAAGGCTGCACGGCTCCAGCTTGTAAATGTGGGGAGGTCAGTCTCTATTGTCTCATAGATACACATGGCTCTCTCTTCTCCTTCAGGTGGATGGGATATAACTTACATAATAAATAATGGGGGGTCAGGAATGTGGTAGGAACATGCATAGATTTTTTTGGTAGGGTGAGAAGATGGAGGATTTTCAGTACCTCTAAAGGGATTCTGAATTGGTCCATGGCTCCTCCATGTATAAAGAGAGCTAGTGCCCATCATCCTCAGAAAAGTTTCCAGTGTTACATGAATTCAAGCTTTAAAGCTTGGTTCCTGCAACTGGCAGGAGCCCCTTGGGGATGGCAGGTACAGAGGGGGCTGAAGAAAGACATTCTCCAGTCACCCCCAAGTTCATTTCCACTTCAGGCTGAGGGCCAAGGGGAAGTTCTGTCTCTTCTGATTTGATTTAAGTTGAGGATCTCCATCCCAGGTGAGCTGCATTCCAGGCGATTTTCCTTGCTGATGTCAAAAGGCTGAATGTGGACTTCAGGAAAGCTTCAAGGCTGTCTTGCCTTCTAACACTGATTTTGTGATATGCTAAACATAACATTCAATAGCTATTACTTCCACTGTCAGAGAAACAATTTGAGCCATCTATCTTCCTCCTCAGACTATATTACATTTCTCCCTACAAATGACAACGCGTTATAATATCTTTTATTATAATATTATTTATCACCAAAGGTTTTCCAGCATTAATGCTGAGGGCTCTCATCCTTTATCTGCTTTTTGGTTTGTTTGTTATGAATGTCACATTTTATTTATCAAGATGGGCTCTGTTCAGAATTTGTGGAGAAGGATTCCTCCGATTTACTTTTTATGCAAACCAGTGCTTTTAGCCTATTAGATTACACAGCGCGCTAGGAGAACAGGATGGACAAGATATTCTGCTTTCTTGCTTTGTCAAAGGATCCAAAAAGGAAGGACCAGGATTTAGGATTATGGTGCTTGAGCCTTGGAAGAGAGCTCCTTGGGTCATCTGTGTCAGGATCCCCTCTCTTTAGGCAGACTACAACCTTGAGCGTTCCATTTAAGCAGATAACTGCAGAAGGAGATCCTAAAATTGCTCTTGGTAACTTGAAGCTCTCCCCCTCCTCCTGCCCCAAATTAAACCTACTTACTTAATTCAGTAAAAAATGTGACATTCTGCTGAGATCTTACTTCTCTAAGAAGGGTACTAGAAAGCCCAATGTAGAAAACACTTTAAATGGCATATACATTTGGAAGCAGTTATTTGTTTTACAAAGAAAAAGACCCCAGCATGCTTCCTTGAAGAATGAGTCCTCTAGTTCTCTTTACGTGACTGTATATACATCATTAATGACTAGACAGAAAAGCTTTTTTTCCCAGTTGCGGGTAGGTAGATGTGCAGGCAGAGAAGATAAAATTTAAATGCCAACAAACTAACATTTTCTGAAAGTCTGACAGAATCGCTGATATGGTCCTTGTAAAAAACAGAGATGTCTTTCCATTGATACATTGATATAAAAATATCAATCCACATGCCACTTTGCTAGAAGGAAATGTGGTTCAGTTGTACTTGAGAGTGAACCTTTGCCCCGCATTTCTTTTGAAATTTCTTCAGCACTAAAATCAGTAGAGATTGAGCCTGGGGTCAAGACTGGCCTTGAACAAATGGCGAAATGAGGGATATACACGTTGTTGCTGTTTGCATTTATTTGTCGCCTCACCTTCTCTACTAACACTCCTTTTCAATTGTAAAGTAAGACCTGTCCTATGTCTTATGTAATCTTTCCTCACCTGGGCACCCAGTACCTAAATAACTCTAGCTTTTTGTCCTGTTCCATGTGTCTCAGATTTGCTAGGTGGAAACCTGACAGGCTAATGACTGATTAAAGCCTGAAACCAAAATCCTTCTTGTACTGGTTTACATTTTGATAGCAGACTATTGGAAAGCAATATTATTACTCAGAATGATGTATCATGGTGGACATTCAGACATCATAGAGAACTGATCGGGAGATACTTTGGACTAGGTCTGGAAGCGAAGGGAAGTCGGGAAGTTCTTCAAATCATTCCAGGTAAGAGGCTCATATCCTTCTGTCTATGAGACCGGATCGAAGTGTCCAGTTGGGCAGTCCTTCCGCTGCCCCACATCCTGAAACCCTCCTTTCCTTGGCAACATGCCGAGCACAGGACAAAGGCGATGATGCAACATCTTGACAGTGCAGAGTAGTATATTTGACATCCACACAAAACACAACTCCGTGTACTTCCAGCTGTTTCCTCTGAAACAGGTGATGAGATGAAAGGCTCGTTTCTGAGTGGGAGGATGCCTTGGAAAGCTTACAGTTGCCATTCTTACACCCATGCTTGCCCACCATCTTAAAAAGAACAGAAAATGGTGTAGCTGAGAAGTCGTGCCTGATCAGATAGGATTTCAAAGCAGCACTGTCACAGGCAGGGTTAGAGAAGGGGTGGGCGGTGTAGCAAGGTTGGCTTGGCTGATTGGGGAGGGCTTGGCTGTTGTTGGAAATTCATATGGATCCAATCTCAGGGTTCTGCATACTCTCCACTGAGGCCTTGAGCTAGTAGTAGTCAGTTCCTGAGGACTTGAGAAGGCTCTGTGAATTACTCACGAGGCAGAGGGACTCTGACTAAAGCAGTGTAGACCTGTTTCTGAAATGCAAGTGCAGATTGGGAAAGTGGAGAAAGGGATGTTGAGACTATATGTTTCATTAGACCTGACTGCCTGCCCTCAGTATTGTTTTTCCCCAAACAAACAAACAAACACATACCAACGATGGTAAGTTGAAATGGAGTTTCTTTGAATTTCCTCCTTTCTCCCATTTTCCAATAGTCCAGCTGCTATCCTTTCCCCTCCTGCCTGTTATAATAAGTTCAGCTGGTTTCAGGTAGATTTGTTGCCTCAAACCAGCTGAGACTCCTTGCTGATCCAGGAGGGAAGGTAAACAGATATAGTCGTCTTGTTCCTGATGGGACTTAGGTATCTCTAGCAGTGACCGTGGCCCCGAGGCATAGGCTCCTGCTTGCTGCTGCTGTGGTCTCATTAATGGGCTGAGTTCAGGATGTTTTAGGAAAAGTTCAGTACTGAGCACTGGTCGTACATTGTTTAAGACAAAAAATATCATCATTTATAGGCTATGTTTGGGAACTGATGCAATAACTCTATTGCACATTGTTTTCTGTGGACACATAGACCCAAGTTCTGTGAAGAGATTGGTAAGCTCTGCGGGGATGGAGAGAAAGAGTCCCCCGAAGTGCCTTATCCTTTCAGTATCAGAGTCTACTGTGGGTGAAGACCACATGATTCTTTCGAATTTTCTTGACCACACAAATCGTTCACTCCTGTTATTTATTTGAGGTGCCTTTGGATGATGCTGAATTGGTCTCTTCAACTCCATGCAATTGATGGCTTCTAGGGGGATGATGTTGATAGGGTACAGGGGACATGATTGCCCATCAACTTTACCCTCTCAGTGTCATGGTTCTCAGCAAACCTTTTTTAATAGCAGGGACCAAGGAAAATAAATAGGATGGTGTCTCTATTCTGGACCAAAGGACTCTAGATCCCATCTTTCTCCCTTCCTGAGTACCTACATTCCTTAAGTAGCTGATTAGGGCTGGGAGTTGTTGATGCCCCCCTCTTTCTCGGCTCCCTAGCTTCAGTATTTTTCCTTGGATTATTATAAAAGCCCCCTGACTGTTCCCCACCCATGCCTTCAGTCTTATACTCCTTCAGTCCATCTTCATAATTTAGGCACAACTATTGTTTTAAAATGTGAATCTAGTTCCATGTGCTATAGTATGTCCTTGTTGTTTATCTATTTTATATACAGTAGTATGTATTGGTCACTCCCAAGTTCCCAATTTATCCCTCCCTCTGCCTTTCCCCTTTGGTAACCATAAGTTTGTTTTTTATGTCTGTGAGTCTATTTCTGTTTTGTAAATAAGTTCATTTGTATCATTTGTTTAGATTCCACATATAAATAATATTATATGATATTTGTCTTTGACTTACTTCACTATGTACGTATAGTTGAATCAATTTTCTGTACACCTGAAACATTGTAAATCAGCTATATTTTGTTTTCATTTATTTTTTGAATTTTATTTAATTTTTTTATACAGCAGGTTCTTATTAGTTATCCATTTTATACATGTTAGTATATATATGTCAATCCCAATCTCCCAATTATCAGTTATACTTTAATAAAAAATAAAATTAAATTAAATTAAAAAAAAATCTCAATCTGACCATTTTGGTTTCTTGCTTAAAATTCTCATCATTAATCTCAGGATAAAATACAAATTCTTTTGCAAGCCCAGAAAAGCTCTTGACAGACCATTCTTTCCAGTCTCACCTCTTACCATCATCCCCATTCTAATTTCATACTGATGTATCAATACATATAGCACCTCTCCCTTACCTGGGAATCTTTTCAAATGCACTCCCTCCTCCCTGGAATATTCTTCCTCAAACTGCTTCCCTTTGTTTGGCTAGCTTCTACTTACCCTGTAGGACTTTTTCAGAGATCTCTTCATTCAGATGCCATTAGTAGTTGATTGCCATGGACCAGGTTTGAGATAGGTGTTTGTTCTTGGGGTGCCTGTAACCTTTGGGCTTGCTTCTGACAGAGCAGTGTCTCCCTAGTTTTATGTTTTCTCTTTACTTGCCTGTTTGCCTACAAGAAATTAAGTTTTTGAGGCAAGGACTATGTCTTAGTCATCTTTTTAACTTTGGTACTTGGTCAATAGAGTAGGTTCTTAGCAAATGCTGAGTGAATAAATATCTGACCTACGCCACTATAGGCTAATTGTTCACAGGTAAGCTGTTTCCTTCCCTTCCTTCCTTCCTTGCATCCTTCCTTGCTTCCTTCCTCCCTCTGTCCCTCTCTTTTTTCTTTACTTCTTTATTTCTCTCCTAGTTTGGCAGGATATTTTTCTTGATGCTACATGTGGTACTTCACTGAGTTTAGCAAGGCATCATTTTCTGGATAGATATCATCTCTACAATCTCCCCCAGGTAAACCTGTTGAGAGATTTAGAGTCCTTCTCCAATTCCCTCCCAGATTTTTCTACTCTTATCACCAATCGGATATGTATATGATTGTCTATATGATATCTATATCTATCTGGAGACCGTGTTATAGCCAAGATAGCTCTGTTTTCTCTCGCATTTTCTAAGTATTCCAGTAGAAATTTGGAAGATTTTAATCCTCTTCTCCTAACAACAGCAATGTCAGAATCCTTTACTAGGTTCCAGTTGAGTCGGGCAGTGGTGTGGATGGGGGATGGAGGCATGGGAGTGAACCCAGAATGCTGCTTTCACTACATAGAGTCTGGTAGGGAACCATTCTTTCCCCCCTCCATTCACCTTCCTTTGGAGGCTGGGGAATCCACAGAGTCTTTGGTAGTCACTAGTGTTGTCCATTAAATCCTTCCCAGACTCATGGCAGGATTTCACTTAATTGCCTGAACAGAAGTGGAGGGTTACTTCCAGACAGAAGCTCCTAGATTGAGACGTGACCACCGCTCTCAGACGACGGCTGCTCCGCCACCCTGGTCTCAGTGAGAACTGTGTTGCTCAGATGCAACCTGCACTGGACATGTGCTCGTACTGAGTGATAAATCTTCATGTAAAGTGCTGAGATTTGCAGGTTCTTGGTTCCCACAGGGTAACCTGGTCTCCACTGGCTGATGCAGAGTCACTGAAATAAAATGTTCTCTTCACTAAAAGTCTCCTGCTGGGGATTCCATGGGAAGAGGGGACTTAGCATCATGGACACTGACACATCTGCAGCTCCAGCTTTCTCTGATCTGAGCCCAATCATCCTTACCTGATCTTCCCTTGGTGCTCTCATTAGATGGGCCTTGATCTGTGGTTCTGCCACAGTCGACGTCTCTTCTTTAATTTCTGTAGCTTCTGTCCCCCCTTCTGCTAAGATCAATTCCACTTCCTTTGGGGAGCTGCTCCTGACCCACCTTCTTATTATAATGGGCTCCAGTCATAGCACTGGGCACCCCTCACCACAGTAATCGGCACAAGATCTAGGCCTGACCATTCGTGCTTCCACAAGTGATTGGTACAAGGGGTGGACATATGACCCAGGTTGGTCTAATTGGAGAACTTCTCTGCTATATCAAGGCGGAAAAGTAAGAGGCCCCTCTTTCCTTTGGGTTCTAAGATAGGATGACTTGAACGTGGAGCATGCTTCCTGCCACAAAACGTCCATCTGCAGCATTGTGAGCGCACGCAGGAGCAGAGACGAGCTATAGGGAAACCTGCCAGTTTTGTGAGCTAACAAATACCGCCTTGTTCTAAAACGAATCCAAGATGTTTGTCTGACAGTCTTAATAGAAAGAATTCTCACTAATTCACCCAGCAATAGTCAATCTTCTCTTTCTGAGTGATCCATGCTTTATCCATGTCTAATTCCCTCCATGCTCCAGTGGTAAATATACAAGTGACCCCAGATCCTTGTCACACTCAGCCTTGTGACTATTATTCCTAGGATCTTCTATTCACAAACTCTCAGAGGTGATTTCCTCTTATTGTACTCACACGTATAAGACGTTCTCAGTTTTCTTCTACCTTAGAATATGAGTAGTACATCATCAGAAAGGGTGAGGGAGGTGGTGCTTTGTGTCGTATTGGCAGGAAGCAACATTCGATAGTCGATTCAAAGAGAAGTTAGAGGGCTTCCCTGGTGGCGCAGTGGTTGAGAGTCCGCCTGCCGATGCAGGGGACACAGGTTCGTGCCCCGGTGTGGGAGGATCCCACATGCTGCGGAGCGGCTGGGCCCGTGAGTCATGGCCGCTGAGCCTGCGTGTCCGGAGCCTGTGCTTCCCAAAGGGAGAGACCACAACAGTGAGAGGCCTGCGTGTCCGGAGCCTGTGCTTCCCAACGGGAGAGACCACAACAGTGAGAGGCCTGCGTACCACAAAAAAAAAAAAAAGAGAAGTTAGAAAGACTATAAACGGCAAGCAAAATGCCTCGAGCTTGGAGCCGTCAAATGTCAGGACAAAGAGTGTTTCACGTGAGCAGAGCCCAGAGCACATCAATATGCACTGATGCACCATACATCGCTGCTTTTACAGCTTCCTGCAAAAGCGGGTGCTCCCAGCGATGACCCTGAGTCAATGTAATGTTAAATTATGTTTGAGATCTTTGGTTTACTAAGGCAGCTGCCTGTAAAATTCATTAAAATAACACTGGGATCACTTCTTTCAAATGTTTGGCATTCAAAGTGTTAAATTCCAGTTTTTCTAGCAAATGTATTTATGTAGAACAGCCCTTTCTCTGATCTGGGTTGATGAGGTATGCTGTATTGTTTATCAATATAAATAATTTGCAGTATGGATATCTCTGTTTTGTTTGTATGTACACTCTTTAGTATGCGATAATGTCTGTGAAAGCATTTTGTAAACAGTAAAATACAATGAAATTGTTCTTTATCACCATGCTCCATGGGAAGTCCTGAAGGGAACTGATACCCACTGGCTTGTCCCTGAAAATTCCTACACTAGAGCTTTCTCAAAGTTTAGTGCACATCAAGGTCTTCTGGGAACCTGTTAAAAGTACAGATTCCCAGGGCCCATTCTCAGATAATTCTGATTTAATGGCTCTGGGTGGAACCCAGAAATCTGCATTTTTTAAAAAGGGGCTCCCATCCTCCCCCAGTGACTCTCACACAGGTAGTCTAAAGTCTACCTTTTAAAAATATTGCTCTACACTTATCCAGAGCCTCCAACTGCCCTGGAATGCTTCCCTTTTTCACAATGGGTCTGAGAAAACATTTCCCCTCCTGTGCTGTGTCTAGAGTCAGAACCCAGACCTGAATCACTGAGTAGAGGCTGGAAGTTATAAAATATAAAAGAGGATCTGCTTGAGGTGACTGAAATAAGTTGGAGGAAAAAAAAAAAAAAGACTTCTTAAGTCAAGTTTTAGATGGTGGTATAATTAGAATTATTATCCATTATTTATGTGGCAGATGACGTTCATGAGATGCTTGACGACTCTATGTTAATAGGCAGTGTCTTTGCTGAAAGGGAACGTGACATTGGTCTATCCTTTCTCTCTCCTGTCTCCCTCCCACCTTCTCTCTGCTTTTGTTGAGCCCCAGCAAGTTCTAAGAGCATTTTTGGTTTGCCACCTGCTAGGAGCTTGTGATAGAGAAGTTAAGTCACCATTAAGAGTCTGATTTAGAAACTGGACATCTTCGTACAGTGTGTCAGTTGTCTGATAACAGTTATAGGTGTTGCTGTCATTCCTTTACCACCCTCTGTGTGTTGGACGTTTGTCATATATGACCTCATCAAATTCGCATAACAGCGTTGCGAGTAGATATTATCTCTTTAAAGATGAAGAAGCTAAGGTTCAAAGAGGTTAAATGACCAGCTCACGGCAACACCGCCAATAAAGAGAGGAACCAGGTGACTCTGAGGGCAAGTCCCAGGGCCTTTCCACTACTTGTCAGGGTATCAGGGCTCCCCAAGGGCCCTCAAAGGGAAGAGAGCATGCAGGCCTCTTTGGTTTGGTAGTTTCTCTGGGTCTGTTTAGTGCTTTGCCCTTGCTATGGTCAACAGTGATCTTTGCCTTTTCTTATCGGCTTTAGTTTTCCCTGGGTTCTTCCCGCATCAAGGCCTGGACTACTTACTAAAGGAGCACTTTTGGTAGAGTGGGATCGATCTTAACCTGAAGGTTTCTAAGAACACAAAGTACTTGGTGCACATGATCCTAGTTCTGCAGATAAACTGCATTAGCTCCACGATTGCCTTTGCTGTGACAAATTATATTTTTCCTTCCTTTACCTGGTTATCGCCTTTCGGGGAGTCAAGACCTATCGTATGATGTGTCACATCAATGACACATCGTTGGTGTGTCCTAAGAGAAAGGGGAAATGCAAAGTTAAGCACAGTCTGTCAAGACAAGGGGCAATTGGGCTTGAAAAATCCCTGCTCATCAGGGGCAGTGATATCCTGGTTTAGTGTAATGAAAGTTCTCGTGCCCAGTGTCCTCTGACAATCTGACTTTAATGGCGTTACTATAGCTGGGGTAAAGCATTTTATATGGAACCAGGTTTACATTATCCTACTCTTTAGAGATCTTGCTTGCCGTGGTGTTCAAATCCTTTAATCCATAAATAGGATTCCAGACAGCGCTGGGCTGCCTTCCAAAACTGTAATGTTCCAGTATATGAATTATTACCAAAAGATTAGGGTGTTTCTAGTAATAACATTTCAAATAAATCAGCTTTCATGGAGGAACAACAAACTAATATTGGAAATAACAATATAAAGACATTTATATAGCCACTTGCTAAAATAACTTCCCTAACCAGGGGCTTCTTTTCTCATTTACATTCACTCTGTTTGAAAAGTCTTTTTTCATTTATCACCAGCTGCTGGCTTTAGCCTTAAAGCATGCCACATGTTCCCAAGTCATGGGCTTCCTCAGTCCCTTCTTTGAAGCCTAAGAAACGACCGGGTTTTTTTACCCAGGGAAGGTCAGAAGTATTGACTATTGTCCCCAGAAGTTCTAGATCCCTTTGACCTTTCTCTTTGGCTCTGGGCAAGTGTGTAGGAGGAAGGTATAAGTAAATTTCAGGCTGGGAAATACTCTTTGGGGGCTTTTATCAAAGATCATGAATGAGATCATGGAGTAGAAGAGAGTGTTCCTTGCTTGGTCTTAGAAATTGAGTCTTTTATGGTGACACAAAGACCTCTGCTGACAGTGAAGATGTACCCCACATGCATGCACCATTGTGATGACTCCAGGCTTGTGTGATATGAGGTAAGAGCACCTGCTTTATGCAAGGATGAATTCTGGCTTCATCATTGACAAGTCTTGGAAAGTTAGACAAGTTCTTTTACCACTTTGTTCCTCCATTTTCTCATCTACTAAATGGGGATACTAGCCCATGGGATTGAGATGATTAAATGAGCTATCAGTGGTACCATTAGCTCAAATATGAGTTCTTTCTCTCCTTTCTATTGTTCTTTTAAACATTTGAGTTCATGGTAAGGTGGCTGATGGGAAGTAAAGAGGCCCCCTCTCTTAGCCGCAAATGGCTGTTTTGAGAAAAGCCTCCAGGCTAGAAGCAGGGATACCTGATTCAACTTCCATTTCTGTGGCTAAGCCACTGTGACCTTGAGTGAGCTGTCGTCCTTCCAGGTCCCCGTTCCATCTTCTACTAGAAGAAAAGTGTCTGGCTTCTCCCTACCCTGTAGGGTGAGAAAGTAGTAAAGCCAATATACTTATATGAGATCACATTTGGAGGAGACATTTCAGAGTCATAGAACTTTAATGCTAGAGGTTATCCAGGAAGGGAGGGAAATAACATTCATTAAAAGTACTCACCGTGGGGCTTCCCTGGTGGTGCAGTTGTTGAGAGTCCGCCTGCCGATGCAGGGGACACGGGTTCGTGCCCCGGTCCGGGAAGATCCCACATGCCACGGAGCGGCTGGACCCGTGAGCCATGGCCGCTGAGCCTGCACGTCCGGAACCTGTGCTCCGCAACGGGAGAGGACACAACAGTGAGAGACCCACCCCCATCCCCCCCAAAAAAAGAAGTACTCACCATGTTCAAAGTGCTTTATATACTGCAGCATATTTAATCCTAACAACCCCATTAGGGAGGTGGAGTTATGCCCAATTTACAGAAGTGGAAGCTGAGGCTCAGAGAGTCACTTTTAGGTAACTTAACCCCAGGCCCCACAGCTAGAATGTGGCAGAGGCAGAACTCAAACCCAGATCTGTAGGACTCCAAAGCCCACTGTCTTCCCATTGCACCATTTCCCCATCTGTAGTTCTCATTTTACAGGTGACAGAACTGGGAGTCAAGAGATGTTAAATCATTCATCTATGGACTTAGCTGGTTAGTGAAAAATTCAAGACCAGAAACCTGATTTTCCTGATTGCTACTCCTAAGCCACTCACCACTCCCAAACTGATATAAATCATCTCACCTAACGCTCTATCTTCCATTATTATTTCAAAGATGTTTTGTTTTCGTTTCTAATAGATTTTCAACAGACAGAGACCCTAACATTTTAGCTCTCAGACTCCCTTCTTATGTGAAAAGTTTGGAATAGTTGATTTCTTTAGTTCCTTTTAGCTCAAAAATTCTATTATTCCTATGACCCTCCATTCCCCATAGCAGTGGCTGATCTGTAAAGAAACACTTAAATGCACAGGTTTACTACCCTCTCGCTCTGCGAACTAGAGGGAAGTCGGCTATTATTTTTATTCTTCGAAAGGGAGATCTGAGACCCACATTGCCTGAGCAACTAACACAGGGACATAGCTGATCAGGGAGTGAGCCAGGCCTGCAATGCTTGAGGGAGATTCATATTTTATGCACCGTTCAACCTTGATCTTTAGCAGAAGGTCTTGACATAGTTCGTGTTGGTTTAGTGAACAAATAAACTCATACATTAATGGATGATGAGTAGAACCCAGGCTTCCCTACTCCCCGTGTAGGTTTCTAGAAGCTCCCATTTTTTTTCCCCAAAACCTTTTGTAATGGGGAAACTTTGCCTCTCTGCTGAGTACTTCATATAGTGGGCTTTCTTGAAACAGGGTAGACCTGAAGAGTGCAGGAGGAGGATTTCAAAAGGAGGATGTTGTATTTGCAGATCACAATAGTAGCAGGTCTGAATACAGACCTGGGAGGATGAATGGCTAAATTTGCACACAGCACCCCAATCTACTGTGACTCAATTTTAGTGTCCTATTAATGGAATGGGAAAGGGGATGCCTGGAGAAGAGAGGTTTGTGAATTGTCTCCTCAGATTAAAGGAACTTTGAAGTGAAAGCCTTAGCCCTTTGATTAATTGAGCTCTGCACTTTATATTTTTGGACTTTTAAATGAACAAGGAAAAGAAAAGAGGAAAAACACCACTGTGTTTTTGGAAGCTCATGTCATTTTTTTTCTCTTTCCAGTCCTCCATTTAGCTGCCCCAAAAGGCAATGATGAATGGCACTCACTACAAAAGGGAGCTTGCAGGCACACATGGGCCCGGTGCTCTTTCTGTCAGGGCAGCTCAAAGGGAAGGCTGCACCACACACTGTGTCCCTCTTTCCTCCCTAAACAAATGTTGTTTTTACTGAAGTGGCGTCGGTCTGATTTAATTACAGGGAGAAAGAGAAAGTTCATTCTTCTCTGTGGAGAAGGGAGATTGGACGGCTTGGATAGGATGGGAACCAGAATTCACCAGTCCCCAGGGCCCCTTGCTCAATTATGCATTCTGCCTCAGTTTCCCCATCTGTCAAAAATGGAAACAAAGCTTTCCTAGATGTCTCAGGGGGTGTGAAAGGGCTGCTTTTTTACAAATTGATCTGATGGTAAAAAGTATGGGAAATGGGAGAAAGGGGCAGGAGAGGGGCTGTGAAGACCAGTGGTGACAACTTCATGCATTTGTTTCCTGTCAGTATGAGAGTGGGGGATGGGCTGAATAAGGGAGATGGTTTGGACATATTTCTCCTTGAGGAGTTTTTGGAATATACCAGATGCCACCTCCACACCCTCCATCATATGCGTAGATATTTTTGTTGACATGATATTCAAAATCCTGAAAGCAGAGGGATGGACTTCTTGACCTAGAGAAGACCTTTTTTAAACCATGATTCTGGGACACTGATTTTTGCAAGCCGATCTTTGCTTTGGGAGTTGAAGACAATGCATCTTCACTGAAAGGCTCTCCATCCTTTTCCCAGTCCACAGCACAGAGATGGTTCCACTCATTAGGGGGTAGGCCTGTTTCTCAGGGACTGGCCTGCTCTTCTTAACCAACTACTGTCTCCTTTCCTATTCAGCTGTCAGCTCTTTTCCCATGATGCTGCCGACTTTCAGTCTAAAAAGTCACTGCCCTTTCCCTGTTGAGCAGTGAGGCAAGTTCCATTCAAGGAGATTGTAACCACCCCTCTGCCGCGGAGAAGAAGCAGGCTTCCTCCTAATATCACATAGTGATCTTAGCTGGCCCCAGTCTTGTGAAAATACGGAGATGGGAGGATGAGTAAATGAATAACTCTTATCTATATTTCTAGACTGAGTTGGGCAAAGAGATTATATATAGCCAGAATATGTCAGCCTAGGAGTTGAAAAAAAATGAAATACTATGGGAAATCAACATAGGATTGATTGGACCACGCATTTATTTTTAGAAATTAGGCAAACCTCTGAAGATATCGTGTAATGCCACCTGCGGGGAAGTGTTAGGAGCAGAAGTCCAGATATTTAGTTTCTGGTTTCAACTCTGGAGCTAACGAATTAGCTTATCTGAATCCAACATGCTGCAAAGCTAGTGAATGATAGTGAACTGCTTGACCAGAGGGTGAGCTTAGCTGACTCTCTGTATCTGCCTGAAAACAGATCTGCTCATAGGCGTGGAGCACTTGATGGTACATAAAGTAGTAGTAACCTTAAAATAGTAGTAACCTTTAAATATAGTAACCTTAAAGAACCTCTCATGTTCTCTAGATACGCCCATCAAGGTGTAAAAGGTATTTACTCTAAAGTTTGCTTTTTGGATTCCGATTTATTTTAAAACAGATTAGAAAGAGAAGAAGGAGAAAGAAGATTCTGTAACATTAGAGTTTTAATTATCATTATGAAAGAAATACTCTCAAAATATGAAAAATGATACACTATACCCACACCCAACACCAGTCACTCTTTCCCATAACTCCTGGGGTGTCTTAGTGTGAATCTTGTTTGTAAGGTTCCAGAAAGGACAAGCTAGCTCCAAAATTGCTGTGGCATCTGTCCTGGGGTTGCTGATCATGGAGGCAAGTAGAAATCCCGGTTTGGAAAAAAATGGAAAGGTGAAAAGTTCATGAGATGTTTGAAGTTGAAAAAAATGAAAATTGTCTATCCATTGGAGGAAAGAAAAGAGGGAGTTTCTAAAATTGCTAATGGGACTAATTTGCCTGTTCTCCCTTGAGAGACAGGTTCATCCCACACTTCAGGATGTTATGGATCTCTTGCATTTTCCTGCTGTCTTATGAATTTTTTGCCATGTGACTTCTCTTTTCTCCTTTGTTTTATTCTTTGGCATATCTTTTCCTCCACCTCAGCCTGCTGGATAATCAGCCCCATGATGCCAGGTGTCTTGCTCCCGCTCAGCATAATTGAGTTTTCACATTCACTTGAAATTTGGGCCCCTTCGGAGCTGGCCAAGCCTGGTAATTAAAATGTCCCCTTCATCTCTAATTGCTTCATTTAACATCTAGTGCAATGGTTTAGGAGCAGCCGTGCCGTCTGCAGCGATCTGTTGTGCCCTGGATAACTGACAAGCAGTACCTCTTGCCCTTGGCTCCGGCATGTTAGTCTATTTTCGGGCTGGGCATCTTTGAATCCCAGCCCTCTTCTGACCCACTGTGCTTTTCTCGCTTGTTTGGAAAATTTATTTTTAATTTTCTCTGCCTTCCTGGGTGTCAAGTAGGGCACCTCCACACAGGCTATTACATCTCCCAGCAAACTTTATCATCACACAGGCCACACATTCTCACCTGAGTCAGGTGCAGGGGGTGGGGAGAAGCTCTGGGCTGGGACTGGAATAGTCAGAGTGTGGGTCCCAGCTCTACAGTCCCTGATTTATCAGTGTCTCATCGTGACCTTGGACAAGTCTCTTGATTGAGTTCCTCACTTTCCACATTTGCAAAGGGTGGAGTGATATCCACATTTTGAGGTGACTGAGGCGACTAAATGAGGGAAGTTGGGGAATGTCTTAAATGATAAAGAATTTAAGTTATGATTGTGACACCGAGGCCATCTGGGATCTCGAGTGTGACACACAGAGACTACCTCTAACTTGCATCCTCTAAACACAGCTGTGGGGGGTGATGAGTGAATCCCCCTAGACGTGAGTTGTATAGGGCAGGAATGGGTGATGATGATTAAGGAGAGGTGGCGGTACGCTGCAAGAAGCCTCAAGGCTGCGATTCTTTACCTCTCTTCTCTATATTGCTCTTCCCCAAAAAAGTGTGGTTGGGTGGCAGGGGTAGGGACCTTCCCACCAGAGGGATGCTATGATGCCACTTGTGTCCTGCTGAGGAAGGGCGGGTAGCTGTAGCTTTTGCTCATAATTGGAAAAATTGGTCAATGTAGTAGATTTGAGTTAGATCTGCTGAAACACCTTCAAGTGTTAGGGGAAGTCTAGCAAAGTGTTCTTTCTTGCTTGATGTTGGTGATATTAAGATTTTCTCTGCTGAAAGTGAAAAAAAAAGGGTCAAAGTATTGCCATGTCTACCCATGTTTTTTCAATGAGCTTAATAACGCTTTGAATCTAGTATCTTCCATCTCTTAAGTGTCACAAAGTAGGAGGTCTTCCTTTTGTAGGATGTATGTGTGTGTTGTATATGTGTTTGTATGGATACATACATCACCACTGCATTAGATGATGAGTTCCATTTGCTTTGGAGAGAATCAATTAAAGCTAAAACCTGTGCACTTGTGGATGGATGGAGTGATGGGGGGTGTGTGCATCACTTTCTCTGTGGGGTGAGATGCTATGAGAAGACAACTCCAAGAACTGGACATCTTGAACAGGCCTGGTTATTTGGGGGAAATTGTATCCTTGGCGATTGACAGATTTAGCAAATAAAAATACAGGATGCTCAGTTAAACTTGACTTCCAGATAAACAATGAATTCTTTTTTAGTATATGTATGTACAATGCACTATTTGGGACACACATTATAAACAATTATTTGCTGTTTATCTAAAATTTAGATTTAGCTGGGCCTCCTACGTTTTATCTGGCAACTCTACTTGGGGTGGGATAGTAGGCAGTATTAGAGTCTCTTTGGATTATGAAGAAAGCACACGACTATTATCGTTCTACCAAGGTTTACAGTGCCTGTGAGAGCCAGAAACTTGGGGATAGGAGGTTAAAGACCTTGTACTCAATCAAGTGTTGGGAAATTTTTCTGCTGTATAGCTTAAAACAATAGATACGCTGAGAAAATCATCCAGTTAATTATTCAACATAGGGTCTCAGGATTCTGTGTTTATTAATCTTTTTTATCCTTTCATTTGAAAAGCATTTATTGAGCACCTACTGCGTGCCAGATATTGTGTCCTGAGTAACCACAATGGAAAGCCAGTTATAATACTGTGTTGTTGGACTACTTAGACTTCAAGGGAAAAGAACAGACATACTCAAGAAAGCTCAAGAAAATTGAAGAGTAAGTTTTTCTCTCAGATACTGCATGTTTATCTCAGATTTTCTCTAAATTTCTGTTGTTCTCCTTTTTACCAACCAGCTTTTATTACTTACTAATTTTCCACATGGTTCCAAATGGCTATACTGGCACCTAAAATTATATAGACTTCCAGTTCCAATACTGACCCTCAGTATTGTATCTCTGTGTACCTTAGTTTAAATTCTTGGAAAGAATTCGATTCTTGTCTTTCAGGTACTTGTCATAAGATGCTCATCAGCTTACGTATTCATGGCTCTTGTGTCAAGTGTCCACCTAAGGTTCAATCAGCTATGGTCAGATTGGGGAAAGGGCAAAAAGGCCCTGAAAAATATTTAGTACATTCTGTTCCTTGTTTTCTCATCTTTTCACAATTTAGGTCCCAAAATGTTTCTGCCTAAATAAATTATTATTTGTAAAGCTTAGTGGTGAAGAGTGTACAGTCTGGAGTCAGACTGACTGAATTTGAATCTTGGCCCTACCATTTTAGTTTTATTATGTCCTCAAGAAAGTTACTTAAACCTTTCTATTTCTTAGTGTTCTTACCCATAAAATGGTGACGGTGATAGAACCCCCCTCATAGAGCTGCTGTGGATAAGAAGTTGAGCCTTTATAAAATGGTAGCTATTATTGTTAGTATTGTCACATATATAGGCAAACATGTATTCAGCCTCTTCCCTTTAGAAGGCAATGCAATGTCATGACCCACTATTGCATCCAGAGTTGATGTCAAAAGAGCCACTTTAAATGCTTATTTTCAATTTCCTGGTCACGCCAATTTCTCCCCTGGTTACATTCCAGTAGACTTAAATGGTAAACGTAATCAGTATAAAATTAGATATAAATAAACAGACAATTATGACCCAAAGAAATGAAATATCATACAAATTATAATAATGATTCCTACTCAAAATAGGAGGAAGAGGAACATTATAGAACATACAACATATCTTAAAGGAAATCCCTTTAGCTTTATAACATGGGCTGTCCCTTCTGATCCTTTTCTAAGTGTAGGATTTGTATTTGTAGGTGATAAAATATTGGCAGAGGCCTGAGTAGCCTGTGCCTCCTTCTAAGACTCATTCAGTTTGTGTATGAAAATTACAGAGTCTCTTACAACAGGCCTGAGCCTTTTAAATATAGCCTGGTACCTTTAACAAAAACCAGCCACTTGCCCGTGGACACAGCCACAAAAAGCTGCTCTGTCTTACAAAGGTTAAATCTCATGTGACCCACACTTACCAAAGCACAGACTTCTGACACGTCTGCCCCAACTGCATAGAAGCATCAGCCTCTCGATGTGTTCCTTTGATTTCTAAATGCCTGCTCTGCCTATCTCAAGGTTTCTCAATCAATTTATTAATTGTTGGAGTTTTCAGGGTGATAATTGCTCTCGTCCCTTAAGTCCTCACTGAGTTTTGAATCAATTGACAAGTAGTAAGGGAGGGTGGGACGAATTGGGAGATGGGGATTGACATATATACACTAACATGTATAAGATAGATAACTAATGAGAATCTACTGTATAGCACAGGGAACTCTACTCAATGATTGTGGTGACCTAAATGGGAAGGAAATCTATAAAAGAATGGATATACATATAACTGGTTCACTTTGCTGTACAGCAGAAACTAACACAACATAGTAAAGACAACTATACTCCAATAACAATTACAAACAAAAAATAGTGTCTGATCCAAAAAAAAAAAAAAAAAAAGAGAGGAGGAAAACATTGGTAATACTGGAGTTGAGAATGTGTGGTTTGTATCTAGGGTCAGACTCTTACCTAAAATCACTCCCTCTTGTCTGTTAATCCATAGAAGTGGAAACAGAGAGACATGAGCCTCTATGTCCACAGCTATGAGGCCATCCGAGACCCCACCCCTCATTCGGAAGCAGGAGCAGAGCTGAGCACACCCACTGTGTGCACAGACGGTTTCAAAAACCCATAAGATGCTGAGTCAAGCATACCCAACTTTTTAACTCTAGTGTCACCCGTTAGATCAGGGATCCCCACCTCCGGGCCACACAGCAGGAGGTGAGTGACGGGCGAGTGAGCAAAGCTTCACCTGCCGCTCCCCATTGCTCCCCAGCACTCGAAGTACCACCCGAACCATCTCTCAACACCCGGTCTGTGGAAAAATTGTCTTCCACAAAACCGGTCCCTGGTGCCAAAAAGGTTGGGGACCACTGCATTAGATGGTGAGTTCCATTTGCTTTGGAGAGAATCAATTAAAGATAAAACAATGTTTGCCAAAACTTTGGAGATTACTGAATCTCTTATTTTTATGGACAAGGTAGAAACTTGGGGATGGGGAAAGGATGGTTTGTTGACTTCCTTTACAGTGGAATGAATATTTGTCCAGGTGGGACTGCTCAAGGGTCTGTACCTCTAAGACTCTTGGAGGGTCCTTGTCCTTGGTTTGGTACTGATGGAAAATGGCATTTATGTCCTATCTGAGGCAGTGGAGATAGATAAGTTCCTGGGGCACTGGGAAAGGAAATGGCAGAGTCAAGGCTGGATATCAGGAAAAAGGAAGAGGGTTCCCAAGGTACTTCCTGGCCTTTCTAGGTCCCCTTCATCATTGGCAAAGGGACGTGAGAATACAATGTCTTCCTAAGTCCTAGGGTTCAACAGTAGACACAGTGGGAAATAACCATAGCCACCTGGGTGTGATCCAATATTCATCTTTGGGTCAAATAGCTTTTATTGAGGTCTACCACATGTTTAAGGAGTTCTCCTGCCTAGACCTCAAGAAACTTTGATTCTAATTGGAGCAGCATGCATCTGTGCACCCCCAACACACACACACCCAGCATGCAGGTGCTAAGGGACATGGAGCAGATTTTTAATGCAATAGGACTTCAGAGAGGAGTCAATGCTAGCTTTGCCAAAGCCATCAGGGAAGCTTTAATAAAATTGACATCATTGCAGCACCACATTAAATGCCTGATGGCTTTTAAATAATTTGGGAGAAGAGAATGAGCATTCCAGGCTGGGGGTGGGAACAGTTTGGAGAGAGAGAGCAAAAACATGACTTGTTAAGTTATCGAGGAGAGAATGAACAAAGTGTGTGTGTGTGTGTGTGTGGTGTTTGGTGGAGAGGGAGTAATGGAGGAGGTGTGTAAAGATACCAGCATAGAAACATGCATATTTTCCCATCGCTATAAAATAAAGGCTTTCTGTGTCTTTCCTATCTGACCTGTCCTGGGTATCTGTGGTGCTTGTAATCAAATTTCCATACTTAGGGAGAACATAAATTCCTCAAATGCCTTTTCTTTGCACACACGGACTCTCCACACAAATTCCCAACCACAGAAAATGCTGCATTAATTTGATTCAGGAGCACCTTTCATGATAACATCTTTTCAAAACACACACAGACAGGCTCCATCTCTTCTTTCTCCCTTTGATGTATCGGCCTTGTGGGACTTACAGGAAAGCAGACCCTTCCATAGGCTCAAAGGCCCCTTTTCCATTCCTCTGCCTCCTTTCCACTTAACACCTTCCTTACCTTCTCCTATTGGCAATTTCAACTCCCTTCCCCTTTTAGAAATACATCTGTTTGTCCTCATCTGGAGAAAGGATGTCCATACAGCAGACATTCAAAGAGGTTGTATATCCTACCCCTCCACCCCACCTCCTCCTGACATACCCCAATTACTGGTACTAGGGAGGCATCTATATCAATCTTACAGGGTCTCTATGGCTCTGGGCTCTGCTCTTGAGAGGAATATTGATTAATGGGACCCTGGACTCTGGGGTAGTGACAGTAAATTAAAGTAGATTTTGGAGAAAGGAGAGACCAGGGTAGGATAAAGTAGCCAAGGAGAGCTACACAGGGGAAGTGGGGTCTGAATTGCTTTGTGCAGGCTGAGGAGAGTTTCGGTTAGTTAAAGAGGAGAGTTGAAGGCATGATGGAAATTTTGATAGTGCTTGAGCCATTGATGATATAGCATTGGAAGAGGTCAGTATAGGCTAGGAATGCATGTCCCTGCAAAGTCCTTTGCTCAGATACGTTGAGTTTGAAGGATATCCTAAGTATGTTTGTGCCTTTCGTTTCACATTCCCTACTGGACTAGCTATATCACCAACATCAAGCTATAAAGAGATATCTTTCAGAAAAGAGAACTCTTTCCTAATTCTAGCCCATTCTGAAAGGTCTCCTTGTGATTAGCCCCTCTCCCCTTCTCCTCTCTCCCCCCCAGGGCTTTCTTTTTCTTTCCAGGGTGATGGATTCCCTTGATGTAAGAGGGAAAGGAAACTGTTAAAGAGTTATATGCCCTATATCTTCATCAATGTCTGGGCAGGCGAAAAGTGAGAGGCTGACTCAATTAAGTGGAACAGCAATGGGGAAGAGGGCGTGGTTGGTGTGGTTTTAGGAGAGGATGGTGCTAAATCAAGCACATAATTTCCAAAGTGTCACCAATCAAAATCAGCTCCAAACAAATCTGTAGTCAATTTTTAAAAGACCATTTTAAATGACCATCAGTTTTTTAAAGAACATTTTAAATGACCATCTTTGAGATTATTTTGCAAGTAATTGAGTAAAATTCCCTAGTGAAAAATGTTTGGCAGCAAGTTCTTGAAAATGCTTCCTTTTCTTTGTTCCATAATGGACAGAAGCACAAACAATCTCTAATCACATGAAAGACAACTCTCCTTTCCAGCCTGTAATTATGGTGGGGACCCGGAGAGATGCTAGTTAAGGATTCTGTCAACTTGTCCATTAAAGGAGCTGGAGTTATGTGAGGGTTGTGTGTGTCTTCTTTCTTTCATTTTCCTTTATTATTATGTTTTTTCTTTCCACTGAAAGAGTTCAGATCACAACTGTTTCCAGTGAGGCTGAAACTTTGACATAGACTGTCAGCGGGGGGAATAAATTATCCTCAACCAACTTTACACTTAAAAACAAAATGAATGCTGCTTTGATTTGGAGGGGACCAATTGGTACTCTGACCTTACTGTGTTCAAGGTTCCTGCTGATTTGGAGATTGGGTTCATGCTTGCTTTAGAGTTGTCAGGAAAAACAGAGGCGCTTGGTCTCTTGCTTTGATGTGACAGGGAAACAGACTCCAGTGTTTCACACCTGTTTGTGGAGTAAATTTATCCCGCGTCCCCTTTCTTCCCTGTGCTCCTAGTTGTCTTATTGATTATCAACAGTCCTCAACTTGGGGGAAATGCCAAGTTTGCAACTGAAATATTCCTCAAGTGCGGAAAAACTGAATGCCAAGGATTATTATTCTAAAACATTCCTCCTTCTGTTCTTTTCCATTAGAACTGCTTCTGTTCTAAACCCAAATGGGAAACTTGCGCACTTTAAGAAGGGAAGGATGGATGAGGACAGTTAGAAAGGACTTTAGAAACAGGCTAATCTATGGTCACTCTGAACAAAGTGTTACCAGATCAGGAAAGCAAAACCCAAGGGGAAAGGGAAAACCTTAAAATTATTTTAATAACGAAAGGAATTAGATAACTCATGATGAAAGGGACGAAGAGCCAGCTTGGGTCTTGTGGATTATGAGATACCTGATTTGTTTCCCTTCCCACAACTTGGAGTCACCCATGTCCACCAAGTAAAGTAGAAGCTCCTCATCCTGGTGGGATTCAGGAAAACAGCCCTGCCCTGCCTTTCCAGGGTAATTTCCTACTCTGCCCTACTTACATCCCACACCACCTATGCTAATTCCCTCAGGTTTCCTGACCCAGCTTTGCCCATCTCCATGCCTTTGTTCATGCCCCTCTGCTGGCTGAGAATGCTTTTCTCTCAACTCTACTTCATCACCTTGGGGATTAGGTTTTTTAACATATGAATCTTGGGGCGACACAGCATTCAGTTCATAGCAGATGGGTTAACAGACTTTGATTACTGAATGTAACGAGAGGAAGGGGAGTAGAATTCCAAGATTTCAAGCTTGGAGAACGACTTAGAAAATAGTTTAGAAATCTGTGTTTTCCTAAGCATACCATCCCATTCCCCAAGACTCACAGATTATGAGCAGGTCTCCCTGAGGAATGAAAATCCACCCAAATACCATCCCAGTGTTTACCAAATACCATTTCTCTCATGTAGCCTCTCCTGATCTGACCAACTCCAACCCCCATCCCTCCTCTGAAGGCCTCCAGTTCTTTCTTCATGGACAGTATGTATATTTGTATATTTGCCTTACTTCCCTCCTAAATTGCAGGGTTTGACTTACATCTGTGATTACAGCAAGACCTTGCCTTACATTTTAGTGTGGGAGGTCAATTCTTTTTCTGCCTACTTTGAGGAGTGCTCTGATTTCTCTTTACTTTCAGTGGAGTTTCAGTCTTAATGGAGGATCAGTTATAATGGAACAGCCCTGAGAAGTAGGTAGAACAAACAGCCTCCTTCTTTGTACAATTTCAGGATTCAAATGAATCTCTTCCACGGAAAAATCTCCCTACTCTTTTCCTGGCATTTTGAAATTTCTTGACCAGAGAATCAGGCCTCTGGTTCCTCAGTGAGAGGCACGGCTTACATGCAAATACAACTAGAAGAGAGACTAGAAGTGATTTTAATTCACACTAAGAGTAAATTACTGATATAAATGATTTGTTAAAAGCACATTTGGATGGGAACTGTGGCTCTCAAGAGGTCTAAAAATGAGAGGAAAGTGGGGTACTAGAGAGGGTGCTGGATCTGGGGGTGACTGATGAATGAATTAGGTTATTCACAATTTAGCCTTGGACCAGGTCGGAATTCCTTAAGTCACTAGGAACTTCATATCTATGCTGCCCATTTCCCAAATCCACGCAAATTGTGAATTCTCTGGCAGGGCTGGACCAAATGCTAAACAAACCTATGAGCTACTTTGCAGAAAAGGGCCTCTGATAATCTACCTCCTGCATCATTCATTTACTGGAAGGCTTTGATCTATATTCAAATGAAAATGCCTCAATAGTTTTAACCTTAGTGAAAATAAAAAAAACAGCATTTTCTGGAAAGGGGTTAAGAAAGGGGGAAACTCTAAGGCTGTTAGGCACCCAAAGAAAGAGAGGAAATACAACCTTATTTTGCCTTGGGCTGGGTGAATCCCTTCCCTCCCCCTACCCCACAATAATCTCATATACCCATGTACCACAACTCCACTGTTTGTCTGTTTTGTAGCCTTCATTGGCTATGCTTCCTTCCTTCTGTCACGTTCCCACTTCCAATTCAATTTCAAATTAAACTCCCTCCCACTTTCTCTTATTCTAACCCAGAGGAGATGGAGAACAGCTGGTCACCATCTTCCTTATGATAACCCTTCATATGGTGTAATTTTATTTCCTTAAATTAATGACATTGTGTTGGGTGTCTTCCATCCCAGACGCATTTTAATACATGCTTTTAACATACGGAGAGCCGGGGGACAGAAAACAATGCCTCTATCGTGTTTGGGCACATCCTAGATTTGAACATGGCTAACTCTCAACAAAGCTAGTGCCTTCTGATTGGAGACATAATTTAGAGGCATTTACACATCTCAGAATCCCTATGAGCAGTCAGAACGGTGTAACTCTGTGTGCTGTGCCCTTAGGTGAGGTGTGTCGGGTTATATAACTCCAAAACCTACATATTCATCTGAGATCAATTATTTACTGACCTAACAATATTGTTGCCATGATAGATGAGCCCTACGATGAGAAAAATTCCCCACTCCTCATTTGCCAGCATTGTTTTCTCACAAGGCAGGGAAAAATGGCAATGTGTGGATTTTGGTCCCTCATAATCTGTGAGTCTTGGGGAATGGGATGTTTATGTTTAGGAAAGCACAGACTTCTAAACTTAAACTTAAACTTAAACTTCTAAACTTCTAAACTTAAAACACTATTTTCTAAGTTGTTCTCCATGGTTGAAACCTTGGAATTCTATTCCCCTCCATCTCATTACATTCAGTAATCAAAGTCTGTTTATCCATCTGCTATGGACTAAATGTTTGTGTTCCCCTCAAATTTTTATGTTGAAACCTAATTCCCAAGGTGATGGTATTGGGAGGTGGGGCCTTTGGGAGGTGATTAGGTCATGACAGTGGAGCCCTCATGGATAAGATTAGTGCCCTTGTAAAAAAGAGAGCTGTGAGGACACAGCTAGAAGACATTTGTCTGTGAACAAGGGTATGGGTTCTGACCAGAACCCAACTAGTGCTGGCAACCTCATCTCAGACTTCCAGCCTCCAGAGCTGTGAGAAACAAATTTCTGTTGTTTATAAGCCACCCAGACTATGATATTCTGTTTTAGCAGCTCGAATGGACTGACACATCACACTTCCAGAATTATTCGTTTCTTCCCATTCATGCAGTTACCATTTTTGACCGGGTTTTTTTTTTTTTTTTGATAATATATCATCAATGACCAGCCTTTATTTTTACATATTTTATTTTGTAAACTTTTATTGAATTTGACAAGTTTGAGATAATAAAAAAGCTCTATGCCAGCCCACAAATAGGTGTGAGCATTGTAATCATTTTTACAATAAACAATAACTTTCTGTTGTCCAGGTAAGAGGAAGTATTAATTAATTGTAGTATACTCTTTTTTTTTTTTTTAAACATCTTTATTGGGGTATAATTGCTTTACAATGGTGTGTTAGTTTCTGCTTTATAACAAAGTGAATCAGCTATACATATACATATGTTCCCATATGTCTTCCCTCTTGCGTCTCCCTCCCTCCCACTCTCCCCATCCCACCCTTCCAGGCTGTCACAAAGCACCGAGCTAATATCCCTGTGCCTTGCGGCTGCTTCCCCCCAGCTATCTACCTTACTACATTTGTTAGTGTGTATATGTCCATGACTCTCTCTCGCCCTGTCAAAACTCACCCTTCCCCCTCCCCATATCCTCAAGTCCGTTCTCCAGTAGGTCTGCGTCTTTATTCCTATCTTACCCCTAGGTTCTTCATGACATTTTTTTCCCTTAAATTCCATATATATGTGTTAGCATACGGTATTTGTCTTTTTCTTTCTGACTTACTTCACTCTGTATGACAGACTCTAGGTCTATCCATCTCATTACAAATAGCTCAATTTCATTTCTTTTTAAGGCTGAGTAATATTCCATTGTGTATATGTGCCACATCTTCTTTATCCATTCATCCGATGATGGGCGCTTAGGTTGTTTCCATGTCCTGGCTATTGTAAATAGAGCTGCAATGAACATTTTGGTACATGACTCTTTTTGAATTTTGGTTTTCTCAGGGTATATGCCAAGTAGTGGGATTGCTGGGTCATATGGTAATTCTATCTGTAGTTTTTTAAGGAACCTCCATACTGTTCTCCACAGTGGCTGAACCAATTCACATTCCCACCAGCAGTGCAAGAGTGTCCCCTTTTCTCCACACCCTCTCCAGCATTTATTGTTTCTAGATTTTTTGATGATGGCCATTCTGACTGGTGTGAGATGATATCTCATTGTAGTTTTGATTTGCATTTCTCTAATGATTAATGATGTTGAGCATTCTTTCATGTGTTTGTTGGCATTCTGTATATCTTCTTTGGAGAAATGTCTATTTAGGTCTTCTGCCCATTTTTGGATGGGGTTGTTTGTTTTTTTGTTATTGAGCTGCATGAGCTGCTTGTAAATTTTGGAGATTAATCCTTTGTCAGTTGCTTCATTTGCAAATGTTTTCTCCCATTCTGAGGGTTGTCTTTTGGTCTTGGTTATGGTTTCCTTTGCTGTGCAAAAGCTTTGAAGTTTCATTAGGTCCCATTTGTTTATTTTTGTTTTTATTTCCATTACTCTAGGAGGTGGGTCAGAAAGGATCTTGCTGTGATTTATGTCATAGAGTGTTCTTCCTATGTTTTCTTCTAAGAGTTTGATAGTTTCTGGCCTTACATTTAGGTCTTTAATCCATTTTGAGCTTATTTTTGTGTATGGTGTTAGGGAGTGATCTAATCTCATACTTTTACATGTACCTGTCCAGTTTTCCCAGCACCATTTATTGAAGAGGCTGTCTGACCGGGTTTTAATAATTTTGCTTCTAGACTTTTGTAGTAACTTCCTAAATGGTCTATTCTCTGGAAATTTCAAAAGTTTTTTCTTGGTTTTAATTTATTCTCTCTCTCTTTTTCTTCCCACCCTATCTTTTCCTCGCATTTTCCTTGCCTTCTGTCTTTTGCTTAAAGCAGATTCTAGTATGCCATTTCCCTGCCAAAGTGTGGGCTGCAGAGTTTGTTTCCCAGCCCTGCCAGTTACTAGCTAACTGACCTTGGGAAGATTACTGAATCTCTGCCTCAATTTTCTCATCTGTACAATGAGGTCAGGGATTGTCCCTCTAAGGAAGCTCATGACTCTGATTTTCTGAGAATAATTTTTTTTTTGCATAATCCCTGCCTCTTGAAGTCTTTCAATTCTTCATGACCAAACTCAAATGTCACCTCTTTCCTTAAGGCTTTTCTAACGGATCAGTTAATGAAACCTTGTCTTTCTCTGAATTCTGACATCATTCTTTAGTGTATGTCTTCCAATTTTTTTCATTTTCTGCTTATATTATGTTCTATTTTTTTAAGGGTGAAGACTCTATAGCTTACCCATTGTATATTTTATTCCTCCCCTTCATGCCTGGTCTCACACCCTGCTTGTAGTGGGCATTCAAAATATGATTATTGATTTTCATAAATGGCAGACAGTAAGCTTGGGCTTTTGGTGTAGACATCAGCAAGGGGAGACAAAGTCCATCAATAACAGATTTACTGGCTTGGGCCATAGCCAGAAGCTAAGTACAGGGCTGGAGGGGATGAGACAGTGTGTTTAGTGGGGGAAACTTCAAAGACGGCTTCTATCTGTACCAGCAGAATGCCTAACACATAAAATGTGCTCGAAAAATGTATGAGTGAATGAGAAAAGCAGAGATGCACAGTGCCTAACATTCATAATTCATTTATTGCTGTGCATTTCCAAACACTCTTCAGTTCTGCTCTCATATTTGATCCCTAAAGACCAAACTGGAACATATAATGGGACATATATTATTAGCCCTACTTTGTGGATTTGGAAGTTGCATATCTCAGAAACTTGACCAAGGTACTGCGTAGCACCTAGGTGCTGGATACTGAGGATAGGAAGAGGAATAGAAATAGTCCTGGCCACCTGTGAGCTCACAGTCTTGAGAGGAAGGAAGATAGAAAGGTAGATGAGAAGCAGTCATGACCTTGTAGCATTATCTCACAATACCTATTGTAATGGTAGTGGACCAGGAGAGGACAGTCTGAAGGGATGAGGGAAGGATTACAAGAGTGGGAATGCTTAAGGTAAATTTTAAAGGATGAATAAAAGCAAGAGCAAGATGGACTTCCTAGGCTGTCCAGTGGTTAAGACTCAGTGCTTCCACTGCAGGAGGTGCAGTTTTGATCTCTGGTTGGGAACTGAGATCCCACATGCTGTGCGGTGTGGCCAAAAATTTAATAATAATAATAATCATAAAAAGAAGCAAGAGCTAGAACTCGAGAATCCTCAACTCCCAGTGAAGTAATAATCTTCCTTTTTGGGTAGAGAAAAGCTCAAACTCAAAATTGTTCTCTAATTTGAAGCTCAGAGTTACCCTCCCAGCTGCAAAAACCAGTAGGTCTACTCTATGTGTTATGCAAAAAGGCCAGTGACATACACTGAAGTATACAAATGTATTAACTACATTTGTACACTAAATGTATATTAACTTTTGCATGTAAAATTCATGGCAAATTGCGGAGACAGAAAGGTCTCCCCTAGGCCTGTCCCCCTTTGTAACCCCGGTCGCCTTTGGCGTTGCTGGTTTGGGAGACAGCCGTTATAAGCTGGGCTCCAGCTGGTGCATTTCTGTTTGCTGGGTCTGGGCTCCTGCAGGCTGGGCTGGTGAGACAAAGCAATGAATGGTCTGAGGTCTGCAAAGGTGGGAAAAGGGAGGCGGGCAGAGGAGGGCCTGGGTGGCGGGTGACTGACTAATTGCTTTGTTTGGTGGCGGAGGCCGTTCAGCAACTGCAACGGCTACTTGAGGCCCATTGCTTAAGTGCTTTTCATCATCATTACCTCCTGTCATTAGTTCCATCAGCTGCTGCCATCAGCTCATTGCTAGTCAGGGGCCATGCATATCACAAACTCGCTCTTGTTTGCAGATCTCTCTCTGCCTTCATCCAGAGCCAGGCCCTGTTCCTCTAAGCTCTCTCCGTCTCTGGCCACTGTGGCCCAACCTGTTCCTGTATTTCATGGGGCCATCTGTTAAGGGGCCCACTGAGGGCTGTCTCTGGCCACTTGTGCTTCGCCTATTAGTTTAAGGGCGGAGTTAGGTCTGTTGCTGCCCTGCACCTGCCCTGTAGCCCTCTTCTCTGTGGTGACTCTTATCCTGCTCTATGACCCGGCACTGAATCTCTACTGACACAGGCCCCTGCTGTGCCTTGGCCTCATTAGGACCCAGGAGGGTGCTGCTTTCTCTAGGAACCTAGAAAGAACGAGTCTTTCTCTCTCAGTCTAAGTATACCTAGGCTATATCAGGATTGCCACTGATTATATGAGTCATTAATTGAGGGCTGATATGTGCCAGAGAGCCTGCTGGTAACTGTCTGTCTATTGCATCCTCTAAGGACACTGGAGATAATGTTATCTCCATTTTACAGACGAGAAAAACAAGCCTCAGGGAAGCTGAGTAACTTAATTTAGATCACATTAGCATGACCCTACTTTTTATGACTTCAGAGTTATAGTTTATTCCTTGATTAGCCCTGTGGAAGAATGCTATGAAGGCAAGTTTTGGAAGCAAACAGAATAAGTTAAATTCCTGCTTCTGGCACTTAATAGGTGAATAATATTTGGCAGATCACTTAACTTTTTGGCTCTCAGTTTTCTTATCTATAAAATGGAGATTTAACTCTACCTTATTATCATTGTTAAAAGGATTAAACAAGATAATATATGAAAAATGTCTAGTACAGAGTCTTCAAAAAGTGGTAGTATTATGTAGACTGTAATTGCTAATAAGGATCACAGTTGGGAAATACCACTGGGCTATAGCAAGTTGTTTTACTTGAATTGTTTTATTTGAATTGTGGCTGCTCAATTTATGTTTTTTAATTTCTTGTACTTGTGAGTTAGTCAGAATAAACTGGGTTATATTGTGGTAACAAATGTCCCTCGGCTTTTACTGGCTTACAGCAACAAAACTTTATTTTTCCCTCTCTGCTCATGTGTCCACGTTTTGAGCTTTTGGTGCTCTGCTCCATGGTTATCTTTACTCCAGAACTCTGACTGAAGGAGCATTCTCTGCCTGGGGTACTCTTGGTAGTCGTGGAAGAGGGAAAAAGATGTGGTGGAACTCTGAAAACCTCTGCTTGGAAGTGATGCATATCACAACTGCCCACATTTCATTGGCCGAAGCAAGTCACATGGTCACTCAGGAGTTTAACAGAGCAGTTACATATAGTCTTCTCATAGGGAGGGGCACTGCAGAGAATTGAAACCAGAATATTTAGCTATGAGTAAGACAAGCAGCCACAAATGGGGCTGCAACTGATTTTGATAGTCTCAGTACTTAGTTATTTTGGTCTTGTTTTATGTACTGCTCAGATTTGCCCAGGAATGTTTAGGTTTGATTTTGTCAGTTTCAATGAACCAATATATTGCCTAAAATAAAAAAAAAAAAAATACTTAGACTTAGTAAAACATTTTCATTGCTGAAATTCCTGGAGGAAAAATAACTGTTATTACATATCTAAAAGGCTCTAGCCTCAACCATTTTTTCCTCTATTAGAATAATTGTTTTTGTAATGCTATTTTTGATAAAGTGATATTTCTTAGGAATGCAACCATTATTTTATAGTAGGAAATAATACTTTTTAAAATTTTTCAGAAATTTGAACTGGAATAGCTTTTGGTTGCCCATATTCCAAGAAAGGTAAGTTTAGAATAAGCATCAGAAGAGTGCCCCCCTTCCCTGCCAAAAAAGTAATTTTTCCTATTCACACATCTTAGCCTTCATCTCTCATGTAGCATTTATCTTGATTCTGCTTTACTGAGAGTTCTTTCTTTTTTTATCAATCAATCATAGTCTGCTACTACATTGTCAGTTTCTGGAGGGTAGTGACTATTTCTTTCTCATCTCTGTGTTCCTTCTGGTACCTGATCCTGCTTTATATAAGGTTTCTTGTGTTGAACTGGGTGGAAGGCAAGAATTATTCTCAAATATAATGTAAAAGAATAGACTATTGTCCTCTTTAAGTAAAAAGCTGTAAGAATGTTTTTTCCTCCAGAGAAAATGAAGTGGGGTCTTGCTAACTATTCTTAAGGGTGATTACCTCTAATTGGCCTTAATTTGCTCTTTCTAAGCCCAGTGCCAAAGATGCAAGTGAGATACTAATATTTTTCTTCCATTTTCACCCCCTCCAATATTTGCTTCTGCAGCCCACATTTAGAGACATTTTAACTTTTTGTTGCTCTGTGAGTGGGTGGGAGTAGCCCGGGAGGAGAGGGAGAAGGAAGGAGATTTTGGAGGAAGTCACAGGCAATCGTGAAACAAAGAAAAAATTGTATACCTTGCTGTTTGGGAGATAAAGATAAGAAAACTGAAGTCCTGATAGAGTCTGTTATATTAAATTGAGAGGAAAAATTTAAGTCCTGTCTCTGATTTTTTAGCTGAGACTTAGGGTCAGCAGGACAGAGTGCAATGTTGGCTGCTAGCTGATTTAGTATTCAACTTTTGCCTAAATACGAGAGCAAGAGAGAAAGACTAGACTACACAGAATGATGTTTTTATCCATCTCTAAGTAGCAGGACTTGAATAAAGAGAATTCCACCTACTTAATTGATAATGAGTTTGTTATAGCTCATTTAAGAGCCACATCGACTGCCTTGTTTACCAAAGCAATGCTCGGAGTTCAGCACAGAATTCTAAGGACTAGGTGACAACACGTGGGTCTTTTGGGTGCTGACCTGGGAGCTTACTTACCTCTGCTGCTTGGGCTTCCTGGGTGTTCAAGGGATTCTGAGTTCTCTACACATGTGTCCAGGCTGCTATGCCCTGTTCATTGGATACCCTGGTTGTCTTGGCAGCAGCCTTCATGATACATCCCACCATCATGAATACACACTCACTCTTCTTTATATCTTTGGGCTCCTGGGCTAAATAAAGTAGATAAGCACTGCTGATAAGCTTTTACATAATCTAAAATTTTTTGGCAGCAAGAAGCAAGTGGGAGTAAGAAAGGGGCTCAGACAAGGGAAGTTGAGTTGGTCTCCTCTACCTGCCATTCACATAGTATTTTGTAGTTCCACAAAGCCCTTGCACATTAATTTTATCATGATGGTATGGCAGCAAATAACTCTGCAATGTGATCATAGACCTGAATTCCAGCCCTATTTCAGACTCTTTTAACTCATTTATTAAATATATTTTGAGTGCCTTCTACACTCTGCAAAGCTCTGGGGGATACAAAGATAAAAAGCCATCATCTTTGCCTTTGAGAGATGCACCGTTTAGTAGAGAAGCATGTAAACACACAAAAAGTGTGATAAAAATACATCGTGATAATGCATGTAACAAGGAACAGTACATGGCTTTAGATATATACCCAACAAATGTGAGCTATTATTAATGCTATTGCTGTTATCATTATTAAGTGCTAACAAGCATGTGTTCAATGTGCTACAGGGTCACTAAGGAAAAATTGTACCTGGGGTGCTAAGTGGGGACACAGGGGAAGGGTTCACAGGAGAAACTGCTTTTGACTGAATCATAAAGGGAGAATGGAAGATTCATAACTGAGCAAGCTTGGGATGGGAAGCTGGGTGGGGAGGGCAAGGGAAGGGAAAGGCAATCCATATAAGAGGGAACCATCTGCCCAATGCAAGAATGCATGGGAGAGTGGGTGTGTGCCTGTGTGTGTGCAGTTTGTCTTGGCTAGAGTGTAACTGGGAGGTTGAGTGATGAAAACAAAGGGCCGCATATGCTGGTTGAGGAATCTGGATCTTATCTTCTAGGTTGCAGGAATGAAAAGCATTTCATACATTTCAATCAGATTTTCATTTCAGAAAGCTAACTCTACCCCCTGGTTAATCATCTGTACACACAACTGACAAACATCTATAAACCTCAGATTTTTCATACACCATGGGCATGATAACTCATGACCTGCTCACCAGGTGAACATGTCACATGCATCAAAATGAGAAATAAGGAGGTGGAGGTCTTCTTGTTCATGATGTTATCTGACCATGTGCCTGATTACTTCCGGGTCTTTGCTTATATTTCTTACCTCTTCCTTTTTCCACAGCATAACTGCTTCTCTCCTCCTTTGAACTTCTTTAAGTTGTCAGCATCTTCTTCTGGGCTCTGCTCAAGATATTTCTGCTCTAAAAAGCCTTCTGCATTCATTTTCTATTGCTGCATTAAAAATTCCCACAAACTTATTGGCTTAAAACAACATCCATTTATTATCTCACATTCTCTGTAGGTCAGGAGTCTAGGCTTAGATAGATTCTTGGTTCAGGGTCTTATAAGACTGAAATCAAGGTTTCCTTCCAGAGTTCAGGGTCCTCAAGCTCACAGCGTTGTTGGTATAATTCAGTTCCTTGCCGTTGTAGGCTGGAGGTCCCTACTTTCTCACTGGGGTCTCTCTCAGCTACTAAAGGCTGTCTGCCATTTCTTGCCATATGACCCTCGCTACAACACTGCAGTTTGCTTCTTCAAGGCAGACAGGGGAGCATCTGCTGCAGCTTGGTATCTCTGACTTCTGTCTCTGTATTCGGACCTTTGAGAAAAGGATTCACCTGATTAGGTTAGGCCCACCCACACTCAAAGACAAGGGCTTAAACAGGGCATGCACACCAGGGGATGAGGATCTTGGGGCCATATTAAGATTCTGCCTACACACCTTCCCTTACTACCCTATAGAAAAGTTCTTCACCTTCTTGAAATTCACTTCCTGTGTGGTCTGTTACCATCCACTCCATGTAAACACTCAATTGTATTATGCCTTTTACTATGCTTGAGCTGTTGCAGGACCAGTCTTTTCAACTGCCAGAGCCAGGAAGATCCCATCCTACTTTTTTGGTACCATTTGTACTACCACTCATTGCCGGTGAGACCAGAAGCTTAAAAGGTTCTGGCCTTTTTTTTTGTTCACATTTTCCTCTTGTCTTGAACATTGCTGTGCATGTGTTCTTCATTGGCATGCTAATAATACACAGAGCAATGATCTTTCAATGAAAGAATGCTCGAGGTCTCAGGAGAACCCACTGGAATTCCATGCCACACAATATGCTTGTGGAGGCAGTCAGTGCAGTCCTACAGATTGGAGATACTGAATTTTGGAGCCTCAAGGTAACAGGAGAAACAGCCTTATCTGTGAAAAGGAGTAAGTTCTCTGCTTTAAAAAAATCTTATTCACTTTCAGTTAATGTCTAGCAGAAACTTAACTAAGGCTTAGGTTTGCTCTGATAGTTGATCTACCTTTGAACATAGTTCCTGTTTTTACTTTGGAGACTGAGTTTTAAAGGGGAACAACTTTGTAAGCCCCCAATCAACCTCCAAATATTTTATCTCTTGGGATTAACCTTCCAAAGAACAGGTACAGTGTGTTTGGGGAAAAAAATGCCTAGCAAATGCCGTTTGAGGCAATCCATGTCCACCCAACTAACCGACTTTGACAGGTCCTAAGAGATGATAAAGCGTATGAACTACTTTCCACAGAGTAAGTAGAGCTTAGAGCTTTTTCTTTGGTTAACGCTACCTCTGGCTATTGCACAGCAAGATCACTCAATAACTTTTGATGTAGAGTTTGAAAAAAAAGAGTTCTGTCCCTGTTTATGTTTTTCACACTTGCTGTAATGGCAGATTGTCAAGACAGGACCATTAAATATATATGGGTGCTTGCCCTTGTCCTGGTCAGGTCCGAACTCAACCCACCCACATTGTATAGACAGACTGGTGTTTAAAGTTGGAAGACGGCTGTGAATATCCAGGGCAGAGAGATGTATTGTGTATACAGAGAAAATGTATACAATAGACTACATTTCAATGTATACACTGAGAAATACACATTAGACATCGTTTTTGCTTGGAAAAGCAGGGCTGAGAGTGGGAAGACGAAGGACTCCAACCTTTTGGGGCACTAATTACTATCCCGAGAGACAGAAAACACTTGGTGGATGAAAAACCGTCAACAATTCCTCCTGAAGTTAATAGCATCATTATATCTCTAGAGCCATTCACAAGCATCTAGATAATCTAGGGCAGTTGTGACCTGTTCCTTGCTGGTCATGGTAGTAGTGTTCACTTAGTTCAGAGCCCCATACTATGCCAGCCAGGCATGGGATTGCACACGCTGAGTAAACATGCTGGTGGATTGGTTGGCTAGGGAGAAAGAGGTTAGACTATTGCTCTCTTCCTGTGAAGATTTAATTAGAATTCAGAGGAAATTACAACTGAAAACAATTCTAGAGATTGTCTCACTAAATCTCTCATTTTGCAAATGAGAAAGCAACTGAGATTCAGAGAAGCTGAAAATAGCTTGCACAAGGTCCAACCACTGAATTGTTGCTAAGAATAACCTGGGACCCAGATCTTCCAGTTCCTGTTCGTAGTAATATTCTCCCATGATCACTCACACAGAACAGACCTTAGAACCTTCACTCTCACTTAGCTCTTAGAACACTCACTAGGTGTTCGTTGAGTGGCTGCTGGATGTGGGCTATGTGCTCAGCACTTAGAAAGTAACAAACAAACAGAAGACTTCTTGCTCCGCATTGAGAAGCAATTTTCAAGGGCTTAAGGAAATTTCTCCTACTCACTATTGTTGCCAGAAATTCTGCCGTAGTGCTCCATTTCCTAGGTTAAGACTTAGGCATCTACTAAAATGCAGTTATGTCCGCAGGAGCCATTACCTTCACCCTGCTCATTTACTCTCAAGATGAATGATTTTACCAGATTCTCTTCTGATTTAGATGGGAAGGTGGGGAATGCCTAAGAGTTGGAGAGAGAGGAGAGGCATTGAAAAGAGGGTTGGTGTGAGGATGGGGCTGAAGAACACATTTCACTGAATCATAGTTTTCCCAGGGTCTCAGCCTAAGAGTGAAAACTGTATTATATGGGTTTCCCTGGGGTGTGGGAGTAAGAAGGTAGGAGAATGGCTGTAACAGATTGTAAAAATGGCCCTAGTTTTCTATCCCTTGAATCTGAGCTGGTTTTGTGACTTGCTTTGGCCAACAGAATGTGGTAGAAATGATGTTGTTCTGGTTTTGAGCTCAAGCCTAGAGAGACCCTGCCTTTTTTTCCCTTCTCTCTTGGGGTGCCTGTAAGCACTGTTATGTGAACAAACCCAGGGTATCCTTCTGGAGGATGAGAGATCATGTGGAACAGAGACAAACAAGGCCAACTGAAACTTCTTAGACTAACTGGCTGGTTGCTGACTGTTACGGGCTGAATTGTGCTCCACCCTAAATTTGTATGTTGAAGTCCCAACCCCCAGAACCTCAGATTGTAACTGTATTTGGAGATAGGTCTTTAAGGAGGTAATTGAGTTAAAATGCAGATTTAGATTGGGCCCTAATCCTATATGACTGGTGTCCTTATACGAAGAGGAAATTTGTACACAGATGTGTGTGCACAAAAGATACAGGGAGAAGATGGCCATCTACAAGCCAAGGAGAAGGGCCTCAGAAGAAATCAAACCTGCTGATACTTTGATATTGGACTTCTAGCTTCCAGAATTATGAAGAAACACATTTCTGTTGTTGAAGCCACCCAATCTGTGGTACTTTGTTATAGCAGCTCTAGTGAACTAATACATACCAGTCTAGCAGCTAACCATAGATACAAGTTTTACCAATATCAGCCAAGCCTTGCTCCGGTTAGCAGAGCCCCCAACCTGATCCCACCCAAAATTGCCCATCCACAGAACTGTAGTATAACTGTAATATAAACAGGTGTTCATTTAAGTCTCTAACAGCCATGGATAACTAATACAATGGTTAAAGACAGGCATCTTGCTGCAAGTACTTCCATGCTGAGTTTGGAATGCAGAATTCATAGCATTTCCCCATTGGTCCATGAGTGTGTGGTGTGTGTGTGTGTGTGTGCCTTTTATTAGAACAGAATTTACTCTTTATTGATTTAGCCCTACCTACATTCTCATCCTAAGCACCTACACCGTCAATAAGGAGAACTGAGTTATTACTGCTGCTGTTCCGTTCTCTATCCTTTCTCAGTTGTGCTCACTGTCCTCTGGTATAAATGGCTTCTCAATGAGAGTCAGACAACTTATTTGAGTTGTGCCAGAGCAACTATCAGAGACCAGGTTATTAGCCATGAATGTGATGGGAAGAGTGGCCTGACAGGTGGTACAGGGAAGAAAGGTCTTGCATATTGGTACTAAATGCCTCTGGGTTGGATTTCTTTCTTTTCTTTTTTTTTTTAACATCTTTATTGGAGTATAACTGCTTTGCAATCGTGTGTTAGTTTCTGCTTTATAACAAAGTGAATCAGCTATACATATACATATACCCCATATCTCCTCCCTCTTGCGTCTCCCTCCCATCCTCCCTATCCCACCCCTCTAGGTGGTTGCAAAGCAACGTGGATTTCTATATTGGCCAAGTTATGTGCCTTTTGTGAAGATATTTCCTTATGGATACAATGTGGATAATAATACGTACTTACAGAGTTGGTGTTACACATGGTAAATTCACATAATTTCAGATAGCCCAGAATTCTGTATATAGTAGACAGTCAACAACTGTAAATTTTATTTCTTCTCTATTCTACCACTGTTCAGAGGCTCAGATTCACTTATTCACTAATGTTTTTGTTTAGTGCTAAGTGCCACGTACTATTCTAATCTCTAATAAGACAGTGGTAAGCCAGACAGATAATGTCCCTGCTCTCATGGAGACTACAATCTATTGGGAATATGAAGGGGTTAAAATAAATCTATCTCTATCTATCTATCTATCTATCTATCATCTATCTATCTGTCTACCTACCTATCTATCCTCTCTCTCTCTCTCTCTGTCTGCCTATCAATCTACCTATCTACTATCTATTGATCAATTGTGGAGATTGAGTATTCACTACTCTGCTCCCATTCTATTACCTTTCATCAGAGCAGCTTCTCTTCCATTTGAAAAGTGAGAAATTAAATTAAATTAAAATTTTCTATTAGAAATTGAACTTCTGAGTAAGGTTTGGTTTGAAGAAAGAGTTATCTAGTTGAAAAAAATGTTTGAAAACTACTCCACTAGCTCATTTTCCATTAGAGAAGTCTATGATTTTCTGCCTATAAATTATTTTAAAAGTTAACTCAAGCTTACTACTTTAACTTGAAAATCTTACAAGAGTATATAGTGCATAAAAAGAAAATTGAAAAAATATGGCACACATCTCCTCCTTAGAGTGTGCTGAGCATAGAGATTATGGAACATGATGCACACTTAGTGATTCCAAATTCTCAACCTCTTTGAAATATTGGACAACACTAACATCCCACTCTTCAAAAGGTTCCTAGGTGTTCACACATGGAATTTTTCAGTTTTCTGCCTACTTTTTGGGACTATTTTCTTCTCATTTTCTTTAACCTACTTTTGTTCTTCCTCCTACTGCTTAAATGTCACTGAAATTCTTCTGTTTCCTTCATTCTTTATCAAAATGATTCTTCCCCCATGTTCCCAACAATCTTCTCTTTGCAGTTGGCAAATAACCCCTGATTTCATATGTCTAAGCCCATTTCTCCACAGAGAATAAAACATTTCAGCTTCTTATGGGGCAGGCATGGCCACCCAGAGGTTCTAGGGGTCTCAGAAACACAGGCACAAATCCTAACTCATAGGTTTCTTAAAAGCAGCTCATACTCTTATTTTTCTGTCAGTCACCTGGGTTAGAACCTCAGGGTCCTCATCATCCAAAACTGCTCCTTCACCCCCAATCTCCAGTAGTTTTTAAGATCTGTTGATTGAGTCCCACAAATTATAACTTCTTTTTATTACCCTGGTTCAGGACCTAATTTTCTCTCACTTGGAGTGTTGAAATTGTCTCCTAACTGGATTCCCTAACTTTATTATCTGGCTTTCAAAGTTATCTTTATCTATTGCTTTTAAAATACTCTTCCTAAAGCATAGATTTAATTGTATATGTTGCCTATTGGAAAATCTTTATGACTTCTCATTGCATATAAAATAAATTCCAAATTTCTGAATACATCACCCTCCTTGACCTGGCTCCAAATTGCTTTTTTTTATTATTGAAGTAGAGTTGATTTGCAATATTATATTATTTTCAGGTGTACAACATAGTGATTCAATATTTTTATTTATTGTATTCTACTTCAAGTTATTATAAAATAATGGTTATATTTCCTTGTGCTGTAGAATATCTCCTTGTTTCTTGTTTATTTTATGCATAGTAGTTTATATCTCTTATTCCAGACCCCATCTTACCCCTCTCCCTTTCCCTCTCCCCACTGGCAAGTATATCCCCACTGTTCTCTATATCTGTGAGTCTATTTCTATTTTGTTATATACATTTGTTTGGCTTTTTTAGATTCCACATATAATTGGCACATAGAGTTTTGTCTTTCTCTGACATATTTCAATAAACATAATACCTTCTAAGTCTATCCACAGGGTTGCAAATGGCAGAATTTCATTCTTTATATCGCTGAGTAATATTCCATTGCATATATCTAGCACATCTTCTTTATCCATTCATCGGTTGATGGAACTTAGGTTGCTTGTATATCTTGGCTATTGTGAATAATGCGTCTATAAACATTGGGGTTCATGTATCTTCTTGACTTAGTGTTTTCATTTTCTTTGGGTATATACCCAGCAGTGGTAGTTTTATTTTAGTTTGTTGAGGAAACTCCAGACTGCTTTTCATAGTGGCTGTACCAACTTACATTTCCACAGTGTGCTAGGGTTCTCTTTTCTCCAAATCCTTGCCAACATTTGTTATTTATAGACTTCTTGGTGACAGTCATTTTGACAGGTGTGAGGTGATATCTCATTATGGTTTTGATTTTCATTTCTCTGATGATTAGCTATGTTGAACATTTTTTATGTGCCTGTTGGCCATATGTATATCTTCTGTGGAAAAATGTCTACTCAAGTCTTCTGTCCATCTTTTAATTGAGTTGTTTGTTATTTTGATATTGAGTTGTATGAGCTGTTTGTATATTTTGGAAATTAACCCTTTATTGGTCATATAATTTGCAAATATTTTCTCCCATTGAGTAGGCTGTCTTTTTGTTTTCTGGGTGGTTTCCTTTGCTGTGCAAAAGCTATAAAGTTTAATTAAGTTTCATTTGTTTACTTCTTTTGCCTTAGGAGACATATCAAAAAAATATTACTATAATTTATGTCAAAGAGTGTTCTGCCTACGTTCTATTCTAGGAGTTTTATGGTTTCCAGCATTACATTTAGGTCTTTAATCCATTTGGAGTATATTTTTATACGTGGTGTGAGAAAATGTGCCAATTTCATTCTTTTACATATAGCTGTCCACTTTTCCAGAACCACTTATTGAAAAGACTATCTTTTCTCCATTTCATAATCTTGACTCTTGTTGTAGATTAATTGACCATAAGTATGTGGGTTTATTTCTACTCTGTTGCATTGACCTATGTGTCTGTTTTTGTGCCAGTACCATACTGTTTTGTTAACTGTAGCTTTGAAGTATAATTTGAAGTTGGGGAATGTGATACTTCAGCTTTGTTGTTTTTTTTCCTTTGCTTTCCTCAAGATTGCTTTGGCAATTCAAGGTCTTTTGTGATTCCATATAAATGTTAGGGTTGTTTGTTCTAGTTCTATGAAAAATGTCATGGGTATTTTGATAGGATTTTCATTAAATCTGTAGATTGCTTTGGGTAGTATGGACATTTTAAGGGTATTAATCCTTTGAATCCAAGATCATGGGATATCTTTTTTTTTTTTCTTTTTGCAGTACGCGGGCCTCTCACTGTTGTGGCCTCTCCTGTTGTGGAGCACAGGCTCCGGATGCCCAGGCTCAGCAGCCATGGCTCACAGGCCCAGCCGCTCCATGGCACGTGGGATCTTCCTGGATCAGGGCACGAACCTGTGTCCCCTGCATCGGCAGGCGGACTCTCAATCACTACGCCACCAGGGAAGCCCAGATCATGGGATATCTTCCCATTTGTTTTTATTATCTTTGATTTCCTTCATCAATGTTTTATAGTTTTCAGAGTATAGATCTTTCGTCTCCTTGGTTAAATTTATTCCTAAGCATTTCATTCTTTTTGATACATTTTAAAAATAGGACTGTTTTCTTAATTTCTCTTTATGATAGTTTATTATTAGTATACAGAAAAGCAACAGATTTCTGTATATTAATTGTGTATTCTGAAACTTTACTGAATTCATTTATTAGCTCTAATAGATTTTTAGTGGAGACTTTAGGGTTTTCTACATATGGCATCATGCCATCTGCAAATATTGACCATTTTACTTCTTTCCTTCCAGTTTGGGTGACTTTTATTTCTTTTTATTTTCTGATTGCTGTGGCTAGGACTTCCAATACTATGTTAAATACAAGTGGCAAAAGTGGACACCCTTGTCTTGTTCCTGAATTTAGAGGAAAGGTTTTTAACTTTTCACCATAGAGTATGATATTAGATGTGGGTTTGTCATGTATTGCCTCTATTATGTTGAGATATGTTTCCTTTATAACAACTTTAATGAAACTTTTTATCATGAATGGATGTTGAGTTTTGTCAAATGCTTTTTTTGCATCTATTGAGATGATCATGTGATTGTTATCTTTCCTTTTGTTAATGTGGTGTATCACATTGATTAATTTGCAAAGATTGAAACATCCTTGAATCCATGGAGTAAATCCTACATGATCATGATGTATGATCTTTTTTATATATTGTTGAATTTGGTTTGATGATATTTTGTTAAGGATTTTTGCATGTGTATTCATAAGATATATTGGACTGTAATTTTCTTTTTTTGTATGGTCATTGTCTGGTTTTGGTATCAGGGTAATGGTGGTCTCATAGAATGAATGTAGAAGTGTTATATCCTACTCAATTTTTGGAGTACTTTGAGGAGGATGAGTAATAGCTCTTCTTTGTATGTTTGGCAGAATTCCCCTGTGAAGCTGTCTGGTCTTGGACTTTTGTTTGCTGGGTGTTTTCTTTTTTTTTTTTAATTACAAATTCAGTTTCACTACTAGTGATTCAGTGTCGTAAGTTTGTATGTTTCTAAAACAACCATTTCTTCTAGGTTGTCCAATTTGTTGGCATATAACTATTTGTAGTATTCTTATAATTTTTCATGTCTCTGTGGCAGTAGTTGTTATTTCTCCTCTTTCATTTCTTATTTTGTTTATTTTTGTCCTCTGTATTTTTTCTTGATGAGCCTGGCTAAAGGCTTATCAATTTTGCTTATCTTTTCAAAAAACCAGCTCTTGGTTTCATTGATCTTTTCTATTGTTTTATTTTTTTGGTCTGTACTTTATTTCCTCTCTGATCCTTATTATTTCCTTCTTTCTGCTGACTGAACTTTGTTTTCATCTCTCTAAATCCTTTAGATGGTAGGTAATGTTGCTTATTTGAGATTTTTTTTGTTTCTAGAAGTAGGCCTATATCACTATAAACTTTCCTCTTAGAACTACTTTTCCTGCACCCCATAGATTTTGGAAAATTGTGTTTCTATTGTCATTTGTCTCTAGGTATTTTTTGATTTCCTATTAGATTTCTTCATTGACCCATTGTTGTTTTTTTGTTTGTTTGTTTGTTTTTGTGGTATGCGGGCCTCTCACTGTTGTGGCCTCTCCCGTTGCGGAGCACAGGCTCCAGACGTGCAGGCTCAGTGACCATGGCTCATGGCCCTAGCTGCTCCATGGCATATGGGATCTTCCCATACCGGGGCACGAACCCATGTCCCCTGCATCGGCAGGCAGACTCTCAACCACTGAGCCACCAGGGAAGCCCTCTACCTCCTTTTTTTATGCCAGACTTTTCTCATTATCCATGTACCTGAGACTAGTAGAACCTAGCACTGCCCCCTCCCTACATTCAATCACTTCCATTTTATGATAACTATTGAGGGCCACAAAATTATGTAATTAACTTTGTTGTGAAGCTTTTCTAGAGCAAGAATAAATAGATTTGAGGGATGGCAAAGGAATTTTGCTTATATATAAAATTTTGTAATTCTAGGGCAGGAACTTTTCTGTAAATTTTTTTTAAAAATTGAGGTATAACATAGAGCTAAGCCCACAAATCATAGGTGCATAGCTCCATGAATTTTCATAAAGTAAATATCCATGCAACCACCACTTAAATCAAGTTGTAGATAATTGCCAACAGCCCAGAATCCTCCTTTGTTTTGGGCAGGGATTTTTTTGACAGAGTTCTTCTTTGCTTATGGCTGTGTTCTGGATGGCTACATTTCTGAATAATAAGTTAATATTGTTCACTCATTTTAATAGTCATATTTTTCAATTATACTGTATACCTCTGAGGTATGCAGATAATGGAACAATGACTTAGACTTCTCTTGATTCTGGGAAGTGTACTGCACCCAGGTAGGGGTGGGGGGAAGAGCAGGATAGGTGGTTTATGGGGCTGATGGACTCAGCACTCCCTGAAATGGCTCTTTTCTGTGGAACCAACTCACTCAGGTTGACATTGCTCCAAGCTCCACACTGCACTGAGTCTTGTTTGCAGATTTTTGCATCTCCCAAAGCTGGTTTCTGGCCACGCTGTTTCCTAGCCCCCAAAGCATTCCCGAAAGCAGCTAGTCTTTCTGTGTGGGTATCATATCACCTGCTCCTGGCCTGTGACTGTGTTTCTTTCATGCTCACTATGTCCCTTTGATCTGCTAAAAATGTCCTTCTCTGTACTTCTGATGAAGATGAAATTAAACCTGGGGAGTAGGGCAGGGGAGGCTGGGGCCAGGGCAAGAATGTATTGCCTGAGGCTTTGGCTGGGCTGTCTTCCAGTGATTGAAAGGTTGCTCTGGTAGGCTTTGGAGAGGTAGTCCCAGAAAAGGACTGGCTGATGAACACTGAGACAACCCCCACCTCCCAGGGCTGCAGGGGCTGGACATCTGGCTGCATTTTTAATATTAGCTGCCAAATCTACAGGAGCTGGGAGGGAGGAGGAGAGCTGAGGGGACTTCAGGGAGACTTTTATCACCTGCCATGCCCTTCTGTAAATAATGGCCTTGATGCTTTTTTCTAATTTTTGATTCAGTGATGAAACAAGGAGGCCTTGGCAGATTCAGGTGTGTCCTAAGTAAACCATCTCTATGAAAAGGTTAAATTTATTCAGATGCTAACTGGAGAGATGTAAGTAGAAAAGTCCTTATGAATTCAAACCTCAACCCATGAAGATTAGCACTTGAGTATGAATCTTCATGTGGGAGGGGCCACAGGCCAAGTGCTACCCACCCAGCTGTGCTTAGGGTTTTCTTGCTTTGGGATCTCCCAGACGTTGGCTTACGTGGCTGGCTTGGTCTTATTTGGTCCAAAATGACCCCAAATGCCTTCACTGGAGCCCCTACCTCCTTACAGGCAAGATGGACCTTCAGAAAGGCTTTACTAGAGACTAAGAGAGAACAAGAGTGAAAGAAGCTTGGGAAATACAAGACATTTTAAATATCCTGGCTCTGTCCTCTATGGGTACCTGATGCTACTTTATCCTGCATGAGGGCTTTGGCTTTTATCCTCTAGCACCAAAGCCCTTGAAAACCTCAGATAGCCCTTTGCCTAGAATTCTTATTCTTCACGTCTTAATCTGCATCTGCATGGGTGGGGGGGATTTGCTGAAGGATGAGAATGAAATACCTGCCTTTTATAAACCTCTAATATGTGCCAGGCCCTTTGTAAATAGGTTTACACGCATTATTTTATTTTCTCTTTCCAACTATCCTATGTGATGTGCATTATTAAACCCATTATTCAGGTGAAGAAACCAAGGCTCAAACAGATTAAGTAATTAGTTCAAGGCCACTCAAGCTAGTAAGTGGTGGAGTCAAGATTTGAACGCAAATTTTGTAATGCATGACCCAAGACATCTTTCTTAAACATGGTAACACCTTCATGGTCAAACCTGAGAAAAGACTGTACTATTGTCTTACAAGTTCCTCTCCTCAGTTCCAGTCTCTAGACTGAGCATGAGGACTCTTCTCCTGGTAACTACCCCATGAGGGACCTGGACCTGTGTGACAGGTGTATAATTTTGTCCTTAGGTGCCAACAGTATAGACCCATTATTATGCATTATCATACTCCAGCATTCATAAAAGAACTACACCAATTAATTAATGGGGGGGGGGTCACTATACCACAAAGTGATTTTATGTTTTACAAAAGGCTTCAACATAAGATTCTTTTATCAAGCAAACACAGCAGTGCATTTCAAGTATGGACTGATTTGTATGCAATCACTCAGGAATACAACTATGCTGCCTGAATAATCATTATTACTGTAAGAGCAGCTATACTTATTGAATACCTACTACATGCCATGTGCTTTATATCCATATTTTTGTTTATTCATCAAAACTTGACAAGAAGGTATTATCTTCCTCATTTTAGAACTGAAGTAATTGAGGCAATTTCCCGCCCTTACAGAGGTAGGGAGGAGTGGGAATAGAAACCTGCCAAAGACCCTTCTCCTCACCACTCCAGAGGGATGTGTTAATAAGAGCGTGAATATACCTTAACAGCCTATCTCACGCTCCTTTATTTTCTATCTTTTTTTTTGAATGGGGCACTAAACTTCAAACACTTGCCGACCTCTGACAAAATCTCTTGTTATTTGAACTTACTTCCTCTTTTGCTTTCTCTAAACTCTTCTCCAAAGTCACCAAGCTCCCTTCAAACTTCACTTTCTTTTTAGTCTAGACCTCCTGGTATATCTTATCAATGGCTCTCTTTCTATCCCCCTCAGTATTTTTTTTTTAAATTAATTTATTTATTTTTGGCTGTGTTGGGTCTTCGTTTCTGTGCGAGGGCTTTCTCTAGTTGTGGCAAGTGGGGGCCACTCTTCATCGCAGTGTGCAGGCCTCTCGCTATTGCAGCCTCTCTTGTTGTGGAGCACAGGCTCCGGATGCACAGGCTCAGTAGTTGTGGCTCACGGGCCCAGTTGCTCCATGGCATGTGGGATCTTCCCAGACCAGGGCTCGAACCCTTGTCCCCTGCATTAGCAGGCAGACTCTCAACCACTGCGCCACCAGGGAAACCTCCCCCTCAGTATTTTTGGTCAAATAAATTCAATTGACGCTACATATATTCCTTGATGGCTTGGTTCCTGCTGGTCCCTCAGAACATAATGAGGAAGGAAATCACTGTCCCGGGCCCTCAGGGATCTTACGTTCAATTGGAAGTGTCAGGAGTTAAATAATTAATTATATGATTATTTAGTAAATTAAAATTGTGATAAATGCTTCCATGGATAAATACAGTAAAAAAAATATAGATATAATCTCAATCCATTTAGTATCTATGGATATTGGGAACTGTTTAATGCACTTTATGTACTTTAACTGATTTTATTTTCTCACTAATACTTTGGGGTAGGTCTTATTGTTATCTCCATTTAGTAGATCAGCAAACAGAAACACAGAGAGGTAATGGGTTCAAAGCCCTATAGCTAGTGAATGGTGGCCCCAGGATTTGACTTCAAGAAATGTGTTCTAGAGCCTGAATTATTAATCAGAGCGCTGTAAGAAATACATACTGAGAGTGTTGACACTTGTTCCACTGTTTTTCTTCTCCCACTTGTATACAGTCCTCCCACAGTATCCATGGGGGACTGGTCCCAGAAACTCCAAGAATATCAAAATCTGAGGATGCTCAAGTCCCTTATAAAAAATGGCATCGTATTTGCATATAACCTACAAGCATCCTCTCATATATTTTGAATCATTTCTAGATTACTTCTAGTACCTAATACAACATAAATGCTATGTAAATAGTTGTAAAAACAGTGTAAATGCTATGTAAGTAGTTTCCTGTGCACAGGAAATTCAAGTTGTGCTTTTTGGAACTTTCTGGAATTTTTTTGGAACATATTTTTGATCTACCGTTGGTCGAATCCACAGATGCAGAACCTGTGGATTCAGGGGCCAACTGTATTTTTAAAAATTTCCTATCTTCTGGTACAGTTCCCAACGCCTACAAAAATTCTTATGTGCCTCAGCTCTTAAAAGCAAATAAACAAAAGGCAGAAGCAACAGCAGTATGGTCTTGCATCTCTCTCCATGCCCTCTTCTCTGTATTTCCTTCACTGCCACATTCCAGGAAGAATCCTCCACCTTCTCTTTCCACTTGCTCACCCACTCCTTCATTCCTCAGACTCCCACCCCATCTTACTTCTCACAAATCTCACCAGGGACCTCTCATTTCCAAACCAACAGACTCTCCACATCTCCACTTCTTAGACCTTTGTGTGGCAGGTGACGACATCACTCCCTTCTTCCTGAATCCCTGCCCTCCCCTGGTTTCAGAGATGACGTTTTTGTTGGGTTGTCTTCACCGCCTTGACATTTTCTCCTCATTGGCTATTGTATGTTTGTTTTTCATGTTCTCTTCTTCCATCTACTCCTTAAATACTGATGTTCTTAGGTTCTTACCTGACACGAAAATTGCATCTGTTTCCAGGTTTCCACTTGTTTTCTGTGTCTTGCTTCCTCTCACATCTGTGTCTCTAGCCTGGATCTTCATTCCGAGACTCAGCCCTGTACACCAGACGTAACCACTCGGATGCCTCACAGATCCCTCAAGTCTATCATATCCCAAACCGACCAAGTGATCGTTCCTCCTAAACTGCATTGTTCCTTTTTATTTCCCTTTTGAATAAATCACTCCACTATCTGCTCTTTCAGTTCAAAATCTAGGACTGACCCTCTACTCTTTCTTCTCCTTTACTGTGCCACTATCTAAATAAACATGAACTTCTGGAGGCCCCACACTCTGTCTCACTTATTTTTCTCTCTCTCCTTTCCTGACATTTTAAGCAGTTCTTGCCCCAGTTCAGGCTGTTATTCTCTTTTAACTGGTCTTTTGCAATAGACCCCTAATTGATCTCCCTGCTTCTGTTTTTTCCCCTCCCATCCGTCACACACCCTGCTGCTTCCAGGGTGACTTTTCTGAAGTGCAAACCATGTCTTGTCTTTGCTTAAAACTCCCAAAATAGCTGCTACAGAATGAAGTTCAAGCTCCTCAGTATGTCATCCATGGCCTTTTACGCGCTGTTCCTTACTTATCTTCACCATGGCCCCCTCACCTTAAGTAAACTCCCCGAAGTTCTCAGAACATGCTAAATTCTTCTATCCCTTGACCTTGGCTCATGCTGTTCCCTCTGCATGGTGAGTAACTCCTCAGCCTGGAGTCTGGTCTTCTCCCCTTTTCCTATGTGGGCTTCTATGTTAGCATCTGTAACACTTTGTATTTTGCCCTTATTTGTTTATCAGCCTCCTTCAGTCCCACTCACTAGAGGAAGTTTCCTGCAGCTTGTCCCCAGTGCCTCGTGCATGTGCCAATACTGAATGAATGAATGAACACATCTTGCATGAGTAGAGATGACATAATTTCTCCACGTTACAACAGGCATTTTGATGTGGGAAGCAGGAGCCTGTGACTTTGGGTAAGTTAATGAACTTCTCAGGTCAGTTTTCTCATCAATAAAATGGATTTGTATCAACTTCAAGGCTGAGAGATGGGGTAGATAGTGTTTTGAGGTGTCCCAAAGATTTAGGATACTCTTAGTGTGCTGTTCACTAAAAGTGTTTAAACACTGAGCAGTGTTCCCTCTTCAGGATATATTAGTTCTGATTCCTGTCCCTGTCTGAAAGTGCTTTTATGAAATGAATTATAAACAATATTGGAATTTACTGAGAGCTAGTTCTATTATGTGCTGGTCTATTAAGCACCTTCGAAAGGTGAACACTGTATTATCCTCACAACAGTGCACCAAGGACATATTTTCATTATCCCCATTTTGCAGATAAAGAGACTGAGGCTCAGGATCACTAGGTAGTAGGTGGTGGAGCCAAGATCCAAACTCAGTCACTTCCACTACGATTAATGTGTGATTTAACCCCTACTCCACACTATCTCACTTTTTGAAACTGTGGTCGGGAAACAAGTTTCATTTTATTATAATATAGGCTAGGAGTTGGCAAGCTTTTCTGTGAAGGGCTAGATGGTAAACATTTTATCCTCTGCTGTTGCCTATTCTTCACTTTGGTGCAGGGGAGGGGTAGCTAGTTTTTGTTTTTCTTTAAAAATCTTTAAAAAATGTAAAAAACATTTTTAGCTCATGGTCCATACAAAAACAAGTCAAATGGCTTTGTCCTTGGTAGGGTTTGCCTTTTTTCCACCTGAGCATACCTAGTCAGGACAGTTTTTCCATTAGACCATGGAAACAATGAATGGAATTAGCTAGTGTTTTAGTAATTCTTGTTAGATAAAGATCAAGCCATGCAATTCCACAGCAAACAGATTGGCAGTCCCAGTCTCCCTTGCAGCAGCTTACAAGGGTTCCATTAAATGCTGAGCAGCCAGACCAAAAATGTCAATTGTCTGCTCTGTGAACTCTCTGTTTTATAGAATGTCAGGCACTCTAGGAAGTAAACAACTTAACCTCCCCTTTCTGATCTCAATCATTTACATCAGGGCTTTCCCCTAAAAGATCTGCAATGAAGCAGGGGAGGGAACTTAAGTTCTTTGACTGTCTGACCTTAAATTTAAATCAGTCAAAAGTTAAGAGTTTATTCAACATCTCCTCCCTAATCTCTAAAGTTATATCTGGAACAGAAGAGCAGAAGCTCCCTTGAGAAATTTTAAATTCACATAGAGGAGAAGGGAAACCCAGAGGTTCTTAGCCTTTTCAGGGTGAGAGACTCCTTTGAGTACTGAAAAACACTGTAGACCCTATGCTCCCCCAAATGGCTGGGTGAATATACACAACAGTTTTCATTCATGTTCACAGGATTCTTACCCTTCTAGAAGTCTAACCATGGGCTCAGTTTAAAATGTCCTGTTTTAAGCACTTGAAAAATGAAATGCCTAAGTGTGTGGCATCAATTGAAGAACCAGTCCCCTCCTGAGCCTGCCTGCCCACCTGTTTCTAGGTCAACACCATTGCTCAGTCACCAGTAGAAAAGATCCATTTCTTTAGCACTTCTGTCCGTGTCATTTGCGCTGATGAGAGACCGAGCCTGGTGCCCCAGAGGCTTGCTCCCCTTGGTTCCCTGCTCCTTATCTCTGCATGTCATGTTTTCCAGCCAACGCATCTAATGGGAGGTCACGGTTCCCTAGCTCACATATCCCTCTGAGTGTTTTACCACAAGTTGAAGACAGCCCTCTGGGAAGAGGGAAGAGTGAGCTGTCTCTCCTCCAGACTCCTGCTCAATGGAGCATGTGTTCAAAATTAATTTTGTTCTCCCTTCAAAAATGTGACTTTTGGTAGTATATATAAGTCCTTGAAATGCACCCACCTGACCCCTGGAGAGGGACAAAGTTGGCAGAACTAAGATGTGGGTGAAAGGATCCTGTGGGGCCCAGAGTGGGCACCTGGGGGCTGTCATTGGTAATGCCTGGTGTCAAGGATGAGTTAGCAGAGGTAGCTGCTGGCATTCGCCTCTTGCAGGTTTGTTCTCATGGCTGCTGTAGTAGGTCGAATAGTGTCCTCCAAATATTCATATCTACCTAGAACCTTAGAATCTGACTTTATTTGGAAATAGAATCTTTACAGATGAAATCATCTTGTATTTGGGGTGGCCCCTAAATCCAATGACTAGTGTCCTTACAAGAAGAGGACCATGCATAGAGACAGAGGGAAGATGGCTATGTGAAGATAGAGGCAGAGATTGGAGAAATGCTGCCACAAACCAATAAATACCTAGAGCCACCAGGATCTGGAAGAGACAAGAGTGGATTCTTCTTTAGAACCTTCATGGGGAACATGGCCCTGGTGACACCTTGATCTCCAACTTCTGGCCTCCAAGGCTATGAGGGACTAAATTTCTATTATTTTAAGACACCCAGTTCATGGTACTTTGTAATAGCAGCCTTAGGAAACTAATGCAACTGACTTCCAATTGCTGTGAATGACAGCAATGGGCCAACCTCTTTGTGGATGGAAATCCTGATTTCTGGTGTACCCTGAATGATGTTCATGGAGGAATGACTGAGACCTGGAGCTTCCGATATAAGGGAAGCTCAAAGTTATTGGATGTGTTATTTATTGAAAGATTCAGCAAGTCAGATGATCTTTCTGTGTGTTGGTGTCTGTGGTTTAATATGGAACCAAATCTTCCTTACTTCTGCCTTCCCACCTGAATTTCTATCAGAACTTCAGAAATTCTGACGACTTTGTGAAGAGAACTATGCACTGTCCCCCCTAACATAATTCACTCTTTTCTTTCCTTTTTCAAAGTCTTTGCTCAAAATTTCTTCTCCATCTGGAATGATCCTTCTCATATTCATCATACCAAACATTAAACCCACAACAAATTGAATACTTATTAGTGAGTCTGTCTTATCTCCTTCATTAGACTATAAGTTACTTGAGGTAGGGATAATTCATGCCTACTGGACAGCCAACTCTGAGTACAGCATTTTGTAAGTCCTCATTTGTAATTCATGTCACACATTATCCAATATAAAGAAATAGCTTAAACCTAATGCTACAGGTAATGTGCTCAGTTTGGTATTTTTAAATGGCAAAGAACCATGTCTTGCCTTCATGAGATTTCTCTCTTCAGTCTCTGTCCAAATGTCACTGAGTTTGTTTAAAATTATGAAAGATCTGTAACCTGTTGTTATGGGGAGAAGTGAGTCTTTAGAGTTACATTAACTTGGTTTGTATCCTCCCTCCACCATCTACTCATGAAGCTATAGTTACAACTAATGCTTGAAATTTATATGAATTCACAGATACTAAAACCCACCTCACTGAGTATTTAGAAGATGTACAATCTGTGTCACATAGATGGTAGCCGTTAGTTGTTAGCTTTCGTTATCCCGCTATCTTTTTACCGGCTCTCTTTTTGTTTCAAGATGGCAGAGTGAGATATAGTCAATGTAAAGTATTCCTTGATGTTTAGAAATAATAATAGCAAAGACATTTATGGTTCCTACCATGTGTCAGGCAATATACTGAGTGCTTACGTATATTAACTCATAAGGGAGGTACTGCTATTCTTCTCATTTCATAGATGAGAAAACTGAGTCATGGAAAAATTAAGTGACTTGCCCAGGTCTTCTCAGTTAGTTAGAGGTGATGTCAGGCAGTCTGGCTCTAGAGTCTGAGATCTTAATCAGTACACCTACTGAACTGAAGTTATTGAAATAAACAAGCAGAGAAACATATGGACCTCCTGAGTGGCCCAGTTGGAACCCAGATCTGATTTCTAAAAACTCTCATCAGTGGCAAAATCTTAATAGCTGACCTTGCTGAGCCTTCTATTTCAATAATGAGAGCAATGGCAAAAACAAAATAACTTAGCAGTGATCAGAATTCCCTTTCCTTTAAGACTACTCTAGAAAAACAGATAATCAAGAATAATGGTTAACTACAAGGTCTTTGGTAACAAAACTGAGTTTTAAACCACTTACGAACCCTAGGATTTAGAGTTAGATAGTTAACTTCTCTCAGTCTCAGTTTGCTTTGTGGAAAAAAAACTCATAGGTTTACTCTAAGGATCAAATGAGACAATGTACATAAACTGCCTGGCAAAAGTAACACCCAATAAAACTGTTTTTTAACTAGTATAAAAACCATCTATCCAGGACAGGAATAAAGATGCAGACATAGAGAATGGACTTGAGGACATGGGGAAGGGGAAGGGGAAGCTGGGATGAAGTGAGAGAGTGGAAATGACATATATACGCTACCAAATGTAAAATAGATAGCTAGTAGGAAGCAGCCGCATAGCACAGGGAGATCAGCTCAGTGCTTTGTGACCACCTAGAGGGGTGGGAGGGAGACGCAAGACGGAGGGGATATGGGGATATATGTATAAGTATAGCTGATTCCCTTTGTTATACAGCAGAAACTAACACACCATTGTAAAGCAATTATACTCCAATAAAGTTGTTAAAAATAAATTAATAAAATAAAATAAAAAACAACAGAATGAAGATTGAAAAAAAAATATCCGGTGGTTTCAAGTGTATTGTCATATCCTGGTGTGCAACAATCACTTGTGAAGTATATAATTCCTTTAAAATAAGAATGGAAATACCAACACTTGTAAGTAATAAACCCTTTATTTTCTATAGATTAAATTACTATAAAGGTGATCTCTGCATTAATGCCACTCTTGCTTTCATTTTTACATGGTTTCTTGAGGAGAGAGAAAGGGGTAAAGTGAATTGGTGAGGAGGGAACTGTGCACAACCTAAGTATATGCAGGGAAATGTCAGATGTCAAGTGTAAGGGGGTGGAAAAACAATTTGAAGATCTCACCACACATCTGATTCCCCACCTTAGTGATAAAGAATCCACCTGTGAGCCATGGTCACATGTGGGAGGCAACGATTAATCTAGATGCAGTATGCTAAGCATTGTTTATAGAAGGAGTAAAAAAATGTCTTCTTATTTGTGGAATATATTCAAATATTTATGTGTGTATATATATACACACACACATATGTATGTACATGTACATGTCTATATGTATACATCACATATATGTATGCTGTTGGGATTAATAAAGTAAAAGTCATTTAAAGCCATAATTGAATTCATAGTAACTCTTGTCACTCTGTATTTTTCAATCAACAAATACTCAAAATACTCTCATGAGGATGTTAAATTTTTTTAGATATTAAAAAGGATGCAAAGATTGAGAAGTCCCACCCAACTCACTGATGGACGTGTTAGCACAGCGTCTTGTGTGTACAGCCGCTCAACAGCCATTTCTGTCCCTCCCCTCACACTGGAGGAGCATGCTGTTGCCTCTTGTCCAGAAAAGACAGGAGCCGCAACCGCAGGCCGGGAGGTAGAAGAATCAGAACTCCAGGTGGATCTAGGCTGAGGCAAACTCCAAACCACGGGGACGCGGAGCTGTAGAGTGGCTTCTAGGCAATAATTTCTGCATTGGGAAATATCTGCATTGTGTTTAAAGAGATCGATTTAAGTTCATGTGCACAAGTTGGTCCTGTTTCCTAGGGAAAGCACTAATCTAAGGGGCAGAGTTTCTGACCACCCGGGCTAGGGATCGAGCTTCCAAGGGAGTGGTGGAAATGGCATAAAGAGCCAATGACCAGCCAGAAGGGCACTTTGATGGTGTTTACACATAGTGGGGGCAGTCAGAAGGCTGCAGCCCGGTGCCCAGGGGATCCCTGGAAGCAAAGTATACTCAGACACAGCCAATACCATTTATTTAAGAATTGGACTCCTCCAGAATTCCAGAGTGGGCTCTGTATTTCAGAAACTAGTGGTTCTGGGTCTGCAGGAAGCAAGAGGTTATTCCTCACAGCTGAGCAGATCAAAGGCAATCGGAAAAAAAGTATGATTTTCCCCTCTTCCCAACACCCTATGTGGGTAGTCATTCATTCTCTGCATATAGGTCTTTAGTGATAGTAGTCTTTTCAGGGGTGAAGTAGGGTCACATTCCACCTCGGGGAAAATAGACCTGTTTTTTATTCAACATAGAATCCCATCGGGATGTTGCGACTTGTCCCAGATGGCTATTTAGAAAGAGGCAGGATGTCGAATTGCAAGTTTGTGAAGTTCCAAACTTTGGACATAATTATTTGTGAAGAATATTTCAGTTGCATATTTGAATACAAATAAAATTGTTATATGAGGAGTGACTGTGTGTGTGTGAGAGAAAGAGAGAGAGAGAGAGGGAAAGAGACAAACAGAGACAGATGGAGAGAGAGACAGAGAAAGGCAGATAGACTAAAGAGGAGAGAAATTTCTTCTCAAGTGTTGAAACATACAGCATCCCTTCAAGAGGCAAAGCCTACAGTATAAAAGTTTCCTTTCAACTCCATACTTCTGGAATTCTTTCAGTCTTCCTTCATTGTTGATTTTAATGATTGTTTTAGCTGATAGTCATCGTGCAAGTACGCTGTGTCAGGCACTGGACTAAGTGATTTATAAATAATATAGCACCTAATTGCTGCAACAAAGGTAGTATCGCCCCATTTAAGGTGAGGAAAATGAGGCTCAAATTCATTAAATGACTTTCCCAAGGTCACAGGTTCATATGACGCTGAGCAAAAGTCAAGCCATGTGTTGACTGACTTGCAAGTCCTTGTGTGAAGCCTTTATGCACATCTTTTTACTCCTATGCTTTCCTGTCCCCAAGTTTTACTTTCACTTACCAGAATCTTAGAAGCTAGAGTTAGAATCTTAGAATTACTGTTCAAACCTTTCTCCCAAATTGTTTGTGATGGGATCACAAATTTAACTTCCAACCTAACAGGGATGTACAAAAGAATAAAATATGAAATTTTATTTTTGTCTGTAATTAACTTGGTCTTTCTCCAGATCTTCCACTTAGTGGGAACATAAATAAGTGCCATGCCCAATCTAATAAAACCTTAGTCCAATTTTAAAAGTTAAAAAGTTTAATAATGCTTTGAGGTAATGTTCAATCCCTCTCTAGGAAAAAACAATGTGATATCTCATAGAATGTCTTTCTTTGACATTTGGCCATACGGGGGACGGGGTGTGTGGCTTAGCATTGTGAAGATATATTAGTCAGGATACACAATGCTAACTTCTATAACAATCCTCCAAAATCTCAGTGACATAACATGAAAAAGGGTTATTTCTCTTTCATGTCATAGTGGGATGTGGGAAGGATGGCTTTTTCCTAAGTGGTGACTTAATAATCGGGTTGCTTTCAACTGCTTTTATCTTGAAAACATCTCTCTCTTTCTCTCTCTCTCTCTCTCTCTCTCTCAGTCTCTCTCCAATAAGTGACCTTAGTGCTTTTCTGAGAAAGAGAATACATAAAGGAATTCGGCATAGTGGACATTAATACTGTGCACATTCTATTTACCAAAACCTAGTCACAAGGTTTCAGCCTAACTGCAAGGGAGGCTAGTAAATGCTGTTCTTCTATGTGCGCAAGAAGAGGAAACAAGATTGGCAGAATCTAACCAGGGTCCACAACCGTGAGGAATTGCTCCCCAACTCTCCAGCAAGTTCCTCCTGCCAGGGTTAGCTGCCAGCCCCCGTGTCTGCCTAGTCACTGGGTTAATGTCCCTCATCCGCTTCTGATGCTGAAGGGGGTGGCCAGTGCAACTGGGGGTCTTTTGTCTTGGCCCAGCCATCACTTCCAGTAGAGCTCCCTGCGGACTTGGCCTCACCTTGGCTCCCACTGTCATCTTACTACTAAGCTTCATGCTATGTCTCTAGTCGGCCTGCTGGTCAGCAGGTCCATTGCCAAGGCCAACTGTGGGGTCATCTTGCATTGCCATGGGGGACACGGTGACTCTCAACTCAGCAGCTACAGCACCCAGGAACACTTGGTGGTTCCATCAACCTAATCATCAGGGCTGCCCTCTGCTTGACCACACTACAGAATTATCTCTGATAAGGCCCACGTTGGTGGGAGGCTGCCTGTTAGTGAGATTCTTCTGAGAGTTCCAAAAAAGAAACAGGATGAATGGTTCCTTCCCATTAGTGCTCCTATCAACTTGTCTAACTTACCCCCTCCCTCTCCAAGTCTAAGTCCAGATAGTTGTGAGGTGCTGGTGCTATTCTCTGTGCCCCACTCCCTTCCTTCCCACCATATCCAGGAGCCACCCAGGGAAGGTGTGGGGTTTTCTTCCTCCTTGCTCTGCCATAACGTCTCCTTCACAGAATGGGCTCTCACACATAGAAAAACGCCTCTGATTGAGTCCAGGTGTTGACTGAACCCTGGTGTTGGTATACTGGAGGAGATACAGAGATGCTATGGATACTCCTTTCTCAAGACAATAGCCTGGGGCTTCCTTGGTGGTGCAGGGACTAAGAGTCTGCCTGCCAATGCAGAGGACACAGGTTTGAGCCCTGGTCTGGGAAGATCCCACATGCCACAAAGCAACTAAGCCTGTGTACCACAATTACTGAGCCTGTGCTCTAGAGCCCTCGAGTCATAACTCCTGAGCCTGCATGCCACAACTACTGAAGCCTGTGCACCTAGAACCCGTGCTCTGCAACAAGAGAAACCACCACAATGAGAAACCCGCGCACCGCAACGAAGAGTAACCCCCACTCACTGCAACCAGAGAAAGCCTACACACAGCAACAAAGACCCAACACAGCCAAAAATAAAATAAATTAAAAAAAAAAAAAGACAATAGCCTGGCTTGCCAGCTCTTGTAGAGCTTCAACAATCTAAATTTTGCCTTTCAAAATTGAATATTGCCTCAGTGTATTTTCCTTACATTCATTCTATAACAATTTCTAATCTTTCCAGGCAAGCAAATACTGAGGGTGGAGAGTAATGTGTACTCAGACAAAAGAGAAGCTCCATTTAATTGAAAATGCCTCAGTTTAATGAGGAGCCTCTTAGGCTAATGAGCCAGGATGTATTCATTTAACAAATATTTATTGATTAAGTTCTGAATCAATCAATCAATCAGCATTCTAGGTCATGGGGATAACGCGGTAAGCAAAGCCAACTGCCTTTGAGAAGCCTATGTTCCAGCAGCGTGCAGGACACAGCAATAACACTAGGTAAATGAATGCATATATAATGCGAGGTAGTGATAAGTGCTAAGGGGAAGAAAAAAGCAGAAGAGGGGATATGCAATGCCAGGTAACATGCCAGGGAAGGCTTTACTGAGCATGTGGCTTTTGAATAAAGACCTGAAGGAAGTGGGTGAATGGCCATGTAGATTTTTGGATATCGAATGTTCCAAGCAGAGGGGACTACAAGTGCAAAGATCCCAAGTGGAAGTCTTCCTGGTTTCCTGGAAGAATTGGAGGCCAGTGGCTGGAGCAGTAAGTGAGGAGAACGGAAGGAAATGAGATCAGAGAATGATGGGGGGGTGAGGGTATGGATGGTGTTGACCCTTTGTATCTTTTACTCTAAGTGAGATGGGGACCTCTTGGGGGTTCTGGGCAGGAAAGTGATTTGAGCTGATTTCAGTTGTAGCAGAACTGCTCTGGACCAGCATTATCACTAGGGTTAGAGCTAGAGTGGCCGTCTACCTCTGCTTGAATTCTCGCTGTGGCAGGGAATGTGTTCCTTCATTTGAAAGTCCACAGAGGTTGTACAGGCTTAACTGTCAGGAGAATCTTCTCTCTTAATCAGTTCCCATAGGACAGAGGTTGGCAAACTACTGCCTACAAGCCAGGTCTGCACCCACCTATTTTTATAAATAAAGATTAATTGAAACCCAGCCGTGTTTATTTCGTTGATGCGTTGTTTATGGCTACTTTCGTGCTACAATGGCAGAGGTGAATAACTGCCACAGAAATATCATCCGCCAAGCCTGAAATATTTACTAACTTGCCTGTTTAAGAAAATGTTTGCAGATCCCTGTTATGGGAAACAAAAACTAGAAAGACAACTAGGAAAGAAAACCAACGACATATGAGATGTAGAGATAAAATCGATTTGAAACTAACAGATGTCAAAACATGAAGCAAGTTTATGCATACCAAAAATATGCCATAAAAAGAACAGGAAATAGGAATTCAGTTAATATATAGCTTCCTAGAGGTTTGGAGGTTTGGGGAGGTCAAGAGTGAACTTAGTAAGATTGCTATATTGGTAATAGCATTGTGGGAGAGTTTACCTGTTGAACACCTGCTTTCTCCACTAGGGAATCTAGTAGATCTTAAGCTAGGCTGGAAAATTCCAGCATGGCTTAGATTGGATGCATCTGCTTTTGACCTGATTTGCTAATTGCCTTTACTTTGTGTCCTGCTTAAGTAAGTGCTGATTTAGTCTAAGAGATCATGAATGCTTTTCCATTATCAGCCTCTGTATACTAATGTCAGATAATAGCTAGTAATAGCCTTAGTACTCTTAGAAGTACGTTTACTTTTGTAAAAATGATGGGGGCTTTCTTCTCCTCTTAGACCCTGTTCCATGCTTCATTCCCTTCTGCTTAGCATTACCAGCTCGGCTCCTCAGTGGTAGGGCACTGCTTGCTCATGCAGGACGGCCAGGTACTGGCTGGGTGGCTCTCAGGTCTCTTCTCACTTGAGCCCTCTGCAAAGCAGTTGCCAAGCCTCTTAAGCACCTGGATTCCCCAGTTTAATTGGTTCCACTCAATGCATGCACAGTCACCAAGACATTTTCCAAATTACTTGTAGTTAATGCTCTAGTCACTTCAAATGGGTTGTCTCAGGCCAACTCCAGCTCCCTATTCAGTGGCCTGAGCAGGCAGCATAGTCAGAGCTGTGGTCACAAGTCCTAGTCACCCTCAAGGCAGAAGCTATTGACCAGAATCATGTCTGGGGCTGCTAATAAAGTCATGTTCGTAAATGGTTTGGTATAAATGGCCGTTAGTTAAGGTATCTTTTGCAATTTTACATAGATGAGGACTTAAACAGATACTATATACATTAGGGCCATTAGCACTATTCCAAGAATATGCACTTTCACTGCCATAGCTCATACACCTATGCCCTAGAGTCCCTAGGCCTCTGGAAAGTTAACATCATCACCTATTCACCCAAGCACGTAAAGAGTGTCTGTTGCCAGGGCTGGACCAGGTCCACGCTACGACTTTGTAGAATTGTCTTAGCCCTGTGAAATTTGAAGCTTCAGGGCCATCTCGGACCTTGACCTAATCAGCTTTGTGAAGCTTACGGTGATATCATTTAAGAACCTCCTGTCTAGAGCTAAACTAGATGAGAAACAGAGTGCATTTGTTTTGGTTTTCTTCTTTTAGAGACTTTGTGTCAGTGTCAGGGGAGTAGGTTTCTGCTTCCTGCTCTCCCCCATGGTCTTACCTGGTCTGTATCTCCATACGTTGGTAGAAGCTGGAGTTCAGGGGGAAGCTCTAGGCCCTGGAGTATTTGTATACTTAGAACCCAGGGAAAATAGAAGGATGTTTGTATCCCTAGGACTAATAGACTAGTCAGGCAGAGAGGAATACAAAGTCTTCAGGATTGCAATCTAGTTCACACAGCCCAGTGTGAGAGACTAAATATGATCCAGGACACACCTATTACTCAGTACTGAAGCTGCCAGATAAGAGGGCAACCTGTTGTGCCACTGTGTTAGTCAGGGCGCTCAAGAAACAGCACCAACAGGATATGCGTAGATAGTTATGGGGAAAGAGATATTATGAGGGATTGGATCACATGATTAGGGAGGCTGAGAAGTTCCACTGTCTGCAGTTTGCAAGCTGGAGGCCCAGAAAAGCCAGTGGTGTAGTTCCAGTCCAAGCCTGAAGGCCTGAGAAGGGGAGTCAATGGTATAAGTTCCAGTCTGAATCTAAAGGCCCTGAGAACCAGGAGATCTGATATCCATGGGCAGGAAAATATGGCTGTCCCAACTCAAGCAGAGAGAGCATTCATCCTTCCTCTGCTTTTTTATTCTATATGGGTCCTCAATGGATTGAATGATGCTCACCCACACTGGTGAGAACCATCTTCATTCAGTCTACTGATTCAAATTCTGATCTTATCTGGAAATACCCTCTCAGACATACCCAGAAATCATGTTTTACCAGCTATCTGGGCATCTTTTAGCCCAGTCACGTTAACACATAAAATTAACCATCACCACCACCAGGTTGATAACTCACTGGATGAACTTACAAATAGATGTCATTATAGTCACCAGATGGCACTTAGACTGGACTGTGAAAGATGTAGAACTGAAGAGGACATACCTGGCTCAGGGAACAACTTGGGCAAAAGCAAGAAAGTATAAAAAGTAAGAGAACTGCCCAAGGAATAGCTAGTGTGTAACTTGGTTGTAGTGTTGGGGGCCATGAAAAGGAGAAGTGAAAACTAGTTTTAAAAACAGAGTCTATTATGTGCCAGGCTCTTTCTGGGTGCTGCAAATGACATGAAAAGAAATAGGACAATATAAAGATGAAGGGGACATGGCCCCTACCTTTAAAGGGCTTACTTGTTGAAGAGAGTGTCCATATAGCATTATGGCAACAGCAAGGGTTTGCTGAGGCAGTAGGCTTGCACCCTTAGTGACATTCTAGAGGAGATGCCATATGCATTATAGCTGGGAGATTCCCATGCCTCCAGGCCTTGGGATGCTCACCTATGGTGGTTGATACTACCATAGTAAGGGTGTTGGTAGAAAGGGGTTTTAAGAAGTGATGGTTAATTTTGTGTAAGTTGATTGGGCCATGGGGTGCCCAGACATTTGGCATTTATTCTGGGTGCCTGTGAGGGTGTTTCTGGATAAAATTAACATTTGAATTGGTAGACTGAGTAAAGAAGTTTAACCTCCCTAATGTGGGTGGGCTTCCTCCTATCAGCTGAAGACCTGAATCAAACAAGAAGACTAGGTAGGAGGGAACTTCTTCCAACTGAGTGTAAGAGCTGAGATATTAGTCTCTTCAGCCTTCAGACTCAAACTGAAACACTGGCTCTTGAGCTAGTTGGGTTTTGAACTGGAACTTACACCATGAGCTCTGCTGGTTCTCAGACCTTCAGACTTAGACTGGGACTACTAGGTGTCCAGCTGGCCAAATGAAGATATTGGGACCCTTCAGCCTCCATAATTGTGAGACCCAATTCCTTATAATAAAGTCTCTCCCCCTCTCTCTGTGTTTGAGTCCATGCACACTTGCACACATACACACATCCTCCTACTTGTCCTGCTTTTTCTGGAGAGCCCTGACTAATGCATGAGCTTGTTAATGCTCAAGAAGGACTTTAGTCTCTACTTTTCAAATTCTATGATGTGGTGTATTCTTAGCTCTGAAGAGTTCAGGGTGTGTCTCTTTTCATCCTCTCTCTGGCCTGTCATTTAGAAGAGGGAAGAGTGGTTGGGGGTCCAGAGAACAGGAAGTTCCCCATCCTCTGGTTCCTCAACCACTTCAGGCCACCTCCAAATCTTTGGAGACTCCTTACTTCAGGCTTCTTCCAGGGGAACTCTCTGGCTTCAATTTCCAGAGCACAGTGGATCATCTGGAAAATGAGGTTTTATTTTGTGGTACAAAAACCTCCATAGGCCAGCACGAATAAAGGGGAAGAATGATGACACTTCATTTTTTCCTCTTCTTCTCTGTCTTATCAAAATGTTTCACCATTAACTAGAAATTTTTCCTTAAAGATTTTCACTTTGTACCAAGCCCAGTGAATGAAGCTAAAGGGAAAGAAAACTCCGCAGGCAGTTTTGGTATCGTTGGTTACTCAGGCAGCTCTGACTCTGCTGAGTCAAGCTAGATTTGTTTGTTCTTAGCCCCATCAGTGCACATACATAGGTGCACACAGAGAGGTGTGGAATCACACCGAAGGATATTTGTATACAAGACCAAAAAGATATGCTCTCTATCCAGTGCAACACGGAGATAAAAACCCTTTGTACTTATAAATGCTTTCCATCTTAGCCCAAAGTGCTATCCTATATCTACTTTATCTCCTTTACTACCTCCCAGCCCATGAAGTCAGAAGCAGTAAGGATGATCCCCCTCGTGTGGAATGAGAAGGCATTTAGGACTAGGCAGATTAAATGATTTGTTGTCAGTTACACTGCAGAGTTTGATTTAGAAACTTGATTCTTTCCTCTCTCCCTTCTTCTTCTATCACCCCTCCCTCCCTCCCTCCTTCCTTCCTTTCCCCCTTTCCTTCCATCCTCCCATCTTTCTCTCTTTCCTCTTCATTTGTAGTGAACCTAGAGGTACTTTCCTAGGTGCTGGTGATACAGGGATGAGGAACACATGGCTCTTGCCTTTGAGGCATTCTTAGTGAAACAGGAAACACAGACATGTCAACACACCAGTAGAATGCAAACACTAGGAGGTGAAAATGGACATTGAAATAAGGCACTGGGGGACATCTAGGTGGGGGAGGCTAAGTCCTCCTGAAAGATTTATAGTAATGTTTCTCTGGAAGTAATATTTGACTTAGGCATAAAAGGAAGTATAGGAATTTTACAGATGAAAGGAATGTGGGCAAGGGAACAGCTTGTGCAGAAACAGAGCCTTGTATAAGGTCATCCTGTGGTCAGAGAATTGCAAAACTGTCAGCATTGTTGAAGTGTAGGGAGCGCTCTTCTGACCAGCCCATGCCGACTTCCAGCAGGAAATACAATCTCCCTAATCATAACTTGGCGTTCTTGAGACCACAAGAACAGAGTCCAGGAGATGTGTCGTAAACACTGCCTGACATAGATTAATCCTGACTGCCCACTGCCAGCCTTTGATGCCTGTTCCTCTTTCTTCAACAATGAAGAGAGCCATGTCAGTCTAATGACTGTCATATTACCTCCCATTAACTTCATTATTGGACGCTAACTGTTTCTAGTAATAATTCATTCACTGGTAATGACTTGATGTCTGATTCTTGGATAATTACTGTCACAAATGTGATCAGACGGGCGCTCCGGGTTGCTTTCTCCATCTGGGATTGGGGCACAAGTCAACTGAGGGCTCAGAGCCGGTAGTATTTTCTTGGAATTGACAGAAGAAAGTTATCTCATCAGTGACAGGGACAGAGATTTCCCCTGGGAATTCAGGAAACCCAAGATAGATTTTCCCTGCCCTTGGACTTTTGGACAGCCATGGTGGGTCTGGGTTTATATGTGTATGTGAACATGTGCTCGTATGTTCATGTGCAAAGCTGTGGCTCAGTGAAAGCATCAGGCCCTTCTCTCACTTTAGGGACAGTAATTGATATCTGGCCAGAAGCTTCTGGCAGATTAAATTTTATAAGTCATAACATACAGAGGCCTTGACTCTAAATTACTCAAGCCCCACTCTAATTACCCACATTTATTTGTAAGCAGAGACACGCTGCTTGTTTGGAAGACCAAGAAAGGGGTTTCTCAAATTGCATGTGGTTGGGGTAATGTTAGAAAAAGGAATGAAGTCTGCAGTAGAATTAATGGGGTGGGCTGATGTGAAATTCACAGTGCAGAGAGAAGGAACCAGAATGAAACTGTGGAGCCAGAGAAGATGGGCAGAGGTTAATGAGGAAAACTCTCAGTGGGCCTGAGACCTCGGGTCAGCCTGCTGCACTTTCCCACCAACACTGTTGGGAAAGACCACTTCCGATAGAAGCAAACCTTCTAAATCCCAAAGACTGAGAATGTCAGGCCTGTCCAGAACCAATGTGTATAACTTTCTTCTTCCATAAAGAGCTGCCCCTTGCCTAGAACAGAGAGTGTGCTTGAAATTTTCTGAACAAAGAGTTACCAAGTGTTTTTTCCTGCAGAGTCATTTTCACAGAATTGAGTTGAACAGCATCCCTGATACATGGCATGATATTAAAATCAGTCCATATAGAAACCTCTGTTATTTGACTGTTAATCGTTGCTGCTCTGTTCCCTCTCTTTATGTCTCTAACCTTCACTCTAGAGGCACCAATTCTTGTGGGTTTCTTATATATTCTTGATGTATTGGTTTTCTATTGCTGCCTTAACAAATTACCACAAGGCTTTAGATAACACAAACTTTATTTATTTATTTATTTTTTAATTAAAAAATTTTGATTTTACATTGAAGTATAGTTGATTTACAATGTTGTGTTAGTTTCAGGTGTACATACAGCAAAGTGATTCAATTATACATATACATATAACTATTCTTTTTCAGATTCTTTTCCCATATAGGTTATTACAGAATATTGAGTAGTGTTCCCTGTGCTACACAGTAGGTCCTTGTTCATTATCTATTTCTTATATAATAATGTGTATATGTTAATCCCAAACTCTTAATTTATCCCTTCTCCCCACTTTCCCTTTTGGTAACCTTAAGTTAATACAAACTTCCTATCTCAGTTTCTGTAGGTCAAAATTCAGCAGACTTGGCTGGGTTCTCTGCTGAAGGTCTCACAAGGTTGAAATCAAGGTGTTGACTGGTGTTGGCTCTTATCTGGGGCCTCCGGGGTGAAGGGGGAGATCTGCTTCTTAGCTCATTCAGGTTACTGATTGCATAGAGTTCTTTGCTGACTGTTGGTGGGAGTCATTCTCTGCATCTAGAAAACACCTGCATTCCTTGGCTTGTAGTCTCTTCCATCTTCAAAGCTAGCAGTAGTGTGTTGAATCCTCCCTGTGCTTAGAATTTTTTCTATTAGAATCTCTCCAACTTCCTCTTCTGTATTCCTTTCTGCTTTTGAGGGGTCATTGACCCATCCCAACCACACAGGATAATCTCTTTATTTTAAGATCAAATGACTAGTAACTTTACTTACATCTGTAAAGTCCCTTTTGCCATATAAATTAACATATTCACAGATCTGGAGATTAGGGGGTAGAATTTTCTTGGAGTTCATAATTTTGCCTGGAATTATGACCTAACTTTCATTTGCTTATTTACAAGCAATAGCCTTAAAAAGTGTGTTGTTTGTATATACTAAAAATTACAGAAATAGTTTTGTGCTATAAATCTTACTTTTGTTTACTTAAGATTATATTTTTGAAATCTATTCTTTCATTACTTCTGACCAAGATGTAGCATTCTGTTATACACTTATTTTAAATATATTACATTTTATTTATGCATTTCCCTATCTATGAATACCTACAAGCAGTGCTGCAATGAATTTGTATGTCTATATCTCATTATGGATCTGTGTGAAGGTTTCTGTGGGATACACATCTAGGAGTGGGATTGCTAGGTGATAGGGTGAAGCATCCCTAACCCCACTTAGTGTTTCTAGATTACACTCTAGAATGTCTGTACCTGTTTTTCTTTAAATTAATTAATTAACTAATCTTTTTGCTGAGTTGGGTCTTTGTTGCTGCACGCGGGCTTTCTCTAGTTGTGGCGAGGGGGGGTTACTCTTCGTTGTGGTGTGCAGGCTTCTAATTGCGGTGGCTTCTCTTGTTGCAGAGCACGGGGCTCTAGGCCTGTGGGTTTCAGTAGTTGTGGCTTGCTGGCTTTAGAGTGTAGGCTGAGTAGTTGTGGCACACGGGCTTAGTTGCTCTGTGGCATGTGGGATCTTCCCGGGCCAGGGATTGAACCCATGTCCCCTGCATTGGCAGGCAAATTCTTAACCACTGCGCCACCAGCGATGGCCAATCTGTACGTGTTTGACTTCCCATCAGCTGTGTGTGAATGTCCATTTTCCCCACATCCTTGCCAATGCTTGGTATTCAATCCTGGCTCTGTCACTTTCTTGTTATGTAACCTATGGTTAAGATACTTGAAATCTGTTTCCCTCAGTTTTCTTAACTGTGAAATGGACTGATACTAGCATCTGATTAATAAGGTATTGTGAGGACTGCATCGGTTTTACTCAGAATAGGGCCTAGCACATAATAGGTGCTTTAATTATTATTCTGTTATTTTATTTTCAAATATTTACAATATAATAAACATAATGTAGCATTTTTTGTTTCATTTTGCATTGTTTCATTATTAGGGAGGTGGAGCATGACTTCCTATACTTATTAGCTGTTCAGATTTTCCTTTCCTTCTTTGTGACTCGTCTTTTTTGTCTTTAATGAATAATATTTTCTAGGGTTTCATGCCCTATGTTCATCTCTACAAATATTAAAACCAAGTGCCCCAATATGTCTAATATTTAAACATGTTTACATGTTGTGAACTGTGAGGACGTTTCTGCTCATGGAAGGGAGTTGCTGAGAAATAACAGTTCTTGTTAGTTACTGGCGGGGTGTCTCATAAGCATCCTTGCCATGAAGTCATAGCCCATCTAGATCTAGTTATTTATTTATTTATTTATTTTTTGCGGTACGTGGGCCTCTCACTGTTGTGGCCTCTCCTGTTGCGGAGCACAGGCTCTGGACGTGCAGGCTCAGCGGCCATGGCTCACGGGCCCCTCCGCTCCAAGGCCTGTGGGATCTTCCCGGACTGGGGCACAAACCCATGTCCTCTGCATCGGCAGGCAGACCCTCAACCACTGCGCCACCAGGGAAGCCCTAGGTCTAGTTTTGTTCATTCCCTGCCAGTAGTTAGCTCTGCTGCTTAGAGAACATCACTGCTGTTATGATTGTGGATTTGGTTCTGGTCTGGTATGTCCAGTTTCTCTCAATCTGCGCCTCAGGGGAGGTACAAGTCTATGGCCTCACTATCTATTGGTCTCCAAGAGGAAATCCCAGATAGGTGAGAGTCTGTCTCCCTGTCACTCCATCTCGACCATGAGAAAAACAGCAGAAGGCATGACTGAGCCACATAAGTCATTTCTGTGTAGGGCAAGGACCATTATAGATGGGCTAGTCCATCTGCAGATTGACAGATGGAACTTTCTTATATGTAGAGAAAGCGTGATTCACAACTTAAAAGCAAAAGGGACTTGATTTAGTAAAGCATCTTAGGGATTTGGAAATTAGTGAATTCAAACACCATTAAAATAATGAAACAGTCTCATTTTTTAACTCAGTTGGATTTTTTCTTCATTTCTTACCTTTTAACTTTGTTAATTATAAAGGTGGTTTGAAATATTATTTTGAAAAGTTGTAAATGTGCTGTAGTGTCAGCATGATTTTCAACATACCCAAAGGGCAGTGTGTTGTGTTGTTGTTCAATATTCATTTTCTGTAAAGTTTTCAAAGTTAATGTTTATTGCTTTGGAAATCTTTAATTAATAATTGCATGGCCCAAGAGGCAACCTCCCTAGAGGCTGGGCCCTGCAGGTGGGATTGGATGATGTTGGAGAAGATAGCAGGGTGTGGTCTGTGGTATGGAAAGTCCGGTTCTGTGGTCTGAAAGGCCAGGATAAAAAAGGTCTCTTGTGCTTGAGAGTGAAGAGAGCCCTTCCAGACAAATTGGTGTTTAGAGCCAGAGTTTCAGCTGATTCTGGATCATTGTTAAGAAGGCTTTCTCCTCCTCAAGTATGGAGAGCACAGCACTCTGCTTGAATGTTAGAATGGCCTTCATGGAATGACCTCTGACTTCAATTAAAAAAAGCAGAATTTTTTGGACTATTATTTTTTCCAAACCCATGATGTATAAAAAGAGTTTTCTTCCCAGGCTATAGTATCTGGGGAAAAATATCAGCATCTACTAATATATGGGCACATCTATAAAAATAGTAGTAGGTAATAACCAAGCCCCATGGAGTGGTAGATTTCTTCCCATCTCTTCCCCAGATGCCACAGTGAATTGTGGAAAGTTTACAGTCAATCCTTGCACAACTCAGGTTTGAACTGTGCAGGTCCACTTATACGTGAATAGTTTTCAATAGTAAATATTGCAGTTCTACATAGTCCAAGTTTGGTTGAATGCTCAGATGTGGAGGAACAACAGATACAGAGGGCCCACTGGACGTTATGCTCAGATTGACCCCAGAGCTGTTCAAGGGTCAACTGTAGTCTGTTTTCACCCACACAAAGAGGAACGATATCTGTTGCAGGGCCTGTCACATGATTACCCTGAAGGCTTCCACCTGTGAGTATCTTGCTGGGCTGGCAAGTTGTCTCAGCTCTTTTGCACATGTCCAGTATCTATAGGAGTGGGCCTTATAATCTATGTAATGAATTTTTTAAATTTATTGGGGCAACAACTTGAAATCAGAAGCCCTAATCAGGAATTCTTGATAATTTCTGCTCAGGTGAGGTATTTGTCTCACTACTTTGTCTTGGAAGATTTCCTTATGTCATCATTTTACTCACATTTCCCAGAGATGTTCTTCTCACCAAATGTGCCAGAGTATGGTAACAGAAAATTTCTGCCTTTATTTTCCATAATCCAACCCTAGATACAGTAAATTCTAGAGTGGAATCACTGCTGTGCCTAAGAAGTCTCCGGTTAAAAGGGCTGTGAGTGGCAGGCCAGAGTGCAAAAAAGGGAGTGTCTATATATTATACTTGAGAAGAATAATAACAATTAACACTTACTGAGTGTTACATATGTTTATGAACATTGTGCTAAACCCTTTAAATGCACTTTCTCACTTAATCCTCTCAATGACCCCATGAGGTAGATATAATGATGGTTATTTCCACTTTACAATGAAGAAATAGAAATATAGAGGGAATCACTAAACTTGCCCAAGCTAGTGATTAAAGGGGTTGGGGATGAGCCTGCTTTTGTGATTCCTGAGCCCAAACTATTAACCATCCATAGATTAACAGCTGCCCCAGTTGAGAAAGTTGAGGTTTTGATCACTTACTATGTATAAAGTGCTGCAAGGGATACAAGGAGAATAGCACGTGTTTATAGCAACGGGCAAGATAGTGGTTCAGATCATAAATACTCAGTCTTTGGCAGAAGAAAAATATCTGTGGGCTGGAGTTGTCAAGGAAGTCCTTATGAGTAAGTGAATCTAGAAAAATGGGAAAGGATTTGGGCCTGCCTTTTAGAGAAGAGGATGCTTTCCAGATAATGAGCAAAACTAAATAACCCCTCCCTCCCTAGTCTTAATTGAAAACATAAAGCAAAGACAAGAGAGTCATGTCATAGAATATCTTCTGATATGTGGCAAGAGTAATGTTATGAAGTCCTATGACAACTCTTGCTTTCACAAAAAACAAACAAAAGAAACCTGTTATTATTATAAGTTATTCCAGGAGACAGGGAAAGATCTATATCTGAAAAACTGGCCCCAAAGATCTCTTTCTAAAGCCTGCTATAATGAAGCTGGCCAGACACCAATGTTCTTACTACTTTTCCACACTTGGGAGGATTCCAAAATGGCATCTGCTTTGACAGACCCGTGAAGTATTAATGGAATTTTGTCTAGAAGGGAGTAATCTACTTAGGCATACCAACTTAGAAGCGGAGATCAAGGAGAACTTGGGTGACTGATAGAAGCATAGCTTTCCTCTCCTGAATGAATATGTGCTATCATGGAAAGAGAGCTTTCTCTTTCATATTGTGTCCTCTGGTCCATGGCATGGTCTTCTCCATCCTGAATTACTGGGTGACATAATGTGCACTCCAGCAGAACACATTATTATTATTCAGGAGTGAGTGACTTGAAATTGAAATGCTCACATAGTTGTGAACTCCAACAGTGTTAAAAATGCATCCCTTTATCTGTTCTACATTCCTGGGCTGGTACTCTTTTCCACTGGAGCCCCCTTTAAAAGATGTGTAGACTGCACGTTGAACAAGATCGAATGTGACTTTGCAAAAATAGAATGCCTGTTCTCTCCTCTTTCCCTTTCCACTCGACAATGCAAGATAAATTCACTCCACGGGAACCTTTTGTGGGCTGTACTGCTCAGGAAATTTGCAGTTTGCTGGGGGAAAGGCAACTCACACTACATTTATCACCCCCTGCCGCCGGCTACAATTCAACCCACTTTGAACCACTGAGCAGAGGTGCTGATGGGGGCTCTGGCATTAGAATTTCACATCAAAATAGAAGTGCAGGGAAGCAAAAGACAAATGTATCAGGGCCAGTCCAGGTCTTCACTAAGGAAGGGGTCAAAAGTAAAGTATGACACGGGGTGATAGGGATCAAAGATGAGCATTCCGCAATAATGAAAAATATGGTTACTTTTCTCCATTCTTTTATATTTTTTCTTCTGATAATCTTAGCTCAAATAATGAGTTTCCTATTGTTATCAGAATCATCAGCTCATGTTGTGCACGGTAACCTCAATTCCACTCTACAATCACTGCACAGCTCATTGTGGTCAAAACAGATAAATAATAAAAGGCACGGCCTGCCTTTCTTTCCTTCCACTTTACCCAAGGGCTTGTGCTCTATAAAAGCAAACAACAAGAACAACAACAGAAAATGAGTGTAGTGGGTGGTTGGGTGGAGTTAATGTATCAGTCACAATAGGCTAGATTATGCTGCAGAAATGAATATCCCCCAAACCTCCCAAAGCCAAAGTGTATTTATCACGAAAAGGCAGTGGAGGAGTCTGCTTCACATGTTTGGTCAGGGACCCAGGCTGATGAAACACGATTTTGTCACTACACTATCTCTAATTCTGGAAGAAGAAGGGTATACTTCCACTGGTATTGAAATTCTTTAACTCACAAGTGAAACACATCTCTTCTACTCACAGTCTATTGGCCAGAACTAGTCACATGATCTGCAAGGGGCCAAGGGAGTATAACCCTCTTGTGCACCTAGAAGGAGAGGATGTTTGGTTATAGGTCAGAGCCAGGAGTTTCCACTACTGTTGTACTATGTCTCTATTATTGATTGGCTTAATAAAGTAGATATGAATGGAATAGTAGTGGTTTTTGACTTTTAAATAGACCAGATACACTTACTGTTTCTTTTTGTTTCCACGTACAGTGATGTGCACAAATGGTCATTTTAGTGGTAAAAGGATTTTGGTGCTAGAAGGACTCCATCAACCCCCTAACTGAAAGGATGATAAAACTAGAGAGGTTGAGAGTTGTCCACAATTTCCTCATTGTTGACAGAGACAGGTTGATTTCCAGACCAGTACTCTTTCCTCTACAGCAAGTTGCCTTTCTGTTAGATCCCTTGTATGGCATCAAGAGGGAACATGATCTCAGAGGTGATGTCGTGCAAGTCTGACCAACAATGAAAGTGAGACACTATGAGGATTAATGGCACAGTGGACAGCATGTGATTTATTTTCAGTGTTAACACTCAAGGTATTCATTACTCTGTTTAGAATGGATGTGTTTCTACATTATTCATCCATTTTTTTACCTGTTGGTATGATTTTTGACTTGTTAATCATAGCACTAATGACAAATGTTTTCCTTTGAATTCACATGAAGTTTCATATTTCATCCTAAGGCCATGTACTGATACATGGCAGTGCTTCCTAATGATTTTATGCCAGGACACACATAGAAAATGTTAATAGTATAGTGGAGAAAAAGCACTGAGGCTGCTCAATCCCTGAGACAATAGCCCGCGGGTTCCAGCTGCTTCAGGACCCAGCCTGGCCACCCGAGGAATTGAGGATTGGTCTTGGTGCACCAGTAACTCAGTCATAAGTCACAGGTTGGGAGCCCTGGCATTCAAAGAAGAACAGTGAGCTCTTAGTTTCTCTTTCAGACTGGCTGGGTTTAGGGTCAGAGCTATGTCCCTATTTATCTGTGCTGATTCGGATACTTGTGTTGGTTAGAAGTTATTGTTAAGAGGAAAAATGTCAACTCATCTTGACCCTACTTGGTCAGGGAAGGCTTCTTGGAAGAATTAGATTTTCAGCAATATTTAGGAAGCGGGCATGGATACTCATAGAAATCATAGACAAGCAGGTAACCCTGGAGTGCTATTTGGAGCCATTCTGAAGGAGTAATGAAGCCATTTTAAATAAGGGATATTTTCAGCTTAAAATACTTAAAAGATCAAAAGCCTCCAGGTTTCTGCAGGTTTCAGAGGAAGCGGAATGGAAAGCCACAGTGATGAAACACTGCTAACAGGCAAATGTTCCCTTTTTCCATGAGGTAAGCAGCTCACGGGGTTTAGCTTAGGTGAGGACTCTTGGGTGGCTGGCTTAGGTAATGAGCATCTGCTGGGAAGACCTTGTGAGCATTATTTGTGCCAGTGTCTGTGCAAAAAAAATCTCCTACCTTTATGGTGTGGGGTTTGAAAGAAAAATGGCATCCCATTGGAGGAAAAGGGTTTGATCACTGTCTAGCCCTATCTTTCTGGTCCTTTAAAATTCTTTTCTATGTCACTGCTTGACATCTATCATTATAATGCTGCCAGACAATTTCCTCCCTCCCTCTTCACTAAATGGAAGTCTCTTTGTTAAAAACAAGGATGCTAATGTTGTTTCAACTGTGAGTGTGTGTGTGTGTGTGTGTGTGTGTGTGTGTGTGTGTGTTGAGTATGGACATACTTGTCTATGGGCAGAAGGCTGGAATTTCATTCTAACATAGTCACTGACTCTGCCCAGCAACCCAAATGCTGTGGAATAGACAGAAGTAGGTCAGGATGGGAATTGTCCTATCTCAGCATATTACAAGGTGGGTGTGACAAGTGAGTGAGCTGTCAGTTCAGAGAGAGAAGTAGGGAAAACCAGAGATGGTAGGGTAACCATATAATTTATCATTCACGTTGTGACACTTATGAGAATGAAAGGGGGTGCTATTAATAATTACACTTGGACAATGTGTGTAAATTGGGACTGCCCTAGGCAATCTGAGATGAATAGTAAGCCTGGGGATGGGCTAAGTGTCAAAATGCCAGGAGAGGAACAGCCACATGATAAAACCTAGTCTTTTCATTGGAATGGAGTCAGAAGCATGGCCAATGCTATATACTGGAATGACATAACGAAAAATGCAAAAACTGAATGGACAGGTGAGAGCACCATGGCATTTCATGGTTAACAAGAACTAACAAGAATTATACTTGGTGAGTGTAAGCCATGTGGACTTGGAATAATCCAGGGAAGTAGGTTGTTTGCTCTTATTGAAGGCCAGCAGCTGCCTCCCTTTTCTTATGAAAATTATTTTTTTGTCCATCTAAAAGATGGAGTTCCTTACACTTAACATCTGGTCAGGAATGGGTAATCCACTTAGGTAGAAGCAGTCTAACACTGTCATGTGTAAGGTTGAAGCACAATCGTGCAAGGGATTTCTGGTAGAGGGCTGTCAGTAATTGATGGGGGCATTTCACTGGGGGGACAACCCCTATATTTGCTTCTGGTTTGTATTCTACATACAAGACTGATACTGAATGCAATAGAGTGAAACATAAAAACAAGACTGTCTCTAAGTGTGGTCTTTTTCTTCAGGATAATACATGAGGTGAGGAAGGGTATGTTTAGAATCCTAGGAGCACTGAGCTTTTAGAGGAAAACACATGACACTCAGCAGACCACAGACCCCTTCTTTCCTTCTTTTTTCCTTCCTTCCATCCTTCACTTACTTTTTCATTAATTGCATACCTACCAGTAGTTAGGCTCCATACTTGGAACAAGGGATACAGATAAATGAAACATGGTCCTGACCTTGGAGGAGCACTCATTCCAGTAGGAAAATTCTAAGAAATTACACTTAAATAGTAAAGTTCTGAAATAGGAAGGGATAATGTGTTAAGGAGGGTCAGGGAAGTGAACATTTGTGATCATGTTTAAGAGGTGTGTTGGAGTATGACTGTTATATAAGGTAAAGAAAGAATTTCCAGGCAGAGGCAGTGGGATGAAGAAAGGAAGTCAGATATAACAAGGATGTAGAGTGTTTGGGGAAGGGGCAAGCACTTAACATGTCCTGAAGGGCTCAGTGTAGGGAGGGAAAGAGTGAGTGGCAAAAAATTAAACCTAGGCTGTGTTGTGATCCTGGGTCCAGATGCTGAAGTACAATGATGACAATGGAAGAGAAACTCTAAAAGACCTGAGAGGAAGAAGAAAGAACTTGGGGAATTGACAATCCGACAGAAAAAAAGAAAACATATAGGAGAAACACAGAGACATAGTCTCCAATGAGGAGAGAGAAGCAAAATTCTCAAAAGAACCATTACAAGGTATAATAGACACATACAATCTGACTTTCCTTAACTGCCTTTCTGGTCCTGGGAGCTGTGGCTGAGACTCATAGTTACAGGGCAGCCAGGACTCAGCACAGATATTAGGGTAATGACACCCCAAAGCTTTCCCATAAAGGGACAAACCCAGTCCACTTCTTGCCTCCAAGAAGCATCTATGGGTAGACAAACAGTGGGGTTTTCTGTTGTTGTTTTTTAAACTCTGCTCTTCACAGCAAAGAAGGGGATCCGATCCATGGGGAGGGAAAACTGGGTTCCGTGGTTGGAGGCTCTGTTGGGAGCCAAGGACCCACCCTTTGCTAAATTCTGTGGCCAGCCTTTGAGGACACAGTGAAGGAAAATGCTGGTGCTTTACTGCAGTGCCAAGCTACCTGCTGGCACAGATTAGCCTGAACTAAGGCTGCTTTTATATCAGAAAAACGTGAGCCTGTGGATCTTGAGCCATGTATTTAAAAGGAGCACTCATATACACAGTGGTTGTGCTCACTAATTGTCCCACCAGACTGGCTCCCAGGCGATCAAGATAAAGACAGGAACTTGGCTCCAAGGCCTAGCCCCGTCATTATGGCAACAAAATGCACAAACCCAGATCATCAAGCAAACATGCAGACACAAGGGTATATTTCTTATTTACTCCTTTTGCAATTCTGCTTCTTCTGGAAAAGTGGAGGGTTATTATCCTCAGCCCAATAGCACATGACTGTGCTGAAAACCACAGGGAATATCAACCAGATGCTTCATACACTATCTAGGCCAGGAGGGGCTGAGAGTACATGCAAGGAGGATGGGAGGTGTGGGACCAGGACCTGGCAACCCTTATTTTTGTCCGTACTTTGCCATAGAGACCTATCAGTTAAGAATGGGGTTCCTGTTGGTCACAGGTGTATGACTCTTCCACCCAGAATCCTTGTACCCGTCCTTCATTATGGGGTAGGGCAAATGTCACATTCACTTGTTCAATAAATATTTATCAAATAATAATCACGTGCCAGGCACTGTGCCAAATGTTCTGGGTACAGTGGCAAGGAAGATAGCCAAGGGCCATCTAAGGGTTTACATTCTAATATGCGATATATACTATGAATGAATGAATAAGCAAAATTATTACAGATCGAGTTATAATACCTAATACGTATATAGAGAACTTACTATCCCACTTCTAAGTCCATATACATATCCCTAAGTAAGTCATTGATATTGACAATTTTGAGCCCCCATCCACCCAAATGACAATTTCATAGGTTCAACCTAACCTTCATAATAACCCTAGGCAGGAGGTACTCTTATGACCATTCAATCAATAGGAAGTGGAGGTAAACAAGATGAAGTAGGTTCCCAAGTTCACAGGGCAAGTTTGTGACAGAATCCAGATTCAGATCCAGGCAATTTGGTTTCAGGGTGCATGCTCTTCATGGTTAAGTTATGTACACAGATGAGGAGTCAGAGGGTAATTAGAGAAGGCCCTTTAGATAGTGAAGAAAGGTCTCTCTGAGGAGGACATTTGAGCTGAGCCCTGAAAGATGAGAATGAGCCAGCCATGAAATGACCTTGAAAAACGCCACTATCATTTGTCAGACCTACAAGGGCACCTCCTAATTTTCTTATGCCAGGAGTGTAGACCACATCCCCAAGGCAGGCCCTTTCTAGTGACCACCTCTGGGCTCATGGCCCCTCCTGCATTGTTCCTTGCCACTTCCCGAAAGGATGTGGCCTGAGAACTGGCCTAACTTGATGAGCCTTCACTGCTGGTCTCTGTGAACTGAAGCAGCTCTAAAGGTCCCGTCTTCCCCAAAGCCATCATGTCTCTGGCCCAAATCAGAAAACTCTGGTTGTAGCATAGGCCTGCATCCTCCTCCAGCTGTGTATATCTTCTGTACAAAAACTCCCTCCTAAGATACTCTCAGCTCCTGTACTTGTCACCACAGCCTCATGAACTGGGCTGCTCTCAGTGCCTGGACTTTCTTTCTGCATATCCTTGACTCTACTTCCCAGCCACATTCTGTAACTGATGCAAGTGTCTCCACTGAGTTTCCCAAAGTGCCATGACAAAGGGTCTGGGGCAAAGAAGTCCTTAAAATCTTCATTTCCACTTCTCTACAGCTGGTCTCCTTTCTCTCTTCCTCTCTTCATCTTAGCCCAGGTCTACCCAGGTTCTAAGATACTGACCTAAAGCAAGGAGGACTTAAGCCAACTCACCCCATCTTATAGAGTTCAGCACTGAGCCATTTTCCCTGTTTTTCCAGTCGAGGATGTGATGCCTTGTACTAAATCTGGCACTTCACTTTCCTCTTCTATCCACCCCCTAACCCATGGCACAGTTGTTCTGAGAACAGACTCTTGCCTTTATCGTGTGCCTAATTACAACTGTGTGAAGCATATTTGAAAACAATAATCTGTTTTGATCCTTATCCAAACTTCTGTCCAACCTTGTTTTTAATTTTACTGGGTTTCTATCATAGATGGGAAGCCTGTCCTTGAATGGCTGTCCTGTGGCCAGGGGACTGCTTTCTACTGAAGATGGCCAGATGGGACCACTAGGTATCACTTACCTAGAGCTCCTTTTCCAACCTCCATCTACTTGCTGGGATCTGAGGCTACTTATTCACATCACCTTCTCCCTCATTTTTCATTGCTTGAATGGACCACGGTGAAAAAGTAACAGTGTTTGAGTGTGGCTAGAAATGGGCCTCAGGTGAAGATGGTTTGGGGTTGGCCACGGGCAAGCCCACAAATATCATGGTATCACAAGGTTAGAAAGGCAAGCATTACGGGGACTAAGCACAAACCCTGGTGTCACAAAGATCTAGGTGTGAATCCTGCATCCCTCACTTAGGAGCTATGCCAACTTGACTGAGTTTAACCTCTCTGCCCTTCAAATTATATTTCCATAAAATAAGTACAAATTTAGTACTTATCAAGTGATTCTGAGTTCTAAAAGGTAATGCAATTAAACTCTCCTGCTTCTAGACCAGATAGAGGAACATGGATTGATTTTACCATTCTGTCTGAAGCAACCAAAGGAAAAACAGATAAAATATATGAAGCAATGGTTTCAGGACATTGGACATCAGGCAACAATGGCCTGTGAGATGGGAAACACATGAGGTAAGCACTACAATTATACCAGCTCACTACCTTCAAGAGTTTCTAGTCTGTGATGCAGACAGGAAAGTCCAGGCAGAGTCTAGCAAACTTCCGAAGTTGAGGAGACAGATGGAGTCCAATGGGTCAAAGGTGATTAAACTTTGCAAGACAGAGTACTGGAGAGGAGAGAGCTACACAGAGAGAGAACCCCAGGGATCTGCTGACACACTGTCTTAAGTATTTAGCAGCATACTGATCTACACACGTGTTAGGAAAATATCTGAGACCAAGACATAGCCATCTAAACGTATTAGAGGATAGTACTGGGGACTCACAAGACACTGTAAATAGTGCCTGTTCCCACTACCTACAATGGAAAAACTCATAATTAATGAGGCATAGGGTGCATGCTCAGGAAGGTCTTGCCTTAGTAGTGGAGAATAACTAGCCCTAGACTGAGCACTGATCTGGCCTTGCCTAACAAATCTTAAAAGCAAAACACAAAAGGATCAAACTGTTTTTGTTTTTAATTAATTTAACTATGTATGAAAACAAAGCCCAGGGGTGTTTCTAGGAATTAAGAAAATACAGCACTCAACAAAGAAAAGTTCACAATGTTTGAAATCCAATAAAATATATATTAGGCATTCAAAGAAACAGGAAAGGATAACCTATGGTGAGGAAAATAATTAATTGAACATGATCAAGAAATGACATAATTGATAGACAAGGCAAGGCCATTAGAGCAGTTATTACAACTGTATTTCTATGTTCAAAAAGTTAAGTAGAAACATGGAAGTTATACAAAGGACCCAAAATAAACTTCTAGATATAAAAACCACAATGTCTGATATGAAAAATACACTACATGGGATTACTGGCAGATTAGTCATTGGGAAAGAAAAGATTTTTAAACATGAAGACATAGGGATAGAAAATACCTAAAATAAAACACACAGGAAAAAAAAAGAATTAAAGAAAAATGGAAAGAGCTGTGGGACAGCCTCAAGCAGCCTGATATACGTGTGATTGGAGTCCCTGAAGAAAGGGGGAGGGAGTCAGAAAATGTATTTGGAGACATAATGAACATTTTTTTTTCCCTAAACTTGCTGAAAACTATAAAGCCACAGATCTGAAACATAAAATAATCATCAAGGACAAGATAGACTTGAAAAATGCTATCAACCGACTGGCCTGACTTACATTTATAGAACAACTCCACCCAGTAACAGCAGAATATACATCATTTTTGAGTGTACATAAGAAATTATCAAGTTTTTCTCAGACAACCTGAGAAGCCCGATCCTGAATGCCTGTCCTGTGGCTGAAGCATGCTTTCTATTACAGATTGTTAAGACCATGTTCTGGGCCATGAGACAAGTCTCAACAAATTTAAAAGGATTCGAGTCCTACAATATACGTTCTCTTACCTCAGTGGAATTAAATTACAAATCAATAACAGAAAGATATCTAGAAAATCCCCAGAGATTTAGAAACTACATAATGTACCTCTTTTTTTTTTTAATTTTTATTTTGTATTGGAGTATGGTTGATTAACATTGTGTTAGTTTCAGGTATACAGCAAAGTGCTTCAGTTATACATAGACATGTATTTATTCTTTTTCAAATTATTTTCCCATTTAGATTATTACAGAGTATTGAGCAGAGTTACCTGTGCTATACAGTAGGTCTTATTGATTATCTATTTTAAATATACCCGTGTGTACATATCAATACCAAACTCCCAATCTACACATAATCTACTACGCGTAATCTGCTACGTAATGTACTTCTGAATAACCCATTGGTCAAAGGAGAAATCAGAAATATTTTGAACTGAATGAAATGAAAGCACAGTATATTAGAATTTGTGGGATGCTCTGTAGTAGTATTTAGGGGGAAGATTATAGCACTCAACATCTGTATTAGGAAAGAGTAGTCTTAAATCACATGATCTCACCTTCCATGTTAAAAAGCTAGGAAAAGAAGGGCAACTAAAACTAAAGTAAAAAGAAAGAAAATAAAGATCAAAGAGAAATCCCTCAAATAGAAAACAGTATGACTAGAGGTTTCTCAATTTTCTTCATCTCTTAGAACCAGTCACATGATCAGGAAACAAAGAAAGGGCACAAACTGCCAATATCAGAAACGAAAGGTGACATCACTGCAGATCTATAGACATTAAAAGGATAATGAGGGAGTATTGTGAACAACTTTACTCCTATAAATTTGACATCTAAGATGAAATTGACAAATTCCTTGAAAAGAACAAAGTACTGATTCTCATTCAAGAAGAAACAGATAACCTGAATAGCCAATATCAAACAAAGACATTGAATTTGTAGTTAAACATTTTCCTACAAAGAAAACTGCAGGCTTAGATGGCTTCACTGATGAATTCTTCCAAGCATTTAACAAAGAAATAATACCAATTCTACATAAACTGCTCCAGAAAATTGAAAAGGAGAAACTACTTCTTAACACATCCTTTGAGGCTACCTCAATACCAAAACTATACAAAGACATGACAGGTTAAAAACACCAAAAACTAGAAAAACTGCAGACCAATACCTTTCGTGACTATAGATGCAAGAATTCAAAATAAACTTTTATCAAATCCAATCCAACAATATATTTTAAAAAGGAGAAGTTATCTTGAACTAGTGAGATTTATCCTAGGAAGCATATTATCATATTATCAGACTAATAAAGAAAAACTATGTGATCATCTCAATAAATGCAGAAAAACAATGTGACAAAATATAACATTTATTCCTGAATAAACTCTCAGGAAACTAGGAATTGAAGGGATCTTTTTCAACCTGATAAAGGCCATCTACAAAAAGCCTATAGGTAACATCATACATAATAGTGAAAGACTAAATGCTTTTCCCCCAAAATCAAGAACAAGACAAATATGCCTGTCTTCTTCTCTTTTATCCAACATTGGAGATTTGACTAGTATAACTAGGTAAAAAAAACCCCTACAAATCAAGCAGATTGGAAAAGAGGAAGTAAACTGTCTTTACTTGGAGATGACATGCTTGTCTATTTAGAATAGTTTTTTTTCAATCTCTGCTGGATATTTTGGGTTCAATATATTTTGTTGCTGGGGGCTGTCCTATGTGCTGTAGGATGTGTAGCAGCAACCCTGGCCTCTATCCATTAGTTGCCAGTATCATTGTCTGTACCCCCTTACCCCAAGGTGTGACAACCAAAATGTCTCTGGACATTAATTAGCACATGACCCCCAGAGTCTCAACCACTCTTAGTTGAGAACCACTGATATAGAAAATCTGATGGAATCTATAAAAATCCATTAGAACTAGTAAGTGTGTTTAGCAAGAGTGTAGAATATGAGATCAGTATATAAAAATTAACTATATTTTTATATACAACAATGAATAAATGGACATTAAAATTAGTTGCAGTACTATTTATAATTGCATCAAAAATATGAAATACCTAGTGACACATCTGATGAAAGCTGCTAAAAACCGTGTACTAATACTATAAAATATTATTGAGAGAAGTTAAAGACCTAAATAAATAGAGCTATGTAATTTATTATGGGTTAAAAGACTCAGTATTGTTAAGATGTAAATGTACTTAAATTTATTTTCAGATTTAGTACAATTCCAATCAAAATCTCAGCAGTCAGCAGGTTTGTTGTTTTTTTTTTTTTTTTGTAGAAGCTAGTAAGCTGATTCTAAAATTCACTGGAAGTGCAGAGAATCTGGAATAACCAAACAACTTTAAAAAAGAACAAAGTTGGAGGAGTAACACTACCTGATTTCAAAGCTAATAAAGCTGTAGAAATCAGACAGTGTGGTATTGGTATAAACATAGTAAGAAAATACGAGTCTATAGAAAGACCCACACATATCTGGACAACTGATTTGATAATGGTAAAAAGGCAATTCAGTGGATAAGGGATAGTCTTTTCAACAGATTGTGCTGAACAATTGAATATCTATATAAAAAAAGAAGCTTTAATCTATACCTTGCACAATATAAAAATGTTAACTCAAAATGCATCATAGCTCTAAGTGTATATCTAAACTATAAAACTTCTAAAAGAAAACATAGTATGAAATATTTGTGATCTTGGATTAGGAAAAATTTTCAGAGATAATATATCAAAAACACAATCTATAAAAGAACACGTTGATCAGTTTGACTTTATGAAAATTAAAACTCTGCTTTTCAAAAGATATTGTTAAGAGAATGAAAAGAAAAATCAAGCTGGTAGAAAATATATGCAAAGCATATATCTGATGAAATATCCTAATGTAGAAATATTCATATATCTACAATATGAAGAGAATTCTTAAGTCTCAATAATAAGACATCAACAAAATTAAAACTCTTGTTCTCCAAAATATACCATCATGAAAGTGAAGACAACCTACAAAATGGGAGAAAAATTTTGCAAAATATGTGTATTTGATAAAGGACTTGTATATAGAATACATAAAAAACTCTAACAACTCAATAATTTAAAAAACAAATAATTCAATTAAAAAATAAGCAAAGGATTTGATTGACATTTTTCCAAAGAAGATATACAAATGGACAATAAGCACGTGAAAAGATGCTCAACATCATTAGCCATCAGAGACATGCAAAACAAAGGCACAATGAGTTGTCACTTAATACCTACTGAGATGGCTATAATAAAAAAGGCAGATAATAATAATTGTGTCTTTGCAGATGTGGAAACATCAGAATCCTCACACACTGCTGGTTGGAATGTAAAATGGTACAGATCTTTGGAAAACGGTCTGTCAATTTCTAAAAAAAAGCATTAAACATAGAATTACCATATGGACTAGCAATTTCTTCCTAGGTACAAACACAGGAAAAACAAAGCATAACTGTATTGGAAAAATCCAGTCTTCCCTCCTTTATCTCCTTTACTTTTACACAGAACACTTCAGTTCTGACACTTCTGGTCACCAAATGTGTGTGTATTTTTTCTCCACATCAAGCAATTCTCCATGACACCAGCTGGGTGTCCTACAATCCAACTCAATGTGACTCCACTTACCTGGAAATAGCATTGAATGCCACAGGTTAAGAGCTCAGCCTCATAAAACTGCCTCCCACTTCAGATGCTAACTGCAAGCAGTAGGGCCCCAAGTTACTTAGTTACCAAGTAGAGTGTCCTATGACCTCCTCCCTCTTAACATTTGATTAGTTTACTAGAGGGGCCCATAGAACTCAGGGAGATACTCACGTTTACCAGTTTATTAAAGGATATACCAAAGGATATAGATGCATGTTGCTGCAAGTGGCATTATTTTGTTCTTTTTCATAGCTGAGTAGTATTCCATTGTATATATGTACCACATCTTCTTTGTCCATTCCTCTGTTGAAGAACATTTAGGTAGACAACAAACTTATGGTTACCAGGGGGTAAGGGGGGAGAGATAAATTGGGAGATTGGGATTGACATATACACACTACTTCTATAAAATAGATAACTAATAAGGACCTACTGTATAGCACAGGGAACTCTACTCAATACTCTGTAATGGCCTATATGGGAAAAGAATCTAAAAAAGAATGGATATATGTATAACTGATTCACTTTGCTGTACACCTAAAACTAACACAACACTGTAAATTAACTATACTCCAATAAATTTTTTTTAAGAAATGGATATAGATGAACAGCCAGATGAAGAGGTACATAGGGCAAAGGCTGGGAGGGTCCTGAGCACAGGAGCTTCTGCCAGCATGGAGTTAGGTGTGTTACTCACCTGGTTTGTGGATGTGTTCGCCACCTGGAAGCCCACCAAACTCTCTGGTATTGGGATTTTATGGAGGTTTCCTTATGTAGGCATGATCAGCTACTAACTTCATTTCTAGCCCCTCTACCCTCTCTGGAGAAGGTGGGGACAAGAGAGCTGAAAATTGCAAGTTTCTAATCACAACTTGGTTTTCTGGAGACCAGCCCCCATCCAGGAGCCCACCTAGAGTTGCCTCATTAGAACAAAAGATGTTCCTAGTACTCTTATCACTTAGGAAATTACAAGGGTTTCAGGAGCTCTGTGCCAGGAACCAGAGGCAGAGACCAATATGTATAAATATATATATATTTTTCTATTATCTTACAATAACCCACGCAAAAACTTGTACACAGGTATTCATAACAGCATTATATACATCACAGCCAAAAAAATGAAGACCCAAATGTTCATCAACTGATAAATGGATAAATAAAATGTGGTATACGTGTATGGTAATATCTAATGAATGATTATTTGGCAGTAAAAAGAAATAAAGCACTGATATATGCTACAAAGTGAATTGAACCATAATGCTACATGAAAGAAACCAGTCACAAAAACTACTTATTATATGATTTAATTTATAGGAAATGTTCAAAATAGGAAAATCTATAGAAACAGAAAGTAGATTGGTGGTTGGAAAGTGGGGGAAGGGGACTAGGGAATGGGGAGTGACTGCTAATGGACATGAAGTTTCTTTTTGAGGTGATGAAAATGATTATAGTGATGATTTCAAAATCTTTGAATATACTATAAAACACTGACTTGTACACTTTGAATGGGTGATTTATTTGGTATGTGAATTATATCTCAATAAAGCTGTCATTTAAAAAAGAGTAAAAGTTGAAGAATGGGATCAGCCATTGCAATGGCAGTTATTGGGATGTATACATTTTTCAAACCTCGTTGAAATGTATGTAAATTAACCCCCAGTAAAATTGATTTATGCAACCTCAACAATAAGGAATAGCAAAACAATCTTAAAAGTGGGCAAAAGATTTGAACCAACACTCACCAAAGAAGATATACAGATGGCAAATAAGCATATGAAAATATGTTCAACATCATTAGTCATCAGGGAAATGCAAGTTAAAACCACAATGCTAACCCACTACCTGTTAGAAGAGCTAAAATTAAAATGATTGACTAGACGTTGGCAAGAATGTGTCAGAACTCGAACTCTGCTGGTGCTAATGTAACATGGTATAAACATTTCGTAAAATGCTTGACGGTTTCTTAAACATTCAACATACATCTACCATACCATTGAGCTATTCCACTACTAGGTATTTACCCAACAGAAATGAAAACATGTCCATACGAAAACTTGTACATCAATATTGACAGCAGTTTTATTTGTAACCATGCAAAACTGGAAACAATCCAAATGCCCATCAACTGGTAAATGGATAAAACAATTGTGATGTATCCTACTAAACAATATAATAGAATGAGCTGTTGAGTACATATTGTATGCTTCCATTTATTTCAAAACATTAGAAAGTGCAAACAAATTTATAGCAACAGAAAGCAAGACAGTGGTTGCCTGGGAGGAGGGTGGGGAGGGGCAGGAGGGAGGGCACAAAGAAAATTTTGGGGGATGATGGGTATGTTCATGATCTTGACTGTGGTGATAATTTTATTGATATATAAATACATATGCCAAACCTTATCAAATTGTGTACTTATAAATCTGTGTAGTGTATCATGTGTCAATTATACCTTAATAAAGCTGTGTAAACAAAGATGATCCATTTAAAGTTCTTGGCTTACAGTTAGAGTCTGCTTTCTCTAATTGCCCCTTGACTCCATGCACTGAAATTATCAGCAGGAGAAACTTCCACCTTGGCCTAGACAGGTCCCTGGAATTCAGCTGTGCTCTCAGGGTTGCCCAAGCTCCTCCTAAAAGCCATTTTTTAGAGGATGGAGGTCAGCAGTGCATCTCTATGCTCTCTAAGAAGGGCTGGCTTCTCCAGTCCAAAATGTTCCTTTGCTCACGCTGGGACCTTTTGGTGTCTTGGCTTTAATAGCTATTTCTTTACTACTTATTTTGTTGTGAATTTTCTTACGACCACCAACACAAGTCAAAGCATCTAACTCAAATTAATTCTCCCAATATTTTTTCAAAAGTGAGTATATGAAGATACATGGCAAAGATGTGTGAAAAAGCCTATGTTTAGAAAGCTCTCATTGCCTAGAAAAGCTTGAGGGCTAATGTGGGAACACTAGTGACTTATTGAGAGGTGGAATGGGATTGACATATGGGGGACCTGCGGATAAACTGACATGAGGGTTTAGTGACATGGGGGCGTCATCTGATCCTTCTTCTTTGAAGTTTTGTGAGCTCATCCTGACACCCCAGATTCCCTCTTTCTTCCACTGCCAGGAAAGCTGGAGATCCATTGAGTGGAAGAAGGGAAAGTGTTTTCTTGCTGATTTCTTTGCTTGCCATCTGTGCCTAGAGTGATGGATACTTCTGAGCTATCAGATGATTTGGGGAGGGTATTTTCTATCTTTGCCTTGACTGCTATCTACCACTTCCAGAGATGTGCTAGCTGAGCTTGTAGATCTGATTTATGGAGGGCTTCTAAAGACAACTTTCAGCTGTGTGTTTGTATTCAGCTCTGTATGCGCTACTCGACAGGCATTCAGATTGAGGAGGAGAAGCATATGCATCTCAGAAGGAAGCAGATGTTCCATAATCAACAGTAATTTAGAAGGAAAAGAGAAGGTGAAAAAAGGACAGATCCCTTATCCAACATCAGGAGGTTTTGTGCTACTACTATCCCTTTCTGAGGCTCCTGAGTGCTTTATGTGTCTTGAGCCATTGCACCAGAGGCTACAGGCAAATATGAAAGAAGCAGCCACCAGAGGAGTGAGTTATGGGAGTATAGACACTGCCAACCTCAGCTGTTGCCATGGAAGGAATCCCATTGTTAGAAGACGAGGCAGAAGAGACCTTCAGAGAAGTTAGCAAACCTATAGCCAAGAATTGAATGCAGTATGGTGAAGGGTGAAGATCAAGGTCTTGGGAGTCAGAGAGCTCTAAAGACCACTCAGAGTGAGATTCAGCTCTACCACTTCCTGATCTTGTAAACGTTATTTGCTTACTCACAGCCTCATTCTATCAGTTAGAAAGTAAGGATATTAATAATAACACCTGTCTTCTCAAATATATAGACACCAAAGGGGGAAAGCAGGGGGTGGGGACGAATTGGGAGATAGGGGTTGATGTATATACACTAATATATATAAAATAGATAACCAATAAGAACCTGCTCTATAGCACATGGAACTCCACTTCACCGTATGTAGAAACTAACACAACATTGTAAAACAACTATACCTCAATAAAAAAAAATAGTAAAAAATAATAATAATGCCTGTCTTCTCAGGATAATTTTAAGGATTAAATGGAATGATACATACAGTGATGAACTGGGCAGTACACACACAAACCAAAAGATACATTTTAGGTGGTTTTAAATACAGGAGGCATGGTATTTGGTTGAGAAAGGACTCTATAGCTGCCAAAGATGTTTCTTGGATTCAAGACTGATGGTCAAGTCAGGTGGTAAATGATCAAAGCAATGGCCATATCTACAATAAACGGGGCCATCTTTTCAGATTTAAACCTTGGCCCACTGACAGCATATCAGTGAAGGCTGTCTCTTTTTCCTACTTCATCTTAGTGAAAATGAAATGTTTGCTGGCTTGGAGAAAAGGGCTTGACCTCAGGCAAGATCACAACTTCCAGGTGCATGAAATGACTTGTGTTCACCAGCTTTGTATGAACACTGAGATCTCTGCGTACCATGATCTCTTTAGTCAGGAGTTGGTGGGGGGCATCAAGTAAATGTCACTGGAACACCATGCTGTTCTTGTCGGGAGGGAGAGCATTTTTCTTCAGTGCCAAAGAAAATGTCTCTTTACAGGATCCTGATGCTTCTGTTAGTAGGTCATGTCCCTTTGCACACCAGCAAACAATAGTTATTTTAAAATTATTCTCTCCCCACTCAAAGAATCATGACAAGATTCAGTCCCCTAAAATCTCTACCTGAGTGAAAAAGAGGAAATCCCTGTGGTAGCTCATAAGCTGACATCTTCTCCAACTTCCCATGAAGTTTCTGATGAGTGACACTTGTTCCTTTGCCCGTGGTTGCCGTTCACTGCCTGGTGCACCTGCCAGTCTCACCCACCATCGATTGTCCTCTTGCTTGTCTATTGAATGTGATAGGGTCATTTTCACCACTGCTGGTAGTGCTCTTATTGGGTACTGCCTGGACGGTTGCCCATTTTGGACATACCCTTTTCCTTTGTCATTGAAAATCTAGAGGCATAGAACCATGGAAATGGTTAGATGGTAGGGAAGGAGGGTTGCAGTTCTCTCTGTGTGATGGTGCTTTATATTTATCTTCACTTTCAGTTTGTGTTAATGAATAAACTGTAAAGTGTCTAGGTTAGTACCTGGCCCATACTAGACATTGCACACATGCTTGCTATCATTATTATAACATAAAAAATAGAACTCTGGAACATGCTTCACAATTTACATAAGTGATTTCATGGATTATCCTGTTTCATTTCTAGTGTTTCCAAAGTGTATCAATTTTTTTTCTTATGAGATAGAGAAATGTTCCATTGGACTATTGGGGTGGCATAGATGGGGCTGTGAGGGGAATGTCAACTCTTCCATCTTTTCTAGATGCAATGCTTCTGAAAACATCTTCTAGAACACTCCTTGCGTGGTGCCTGGCACACAGGAAGTACAAAATATATGTTAACAGACTAACTTTCTAATTTTTCCTCTGCATGAAAGAACTGTACTTGGAAAACTGAGCCCAGGCCCCATCAAGAACCCCTGCTCTGGGGCCCAGCTGAGCCCCTTCTCACAGCCACACCAGCGCTTCTTGTCTTTAAGATCACATTCCTGGAGGAAGTGAGTTTGGTTGCCCCCAAATCAGTGAAGGACTATGCCTTTCTCCTCTAATTCCTTATCCTGACCCAATCTAGGTGGTTATTGTTTCTCTCCCTCAGCTGGTTTTCTCTCTGCTTGACAAGCAGTTTGTGCTAATACTCTTTTGTTTTACAGATAATGATCATGATAATAAAAATCTTTCTCTCTTGTACAGTGCTTTATCGCTTTCAGATCACTTCCTCTGCCACGCTCTTATTTTTCCCTCAAACAACTGGATGAGTAAGCAGGAATGTGCCACGATCATTCCCGTTTTACAGACCAGGACTCTCAGAGATGCTCCTGTTTTTCTAAGGTCACACAGCTAGGAAGTGACAGAACCAGAGCTAGAATTCAAGGCCTTACCTCAGGCCCTTGGTGGTTTCACTGTCCCATATGACTTCCTGTGGATGAGTGATGGGTGTGGAAGCAAAGAGCTGGAAATGAACGAGCCCATGATGAACAACAGCAGGGGCTACTGTGGACAAGTGAAAGTGAGCACTGTCAGGCTTAAAGTGTATAGAGTTAGGGATGCAGAAATGAGAATTCCAATAATCAAGAAGTGTAGCAAACATCCAGTAGGAACTTTATTCATTGAATGAACAAAGGAATGAATAGCATCAAAGAGAAGTACATTCATCAGCGCCTCTCTGAAGACATGCATGCGTGCTTATGATCAGTTCACTCACTTTAGGTAGGGTATATGTAGCCTCCTAGAGCAGTGGTACTCAAAGAGCAATTCTGACACCCAGCAGACATTGGACAACGTCTGAAGACATTTTTAATCATCACAATTGGGGAGGGAGTGCTACTGGCATCCAGTGGGTAAAGACAGGGGATACTGCTAAACAAGCACAGGACAGCCACCCAGAACAAAGAACCATCCAGTCCCAAATGTCAGTAGTGCCAAGGTTAAGAAACTCTGCCCTAGAGGGATAAAGATTTCCATACTTGCCCTACTTCCAGGATAGAGACAATCTTGGCATTAATCATTTTTATGGGTCTGTAAGTATGACTACTGGGTAATGGAGTTCTTAAGGGAAGGAGAAGGGCTTCAAGAAATGTATCTGATTTTAAAACCAAACACTGGCTCAGCCCAGTATCTTTTTCCTCTCTTCAAATTTAATATAGTCTCCTCTGTGGATAATAAAGAAGTGGGGAAATAAGAGTCAAGTGATGTTCTATAGGGATGTGCTCCCAAGACTCGGCAAAATAAGATCTGAAATATTGATAATTAATCTATACAGATCTTGAGAATGGAGAGCTCTGTTGAGAGTTGGAAAGGTCAAGAAAGAATTGATTGAAACAAAACAAAACAGTGTGAGAGGATGAGTGCTCTGTGAAGTGTCAGGGCTGGAGGAAGTCTTAGAGATTATATCATACTGTTCCTTTTCCACATGGGGAAACTGGAGTCCCACAAAGTTTGCAGTGATAATGGCACAGGGTCACCCAAACTCAAGATTCAGAGTTGTTGAGGTGAAACAATGCCCCCAAGGATTCTTCAGTGTCATTCCAGTTGGCACAGGGCCAGTTCTGATGGGGTTATTTCTTGGTTTACTAGGGCATTGTCAACTCCAACAGGGAGAGAGCTGAGAAATGCTCTTCTGTGAAATATGGGATCTTTAGTACAATGTTGACAAAATGATATTAATACTCCTACTGAAAATTTGCACATCATTTTATCTTTTCTGAAGTTTTTTTTACATATGTTCTCTCTCACCTTCAATTCTCTGTACATGCAGTCTTTCTGTCTTTCTCTTTTCCAGTCATCCTTTGGTTAGTGACCCATCCCTGCTTCTGTAAATGTTTCTGGGCTCCCCCTCTCTCCATATGCAGGTACACACACACACACACACACACACACACACACACACACACACACACACACACCCCATATAGAATAAATTCCTCCCTGCGGCATATTACTTCTATGCTTTGTATACACTTCTTGCAGTACAATAACCTATATCATGTTGGATTTTCTCAAAGCCAATAAACAACACTCCCCTTATTCTCCACTTGAATTCAGAATCAACTGAGAAATAAGACACCATTGTCTAACAGATGGAAATAAAAGTATAAATTTTATTGGTAAATTTTACTAGAGAATATGGCTTAGATCTGCAGCCAAGTGTGGCTCCCTAATAATTTCCTCCAGAGTAAAACTCACCCATCCAGTTCCAGGCAGAATCAGCGATGTGCTTGGGGAGTGAGTGAGATGATGGAAAGAAAGAGGCCCCACTCTTTTTCTTCCTATAGTTTGGTAATTTTTTCCTTTCTTGGGGACTAAATATTTCAGAGTAGACATCAAAATATACAGTCTGTCTCCTTTGTTAGACTGTGGGCAACTTGGGGGTAGGGATACCATATGGTCTATCTTTGTTTTTTCAACTCCAAGTTTAGCGTCTGGTACATAGCAGGTCTGTTAAATGAATGATGTTAGACATACTTCATGTCTCTTTCTTCTGCCTCATTTCATTCCTTTCAAACAGAAATTGATGCTGCTGATCCTCCCGCAGCCAGCCCGGCTCCATCCCACCCCACACGTTACACTAACAAATTTTACAAAGCCCCCATGGAGTAGTGTCACTCCCCCTTTTAGCAAGGAGGGAAATGAAGCTCAGAGCTCTTTAGTAACCTGTTTATGAATCAAGTCAGCCAGCAAAGCAAGTGGTAAACCAGGTTCCATGTGTGGGCCTCCTCATCCCTCATGTGCCACGGGGCTTATTCTCGCTAGCTCAGAGATCGCCCCTATCTGCATCCTCTCACAAATTCTTAACTAGCCCTGACTAAGGCAGGACTTTGAATAGACTTAAGTTTTAATCTAGTGATTAGTCTTTGTAGGCTTAAGAAGGCTTAAGACTTAACTCGGTTCAGTGGCCCAGTTACCATTAGAATCCCACCAGCCAAAATATAATGGAGTATCTCTCGTCAGAGAGATCACTAACCTCTGTGTGGTCTCCCAGCCAGGGCCCATCTTCCCATCAGCCAGGACCCCTTTTTCAAAGTTTTCAATCATCCAAGGCTCATCTTCAGGGCACAGGGCCTGTCTTGAATTCAGTCCTACTAGACAACCCTGTCTCAAGGACATACTCCCAAGAACTGACCACCTGCCTGGCCTCACCTGTAATCTTGACTAATGTGTTCTGCCCTGCTGGTCAGGATCTCATTGCCCGCTCCTGTCTGAGCCATAGCACTCACCAAGATCTTAGACTCTATTTCCAGCTTTCCCAAGTGTCACCTCAGAGCTGGTCTCTGGTATGTAGTGTCCCCAAATGAGTATCTGCCTGTCTTTATGGGCAGGGATCAGGTGAGATCCCAGCCTGCTCTTTTCTCTTTCTTCTGCCATCTCCATGCACCAAAGGTAAAGCATCAAGTCTTGAAACTAAGACCCAACTTTTGTGAGGCAGGTGGGAATGAGTAGATTTTATTAATTATCCTTCATTTTATTAATTAAAATGAAGGCATTGAGATCTAAGGAGGCTCAGAGGCCTGCTCACGGTCACACAGGCCTGATGATCTAAAGGAAATTAAGGCTTCAGAATGTTGATCTTTGTATTTCTGAATGTGTAATTCTGTCTCTTCACTATACAGCCAGACTCTCCCTCCTGGCCTCTGTGAGTCCCCTCTTGCCTCTTCAATCAGAAGTATGTAAAAAGAGAATAAAGGAAAGACAAAAATCTTTCACAGTTCAGCATAGCATAGCTCTAATCCAATGTGACAAGGCCAAGTCCATCTTCTCTTGGTGCCAATTACTTAAAGGACATTGATGCCATGGCACCATTAAAGTAATAGCAAAATGAATTGTAGAACATTGTAGATCAATGTGTTAAGAGTTGTTCAACTAGTTCAATGAAATAAAGCATTGGATGATTAACCTTACCAATGTCAATGTATTGTTGCTATCAAATTCAGCTAAGTGAATGTCCATGGCCCTCATTAACGAGTGCACCTTGAGGCAACAAATGTATTAATACTTTATTGGCAGATTATAAAAGGAGAGACTCTCCAGGGCAGGACAATGAGTCTGCACGGAAGCTAAGATTATTTGATATTCTTACGGGGGTGCGGGGGGAACAGTGACACTTACAAATGCAGAGAAGTGGGCTGGATCAGTAATTGAGAGGGAGGTAGAAGGAAGCAGAAAGGAATGCCCAGAGCTAGGTGAACAGTTGTCTCCTTGATAGGTGGGTCTGGAGTACACAGAAATTGAGAAGAAAACTGCAATTTTCCATTTTATTTTCTTTTGGGATAGCTGTCTAGTTTGGAAGGGGTTAAGTCGTCATTTTGACCTTAACCCAGCTGAAAATTTTAAAGAAATGGGAGGCTGCCTACAAAGAAAGCAGTGAGTTCGCGCAGTGTGCAGTAGATGGTTGGCCTAAGAAACATATGTCTCTTCCTCTTGCTACCCTGCCCCACTGTCCTGGGGTGGTGAGAACCCATGGAGGAGCATTGGCCTCTTGGCTAAGGCTCTCTTCTTGACGTAGAGGCAAGGGCAGTCGATTGCAATTCAAGAGACCCGAGTTCTGCTTTGAGTTCTGCTTCCAGTTTTGCTACTTTGGGCAAGAATTCTGCATGCCAATTCCAATATCTGGGTCTCAGGTTCCTTATTTGTGGAACAAGGGGCTTGGAGGACTGCAGACAGGTTTTTTCAGCGTCTTAGGCACCTGTAGGGTGACTTAGGGGATACCGAGGGAGAACAAGGGCAGGGTGTAGCAGGAATCTGATTCCTTCTGCTTGTCTATCCAGAGCAGCTCAATGTGCACACGTTGTGTATTAGGCTTCTGCATAATATTTCATTGGAAAAGTAAACCCCATTGCCAAACAGGACAAAACAAACAAGCTAACAAACAAATTTGAAACAAAAACCCTGGACCGTGTAATCCTGAATATTTAATGATTTTTAACACCAAAATGTACTAGTTGAAAAGTGATAAATGCAGTCCATGATTTAGTCTTTGTAGTTACCAAATGCCATTCAGACTGATTTTTTTTTCCCCTAACAAGTGCTTTGATTATCCTGGCACCATGTAGAAATAACTTCATGGTGTCTTTACCATCAGTACATGCATTAATACCTCATGGGCTGATGATAAGCTTCCAGAGGAGGGTGAGAGCATTTGAAAGGGAGCCAAGCCCAACAGATGGAAAGAGGAGGAGTCCTCTAAGGGGAGGGGGTAATGGCAGGTAAGGAGGCAAAGATGCTGATGCAGAGAGGGGAGAGAGGACATTGGGTTACCTGTGTGGTGGCAATGCACATTTTACAGCCAAATAGTATTTTGATCATTCAGGAATTTCTGAGAACTATTTGTCCAGCTGCTCCAAGTTCTGCATACTGGCTGAAGCTGGGGAAATTTTTTGTCTGCATAATGTGTACTAAGTGTCTCATCTATCATAAGCTTCTGCTCGGGTGACTGATTTTTACTTTTACTCATTCTCCACACTGTCTGCAAATATTTCCCAGAACCCAAAGAAACTCTTTTCTGTTTATGAAAGTTTACATTTTCATTTCCTGAGCCTTGATCTGCAGAGGGTCCTCCAGTTAGGCCAACATTTTCAATAACTACTCTGGAGTCCTCTCCTTGGTTACCTGTCCCCATTTGGGGATTTCCAAGTCATTCCCTACAAGAGATGCTTGCACTGAAATCATACAAATGAATATCACGGATTTAAGGTGGAACTCTACTTTTCTTCATGTGTTTTCTTAGAAAGCCATGTGAGTTTCCCTTGAGCTGGGAATGATGATTTTAAAGAATATTTTTTTGCCTGACTGTGTATTCATTGGAGGCAGGAGTGATTATCTTTTATTTATTTTATTTTATTATTGTTATTATTGCTATTATTTATCTCTATCAGTATTTCCTAACCTTGTCTGATGGTATAAAGTCCTTGGGTTACTTGGAAAAAATACATATTCTTAGGCCCCTTCCCTAGAGTTTAAATCAGTTGATATAGAATGGTTGTCCAGGAATCTGTGATGAAAATGATTCTCATTGTCACAGAAGTTTAGGAAACACTGAGCTATAGAATCAAGTGCCCAGCCCAGTGCCTGGCATCAACAGTCCTCAACAAATACATACAAAGAATAAAGACACTCCGGGATGCAGGACTAATGTTCCAGACTTAGCCTAATGAGGAAGAGAGGGATGCATGAGAAAAGCCCACACAATGTTTTGTGTTTCCTGAAAGCTCAGCACTGAGTTAGGGACTGAGTATATTTCATAGACTCAACACCCCATCCCCATCTACAACCCCAGACATGGAGCCTGGATCTACAATAAGCAGATAGTCAGTTTACTCAACAGGCAGAAATTTAGACCCCTCTCCTCTCCCCGAAATAGTTCCCTTTCAAGAAAAAAGCTGCAGATGACAAGGAGACATACAGACAACTGTCCATTCTAGGTTATTATTGGCATCCACGTTCCCCTGCTGTCTCCTGCTCCCTTTCTGCTTTTCTATACAAGTAGAGTCACTTCTTGTCCTCCCTTAGCTCATCGTGGGCCTCACCCTGATGAGCATTTCTGCTTCATGGAGGAGCAAGACTGTCTGAGGTTGTGCTGGGATTGTCCCCCAGGGGCACCCTTTGGTGGTGATTTTCCTTCACTCTCCTGTGTGTCTACTTGTCCCAGATTGTTGACAAATTATCTGGCCTGAGCTCTTCTGCAAATATGCCCCCTTGGCTTTGTCATGGCTTCCTAAATCTATACGATTTTGCATAATTTGGTGATATCTATTTAAGCACTCTGCATTAGGCTGGTGCTTGAAGATGCAACAGGGAACAATATGCAACCTCTTCATCTTAGAAACACAGGAGAAATAAAAGACCTGAAAACCAACACTGGCTATACTCTGAAAAATGTTTAAGTTTAAGGTTAAGCACAGATTGCTCACAGAAGGGGCCTTAACCCTGAGTGTATCAGGGAAGGTCTCCTGGAGCAGGTGCTCTTTGATCTGCATCTTAAGGAGTCAGCCATTCAAAGAAGAAAGCTGCATGGACATTCTAGGGGGAGGAAGCAGCATGTATAGAAGCAAATATTTTCATAATTAGATCGCCTATATTATTTGAATACCCTGGTCTTGGACTCAGTTCCATTTAGGGAAAAGAGTTCTGGGATCAGGAGTCAGGAAATTGTATTTCAATTATTTTCCTCTTTATTATTAGTTGCATGATCCTGGAAAAGTCGCTGCTTTTCTCAATGTCTCAAGGTTATCTTCTCTGTAAGGGGTTTGGAGAAAATGACCTTTTAAAGTCCCTTCTAGTTATTCTACTCTGAATCTTCCTATAGTACATACGTTGTCATTTAGCATAATGAATTGTTCTACTCGTCAGGTAATATCTGTGTGTTTATTTGTGGGTGTACACAGGCACTCATGTATGTATGGGTTTGTAAGGCCCAGCTAAGTATAGCTGCCTTTGCTGTGGAATTAAACTGTATGTTGGGGAGAAAGCACACCTTTTTTTTTTTTTAATTGGGATAAAATACAGTATACAACACACACACACACACAATCTCTTTGGAGTAGACCGCCCAAGAGGGGTGCGGGGGGTTGGAGTGTAGGTGAAGGAGAGCAGAACATGGGGTTGTCACAGCCTGTGGCTTAAAAATGGTTTGAGCTGCAATTAAAAAAGGCAGGGGCCAAAGGTTACTCCCTGGCATTTCGCTTGGGGTGGATAATTTTAGAGGGTGATGTGTCTCAGCTTGTTGAGATATTCTGAGAGACTTGCAACAGCTTAAGTCTGGCCAGCCTAAAATAAAAATGAAAAAGGCCGACACATTCAAAGACATCAGAGAGAAGCAGCACATTGGCCAGCGTTAAACGGAGGAAAAACTCAGCTTGATTGACACTGCTCCTGGATCCTTATTTCTTGATTAATGGTAGAGATTGGATAATATTTTAATTATTAATTATTTCTAGAGAGCATACACGATATCAGCTAGTCTTAGGCAGTTCTGTCACTGGGAAGGTTAAATACTCTCTGTACTTGATAATTACCTAATCACCATTACTCTTTTACATTAATGCTGCCCCAGAATTCATTATGACTGGGTTGGTTTACTAAAGCTTGCATGGAAAGAAATAAAGCACCCTGTTGTTTGCACTGACTTAGCAGTGAATAAAATACCCTACTATACCAAGTTTCTCCAGAGCTGTCTGGAATAGATTCTCCTGCCAGTTTGTTAAATTTGCTCTCAGATTCACCTTTGTGTGTCCACAGGCATGAACTGCATAAGGAAATGCAAATGAGCCCCTACCTGGGGAAATCTGAGACCAGGAGGGAAATAACCTGCAGGAGAGGAAGGTGAAAGCAATTAAAGAAGGGATCACCTCACTCCAGCATGTCAGAGGCACTTCTGGAGAAGCTGCTGTTTCCCCCTCAAACCCTCTTCATGGTCTGCTGCTAGCAGGTCTCCCTAGCGATCACATCCGTTAGCTTTGTCCTTTTGGCAAAACCGTTTGTTGAATCAATGTCAGCACAGCCAGTGGGTCCAGAAACCCATCTCACAGCCTTGGCAGAGACAGGAATCCATGGGAGCTGCAAAGGGGTACAAATAAAATGCAGTCACAAAGGTAAGCTTGGCTTTTACAAAAGCTGCCCTTGGCTGTAATTACGATGAATGATAACCCCTAGTGTGGGCAAGGGAGTGGGGAATGAGGACAGCTTGCACACAGCTAAGAGCTGTGTAAATTGGTATAAGCTTTCTGGAGGGCAGTTTGGCAAAATGAATTAATGACCTTAATAAGGTGCATATCTTTGGACTGCATTTTTCTACCTTTGGAAATGCATAAAGATATGTCTAAGATATTAAAATATTAGTAATAAACCTACATGTTGAACCATAGGGAATTGATTAGGTTAAGTATACTTTATTTATATAGTATGATATGTTGCATTAAAAAAAATCAAGTTGTATTCTATTTATTGATATTGGAAAATGCTCCTGATCTATCTTTAAATTTTTAAGAACGGAGGCTGCAAAAAATTAAAATACCATACTTTTTCATTTAAAAAGGCATATATAAATATGCATTACAAACATATGGACAGACACAAGCCATGATGTTAACAGTAATTATAGGTGGTGGATACTGGGTGAATTTTGTTTCTTTGAGCTTTTTTTAAATAGAAGTTTCCACGTTTTCTGCAATCAGTACACATGATCCATTTAATTAGAAAATACATGACAAAATTTTCAATTGTCTTTTCAGATTTTAAGCTTACAATGTCCTTCAAATGCCTAAACGGTCTCATAGAATGTTGGTAAGACTTAAATATAATCTAAATTATCTAGAAAATATCCAAATACTCTGAGCAACAGCAATATTAGGTTCTGAAGACTGTTAGCATGTGCCTATTTTAGAAAAGTGGTTCAAGGGCTTTTAGTCACAGAAGAAGTGTAGCCATAAATGATCAGAGCTCATTTCCCTTCCATCTGGGGAAAGGGTCCAGGGGGAGAGGGCATGGCAGAGTCTTTAGGGAATGTGTTTCTAGTCCTCATTCTGGCTTTGAATGGGCTTATGTTTCTTCATTTGTAACTGAACCATCAGGAACACGTGATTTTCCAGATTTCCCCAGATCTGAAATTGTAAGATGCTCTGGTTTGAATTACACTGAGAGCTGCAGCTCAGGGGGTTGAAAGTCAGCTTCTCTTTGTATTAATAAGACATTGTGGCAAAATTGAATTCTTCTAAGAAAGACATAGTTATGGTGCATTTTTTGAACTCAGACAAGATTTCCCTTTATTCATAGAAGAATCAAGATCTTTAATTAAATTACTTAGATTCCCTGAACTCTCCTCCTAAAATCTGCCCCATTTTGGTTTCAACATAGAGATCATAATTAGAAAGCAAATTTGGAATATTTTTAGTTCTATTGAATATTAAACCGATATAGTCTCTGAATTGAATTGTGATCTTCTTTGTCATGATAGCAGACACTATAAGCTTCCTACCCAAATCCACGTCTTCTGATCTTGGTTGAATGAGGAGGTAGTGTTAAAAGTGCTGTACTCATCTCGGACCATGGACAGAAAAACTTCAGGGCAAATGCCAATAATCTGGAAAAGTGGAAAAATAAATGAGTATGAAACCTTAAGTCTCTGAGTAGCTATATTAGCTAATTCTGAAAATACTTGCCTATGGACCTCTTAATATGTGAGATAACAAACATCTGTTTTTAGTTGAGATTTCGATTACTTAAAACCCAAAGCATCTTAATCATCCTTTGCCTTTCTAATTACTTCTGGCTCACATGTGGAAGATAGTTAGTTACAGCCAACATATTTTAAAATGTTTCATGATAGAGTGCTAAAAAAAACCTACCAGGAGTCAAAACATACTCTAGAGCTGCAGTATTTAAATGGTGTGGTACTGGTGCATAATAGGAAAAAAGAAATCCAGATACGGATCCATGTATATATGGGAATTTGGTGCAAAGAGGAACTTACAGTGTAATGATTGGAAGTATACCCTGTAGAATTACACTACATGGTTTTAAATCCTGGCCCCAGCCAGGTCCCAGTTTATGCTGTGGGACATCATGTGGAATGTAGGTGAGAATGTGTTTTGCACTCATACATGCCCAACCTGGAATTGTAGGGGAGCTGATATTTATGGGGCCACCCTTGACCAGTGATGAATGGGAGTCAAGGGATAAATTCTTCTCCTCTACATTTGTAGTGTATTTAGTATTAGTCCCAGAATATTTAGTAAAGTTTCTCAGAAGATCCAGGGAATTAAGTAATGGTTGCCCATAGGGGTGGCTGACTTGAAATCACATTCATGTATTAACTTTCCCTCCTGCCAGGTCTCAATCTCCACTCCAGAATTCCTGTTTCCTGGGACTACATTTCCAAATGTACTCAAGTTTTTTTAGGTTCTATGTTCAGCGAACCAAGGCAAAAGCAGAAAGTATCCAATGTTAGCTAATGTATTTATTGCTAACTAGTAGAAAAAAGGACAGAATAATTGATAAGTGGTATTTAAATCAGCAGACAATTTTGGAAAAAAAGAGATAAATTTACATAAAAACATACAAACTCTGTATGGATTAATACCAGTACCACACCATTTAAAGTAATAGAAGAAAATATCAGGATACTTTCTATACTATTGGACTATGGAAAGCCTTCTAAGCAGAGATTCAGAATAAATAAGAAAAAAGGGAGTAATTTAATTAAGTGTTTACAATTTTTATAGGGCAACAATAAAAAGCAAAAATCCAAGAAGAGAATTTAACGATATTATACAAATTGGACTAATTTCCCCATTATGAAAATACCTTCTAAAAACTTACAAATAAGAAAAAAATAATAGATGCAACCCAGTGCTCTAACTGGCACATTATGGATGTTCTATAAATATTTGTTGGATGAGTAAACAACTCCATAAAATAATGAGCAAAATATTTTTTAAAATTCACTGAATAAAAAATTCAAATGGATTATAAACATTTTATGATGAGTTTGTCTAGAGATCAGAGAAATACTATTAAACAAGATACAAATTTTTTTTTACCCATCAGATTGGCAGAAATATAAAGTATTGATGATCTCTAGTGTTAATGAAAATGTAGGAGGGTGGGTACCTGTATATACTGTTGGGTATAAAAATGAATACAATTTTATGCAGGAACATTTTACAATAGCCATCACAATTTAAGATGTACATATCTTACAGACCCAGAAATTCTGCTTCTAAGGATCCCATTCTAAAAAAAAAAATGCAAAAACAAGAATATGTGGGCTATGATATAAGATTTTTTATTAGAGTCCTGTTTGGCATATCAGAAAATTAAAGATAACCTTATGTCCATCATTTGGGGAATGGTAAATTATAGCACAATAAAAACTCTGGATATCAGGCAGCCATTGAGAAAATGATGTAGATTCAAAAGGATGCCTATTGTTATGGATTGAATTGTGTTCCCCCCAAAAAAGATATGTTTACATCCTAACCACCCCCAACCTAGCACCTCAGAATGTGGTTTAATTTGGAAATAGTGTCTTTACAGAGGCAATCAAGTTAAAATGAGGTCATTAGGGTGGGCCCTAATACAATATGACTGGTGTCCTTATAAAAAGGAGACATTTAGGTATAGAGACAGGCACAGAGCGAAGAGGATATGAAGACATACAGGGAGAAGACAGCCCGGTAACTAGAGTGATGTGCCTACACAAGCCAAGGAACACCGAGGGTTGTTGGCAAACACCAGAAGCTAAAAGAAGGAAGGGAGGGTTCTCCTCTAGAGCCATTAGGTGAAGCATGACATCTTGATGTTGGATTCCTAGTGTCCAAAATGGTGAGACGATACATTCTTGTTGTTTAAGCCATCCAGTTTTTATTTGTTTTTATTTTTTTCTAAATAAAATCTTATTTATTTATTTATTTTTATTTATTTTCTTCAGTTTTATGAAGGTATAATTAACATATGGCACTAAGTTTAAGGTGTATCAGTCACCCAGTTTTTAGGAAACGAATACATCCATGATCTATCACAGAGCAGAATATGCAGTTGCAGACTCATAAGTATTATGTAAATTTACTTTATCCATAAAATGTTGCTGTATTTATTCTCATTTGCTTACACGTACATACAAAGCTTCTGGAAGAATATTCTCAAGGCTGTTCCACAAGACCACCCCTGAGAAGGGGACTTGTTGGGTTAGGCCATTATGGGAATAATTGCTTTTTTCCTCACAAATTCTCTACTTGATTTTTTCCCCCAATGAGTGTGTATTACTTTTGTAAAGATATTCCCCCTCCCAAAATTCAAGTCCCTTGCACAACCCAGGGCCTTTTTCTGGAGGTGGAGAAAAGAAACAAGAGCTAGAGGAGGAGGAGAAGGAACCTGACCCAAGGGATGAAATATGGGGGCTGTGAGCACTGCCCACCTGGGCCTCTGAACCTTTTTTGGAGAAAGTGCTAGTTCCTAGTCAATATAATGTGCCATTGACAGAACTCTTAATGCCTTGGAGCTGCAAAGAGCAGGAATCAAATCTCAGCATGAGGGGAGGGGGCACCCCCTTCTTTTCCACTGGAGCTGGGAACCCCCTTAGAAGCATCCGGCTGGTAGGTTCCAAACTCCATGCCACTCTGCACCAAGCAGTGAGGACGCAGCTTCGGTGTCAGTCTGAGCACTCTTTTAAAGTGTATTCCCAGGCTTATTTCTGAATACCTGGTAATCACAGCAGGGTTTGGTGCTAGGGATGGTGACCACAAATCTCATGAAATCCCACCTCATCCCACCTCCTTCTTTCCCTCAGCTCTGAGGGGCCTCTGGGGAGTCAGGGCAGTGTGGAGCTGGTGGGGGGAGGAGAGGAGAAAGGCAAGGAGAGATGTGGGAGTTTCTGATGGCAGAGGGGAGGGGAAGCACAATTAGTGGGACCAGAGGAGCAAATCTATACAATCAACAAAGCTTTGCTTCGACCTCTAGCAAACTCTCTTTCGGCCCCTTTCTTCTCTCCACCCCCACCCCCACCCCCAGCTTTCTCACCTCTTTCTTCACAGCACTTAGTGTCATCTTATTTTCCTTACTCTTCCTTCAAACCAGGAAGGGATTTGATCTCGGCAAGATAGTGAGATAATCGTTAGATAAGTAACCATTCCCTTCTTCAGCAGCAAAAACTGGAATTAAACTTTCAGGTCCTGAAGGGATAAATCCCTCAGGTGGTGAAGGAGGATTTGAAGAGCTTTATGGGTCTCCCCAGTCTCTGACACAATATACCTGACCTGTGCTCGATGAAAAAGAAAAAAAAAAAACAGGTGATACATAGATAAATATTCATATACCACAATCCTTTCCACAACATGCTGAGGTAAATTATTCCCCATTTTACACATGGGGAGACTGAGTCAAAAACGTTAAGTGACTTGTCACGGTGTGACAGAATTGGGGTTCAAACCCGATTGTCTGGCTGTGGGTTTTGGTGCTTATTAAACTCATACTACCTCTTATACATGTGTCTGGGTCACTGATCTACTGAAATCATCAGTGAACCTCGTGAACAAGTGATTTTAGGAGAGCCAAGTGATAGGATGTGAATCAGAGAGACACTTGGGATAGACAGAAGCAAGAAATTCTCTGGCAGGAGGACCTCATGGCAAAGGTCTCATTAGACTGTCGAATATGCCATTGTAATGCAGTCGAGACACAACTTGCTTGAGGGTAAATGGAATCCCAACAGCAGGTGGAATTGAATTAGGTCTCCAGAGACTAGGAGAAACCACTCTCTCTTTTGGCCCAGTTCCATGCTGAATGTGACATCCAGGAAACTATCATTTGACCCTGTAGAGAATCTGCACACCTGCCTCCCCTGTCTCTGCTCCGCCCACTCATTCTCAAGTTTGCATTTCATAGGTTGGACAAGACAAAGCCTATGACCTGCATCCCTGTTTTCAGTACCTTATTGCCCTTGAGGATTCAGCCTATGGTCTCCAGTTATCACAGTGTTCCAGGATGTTTCATTCCTCCTAAAAGCTGGTGGATGGAAAACCATATCTGCCATGTAGTTTTGCAAGTTAAATATTTTTACAATTTCCAACCCAATGGCAAGGAGATCAAACAGCACAGCTGCAAAGGAAAGCTGAACAAGGTCATTCGACTCCAGAAGCTGTTTGCCGGTATTAAAATATTCCATTGTTCTCTGTCCTTTCCCCACCTTGCTCTCTTCTGGAATAAGAGACTTTGACTCTCCAGGCAGCCTGAACGAGGGTTATGGATGAGATTGATATTTAAGACTCTGGCGAAGCATGACCTTTGGCTTCCCAGTAAGCAGCAAGGACAAACTGCATTGCTGGGGATTTGAGACTTTAATTCCCACCAATTACTTCCTTCATAGTTCATTATGCATGAGAAGTGCAACTGGCTCAGCCCTGGTAATCCAGAGGTGCCTCTGAGTCACAGACCCATAGCATGTCAGAGCTGGAGAGGGCCTTGGAGATCACTGAGTGAGTCCAACCTCCTCATTTTCTAGATGAAAAACCTTCCTTCAGGTGTGTGTGCCTCTCAGGTTGGACTGCTCTGCTCTGGCTCATTCTTCCCAGGTAGACACAGAGCAGCCAGCGGGCTGGGAGGTTCTTGTGCCAGCTAACATTACTCATGTGCAGGCAGCATGGGAGCAGGAGAGTATCAGCAGGCAAGGGCAGAAGCAGCAGACCTAGGTTTCAATGATGCTGAATGTAGACCAATTACTTGCTACTGTGTAAGTGAAGGAGAGAATGACCTGTGAGACAGATCCTTGAGAAGGTTCTTTATGAGTGCAGGAAAGAGGATCTTTTTGTTTGTCCTGCCCACCTCTTTCTTGTTTGGCAGAAGAATCCTGAAGTTTTCCAGATTCCTCCCAACCCAATGAGGAGGCCACTGTCTCTCCAACTCTCTGATGTCCCTTGATGAGCTGGGAACGTGATATTGACAACAAATAATGGTGCACTTTCCACGTGCCAGGCACCATTCTGAGGGCTTTACATGTATTCATTCACTGAACACTCACAAAACTCCCACGAGGTGGGTGTGAATATAAGCCCCATTTTATAGATGACGAAACCAAAGCAAGGAGAGATTAAGTAGCTCATCCTAGGTCACACAGTGATGCCATAGAGGTCTTGAGGAAGGATAAATGCCTTGGCAAGAGGGGCTTTGGGATTGGGGTAAACTTCTCTAGGGAGTGTGCATTGGTGGTGAGTTAAGTTTGACTAGGGGGTCTCACTGAAGCAGAATATGCCATCGTATACATGTGTACCCCAGTTGAGAGACAATGCATTCTAGAAGAAATGCAGACTTGAGCGTCTGTGATAGGTTGCTTGCAATTCTAACTCTTGCTAGCTGTATGACCTTGGGCAAGATACTTAATGTCATCAAGCTTCCACTTTCATGTCTGCCAAAGAGACAAAACAGCGGTGACGATGCTTCTGAGAGTGATAACAATATGTACCTTGCAGAGATGTTGTGAAGGTAGAAGTTATCATGTAGGGTCTGATGTTGGTGGGCCTTTAAAAAATGGTAACCCTTGTGAGGAGGCCACCTCCTTTCCTCTTGCCTCTTGTCTCCAGGTAGATGCGTTTCCATTTCCATAATCTTCCTGGGTTCTCTCTTCTTCACTTACTCAGTAACTGAAGCACCAAAAAAGTAAGTAAATTTCCCAAGGTCACCCAGCTAGTGAGTGGGGAGTTAAGATTTAAATCCAGACAGTCTGGCTTCAGAGTCCACGTGCTTTGATGCTTCACCATACTAACTCCTCAGAAGACCAAGTACACATGATATCAAATGTCTTCTCTGTTCCTGGCAGCAAGAAGGCTGAAACCGCCAACTCTTTGGAAAAGACAACATGGAGAAATAGACTCAGAGCTGATGACTCAAACCACTGTTTCTTCAGTCTTATTTTTATATCCCCATTTCTTGTTAACCCTGGAAGTGGGGTTCTTGGGAGGCAGTGTCCACTCACCCCCAGTTTGCCCAGGAATCTTTGGTAACATCCATTTTTGTGTGACTATTAAGCTCCCCCTTTCACTCTCAAAAGTACCTGCGTTTGGAGATACATTATATGGTTGTTCTATGCAAAAGGCATGGGAAGTGGTTAGGCAAGGGAGAGGAGTAGGTCATAGGCAAGACTATTGGCATCTTCTCTAAGGCAGAGAAAATAATTTTGTCCACGTTCTTTTTTTGAGGTCTGAGAGACCACAAGACTTCTTGGAATGTAGCCTTCTTGAGTTTTGCCTTGGCTGTACTATCTTTGCTCTGGCTCTTGAATGAGTCTCACTCGTGCATTCCCAGGGCCATCAGAGCCCTAAATGACAGCTTCACAGCAGGCAATCAATCGCCTCTTGCCTCCTTCAACACAGTCAGGAACAGCCCTCAGGCAACCTGTTGCAAGGGGGCAAGGACAGGAAACCTAAAGCAAAGAATGACCTACCCAGCCTACATCCTGGAGTTAAATTTACCGGCATAATTGCCAGATGTAATTTCCCTGCACCTCTTTCTGCTAAGTGCTCTCTAAGAGCAAAGCACTTAGTAAATTATAAGGAGGTATCAGCACAAAAGTGCTTACAAATAAGAATCATGGAAAAACAGAAGCCAAACGCTCACAACAGCATTTTTTTTTTTTTAAATTTCATCAGAAACAGAGTCAGAACCATACAGGAGGGGTGAATTCTCTCAGGCAAGTGATAACAGAAGCTGTTCATATATTTTAAGATCTAATCTATCATTTTAAACATTCTTTTATTATAGGGCAGTTTCATAAAAAATGGAGTCTGTGTTCCATTATTCCCCTGGGTACCCCAAGGGAGGCCTGATAAACGGTAATGATAGAACGGCTGGGCATTAACTTTACAGCATTAACTCACCAGGCTGGTGGACAGGAGGATTCAACTACCAACTGGCACACGCCGATTGTGTTTGGAAGCTGTTTCTACTGGTTTTCATTTCAGGAAAGGGAGTTAGTCACACAGAAGATGGCATCTGACCTAAAACACAACGATGGCAGAAAGAAACAAAGCCCAGGCTTTCTGGAATCTTAGGCAATCCCACAGGAAGACTTTGGGTTTCTTAGAAACAGAGCCTGGGGGAGCCAGTCGTCTATCAAAGTGATTGTGCTTTTGCTTGCTCCACATCAGTCACCTCCTGGGGACAGATCATGAAGCACAATCAGGCACACATTTTTTTTTTTCACGTCTCCCCGTCACAGCTGGAAATTGTAGCTTTGGGTTCATGGGAGGCTATGTTTGGGGAAAACAGCAAATCGGGCATCTTAGAAAACCACAGATCACATATATAAACATGCCTAGCACAGTGTGTAGACAATGTGCATAAAAAATGTTGGCTCCCATTTTCCTCTCCCTTTACCACCATGTTTCTATCAATAGAATAGCAAGATAAGGGAAGATACCCAGAGACAAGACTTTGTGGGGCTCTCAGGAACTCAATCCATCTCTCTGACTCTATCCAAGTTTACCATGGACTCACAGTGCTTGGGAAGCTCACCTCTTTTCAGAATGAAATTTCTTCAAACACCTTCTCTGCTTTCAGTGTCATCCATGTGTGTCTGTCAGGTCCCTGCTACTAAGGTCATGGCCACCAGCAAGCTGTAGGCTGATTGAAGATGGAACTGATCTGAGATCCTTCTACTTGACTCTTAGATGACAAGAGCTCCCTTCTTTAAAAAAAAAAAAAAAAAAAAAAACTTTCTTGCCCTGGATAACTCTTTTACTTTAAGTCCAACAGGCAGCCCTGAGGAAGAAAAGAGTCATGGAGAATAAACCAATGTTCTCAGTACCTAACAGGAATTCCCCTATCACAAATGGGAACTACCTAAATGCAAGACTTTAAAGCCAAGAAATCTCTTTTTCTTGCCAGTCAGAGATTCCTTTTCCACGTTTATGCCCAATGTCTCAGCTGGTACTAACTCTTTCCAGCATCGTAAGTCACAGAAGATTCACAGCGTACAGTGTACAAGTTATGCATCTGTAGACTGCAGGCCCAGTAACCCAGAGATGGGCAGTCCTGCTGTTTCTAGAGGACGGTGTGCTGCTGACCCCAGCTACCAGTGAGCTGGCGCTTCCCTGCTCTCTATCCCCAGGGAGAAGCATATTAAAAAGCAGTGTGGCAGAGTTCATTTGGAGAGAATGCTATTTGCCTACCATCTCTTTTCTCTACATCATCAAAATTAGTCAGTTTGATAATGCTTTATATCCTTTCCACATTGTCAGGTAAGATACATTGCAAATGTATATGGCTTAACAAATACACAGTAAATAAGCATTTTTCCTATCCTTTCTATCGATAAAAGATTCTACGGAAAGTTGGAGGAAAGAAAGCCACTTTGTAAATATGATAGGTATGGTATAAAATTCCATAGCTTAAACATCTAACTTGCTGAGTTTTAATGGGGTTGTCATCACTGGACTGTTAGCTTAACCTAAGAAAATCAAGAAAATGCCTTTTTGTTGCATCATAAATCTTGATGAACAATAGTCCAACGAGAGAAAGCAAGCTCTGATTTTGGAATGATTTCTCTCTGTGCATCACCAGTAATGAAGTATGAAGGAAATCGAAGACTTATTGCTTGCAGATATTAGCACAGACCCAGACGGCTCAATTTTTTTTTTACCATAATAGATAATTCTTGAATTATGTGCCTAACAAAGACAAATTCTAGAACTAACGGAAGGCATTTATTATATTAACAAGTGTGTTTTCGATTCCTTCAAAACAGAATGTAATTTAATCTCGGCTTCAGAGACAGATTGGAAATGTTAAATGTCTGCTTTTCAGAAGTGATTTCTGTAGGGAGAAAAGTATTCACCGTCAGCTTGAGCTGTGTAACTGGGGGAAAGGATGTTTATCTTAACAGCACAGAAAGGGAGAAGTTGTGGAATTTTTTTCCATTTTCTTTTTCATTTTTAAATAGAGAGCAGATTGTATATAATCCTAGTCCTTCCCCAGGGCAACTTCTGCCTTGCTGCACATAATATATTCCACTGTGAGAAAGAACAATTATCTGATAGTGATGGGGACACTTCTCAGTGTTCTGTGTGTATAAATGAAAGCCTGAGACCTATCTGCTACTCTAGGGACTCAGGTGGATCTGGCTAGGGCCAGGTTTGTGACTTTTGAGGGAGGTCCCTGTTAATAATCATCTTGCGAAGGATGGTTGGAGCTGTGGAAGCTTTCAAACCACACCACATGAGAAACAGCAGAAGGAGCGAGACTGTTGGACTTGAAGAGGGACAATCTCAGGTGCGTGAGTGTGGGGAAAAGAAGGTCACTGCAGGAGCTTGCCCTTCATGGAGGGGTATGTGACTCCAGAAGGAACACTGGGACCAATGTCTACATTTCACAAGAGAAAATACTCTCACCCTGTCTAACTAATATCCCAACTCACCTTCCAAGAAGACAGCATCCAGGGTGCTGCCCTCCATCAGAAGTTCAGGGACTTGTGTCTGAGTATGGAATGGGGGCAGGGGCGTGGAGTCAACAGAGGTGTGAAAGACAGTGTCTGGGGAGGAATCTGGAAGTCAGTGTCAGACAGTCCGAAGGAAGCCTCCAACTGAATGATGGAAGATCTGACACCAGGCAGTGGGATGGAAACAGGAGGTAGCAGGACTAGGTAAAGGAAGGGAACAGTTACTGTGCGGAGCCAGTTTGGATGAGGAAGAACTTGCTAGTAGAACTGCCAAAGTGAAGAATCAATGGCCTTGTGCAGAAGTGATGTCTCGACATTTGCTCCTGTACATGTGGAAGCCAGTCACGTCTCTGTCGGGAACACTGCACAGAGATGCCAGACTTCAGTGGAGGCCCTTGTCTAGATGACCTCTGAGCTCCTGCCAATTCCAAGTTAGTGCCAACATATATCTTCCGGACCACCAAAATTTATTCATTCAGCATTTCTTTATGAAGCCCCTACTGTGTGCAAGGCAAAGTGCTAGGCCCTGGGGACATGGGAGTCAACACCTAGGCATGAACCCTGCTCCCATGGACCTGTCCCTAGTAGGGCAGGCAACAGTAGGTACAGGTGTGCTGGTGGTGATGACGAAGTGCAGGTGCTGGGGAATGTGTCATAGGCAGATTGTCTGATAGCATGAAGGCAGACTGCGTGGAGGAGGTGATGGTAAGATTGACCTAAAATGTGCATAGGAGTTAGTTAGGGATAGGGAAAAGGAAAGAAAAAGAGAATACCCCATACAAGGAGAACTGCATGTTTGAAAATACTGAGGGAAGAAAGGGAGTCCCACTATGGAATCACTCTTTAGCTTGGATGTCGGGACAAAGCAAACTGTGGTCCTTGGAAAGAAACTGATTCATTTATTTACACAGCCTAATTATTTATATTATATTAAAAGTTGAAGTGGGGAGAGCAGAGAAGGAATAGGTCCATTTTGGGATCAGTTAGCGTGATCTGGAAGGGATTAAAGAAATGAGGATTATCCCCTGAAGGGAGAGTTTGATTGAATCAAGCAATAAAGGGATTTGGGGACATGGCTGGAGCAGGAAGCCTGGGCTCACCAGGGTGGTGAGGAGCATTCTGAAGTGGCAAAGCCCTAAAGGCAAAGGCTCAGGGAGGAGTCCTCCTTTCTGCCCTCAGCCAGAAAGAAGACGCCAAGACAAAGTCCTCTTCAGAGCATGACTCTCTCCTGGGTGTCTTTCAGGCATGACAACACCTGTTTGGCCACCTTGCCTTCTGCTCTTGTGTGGGGAGATCCTACAGCACAAGTAAATGTGGCATTTGAAGAGAGAAAACTCCATGTATTTTGCTTTCTTCCAATACTTTATAGCTTACAAAGTGTTTCACATCTATTTGAAGAGGATTTATCTTTGTTCTATATAAAGATTTGAGATTCAGAGATGGGAAATGACTTACCCAAGGTCGTGGCTCAGCTCTGTGGCAGAGCCACTATATTTCTGCTCTGCCAACTGATTTTTACCCTAATGCACATTCCCATTGCTGGGGCCAGAGAAGTAATGGCATCTTTCCAAAAAAGAGCCCCTATAGGGGAATTAAGTCAGGTGAATAAAGGGACTGACCTGCGACCTGAGGAAGCTCCTCTCTCGTGCAGTCATCTGTCCTTGAAAAGGGTGACAAGGACTTTTCTGAGTGAAGGGAAAGAATGGGACCACCTGCAACAATATCTCAGAATGGTTGATAAGCATTTACTTTTCTACTCTGGGTCTTTTTTCCCCCTTTTTTCTTCACTGTATTGCTGAGGAGTTGAAACTGGCTGAATCAGCACTGAGTCATTTAACAGGAAATGATGAAAACTGTCATTTTCCTCTGTCTTGCATGGTGACACACAGCGGTGAGAACTGACGATGACGGAGGGGCTGTCTGACAGTGCCTCCGGCCTCAGATTGGACTGTGGGTGGGAAGAGCCCACAGTCTAATCAGCAGCCCTTCCCCGGGGTGGGCTGGAGAGTGTGAATGAGAGCTGTCCCTATAGCAAGGATGCCAAGATCCACAGAAACAGCCCCGGTGAGGTGAGGAGGCAGAAGGACAATCTGCAGATCCACTGGGAAATCTCCCACCAGGAAACAGACACCCTGAGGATGGAGTCGCCCGGATTCCTTTTGGTGCTCACTGTAGCTACGGGAAAGAGTGCAGGGCAAGGTGTTTCCATGACAGGGAGGGGCTTCCCTTGGTTTCCAATAAGTAACAGGCAACCTTGCTGAAATAGTTTCCCCTAACCTCATTCAGGGGACAGATGGGAGGTGTTTTCACCATGCACTCAGGATTTGTCATTAAACAACACAGCTCTGTAATGTTATCATGCAACTCTGTGAGCCTCAGTTTCCTCTTTTGCAAAATAGAGATGTTAGTACCTACTAACATCTGTAGGTACTAACAGCTGTAGCATTATTGGGCTGAATAATGACATAATGAATGTGATGGTGCTTTGGGCAGTGCACATCATTATATTGGTCAGAATCCAGAGTCTCTGGGGCATGTTAAAGCCCTTATTCTAACACTCATAAGCGAACAAACACACAATTCTCTCTCAACCTCATCCATTACTTAATGGGTTTAATACAACTAGGGACATAAACACTGACCTATATGCTTCAATTTGGGAGGGGGATTAATGGGAGCGAGACAGTCCCCCAAACCCAAAGTTGCTTCTGCTTTCTTTGAAGCCAAGAAACTCTGTAGCTATGACCGTACATCATTCACTATCCAAAAGAAATGTGAGCAAAGTTGTTAGCCATTCACATATTTCTAAAGTCCAGATTTTTGGCAACATTCATATGACAATTTAGGAATAATGCTCCAGAAGTGAAGGAGGAGAGAGTAAAGGAAAGCATGTTTGCTAGTTTTCTTAAAAAAATTGAACAGGCAGATGTATAGCCCAAGTAGTCCCTAAGAAGAGATAGGGCAATGTTAGAGCACATGACAGGGCCAGAAGAAACACTGAGTACTCCACTCAGTGGGCCATTATGCAATAGAAAGATTTGGCTGGATCGAAGCTACATTCACTCAGGATTATCACTCCGCTGAAGTTTTACCCACCCAACTTTTCTGTATCATTTAACAAATATTTATCCAATATCTACCTTTAAAAAAATCTTTTGAAAAGATCACTTTGGCCACTGTGTAAGGAGTGAAATTTAAGGAACAGGAATAGAAGTGAGGGCCAGCTGGGAGGCTACTCTAGTTGAACTTCGATGGTGATTTTAGTTGGGGTAGTGGCTGTGGAAATACAATGGATACATCTATTTGTCACTAACAAATCGATTAGCATGACTTGTCAGTACATGGGATACTGTTAGTGAGAGAGAAAGAGAAAACAAAAAAGGAACCAATGATGGTGCCTAGGTTTTTGGCTTGAGCAAATGGGTAGATTGAGGTTACATTTATTTAGATGGGGGAAACCGAGGAGGAACAGATTTGGGTAGAAAAAGCAGAATCAGGAACTCTGCTTTGGATATGACTGGAAGCCATTCAGTTGGAGATGCCAAGCATGCAGTTGGGTATATGAACTTGGAGCTCAGCTAGGAGAGAAGCCAAGGCTAGGAATACAGGTATGGAGTTCATCAGCATTTAGATATCTAAATCTAGGGGGCTAGGTGGGGTCACTTAGGGAATGAGTGCTCTATAGAGAAAGGGACGCAGCACTGTCATTCCTACATTTAGAAGAGGGACAGAGAAACAGAGACCAGAAAATGAGTTGAGAAGAAATGGCCAGTGAAGTGGGAAGTGGGAAGAAAACCAAGCAAGTATGGTGCCATGGAAAGGGAACTTGCTCCAAATAATTGCTAAGGTCTCTTTCAGTGCAAACAGTCTGTGATTCTTGCTGCTCTTTGCATTACATCTCTTCTTGATTGCACAGGTTGATAAGTCCAGGAACTTGGACTTCTGCCTGCCTCTGGAAAGGGGCCCCAGGCTGTACAGAGAAACAGATTATCTGCTTATCATAATTGACACTGATACAATTATATTTTATTATTTCTTGCTATTATTTTCTCTGACTTTTGGAAAGCTGACTGCAGCCTTTTATCTAGATGCTCAGGCTCCATCACTACTCCTTCCTCTGTCTACTTCCTCCCACTTTTCTGCCAGGAAGCCTTCCCCATTATCTCTACCCAATGATTCTTTATCCACTTCATCTGGTTTACCTGCTGATAATCCTCAAGGTTCAGTTGTTTCTCCATTGTTATTTGCAATTTATCTGATTCCACACCTGACATTATATCTTGCTGTGACATACAGTTGTCTGGCTATGGTTTATCTAGTCCAAGTATATTTTTCTGCATCAACTTTCCCCCCACCTTCTCTCAAAAGTTGTGGATCAGGGCTTCCCTGGTGGCGCAGTGGTTGAGAATCTGCCTGCCAGTGCAGGGGACACGGGTTCGAGCCCTGGTCTGGGAGGATGCCGCAGAGCAACTAGGCCCGTGAGCCACAACCACTGAGTCTGCGCGTCGGGAGTCCGTGCTCCGCAACAAGAGAGGCCGCGATAGTGAGAGGCCCGCGCACCGCGATGAAGAGTGGCCCTGGCTCGTCGCAACTAGAGAAAGCCCTCGCACAGAAACGAAGACCCAACACAGCAAAAATAAATAAATAAATTACTAAACTCCTACCCCCAACATCTTCTTTAAAAAAAAAAAAAAAGAAAGTTGTGGATCATATCTGTAACATCACAAAATCTGATGTCTGAAAATTATCCTCATAATTGCAGAGATAAGACAGAATTCATTACCATTCATGTTACCTCACTAGGGGAGAATTTGGATCAAATCGCTTTGCCCTTTTAATTTTATGCTCTCCTTGCTCTCTCTCTCTCTTATTCCCACCCCGCCAATTTCTCCTCTGATTGGAAGACCAATTTCTACTATGGTAGGCATAGTGTACATATTTTATTTTTGTGATTTGTTCGGCAAGGTCTAGGTAGAGCGAAGACAAAATTACAACTAAAGTCCCTGTGTGTGAAGAAGATCATGTTCAGCCTTTTACTCCCAAGGCAAACTATTTGCTTAAGTAAGGGTTTCTTCCTTGATTACATCTCTTATTATTGAGATCATGTCTGAATTTCCCAGGTGTGTTTTGAATTTCACAATCTTGCACTCACTGTACTCTCCAGAACTCATCTCAGAAAATATATTTGCATGTGCTCCCAGAGACCGAGTCCTTACCTAGACAAGTAGCCCTGGGATTAAGAACTAAACAGAAACACAGTATCTGGGTATGCTAATTGTTTTTCCTGACTGAGGCCACTGGCTGGCTGTTAACTCTGATAGCTACATCTATTAGGTATCATGCTGTTTGTTTTAGGAGATTGCCTCTCTTGATTTGCAAGATCCTAGAGGGGAATGAAGTGAATAGGTGAACGTGGAATACGCTATATTTGATTACTTCATCTAAGAAACATACATTGAGTACTATGGTATGTCAAGCAAAGTGCTAGGCATGGGAATCCAGAGATGAAAAGGAAAAGCAGCCAGTCTTTAAGGAACTCCGTGTAGAGTCGGAGAGAGAGACATTTAGACAAGCAATTATAACATGCTGATAAGCTCTCTGACAAAATGGTATGGGAGCCTTGAAGATGGAGTTACAAATTGTCAAGGGGTGCTGGAAACAGTGTGACAATGAGCTTTGTGAGTGACTGAGAGCATGTCAGATAGAGAAGGTGGGCACTGCGCTCCAGACACAGGCAGCTCCCAAGTGTGGAGCGATGACAAGCAGGGTCGTGGAACCAGGCAGAAGGTGGTGGAGCGAGCAGAGGGAGTGAAATGACATCCTGGAAAGGTAGATGGGTGGTGAGAGTTCAGAGCTCCTCCTAGATGAAGGTCAGTTGTCAGGTTCAGGGTGCCTCGTAGTAAGACAGGGCAGGGGGAAATCATGGACCTTGCAAAGGGACAGCAGCAAAATGTAGTGCACTCAAATAATTCAGCCACTCCTTACATAGGCTTCTGACTTTCTCTTCTTGGAAAATATTACAGCTGGTTCTTGAGTTCAGATTTCTCTCCTAACTTTGCCCTTCCCACTTGGCTGCCCCAGACCTGGGGACTTACCAATGGGTTTGGTTATTGACTTTGCTTCACAGCATCCCTGTTTCTGCTTAGGTGACCCTGGCTTGTATTTATCTCTCTATCTACCATCTGTCTGTCTATCTATCTATCTATCTTTCTATCTATTTATCTATCCGTCCATCTATCTATCTCTGCTGATCTATTCATGTCCTCTCATATAAACTTTTTGAATCAAGGCTATGTTTTCATTTGCCCAGCTAAGCAGTGACAAGGTATGATAGTTCTGGGTACCATCCTGGAAACAGAGAATCAGGTAGAAGGGGCAAAAACCTCTTTTAATAGGGCTTATTGATATCTACACATAAAAGGAAGCGGGAGGGGGTTTATTTAATTTCATCAAGGGTTGTGCTATTCTAGGATGAGGATAGGTGGGAGGAGGTAAGGTGATAATAGTAACTACACCTGAAAGGCAAAGTCTATTACATTACTACTGGTAAACAGTAGAGAGGTAGATTTTCCAGAGTATGGGAGTTTTTCAAATTACTAGTTATGAATGATATTGGAAGATTAAGTGGAATCATTGTGAGTAGCATGAAAGAGAAGCAGAAGATGGGAAAATAATAGATCTGCTGAATTATGATGAGGTTGTTTTGTTTTGCTTTGTTTTTTTAATCATCACTCCCCCTCCTTCTACCTCCTCAGTCATATCAAGAGTACCATCAGAGCTGCTATGCAGCATGCAAAAAGAGGGTGGAGGGAAATGACAATCTTACTTTCACTATCTCTGGAACCCAAAGCATGTTAAAAATTTTAAGCCAGTGGTTAGCTCACAGAGACAGAAACCAACTGTGGGGTGAAATTGCCTCAGTAGGGAGATGGAGGCTAGACTTGAGGAAATGGGGTTATGAGGCACTAAAATAACAGAGGGAGGGCATTAGATTTGTCTCCATGGAAATCTGTTAGAAGAGGAAAGAAAACCATCTGTCTGGAAAAGTGTAACTATAATCATGCTTATGCCCAGGGGATGGACTTATTTTTTTCCTCTTAAACAACCTTAACTAAAAGTTTTATGTAAAAACACTACCAATACTTATTTTCACATAGTTGCAACCAGAAGGTACTTTCTATTCTGCTTTATCTTCTTATTATTTCATTTACTTAACATTATAGTATTAGCATATTTCATAATTCTACCTAATCTTCAGAGTTATTTTAATGGCTATATAATATCCCAATATATTGTTGGATTGTTAATTTAATAATATAGCTGGGGTTAGCTCTGTAAATTCCTTTCTGGCCTTATATTTTAGTATTTTTACAGTCTTCTTCGTTTCTCTATTCTATCCAAATTAGTTCACTTTTCCTTTCTCGAATATTCTTATACTTCCCTCTGTAACCACCCCACAACCACCAGCAGAATGCCTACTAGACCTCATCTCTGCTGACCCGCAGGGAGGAAACATGATATGGTGGTAAAGGTTTTGGTGGCACACCAGAAATCAAAATTTCAGTTTTTGTCACTTACTAGTTTTGGGATTCTGTGACTTGGACAAGTTATTTAATTTTGTGAGGCTTGGTCTCTTCATCTGGAAAATGTTCTAGGTATAACATATATAATTATATATTATATGTATCTTGAAGGATTGTGTAAGGATCGAACACAATTTGTAAAGTGCTTGGCCCAGAATAGATGTCTAGAGACTCTGATTACTCAGGATCCCATGACAAAATCTTTCTCTGAACTTATTGCTTGTTCCATACAACACTTACCATATCCTGCCTTATATTCTAAGTCATCCTCTTATGTGAATAAATTGAGTCTTCTTACATTCAATTAACAGCACACTGAGGGCAGGAATCCTATTCACCCCTGAATCCTCTGGTGGTACACAGGGCTTTATACAACTCATGCTTCTTGGTTGATTATGTAGATCTTTGCTGAATATATGACGTCATGGCCATTGTTGTAGCCTTACTATATCATGAATGTGGGGTGGAATATGTTAGGGGCAGATGTAGTGGAGGAGGTCAGGCTGTCAGGTAGCGCCTTTCCGAGTTCTTGAACTCTTGTCCATCCTGCCAGTGGATAACAGACTTCAAAAGGGCAGCAGAACACTGCCCAGCATGGGTCTGCAGCTCCACCTATAGGAAAAGCAATAGGAGGAGAAAGCAACTGGCAGCTTTCTGACACAACTACCTGTTCTTAGAAGCAGTGTGGGCACCCAGCATGAATATTCAGTGTGTATTTCACACTGTGACAATTTTAGTGCACTAAAGATGCACGGGCAGATGAGAACAAGAGAAGAGAGGGGAGGAGGGAACCCGTCCACAAACGTACCCGATTTCTCCGCTCCTCACAAAACATTTGCCTTTTACAAGCATTCAGGTAAATCCCAGCAGAACAGGGAGTGCCAAGAGAGGGAAACTGGCATTTGAAAGGTTTGCGGTATCAGCTAATTGGTTTCAAACCTAAATCATAAAAGGACCTGTAATTACACTGTTCAGAATGAACACAGAAGGCTATTGGGTGCATGGTGGTGGAAGGAGGAGTGGTGATAGTAGAAAAGTCCTTTTTTTAAGTGAATTTATACTATTATAAGTCCTGTCGCGGGTGAGTAATAAAAATGGCGCTGCTAAGTTAAGCCTTGTGTTATCCTGTTTGCTCAGATGCTACTTATGCCAGCTGTAGCCAGCAGAAAGCACTTTTCAATTTATTTTTATGACTCTTCTCTAAAAGCATTCCATTAAAGGAATATTACCCTCTATGAAGTTTGGAGGCACCAATGGCAGTTTATTTGCTTGTTGTGCTGGAGAGGAATAAGCAGTTATCTGTGGTACCCATTATTTCAGTTTTGTCTTTCTCTCACTCCAGTGAAGGGTCAGATGTGGATTCTGCCATCTGCTCTTCTATGGAGCGCCCCTCCTCCATGGTGTTTGCATGAAACTCGGCCATATTTCAGTCCAGTCTGATTTTCAGAACCGCTGAGTCTCAAGTTTGTAGCTTGCTCCATTAATTTCTGTCATCCGTCATCCGGTGAGAAGGAACTTCTGCAGCTGTACTTCATATTTGGGGGGATGAGCTGAGTGACGCAGGGAGATATCTTCTAAGGTAGAGTCTTTCCCAGCTCTCACAGCTTCCAAACCTGCTTATTTGGTTCCTTTGGCAACATATTCCACAGAAGCTTTGATGTACAATTATGGGGACTTTCCCTTTCTCTCTCATAAATAAAATATTGGGCTGGCCAAAAAGTTCATTTGTATTTTCCATAGAAAAACCCAAAAAAATATTTTGCCAACCCAGTAATTTCTAGGAGGAAAACAAAGCCTAGTGGTTGAGAGTACTGGTTTTGGAGTCATATTGCCAAAGTTTGCAATCTAGCCCTACCACATTGTATACCTGTTAGCTCAGGTGAGTTACTTAACTTCTCTGCCTCTTAGTTTCCTAACCTATAAAATAGGGATGAAATAGTTCTCTCCTGATAGGGTTTTTGTGAGGGTTAAATGACATCACAGTTGTAGAGTGCTTAAAGCATTACCGGTCCTATAGTAAGAGCTATAAATAGTAGTCATTTTTTACTAATATTGTTGCTGAGATCTCAATGAATCTAAGGGGAGGCTAGGTTTCTGGCTCTGATTGCACTATTAACTTGCCATATCACCTTCAACTCATCACTTAACTTCTCTGGGATAATCATTCAAGCCCTTTTCTCATTCATGGATGGATAGGAACACTAGCAAACAGCAAAAACCATGAAATCATGATATGTGAGTGGCCTTATGACTATTTATGATGTTTTTATGACCCAGATGAAGATAGTACTAACTCATAGTGTCAGCATGGTCCTTAATGTCTAAGCATATTTTGAAGATCTATTGTTGGGACATGAATTTCCTGGTACTGTAGATTTTTATTTAAGTAATAGAATTTTAGAGTTGGAAGAGATGTGAGACGCCATGAACTTTTTTACTTTTAGGCAGGAATTCCTTCAACAACTGCAATTTGTGGCTGGTCACAGCCTGCGCTATAATCAGCTCTGGGATGGTGGGTTCACTCTCTTGCAAGCTCATCTTTCCCACTTCTAAATGATAGAATGTGTTCCTTTACAGTATCTGAAATCTTCCTTGCTGTCACTTTCATACAGTGGTGTTGGTTCTGCCCCATGAACCTTCACAGATGTGTCTAATTCCTTTCCACATCGCAGCTCCTCAGATATTTGCAGACAATAGTTCTTACATCTTTTCTGTTCCTGGTGAAAGTCCTCTGAACATTCCGTATACGCCATGATGTCCAGACCCTTCATCATCCTAACTACCTCCAATGGATGGAGGGATCCCTTATCGTCAACATCCTTCATAAAATGTTGCTCCTGAAACTGACCACAGAATTCTCATTATCGTTAAGACTCTTTGATTGGGAAGTCATTCTTCAATCCATGTGATCAAAAATGGTTCTCACTTTTTTTTTTTAATTGCTGCACAACCTTGGTCAAGTCATTTATGCTCTGAGACCACATCCCCCCTTCTAATCAGCAGAAACAGTAAAACTTGCCTGATGCAGCCCTCATAGAGTTTGTGTGAGCCTCAAGGTACATGAAGGGATTTGAAAGAGCACCAAGAAGAATGTTTGGATTAAATTTTACTGCTGTTGAGTTTATGTGATCTGCTGCGACGCTTGCTGTTTCTCCCCTATAAGTGAACCCATTTATTACTCCACATTTATAACTGTGCAGCTTCATCTTGTTAACCTTTCCTGTCATTCTGGTTTGTAGATCTATTTCAGAACCTTGATTTTGCTAATCAGTTTACTGGCCAGCACACCCTGCTCTGTGTTATCCACAGATTCAAGAAGCTTGTCTTCTGTGGCTTTACCTAAATGATAGATACAGATGTGGGAAGTTTCCCTTCATGAGAACTTCTGTTAGGCTCTCCCTGACCACAACATACACAACTAAAAGTAACAACTGCCTTTTCCCTTTTATCTCTTCTGGTACATATATATATTTCTCTCACAGAAACAACTTATCTTTTCTTTTAAAGATATTTGGGTAAATACCTCATCTTCTCCTGTGGACAGTAAACTCCTTGAGGACTGAGAATGTGCTGCATTTACAGTTGTGACCCCAAAGGCACTGATCCCACCTTGCACATAGAAGTCAACTGCAAGAATGTAGGACCAAGGGCAGAGGTTTTCATATACACAAAGAAGGCACCCAACTAATTAAACCATCATTAAGCTCTTGTTTTTGTAATTTGATTAATACTCAAGGGTGTTATAATGATTATTATCTTCCATTAAGTCCAAAATAGTGATAGGGCTGAGTTGTTACTTCACTTACAAGTTAACCTGTCATGTACAGATGTGTGTGTGTGTATAAACACACATACACACTAACAGTGTATATATACACATACACTAACAGAAACACCAGAACTCCATATTAGAGAATACATCATTTATTATGCATAGAGCATCTTAGAGCTGGTTTCCTGTGTCCCAATCAACCACGGATGATGTGACAAGGACCTGATGTTACCAGTGCATGCAGGAAAGTTTTTACCTGTGATATTAACCATGTGATTAGAGGGTTGGAATTTTCAGTTGCACCCTCTTGGCCTCCAGGGAAAGGAGGAGGGGCTAGAGGTTGAATCAATCCTCAATGACCAGTGATTTGATCTATTATGCCTATGCAATGAAGCCACCATAAAAATCCAAAAGGATGGGGTTTGGAAAGCTTCCTGGTTGGTGAACATATGGAAATTTGGCCAAAATCATGCACTTGCAGAGAGCATGGAATCTCTACACTCTTTCCCCATTCTTTGCCATGTGCATCTCTTCCATTTGGACATTCCTGAGTGATATCCTTTCATAATAAACTAATAATCTAGTAAGGGAAATGTTGCTCTGAGTTCTGTGAGCCACTGTAGCAAATTAACCAAACCTGAGGAGGGGGGTGTTAGAACCTTCAATCTATAGCCAGTTGGTTAGAAGTCTAGGTGACAAGGTGGACTTGTGAACTGAGTCAGTCTTGTAGAACTGAGCCCTTAATCTGCAGAATCTGGTGAGATCTCCAGATGGATAGTGTCAGAATTGAGTAGAATTGTAGGACGCTCAGGTGGTCTCACAGAAAATTGGTTGGTGTGGTGACCTGCCCTAGCCTCCCTTGATGGAATTGATTGCAGAACGCTTAGTACCACAGAAATAAACCCCTAAAGCTTTCTGGTGCAATATATTATCTCTAACTGAATGTTTACCATTTAATTCTACTTTTAACCCAGGTTCTAGTTTTTTTGCTCAAAAAGCCTGGGCCACACAGAAAGTTGAAAATATTCATGGAGAGTTGTTTCTCAATATCTTCTTCAAAGAGGTCATCTTCAGCAGCTGTATACTTACTCTAAAACTGTTATCAATGCTCAGAATCTATTGTGTTCCAGTTTAGGGATGGCCTGCTGCTTTGTTTTTACTTTGGTAGAGGTAAATTATTTTGCTTGGAGGGAATCATAGGTAGTAATTTTTGATGTGATCAAAGTAATAATTTTGGGCCAGTGGGGTAAACAAAGCAGTAGATCAAGTTGAGTAGTGTGCAAATATTGGTCAAAAATAAACTAATAAAAATGTGTTGAAAATTATGATTGACCATAAATTAAGACAATTTTTTTTCTGGGGTTTATAAACTGGCTGTGAAGGTTACCAAAAAAAAAAAAAAGGAAAGTAAAAGAAAGAGAGAGAAAGAAAGAAAGAAAGAAAGGAAGGAAGAAAGAAAATCAAGTCACTCTTCGGTGATTTCTTTAAAGCCTAGTACTACTTCCATTGTACAATTTCTCATGTGATTTTCTGAAATAAAGAACATAAATGATATTATCACTTTATAGCACATTGTGTAACATTTTCAAAGTCATGCCCAACATTGTGTGCATTTTTTTTTTTTTTTTTTGCTATGGAAGAAGCAAAGAAACAGAGTTACTTGGTGCACAGGAATATTACAGTTTAATAGGGAAGATGAAAAGAAATCCATGCACAAAAGAGTAATATGCAACATAATGTAGATTCTGTGGGTTAAGAGAGATTCATCGTGAAGAAACTATCAGGGCTGGTTGTATATTTAATAGGAAAAAGTGCATAATTGAGGGCTGGAAAGTGTCAGTGTGCAAAAGAATCCCATCCCGAGTTGTTCACCTTTTCCATTTGCTGAGACAATGGAGGAAGGCTTTCCTTTTACCATGGGCATTAATTTTTCCAAAGTCTCAAGCTAGTTTGCATTCTTAATTTTCTCTCCATCTTCATTTCTACACCCCAGAGCAAGCTATTGCTGAGACAGGGAAACATGGGAAACTTGGTATGAGTTAAACGAAGGTTAAAATAAACAAGGGTTGGGGTGATGAGAGGTTCATGGGAGTACAGAGTGAGCCATGAGAAAAGGCAAACAGAAAGGAAGACATGTCAGAGAACTGAGGGGATGACTTTCATAGTCAGTATATGGTTCTTCCTTGTTCAGATCCAAATGAAAGACTACCTACAGTAATTGTTTTCCAATAAAAGTTGAAAGCATGGAGCAAATTGTTTCATCTCAGACCTTTCAAGTCCTCGATGCCCAGATTAGTTTTTCTGCCTGCATTTCAGTCATTGTATTTTCAGCTTTATATTTGTATGTGATTTTTTTTTTCCTTAAGCCTGGCTCCCTTCTTTAGTCGCCAACTTCAGAAACAAGTTCACACAATTGGGAGAGAAGTCTGGGGATTCATCTCCTCTGGACTGGAAAGATGACAAATCTCTCTCAACTCTTTGGTTAGAAAATACAATTAAGTGGACTGGAGTGGGCTCTCTCCAAAGAAAATTGGCTGGATTGAGATGTGAGTATCCTAGGAGCTGAACCAATAAAAATCAATCATTCCCATCCCCTGGGGAAATGGCACTAGGGGAAAAGTTTGCTTTGGTATCTCTGTGCTGTGGACAAAATGTGTGTATTCTTAATCAACAGAAATCTCTAAAATGAAAGATTGAAGCTGTCAGGAGTTGTAACATCTCTGAGATGAGAAATGTTTGTGAGAATTGTCTCCACTAAATGCCAACCCCTTCCTCTCAGGCCCATCTGAGTGTTTGCACAGCTTTGGAGCATTGTGTGTTGTCTTTTTGCTGAAGCTAAGAAGGCTTGAGCAATCTCCAAGTTTGTGTAAGATACTTCACAGAAAACAACACATAGCTAAATGACCTACCTACAGGATCATGAGGCAGGGAGGAGGCTGCAGAGTAATGGTATCCATTCCTTGCTTTACCTTAACCTAGAAAATTTGATCCTATCCTGTGCCTAAATGCTTCCAGAAAACAAGCTTGAATACTCCCTGAGGCACTCAGTGCCAGGATGAAGAGCTCTCACTATGAAGACATTTGTTCTTATTTTTAGTCTTATTGTTTAATTCCTTAGTCCCAGTTATAAGTGCCTTTTCCTCTGATGCCATGCTGGGACCAGAGCTGGCTGTGAGCTATACTTAAGGTGACATTTCTTGGGGAGAATAAACTAATAAATTTGCTACCAAATTCTTGAAATCATTTTTTTAATCCCAGTCTTCTTGTTTTAATAAGGTGGATCATAGCATAAACATCAGCAACCACACACGTAATTTGCTTCCCTAATACCAGCCTCCCTAAGATGATTAGTTGGACCATCATTTGGGTGAATGTATCTGGGTCTCTCCTGCCTCCCCACAACACACACCACACAGGGCAAGAGAACCTGCCTTCAACTTCCAACTTTATGCTTGGCCAACTACTTTTTGGTTAAATTGTGGTAAAATATATATAACATAAAATTTACCATTTTAATGATGAAAATTTTTTTCTATTATATTCATTACATTGACACTCAGTAGCTGTTTCCTGTTACCATTTCAACCACTTTTAAGTGTACAGTTCAGTAGCATCAAGTATATTCACGTGGTTGTGCAACTCTCACCACCACCCATCTCCAGAACTTTTTTTCATTTTCCTAAATTCAAACTCTGTACCAGTTAAACAATAACTTCCCATTCCCTTCCCCCCTCCTCCAGTCCCTGGAAGCCACTGTTCTATTTTCTGTCTCTATGAATTTGACTACTCTTAAGTGTCTCACATAATTGGCTCATATGTTATTTATCTTTTGTATCTGGCTTATTTCACATAGTATAATGTCTTCAAGATTCATCCATGTTGTAGCATGTGATAGAATTTCATTCTTTTTAAGGCTGAATAATATTCCATTGTATGTATGTATCACATTGTTTTTAGTTATTCATCTATTGATGGACATTTGTGTTGTTTCACCTTTTGGCTATTGTGAATAATGCTGCTATGAATAAGGGTATACAAATATCTTTAAGTCCCTGATTTCAATTCTTTTGGGTATATACCAGAAGTGGAATTCCTAGATCATATGATAATTGTATGCTTAATGTTTTGAGGAACTGCTATAATGTTTTCCACAGTGGCTATATCATTTTACATTCCCACCAGCAATGCACAAATGTTCCAATTTCTCCACATCCTCACCAACATTTTTTACTTTCTGTTTTTTTTTTTTTTTAATAATGGTCATCTTAATGGCCAATTAGGCTTTGATGTATGGGGATTCATATAATCCTGTGGTCTTTTTCTCACCTTTTTCTGTTCTTGGTATTTCTTTGTAATATTTTCTTGGGCAGATCCATGAAAAATACTTTTTTAAAAAAAATTATTTTATTTTTATACAGCAGGTTCATATTAGTTATCTATTTTATACATATTAATGTATATATGTCAATCCCAATCTCCCAATTCATCCCCCCCACCACTTTCATCCCTTGGTGTCCATAAGTTTGTTCTCTACATCTGTGTCTCTATTTCTGCCTTGCAAACCAGTTCATCTGTATGATTGCTCTAGATTCCACATATATGTGTTAATATATGATATTTGTTTTTCTTCTGACTTACTTCACTCTGTATGACAGTCTCTAGGTCCATCCACGTCTCTACAAATGACAAAATTTTGTTCCTTTTTATGGCTGAGTAATATTCCATTGTATATTGTACCACATTTTCTTTGTTCATTTGTCTGTCGATGGGCATTTAGGGTGTATCCATGACCTAGCTATTGTAAATAGTGCTGCAGTGAACATAAGGGTGAATGTGTCTTTTTGAATTGTGGTTTTCTCTGAGCACATGCTCAGTAGTGGGATTGCTGTGTCATATGGTAATTCTATTTTTAGTTTTTTAAGGAACCTCCATACTGTTCTCCATAGTGGCTGTAGCAATTTACATTCCCACCAACTGTGAACGAGGGTTCCCTTTTCTCCACACCCTCTCCAGCATTTGCTGTTTGTAGATTTTCTGATGATGGCCATTCTGACCAGTGTGAGGTTATACCTCATTGCAGTTTTGATTTGCATTTCTCTAATAATAAGTGATGTTGAGCAGCTTTTCATGTGCCTCTTGGCCATCTGTATGTCTTCTTTGGAGAAATGTCTATTTAGGTCTTCTGTCCATTTTTGGATTGGGTTGTTTGTTTTTTAAACATTGAGCTGCATGAGTTGTTTATGTATTTTGGAGATTAATCCTTTGTCTTTTGATTCATTTGCAAATATTTTCTCCCATTCTGAGGGTGGTCTTTTCGTCTTGTTTGTAGTTTCCTTTGCTGTGCAAAATCTTTTAAGTTTACTTAGCTCCCATTTGTTTATTTTTGTTTTTATTTCCATTACTCTAGGAGGTTGGTCATAAAAGATCTTGCTGTGATTTATGGAAAGAGTGTTCTTCCTATGTTTTCCTCTAAGAGTTTTATAATGTCTGGTTTTACATTTAGGTCTTTAATCCATTTTGAGTTTATTTTTGTGTATGGTGTTAGGGAGTGTTCTAAATTCATTCTTCTTCATATAGCTGTCCAGTTTTCCCAGCACCACTTATTGAAAAGACTGTCTTTTCTCCTTTGTATATCCTTGCCTCCTTTGTCATAGATTAGTTGACCATAGGTGTGTAGGTTTATCTCTGGGCTTTCTATCCTTTTCCATTGATCTATACCTCTGTTTTTGTTCCAGTACCATATTGTCTTGACTACTATAGCTTTATAGTATGGTCTGAAGCTAGGGAGTCTGATTCTTCCAGCTCTGTTTTTTTTCCCTCAAGATTGCTTTGGCTATTTGGGGTCTTTTGTGTCTCCATACAAATTTTAAGATATTTTTGTTCTAGTTCTGTAAAATATGCCATTGGTAATCTGATAGGGATTGCACTGAATCTGTATATTGCTTTGGGTAGTATAGTCATTTTCACAATATTGATTCTTCCAATCCAAGCTCATGGTATATTTCTCTATCTGCTTGTGTCATTCTTGATTTCTTTCATCAGTGTCTTATAGTTTTCTGAGTATAGGTCTTTTGTCTCCTTAGGTAGGTTTATTCCTAGGTATTTTATTCTTTTTGCTGCAGTGGTAAATGAGTGTGTTTCCTTAATTTCTCTTTCAGATTTTTCATCATTAGTGTATAGGAATGAAAAAGATTTCTGTGCATTAATTTTGTATCCTGTAACTTTACCAGATTCATTGATTAGCTCTAGTAGTTTTCTGGTGGCATCTTTAGGATTCTCTGTGTATTGTATCATGTCATCCACAAACAGTGACAGTTTTACTTCTTCTTTTACAATTTGTATTCCTTTTATTTCTTTTTCTTCTCTGATTGCTGTGGCTAGGACTTCCAAAACTATGTTGAATAATAGTGGTGAGAGTGGACATCCTTGTCTTGCTCCTGATCTTAAGGGAAATGCTTTCAGTTTTTCACCATTGAGAATGATGTTTGCTGTGGGTTTGTCATATATGGCCTGTATTATGTTCAGGTAGGTTCCCTCTATGCCCACTTCCTGAAAAATTTTTTATCATAAATGGTGTTGAATTTTGTCAAAATTTTGTCAAAATTTCTGCATCTATTGAGATGATCGTACGGTTTTTATTCTTCAGTTTTTTAGTGTGGTGTATCACATTGATTGATTTGCATATATTGAAGAATCCTTGCATTCCTGGGATACATCCCACTTGATGACAGCATATGATCCTTTTAATGTGTTGTTGGATTCTGTTTGCTAGTATTTTGTGGAGGATTTTTGCATCTATATTCATCAGTGATATTTGTCTGTAATCTTCTTTTTCTGTAGTATCTTTGCCTGGTTCTGGTATCATGGTGATGGTGGCCTCATAGAATGAGTTTGGGAGTGTTCCTTCCTCTGTAATTTTTTGGAAGAGTTTGCGAAGGATTGGTGTTAGCTCTTCTCTAAATGAGAATTCACCTGTGAAGCTGTGGTCCTGGACTTTTGTTTGTTGGAAGATTTTTAATCAGAGTTTCAATTTCATTACTTGTGATTGGTCTGTTCATAGTTTCTATTTCTTCATGATTCAGTCTTGGAAGGTTATACCTTTCTAAGAATTTGTCCATTTCTTCCAGGTTGTCCATATTATTGGCATAGAGTTGCTTGCAGTAGTCTCTTATGATGTTTTGTATTTCTGTGGTGTCCATTGTAACTTTTTTTTCCTTTCTAATTTTATTGATTTGAGTCCTCCTTCTCTTTTTCTTGATGAGTCTGGCTAAAGGTTTACTGATTTTGTTTATCTTCTCAAAGAACCAGCTTTTAGTTTTATTGATCTTTGCTATTGTTTTCTTCATTTCTATTTCATTTATTTCTGCTCTGATTTTTATTATTTCTTTCCTTCTACTAACTTTGGGTTTTGTTTGTTCTTCTTTCTCTATTTCCTTTAGGTGTAAGGTTAGATTGTTTATTTGAGATTTTTCTTGTTTCTTGAAGTAGAATTGTATTGCTAGAAACTTCCTTCTTAGAACTGCTTTTGCTGCATGCCATAGGTTTTGGATCATTGTGTTTTTGTTGTCATTTGTCTCTAGGTATTTTTTGATTTCCTCTTTGATTTCTTCAGTGACTTCTTGATTATTTAGTAACGTATTGTTTAGACTCCATGTGTTTGTGATTTTTACATTTTTTCCCCTGTAATTTATTTCCAATCTCATAGTGTTATGGTCGGAAAAGATCCTTGATATGATTTCAATTTTCTTATATTTTCCGTGGTTTGATTTGTGACCCAGGATGTGATCTATCCTGGAGAATGTCCCATGTGCATTTGAGAAGAAAGTATATTTTGCCACTTTTGGGTAGAATGCCCTATCAATTAAATATATTTGGTCTATATTGTGATTTAAAGCTTGTTTTTCCTTCTTCACTTTCTGTTTCGATGATCTGTCTATCGGTGTAAGTGAGGTATTAAAGTCCCCTTCTATTATTGTGTTACTGTCAATTTACCCATTTATGGTTGTTAGCATTTGCCTTATATATTGAGGTGCTCCTATGTTGGGTGCATATGTATTTATAATTGTTATATCTTCTTCTTGGATTTATCCCTTGATCATTATGTAGTGTCTTCCTGTCACTAGTAACATCCTTTATTTTAAAGTCTATTTTATCTGATATGAATATTGCCACTCCAGCTTTCGTTTGATTTCCTTTTGCATGGAATATCTATTTCCATCCCCTCGCTTTCAGTCTGTATGTGTCCCTAGGTCTGAAGTGGGCTTCCTGTAGACAGCATATATATGGGTCCTGTTTTTGTATCCATTCAGCAAGCCTGTGTCTTTTGGTTGGAGCATTTAATCCATTCATGTTTAAGGTAATTATCAATATGTGTGTTCCTATTACCATTTTCTTAATTGTTTTGTTTTGGTTTTTATAGGTCCTTTTCTTCTCTTGTATTTCTCACTTAGAGAAGTTCCTTTAGCATTTGTTGTAGAGCTGGTTTGGTGGTGCTGAATTGTCTTAGCTTTTGCTCGTCTATAAAGCTTTCAATTTCTCCATTGAATCTGATGAGATCCTTGCTGGGTAGAGTAATCTTGGTTGTAGGTTCTTCCCTTTCATCACTTTAAATATATCATGTCACTTCCTTCTGGCTTGTAGAGCTTCTGCTGAGAAATCAGCTGTTAACCTTATGGGAGTTCCCTTGTATGTTATTTGTCATTTTTCCCTTGCTGCTTTCAATAATTTTTCTTTGTCTTTAATTTTTGCCAGTTTGATTACTATGCATCTCAGCGTGTTTCTCCTTGGGTTTATCCTATAGGGGACTCTGTGTTTCCTGGACTTGGGTGGGTATTTCTTTTTCCACGTTAGGGAAGTTTTTGACTATAATCTCTTCAAATATTTTCTCTTGTCCTTTCTCTCTCTCTTCTCTTCCTGCGACCCCCACAATGCAAATGTTATTGTGTTTAATGTTGTCCCAGAGGTCTCTTAGGCTGTCTTCGTTTCTTTTCATTCTTTTTTCTTTATTCTGTTCCATGGCAGTGAATTCCACCATTCTGCCTTCCAGGTCACTTATCCTTTCTTCTGCCTCAGTTATTCTGCTATTGATTCTTCTAGTGTATTTATCATTTCAGTTATTGTATTGTTCATCTCTGTTTGTTTGTTTTTTAATTCTTCTAGGTCTTTCTTAAACATTTTTGGAATTTTCTCGATCTTTGCCTCCATTGTTTTTCTGAGGTCCTGGATCATCTTCACTATTATTATTCTGAATTCTTTTTCTGCCTATCTCCATTTCATTTAAATTTTTTTCTGGAGTTTTATCTTGTTCCTTCTACTACATAGCCCTCTGCTGTTTCATTTTGTCTGTCTTTCTGTGAATGTGGTTTTCTTTCCACAGGCTGCAGGATTGTAGTTCTTGCTTCTGCTGTCTGCCCTCTGGTGGATGAGGCTGTCTAAGAGGCTTATGCAAGCTTCCTGATGGTAGGGATTGGTAGCGGGTAGAGCTTGGTGTTGCTCTGGTGGGTAGAGCTCAGTAAAACTTTAATCCACTTCTCTGCTAATGGGTGTGGCTGAGTTCCCTCCCTGTTGGTTGTTTGGCCTGAGGTGACCCAGCACTGGAGGCTACAGGTTCTTTTGTGGGATTAATGGTGGACTCCAGGAGCACTCATGCCAAGGAGTACTTCCCAGAACTTCTGCTGCCAGTGTCCTTGTACCCATGGTGAGTCACAGCCAACCTCACCTTTGCAGGAGACCCTCCAACAAAAGCAGGTAGGTCTCCTTCAGTCTCCTATGGGATCACTGCTTCTTTCTCCTGGGTCCTATGTGCACAGGACTTTGTGTGTACCCTCCAAGTGTGGAGTTTCTGTTTCTCCCAGTCCTGTTGAACTCCTGCAATCAAATCTCACTAGCCTTCAAAGTCTGATTCTCTGGGAATTCCTTCTCCCTTTGCCAGACCCCAGATTGGGAAGTCTGATGTGGGGCTCAGAAACTTCATTCCAGTTTGTGGGCTTCTGTAGTATAATTGTTCTCCAGTTTGTGGGTCATCCACCTAGTGGTTATAGGATTTGATTTTATTGTGATTGCACCCCTCCTACCGTCTCATTGCGGCTTCTCCTTTGTCTTTGGATGTGGGGTATCTTTTTTGGTGAGTTCCATTGTCTTCCTGTCAATGATTGTTCAGCAGTTAGTTGTGATCCTGGTGCTGTTGCAAGAGGCAGTGAGTGCATGTCCTTCTACTCCACCATCTTGAACCTGAAACATTCTTAATTTGCCTTTCCAGGTTCCCACCCTCACTTTGGTGCCCTGTTAAGGAACCAGAGGCACGTGGTGGTACCTTCAGACAACAAAGACATGGCAATAATACCCCTAGTTGATTTTCTTTCTATTTTGGTTTCCAAATTGTATTTCAGCATTTCTTTTGTGATGTTCTCTCATCATCTCAACATGCTTAAAATTGACCTCATTATTTTTACACCATCACTTACCACCTAGGACTTCTGGCAAATGATTTAACCTAAGCTTCAATTTCCTTGATTGTAAAAGAGAATAATAATACCAGAGCACAGGGTGTTTGTGGGGACTAAATTAGGTAGGGTCTGTAGAGTGTTTTATACAATGATTGGCACATAGTGATATTTCAGTAGCCATTATTCTTCTCCTATCTGGATATCTGTCTTTATTTTTCCTTTTTTTGTAAACTGATGATACCAGTCTTCTCTAAGTAAATGAGGCTATACATCTCAAAGTAACCTTTTGATCCTACTTTATATCCATTCCAAAGGTTTTTATCAATCATCATATTCAACATTTCTTGCATTATATTAACCTTTTAATGGACTGTCACTTTAAAAAAAGTTTGCTGAATCCCCGAAGAATTGACTCCATTCTCTTCCTCGTTAGTGTATCTAGTACTTCACTAATAGATTCATTTCCCTAAAACAGTTTTTTTAACTGATCATTCTTATTTTCAAAACTGTTATTGACCTCTCCTAACTTTTATTGCCTAGAAGTAATGCACACACTCTGTCTTTCCAGTCATAGCAGAGTTTTTGTGTGTGAGAGTTTCCTAATTTTATGAAAGGAGCTATGATTCTCTACTTCTCTCCCAATCCCCACCCCATATGCAGATTTAGTGAACTCTGAATCCTTTTTCTTTCATTTGAGGCAGCCAATCATTCTCTTGGCTTTGTTAAATTTTTCTCAAATGATAATCAATTATTCCCTTCCATCACCATATGCAGAACTCCAGAGCTCCAAGCTTAATTCACTACTCAAGTAAACTCTAGTTATCATTTGAAACTGAGTTCAACTATGGTTGTCATGTGGATCACAGGCTCCCAGATCATTGGAGAGAGTTCCTTGGACCTAAAGAAGAAGAGGAAATAGCTTTCAACCCCTACCTGGACTGCACTCTGTTTCCAAGCAGGCCTTAAAGCAGTGGTGCCTTATTCTTGTCTTACAACAAGTCTGATTTAATAACACAGCTGGAGAGAGAAGTGGTAGCATCCTAATTAGAGCACTGTCTCTGCAGTCAGAGATGGGTTCTAGTCCTGGTTCTTCTACTTATTGACTATATGACTCTGAGAATTACTTAAACTTTGTGTTCCTTAGATTATCAGTAAAATAAGGGCAGGATATGAATATTTTAGGGTTGTCAGAACTTAAAAAATTAAATCATTCATTGATTATTTGGAATAGAAGGTGCTTAAATAAATGGCAGTGTTGTTGTTATTGACGTCATTATTTCATAGGTTTTTCTTCCTAGGTCTTTGGTATTGGTATGGCTGGGAAAGGCAAGAACAGCAAAACAATGAGAATGCCATGAACCTTTTAATGGCTGAAGTTGTTCTTTCCTTCCAACTTCCCCTTTTTATTGCTTGTACCCAGCTTATGCTTGGGCTAACTCAAGAGAAGGAGCCTTCCAACACAAGCAGACATTGTTCTCATGTGGACGTTGGATCTCTTTTCTTCTACCACCTTTCCAGCTATGCTCCGTTTATTCTAATCCAAAGCTGGAATACAACATATTCTCTTGCATAGTGAACCGCGCTGAATTTATTTTAACATTACGAATCATTTATACTTTAGATGAGTTGATTGAAGCTTGCTTACTTTCTCCTTTGGATAAAACTGAGAGTAAGCAACTGGAAATAAAGCCACTTGATTGAATATTTAAGGACTTCATAATTGCTCAATGCAGCATGCTAGACACTGGAAGATTAAATAGACATTCTACTTCATCTGGAATGTCATCCTATGTAACACTAGCCAATACTTTTTTTTTTTTTTTGCTCAGTTAATGACAATACCTTACTGTTTATAGTGGCTCTTTGGTACTTAATTGCATAATTTGCACCATTGTCTATTTATTTCTTATTAAATTATTTTTGCATGTAATCATCCAGATAATTATAACCTCAATGAAGATAGTAAGAGAGTCACACTCCTTTATTCCTGAAGAACACTGTGCAGTGCTAGACACTTAAGTTTCATTCATTTGAAATATACTGAGGGCCTACTATGCACCATACCCTATGCTAGAGGTTGAGCATGTGATCGCAAGTGATATAGAGAAACTTACATTTTAGTAGACACAGACTATATAATTCTTAAGTTTATCATTGAAAAGTGGGCAGTCAAGACAACCTCAGAGTAGGTTTGAGTAGCCAGGGAGCCTTCAGGCCCAACCCACATTGGGACATCTTGAAGCCTGACTTTGCAAACTCAGCCTGAGCCCAGAATTTGACTTCTTCTTATAAATGGGCTTGAGGATTCTTTAGTCTTATCATATTTGAAAAGTTTTTCTCTCCCAGCTTCATCATATTTCATAACTCATAAAATATATATGAAAATCGAGGACATCAGATCAAAATGTCTTATGTCTTAAGAGTTTTCCCTGTCTCCCTAATGATGTAGTGAATCAGAAAATAATTAAAAATTATTTAGGTTGCAACCTCCCTTTCTTCCCCTCTGCCTGACTTCCCCAACTGCTTGCAAGGAACAGTGTGATTTGTATTGCTTGCTCCACCCTGATTGCTCTATATAACTCAGGGACATCTTCTTAGATGGGAACTCTGCAGAACTGGCAGTACACCCAGCTTAGCCTGGATATTCTTCAGGAGACAGTGCATGGATGCACAATAGCTAGCACTATTAATAAACTTCCACCTTTGACATCATTGCTTATTTTTCCTAACAGCAAGCAACAACCACAAAAAAACTGTAGATGACATTTTATAGCAATTTAACATTTACAGGATGCTTGTACATCCATTATCTCATTTGATGCTCACAAAATTTTTGGCATAGATATTATTCTTATCCTGCTAAATATCAGCAAACCGTGGCTTAGATAAAGCTGGGGACTTTTCCAAGGTCATTCTTCTTATGAGAGGTTGGAAACAGAATTACACTCCTTAGGCATTCCCTTCACCTTCTACCCTGCCGTCTCCACAGAGAAAGGGGAGTGAAGGGAGAAAAGAGGAAAATGAGGAAGTGAGGAAAGAGTATGGGAGGTGGGATGGTTTTCGTCAAATCTGGTAGACCTGTTCCCATTTTTGGACAATTAGTAGGGTTTTACTGCATTATCCTGTCCTTTGTTCTACATAAGAACAGTGACAATATAAGTTGATACCTTCATTCAAGTAAAGTTAGCTTAAGCAATAACAAATTTATTGGCTCACATATATCTAAAAGACTATATATAGGAACATCTCCTGATATCCCATTGACTCATATTAGGTGACATGCATATTCTTCCACAACCATTGGCAAGGGGGTTGGGAGCTTAAATAACCTTAGGACAACTCAGACTCTTACCTTGATCTGGAAGCATGGTCAGCTTCCCTGGATCCTGTGTGTTTGGGCTGAAGGTGAATTTCTATACTAAATGTCCACCATAACTATTCAACATAAAAGACTCAGTAATTACTGAATTTGCCAAGGAGCAGAGCTGTTCATCAGTATAGATTAATGATTCTCAGGCTTGTCCATACAAAGAAATCACCTGGGGAGATTTAAAAGGTACTGATGTGTGGGCCCACTCCCAAAGATTCTAATTTGACTGGTCTGGTGTGAGCCTGGCATTGGAAGTTTTTAAAGCATCCCAGATGATTCTAGTGTGAGGTCAAGGTTAAGAACCATTCTAATAGAGACTTGTTACCCAAAGAGTGGTTTATGGACTAGCAGAATTGGCATCACTTGGTAGTTTATAAGAGATGCAGAAACTCAGTCTCCACTCTGGACCTACTGAATCAGAATCTGCACAACAAGCTTCCCAGGTGAGTCACAGGCACATTGAAATTTGAGAAGTACTGTTATAGCTGATAACGTCCAAGATTTTGTTCCCGATCCATGTCTTTGCTCTGGTTCTCAAGTCCAACTTGTGATTCTGTTTAGTGATTTTATTGGTGGGTAGTTCCCAAATATCTGCTCAACTACCTAGTTTTCTTCAAAGGGGAGCTTATAAATCAGTGATTGTTAGTGATGTGTGTGATTGAGAATCACTTGAGGATTTTATTCTAAATTTAGATACCTGGTTCCCAGTGTAGAGCAAGTGAAGTAGAATCTCTGGCAATGAATTTGAAGCCTGTGTATCCTGGGCAAAAACCATCTCTGGGTTCAGATGGCTGTTGTAGTCTGGAGTATGAGAAAACACTGTGTCTTCCCAAAATGAAAACCAGAGAGAAATAAGCTGATTGGAGATTTAATGATGATGTAACAAAGAGTACTCTAATTGAACTCATTTCTAGATGCTTGCTCTTTAGTCTGCCTGTACACTTGACCACTGAAGGAGCCCAGCAACGAGGAGAGATCAGAGACCCCAGCCCCCTGAGGCTGACCAGAATTGGGGTTATGAAGATGATGGATGGGGTTGGTGTCATAGATAGTTGCTTCCTCAACCCATCCTACAATTTCCCAGAATAATAAATCCTGCAGGGGACACCAATACATTCCTGATAGCAGAGAGAAGTCACTCTTTAATATGGGCCTGGTAATGTCACTGAGCTCAGTCTTCCTAAATGCACATGATTAGTAATGACCAGGCTCGCTCCTGTTTGATGCATCGCTTAACCTGGTAATCAGGAAATCTATTCCACTTGCCTCCTTAGATTGATGATGTCATGTTACACTGAGGCTTGCTTTCCCCCCTTAATAGGGAAAGAGCATGTTAGGATGCGTTGGCCTTCAGCATTCTGGCCTCAGCCTCCCCTCATGAATTTGATTAATATCACAGCCTCCATGGGCACATCTCAGAATTGCTGAGTATGGCATTTCTGGGAGGACTATGTTTAGAGAGCATTGAGATGTTACTAATGAAGTCTGCCATTGGATGATTCTATTCATTTCCTGACTTCCAGACTTAGTGAGAGTATTCTTTTCTAAGAAAGAAAAATATATGGGTTTTGGTTGAGCCCTATTGAATAGGGAAAAAAACAGGATTCATTCCCTAAATAAGAGCTGGCCACCTATATCTACCTGTTGTGCTGAGTGGGAGAATCCCTAACCAATGGCTAAATATCTCTTTATGGATTCTGGGGTATTTTCTGGTGAAGCTCAAAGCAGGTTTATTACCAAAGTGTCCCTCACTCCCTATCCAGCTCCTTAGCCCATCAGGATTATAAATGGTATTATTATCTTTCTCCTGCCTCCTATTCCACTGAGAGATTTTACTGCTCCATACACTCTCCTCTCTCTGGTTATTACAAGGGATGTCAAACAACTGAAGGATAGCCTCTCTTCAAGAAATTTCTGGGGGTTCTTTGTTAGGAAACACCCCTGGGAGTCAGACTTGAAACCAGGGCTGGAGAAGAGGGAAGGAAGGTAAGTGACAAATGGTATGAATGGAAGAAGAAATAGAGAAAAGGGCCCAAAAGGGGGAATGACAGAGGACAAGAAACTATAGTGTCAGAAATAAAGAAATGCCCAAATTACGATGGTGATCAAGGGAAGGAAACTGGAAATCAGAATTAAATTCCATTTATCAAACAGAATTAGTAAATATTTATTGATTACATGCTATGTGTCAGGCACATAGCAATACTAGATACTGAGGATGCAGAGCTGAATAAATCTTCATCTTGCTTGCAAGGACTCACATTCTAATAGGAGAAATAGCCACTCAACCAAAAGTTGAAAAGCAGCATGACAAATGCAACTGAGGTAGGTCCAGGACACAGAACAGAGAGGAAAGGCTTCTTCAAGAACATGATATCTGAGTTGAATTCTGGTATATCACCACTTTTCTAAGCAAATTTGTAGGCAGGGAATGAGAGACCATTGGACATCTACCTAAAGGAATGGTTCTACAAATAAACATGATCCCCTTAAATTTGTTTCTCCCTCGGAATCGCCAGAGAAGCAAGTGGATGTCTCCATTTCTCAATCCCAACTGATGTTTCCCTCCAGACTCTGGACTTTGGACTAAGATGCATCTCATTATGCTATTTATATAGCGCTAAAAACTCATTTACACCTTGCTGCCTGTTTTTCTGTTAAGACATCAACATTTGGCTTACACTGAATTCTCTGATATGAAAGTTAAGACATACCCAGGGGGTCATAGCTTAGAGTCTCTTATATTTCTCCAAATCTGCATGTGTTTATGGATAATAATTCTAAGGTCTGAAGCAGGATGAAGCTCTCCAAGGGCATGGGTTAAGGTTTTTGTCTCTACATAGATACAGGCTATCTCTTGGGCCACTGGATCATCAACCGATCACTCTGCTTGCTTTTAAGAAGTAATTTGTGGACATGACAAACTACAGATGTCACTGCTTCTCATTGTTCTGCTCACAGCCTCTTCCTAGGGTGGGGAAGTCCTCTAGAGGAGAAACTGCTCAGCTGTTCAAGCGAGACAAAGCATCAATTCGGAGTTTAGAGCAGGAAAATTCTCTGGGCAAGGGCAACCCTGCTGAGATCTCAGCACTGTAGATTGAGGTGAATGGTGTGTCATGTAATAATGGAAACCATTCAAAAATACATGGAGGAGAGAAAAGGAGAGAAACATATGTATTCCCAGGCTGGAGGAAGATTGAAGGGTTAGAACCCAGGAAAAATACCATTTTAGAGGGGAAGAGTTTTCTTGGTTCCATAAATAAATCATTGACCAGGCAGGGTTCCCTCTCTTTTCCTTTCTATTTTTGCTTCTTTTTCTTTTTTCATTCATTCTTTCTTTTTTTTTTCCTGAAGCCAACAAATTGCCCCTGATTTGGAAAGGAAGTAAGAAACTCTCGTAGTGGTGCTTGACTCTTGCTGCAGACAAATGAGGCAGCCGTTTTAACATTTCATGAAGGTGTTTGTTAAACTCCCGCACTGTCTGGTCTAATGTTTGTGGCAGTTCATTTTTTAAATTTGTCCCCATGTAAAGCAAGGAACAAGTCAGATAGAGCCATTCTTACATTGAACACTCAATTTTTATTTGTAAACTGACCCAGTTTTAACAGAGGAGACTGGTATCTTATTGATTTTTTTTTTTTTTTCTTATGTTCTGGTAACTACATCTTAGGACAGGCTCTTTGCAGATGAGTGAGTATTAAGGTCCTCATTAGTGACCCAATGGACCAGAGATAGATCATGCCCCATCACTTTCACTAAGGCCAGTGACAGCAGGGTCAGCTAAGAGATCCAACCTTCTTTTTCATCCCATCCCTTAAGCAGTATCACTGTTTATCATCAGGAATGAAACTCTGTCTTAGGGGATTATGTAAATTGAAATATCACTTAGTCAACAAATGTTTATGGTACATTTTTAATACTGTATAACAAATGTGTTTGTATCCCCCTTTGTCTTTATGTATCTGACTTATAAATATTTATGGGAATTACTGGTTACATATTTTCTGAGCCACTGAAATCCAGCTCATCACATTCACTAACACATTCCCATATTTCTCTTCCTTGAAGATACTTACTGCAGCCAAGGAAAATAACCATTTTTTGATTTAAAATGCTAGGAGAGCTGCCTCCTGACAATTTCTGGAACTTTCTTTCTATACTTTGCAGTGAGGTCAGATGTGCAGGTGACTTACTGCTCCAAGACCAGCCAGTGTTATTATTGTCTTTGAAGCCTCTGGGACATTGGCGATATAACTCTATACCCTGTGAGGGTATAAATCGTGTTTATTGTATTAATCCAGTACAGAATATATAGCCCAACAATCAATTTTAAATGGCAGTTGTTACAAACCTAACACAGACAAAGCCACTGAAACTTATATAACTTATTATTTTTTTCCATTTAAGAAAAATGTCTTACTTGACTATACTTAGGCTGAGTCACTACTAAAGTACAATCTACTGGGTCTCTGCTGATGCAACTTTTGGGATCATCTTGCTTTATGGTCAACAAGATGAGAGAAAAATTTTATTCTTTCTTGGTAGCATTTACAATGCCAAAGAGTTATTTTATAATCGATTTTGATGAAAGTTCTTTTGAGCATCAAGAATGGGTGTGCTGCAATCCAAAAATGGGCAGAAGACCTAAATAGACATTTCTCCAAAGAAGATATACAGAATGCCAACAAACACATGAAAGAATGCTCAACATCATTAATCATTAGAGAAATGCAAATCAAAACTACAATGGGATATCATCTCACACCAGTCAGAATGGCCATCATCAAAAAATCTAGAAACAATAAATGCTGGAGAGGGTGTGGAGAAAAGGGAACACTCTTGCACTGCTGGTGGGAATGTGAATTGGTTCAGCCACTATGGAGAACAGTATGGAGGTTCCTTAAAAAACTACAAATAGAATTACCATATGACCCAGCAATCCCACTACTGGGCATATACCCTGAGAAAACCAAAATTCAAAAAGAGTCATGTACCAAAATGTTGATTGCAGCTCTATTTACAATAGCCCGGAGATGGAAACAACCTAAGCGCCCATCATCGGATGAATGGATAAAGAAGATGTGACACATATATACAATGGAATATTACTCAGCCTTAAAAAGAAATGAAATTGAGCTATTTGTAATGAGATGGATAGACCTAGAGTCTGTCATTCAGAGTGAAGTAAGTCAGAAAGAAAAAGAAAAATACCGTATGCTAACACATATATATGGAATTTAAGGAAAAATGTCATGAAGAACCTGGGGGTAAGACAGGAATAAAGACGCAGACCTACTGGAGAACGGACTTGAGGATATGGGGAGGGGGACGGGTTTGCTTTGAGAGGGTGAGAGAGAGTCATGGACATATACACACTAACAAACATAGTAAGGTAGATAGCTAGGGGGAAGCAGCCGCAAGGCACAGGATATTAGCTCGGTGCTTTGTGACAGCCTGGAGGGGTGGGATAGGGAGAGTGGGAGGGAGGGAGATGCAAGAGGGAAGACATATGGGAACATATGTATATGTATAACTGATTCACTTTGTTATAAAGCAGAAACTAACACACCATTGTAAAGCAATTATACCCCAATAAAGATGTTTAAAAAAAGAATGGGTGTGCTGGCCCATCTGAATCAATGGATAGGAACTTAAGTGCGTTTGTTCTCTGTGCCTCAAGAACCTATTGAAATGAAGGACTGGGGTGTGTCACAACCAAGGCTGCTGGGTGTGGTTGTGCAGGTTGTGCACTCTGCAACTTCAAGAGGTGCCATTTATATAGTCTTTGTTATAAATGATGCTCCCTGGAGTTGTGTAATATACAACATGCATGGCCATTCATGACAATCTTCATTGGCTGATATTTTCTTCCATAAATACATGTAAATGTTATAACTCATTCAGCCTCCTAATAGGTACTTTTCTCTCTGACTTTCAGTACTAAGCCATGCTATCCACTGTTGTCTGATGCTCTAGTCAGATGGCCCCACTTGACAGACTTTTGGCTATAACCATTCCACAGAAATGTCTTACTTGGCCTACAAAAAAGTTTTAAAAAAAAAACAACTAGTTATCAAAACTTTAAGATCAGGAGATTTTATATAAAAACTCTAATTTTCAGCTAATTCAATAATCAAATCTGGTAACATGGCACCTTTCCAGTGGGGCAACTATCCATCAGAGCTGAGGATCTACTATTCCCTTAAAAAGAGCCCACAGTCTCACCTCGACATTCCCTCTTATCTCATTGCTGGGTTGGTTTACTAACTTATGCTATTTGCCTGTCTCCTGTAGCCAATGTCAATCTGGGACCCCCTATATGATTTACTCCAAAAGAGGTCCTCACCATTCTCCTCTGAACAATTCATTCTCATGATTGCAGAGCGTTTGCAACATTTCTTTAAGTAGCTTTCTCTGTCCTCAGGGTTTCCAGAATTCTTATTTGCATTCGCATAGCCATGATGGAAGCAATGGCCCAGATCTACTGGTAACCAAATTTCAGAAAGCACAGCCTCGGCCCCAGAGGAACCTGCTGGCCTTTGCACACACTGGCTGTCACATCTCAGCACTGCTGCTGGTCTATAGAACAGCCTTCCCTGTGGCTCTGCTCTGTCCTCAAAGCCTCTATTGTCATCAGCTTCTATTTTGGATGGGGTGAGATTTTAGTCCCCAAAATGGAGTGAGAAGCACCTGCACAGAGAGTGGTACTCTGAGGAACAAAACCAACAATGCAGTACCTTCTGCTTTAATGAGTTTATCTTTATTTCTACTTTTCTGAAAATGAAATGCCCTTGCTCCCAATTCCTCTCAGTGTTGGCTTGGCAGGGCTCCTCTCCCTGTGTTCTGGGCTCATTAGATTAGGTTTTGGTTGATAACCTTTGGCCAGACCCATCTTTAGGAAGACTCTAATGCATGTTGATCAGCCAGACTTTAAAGGCAACAAAGATCTCCAGGCCCGTGGTCCTTTTCATGCCTCAGCAGCTTCCATGGCAAAAGGATGACACGACTTTTATCAAGACTTTGGCTACATTCATATCTCATGACATAGATTTTTTTTTAAGCAGAATTTCAAAAAGCTTTCTTTATCACAATATCTTTAGTCTTCCTTAACAGTTCATATGGACATTTTCTCAGAAGTTATATAATCAAAGTCATAAAGTCATTTGTACATTTATATAATTTTTTTTTTTTATCTTCAGGGGCTCACAGAGTTGGGAGAATTATGTCTTTAAAAGCAATTGCTGATATAAAGACCAACTTCAAATCAGCCCTGACCTTTTGTTCAAAAGCTCCTCCTGTTATAGAACACATTCAAATAGCTATTTAGATATCGGTGGGGAGAAGAGTCCATTGATTTCCCTAGTTAGGGGGGTTGGTTGTTTCTGCAGAAAGGACTGTTGCTGAGTAGGGCATGGGAACTGGCTTTTCTCACACCGCAGTCTAATTGAGGTGCCGGGCGTCATGCCTGTGGGATGGCAGAGCTGCTGCAGAGCCCTTTTGGTTTTCTCAGCTCCAGCTGAGGGGTTTGCTTGTACCCACAGGTGTATGAATGTGTTTGCTTGTACCCACAGGTGTATGAAAATGTCTGGGAGCAAAAAAACGATGGTTTCAAGAGCTCATTAGACCTGGTGTTGTCTGGGAAATGGGGAGTGCACTGCATGGAAGTTCCCGGATCCTCATAGAATCCAGGAGTCGGACTTCCAGGCTTCCATCCATACACATCCCACTCCCTGGGGGGAACCCTCTGCTATTTAGAATGTGTAATTCAGAGAACTATTTATTGAGTTCTTGCTGTGAACCTAACATTGTAGGTTATTTTAGGCACTTTTAATTATATCAGCTCATTTTGTGCCTTGAGCCCAGTGAGGCAGCTGTCTTTCTCTGTCCCTTATAATAATGAATGAACTGAGAGTCAGAATGCTGAGGAAATGTACCCACAATTGGTCAGCTTGGGAGTGGCAGACTGACAGATGTAACCATGTCTCCTTCCACCAGGTCACATCTTGTACCCTTGGGAAATTAACAGATATTCTCTCAACATCCATGGCCTACAGTCATGGACAGCATGTGCTCTGGACTAGTGGAATTTCTGAAGAACAGCTCTTCTCTGGCCTGCTCCTTGTCTAAAAATCCTGACTGACACAATTACCAGTCAACAAACTAAGAAGTCTTTATGAAGTGCCTAGAATAATGCCTGGTTCCCAGTTGACACACAACAAAAATACACTTATTACCACAGTGTCCTTGGTTTATTTCAGGCACGTGCACAGTTTCTTTAGCAACTTCAAACAAGTACCAGATACTATTGTGCCATAATCCTCTTTTTTTCCCTCTTTTTTAAAAGTTTGCTAATTAAGTCTCATTGGTTAAATAAACCATTCTTCCACTTATGATATTTCAGGCTATATAATCTTTTCCTTTAAATTTAATTTTATTTATTTTTTTATATAACAGGTTCTTATTAGTTACCCATTTTATACATAATAGTGTATATATGTCAATCCCAATCTCCCAATTCATCACAGCACCACCACTTCCCTCTGCCGCTTTCCCCCCTTGGTGTCCATACGTTTGTTCTCTACATCTGTGTCTCAGTTTGTACCCTGGAAACCAGTTCATCTGTACCATTTTTCTAGGTTCCACATCTATGCGTTAACATACGATATTTGTTTTTCTCTTTCTGACTAACTTCACTCTGTATGACAGTCTCTAGATTCATCCACGTCTCTACAAATGACCCAATTTCATTCCTTTTTATGGCTGAGTAATATTCCATTGTATATATGTACCACATCTTCTTTATCCATTCGTCTGTCAATGGGCATCTAGGTTGTTTCCATGACCTGGCTATTGTAAATAGTGCTGCAATGAACATTGGGGTGCATGGGTCTTTTCGAATTATGGTTTCCTCTGGGTATATGCCCACTAGTGGGATTGCTGGGTCATATGGTAATTCTATTTTTAGTTTTTTAAGGAACCTCCATACTGTTCTCCACAGTGGCTGTATCAATTTACATTCCTACCAACAGTGCAAGAGGGTTCCCTTTTCTCCACACCCTCTCCAGCATTTGTTGTTTGTAGATTTTCTGATGATGCCTATTCTAACTGGTGTGAGGTGATACCTCATTGTAGTTTTGATTTGCATTTCTCTAATAATTAGTGATGCTGAGCAGCTTTACTTGTGCTTCTTGGCCATCTGTATGTCTTCTTTGGAGAAATGTCCATTTAGGTCTTCTGCCCATTTTTGGATTGGGCTGTTTGTTTTTTTAATATTGAGCTGCATGAGCTGTTTATATATTTTGGAGATTAATCCTTTGTCCGTTGATTCATTTGCAAATCTTTTCTCCCATTCTGAGGGTTGTCATTTCGTCTTGTTTGTAGTTTCTTTGCTTTGCAAAAGCTTTTAAGTTTCATTAAGTCCCATTTGTTTATTTTTGCTTTTATTTCTACTACTATAGGAGGTGGATCAAAAAAGATCTTGATGTGATTTATGTCAAAGAGTGTTCTTCCTATGTTTTCCTCTAAGGGTTTTATAGTGCCCGGTCTTACATTTAGATCTCGAATCCATTTTGAGTTTATTTTTGTGTATGGTTTTAGGGAGTGTTCTAATTTCATTCTTTTACATGTGGCTGTCCAGTTTTCCCAGCACCACTTATTGAAGAGACTGTCTCTTCTCCATTGTATATCCTTGCCTCCTTTGTCATAGATTAGTTGACCATAGGTGTGTGGGTTTATCTCTGGGCTTTCTGTCCTGTTCCATTGAGCTATATTTCTGTTTTTGTGCCAGTAGCATATAGTCTTGATTACTGTAGCTTTCTAGTATAGTCTGAAGTCAGGGAGTCTGATTCCTCCAGCTCCATTTTTTTCCCTAAAGACTGCTTTGGCTATCCGGAGTCTTTGTGTCTCCATACAAATTTTAAGATTTTTGTTCTAGTTCTGTAAAAAATGCCATTGGTAATTTGATAGGGATTGCATTGAATCTGTAGATGCTTTGGGTAGTATAATCATTTTCAAAATATTGATTCTTCCAATCCAAGACCATGGTATATCTCTCCATTTGTTGGTATAATCTTTAATATCTTTCATCAGTGTCTTATAGTTTTCTGCATACAGGTCTTTTGTCTCCCTAGGTAGAGTTATTCCTAGGTATTTTATTCTTTTTGTTGCAATGGTAAATGGGAGTGTTTCCTTAATTTCTCTCTCAGATTTTTCATATTAGTGTATAGAAATGCAAGATATTTCTGTGCATTAATTTTGTATCCTACAACTTTACCAAATTCATTGATTAGCTCTAGTAGTTTTCTGGTGGCATCTTTAGGATTTTCTATATATAGTATCATGTCATCTGCAAACAGTGACAGTTTTACTTTTTCTTTTCCAATTTGTATTCCTTTTAGTTTCTTTATCTTCTCTGATTGCCATGGCTAGGACTTCCAAAACTATGTTGAATGATAGTGGTGAGAGTGGACATCCTTGTCTTTTTCCTGATTATAGCGGAAATGCTTTCAGGTTTTCAGCATTGCTAATGATGTTTGCTGTGGGTTTGTCATATATGGCCTTTATTATGTTAAGGTCGGTTCCCTCTAAGCCCACTTTCTGGAGAGTTTTTATCATAAATGGGTATTGAATTTTGTCAAAAGCTTTTTCTTCACCTATTGAGATGGTCATATGATTTTTATTCTTCAAGTTGTTAATATGGTGTATCACATTGATTGATTTGCATATATTGAAGAATCCTTGTATCCCTGGGATAAATCTCACTTGATCATGGTGTATGATCCTTTTTATGTGTTTTTGGATTCTGTTTGCTAGTATTCTGTTGAGGATTTTTGCATCTATATTCATCAGTGATATTGGTCTTAATTTTCATTTTTTGTAGTATCTCAGTCTGGTATCAGGGTGATGGTGGCCTCGTAGAATGAGTTTGGGATTGTTCCTTCCTCTGTAATTTTTTGAAAGAGTTTGAGAAGGATGGGTGTTAACTCTTCTCTAAATGTTTGATAGAATTCACCTGTGAAGCCATCTGGTCCTGGACTTTTGTTTGTTGGAAGATTTTTAATCAGAGTTTCAGTTTCATTACTTGTGATTGGTCTGTTCATATTTTCTATTACTGCATGGTTCAGTCTTGGTAGGTTATACCTTTCTAAGAATTTGTCCATTTCTTCCACGTTGTCCATTTTATTGGCATAGAGTTGCTTGTAGTAGTCTCTTAGGATGCTTTGCATTTCTGTGGTGTCTGTTGTAATCTCCCCCTTTTCCTTTCTAATTTTATTGATTTGAGTCTTCTCCCTCTTTTTCTTGATGAGTCTGGCTAATGGTTTATCAATTTTGCTTATCTTCTCAAAGAACCAGCTTTTAGTTTTATTGATCTTTCCTATTGTTTTCTTGGTTTCTATTTCATTTATTTCTGCTCTGTTCTTTATGGTTTCTTCCCTTCTACTAACTTTGGGTTTTGTTTGTTCTTCTTTCTTTAGTTCCTTTAGATGTAAGGTTAGATTGTTTATTTCAGATTTTTCTTGTTTCTTGAGGTAGGCTTGTATTGCTATAAACCTCCCTCCTAGAACAGCTTTTGCTGCATCCCATAGGTTTTGGATTGTCGTGTTTTCATTTTCATTTGTCTCTAGGTATTTTCTGATTTCCTCTTTGATTTCTTCAGTGATCTCTTGGTTATTTAGTAAAGTATTGTTTAGCCTCCATGTGTTTGTGTTTTTTACATTTTTTTCCCCTGTAATTGATTTCTAATCTCATAGTGTCATAGTCAGAAAAGACACTTGATATGATTTCAATTTTCTTAAATTTACTGAGGCTTGATTTGTGACCCAAGATGTGATCTATCCTGGAGAATATTCCATGCACACTTGAGTAGAACGTGTAATCTGCTCTTTTTGGATGGAATGTCCTATAAATATCAATTAAATCTATCTGGTCTATTGTGTCATTTAAAGCCTGTGTTTCCTTATTAATTTTCTGTTTGGATGATCTGTCCATTGGTGTAAGTGAGGTGTTAATGTCCCCACTATTATTGTGTTACTGTCGATTTCCTCTTTTATAGCTGTTAGCAGTTGCCTTATATATTGAGGTGCTCCTATGTTGGGTGCATAAATATTTATAATTGTTTTATCTTCTTCTTGGTTTGATCCCTTGATCATTATGTAGTGTCTTTCCTTGTCTCTTGTAACATTCTTTATTTTAAAGTCTATTTTATCTGATATAAGTGTTGCTACTCTTGCTTTCTTTTGATTTCCATTTGATTGGAATATCTTTTTCCATCCCCTCACTTTCAGTCTGTACGTGTCCCTAGGTCTGAAGTGGGTCTCTTGTAGACAGCATATAGATGGGTCTTGTTTTTGTATCCATTCAGTGAGCCTGTGTGTTTTGGTTGGAGCATTTAATCCATTCATGTTTAAGGTAATTATTGATATTTATGTTCCTGTTTCCATTTTCTTAATTGTTTGGGGTTTGCTTTTGTAGGTCCTTTTCTTCTCTTGTGTTTCTCACTTAGAGAAGTTCCTTTAGCATTTGTTGTAGAGTTGATTTGGTAGTGCTGAGTTCTCTTATCTTATCCTTGTCTGTAAAGCTTTTGATTTCTCCATGGAATCTGAATGAGATCCTTGCTGGGGAGAGTAATCTTGGTTGTCAGTTCTTCCCTTTCATCACTTTAAATATGTCACGCCACTCCCTTCTGGCTTGTTGAGCTTCTGCTGAGAAGTCAGCTGTTAAGTTTATGAGAGTTCCCTTGTATGTTGTTTTTCCCTTGTTGCTTTCAATAATTTTTCTTTGTCTTTAATTTTTGCCAATTTGATTACTATGTGTCTTGGTGTGTTTCTCCTTGGGTTTATCCTGTATGGGACTCTCTGTGCTTCCTGAACTTGGGTGGGTATTTCCTTTCCCATGTTAGGGAAGTTTTTGACTATAATCTCTTCAAATATTTTCTCAGGTCCTTTCTTTCTCTCTTCTCCTTCTGGGACCCCTATAATGTGAATGTTGTTACATTTAATGCTGTCCCAGAGGTCTCTTAGGCTGTCTTCATTTCTTTTCATTCTTTTTTCTTTATTCTATTCCACAGCTGTGAATTCCACCATTCTGTCTTCCAGGTCATTTATCCATTCTTCTGCCTCAGTTATTCTGCTATTGATTTCTTCTAGTGTATTTTTCATTTCAGTTATTTTATTGTTCACCTCTGTTTGCTTGTTCTTTAATTCTTGTAGGTCTTTGTTAAACATTTCTTGCATCTTCTTGCTCTTTGCCTCCATTCTTTTTCCGAGGTCCTGGATCATCTTCATTATCATTATTCTGAATTCTTTTTCTGGAAGGTTGCCTATCTCCACTTCTTTTAGTTGTTTTTCTGGGGTTTTATCTTGTTCCTACTTCTGGTACATAGCCCTCTGCCTTTTCATCTTGTCTATCCTTCTGTGAATGTGGTTTTTGTTCCACAGACTGCATGATTGTAGTTCTACTTGCTTCTGCTGTCTGCCCTCTGGTGGATGAGGCTATCTAAGAGGCTTGAGCAAGTTTCCTGATGGGAGGGACTGGTGGTGGGAAGAGCTGCTGTTGCTCTGTTGTGCAAAGCTCAGTAAAATTTTAATCCACTTGTCTGCTGATGGGTGGGGCTGGGTTCCCTTCCTGTTTGTTGTTTGGCCTGAGGTGACCCAACACTGGAGCCTTCCCAGGATCTTTGATGGGGCTAATGGCTGACTCTGGGAGGGCTCTCGCCAAGGCGTACTTCCCAGAATTTCTGCTGCCAGTGTCCTTGTCCTCACTGTGAGAGACAGCCACCCCCCGCCTCTGCAGGAGACCCTCCAACACTAGCAGGTAGGTCTGGTTCAGTCTCCTATGGGGTCACTGCTCCTTCCCCTGTATCCCAGTGTGCACACTACTTTGTGTGCGCCCTCCAAGAGTGGAGCCTCTTTTTCCCCCAGTGCTGTCAAAGTCCTGCAATCAAATCCTGCTAGCCTTCAAAGTCTGTTTCTCTAGTAATTCCTCCTCACATTGCCGGACCCCCAGGTTGGGAAGCCTGACTTGGGGCTCAGAACCTTCACTCCAGTGGGTGGACTTCTGTGGTGTGTAAGTGTTCTCCAGTTTGTGAGCCACCCACCCGGCAGTTATGAGATTTGATTTTATTGTGATTGTGCCCCTCCTACCATCTCACTGTGGCTTCTCCTTTGTCTTTAGAGGTGGGGTATGTATTTTGGTAAGTTCCAGTGTCTTCCTGATTGATTATTGTTCTCGCAAGTTGGAACGAGATCACGTCCTTCCACTCTGCCATTCTGAAACAATCTGGCACTCAGATTATTATATTGAGATCTTAAAAGCAACATGGCACCTCATTTTTAAACAGGCCACTATCTTGTTCCATACACTGGACATAGAAAGGTGCTTTAACTATTTATTTCGGGAAGATATTCAACACCAGTCTGTCCTTTCTCTATGATAAGTCCTCTTTTAAATTCAATTAACAAGACCTAAATAGCCCATAAATGGCTGACATGAGAATTATTAACCACATTTTATTTGCCAAAGGCCTCATAGATTTTGGATGGGAACATTTTCAAAGCTGTTAGCCAGTGCTTGATGTTCACATCATCTCACATCATCGTAGATGAACCCACTTTCATAGTTGGAGACTTCAACACCTTTCTCCAAATTCCTGAACTTCACACTCCAGAGAGCCTCCTTTGGATATCTATATTCTTTATATATGTTATTTCATTTAATGTTCACACAGCTTCTGAGGAAAGCATTGTTACCTCCATTTTACAGAGCAGAAAACTCAGAGAGGATAATTACCCAAAGTAAGCATGGATTTTAACCCAGGTCTCTTAATTATAAAGACCTTCCTCTTTCTAAAGACCCCACGCCTCACTTTTCAGCAGCCTTGCCTGTGATATGCTCTTCCCAGATTCCAGGATTGGCTACAAGGCTCAGAGACTTGCATCCGCCTTAGACCTTGGGCTTGGGTCTTAGACCAGTGATCCCAGATATTACTGCACATTAGAATCACTGGGGCAGGTAGAGTTTTAAAAAGTCTCCAGGCTCAGATAATACCTATCTTAGCCATCTGGGCTGCTGTAACAAAAATAACATAGACTGGGTAGTTTTGTCAATAGAAATTTTCTGTTCTCCTGAATCACAGTTCTGGAGACTAGAAAGTCCAAGATCAAGGAGATGGCAGATTCGGTGTCTGATGAGGACCCTCTTCCTGGTTTGCAGATGTCTTCTCCTTGTATGCTCACCTAGCAGAACACAGAGAGAGCAAGAAAGCTGTCTCATGTCTCTTTTTAAAGGACACTAATCCCATCATGAAGGCTCCATTCTCATGACTTAATTATCTCCCCAAAGTTCCATCATTAAATACCATCACTTTAAAAATTAGGGTTTTATCATATGAGTTTTGAGGAGGTTGCAAACATTCAATCCACCTCATATTCCATATGGATTAAATGTCTGGGGATGGGAGCCAGAAATTAACATTTTTAAAAGACCCCTCAATTGATTCCAATGTGCAGCAATCTTTGGGAACCCCTGTCCCAGGCTGTTAGGGGGCCCTGCCCTCTAGATTCCCAAGTTGGTTTGGGCAATTGTGGACTAGTGCACACATCTTCAAAGGAGCTGGCCACCAGCGTCAGAAAGGACTGTGCTGAATCTAGGAGGCGTCTATCCAACTGGAGTGTCAGCCATGAATTCATCATAAGTTCCCAAGCACTTACTGTCTGTCAAAGCTTTAGCACCCATCTGGAGGTGACTCTAACTCTGTCAGGCAGAGCCCAGAGGTGTAAGCAACAACTGTCTGCCAAACAAAGCTGCCTTTGTTGCCACAGGGGGCACATATATGAAGAGGCATGTGCCTCCACATATTCCTCCCAGCCATCTGCCCTGCTCCCATCCATAAATTCCACATTCTCCTTTCTTTTACTGACTATCACCATATGGGCCCTGCTAATGATTTATACATCATACTCTTCATTAACTGATGGGAAATATACTCATGGTAATTTCCTTCCATCAACTCTCATTCCTCGTAAGGCTCCCAAATAATTTCACAAAGTGTGGCCTTTTGGTTAAGTTGTTAATGAAGCAAGCTCTAATTAACATTAGGAGCACCCTCCATACACACTCTTAGAGAATGGCAAGATCTTAAAAAGCTCCATCGTCATTAACTTAGTAAATTATTACTGCAGCAGCCTATGTGTGCTCTAACTTTTGATTTAAAAATTATCGTAGTAGGTTGATATGTTGTGTTTATCTTCTGCTAATTGAACGCTACCTTCCATTTAATCACAGTAAATTGGCCTTCCCTCTAAATAGATCTAAGGGCTTTTAACACTCATTAACTCTCAGTAGCTCTGAGAGTAATGTGGAAGAGCAGGGAAGGGAGAAGGAGGCTCTGAAGGGCGGTGTGGGACCAAGCCTGACACCATCAGTGCCCCTGCTCTGGGCTCACTTCAGAGTTTTGAGTTACAGCTCTTTTCAGATTTCAGAGATGCAGCCAAATGGTCAAGTTTTTGGTTCTGGGTTGGATGTACCCAGGGAATCCAGAAAAATGTAGTAGTGATCTCAAAAACACAGGTATGAGTCCTTCGAAATAAAGAAATAAACTAGAGGGTCCAGGGACCTGCCAGGTGTCAGAGTCGCTCTTGTCAGTGTCTCCACTGGGGCTGCCAGCTTGGAAGGCCCACGGTCACTTAGGCAGTGACAGGGAGCTGACAGGTAAGAGCTGGGCTGGTGGCCACCACATTGTGTCCAGGGGAGATGGTTGATTATATCTGGAAGGGGAAAAGGGAATCATGGAGTTTTCCCAGGGGAGAAGAGTTCAGAATGAATATGTTAGTCTTCGCCATGTTAAAAGAACTTTGATTTTTGTTTTGTAACTGGAATGCAGTCCCTGGTTGCCTTGGCTGACTTCCATCTTTCCCTATTGGCTGCCTTTGCTGTCACTATAGCCATCCCTAGCAGACCCGATCCATTCCCTGACCATTGCTCCTGGGTGTCTCCCTGGCTGCAAGCTTTACTCCAATCAGCTGCTATTGACTCTGATCTTATATAACTCATACAATTTCAGCTTCTTAAAGAAATGGTCACCTTTCCTTTGGGTTCCAGACATCAGCCAATAATGATGATGATGATGATAATAATAACAGTCATATTTATACTCAGTATTACATGTGGCCAGGCCTGTGCTCTAAGCCTTGCACATATTTTCTCATTTAGTTCTTGCTGCACACCTATGAGTTAGATATTATTATCACTGTAATTTGACCAAGGTTACACAGAGATTGAGTGGAACAGCTGAACTCAGGCTGGCTGATGTGAAATAACCTATATTGAGGGACTATTTTATACTGATGCTTTCTACTGAAGGAGACAATGCCTCCCTGCTCTGAACCTACCCTCTCCCCTGAGAGATAATTCTTCTTCCTTAATATCATTATCACCATCATCAAACACTAGCTGAGGACTTTCTAAAGAAAGGGCATGAGGCTATACAATAGGGAGGTGCAAAAACCACACAGCATAATCACAGAGGTCAGGAGGCTGGTAGTCATAAGTTGGAGGGGGTGGAATATGATTATTACACTTAAAAAAATTGTTAAAACCACACACTTTGACCCCTCAATTCTACTTCCAGGAATCTATCCCAAAGAAATATTGAGACCTGTAGTCTGAATTTTATGTACAAAGATCAGTATCTAAGCATTATTCATAAGAGTAAAAAACTGGGAACCATCTAAATGTCCTACAATGGGATAAAGGTTCAAGGTTAAACAAGTATTTTCTAAACTTCCATAGAAAATGAATCCCATGACATGCTTGTTTTAAAAAAGAATCCATTGTTAATACATTTGGAAATTACTATTTGCTAAAGTTCCTTCTCGAAGAATCAAAATCCATATTGTGACTCTTCAAAGACTTATAGAATCCAGGAGAAAAAAATTATTTTAAATGATTTAACCTGTTACTAAAGCTTTTAGTGACATCCCATAGCATTACACTTGGGAAATACTAGGTAAAATGGACTTGAATATTCATATGTTAGAATATTAGGCAGTTGTTCACAACAATGTTTTCAAAGAATATTTAATGATGTGGGTGTGTGCTCATTATAACCTGCTAAATGAAAAAAAATTAGATATACAATTATATGCAGTATTATTTCAGCTTTTTAGTAGAAAAAAATATAGATGTGTATGGGGAAAAATGTTCTGAGGATCAACGAAAATGCTCACTGTGGTTATTTCCACATGGTAGATTTAGGAGTAACTTAATTTTTACCAATTTTCTATATTTTCCAAAATTTCCCCAATGAAAATATTTAATAATGAGAAAAATCATTGCTTTCAGAAACATATTGATAGAAATTCAAAGAAATGAATAGGCATCTGTGTTAAGTGTTCTAGTTGAGTTGACTCAGATCATAAAAATAAAAGGAGTTCAGAGGAGGAGAGCTGAGGACACACTTATCTATGTTTCAGCTGAATCTCTCACATTTCTTCACGAACAAGCCAAGCTGTGCTATTTCTCATGCTGTGTATCGTCTTCACTGTCCTACCTCTGTACTCAAAATCCTCTTTCTGCCCTGCCTTACTTCCTCACATCTTGTCTCTAGTTTCATCCAAGCTGAAAGGCTTTGCAGAAAACACCAGTTCCTATATAACCAATGCCCTTTCCCTCACACTCTTGTTGCTTTTACATTTTACATCTTATTATGGTTGCTGATGTCCACCTACCCAGGCTCAGAGCTCCTGGAGGGCAGGAACCAAATGTAATACTTTGTAGTAAACCTGAGGCACAGAGCCTTGCATCAGAGCATACTCAATGCAATTAATCTCAAGAATTAATATGCATGAAAGTTTTGACAGAAGTGAGCTTTGAAGGAAGAGGAGGACTTAGGTGGAGTAAGCGTTCCAGGGAGGGGAGACAGCATGAGCAGGATCTTGAAATAGGAACCTGTAAGAACCTGGGGAGTCGTGAGCGTACATGTTGGGGTGGCCGGTGGTGTTACTCATGGGGTAGAGGGAGATAATGTTAGAGACAAGGAACAGAGAACAGATTTTTCATGAAGGGTCTTGAACGGGCCAGGGATGCTGACCCTTCTATAACAAAAGATCTCACACTTTGAATCACCTGCAGAGTTTTCTAGAAATAGAGAGCTTTAGGCCCCTCCCTGAGAAATTGTGACTCAGTGGGTGGGGAGAAGGGCTGAGCAGCTGCATTGCTGACAATGATCACAGGAGAGTCTTCCATCGGGGTCTGAGGGACACACTTGGAGAAGTGTGGCTCTATTTATTGGCAATGGGAGGAACAGGGGATTGCTACAGAGAGGACAGCATCCTCAGAGCAAGGACAGAGTGGTTTCCAATGGGGAGAGAGTGGTAGGGTAGTCGGCAGAGGGCTATTGCTCTAACACAGGGCAGCAGGAGTGAGGATGACAGTTCAAAGACGCCCTGGATTTTTCTGGCTCCACTTCTCCCTAATCTTCTCTGATGCTGGAGGACTAGTCTCTAAATCAGGTTCTGTGTGAAGGCACTAGGTGGAGGCACTCCCAGATGTTTCCAGCCCCTCTTTTGAACAGGCAGGGCTATCCTCCAAGGAGAGAAATTTGGTCATGTTGAGTTTGGTTTTCTCCCTCAGTCTTTGCTTTGGGAGATTTGGCCAACTCAGCAACGCTTGGGGAGAGTTTGTCTCAATTCCATTGAAAGAAAAAAATCAGATGACCTTCTGAGGTAAATATTTGCATTTTTTGTTCCTGTAGAATTCTTACCATCTGGTTTCCCAAGACAGCTGTATATGACACCCTGGACTCATCTGTGCACTTGGGACGTATACTGACAGGACAGAGACCTGGGTGGTTGGGGTTTCTTAAGTCTCTTCCTGGAAGTGAGTCAGGTACAAAGAGCAAAGGGAAGCCGGTGGAGAAACATGTCAACCAACAGAATAATTTGTTCCAGGTGAAGGTACTTGGGAAGATGACTAGAAGAAAGTAGTTGCTCCTGAAAAAAGCAACTCAGAGAATCTGCTTGTAGGGGTTGGAAAGAGAGACACATTTAATAAATGATTATTTATTTTAAATAATTAAAAATTGAAAAATATCTAAGGCATCCCTGTCCTATGGAAGGAGTTTCTGGTTACCATTATTATTTAATATTTATGTTTATCTGTGCTAAGGGTTTGATTAATCTTTGCAATCCTCACGATAACCCTCTGGGTTAGGGAATATTATTATTCCCACTGTGTGGACAAGGCAGTGAGGGTAGGGCTGTTATTATACCTGCCCCCAGTGTATTCCCTGAGGAGATTGGGGGGTGGCGTGGTGGGTAGAAAAGGGAAGGAAGTTAAAGAACCCTTTAACCAGGATTTGATGACGAGTGGACACTAATTTCTGTTTGGAACTGTAATTAGGGCCTCATCAGACAGGACTGGTCAGAAGTAAGAGTTGCTCATCCGCTGCACACCTGAATGAGGGTAGACGCAAAGGAGAGACCGTGAGATACAACTGGAGGTGAGTGAAAGAGCCTCATAAATGAGTTGAGGTACCTCAAAATTTTATCAAGTAAAGGCTGCTTGCCTCAAACTTACCTACTTGTGTAAAGGAAGTGCCCCTGTTTTCATCATGTTGCATCCTGCCAGATTGAGCCTGACAAAAGCTGAGCAAATAGGACAAGCTCAAAACTGCAACAGTGGCCTAAAATCCAAAGTCCTCAGCCCTTTAGGAGTGAGGTTTATTTTCAGCACCATCCCCCTTTTTCGGAGACCCTTGCATTCTGCCTCCCGCTGAGGTACACCTTATGGGGGAATGGGGTTGGGGCCCTGGGTGAGGGGAATGGGCATGGTGGGGGCCAAGGGAGGAGAAAGAAGCTCTCTTCTAAGACCCCAGCAGAGTGCCCTCTCCTGCCCTCTCAGGTTGATGTTTTGCTACTTGAATTACTGATTTCCTATCAACAGTGCTCCTCTCTCCCTCATGTATTGCAAACCTGGTTAAGTAAGTCCCAGGCACAGAGGAAGATATAACATCAGGATGGATGAAAAATATAGTCCCTGCCTCCAAAAGAGCTCCAACCCAAGGAGGAAAACAGGTGTGTACGTAGTTGCAGGCAGCACCATAACACTGTGATGCTACGATTCCACAGGGGCTCAGAGGAGAGAGCAGCCGGCCATGCACAGGGGAGCTAGGACTCAGAGGAAGATGCCGTGGCTGGATCTTGAATGGCAAATAATAAAATTGACAAGAAGAGCACTTTCTGTAGAAGGAATGACACCTGCAGAAGTGATGAGGTTTAGGGGAGCAGGACATGTTTGAGAATAGCAAGAAGTGAGATGCACCTGACTTTCAAAAATATTTTGCATATACGAAAACCCAGTTTGTTATCTTGGACATAAGTTATTTGACACCCAGCAGGTACACCTAATGCTGTTGTTGTGGGGCAGACTTAGTGTCAGGATGCCAAAGACCCTGGAGGCCATAGGAAGATTGGCCCTTTTGGCTGCCCTCCCTTTTTTGTGGAGAAAAGTAACGGTCATTGAATATTTTTCCATGGGTGTCACGATTGCATTTGGGGAGTTTCATGATAACATTTGCTTATTTGGTTACTTGGGCAGCAAAGCCAAGAATAGTCTTTCAAGAGCAAGACTGGCACAGGAAGGCCAGTTGAAAGGCTGTGCCAACCCATCAAAAAGGGGTGATAAGAGCTGAGAGGCAGAGGGTATAGAGAGGAGTGGGCAGGTCTGAGAAAACTTTAGGAAACTGAGTTAACAGGACTTTGTGGCTGATTGGCTGGGGGGATGAAGGAGAGAAGTCAAGGACGACTCTCAGGTACTTTGGAAGTTGGGGCTCCCATGACCTGAGATATGGAGGACAAACTGTCCCATTCGTGGAGAGAGCATCGCCTGAGTAAGCAGGGGAGACACGAACCCTGTGTGCACTGTCTCTGCTGGCTGGAACGCAGTGTTTACATAATAAGAGCTCTTTGACACTCTCCAAACCTCAGGTTGCAGCAAGACCACCCACGGGAGTGTTGAGCAAGCAAGAAGGGAGGCTGGGTTAACAGGATGCAGGATCCCCAGGCAGCAGCTTGTTTATAGTCTAGACTTGCCCTGGGCTGGATCTAAGGTGCCGCTTCCATTTGACCTATGTCCCCGCTGTGCTCTGACATCATCTCCTAGTCGCCAGCGACCTTTCCCCCCCAGACCAGGTCGGGGCAAGGGGAGGGGGTAGGTTGTGGGGAACTCATCTACAGAGAGTAAGAGTGGTTTTGTACATCAAACGATGACTTGACCAGGGCCACCTAGATTGCCTTCCTAAGTGAATACTGAGAGGCCACTTGAGGATGGAGGTTAATTAACTGTGATTGTTAATTGTTCTCCATCTGAGTAAGCATGACCGACTGTCGGGTTAGCATAGTTCCACAGGGTCCTGGTAAAGGAGTTCTTATCTCTCACACAGATGCACAGGGACATGGGCTCAACCTGGCATACAAACGCACGTAAAGAGGCACATGCCCATGTAAGCCAGGGAGGAGAAGGTCCACGGAAAGGAGGGCAGGTGTTTTATTCTTGGAGTCAATTAGGGAGAGAAAAATCGGAAATAGAGGAGGGAGTGGGAAGCCCTTGGAAATTTGTATGCCTGTTTCTGAATTATAACAGAGCTTGGAGTTTGAAGGGAGCTTAGAGAAAATCTAGTTTAATTCCTTCATTTCACAGAGGTCACAGGTGATTAATCAAAGGAGTTAAAACACATACCCAGGCTTTTCTGACTCCAGTGCCTTTAGACTACAAGGACTCTTGCCTCTTACCCAGACTCAGGAAGTGGAGAGTTGAGCAACAATCAGAATCATTGTCCAGCCCAAATAACAGCCTTCTGATGCCTCAAAGAAAATTATTTTCCTTAATAGCTGACTCTCACTCTCCTGCCATCTGAACCTAGTTTCTCTGCTGGGAATCAGATAGATGATATTCACAATCAGAGGACCAAGCAAAAAACATGGGAAAGGAGAATTTTTTCTCTCAGTCATTCATAATTTCTCCCCACCAGGAAGAATTTCCCTGTCAAATGTCAGGGCACCAACCAGGTCAGCTACTCTCCACATCATCCCACCTATTTGCCAGGCAACACCCCATTGGTGAGTGCTGTCTTCCTTATACCACCTTCATATCAGCATTTATCTGTCCAGGACTTCCTTTCCTCGGAAATAATTGTCACTGTGGAAAGAAAGCGATCACTAATATCTGCAAATGTATTCATACTGAACAATGATATCTTAATGCAGTCACTTTCAAAAATTTTTAAATTAGTTTTTATTCAAAGATCAAAATATGCTCATGGTAAACAAATAAAAGGAACTCGTACAGAATACAGTGAAATACTAAATGTATAACCCAAACTCCAAGTCCAAATTTTCAGGTTAAAAGTTATGAACTTTTCCTAAACTAGTTTGTACATATACAAATGTATAAATGTGTAGTTTAAACACGTTTAGAACTAGCCCATATGTACTCTCTCCTATTACTTGACTTTCTCTTTTATTGATGTATTCAGATATTTCCATATCAGAACACATAGGTCTATCTCATCCTTTTAACAGCTTCCTACATTTCACTGTGTGGAAGCAGTATAATTTAGGAGGATGGACATTTAGGCTGTTTCCAGGTTTTTTCCACTCTTAAAAATGATTTTTAACATTTTGAAGGTAAAGGTAAAGCACCTTGTCTGTAAATGCTCTTGCATGGAAGCTGTTAAACTTCTCATGGAAAAGATAAAAAAGTTCCTCTGATTAAAGCTGGTGGGACTGGTGGACTCAAGGGGTTGGTGAGCCTTGTCCCCTCTGGTGGGTCCTGGGAAATGTTCAAAGGAACCTCGAAGGGTCCTGGGAACTCAGTTTGAAAAATTTTGCTGTAATTATTTATTTTGGCAATGGTATTTATTTACATTTAAAAATATGTTTTCTAAAGAATGAATTGCTAATGGTGGAATTGGAGGCAATACATCAAGCTATTGCTGCAGATGACTTTGAGTGATGGAGTCTTTCCTTATGTTTTTCTTGAATCAAATTATCCACTAGACAGATTGCCCAGATAATTCTCCAGTTCCCATTTCCAAACCACATTAGGGACACTCAGGTCACCAGTGAGGGACAAAATGGAATTGAACCCCAAGCTGGGAATTAGGGCTGCAGGAGTCATTTTGCTTCTTCAAGCCTCTGTTTCAAGGTGTGTGAAATGGCTAGAGAATCCTTGCCCTTCTACCACTCATTATAGCCAATATAGATAGATTAAGTGTCTCCCTTAACCTTCTCTTAGGGGAGAAAGTTAATTTGGAGACAAAAAGATGATGAATTACACTTTGTATATATCAAGTTCTTAAGAGGAGTTTTAGGTGCAGTTCACAGATTCAGGAGCAAGCTCATAGTTGGAACAATAGAATCCAGAATCATGATACACTCAATTCATAAATGAATAAATGGATGAAGAGAGCAAGAGGCAAACAGCATCAGATCAAAATACTTGCTATTTTCCTTGAGCTTAGAAAAACATTTTTTATTTGACTCATTTTCTTTTTTTACCTGAAACCTTCCTACCCCCTTTTGGGTGGCTTGATTCCCCTAATAGTCAAAAGGATGGGGGGGGTTGCCTTGTTTCCTGAGGCTCAGAATAGTGCTACAGTTGTGTTGACTGAATCCTTGGACCTGAATCTTCCTCCAATTAACTTTCTGGATGACTTGGTTCCTCTAGTCCTAAGGATTGCTTTGCTGTTGTCTGTCTCTCTACATTCAAGTTTCCTCAAGAGTGGTCCTCAATCCATCACATCAGAATCTTCTAAAGAATTTGTACAACTGAATCACTTCACTGTACACTTGAAACTAACATTATAAATCAACTCTTGTCCAATATAAAATACAAATTAAAAAAAGAACTTGTTAGGAATATCCTGTCCCAGACTGCATGATTCAAAAACTCTGTAGATGATGACAGAGAATCTCCATTTTTAATTAGCACATTATGTAATTCTTGTATGTAATTGTATGTAATTCCCATACAATTAGGGATGGAAATCCCAATCTCTTTCTCAAACCCAAGACTTTTAATCATTCCCTTGTTGACTTCCTATCTACCTGTTTGCTTATTTAGATCTCCATATGAAGCCCAAGTCTTGCTGGCTGTTGCCATAGTTTCCAGGTAAAGAGTGCTGTCCGCTAGACTGGACTTCCTGCTGAGACCAGTAGCTGAATGTGCCCTTCCCGCCTCAGGCCAGATCCACCTCAGTTACCTGGTTTTTCCAGCTTCTGACCTTGTTCAGTTCTCCCATCTCCAATCCTGCTGATTCAGGACTTGAAAAAAAAAAACATAATACTACAGTCAATATGTGTTAAGTGATTATTGTGTGTCATTATCTCATTTAATCATTCCAACCTCACTAAGTAGATATTATTATTTTGCTGCATTTGGACATATCCTCAGAAGAATTAGCATGACTTCGAATTTGCTCCAAGATGTGGCACGGTAATTTCTTTCTTGCCATATTCCCCTAAATGGTCACATCTGAATCCCATCCGTTCTTTCATATCCAGAAATTCACCTTAAAATTGATTTGTGGCTAGTTCAATAAAAATGCTTTTGAAGGACTTTTTTTTTTGCAGATAAACAACCAGTGCTGGTCTGGGCGAGAGGCTGGCATCTGTGAAATCTGAAATGAATTATGGACAATGAGGAGCCCCATGTCAGGATGTTGAGGAAACCCAAGCAAGCAGATAAACAGGCAGGCAGTAGGCAATGGGGATGGATCCTGTGTTGTAGGGCTCTGAGCCCTGCCCCAGAATTCAGGAAGTCAGTCCTGTGGGTGGAGATAGAGGTCCCAAACAGTGCAGATTCTCTGTTTTAGAGGAACTGAGTTAGTCACAAGTTACTCTGGATAAGAGCTCACACCCAGGGGTATAGTTACCAGAACAGTAGTACATGGTTGGTTATGGAGCTTCAGAAATAAGTCTGAGTGATCAGACTTTAGGTTCAAGGATAGAGCCAAACTGGCACCCAGGGCAACTGAATGGGGAGCTGTGGCATCAGGGTCTGGAGCTCCTGAAATCTCTATGAAGATCGGCATCTGCAGGGTTGTAGGTTGGGGGTGGGGAGTTAAGGGGATAGTGATAGCAGCTGTGGGGTGAGCATGACTAGGACTTCAAAGACTAGGACCCAGGAAGCCTAAGTCAGAAGATTTGCAGTTGCAGCAAAGCAGGATCCTTTGTGTTTTGGAAAAATCCACAGCAATTTCCTGACTTGCTTGGATTTAAAAACAAAATCAATTTGTATTAGATTAGCTGTATGTGAATGTAGGCCAGGCTTTCAGGCTCCACCAGTTTTAGGTAAATTGAATTGGCATTTCAGTATCCTTTTCAGGTCTGAGGGTCACGAGGCTGACTCCAGGAAAAACAAAAAATACAAACAAAAATACACACAGATCAGACAAGCAGGTAATTGAGTCAGAGGGCTGTGCCTTCAGAGCTACGGACCAGTAGCTCCTTCAGATGGAGTCCCCAGAGGCCCTCTTGTCCGGCCACCTGCTTCCAGAAAGGACAGACTCAGAGAGGTCCAGACAGCTGTGAATTTAAACTGTGTTTACAGTTTTCACACGAAGAAGGCTGCGCCTGAATCCTAATTCAGAAACTTCTTGATATAATAACTATTGTCAACACTTCCCGAGAACTTTCACTGTGGCGTCGTGTGAGGTGCTCTGTTACAGATCTTCACGTAAACATCATCGTGCATGATGTTACCACTGTTACAGGTGAGGAAATCAAGGTTAGAGAGGATGAGCTTATAACTCAAAGTTACCCAGCTGGTAAGTGGTGAAGCAGAATTTGAGAACAGTATATTTAAGGCCAACCATTTATCTACATTACGATGAAATTTGGAGATAGAATCCTGATCTCCTTTTGTATCCCTTGTAGAGACTCTTTTTTCCTAAATCTATCTTTTCTTTTCTCATCCCATCATTGCAGAAATCTGGGTGGTTTTCTATTTTTTTTGGTTGGTTTTTTGGTCCAGAAAATAGTGTATTTTACTTGGTTTAAGATTATTTTAACTGTGAGAAGTAAATATTTTCTAAATAGAATCTCTCTCTTAAAAGATTGCTGCATCCCATCCCCAAACACAGGGAAAACCAACTGAGCTAATTGAAGGTCTTTGAGTAGAAATTTCTCTACAGTAATGAGCATGGGTACATAATCCAGTATCTCTCTACTTTCTTTTAGGCCATCCCAAATGCATGGGGATGCAGGAATGCAGCCTCCAGTGAGTCCAGAGCCCTCTCCTTCCCACACACAATTGCCTGTGAGCCCATCACCCGTCCAAAGGGACATTTCTGCCTCTATCATCAATTATTATTTCTCAGGCACCCACTGGGTGCTCAGCACATCAGAGAAAAAAACGAATTGACTCTGCTGTCAACAATCACCCTGCAAACAGCCAAATAATTTTGATGTTCTTCAAACATATTATAATTAAAAAATTACATGCTGGGAGAAAAATTATAAGCATTTAATCAGAAGAAAGGGTCAAGCTGATGTAATTAGGGAGGGGAGATGAGCCGGCTTTTATCAACAGAGCCAATTTCATCACTTTCCTGGTGAAAGCAATTGGATTTGAGGCTAAGATGTTTCCATCAAGTTATTTTTGAATTGAGAAAATATAATTTCATTTTGTTTGTTTAGGATTGTCTTTAACCTCAGTGCTACTCTCTGAGGTCACTCTCCTTTTACAATCCATTGGCATGGCCACAGCTTGCTTCTTACTGGGAATCTCATGCCAATTGTGGCCTAATACATAAAAGCACTTAAAAAACAGTTAGCCCCAGTGGAAAAAAAATTCACAAATGTAGGATAAAAAAGCTCCCAGATGGCAACCACTGAAGTATTTGCCAGAAAGGGAATCTGTTGGTAAGCTAAAGTGCTTTTAAGAGAGTTGAATCATTCAGTGAATCAGAAAATTGCCCAGGTCTTGGAGTCATGACTGAGAGACCATGGAAAACCAAAAAGAAAACAAAAGAAGTATGTGAATTTCCATATTACCCCCTTTAACAGATCTCTGGGCTGGCTGTACAGCGATTATTTGGATATATAGGTCACAGGTGTTTAGAGAGGTCTGCTGCTTTCGTTTCTCTGGCTCAAATCAAATTCCTCTTCCATGAGTCACTGAGATGGAGAGAAACTTAGTTTGCTGCTCTCCTTGGTGGAAGAAGTCCAGCTCCTCCACCTGAAACAGGTAGTCTGGGTGGGGAGGAAGAAGTCCTGGAATGGGAGTTGGGAGACTTGAGTTCTGCTCATCAAGAAGTGTCTCCATTCCTAGAATTTGGTAATATGTTACATGTAAAAGTAATACTTTAGTAATGACAATTCCAATCCCTTTTGATTTTATAATGCTTCAAGACATCAAGAACTCTCATCTATGCTATCTTATTTGAGCCTTTTCGAAACTGTGCGAAGTGGTTAGGCACATGCTATTATATATACTTGTTCTAACTTAAAAGATAGGAAAGTGACAGGTATTACTTATCACAATGTAAGAGGTGGGAATAAAGAGGCTCAGGGTAGTAAGTGATTTGCTCATAGTCACACCAGCAGATAGGAAGAGCTCAAACACAAATCAGAGCCAACTGCTCTTTTCAAAACCCTGATGTATTTTTAGAGGATAATACCTGCCCTAAATTACACTTGTGAGACCCAAATAAAATAATGCTTTTGAAAATGCTTTGAAGGATGAAAACTCACCATATAGTTTCCAGGGCCTACAGTCTCTGATGGGTGTGTGAGCATTCTATTTCCCATGTAGCTGAGTTCAGCAGGAACCAGTGGCATAAATTCCTAGCTCCAGGAGGCATCTTGTTCTCTTTTCTAAAGGCAAATACTAAGGACAAGCCCTCATCCAAGGTGAATGCAGAGAGAGAAAAATACAACAAAACTGACAAATAGATATTGGACAAAGACATTAAACATGGCAAGAAAGCAAATTGCTGCTGCCCTCCTCTTAAAGGAGAGGAAATGCTGGACAGCCACCAAAGAGGAGAGGTTGAAAGGATGAAGATAGTTACCAGAGATGGGGATGGAATCTCAGGCAATACTCCAGATCTGCATGACTGGTATTAAACACGACAGTTAGAGAGATGGTGAGCTGAAACTGTTGACAGCTGAAAGCAACTTCTCTGAGGAATATGTTTGACAGCACAGAGAGACCTGGCCCAAGGCTAAGCATCAGAGGAACACACCAGTAGTCTGTGTGCCTGGTGCTTGCATATGTGTGTGTCTATGTGTGTATGTGTGAGTTACTCCTCTATACATTCATTTATCCATCCTGTCTCTTCATTCTTTCATCATTGTCTTCCACCCTGGGCACTGGTCCTTGGGATACAAAGGCGAAAAACAGAGGTCCCTGTCCTCCAGAAGCTCATAGTGTAGTGACAGAGAAAAAGAAGTAAACAAGTGAACACTTGACATTCAGGGACTATAAGATAGAGAAGGGCAGGGAGCAATGGAGGCTCAGGTGAAGGCCACCAAAGCCAGGCTTGGATGGGAGTAGGGAAAGGGAGAGAAAAGTGATGGAGACAGAAAAACTCCCATGAAGAGCACAGATTACACACCAGTTACTTGCAGCATCTAGGAGTTTGCTTTCTGAATCACTCTGAAGCTAGCATCCAAGAGTACAAATGGGGAGGTTTCTCCAACTCAGACTATGGTTATGGCCACTTGCTTCTTGAGTAAAAACTTCTCCCTCCTCCTTGCCCCTACCACACAGAAGTCTGCTTCACCAACAAATCAGAACAATCAGAATTATTTTATTATTAATGATAATTTCAACAATCAAAAGATTATTACATTTTTCTCCAGGTGCTCTGTTTTACCACTGCCCATTAGCTCAGTCTTCTTTAAGGCATTTGGGGTATGTGATCCACCCACGCTGAGCCAGCCTTCTCATCACATCATCAACATTGTATCATCACACTTAAGATACCTCTTCTGGTCTGAGGGAGAGAAAAGAACTTTTCTGTTTGGGCTATGGGCCACCATCTTTGACTTTTGGTAAAGCCATTCTAAATTTGCAGGCACATTTCCTACCAAAATAGCTAAGAGTAGCTGGTTTTAGCTCTAGGACCTCTGGGCATCCTCTGTTTCTGCTCTCTAGTATCTATTCTTTGCATCTCTTATCAATGGTGTTTCCTTTCCTACCTCTGTCTCCTATCTCTGATCCAGGGTATCCTGATCGGCTCTGCCTCTACACTTGGGATTTTCTACCTTAGATCCTTTAGTTTTCCAGTTATCCCATTAGATATTCATTCTGAACTTGATTTTTTTTTCCTCTATACCCTCAATTCAATCAGTGAAAAATTTTAAATCTTCCCAATTCTGTCTTTATCTATAATAGCTATTTGAAGGCCCCCTTTTCTCTTTGGCTTAGTAGTTTAATACACTACCTCTCTACATACTACTCATATACATTGTATATTGACCTCCATCGCACATTAAAAAAACTGAAGCCCAATATTTGTAGCTTAAGAAGATATCATCTTGTTAAAATGGGATGATGATCCATTTGCCTAAAAGCAATTAGCTGAAACCATTTCTCTTGTTAATCAATTTGTCTAGTTTGCCTAAAATTCAACTCATTTAAAAGCCTCTTCATAGCTCTTTAGGGATTTCATTTTATAAAAATATTTCTGCCACATATAGTAGTTTTTGAGGTAATTTTAACCAATTTTCCCCTCAAAAGTATTTCCAATTTAATTTCATATTTTTGGTAAGTATGCATCATATTTGCATAATTTTATGAATGGTAAAATTATTTTGAATCCTCGAGTAGCTTTTTATACTGATTTTATTTTTGGATATCAGAAAAATTTTTAGCCAGATTTTCTAAAGACCTTATTTTTCAAAATTTCTTCTCACAATAAATATTTACCAAATTTGTATAAAATTTAATTTACATAACTTTTTGTTACTGATAAGCAGCTGGTAAAGAACCCACCCCTCTCCATCTTGCTATCATTTGGAGGAAGAGTATAATTTTCTCCAGGTGCTCATTCTCAGCCAAGTTCATGTTCCCACGTGTCCACTTTGCCACGTGTTGTGTGGAGGCATGGAGTGACTTAAAAAAGAGAAACAGATAGAGGTTCATGTGTGCTGACCCATTTGTGGGATTTTGGTCAGATGGACCTAGACTAAAAACATAAATCGTTGAGGGCCTTGCAAAGCCTTGAGACCTGTCGAATTGAGTTGAGATAAAAAAGAAAAGAAATTCTTTTCTAAGAAGGATATTTTTGGATGGACTTCTAAAGCAGGTATACAATTCTCAGGGCTAAATTATCCTCCAAGTACATTTTAATGGGGTCATTTTGTCCTACTTGTTAGAAATCAGAGGAAACTTAACATTTGTTTTATTTAAAGCTCTCTTTCATTGTGTTGCTCCTTCAACTGAGTCTCAATTTCCCCTAAAGCATTTTCCAAATTTAGCAGATCCCCCATGGCTGTGCACAGATGAGTCAACTTTCCACAGGCTCCTGTTTCTGTGTACAGGAAATCAAATATGGTGACTCACGAGGAACTTTCAGTGATGAGTATATAAGTTGGCCATAGAAATTGATCTTCTTGCATTAGAACAGTGTTAAATCAATATGCTTGAAGATACTGCTAAAGAAATTGGCATCATGAGTCACAGAGAGATAAAGAGATAAAAAAATAAGTACAAGAGATAGAAGAAGGAATAACTGGGACAATTCAAAATCTGTGCAACAAAATTTCTTGAAGAAAAGAATGGTGGAGATGTAATAATCAGGGAGAAAGTTCCAGACCTGATAAATGTGGCCATCTGTAGATTGAGGAACCAAAGTGAATACATTAAACATCCTATCATCCACTACATTGTAGGGGAATTTCAGAACATAAAGAAAAACCTCTTAAAACCAACTAGAAAGAAAGTTAGATCACCTACAAATGATCTTGGTATTGATAGCAATAACCAATCAATAACAAGAGGTACCTGAAGACAATGTAAGGGTGTCTTCAAAATGCTGATTACCTGGGGGGAAGGGGAGGGATAGACTGGGAGTTTGGGATTAGCAAATGCAAACTATTATATATAGAATGAATAAACTACAAAGTCCTACTGTTTAGCACATGTATATTGTATATAGTCCATATCCTGTAATAAACCATAATGGAAAAGAATATGAAAAAAATACATACCCAACAATCTCTTTACTATACACCAGAAACTAAAACAACACTGTAAATCAACTATACTTCAATAAAAAATAAATTTAAAAATGCTGATTATCTTATCTGATGTAGAAAATCATCCACATGTATAATAAAAATTCTAGCAAACTAGGGATAAAAGGGAACTTCTTAATGATAAAACTATAGTGAGCAAACATATTTAGTGGAGAAATTTTAGACAATACATTTCCTTTAAGATGTGAAGTTCTTAGATGACTGGTGTTACTAATGGTCTTGGCTGAAGCTACATGGAAAGAAAAGAAATAGAACTTACTGAATTAGAAAGGAAGGGGTAAATTGTCATTATTCACAGACAAGTTGATTGTGTATGTAGAAAATGCAGAAAAGTACCAGACAAAATTTTGTAATTAGGGTAACTATCATACAAGATCACTAGATGAAAGATCAGCTCATAAAAATATGTTTAGAAAATATTAAAAATAAAATACCATTCATAAGAGAGACAAAAGCAGTAAGTATCAAGGAATTAATAATGAGTTTACAAGATCTTGATGTATATAGAAAATAGAACTATATTAAAGGACATAGGGGGACTTACCTGGTGGTCCAGTGGTAAAGAATCTGCCTTACAATGCAGGGGATGCAGGTTCCATCCCTGGTCAGGGAACTAAGATCCCACATGCCACGGGGCAACTAAGCCCGAGCGCCATAACTACTGAGCTTGCACGCCTCAGCTACAGAACCCATCTGCTGCAAACTACAGAGCCCACACACTCTGGACCCCATGCACCACAACTACAGAGCCCACACACCCTGGAGCCTGCACTCCATAACTAGAGAAGAGAAAACCCACACTCCACTACTAGAGAGGAACCCGCACGTACCAACGAAAGATCCCTCATGTCTCAATGAAGATCCCATGTGCCACAACTAAGACTCAAAACAGCCAAAAATAAATAAAATAAATAATAAATTAAAAAAATAATAAAATGAAAGATCATAGTATTAAAAATAAATAAATAAAGGACATAGGGAAAGATCTGAAAATGCAGAAGTCTTTCATACTCTTGAATGTGGCATGATGAAAATATTATAAGGATACTGATTCTAACAATTTACAAATTCATTTAAATTCCAATGAAAATTCCAGCTGCATTTTAAAAGGACTTAGATATAATTTATTTCAAATTTATGTGAATTAAGTTTCACAAATAGCTAAGCCAACTTTCAAAAACAACAAAGAAAAGAGATTTATCTTACAAGATATCTTGCAAGTATCTTACAAAACCACATAGTAAAGTTGGTATGACATTACTGCAAGTAAAAACAAATAAAACAACTGAACAGAACAGATCCTTAGAGACCCAAGTACACAGGGAAATTTGACAGACAATCATAGAGACCATGAGGGTAAAGTTGTTGGCAAACCTAGCTTACATTAAAGAAAATAAAACTGATCGCTATTTAAAAACATATAAAATGAGAACTTCCAGATCAATTAAAGATTTACAAGTGACGGGTAAAACAATTAATTTAGTTACAATTACCTTTCCAACCTAGGAGATGTTCAAACCTATTAAAATGTTAATGGTAAAACTTATGAAGCCAAAAATTGATGGATTTGATTACACATACCTTAAGAATTTCTGTTTAAGGAAGGATACCATGTGTAAAGTTAATAGACAATTGACTATGAAAAAAATGTCAAGGAACTAAAATATTTAAATAAAATATTTAAAATACATAAGAAATGCCTACAAATCTACCAGAAAAGTAATAAAACTCAAGAGACATTGTATAAAAGAGGTAAGAGGTAATTTACAGAAGACATAATCATTACTAATCAGGTAAATGAGAATTAATACAATGATATATCACTTTACATACATCAGATAGGCAAATATCAAAAAGCTGGATAATTCTAAGTGTTCGCAGCAGTGTGAGAAGGAAAAGACCAAAGACACACATAACCACATGGGTAGACCTTAAAAACATAGTCTTGGGGGAAATGTGGTTACAGAATGAAGTATAGCACAGTAACACTTATGTAAGTTAAACATACGTGCACATTAATTACCTTTTATAGGGACACATTAGAAAACTACACATTAAACAAATAACAGTGGGGGTGGGGAATGAGGAATAGGTATTATGATACATATATGCATCATACATATATACATAAAAGAGTACAGAAGTGTTGAATGGACTAATGGTGATACTGTGCTATAAAATAAGATGTACTGTCAATTTGGCTTTTTGCATTGGGTGTATTTTTCTTTCTTTCTAATAAGGGTAATAACTATATGAAGGGGAAAAGATTGCATAACTAATAAAAAAGGGATAGAATGCAGTAGGGATAGAATAAATAAAAATGACTAAAGAACACTTTATAAAAGACAGGAAAGGAATGTAAAAGAACAAATTAAAAAGTACAGTAATTTGAAAGCCCAAGATGATAATAGATATGTACCAAATCAGTAAGGATAACAAACAAAAGTGAATTAAATCCTCCTGTTAAAGACAGATTTTCAGAAATAAAAATAAATCCAAGTATATGTTATTTATGAGTCACACCCAAGGCTCACGAGACAGAAAAATTGAAAGTAAAGGGGAACAAAGGAGAAATATTAGGCAAAAAAGCTTACCAAAGGAAAACTGGCATAACAATTTTTTGAACAGTTTTATTGATATGTGTTTGGCATACAATAAAGTGCATGTATGTATAATTTAATACATTCTGACATTTGTACATACCTGTTAAACCATCACCATAATAAAGAAAGTAAACCCACAAAAGTTTACTTGTGTCCCCCTCTAATGTCTCCCTTCAGCCCCTCCACACCCTGGCAACCATTGATCTACTTTTTGTCACTATAGCTTAGTCTTTATTTTTCTAGAAGTTTCTATAAAATGTAAGTAAATAATATGTGCTTTCTTTTTTCTTTCTGGCTTTATTCGCTAAGCATAATTATTTTTGAGACTCATCCACTATTTTTGGAATGAACAGTTCATTTTTATTGCTGAATAGTATTCCAGTATAAGACATAGTACAATTTGTCATTCACCTGTGGATGGGTATTTGGTTGTTTCCAGTTTTTGGCTCCTACAAAAAAAGCTGCAAGAATATACAAGTTTTTGTATGGACATATACTTTCAATTCTTTTGAGTAAATGCCTAGGAATAGAATGGCTGGAACATAAGTAGGCGAATGTATAACATTTTACAAATCTGAAAAACAGTTTTCTAAACTTCTTGCACCATTACATTTCCAACAGCAGTGCATAAAATTTCTAGTTCCTCCATATCCTTGCCAATACTTGGTATGGCCAATTATTTCATTTTAGTCATTTTAATATACGGGTAGTATCCTACTGTGGTTTAAACTTGCATTTCCTTAAGGACTAATGTTGTTGAGCATCTTTTCACGTGCTTATTTGCCAGTTATAGATCTTCTTAGGTAAAGTGTCTGTTCAAATCTTTTGTTATATCTATAAAGTTCAGTTGTTTTATTTTTATTGAGTTTTGAGAGTTCATATATATTTTGGATACAAGCCTTTTGCGTTTTGCAAATATTCTCTCCCACTCTGTAGCTTTTCTTTATATTCTCTTTTGCAGAGAAGATTTTTAAACATTTGGTGAAGAACAATTTATCAATTTTATTTTATTTTATGAATCATGCTTTTGGTATTGTATTTAATACATATTTGCCTAATTCATTTCTCCCTATGTTTTCTTCTGGAAGTTTTATGGTTTTAGATTTTACATTTAGGCCTAATTCTTGTACCTAGTGCAAGACATAGGTCAAAGTTTTTTGGGTTTTTTTGTATGTGGATATCCAATTGTTCCAACATTATTCCTCAAAAAGACTATTCCCTGGACACTGAATTGCTTTTGTACCTTTATCAAAAATCTTATGGACAAGAGAGCCATAAGCCAAGGAATGCAGGGAGCCTCTAGTAGCTGGAAAAGGTAAGGAAATGAATTCTCCCCTGGATCCTCCAGAAGGAGCACAGTACTTGTCTACTTTTATTTCAGCCCTATAAGACTTAATTCAGACTTCTGACTTCCAGAGCTGTAAGGTAAGATTGTATTGTTCTATGCCACAGTTTGTGGTAATTTGTTATAACACCAAGAGGAAACAAATACAGATAGTATTAGTCCTCTAACTTTGTTCTTCCTTTTAAAAGTGTTTTGGCTGTTTTAGGTCCTTTACATTTCCATATAAATTTTTAAGACATCTTGTCAGTTTCTTCAAAACCCCTGCTGGAATTTTGAAATTCTGAGATTGTATTGAATCTATAGATCAGCTTGGACAGAATTCACATCTAAACAATACTGAGTCTTCCAACCCATGACCAAGATATGTCTCTCCGTTTATTTAGGTCTCTTTCAATTTATCTCAGCCATGCTTTGTAGATTTCAGTGTTCAAGTCTTTCACATCTTTTGTCAGATTTATCACTAAGAATTCTATATTTTTTTCTGTGTCTATTGTGATGATCATATGATTTTTCATTTTTAGTGTCTTAATATGGTGAATTACACTGATTGATTCTCAAGTGTTAGACCAATTTTACATTTCCAGAATAAATTACAAATGATCATGATCTATCTATCTATCCATCCATCCAGATGGATTCAACTGAAAATTTGTTTAGAATTATTGCATCTATATTCATGAGGGATATTGGTCTGGGATTTCATTTCCTTGTGATTTCTTTATCTCAGTTTGAGTTGAAATAAGGTTGCCCTCATAGAATGTGTTGTAAAGCATTCTAACTTCTGCAATTTTCTGCAAGACTTTTTCTAGAATTCATATTATTTCTTCCTTAAATATTTAATAGAATTTACCAGTGAAGTAATCTGGCCCTGAAGTATTCTTTCTTTCTCTCTCAGTTCCCTTCTTTCTCCTTTTCTCTTCTTTTCTCATCTCTTCTCTTCTCTTCTCTTCCCTTCTCTTCCCTTCCCTTCCCTTCCCTTCTCCTCTCTTCTCTTCTTTTCTCTTCTCTTCTCTTCTCTTCTTTTCTCTTCTCTTCTCTTCTCTTCTCTTCTCTTCTCTTCTCTTCTCTCTCCTCTCTTCTCTTTCTCCCCCCCTTCTCTCTCTCACCCTTCCTCCCTCCTTTCCTTATTCATGCTTTCCTTCCTATTGAAAAGTTTTAATGACCTTTTCAATTTGTCTCACAGATACAAAGCTATACAAAATATAGTTCTTCCTGATAAGCTTTAGCAGTTTTGTATCTTTCAAGGAATTTGTACATTTAATCCAGGTTGTTGAATTTTTTGGCATTGAAGTGTTCACAATATTCTCTGATAATTCTTTTAATAACTGTGGAAACTGTACTGGTGTCACCTCTCTCATTTTTTTTTTTTTTTTTTTTTTTTTTGCAGTACGCGGGCCTCTCACTGTTGTGGCCTCTCCCGTTGTGGAGCACAGCCTCCGGACGCGCAGGCTCAGTGGCCATGGCTCACGGGCCTAGCCGCTCCGCGGCATGTGGGATCTTCCCGGACCGGGGCACGAACCCATGTCCCCTGCATCGGCAGGCGGTCTCTCAACCACTGCGCCACCAGGAAAGCTCATCCTCTCTCATTTTTGACACTGGCAATTTACTTCTTATTTCTTTTTCTTTATCAGTCTGGCTAGAACTTTTATCATTTTTATTGATCTCAAAGTACCAGACTTTGATTTCATTGATTTTTTTCCTGCTGTATTTCCAATTTTTACTTCATCTGTTTCTGCTCTGATCTTTATTATTTTCTGTCTTCAGCTTACTTTGGACTTAATTTTTTATTCACTTTCTAGTTTTTTTAAATTGGAAGCTGAAGCCATTTATTTGAGATCATTTAAAATTTTTTTCTAACATAGGTATTTAGTATTATAAATTTTCCTCTAAGTATTTTTTATTGGCATGACATTTTGATATATTCTGTTTTCATTTTCATTTAGTTCGAAATATTTTTCTCTTTTGATTTCTTTATGAACTATATATAATTCAGACATGCATTATTTGCATTCCAAATATTTGAGAATTATCCAGAAAGCTTTATGTTACTGATTTCTAATTTAATCCCATTTTAGTTGGAAAACATGCTTTGAATGACTTGACTCCTTTTAATTTTATTGACATATGTTTTATGGCCCAGATCAGGATTTATCTTGGTAAATGTTCTGGTACATTTGAAGAAAATATGAATTCTTCATTTGTTGGGTGGAATATTCCATAATTTGCAATTAGGTCACATTTGTTGATAATGATGTTGAAATCTCCTATATCCTTACTAATTTATGGTCTAGTATGCCCTTAATTATTGATAGAATTATTGACATCTCCTATATTATTTGTGAATTTATCTATTTCTCTTTATAGTTCTTTTTTTTTTTTCCCTTCGTGTAGTTTGAAGCTCTGTTAAGAGAAACATTGTATTCTCTTGGTGAATTGGGAATCACTGTGAAATGAACTTCTTTATCCTTGTTAGTATTCTTTATTCTGAAATCTACTTTGTCTTATATTAATAGATTAATATAATATTAGTGTTAGCATATGGTACATCCTTTTCCATGTTTATACACTGCCCAGATTATGTCTTCATTTTAAAAATACATTTCATAGAAAATATGAACAGACCAATCACAAGCACTGAAATTGAAACTGTGATTAAAAATCTTTCAACAAACAAAAGCCCAGGACCAGATGGCTTCACAGGCAAATTCTATCAAACATTTAGAGAAGAGTTAACACCTATCCTTCTCAAACTCTTCCAAAATACAGCAGAGGGAGGAACACGCCCAAACTCATTCTATGAGGCCACCATCACCCTGATACCAAAACCAGACAAAGATGTCACAAAGAAAGAAAACTACAGGCCAATATCACTGATGAACATAGATGTAAAAATCCTCAACAAAATACTAGCAAACAGAATCCAACAGCACATTAAAAGGACCATACACCATGATCAAGTGGGGTTTATTCCAGGAATGCAAGGATTCTTCAATATATGCAAATCAATCAACGTGATACACCATATTAACAAACTGAAGGAGAGAAACCATAAGATCCTCTCAATAGATGCAGAGAAAGCTTCTGGCAAAATTCAACACCCATTTATGATAAAAACTCTGCAGAAAGTAGGCACAGAGGGAACTTTCCTCAACATAATAAAGGCCATATATGACAAACCCACAGCAAACATCGTCAATGGTGAAAAACTGAAACCACTTCCACTAAGATCAGGAACACGACAAGTTTGCCCACTCTCACCACTCTTATTCAACATAGCTTTGGAAGTTCTAGCCACAGCAATCAGAGAAGAAAAAGAAATAAAAGGAATCCAAACTGGAAAAGAAGAAGTAAAGCTGTCACTGTTTGCAGATGACATGATACTATACATAGAGAATCCTAAAGATGCTACCAGAAAACTACTAGAGCTAATCAATGAATTAGGTAAAGTAGCAGAATACAAAATTAATGCACAGAAATCTCTGGCATTCTTATACACTAATGATGAAAAATCTGAAAGAGAAATTAAGAAAACACTCCCATTTACCATTGCAACAAAAAGAAAATAGTATTTAGGAATAAACCTACCTGAGGAGACAAAAGACCTGTATGCAGAAAATTATAGGACACTGATGAAAGAAATTAAAGATGATACAAATAGATGGAGAGATATACAATGTTCTTGGATTGGAAGAAGAATCAACATTGTGAAAATGACTATATTATCCAAAGCAATCTACAGATTCAATGCAATCTCTATCAAACTTCCACTGGCAGTTTTCACAGAACTAGAACAAAAAATTTCACAATTTGTATGGAAACACAAAAGACCCCGAATAGCCAAAGCAATCTTGAGAACAAAAAATGGAGCTGGCAGAATCAGACTCCCTGACTTCAGACTATACTACAAAGCTACAGTAATCAAGACAGTATGGTATTGACACAAAAACAGAAATTTAGATCAATGGAACAGGATAGAAAGCACAGAGATAAACCCACACACATATGGTCACCTTATCTTTGATAAGGGAGGCAAGAATATACAGTGGAGAAAAGACAGCCTTTTCAATAAGTGGTGCTGGGAAAACTGGACAGGTACATGTAAAAGAATGATATTAGAACACTCCCTAACACCATACACAAAAATAAACTCAAAATGGATTAAAGACCTAAATGTAAGGCCAGTCACTATAAAACTCTTAGAGGAAAACATAGGCAAAACACTCTATGACATAAATCACAGCAAGATCCTTTTTGACCCACTTCCTAGAGAACTGGAAATAAAAACAAAAATAAACAAATGGAACCTAATGAAACTTAAAAGCTTTTGCACAGTGAAGAAATCCATAAACTAGACCAAAAGACAACCCTCAGAATGGGAGAACATATTTCCAAATGAAGCAACTGACAAAGGATTAATCTCCAAAATTTACAAGCAGCTCATGCAGCTCAATAAGAAAAAGAACAAACAACCCAATCCAAAAATAGGAAGAAGACCTAAATAGACATTTCTCCAAAGAAGATACACAGATTGTCGACACACACATGAATGGATGCTCAACATCACTAATCATTAGAGAAATGAAAATCAAAACTACAATGAGATATCATTTAACACCGGTCAGAATGGCTATCATCAAAAAATCTAGAAACAATAAATGCTGGAGAAGGTGTGGAGAAAAGGGAACAGTCTTGCACTGTTGGTGGGAATGTAAATTGATACAGCCACTATGGAGAACAGTATGGAGGTTCCTTAAAAAACTACAAATAGAACTACCATACGACCCAGCAATCCCACTACTGGGCATATACCCTGAGAAAACCATAATTCAAAAAGAGTCATGTACCACAATGTTCATTGCAGCTCTATTTACAATAACCAGGACATGGAAGCAGTCTAAGTGTCCATCAACAGATGAATGGATAAAGAAGATGTGGCACATATATACAATGGAATATTACTCAGCTATAAAAAGAAACGAAATTGAGTTATTTGTAGTGAGGTGGATGGACCTAGAGTCTGTCATACAGAGTGAAGTAAGTCAGAAAGAGAGAGACAAATACTGTATGCTAACACATATATATGGAATTTAAGAAAAAAAAATGTCATGAAGAACCTAGGGGTAAGACGGGAATAAAGACACAGACCTACTAGAGCATGGACTTGAGGATATGGAGAGGGGGAAGGTTAGGCTGTGACAAAGTGAGAGAGAGGCATGTATATATATACCCTACCAAGCATAAAGTGGATAGCTAGTGGGAAGCAGCTGCATAGCACAGGGAGATTAGCTAGGTGGTTTGTGACCACCTAGAGGTGTGGGATAGAGAGGGTGGGAGGGAGGGAGACACAGAAGGGAAGAGATATGGGAACATGTGTATATGTATAACTGATTCACTTTGTTATAAAGCAGAAACTAACACACCGTTGTAAAGCAATTATACTCCAATAACGATGTGAAAATAAAAATTTTAAAAGTACATTTCTATAGTAAATTTACAGTCGTTCTTATTTTTTTATCCAAACTGACAATCTCTGCCTTCAAATTGTTGTGTTTACAGCATTTACATTTAATGTAATTATTGATATAATTAGATATAAACCTATTATATTATTTTTAAACATTGCTCCAATGATTCTTTGTTTTTTATTCTTTCCTTTATGCCTTCTTTTGGATTCATTTAGTTTTTGTTTTTTTTTTTTGTTTTTTTTTTGCGGTATACGGGCCTCTCACTGTTGTGGCCTCTCCCGTTGCGGAGCACAGCTTTGGACGCGCAGGCTCAGCAGCCATGGCTCACGGGCCCAGCCACTCCACAGCATGTGGGATCTTCCCAGACGAGGGCACGAGCCTGTGTCCCCTGCATCGGCAGGCAGACTCTCAACCACTGAGCCACCAGGGAAGCCCCATTTGGTATTTTTTATTACTCTATTTTATCTTTGTTGGTTTCTTAAATAAATTTGTCTTTCTATTTTTCTATAGTGTTTACAATATACATGTTTAACTTATCACAGTCTACCCTCCAGTAATGGTATACTACTTTACATATAATAAGAATCTTACAAGAATTTACTTCTACTTCTCCCTTTCTGACTTATGATATTGTCGTACATATGGAGTAAAATTAACATGCATTGTTCCATTTTGTTTAAATAGTCAATCATCTTTTAAATAGGCTTAATGAATAAGAAAAATCATAAATACCCTTTTAGTATCATTCTGGTGCTCTTTACTCTTTTGTATAGATCCATATTTCTGTTTGATATCACTTTCTTTTTGCTGAAATGAATTCTAACAATTCTTCTAATGTGGGTTTGCTGGTTATGAATTCTTTCAGTTTTTCTATGTCTGTGAAAGTCTTTGTTTCACCATTACTTTTGCAAGGTATTTTCTCTGAGCATAGAATTCTGGGTTGGTGGGCTTTTTATTTCAGTACATTACAGATGTTGCTCCACTGTCTTCTTGTTTGCATTGTCAATGCTGAGAAATCTGCTGTCATTTTTATTTTTGCAGTACACAGGCCTCTCACTGTTGAGGCTGTGCTCTGCGTTGTGGCTGCTCCCATTGCAGAGCACAGCCTCCGGACATTCAGGCTCAGCGGCCATGGCTCATGGGCCCAGCCACTCCATGGCATGTGGGATCTTCCTGGACCGGGGCACGAACCTGTGTCCCCTGCATTGGCAGGCAGACTCTCAACCACTGTGCCACCAGGGAAGCCCATCTGCTGTCATTTTTATCTTTTCTTTTTCTCTGTATATAATGTGTCTGCTTTCTTTGGCTACTTTTGAGATCATTCTAATTATTACTGATTTAGAGAAATGTGGTTATAATGTGCTATGGTATAGTTTTCTTCATGTGTTGTGTGCTTGGGGCTTGTTGAATTTCTTGGATCTGTGAGTTTATAGTTTGCATCAAATTTGGAAAATTTGGAGCTATAAACTAATATTTGAAGGTCCCCAATCTCTCTCTTCTCCTTTTGGGACTGTAATTATGTATATTAGGCAGCTAATTCTCATATTAGTTTTCTGATGCTCTGTTCATTATTTTATTTTCTTTTCTTTTCTCTTTTATTTTAGATAGTTTTTATTACTATCTTTTAAATGTACTAATTATTTCTAAAGCAACTAAGCTGCCATTAATCTTGTACAATGTAATTTTCATTTCACAAATTTTGGTTTTCATCTATAGATGTTCCACGTGTATCTTTTTTACATCTTTCATGACTCTACTTTTTGAACATGGAATACAGTTATAATTGTTTTAATGTCTGGTCTGCTAATACTAACATCTTGTCATGTTCTTAGTTTGTTTTCATTGACTGGTTCTCCTCATTTTGGTTTGCATTTTCCTGCTTCTCATGCCTTATAATTTCTTTTCTTGGATGTCAGATATTATATATTTTACCCTGGGTCCTGAACATTTTTTGCTCTCTTAAAATAGTCTAGAGCCTTGTTACCTGGAAATAGTTTGGTCCTTTGAGTTTTAACTTTTCTTTGTTAGGAGGGACAAGAGCAGCACTTGGTCTATAGCACTAATTATTCTCTACTACTGATGAAAGATCTTTAATAGTATTTTACCAAAAGACACATGAATTATAATTTTTTCCAGTGGTTGATGGGAAAAGGAAATATTCTCTGCCCAGTGTAAGTTTGGTCACTGTTCTTCCAAATTCTTTCTGGGTTGATCTTTCCCCAGCCTCAAGTCTTTTTCTCCCATGCCTGTGCTTATCAGTATTCAGCTGAATACTTAAGAAGGAACTGCTAAGATGGTGGAGTTCTCTTTTTGTATTTCCCTCCTCTTCAGTACTCTGTCTTGTGAACTCTAACCACCTTATTCTCCCCTGACTTGTGACTCTTTCTTTTACTCAGAGAGTCTGCCAAACTCTACCCAAGTTTTTTTTGCTTTTGTTTTTTTGTTGTTGTTTTTTTTCCTGCATAGCACCCTGGGAACTCTGAAGTCAGTAAACTAGACCAGTTCCTCACTTCATTTTCTTCCCTATTTATCAGGGAGCACTATTCTACATTACCTGCTGTCTAGTGACTTGAATATTATTGCTTCTTTTATGTTTGTTTGTCTTGTTTTTTCAGAAAGGAAGGTAAATAAATCCAGTAATTGTTTCTTCATCTTGGTTGGAAGTGGAAGGCCTAGTGTAATATTGTTAATGAAAGAAAAAATAGACTCTAAGAAAAAATAAGTATTATTTAGAATAAGTAATTTCATTACATAAAAATTATAGAAGAAATTTATGAAGAAATATAAACTTCAATATCAAGCAATTGCTGTCATAGAGTTTAATTCCATAATACAATAAATTTAAAAATCATTAACAAAAAGATAGCCTCACAGAATCTCCCAAAACAGTGCTACATGATCTAGGCAATTAGGGATAGAGATAGATGCTTATGGATGAAAGAATTAATATTAAGAATATGTGAAGAATTTGTATAAATTGATATTTAAACTATATAGAAAAATAGCTACAGGATTTAGCAGACATTTCATAAAAGAGGAAACCTAAATAACCAGTAAATGTGAAAATATGCTCAGTCTTACATTAATTAAGGAAATGAAAATTAGAGCAACTGTGATTCTGTGGTGTATCTAGCATATTTGACACCTGGAACGTATAACTTTTTTTTTTTTTTTTTTTTTTTTTGGTGGTACACGGGCCTCTCACTGTCGTGACCTCTCTCGTTGCAGAGCACAGGCTCCGGACATGCAGGCTCAGTGGCCATGGCTCACGGGCCCAGCCACTCCGAGGCATGTGAGATCTTCCAGGACTGGGGCATGAACCTGCGTCCTCTGCATTGGCAGGCAGACTGTCAGCCACTGCTCCACCAGGGAAGCCTGGAACGTATAACTTTTTAATACCCCCTGCTGTATACAACAAAATTATTTTCAGTGACAATCATGAGATGAAGCTACATGTGATGTTAAAGGCACTACATATTTTAAAATAGACATAGATGCTGATTCACTGTCTCTGCTGGATTTTTAAATTGTTTGCTGTTGAGCTTTGCTAGGTCAATGTCATTTTATGCTGATTCTCCACTTCAATTTTTTTTTTCCAAATTCAGAGTAATTATGAATGAATATTGTCATTACCTCCTTCCTCCATGTTCCTTCTGGGCAAAAAAAGACACAACTATTTATTCCACACTTTTATACACACTTAATAGTTCGAACTTTGATCCTTTGATAATAGTCTAATATAATAATTTTAATGTACATGACTGTCTAATAAATTAATTTTAATAAAACCTATTTTTTTCTTAATTCATATTTTAGTTTTAAAAGTTAAGAATTTAAATGAATAAATTTCAGTTTTAAAGATATTGTTCAAATTCAGTAAGGTATTTCATATGTGAACTAAGATCTGTAGTTACCAGCAAAAATATTAGACCTCAGAGTTTACACTGCTTCATTGTTTTAAATATTAAACACAAACAAATACTCCAAGGGGTCACATAGAATAATAAAACTGAAATTACTCAAATTCTCTTTCTTTGCTTTTTCAGTCACTGTGCTATTCTTGTTTACTTCGAATCTACTATTTAAACACAAGAACATGTAGTGCCACAGGGGTTGGAGATATGGTTTGTGTAGACGCCAGAGCAAACATTCAGCCCATTATAAACTTACTCTTGAAATGAAGGTGGGTAGTTGAATGCATGTGTATTCAGAACCGACTGTATAACTGGGAGTTCTTCAATTTAACTTCCATGTAAAATGTATTTATTGAAAGACAAGGAATAAAAATGTGCTAATTTGAAGTTTGCATAATATATTATTAAATTTCATCAGTAACTGTCATAGGATAGGTTTCCTCACCTGGACAAGTGGTGTAGATTTTAATAGTTCATTGGAAATGATCCAAACCCAATGCCTCGAAAAATCTGTGGATACCAGGAGTTGTGTGAAAAGGGCAATTCCATAGCCAAAAAGGACAAGCATAGCTTGGACATAGGGCAGTGGTATCAGTGAGCAGCAACAGCCATGGCTGTGATGAGAGAATGAATGAGACAGCTCTGGCAGAGATAGCTATAAAGTTTAGTGCATCTGAAAAGCCATTTAGGCATCTAGTTATATGACATCTCCAGATGGGGGAGACGATCATTCTGATTCTAAAGGGTGCATATTTAAAATGGATTTAGAAAGTAAATTATTTTAAATGTAAGAAGATATAATTAACCTAAGCAACCTGGCTATGGCAAGATATTGTTGAAGGAAAGGACTTAAAGAAACTCAGAGCACATTAAGCATATGGCTGAAAAAAACAGGGCAGCTGCATCTCTGTGGGAGTATTGCTCTGTGAATGAATTTCAACTTGTGGGGTAACAAAACATTGTGGAGGCGATGCCCAAGGCAGGTTCACACTCTTTCAGATGATGACTTAATAAAAGGACCACTTATATGTGTATGCATAGGAAGTGGCTATTTCTTTGCTTTAATATATTTGTAAATAATCCTTTCCTTTCCATTTACTGACAGATCCTGGAGACAGATGTTAAAGCAAGCTTTGTGTGGGCATTAGTCACAGACTTCTGCTGGAGTTATAAAACTGGGGTGTGGCCAGAAACAGAGTAAAGTGAAACCCTTCCCTGGGGACCTTGGGGACCATCACGTTCAAATGGTAGGCTTGGGGCAGGAAATAGAAAACAAAGCTAGGACAGCTGGGAACCAGAAAGACTCACATGTAGGACCATGTAGGAGAGCTCAAGGGTTGGAGCAGAGTGAGAAATAGTAGAGGCAAGAGCAAGGAAATGGATACCAGGAAAAGGAAAGAAGCTGGGGAGCAGTTGGACACATGAATCCAGGAGTATGGACACAGCTGAGTTCAATGAAGTCTGCTTAGAGATGGAAATCTCTGGGCTGGGATGCATCTGACCAAGGCAAAGAGCATTCTGGAGACTATGGCAACCAATGAGGAGGAGCACACACAGGTAGACAGACATTGGACTGGGTCCCAGAGGATGAGTAGCTTCTTCCTCTAGTGACTACACTGTGGACTTGCTTTGCCACTTTCATTTCATCATGGTGCTTATCATCACCTAATCTGTTATTTTTTTCTCCTTATTTATCTAACAAAGGGGGCAGGTTGTTTTGTTTGTTCATTTGGGTTCTTTTTTTTTTTGGTCAATTTTGTTTACTGATATATCCCCAACACTTAATTGAAGAGTGCTTGGCATTTGTTGAATGAATACATAAACATATATTGCACTGACGGGAGATTTCCCACAGTTCAGCTGGGGTGGAGGCTGAGCTACTAGTTATGAAATCCTTGCCAATCTAATTCAGTCAATATATTTGTGGTATGGATTCGGTCAGTCCATTTCCTTACAAATTAAGATGGGAGTCTGGGGGACTAGGCCATCATCTCCATGCTGTTCATGCTTCTTCTTGGAGATATTTCTCCAGAATGAAAACTTGGTTTAATGACAAGAAATGCTTCATTTTCTTTTAGGCCTTTTGATGTGTAGGTGCCCTTGGAGGATAGATTCTGTGAAAAGACAAATCATTAGTAGGTTATGGGGACACCAATTAGGAAGATCCAAACTAAAATCATATTTCATATATTGTTCTATAACTCATTGCATTAATAGGGAGTTTGTTCTAAAAAAAATATTGTTGAAGAGATGGAAATATCTCCATCAAATATAGTTCACTCCTACTTTCTCTCCTTCTTACCCTCAAATAACAGCGACCATGGCTAGGGCCTGGAATAGTATGTTTCTGAGGTTACTCCAATCACGTTTTGTGACAAGACCAGGTCACTCTAGATAAAATGTGAAAGGCTCTTCCACAAATTGTAGGATGCATATTTAACAGAAATCTAAGAAAACCTCAGAGTTGTTTGTACTTTGCATGTCAGTTGTGGGTACTTTGTTGCTTTTTCTTCTCCATGTTCCTGATAAAATTGTCTCAAATCAGAATGTAAAGAGGCAAAATAAAGCATAATGAGTTTAGAAATGGTGGAGAGATCATATTACGGGCACAAAATGTATTAGGACCTGGTGACCTTCTGTATCAAAGCAGCAGTTTCCTCCAGGAGGGAGTGGTGTGGGTTTGGCTTTATTCCTTTGACTTTGAGCCTTAGTCTCCTCAACCCCTAGACTGGGCAAGGCATCCAGCTTGGTACATGCAATGGTAGTGCGATACTTAGAATCAACAAGGCACAAACCCAAGTCCCAGCTCAACCCCTCAACAGCTGTGACCTCGGGGAAGTTACAAAGGCCCTCTGGGCTTCCATTTTTCATTTGTTAATTTAAGGTTATGCTCCAACTGCCCTGTAAGTTCATCTCTCTCCCCAGGGAGGGGAACCTTTTCTTGGAAACAAACCTTATTTTCCTGGAAGGAAATTGGATGCCAATTTAAAGGCAGTAAGATTCAGAGGAAAAGAGGTAAGCTTTGGAGTCATAAGATCTGGATTCAAATTCTGATTTTATTGCTTTCTAGTTGGGTCATCTTTATCCCTAAAATGGGGGTGACAATATTACCAAAATCACATATAGTTGTAAGGACCAACTGAGATCAAATGCACTGTCAGAAATGAAAGTACCTACCTAGCACAGGGCTTGACATAATGAAAGGGCTTGAAGGATAGATGAGGGCCATCAAGGATAAGAGAGCTGTGCTTGCACAGGCCCCCGGAGTAGAGTGATCACACTGTGACTGTCATTCCTAGGCCAGGGGCTGGTTGTGCTGGCCGGGTTCAGGGCATCCACCTGGCATGTCATGGCAGAGGAGGTGCCCTTCAGAGAGACTCCTTTGAGACCCCTGGCCAGGGACTGTCCAGAGCTCATAAGAAGGAACTCTAGAGTATTGAACTTTTGATTCAATCTTTAAATAATTCCTCAGCATATAAGAAAGTGTTCTGGGAAGAAAAAGTTTGTAGGGGAAGAGAGGTCAAGGTGAATAGGAGAGGACAGAAAAAGCATCTTTGAGGTCACATTGAATGAATAAGAATGAAATTCAGAGAAGTAAATTTCTATCAAAAGCCATTCAAGAAACATGATGTGAATTGGCTGTGTCTTGTTTTGTTTCTTGTTCAATTGAAAAGTTGATCAGATCACTGCTTCTGTCTAATCAAAAACAAGAATGTACACCTGAGAAAAATGAACAGCTTGCTGGTGAGTGAAATGTTTTAAAATAAGGGTTTGATTTCAAGTAGTTTGCCTTGCAGTGCTTCAGGGCGAGCATATGCCTTCTCCCTACAATGGCCAAGGCTCCCCTCGGCTACCCAGGCCTGATTAATATTTGAGGTTGGAGTCTGGCCTGTAGAATTCCAGTTTCCCATTAGCATTTTTAAGACTTGCAGGCAAATGAATACTCATGTGCACACAGGGGTTAGATATGCACACAAGTGCTCCAGAAATGAAGGTAAAGCTACTCAGAAGGATTGATGTCTGTAACCTCAAAGTCAAGGGAATTCAAAGCTAAGCCCCAAAGAGCTGTGGTGAGTCACCAGGGCTGCACAGGATTAAGGTACATGCGATAGCCCATCAACCAGGAATACAAAGTAGCATTTTCAGCTTAGGCAACACGGGAAAAAAATTATGCTGAAACAAGATGTTCCCAGCTGATTCCCTCCAAGCATCCCAACAAATAGATGTGATGTATTCACCCAAGTAGCGACTTACTCCGGAAGTAGTGTATAGCCAGACACGGGGAGTTGCCAGTAGAGAACATTTTGCAGCCTCATAAGTCAGGATATTGACAAAAGTTATCAATGTTTTCATTAACAGCAATGTTTTCTTTCTCTTTCCTAGACATGCTTTCTTGTTTTAATTTTTTATTTAATTTATTTATTTTTATACAGCAGGTTCTTATTAGTTACCCATTTCATACGTATTAGTGTATATATGTCAATCCCAATCTTCCAGTTCATCCCACCACCACCATGGGTCCCGCCCCCCATGCTTTCTTTTTTAAACAAAACCTCTATTAATCATAACTTCAGAGCACACATGGCAATCAACTGAGGCTGTTTAGGGCATTTACAGTAATTGATCTGCTACAAGTTCTTCCCAAGTGGGTTGCACTATACACATGCATGTAGTTTTCAAAGAATTAAAAGCCATTAGGATGTTCTCAACTCCTATTTGATAGTCTGAGGGCCATTGACTGGATGTGATCATCAGAAGCGAGCTGGGCCAGCAGCAGGGGGCTTTTGATTAGAAAGGAGAGAGTTCCTGTGAATGAGGGTTGTGAATTCTGGAAATGGTGGTTGAGAAAAGCAGAACTAACTTCATCATCATAATCATGAAAGTTGCCACAATGTACCAAGTATTTCACATACAGTTATTATATCATTTAATGCTCACAAAAGCAAGTAAAGTTTTTAATATCTTTCACTCTGAGATTGGGAAACTGAGTCTAAGCAGTTATGTGCTTTACCCAGGGTGGCACAATAGGAGCCAGAATTGTGATTTGAACCCAAATCCACATCTAAAACCCATGTGCTCCCACACCCACCCCCCAAGCCACTTTGCCTCTCATTTAATAGTGGGATATCTGTTTTCCAGATTTTAGCATAAGCTTGCCTGGAGTCTGGGGACACACAAAGTAAACATTTTTGATCATATCTAGCTCTGAATTTGTAAGTCTCCCCTTTGGATAATGATGTGGGTTTCTTTGTTGGAAGAAAGTATCCAGACAAACTAAGGAGCCTGATAGGTGCTCCTTGCAAACAAAAGGCGGAGAGATGGAGAGCCTGGGAAGATGGAGAGCTGGTAAAACAGTGGCACATATAATTGAGTGAGTGTATTTGAGCAGCAGGAAGAACTCAAGAGACCTAATGGTCCAGTTTAACTCAGATCCAGGGAAAACAGTGAGAGCCCAGGCAGAAAGATGGCCACATGCAGTATGGGACATACAAGTAGCTTGATCTCATACCTTCATTTATTTTTCTAGTGTTGAGTGGCAAACCACTCTGACCACCTTTCCTGGATTGTTTAGAATAGGTTCCTGCACTAAAAGTTCTTGTCTTCATCACTCAGAACCAATCTTTGTGATAGAGCTCAAATGCTATAGTCCTAATCTCAACTTTGCTAATTAATAATTCATTTAATTGAGGATCAGAAAGTATAAGTAATCACCGTATGCTATAACTTAGGATATGAAAAACTGATTCAGACTCAAGGTATCTGATGTCAGAGCCTAACATTTAACCATTACATCCCAACAGTGGCTTCCTATGTAGTAATGAGCTGATGGTCAGAAGACCAACTTCTTACAGGGGTTAGTTAGGTCAAATCTCTCCTCATGCCTGTGGCTTCTCTGAACTTAAAAGACAACTAATTAATTTAAAAGAAGCATGAAACTGAAAATGGACCATAGGCTTAAATATATAATATTAAACTATAACATTTCTAGAGAAAACACATGAGAAAATCTTTGTGACCTTGAGTTAAACAAAGATTCCTTAGATATGGCATCAAAAGTAAGATCTATGAAAGAAAATATTGATCAACTGGACCTTATAAAAACTGAAAACTTCTGTTCTTCAAGAGACACTGTTAAAAGAATGAAAACATAAGCCACAGGATAGGAGAAAATATTTGCAAACCATAAAGTCTTTGAATCCAAAATATGTAACAGTTTTCCAACTCAGTTACAAGAAAACAAACAACCTAATAAAAAATGGGTAAAAGATTTTAAAAAGACACTTCATCAAAAAGCTATGCAGATGGCAGATAAGCAAATAAGATGCTTAACATTATTATTAGTCATTAGGGAAAAGGCAAGTTGAAGCCACAATTGAGATATTGCTATACAACTATAGAATAACTGAAATACAAAATGGGGGGAAAACTGACAGTTGCAAGTGTTAGTAAAGAGGCGGAGCAACTAGAACTCACATGCATTGCTGGCAGGAATGCAAACTGATATAACTATTGTGGAAAACAGTTTTGCAACTCTTTGTAAAAGGAAGTGTACACTTACCATGTGTTCCAGCAATCCCATTTTAGGTGGGACTTAAGATAAATGAAAACTTATGTTAACAAAACCCTGTATGTGAATGTTTATGGTGGCTTTATTCATAATCACTTCAAACTTGAAACATGCCAAACGTCTACTGGGGAAAAAATAAACTCTGGTACATCCACACAATGGACCATTATTCAGCATGAAAAGAAGCAAACTACTGATTCATGCAACAACATGGATGAATCTCAAACGCATTGTGTTATGAGAAAGAAGTGACAGTGGAAGAGCTTCATGCTGTGTAATTCTGATTATTTGACATTCTGGGAAAGGTAAATCTATAGAGACAGGAAACAGATGGGTGGTAAGTGAGCCTGGGGTTGGGGAGGGGTTGACTACAAAGAGGCATGGGGGGGGATTTTTGGTTTTATGGAAATGTTCATTATCTTGATTGTGGTGACGGTTCTAGTGTCAAACTAGAGCACTATACCAAAAAGCAAATTATACCTCAATAAGAGAAGAAGGAAAAGGAGAAAGGTCAGTAGCAGCAGCATGAAACCAAGTAGGGCTCTGAGCAAAACAAGACCATCATTGCAGGGGAGATTTAAAGATAATCTGGGTGGTGACTGAGCCAACATTCCCACCATGTATGAGGCAGGCTCTTCATTCTCACCAGGATTTTCTTTTATCTTGTCTCCACAGCCTTGACAGGTTGCAATAAAGGGAAATTGGGAGAAAATACAGACAGAAGCCAGCAACTATTTCAAGGCATTAGTGCTTCTCTACCTGCATTAATGTCTGGTCGTGGAGGGGAGAGCTACAGCTTCCCTGACATTTGCTTTACAGCTAGAACTGGGTTTCTAGAACCTGCATTAGCAAGAGGGAGAAATAAATGTCCACGAGCCTAGTCTAATAGATTCCCTATAACTTAAAGCAACAGCCTCTAAATGATCCGTCTTCCATGGTAGGCAACTGCTGTTTCTTTTTCTTCCATAGCTTTTGATTTTTCTGTTTAAAGGACATTTGATATTCTTTCCTTCCCAGTTACATGTGAGGAGGGGACCAAAAAAGGAGTTAATTTTCAGTATTGCTGATGGGTGAGGTGAACAAGGTGAGGAAACAGCTTTGCAGCCACTGTAAAGGGTACAGACTCACAGGAAACAGAGGGGTACAATGGCTGGTAAAGGAAAAACTTGTGCGTTGGCTTTGGAGCTACAGAAGAAAGTGGTCTCAGATCTGTAGTAACATGGCCTGAGGACCATAGGTTTGTTATAGTACACTGAGGTAAAATTCTTGAATGTTCCTGCCAATTAGGTCATTTGGCATCCTTGGGGGAAAAAAATCACACTTTCACAGAGGCACCGTAAGTAGCTGGAGGTTGGGTCTCTGCACTCAAAAAGATATGAGTTCAAGTCCTGGCCTCACTACTCACACACTGTGTAACTGCTCTGAGCCCTGGTTTCTTCATTGTTTGGTGGGGAGAGCATAGTGTGTACATTCTGGTGCTGTTGTCAGGGTAGAATTTATGAGTATAAAAATCTTACTGTGTTACTGTGCCAGGCACTTGGCTAGGCTTAGCAGCCTTTTAAAATATTTTTAAGGCCTAATTTTATCTTATAAATTTTATCTTGACTGTGTCTATTCCACACATGAAATGTAAGGCTGAAAAATTACCCTGGTAATTATCCAGATCATGTATGCAGCCCACCTGATTAACTTACACTGAATCCTCCTTTTCTTTCCTTTTTCCATGTCACTAGTATGTTTGGGATTTAACCTACGATCTGTGTACACGTTTGGGAGACACAGTGTCTGAATTGCCAAAGTACAAGCTATCCTCTGGTCTGATGTTTTAGGGCCTGGGCAATGAAAGATTTGGAAAGTTCTAGTCTCTAAAACCTGATTGTCCCGAGAAACTTTTTGAAATGCAAAGTTGACTAGCTCCTCTATGTCTTCTGAGAGGTCAGGGTGGCAAGGAACACAGGGAGGTGCTCACTGAGATTCTCTTGGAGGCTTCAGGGAGCAGGAAGTTTAGATGCGAGTTTAGGAAATAAGACTATAAAGCCCATTTCCCAAACTCTGTGCCCAGGTGCCCTAGGGTGCCTCAGTAAACACACAGAGATGCCACAAAATATTTCTAAATTTCTAGGCAAATACAGTGATACTCAACATCTATCAGAGACTATAATATGATAGCTTGAAGTAGTCTATAGTTCCAACATATGTTGTTCATTTAGTCCATGTTTAGTAACTAAGTACTTAATAGATAGATTTCTTTTGGCCTACTGTGAAAAAATCTTACTAAGACTTTAAGTGTGTCTTGAATGGAAAAAGTTTGTGAACCTCTCCCACAAAGTATCCTAAGATGCTGCTGTATTCATTGTCTGAAGGCTGTGCCCGGCCCGATGCCTAGGAAGGGCTAATATGAGTAATCCAAAGAACCATGGCCTGTTCCAGGTGGAAGAGATCTTTCAAATCATCTAGGTTAGCACCTTCACTTTACAAGTAGTGAACCTGAGATGTTGGGGCGACTTGCTCTGTCCTACTTTTCTTGTGTGTAGGTTGCAGAGGAGGGAGTCGAGAAGAGGACATGTGCATGAAGGGGGCAGTGGTGGAGAGCTGTGACCCCTGAGGAAGCAACAAGAAGAGGCCACACTGACCTACAAAAAGCAAACACCTACTCCCCCTCCTCCACCACTGAGTGGGTGGGCAACGGATAAGCGTCACTTGAGGGAGCTTTAAGGGTGTCATAACACAGATAGTCCTTAATTCCTCACAGGAGGTAGAGAAAGACAACAGCGGGATTGTAGCCCATCATGGGGACGATGTGCTGTATTCCACCATCTGGCTCCAAGAGCCTCTTGCCTTGTTTGTCCCTCAAGGGTAGGCTGGGACATCCATATCACAAGAAATCATCTCTATCTAAATTAAATCTCCTCCAGTCTCAAAAAGACAGGGCCGGGATCTGTGAGGGTAGTATTTTGGGCTTTGTATTCCTGCGTGCTTAGCATTAAGTCAGCACCGACATCAGTAGTGCATCCCTAAACAGAAGTGTCAGGATCTGTTTGCAAAAGGGAGTTGGGGGGAAGGCGTGTGGTGCATGGCAAGAAAGGCAAAGGGTTCAGAGCCCTGGGGCAGGTTGTCAAGGTCAGGTGTACAGGCTCTGCAATTTACCTAAATGTTAGAAGATGGGCTACCTGTCAGATAATGCAAACTCAATTATATCTGAAGGGATTCTAGAGGTCAACTGAGTTCGGGCTGGTTATCTGTTTGCAAGATACAAAGCAACGTCCTGATAAATTGCTAATGAAAGGGAGCTATGTAGTGCTCTGCTTGGCCGCCTAGAGACCAGTACATGGAAGAGAAGCATTTAGGGAAGTTCAGAGCTTAAAGGAGGCAGCCTGGTGTGGTGGAAATAGTGCTGGATTAGGACTTAGGCATCTGGGCTTTAGTCCTGCCCAGTTGTTAATTAGCTGTGTGACCTCTGGTAACTCATTTTGCTTTTCTAGACATCATCTCCCTGTCCGTCCACACACAAGGCTGCTCAGAGGCTGGGGTGACATAATAAATGCGACCATTTATCAAGTGCTTGCTAAGTGCCAAGAACTGTTTTAAGCACCACACATACCTTATCTTATTTAACCCTCACTGCCCCGATCTGAGGTAGGGATTAATATAATCTATAACCAAAGCTATAGATGAGAAGACAGAGGTCAGGTTGGTGGAGCTCGTGTGTTCATATCTCTGTGGGTGGATTCAAAGCATGGCCTTCTATTCACCATGGCAGAGCTGGGAGCCTTAAGTGTTCATAAGATTGTGATTTAGCAGAGCTGGGGCAGGTTTAATAAGTGCCTGGGTAGTTTTGATGTGGGTGGTTCATGAACTTCAGTTTGCAAAATACTTCCCTAAGCCAAAGTGCCCTGCTTCCACTCCAGAAGCCATAAAGTGACATGCACATATGAGGGAAGATGTTGATAGGAGGACACCTCAGAGATCAGAGATAACCAGACACAAGCTGTAAGAGGAACATCCCAGAGGAATGCTCCCAGGTCTGGGCCACAGCCCCAAACTGTCATCCCTGGCACTTGCAAAAGATGAGGTAGTGTAAAATGGTAGCTTGTTGGTTGGGTAATTCTGAACAGGAAGGTAAGTAGGAGGCTGTGTTGGGTGCAGGCTGGGTCCATAATCCCTACCCACTCTATCATTAAATATGTCATCTCACATGTGCATAGCATTCTAAAATTTTCATTTGCAGTATCTTATTCAATTCTTTCACAGAAACTTTATAAAATGTATATGGTTTCATTTTTCATGTGTAAGAAAACTGAAGCTCAGACACATAATGTGCACATAACCACAAGGTCTCAAAGCTGGTAAGTGGTGAGTATGGACTGGAAGCCTGGTCTCCTTTCACTAAGTCAAGTGTTCTTTTCAGCACCTCAGGGCTCTTTACCAGTGACCCAGAAGGTACCCAGTACCATCCTAGGAACAACAGGACAGCAGAAGGAATGAAGACAACATCCTTGACCTTGAATAAATTACAGTTTTGTTGTATGACAGGAGTAACATAACTAGGGAATAATATCAAGTGATATCACTAACCCAGAGAGAACAAAGAGCAAGCTCAGCCATAACCTTACATAACAGGCTTATGTCTGATTCAGAAACAACACACAAATTGGGAGCTGCACCACATCCAAAAGGCCACATTTCCTCAGGCCAGATATGATTTGGCACTCCTCTGCCTGGGATCCTTCCATGGTCCGACCCCTGCTCTTAGGATAACGTCCAGAACTCACCTCTCTCTCCAGCCTCATCTCCTGCCATACTTCCCTTCCCTCTGCTCCTACTTCCCTGGAATATTTATCCCTTGCCATATACCCGCCACCACCGTCTCCGCTCATTGGGAAACTCTTACCCATTTTTTTAGGTCTCAATTTAACTTCATTTCCTCAGGGAGTCCTTTTCTGGCTCCTTACCCTATGGGACACCCACATAGAATCCTGGTTTCTTTCTTTGAAGCTCACTGCAAATCTAATTGATATTCAACGTTTGTCTTCCCTACTATATAATAAGCTCTATGGGTCAGATATTGTGCATGTTACATTCACCACTAAATCTCCAGTACCCAGTGATGGCACATAGTAGGGACTTAAATATCCCTTGCATAAATTAATGGACCAGTAAGTAGATGAATAAGTGGATAGCTTAAAGATCGAGTGAGTGATAGAAACTATGAGATCTGTATTTCATGGTTGTAGGCCAGTATACTAAGATCATTTCAGTTCAATGGATTTTTGGGCTCGGTAAGGAACAGACAGATGAATAAGACTTGGTTCCTTATAATCATGCTAAGAAAAGGGGGGCGGGTGGTAAACAAAGGACAGCAGCATACATGGCTTCCTTTTGGAAAACTGGTGTACTTCACTTTCCCAAAGTTTATAAGTCCAGAGCCATGTCCCACAGTTAAGAGTTCTTCCCAATGGCCTGCCCTGAGCCCCTCCAGGATATAACGGAAAAAGAAGGTGAGGTCCTAAGAGAGGGTATTTAGAGGGTGGCAAGTCCTCCAAGGCCCTAGGAAATTCCCACGATATCTGGCACCTAAAAATCCTGGGCTAGCAGCCTCTATACCACGCGGGAACCTGGAAGTGTAAATTCTCAAGTCCTACAGTAGACCTGCCAAGCCAAGTAGGTGGGACCCAGCTAGTGGTGCTGGAGCTGGCCAGTATAAACTCTAGAGAGCACGTTGTATATCTCTTCCCTATTTCAAGGTAGCTTGAGATTGACTACTGTGGCTGTATTTACACCACAGAAATTGGCAATAGCAAATTACATCTTCCAAAGGGAGCAGGTTGTTAAATATTTATAAGGATACCATTTGATCCAGAAATCCATGTTTTAATAAGCCCTCTGGAGGATTCTGATTCCTTCTAGGTTTCCCTTCCCAATGTTAAAAGGCATCCAAAATTCAGGTTTGTGCACATTTCAAGAGCCTGAGCCTGGATGCTCCAGGGTTTGTTTGTCCCTGGCTGTGATAAGAATATCAATGAGGGAACAACTGTTCCTCCTTCAGGGATTTCACACCCCCTGTCTTTTGTAAAGGGAGGAGACGTAGGGTGAGAAGTGACTCTAAAATTGCAATTTTGGTCCCCACACCCAGCATTGTTGAAAAGAGGCCTGATTTGCAAACAAAGATTTCATAGCTGTGAATCTCAGCCAGCTAAAAACAGCCCCATTCTGACTACATAGCAAATTGAGTCCTTTTTTTTTTCTTGACAGAATTTAGAATCACTCTGGATGACAGTGATACTGATATAGCCAAATACAGATTTCTGCCTGTATCAGCACAGTGTGTATTACACACCTGCACATGGTCTCTCAGGTTACAGTGACACATATTAAGGGGGGAAGGAGGAGAACAGAAGTAAACAAAATTGCCCTGAGCCGTAACATCTCCCGCTACCATAGGAGGTGGAGGTGGGGGTGGAAAGGGGTCCATTTTTTAAAACAAATAATGCTTCATCTGTTTAATCAGTTGTATTATCCACTGAACCAGGTATATTGGCTAATGAACCAGGTAGTTCTCCTAATGAGTCCAGCAGATCACCTGCTGAAAACATTTCCAAGATGCAGTCACTCCTCAGCTGTGTTCCGTCTTCTGGAAGGTTAGGGGTTTTAACCTCGGCTTTGGTTCCAGCCCCAAGCAAGGCTTACAGGTTTTGTGGCCAGTCTAGAGCAGAAATGAAAAACTTAACACTATGCAGGACAGAGGACTAGGAATTTGGTTGACCACTTGTAAAGAACTTCCTATTCACTTGCTGCCATAAATAATAATTTGTTACCAGGAAGTAGAAAAGGATGTCAGTTTCATTGATTTTGTGATCTAGTACTTGGCACTTAGCTGATCCTTGAAGGTTTGTTCAATAAATGGATAGGAAAGTTGGATGAATGAATGAGTGAACAAACTGACAAAGGTTTTAAAAATATGAAATTATAGATTTTACTTCTATTTGCAAGTCTGATTTAGATTTTCTCCCCAGGCCAACTCTACCTTGCCTCCCTTAAAGAATTGCAGATGTTTGCTGCTGACTTTCTTAACCCTCTATGGCTTCATTACGGTTGTAACATCTTCAATAACTACTGTTGATTTATCAGGCTGAGGATTTGAAATATACTGGGCATGGGCTTTCCATTTTTGTTCCAGATGAAAGTTCACCAGGGCTTTCACTTTTCTGATGCCAAACTTGAGTTGGGGAAGATGATCTTGCCCATTTGGTTATGTGAGCCATTCAGGCCACATTGCTTCCAGTTGTAGAAAAATGTCTATAGTGCACCTCCCCACTCCCAGGGACAGATTGGTTTCCACCATCCTCCCTGATATGCCTAAAATATCCTCATATCTCATAGGAAGTTGGGAGAAAAGGACCCCTACTGAGCACGTGCCCTATGCCAGATATTTTGCTATGGGATTCATGTAATTATTTAATTCTTATTTAATTAAATGGGATAATTTAATTATCTCGACAACCTTGTGAAATAAGGATTATTAACCCATTTTACAAAGGAAGAAATGAGTTTGGGAAAGGGGTTAAGTAATTTGTGGGAGATCACGTAGTTCAATAATGGAGAGCATGGATTTGAAGTAGTCTGGCTTCAGGTACTCTCTACTTTTCCAGATTGCTCTTTGGCTCTTGACAATTTCATTGTAGCAAAAACAAAAATCAAAGACATAGGTGTGTGTGTGTGGATGTGACAAAGCAAAACTTGAATACTTTGTTAAGCATCAAAAAAGAAATATCACTGTTACCTAAGTGACAAGAGAGGAGGGGTTGCTAGGGCTTTGCCCACAAATGGTACCAATTCCCAATTTCGTGGACACCTGCTGATAGGCTGAAGGTCCAACCCACAGCTCAGCTTTCCTCTTTGCCTTATACCAACTGTGAACAATCTTCCTAGTTACCTGAGATGACTGAAAATTCCATTATAAGTACTACTCTTAGTGGCTAACATTTATTGAGTACTCACCTATGTCAAGAACTCTGCTTCAACTTTCTTTGGATTGTGTTTTCATTGTGCATCTGTTATCATCCTTTCGCTTTTAACTTATCTATGTCATCATACTCAACGTGCATATTTGGATCTTTTCTTTTTAATCCAGTGTGACAATTTCTATGTTTCAGTGGCAGTTTTAGACCTTTCACATTCAATGTAAATATTGAAATGATATATTTTTTTTAATTTTATTGAAGTATAGTTGATTTACAATGTTGTGTTAATTTCTGCTGTATAGCAAAGTGACTCAGTTTTATATCTATATCTATATATATGCTATACAGTAGGACCTTGTTGTTTATCCATCCTATATATAACAGCTTGCATCTGCTCACCCCAAACTCCCAATCCTTCCTTCCCCCACTCCCCACCCTTGGCAACCACTAGTCTGTTCTCTATGACTGTAAGTCTATTTCTGTTTTGTAGATATGTTCATTTGTGTCGAATTTTAGATTCCACATATAAGTGACATCACATGGTATTTGTCTTTCTCTTTCTGACTTACTTCACTTAGTATGATAATCTCTAGGTCCACCCATGTTGCTACAAATGGCATCATTTCATTGTCTTTAATGTCCAAGTAATATTCCATTATATATATATATATATATATATATATATATATAAATTGTATATTATATATATATAATATGTATATTTTATATATAACACATCTTCTTTATCCATTCCTCTGTTGATGGACATTTAGGTTGCTTCCATGTCTTGGCTATTGTAAATAGTGCTGCTATGAACATAGTGGGTGTATGTATATTTTTGAATTATAGTTTTGTCTGGGTATATGCCCAGGAGTGGGATTGCTGGATCATATGGCAACTCTATTTTCAGTTTTTTGAAAACAGAGTTTTTCACAGTGGCTGCATCAATTTACAATCCCACCAACAGTGTAGGAGTGTTCCCTTTTCTCCGCACCCTCCCCAGCATTTATTGTTTGTAAACTTTTTAATGATGGCCATTCTGAATGGTGTGAGGTGGTACCTCATTGTAGTTTTGATTTGCATGAAATGATGATCTTTATATGTACAATCTTTCTAGTCGGTTTCTGTTTGTCCATCTGTTATTTATTACTTCCCCCCTCTTTTTCTGCCTAATTTTGAATTTTATTGGGTTGTATTTTTTATAACTCCATTTTATTTCTACTCTTGACTTTTTAGTTATACCTGTTTTCAAAAATTTTGTTTAATGATTGCTTAAGGGTTTGCAATGTATCTTTATCTTATTACACTCTATCTTAAAACAGTATTGTACCACTTTACGTATAGTGTAAGAAACTTTCAGTAGTCTTTTGTTTTCTCTCTGCAGTCCTTTGTCCTACTGTTTTCATAGAGTTTAATTCTATGTATGTTACAACACACAAAATTACTTTATTTTTACTACAGACCGCCAATTTTCTTTTAAAGTGATTGAAATAAGAAAACTAAAGTCTTTTATCTTTACCTTTATTTTACCATTTCTGACATTCTTCATTTATTTGTGCAGATCCAAATTTTCCATTTGATATAATGATCCTTCTGTGGAAGAATTTCCTTTAATATTTCTTTGCAGTGCAGTGCTACTTTCAATGCCTTCATTCTGTTTTTGTTTGCCTCAAAAAGCCTATTCTGCATTCATTTTTTTTTCTTCCCTCTTGAATCTCCCTCCCTCCCACCCTCTCTATCCCACCCCTGCATTCATTTTTAAAAGATGTTTTTGGTGGGTATAGAATTCTTCATTGATTATTTTTGTTACTCATTCAATTAATTACTGAGAGAATAATGTACACTTTAAACTTATATAGTACTATATATCAATTATGTCTCAATAAAACTGAAAAAAATTGGCCCTGTAAATTGATTATTTTATCTTTAGGAAATATTTCTCTCTGTCTCTAGTAATTCTCTTCAACTTGAGAACTACTTTTTCTGATATTAATACAGGCACACAAGCTTTCACCTGTTTGTTTGTAGGGTGTATTATCTTTCTATCGCTGTATAACAATATTACCACACACTTAGTGACTTAAAGCACATTCATTGTTCACAGTTTCTGTGAGGTAAGAGTCTGGCCTGGCTTAGATGAATTCTGTACAAGGTGACAATGACTGTTATTAGCCAGGGCTGAGTTCTCATCTCACGGCTTAACCGAAGAAGGATACACTTTCAAGCTCATGTGGTTACTGGCAGAATTCAGTTACTGATATCCCGTTGGACTAAGGGACTCAGTTTGTGGTTAGCTGTTGACTGAAGACCACTCTCAGTGCCTTACTGATTGCTGACTGAAGGCTTTCTCAGTTCTTTGCAGTGTGGGCCTCCCCAATGCACCTCTTGCTTTATCAGAGCAAGTAAGGAAGAGAGTCCTGTGGCAATATTAGTGTTACAATATTATGCAATGTAATCATGGATCATGGGGGTCATCTCAGAATCTGTCCATCACAAATATATATACTTTTCCATCTTCTTATTTTTAATCTGTGGTTTTAGGTTTTAAGTGTACTACCTATAAACAGCATAGGTTTGCTTTATTATCCAGTCTGGCAATCTCTCCCTTTTAATTGGGGTGTTCAGTCCATTTAAATTTAATAAAGTTATGGCTATGCCTGTATTTGAGGCTAACATCTTATGCATTATTAAATCCCATGTGCATTTTGTTACTCAATTACCCATTTCCTACCTTCTTTTTGGTGAATAAAGTGATCTTTTTAGTATTGCATTTTATCTCCTGTATTAACTTTTTCATTATGTCTCTTTGTATTATTTGTGTTTATGTATGTATGGTTTTATAAGAGATTACAATATGTCTTTTTAATGTATCAGAGTCTATCTTTAACTACTACTTGTTAAAAAATGTAAAAACCTTGGAACAATATTATTCTAATAAAGATGGGGAGAGAAAAGGAGAGCGTTGAGAAGGAAACCAATATTTTCTGTGTGTCTACTACATATTCCATGAAAATGATTATAGTAACATTCCTGAATATTTATTGAATGTTTGTTACTTTCTAGGCACTCTTCTTAGCATTGACATGAATTGTATTTTAGTCCTACCTAAGAGACAGATTCTGTTATCATCCCATTTTATAGATGAGGAAACCAAGGCTTGGAAAGTTTAGGTCACTTGCTCAAAGTCATCCAGCTGGTAATCAGTAGAGTGTAGAGTAAGAATTGAACTCTGGATGCTCTGACTCAAGAACTTAAGTGCTTATTCACTACACAAAATGCCAAGCACTTTTTGTATACTCTTTCATAATTATTACTACCCTGTAAGGTAGGTATTTTTACCTTCTCATTTTACAACTAAAAATGCTCAGAGATTGTAAAACTGATTTGTCCTTTGTCATATATCCAGTAAGTGGCAGGGATCCTGGATGAGACCAATTATGTGTTATTCCTGATGTTCTGCTCTTCCCGTGGTACCCTGGACACTCCAACTGGGTGGTGCTTACATAATAAGTGGTGACACTGCCTAGCCAGGAAGAAAAGCAGTTTACCAAGAAATTGTGCCATGAGGGAAAAGATCAGAGATTCTGGCCTAAAACCCACATCTGTGGCTTCCCTAGCCCTGTAATTATAACTCCCCTCAAAGCAGCAGCCTCCTTCCTTTATCTCAAAGCTGTCTGGCAGCTCTAACTCCCTTGTGACTCTCTCGAGACAGATCACTGACCAACAGTTGCCTTGAACACCAAGGAGCAGGAGATGCTAGAGCATTCGACTCAGTCAGTACCAGACATGTTCAGGATAATATAACCCTGAACCAGACCAGCAACTGTGGAATCAGTGGCTGAGTCTGCAGAGATGGTAGGTGGAGAAACAGATGTACCTTGAATGGAGTCAGTGCAACATCTGGCAAACCTGACCCACTGCTTTGTAATTAATCTTGGTGTTGAATCTAATAACACGATGGGATTGAGAAACTGAGCGATTTGATTGGACACATTTTGATAGTTTAATTTTCAATAACACATGGTCTGAGCTTGTTTGCATAATTACTAAATAGATTAATATGCCAATATCTCTGACCAGCTGGAAGGGAAAGATTTAGGCCTTAAAATATCTTTGACAGGCCTTTAAATTAAAGTCAATGTTCTGGAGAGAATGGGGGTGCAGGGCTCCTGAGAATATGAAGTCAAATCAGGGCAAGTGAAGGCCTTAAAAACAATGATTTGATCATTACCCTCAAAAATAAACCCTTGGCTGCCCATGGAATGTCAATTTGTCTGCAGAGACACTGTACCACGAGTTGTAGGTTTGTTGGGAAACCTGTCTTCCTTTCCTAAAGTGTTTGAATTCGTGCTCATGATAGAGGTCAAGAAAAACCATATAAATGAGTCAACAAGGGCCATGGAGCATGGTGTGGTACCAGTTGTCCCCTGAGCCTTGTGGCCTCTTCTTTCAGGATGTTTCAGACACAATCCAGTTGCAGGTGTCTACAAGAACAGAAAGGAGAAAGCTAAGTGTCTCCACACCTGTAATCTTCAGTCTGTGATCAGTTGCACACAAAAGCCAGGAAGGTGACATTATTTTCCTAGTGGAAATAAGAGGTTACATGTTTGTCACTGAGGGGGTGAGGGCCAGATAATGCAGGTTCAGTGAGACAGAAAAGCACAAAAGAAGACTCTGCAGAGAGATGGCCTAAGTTCACGATCAGTGATAAGTCTCAGTTGTCTTATCTATAAAATGGGACATTTGTAGTACCTGTGTCATAGCTAAGAGTCATAAAGTACTTAGAAACAACAAGTGACACACAGTAAACCTTAATAAGTATTAAGCAGGCTAAAAAGACATGATCCAGGAAACATGTGAGCTATTTCAGTTTAGGGGCAAGGGGAAGGTGGTAGGGGTGATGTAATTTTGTGGGAAGATAGAGTGGGGTGGTTAGGTGTGTGTACGTGCAGGAATTCATTTCAGACAAGGATCTGCTTATTTTCCATTGTTCAGGGTTGTGTAATTGACATTCAAGTCCCTCCAACTTGAGTTGAAGCATTTGCTCGTTGAGTTCTGGTCAGTGGATCTGACAAGGGCTAGTAGGGATGAGGACTCCTTGAGGATGGGGCTGGGTCTTATTCATCTAAGTGGTGACTAGGACATAGCCTGAAAGCAATGACTTTGCTTGCATGAATGAAACTTCCTAGTTGTCCATTTCTCCCTGGCTTTATTCCCCTTTCCTTTTCACTGAAAGCAAGAGCCAGCCCCAGCCATTGCCTGATCAACGACCAGAGGTGTTTAGACAAATAGAGCATCTGACGTCACTATCAGGCATGATCTGCAGGTTTAGACCCTCCCCACCTCCCTGCAGCCTGAGCATGAACACCCCAGCCCCAAGGAAGAAGGGTCTTGCTTTGACTGGGTGTGGCTTCTGCTTGCATTAGAGGGCAGAGTGAGGATTCCTCAGAGCATCATGGCCTCCCTGGTCCATGAGAAGGGGTGCAAACAATCCTCCCCATCCAAATGAAGCTGTCAGTAGAAGGTAGGACTGGTGTCCTCTCTCTGCCCTTTTCCTCTTGGCCTTAAGGCTAAAACCACTCAGCAGTCATAGAGTTGTGGACACTTGAAAAAGCTTTCGGAGGAAAATGGCAAAAAAGTGGAAACAAAATAAGAGGCAGCATGATTATACTGAAAAGAAAGATACACAATACCACCTATTCCTGCCTGCAGCCTCCCCTGCCTTCCTGGCCCATTCCCACTGGCCTCCCCTCTTCTCCACTTTCTCACATACGCTTTGGAAATCAGGGACTGTCATCAAGGCCATTAGCAACGTCTATTCTGGGGATGTACAATACAAAGCTTAGATCTGGTACTTACCTCTGACTGACAAGTGAAACGTTTTAGCTGTCGCTGGGTGGGGACGCGACAGATAGGCTGGGGAAAGTCGGTTCCTGTTCTTCCATTTGTTAATTTAAAAAATTGTTTTAAGTGAATTTGGTGTCTGGGGAAAGGGGTGTGATTGCCAGCCCCTGGGGGTTCCCTTGGATAGAGATGGTGCTAAAGTGGGGGCTGTCTCTTAAGAACCATGTATTATCTGCTGGGTCTTTCATTTCTGCATTACCTGTTCAAGCACATGGCAGCCATATAATAATAATAACAACAATGATTGGGAGGATGATAGCCCTTGTGTCTGCCTCTGAGGAGGTCAGGCTGCATGTGTTATCTACCCCTGGGGGAAGGATTTATTTTGTGAATTTCCACCTGTCTATGAGAACAGGGCAAAGTCATTTTCTTCTCCTAGCAGGAAATTCAATTCAACAAATATTTCTTGCTTTATTGAGCACCTACTATGTGAGAGGCTGTCCCCCATGCTAAGTCAATGGAGGGCTCATGCCAAGCTGCAGCAACATGGTTCAAAACCTAGAAAATATGTGGGAAGGGGGGTAAGGGGGAGAAATGTGGTGAGCTGCATTGTAGGGTAGTATTAACACTTTGGAGTCAAGAGAGCCCTGGGTTTGAATTCCAGCTTTGCCACTTACCAGACCTGTAACGTGGGGCACGTTATTTTCTGGAAGCCTCAGTCTCCTTAACTAGGAAGTGTGCATAGTGATGGCTCCTTGGTAGAGTTGATATATGTAAAGCATCTGCAAAGAGTCATTATTCAGTAAATGTAGTGCGTTTATCATGTATGCCATATGCCAGGGCCAACTCACCCCTGAAAATTTGCTAGAAAATCCAGCCTACTGCTCAAAGAAATGTCCCTCTCCTGCAGCTTTTTAAGGCGCTGCTGCTACCCCACATGTGGGTGACTGACCTCATCTCTGAGGTCCACCTCCACTTCTCCATGAAATATTCAGAGTCGATGCTATCTGCTGGCAGAGTCATTAGCTCTGCCTCACGTTCCCATTGCCACAGAGAGGCAGTGATTCATTAATATTTATTCATCTTGATTTGCTTTGTTTTTCTTTTTTTAAAAAAACCATTTCAGGATTTATGGGATCATTTTGAACAATGCATAACTCACGCTCTCTCACAGCCTACATTGCCCCTCAATCCTTCCAGGGGTGTAGTGGGTCAGCCTTCTTATGCATCTCTGTTTAATCAAATTCCTGCACAAAGGCATTTAAGAAAGGCTTTGGTTCCTTGGCATTATGAGCCTCTGTATTCTTTCAGTGTGGCTGGGAACAACCAACCTGCTCCTATCTCCGTATTCTCTCAAAGCTTTTTCCTAAGTACCAGAGTCCCTGACGAAGAGTCTCAGTAGGTCCTTTGCTCATACAAGACGTGTGCAGCGTCCTTTGACCCTACTAGCTTCTAGGAGCTGAAGGCATCTGTGCCAGAAACAGAGAAGCTGGACCTGCAAGGGACCAGTTCCTGCCTCACTCTGCCTGCAAATAGCACCCATGCAGCCTGATGGGCAAGTGCTGAGGAGATTGGGTTCTAGCCCCAGCGAAAGAGCTTTCCTCCCTCCTTTAGACTGTGCAAAGTTCAAGAGCTCTGAATCAGAGTTGGACCTTTCTGGGAGGCCAGGCCAACTCCCAGAGTTTGGACAGGTTGCATCTGCGGATGCTCATCAGAGAGCATGTGCCCTTCAGTCCTGGCTGAGCCGCTTTCTTTCCAAAGAGCTGCCTCCGTGGTTGGTGCTGCCACGCAGGCTGCATCGTGTCTGGCTCCGATGTTCTGTGCTGCATCTTAAATTAGATGACAAGAGTGGGGAAGGGAGAGCACAGCCAGCATCAACTGGACGGGTGTTTTTCACCCAATGCTTACCCGTTCCTGGGTGTTGACGTGTGCTGTAGCCAGCACTGAGCCAGGAACATTAAAGTGAGGTCTGACAGCACGTGCAAAAGGATGGAAGGGGATTTGGTGTTTCTATAGCAATTATGGGGGGAGAATACTGTTGACAAAAATAAAACCCAAAAATGTGCCCCTGACATGTGACTGCTTTATTCTCTGCTCTCAGATAGGAAAGGGAGACGGTTTGCTGTTTTATTCAGGTTTTTTGAAAAGGGAGGCAAACTGACAGAGAGGCAGAGACAGACACAATGGGACACAGAAAGAGACTTGAAGTTCAGGAAGAGAAAAAAAAAAGATTACAAATGGGAAATGATCCCAGAGGCTGCAGAAACTCTTTTTATTTATTTATTTATTTATTTTTAATTTACATTTGCAGGGAGTTTGCAGTAGCACTCCACTACCCCTCCCACTTCACTAGGGGATGGGGCTGGGAAGTGTGGCTGGTTGTAGCTGGAACAGTGTCTCCTGCCATGGCTGACCTTCTTTTTTAAACAATAAAGTCAAGGGAGCCGTCAAAAACCATCTCGAAGGCTGGTGCCCCTGAAGGCAGTGCTCTGGAACTGCCGCCACCCCAGGATAGAGGCAGCAAGGGGAACCAGGTGGGGACCAGTGAGGATGGAAGGAGAGCTCCTCTTCATCCTGGCTGGTATTCTTAGGGTTGGCTGGCACACAGGAGGGGATCCCATTTTCTGTTTTATTTTATTTTATTTTGCGGTATGCGGGCCTCTCACTGTTGTGGCCTCTCCCGTTGCGGAGCATAGGCTCCGGATGCGCAGGCCCAGCGGCCATAGCTCACAGGCCCAGCTGCTCCGCAACATGTGGGATCTTCCCGGACCGGGGCATGAACCCGCGTCCCCTGCATCAGCAGGCAGACTCGCAACCACTGCGCCACCAGGGAAGCCCCCAATTTCTGTTTTAAATAATGCATATTCCACAGCAAATCCTGATGAAGATTTTCCATTCTGTGTTAAGGACCCTGGGAGCGTCATGGAAGTGCAGTGTATATTTCTATTGGGAATTTTCAGGCTCAGAGCAATATCAGTGTACTAAGGAGTCTTTAAATACGCTTACAGATGGGAGCTGAGAGGAGCAGATGATGGAGAAAGCTGGAGTGTGCAAGAAAGTCTTCGAGGAGAGAGGGGACTTGATTTGGGCCTCGATGCGTATATAGAAGTAAGGGAGGAAAATACCACCAAGGAAAGGAGCAGCATGTGCTAAAGCATCGAGGCAGGAATGACAGGAGAATTCATGGGACGGGAAGACCAGGCTGCCTGGAGGAGGCGGGAGTGGTTGAGGATTATATACTGTGTGGGGGGGGGGCGGGTAGAAATGCTGAGAGGTAATAGATGGCATAGAGAAGTATTCCCTAAGCGCACTCTGAGATCCCCAGCCTGGCAAGCTGCACTGAGAGGGGGAAAAGGGATTCCATGTTTAAGTAAGCCTTAACCCTCTTTCTAAGAGTCACAATTCCCATCTCCATTTTCAGGGCTCTGAAAAGTCCTGCAATAAAGAAATCCTTTCACTGAATTTAATCTAGAATTTTTTAAGCATACATCTTCACTTTTTTTTTTTTAATATCTATTACTAAGCTTTGGAACTACTTTTCTATGACTCACACACTGGGAAACACAAGCACAAAAGCCAACGTCTTGGGCTTTGAGGTCAGATCAGTTCTGTTCCCAACCTGGTACTTATTAGCTGGTGACAATTGTCAATTCGCATCATTTCATCGAGCTATCTCATCCCATGAATGGTTGTGAAAATATAGAGCAGGTTGGGCAGACCCAGTCCTACTAGAGTCAGCACTGAATAAAGCCTGGCTGTTCTGTGTCACTGAGGGCTGCAGGAACAGATAGAGTGGCTTCAACTTGAAACAGTGGGAAATAGGGGTTACTGAAAAGTCTTCTCTGAGGGAGCCACATCATGACAGCTGTGTTGATAGATGTGATTGGGAGGAGGGGCAGGATGGATTAGCAAGGAGTGAGGGAGAGTTTATTAAGGCTAGAACGCAGGCTTGAGATTATAAAAGCATCCCCTTCTCTTGCACGCCCTCCATGCTTTCCCAGGGTCCCAGATGAGCAAACTAGTTGGGGGCTCAATGATATAGGTAGAAGCCAGAGGATCCAGTCAAACTTGTGCGCTGGTCTCTCCCAAGTGAAGGCGGGGGCGGGGGCGGGGGAGTGAGGTGAAGACCTGGACTCACCTCCCCACCCTCAGAAAGCTAGGCAATTCTGCAGCAGCTGAGCCTGAGGACGTGGAGCTGGGGAAGCAAGCGTGCCTCCTCTCCTGTGACCCTGACATGGTGAGAGCCTGGCTCCCCAGGGGCTGATGCATTAAGATCCAGCACAGATTGCTGCTGTCTTGCTCTCACACACATCAGCACATCGTCATCAACTCGGGGAGTGATTGACAGGGACTAAAGGGCAGGCACGTCTGCCTATCTTGTCGTGCCCTGCCACACCTCGTGGTCCCCATCCCCTTTCTATCTGGCTCCCCACAAACTCATTCCTGAGGCTGCAGCCCAGCTCACCCAACCATGTGTTCACTAGGTACTTGGGCCACCAACGTAGAAGTGGGTGTGTGTCCCTTTTCCCTGGTGCTCCTGCATATTCTCTCTCTCTTTCTCTCTCTCTGTCCTTTTAACTTATTGACTTTTAAATGCAAAAACAGCAAACATTTACTGAGCAGTTGCTTGAGACCAGTCACTCTGCTCTGTTTTATTGTATTTATTTAGCAAACACTTACGTAGGATTTACAATATGCCAGAAATTATTCTAAATACTTTTCAAATGTTAACTCAATCCATCTTACAATGCTTAAGGTATTACTACTATTTTTTTTTCTTACAGATAAAGAAACTGAGGCGCAGAGAGGTTAAGTAACTTGCCCAATGTCACTCAGCAACTAAGTAGACATTCTATCCCAGGGACCTAGTTTTGCATCTTAGCACATGAATTTTTATAATTAGGAAAACTGAGGCTCAGCAAAATGGTGACTTACTCGAGATCACACAGCAGCAAGTCATACATTTGAACTTGGGTCTTTTCACTTCAAGTCCAAGGCTCATTCCCCTCCATGAGGCCGGCTCTCTTCTCCACAGCCCCTCTTCTCCTACAGTCCTGTATCTAAGAGGCACATTGTGTGGCGAGGCTGGTGTGGGGGCAGGAGGCCACAGAGGGTACCATTCCCTGAATGGAACCATACTCCCAAGCTAGAGATGAGGTGTGAGATGGGGGCAGTCAAGACAGGGACCAGACAGACCTGGGAGAGGTGGGGCCAGGAGCTCTGGTTGGTGTGCTGAGGTTTCCTGTTTAACACTGAGAACTCCTGGCAAGGCTATGGTCAGGACAACTCTCCCCACCCTGCCAGGAGGGTGAAAAAGATAAGACTAGAGCCTGCAGGAGGGAATCTGGAAGCCTATTCTGTGCTCAAACTTGAATATGCTTATGACTCCCCTGGCTCTGCTACAAGCAGATCCGATTCAGCAGGTCAGGATTGGGGCCTGAAATTCTGTATTCCCAACAAGCTCGCAGATGCTGTTGGTATTGCCGATCCAGGGACCCCACTGACCATCTCTCCCAGGGTGTACTGTCTGTGGGTTTCAGGCCTGTATTTGCAAAAGGTAAGTGGTTGTGGTTTACAGAGGCCTTGATGGGTGCTACCTTTTCCCAATTCTGGGAGGGGAGGTAGGAAGAGGAGGGATTCAGTTGGAGAAGAAGCAAAGGCTTTGTTCTGCCAGTTTTCTCAGACACCCTTGCCCTTCTGCTCCACTCAATCCCTGCAAGGCTAGCTTGAGAACCCCTCCTCCAAGCCCTTTCTGACCAGGTCAAGCTCCCAAGCATCTCTCCATAGCAGTAGTTTGCTTTTTAATCTCTTACCATCTCTGCTCGCTTCAACTTGCCTTAGATTGGTTCTGTAACGGCCTCATATGCATATTTCCTCCCTGTGCAACCAGACAGCCTGAACTTCTTATTCCTCTATCCTCAGGCCTAATACCTTACTGGGATCTAGGATGCGCTCCACAATGTTAAATAAATGAATTAAAGAATGAAGTGAGACCCACCGGTCAGAATAGCCATCATCAAAAAATCTACAAACAATAAATGCTGGAGAGAGTGCGGAGAAAAGGGAGCCCTCCTGCACTGTTGGTGGGAATGTAAATTGATAAGTCACTATGGAGGACAGTATGGAGGTTCCTTAAAAAATTAAAAATAGAACTACCACACGACCCAGCAATCCCACTTACTGAGCATATACCCAGAGAAAACCATAATTCAAAAGACACATGCACCTCAATGTTCATTGCAGCACTATTTACAATAGCCAGGACATGGAAGCAACCTAAGTGTCCATCATCGGATGAATGGTTAAAGAAGGTGTGGCACATATATACAATGGAATATTACTCAGCCATAAAAAGAAACAAAGTTGGGGCTTCCCTGGTGGCGCAGTGGTTGAGAGTCCGCCTGCCGATGCAGGGGACACGGGTTCGTGCCCCGGTCTGGGAGGATCCCACATGCCGCGGAGCGGCTGGGCCCGTGAGCCATGGCCGCTGAGCCTGCGCGTCCGGAGCCTGTCCTCCGCAACGGGAGAGGCCACAACAGTGAGAGGCCCGCGTAACGCATAAAAAAAAAAAAAAAAAAAAAAAAAAAAAAAAAAAAAAAAGAAACAAAGTTGAGTTATTTGTAGTGAGGTAGATGGACCTAGAGTCTGTCATACAGAGTGAAGTAAATCAGAAAGAGAAAAACAAATACTGTGTGCTAACACTTATATATGGAATCTAAAAAAAAAAAAATAATAGTAATGGTCATGGAGAACCTAGGGGCAAGATGGGAATAAAGACACAGACCTACTAGAGAATGAGGATACGGGGAGGGGGAAGGGTAAACTGGGACAAAGTGAGAGAGTGGCATGGACATATATACACTACCAAATGTAAAATAGATAGCTAGTGGGAAGCAGCCGCATAGCACAGGGAGATCAGCTCGGGGCTTTGTGACCACCTAGAGGGGTGGGATAGGGAGGGTGGGAGGGAGGGAGACACAAGAGGGAAGAGATATGGGGGCATATGTATATGTATAACTGATTCACTTTGTTATAAAGCAGAAACTAACACACCTTTGTAAAGCAATTATACTCCAATAAAGATGTTTTAAAAAATAAATAAAATTAAAAAAATGAAAAAAAAAAGAATGAAGTGAGACCTCTTTCAAAACTTTTCTTTCTAATGAGAGGAATGTTTAGCAATCGCTTCAAGTGTTAGGTAAACAGTTTTAATCTGTTCACATTTCCAAGGTCTTTTCCAATGGCCTAATTGAGGTGGAAAGAAAGCAGAGGGGGCTGACTGGAGAAACTTCACAGAGCACAGAGAGCAGTTAAAGAGGCTTGTGAATTTACTCACTTAATCAGAGGATGAAAAGTCTGAATCCCGCAGCCAGGAAATGGTCCTCGGCCCAGCCCAGAGCCGGCAGCTCCCCCTCCCCTTGGCTTTTCACAGGTCATATTTCAGCCTCAACAAATTCCATAATCTCCTGCTCACATTCCCCTTTTATGCCAAGACTGTGATCTCAGATTCCCAAGAGCATTTATCAAATCCATGAAAATGTGCCCCTCTGTCCCCCGAGGGGGAGGCTTCCTAGGGGGAAATTGGGGCACTAATAAGCTTTCTTGCTGGCTGATTATCAGCAGCCAGAGGCAAACCTCAGCAGCCCTGGGCTCCCAGGTAGCCTGTGATAGATGCCAGCCACAGAGCTGCTCACAGCAGAGCCAGTGCTTGGAATGTAAAGGGAACATCACACTCTGTTTCCTTGCTCTCCCTGGGCAGTGTTTCTCCAGGATTCCTGGGGGCTGAGGTAGCTCTAGCTCTGTACCCATCAAGGAGGCTCAGACCTTATTCTGTATTATTTTCTTTTCAAAGACCACCCATTTGGGGGGCTAGGCTGCCTTAGACCTTCTTTCCCTGCTGCCCATCTCTTCTTTCCCTAAGACCAGAGGCGGGGACATCTGCAGGAATGTTGGATATTCTGCACGTTTGTCAGACTTTCAGTTCCTGTTTTGGCCAAGGGGTCTGTGATGCAATGGATATTGGGAAAATCTGGAATCTCGTTAGCGAAGAAGGAGTTTGGGGAACAGTTGCTCCTTCCTGGGCTGATACTTCATTGCAAGAAATGCTCAAGACCCTACTGTAAAGCACAGAAGTTGGGACTGAAGAATGCACTTCCCATTCTTGACTTTCATTCTGACCTCACAGACCCCTGCCCCACTTCCCTGAGCTCTGCAGTCAGCCAGCCTCCCCACCATCAACCCGTGGTAAATCCCTTTTTTGCAGGTACTTCTGAACTCACGTGTGGCTTCTGAACAGCCTCCTTGTGTTCATCTCCTTCCAGATTTCCAGTGCGACGAAGGCTCAAATGAAGAGTTCCAGAGAACAGATGGGAGGCTGTCATTACATGTTACTGATACACAGAGCTGCTTCAGCCTCACGCATGCCAGTGTGCTCAGCCACACTCGTTATTCTTCCTCTGTTCCCCAGCCCGAGCCAGGAGCTCAGCCAGTTTTGACAAGAAGGAAAGTGAGAGCTTTCTAGGGGCATTTATATAAAACATTCTAGGATAGATGATGAACTAGGGAAAAAAACCTTTCTTCTTTTACTGGAGGAGAAAATACTGCATTTCACCAATTCCCTTTTGAGAACCAAAAATCAGAAGTCAAAAATTTGCTATTCCACCTTGGGTGCCATTGTATTTGGGTAATGCAGGAAACTTCTGGAGATAGGCTTCTTTGTCTGGTCCAAGAGCTCTCTGATGGCTACAGGATGTATTTCGTAAAGAATGTTCTAGCAGCCTTGCAAGGTCCTGTCTCAACAAGGATGAAAAATCCACAGGGACCTTACATTTCAACTTCCTTTAATTGACAGAGGAACTCAAACATTGGCTAGTCAGTTACTCATTAGCGGAGAAACTGGAAACTGTAGGGTCTAGGTCACTGCTTTTTCAGGAAAGGGCAAAGACCCTAGGTTGGAGAGTGAGGATTTTTTTTCCCAGAGGAAAGGGAGTGGCTTCTTTGCAAAATTTTATAGGAAGGCCCGGAATTTTCCTTTACTCCCAGCATGGTTGAATAATCTCCATTTGGAGAGGACACCAGTTATCTCTTGGACAATCTAATACTTTTAGTAAAAAAATTCACTTTGCCCCTCTTCACATGGTTTGAAGAGAGAGAAAAAATAAAAAAACAGTTTTCCTTGAGCTTAATTCCTGTATGAAACTTGGTTCTAAGACCTTTGAAACCTTGATAGAAATAGTGAAGCTTGAAATAATAAAGCTTGAACTTGAAAACTGGCCCAAGGTCTGGATTTTCCCTTGTCCTGTCCTGTGGGAAGTGGAGCCTTGCATACATCTTTAATGCAGTGTTCCCAGAAATCCATCACGGGGTGTGGAAATTTAAAACCAAGCGCTAATGTGCCATGGAGGTGATTCAGAAGCGTTGGCTCCAAATGGCCCAACTGTTGTCTGTGACGCAGTAAGAGGTTTATTTGTATGGTAAGCAGAGCTGCATCTCCTCAGACTCTTTCCTTTGAGGGAATGTTTCTCTTCTAAGTATGAATTTAGACTGAACTGTGCCCACAAACCGTTGTTTGTTCTTCTGTAGACGTCTGTGTTCTTGTTTGAAGTGATGCTTCCAGGATATGGAGAGCTCAGGTCTACGAGAAAACAGGCAGGAGCTGCTAGCCTAAACTCCACCCCACACTGGAGACATGACCATCCAAAGGAAGTGATTCAGAATCAGAAAACTCAGCCTGCTCTGTTGGTTTGTCCACCATAGCATAACAGGAAATTGAACACACTTGACTTTAGGAAAGACGGAGAATAAAGGTAGCGGGTGAAGAAGGGTTGTTGCAGATTTTCAGGTCTTAGGTGAGAAAGGCCTGGGATGGGCAGGACTGAGTGTGAGAGATGATTACCAGGGAAGAATAGGGTAGATATTGGGGCAGACAACATCTAGGAGATTAAGAAAAAGGAGTAATTAATACGATCTCTAAGTGTTTGAGCTTGCTTGACAGTAGATCTGCAGTGCCATTAACTAAATAAAGGAATTCAGAGAAGGGGATCATTTGAGGTCTGCCTCTGCTCTCAGCAGTGATAGAAACCCTCCTTCCAACAGCACAATAGCCACCCTGGTCGATTGCCACACCCTCCCGCAAGCACACGGAGGCAGGTATTAACTGATTTGCTGTCTCCTGATTTTTAATATATTTTTCTGTGTGTTGACCTTTGATTTCCTAAGGAATTTTACATTTTTTTGTAAAGTAGCCGTGCAGAGACAAGGTGTATAGACTGGTGTGTAGGGAAGACAATGCAGTAAGAAGATAAGAGTTGACAGCCGCTATGCCAAAGACAAGAGAAAGGAGAGGCATCATTCTCTTTACGGAGCTGATACCTTCTTGACACATTTACATAAATTGATTTTTTAAAGTTTGAAACCCTTCTCCCCATTATTCTTATTTTTCTCTCAAATCAATGAATGCATCTCAGTTTGATTTTCTATAATCAGTGGCTTGCCGTGAGCATTTCTATCCTACAATTTCAAGACCCACGTATAAACGCTTGAGTGCACCCAGGGGAATGGCTGCTCAAAGGTGTTCTTTGATAAAGCACACGACCCACACTCGCTGCGTCTTTTTGCAGGTTTCCATTTTCACGTACACAAGTCTTCCTAAAGAGAGCTATTCCTAAAGTCAAGGATCCTTCTGGAAGCCCCCTGTCAGCCCCAGGCTCAGGTATGGGGCTGGGCTAGGGTTTGTCTCCAGGGTTCCTTGATAACAATGGGCTCCCTTCTCACTGGGCACTGCCCAGCCTCTGGGAACAATGGACTCACACCATCAGCCAGCATCAGGAGTCACTTAGCTCTCCTTTTGACCTTGCCTTTCAGAAGCTGATTCTTATTAACTATAGGATGGGGTGGGGAGTAGTTGAGACAACTCATAGTGACAGGGTGACCCCCCAGCTATGTCTGCTCCAAGACGATATAACCCCAGAGCTTTAGGGCTGTGAGGCTAGTGATTTAACAAATCATATGTTTAAACAACATGATGACACACTGCTGTTTGAGGGGTTTTGAAGCACGTTTCTAAATAATGGGGGAAATAATGAACACCTCTGACAAGTGCATTTAAATGCCACATGCATTAGGAGGTGCTGGCAGGAGTGCGGGGCAGGAGGGTTCTTGTATTCCTGCATAATGAACGTTTTCTTCCTATTATTCCATCTTGCTTTTATTTCATGTTTCAGAAATGGTCGCTGAGTGAGCAGACCTCTGAGCGCTTTGTAAACAGAAGGAAAAAGGCAGCCTATGGCCCATCACTAGCCTTGCAGAGAGGCTCAAGTTGGTGTCCTGACACAGGGGAGGGATGCAGTGGGTAGCCCGGAGCCTTCCTGCTCCCAAATCTCATCTTTCACCTGCAGTTGCAAGCATTCTCTTATCTAAAACATTGTTATTGCTACAGAGGAAGTGGTGTAGGAAGCTGCTCACGGGAAGGAACATTTTGGCACACACAGGCAGACCTCAGAGAGATTACTGGTTCTGTTCCAGACCACCACAATAAGACGGATATCACAATAAAGCAGGTCATGTGACTTTTTGAGCTTCCTTGTGCACATAAAAGTTATGTTTACACTATACCTGGCTTATGCTGAAGTCTATTAAGCATGCAATAGGATTATATCTAAAAAAAAACAAAAAACAAATAACACAATGCACATACCTTGATTAAAAACCATTTTATTGCTAAAAATGCTAACCATCATCTGAGCCTTCAGCGAGTCAGACTAATAACAGCAAAGATCACTGATCACAGATCACCATACCAAATACAGTAATGGAAAAGTGTAAAGTATTCTGAGGATTGCCAAAATGTGACACAGAGACATGAAATGAGAAAATGCTGTTGGGAAAATGGCTCCCATAGACTTCCTGATGTGGGGTTGCTGCAAACCTTCAACTTGTAAGAAATGCAATCTTTGCAAGCACTGTAAAATGAGATACGCTTGTATTTGTTACCAGGATTGTGTTCTAAGGAGAATATTATCTGGGAGAGAATGCAGCACAGGATAGGCAAGTTTTGATTAGTGCAGTGGGTTAAGTGAAGGCGTGGAAGGGAACAGGCTCATAGGACGGATTCCAGGTTGTTAAGACAGCGGACGAGGCTCTCTTCCACGTTCCTGCCTTCTTTACCTAACCTCTCACTACTACCTGTTTCCAACTTGTTCCCTAGCATCACTGGGTCGCTGGTATTTCTGGCTGGCTTATGCTGGTCCCCCTACTAGCAAGTCCCCTCCTCCACCGTGAAGTTTTCTCATCTAGGCAGTCACAGTATGACTTTCGGAGGCCCTAAGCAATATCGTCACTGTGGACCCCTCTTCTAAAACAAAAACAAACAAACAAAAAACTAAAAACTGTATCTTACAACTGCATTGGTATATAAAGGATGAATTTATTGTTATATATTCATTATACTTTTATTCATTTTTTCTTCTGATTTTAAAAACAATTAAAATTAAAAATAAATTATCATGGGCTCTTAAAAGTATTATGAGTCCTGGGCATGTGCCTCGTGGGCCTAATGGCTAAGTCAGCCCTGAATCTAAGGGGCCTTTCCTGCCTCCCCGGCTGGCTAGGCAGCCTTCTGGGTTGTTTCCATAAACTTCTCTCTCGTATTGCACTTGCCACACCACTAAACTGGGTGCTTCTTGAGAAGAAAGAACTGCACTTTATTCATTGTGGAACCCAGTGCAAAACCCAGGGCCTACCCGTAAGCAGCCCTCCCATATATTCATGTAGAGCTGGATGGTTGAGGAGGACAGAGCCGGTGGCTGCTGTCCTGAGGGTTCGGCCACAACCAAGCAGGTCAGCAGAGAGGGTGCCTATGGGGTGAGTGGGTGGGAGGGTTTCATAGATTTGCCTTGCCTGTTTCACCCTTTTGCTGAGGGTCAGATCTGCCTACAGGCAGGGATAGAGCAGAAGCAGCAGTCAAAGCGGTCTGCAGATCCAACAAGTGGGACGGCTTAGCCTCATAGCCTCCCTGCCTTAAGGGAGGCCACCTTCTGGAGTACAGCAAAGCCACCCTGCTAGTGAGGAGGCTCTGTGTGCCCCCAGAAAATGCAGAAACAAAAGCAGAACAATACATAAACTTGAGCAATTTCATAAGTACAGTTTAGAGTCAGTTTGGCTGGAGGGGAGAATTTAATTGCAAAGCTCCTATGTCTCAACTACCTGAGGCTAGACATTGGAGAAGGAAGACAGGGAGACTTGGATGTTGAATGTTGATGATAAGTAGGAGAAAGGTTGAGGATGGAAGAAGGCCTGCTGAGGACTGGGGTTAAAACGACGCTTCTGGAGTCACTTTTGGTGAGTGCTTTGGGTTTATACGTTTCTGCTTTTAATGACCCTGGTCTGAGGAGAGGGATGATCTGCATCACATTTCAGAATTTGTTCTTATAAAAATTAAAATCCTAATAGTGTATCATGCTAACAACCTACTAGAATACCATTTGGTATAAAAGAAAAAAAGTTTAAGATAGGGTCCCGACTGTCAGATAGCTTAGAATCCAATCTGGACAAGAAAGATCATGTGTGAATCTCTTGCAGGAAAGGACAGAGCGGAGTTGGAAACCAGGTAGACAGGGTAAGGGGCAAAAAGGCAGGTGGGCAGAAAAGCAAGAGACTCTAGTCCCTCCTGTACAAGCTGGCCTGAGCATCTTTCTCTGTCCAACCTCACTAAGGGTGCAAGACTAGAACTGTCCTAAATCTGCATCTCTAGACCTCATCTCATTCCTGAGCCCCAAATCCAATTCTATCAGTCTCGGGGATATATTTTTCACAAAAGATCTCAAATTCTGTCACCTAAACAGACCCCATCATTTCCCTCTGCCTCCTGCTGATGTCCCTGTATCTTTAATCACACCATCACTCTTCAATCAGATCAAAGTTTCAGGATCTTCCAAGACACCATTCTTTCCCTTGTGCTCTGGTTTAATCGGTACTGTGGCCTCACAGAGTGTTTCTTCAGTCTTAGTTGGGTCAAATCCTGTCTTGTCTTTTCTACTTACAGGCCACCCCCCTTAATTTCATCCCATCTCACCTTCTTTGAGACCCTTGAAATGTTCTCCTAATTGTTTCTTCTTAGAATGATTTCAGCCTCTGTACTGGCATCAGGATCATTTTACCTACAGTGTTCTGCCCCAGTATCTCCAATAGCTTTTCATTGCCTCCTAAAAAAGACTCTTCACTCAGGCATTCTAGAGAAGTGGTTAAGAAGAAAGGGCTCTGGTGTCATACAGACCTAGTTTGAGCCCTGGTTCTATCATTTATTAACTGCATGACACTTGCTGAGTGAACCACTCTAACCCTGATTGTTAAAATATGGATAATAATTGTATCTACATGACCATGTTTCTGAAAAGATACTAGATGCAAAGTACTTAGCACAGTGCCTGGCACAAATAAGTGCTGAGTAAAGGAACTATTATTACTAGCAATTAGGATTTTTTGTTTCTTATCAATCTTACTACATTTATCATTAAAAAAAAAAATAGCTGGTGTTAATTTCCCTACACTTACCTATATGCTTAACAAGTGAGATTCTTCACTTGCCTCCTGCAGGGTGAGCTCTGAAATTCCTTCTGTTGCTGCAGGCTTGGTACCCAGAATAGCGGGGGAAGGACTTTTTATCAACTGCCCTCTGAGCCCAACTTGCCTGTGTCCACCCGCATTTTCCAAGCCACAGGTTCAAGCTGCTTCTTCAGTCTCTGATTAGCTCTGATCTTTCAGCACCTGCAGCCTCTCCTGAATTCCCCATCAGATGGGCTGCCCTCGGAAGCCTTCTCTTCCTTGCCAATCTGTGCACCTTCACCATTAGCCCAGGGTTTTCTCTGCTCCCAACAGGTAGGACCATCCCAACATGAAACGCTGCCATCTGCCAAATTCTGAGTATGAGGCAACATACTGAAATTAGATAAACTTCTTTTCCATTTCTGACCCCAATGTGACCTTGGAGAATTTATTCAACGTCTTTCTTCCTCGTCTGTAAAATGGGGATAGTCTTATCTTGTCTTATCTTGTAGTATTCCCCTAAACATAGTGCCGGCTAAATATACAGCAAGTTTATTTAGGAATGTGATCCCAGGCAGAAGGAACACAAGACACTGGGATTGAAGCAGGGTAGAGGGGACAGGCAGGGCAATCGGAGGAAGCATTATGAAGTTGGATACTGCAAAAAAGGCTGGCACAGGACCCCACTGGAGTATCAAATCAGAACTAGCTGTCCAGGGGAACAAAAGGAGAAGCATTTATCCATCATTTTCTGTTACCCTTTCGACAAGGGCGACTCCCACTGGGTGTTAACAGCTGTCACTGTCATATCAGACTCCTGAATGCCAAGCTGGGAATCAGAGAAGCCCTGGGGCAAGAAGTGAGAGGTTCATGGTGAGGCCAGGATGTAGTGCTGTCAGGCTGTGCCTGAGCAAACCTGGTGAAGGCCCTTGTGGGACTGATCCTGCAGAAGCAGCCAGAGTAAGAGTTGGAGCCTAGGGAGGCCCGGTACACATCCCTATGTCCCAGACGTGTGACTTCACATGAGGAACTATAGAGATAAGAGGTTAAGTTCCCTCAGGCACATAATAAACATTTCCTTCCCCCAAACCTTCTCATTGTTTTCCATCAAATTAGAATAAAATTCAAATTCCCTGACCCTGGTTACTAAGCCTCTACCAGAACTGGACCTGAGCTGTCTCTTAGACTTCATTTTCTACACTCTTCCCTTGGGTTATTCCTCTCCGGCTCCACCCTGCAAGCTGGACCACGTGCTAACCATGTGCTGCTGTGCACACTCTGAAACTAACACACTCTGAGCTTGTTTCTGTCTCAAGGCCTTTGCACTTTCTACTGCCTCTGCCTAGAACGTCCTTTCCTCAGATATTTGCTTCTCTCTCCCTTCATTCAAGGCTCTGTTCAAATATCACCCCCTCAGGGAGGCCTTCTCTGACCACCCCACCTAAAATAGCACCCCCAGTGCTGTGGTTATACACTATCTCTTTACCTTCCCCCCATACCATTTACTTTTTATGATATTATAATAGGAGAAAATTATTTGTTCATTATCTATATCCCCTTTTAGAATATAAGCTCTATAAAGAAAACAATTTTGTCTATTTTGTTCCCTGCTCTATTTCCAATGCCTAGAATACTGTCTGGTACATAGTGCATGCCCAATACATGTTTCTTACATGAGTGAATATGTAAGAAATATTTGGATATTTGGTTATGGACATGTGGACAAATGGTCATGGACTCTTGACCCTGTGGGGGCTGGCTTCTTACCCTCGTTCCAGACCATGCCCTGACCAGACTTCCTTCCCTGCCCTGCCTCTCCATGCTCTTGAAAATTCACAATATCTTTCAGCAAATTGAGCTAAGATATAACAGGTGCTGCAGAGAGAAGCCATTTTCCATCTTTCTGTGTCACACATAAGAGTTTTCCTTCAGAGACAAGGTTAATTTGAAACAGTACATCCCTTTATGCTTCTGGGCAAACGTGACTACTACTCAATATGTATGTGAAAATATGTAATAACCTAAACATAACCAAATGGTGCTACAGGCATCCTGGAGCTCAGTGATCCTCACACACACTCCAGTGAATGTGTGAGTATCGGTACATGTGCACATGCTTACACACACACACACCTGCTCAGCTCTCCACAACCTCAGCTGCTTTCACCCCTACCTACCTTTTTCCTTTGTCTCTACTGCCTGTCAGTATACAATAGTTATTTAAACAAACACTCCATAAGATGTTGGGAGATATGGTACTGGATTCATGGAGTGGTCAAGTTCTTAGAATGTTGGTGTGAACTCTTGACTACCTGGGGCAGTGTTCCTTCCAAGGTCAGTCTTTGCCTTCAGCTCAGGTGCTGAGGGGGTACTATGTTCTGAATATTTGTGTCCCCCTAAAAATCACATGTTGAAATTCTAACCCCCAAAGATGTTGGTATTAAGAGGTGTGGACTTTGGGAAGTTATGAGGTCATGAGGGTGGAGCCCCCATGAATGACATTAGTGCCCTTACAAGAGATACTCTAGAGAGATCCCTAGCTCCTCCCACCATGCAAGGGCACAGCAGAAAGGCACTGCCTACAAAGCAGAAGAAGATACTCACCCAACCATGTTGGTGTCTTAATCCTGGACTTCCCAGACTCTAGAATTTTGAGAAATAAATTTATATTATTTATAAGCTACCTAGTCTGTGGTATCTTGTTACAGAACCCTGAAAAGAGTAAGACAGAGGACTTCCTCTTCATCCTACTAACCAGCTACCCCCCAATCCCACCTATTCTGAGCCATGGACTTGGAGACTCAATGAGAAAGTTCTGCTTATTTTTAATACTTAAAGTACAGTACTCTGGTGAATGTGTTCTAACTTCCCATGTCTCTATCACTCTCCCTCTATTCATTTTCCCATAGAGGACTTGTCCACTTTATCAGGTTGATGGTGATGGAGGTGATAAGAGTCACCTTATGGTGGTGGTGATGGAGTTAGTGATGAAAGTGAAGATGAAAGTGGAGGTGGAGGTGATGGTAGTGGTGGTGGTGGTGGAGGTAGAGGTGTTGGAGATAGTGCTTGAAGTGGAGGAGCTGATAGAGGAGGTGGAGGTGCTGGTCATGGTGGTGGTGATGATGGTGGTAGAGGCAGAGGTGTTGGAGATGGTGTTGGCAGTGGTGGAGCTGATGGTGGTGGAGGTGGTGATGGTGGTGGAGTTGGTGTTGAAAACAGTGGTAGAGGCAATGTTGGTTGTTGGTGGAGATGGAGATGATGGTGATGGTGGTAGCTGTGGAGATGGACATGGTAATTTTGTCATTCAAAGGATAGGATTGGCAATATGTACAAAATGAAAACAACCAAAATTTTCTCCTACCTGGTCTAAGGAATAAGATATTACCCACTAAAAAATAGCCGCCCCTTCTGTATCAACTGGGAATTTCCTGAATATCAAAATTTTATTCTCTTAGTTATCATTCAGTTTCTCCACTCTTTCACTTGCCTACTCTTTCCCCCATGATGTTATATTTTAAGAAATACTGTTAGAAAATGTAACATTTTGATAAGCAATTGTAGTTTTAATAAGGTTTATGTTTCCTGTTTATATTATAAACAATGTAGAATTATTTTAGAAAATGTGAAGAAACAGATGATGCTAAAGAAGAAAATAAATTTTAACAATACCAAGAATTACTCAGAGATCACCTCTAATTTACATGTTCCTGCATTTACCCCCATTAATCCATCTGTCTCCTCCCTCCCTCCCTCCCTCCATTCCTTTCTTCCTTTTGTTTCCCTTCCTTAATTCTTTCCTTCTCATAATCTTTCTATCTTTATATTGTTACATTGAAATTACATATTATAGTTATATAAAAATTGTATTATATAAAGCAAGTTTATATAGTGAGGTTTTCTCATGTCACGAAAAGTTCCTTCAAAAATGTTTTTAAGGTACGGATAATATTACATCACAAGGTTATCTCATAGTGTATTTATAGGGTTGAGTATTGAGACTATTTACAATTTATTTTTCTTATGGAAAGGTCAGTTTCCCCGAGGCCAGGGGAGAGTTCTACTTCAGGCAGCCTCCAGCAGGCATCTCTTGAGTCTGTTCTCTGTATAGGGTTATGCATATGCGATCAGAGCGGGCGCAAATGGAAAGAGGAATCACTGCCTTTGGGGAATTTTCATCCAGTTCAGGAGAGAGATTGAAATGAAGTCATAACATTTATAAACTAACATATCATCAAGTGAGAATTATTGTACAGTGGAGCCATATTATAAAGCTGGTACTTGGGGAAGGATCGAGATCAAACTTAGTGGCTCACTCTGGAGCATCTAGGAGGGATTTCAGGGATCATTATTTATCCCACAAATACCCAAGTCCCATTACAAGAAGAGGTGTAATTTACTGCTACAGTATATATGTCTAGGAAGATGCAGTTTTAAGCTAAACTTTGAAGGGCAATTGGGGGCATGAATTAGCAGAGAGGAAGGGACAGGCCATTTCAAATCAGGGAATGACAGGTAAAGTTTATGAAAGAAAATCATATGCAGAGCTTGAGAAGCCAATAAGCTTGGTTACAGTGGAGGATGCTGTGTAGAAGAAGGGGAAATTGGACTGGTGAGGTGGGAGGCAGGAGGGAACCAGAGACACCAAAGGCCCTGGTGATGAGGGATGATGTGACAAAAACATTGCCTAAGGAAGATGATCCTGGCAGCTGTGCTGAATGTATTGGAGTCAGCAGACCCTGGAGACTGGGACATCTGCATGGAAGGTGCTGAATTCAATCAGGCATGAGCTGACAAGGGCTGGCTGAAGAATGGTGGCAGTGGAACGAAAATATAAAGGGAAAGCAAGAGAAACATTTTAGCAGAAGAGAAGGTTCCATGTGTAAAGGACCGATTAGGTAATGGAAGGTGAAAGAAAGAAAATTTACAATGGGTTTCATTGGGTTGAGCTGATGGGACAGAACACAATTGGTTGGAGGAGATGACTAGACTGATTCCTTTGCCTCTCCTTTCTGCTGCTTAGATTCCTTTCCACTCACAGGTCCCACAATGCTGTGATGACTCTGAAGGTGGCATGGTACCACCTTTAGTGGCTGGTGAAAGACCCTCCCAGGGACAGCCAGAAGTGTAAATTCCTCAGGCACATGCATTCTTATTCTAACTTACCTGCTGCTTTTCCTAGGACAGAAACTCAAAACTCATTTCTTTTGTTGACTCTGGCTGCTCCTGTTCCTGATCTTAACAAATTTCATCAACAGATGAAATAGATGAGCCCTGGTCTCACTTCTGATTCTCCTGCTGCTAGACAATCCGTCTGGCACTCCTGAATCAGGACTGTGGCTGAGGTGGAATTTATGTGTTTTCTACAAGAAGGGCTTAAAACTCTTCCTCCCAAAGTCTGTTGATGATGATGATGAATTTTGTATTATTATTCCTAACTTTTATTGAATAGTTTTATTCTAGATTCTTACATGCATTAATTTTCTTCTTCAATGTTAGGATTATTCTTTCCATTTTACTGAAAGGAAACAGCAATTCAGGGGAGTGATATGTATTCTTCTAAGGTCACTCATTCATCTATGTTGGATCTGGGAATCCATAGTAAATCAGATAACAGAGTTTCTGCTTTTATTTATTTATTTTTAAATTCTACCACAGGGCCTTTTAAAGTTAACTAAGTCTATATAAGAAAAAGTACCAGGGACCCCAGGATGTTGTTACCTTAGCTATGAATCTGTGACAAGTTCATCTCTCAAATACTATTCTCTGCTGTCTCACTCATAAGTTCTGGAATGGAGAGGCATTATGAAAACAGGCTGAAAACTTTAGAATCTGTCTCTTCCCTTTTCTTTCTGTCAGAACCCGGAATCAGACATGGATCTCTAAATCTAAATGGCTTAGTATTTTTATAATGGTTTTCCTTCTGTTCCTTTTGTTGTACCAGCTAATTGCTTCAGAAAATCTTGGCGAAATCCTGCATTTTCACCATCTATATAGTATTTATCTCTGTTTTGAAAAATTGAGATCGCTTGGAATCTTCAAAGCACAGTGTCTAGAGTCAGAATGGTTTCATGGAATGCCAAGCAGGAGGTGAGTCCTGAGGGGGGCCTAACACTGGAAGTTTTCCCTCAGGTCTCCATTATTAATGAAATGTGTGTTGTCATGGTGATGGGAGAGCAAGTGGAATTGGGAGAAGACTTGAGATAATATTGTAACACTGGAAGCTGTAAAATCTATGTGATAGAGTGTATCCCGTGATAGGTTTGGGACATCGCATGGCTCTCTCTCCCATGACATGTCTCAGACATTATGAGGTCAATATCATGTCCTAGGATTATTCAAGCAAGATGGCTCTCTGCATCCCCTTAGTTAGCTTGGACCCCAATAGACCACAGTCAGGGCAACAGATTCTGATACCTATTATTGGTGATAGCCCAAACCTATGTAAGTTATCTACAGAACCCAACTAGGAGGTAGAATCCCAGATGGGGATATCTGTGTCAATACACCCTTTGTTTCTGTACTTTATACAAAGTGGTCCTCTATCTCCTTCACTCCCCTACCTACAAAGAAATAAGAAAAATGTAGACTTATTAAGTATGTATAGACATAGAACATGAGATCTAGTTGAGTGATGACCATATATTCTGGTTTGCCCAAGAAAGGGGGTTTAAAACTCTTGTCTTGGTATAATTGTTAGGAATGACTCCTTTCAGTAAAACAAGTGTCCAGATTTGAATGATATATGGTTACCCTTGATTGGACTGGTGTTGTGCTCATAGGATATGTCTGGGAAGGCTTGATACATCAGCATGGAAAGGTATTGTTGAGTGCACTAGGCCTGTCAAGCCTGTGTGCAGCACTCCTGACAAGGTGAAGTCAAGTGGCCAGTAAGAGATAACCTGATGGCTCCAACTCTGCATGATTCCAGTGACCTAGGAAGCAACAGCCACCTGAAGAGCTGAATAAAATTTCAAAAGATGGTAATGTTTCCAGGGGTTGAGTGTGAGAAAAGAGGTATTCCCAGTAGAAGGAATAACAGGCCAATACATGATGGTTAGAAAGTTTGGAAAAATTAGTGTCCCGTTTTCCAGTTTGGAAAAATGATTCTGTTGTCTCTAGAACAGGATATAAATAAAGGAAGTACTAGGAATATATATTAAGAAATAGGTATTATGGCCAGAAAACAGGGGACCAGGAATTAAAGGTAAGAACTTGAAACTTATTTCAGTACCTGGTGAGGAACAATTTAAAATATTTTTAGGAGAGAAAGGGTGAGAGTTGCATCTTTGGATGGTTAATCACAGGAGGAAGATACAGACAGTAACTAGTTAACCATTGAAAAATGATCCTTGACTAAAGAGATAATAAGATTGAGAAACAGCCTTAAATGTTTTTATTATGAAACAGAAAGTCAACAACAACAAAAATGAATAAATTAAGCAGTCGACTCAATAGATTAGCAACAAACCTAATTGAAAGGAATAAAAAGGATAAAAGGAGAAATCAATAAAAAAATAAAGAGTAAATTTATTAATGTATTCAGGAGATAGCTCTTTGAGAAAAATAAATTAAAAAATCTTTTGACATTTCAAAGTAAGAAATAAGAAGTACAAATATACAACATTTGCAATGAGAAGAAGGATATATGGTCAGTGTAAAGGACAATTTTAAATCCATAAACCAGACTATCCTTATCTAAGGGAAGAAATTTGAACTTCTTAATGAAATTGATGATATGCTAGAGAAAGTATACACATAAAATTTGGTTAAAAAAAAGAAAGAAAAGGAAACATAATAACTTGCCTTAAGAATTAGTCTCCCCCCAAAAAATCAGTTGTAGAATATTTTATAGTTGTCTTCTGTCAATTTTTTAAGCAACTGTGTAACTGATTAGTTTGCCTAGAAAAGAATAGAAATCTTCTTACTTCATTTTAAAAAGCAAGCATTATCATTATACTAAAACTTGACAGAGTGCCACCCCACAAAACAAAACAAAACAGCAGAGCCCTGGCAGGACAATCTGTGTTATAAATATTGATGTAGAAATCCAAAACAGAGGGTCAGCAAATCACATTCATAAGTATATTAAAAGAACTATGGTATCATATAAAAAAGTAAAGTTTATTCCAAGATTGTAACACAATAAATAAGACAAGTAAAGGGCTTAAGCCTTAATAGAACTCATTGGAATTCATAGGAAAGCTCCTAAAATCCCAATAGAAAAATGGGCAAGATATGAATAGACAATTCACATAAAAAATGGCTAATAAGCATATGAAAAAGTATTAAACTTTACACAAAGTTTAGTTATCAAAGAAATGTAAATGAGGCATCATTTTTTGTAAATCAAATTAGCAAAGTTTAAAAATAAATAATAGTAACACAAATGCCAATAAACATATGAAAATATGCTCAGCCTCATTAAATCAGAAAAATGCAAATTAAAGCCACAGTGAAATGTCCTTTTAAACCCACTAGCTTGACAAAAATGGAAAACTGGCAATCCACAGTGTTTGGGAGAATATTCAGAAATTAGGAACTCTAGTTCTGACAGGGGTGGACAACTTGAGAAACAAAGTAACATTATCTAGAAATATTGAAGATGCACACACCTTTGATACAACGATTCTTGCTCCTGGGTATTCACCCTCGAATAGTGGGTGTCAAATGTTTTCCCCTGGGCAGCTCCAAAAGAATTCTGAAAAACTGTGCTTTGCTTGCATAATTTTAAATTTTCACTTAAACTTTTCATTGGAGATTTTCATGCAGGCAACCAATATAATTCCCTGTGTATTGACTTTAAATAAAACAAGAGAACCAGGATTAAGTTCTTTTACAGCTTAACATTTTAATCAATTTTTTTCCTTAGACCTGTTTTTTTAATTCCATGTCTCCCTAAATAATTTTATCCAAATTTAATATAGTTTTAAGCTTGAAAGTCTTTAATTGATTACCCTACCACACATCTTTAGAGCAAAAATATGTGCATTAATTGAATTTTTCAAAGATTTTCTGTATGATCATAAGGTTTTAAGTATCAAAATTTTCTTATAGATTGAGTTATCATTATAGTTATTTGTAATAAATAATTGATTAAAATAATATGAATAAATGACAACCTTGTTACATAATTAGTGATGAAAACTAAAATTTTATTGGAAATGTAAATTTTATTGGAATAGAATTTTTTCAATTGGTTTTGTATGTCTAAGGATAAATATTTAAGGCTAGAATGAGACAGAATAAAGCATCAGTTTTATTACTATCTATTGTTTTTATAGATATAAGTGCTAAGAATCCTTGTTCTTATGAATAAACAGAGGAATACAAGTAGTTATGTTTAGCAACGTCACTCAATTCTTTGAATTCATTGCCAGCTCTATGCCAAATATCACCCAGTGATTTAGGATTGATTATTTTATCATTGGAAATTATATTTAATAATCTAACAGCTGAAAGCTTGGTTTTGTGGACAAGGAATTGGCACACATCTGACTTGAAAAATGATTCGTTATCCATTAAAGTCATTTGTTTTCTCAACATCATCATAAAATTTTTAAATGTCCCTTTGTTTGTCATCCTGAAGTTTTTTATACTCCAATTGAATGCACCATGATAAGAATCTGGATAAGTGAGAGGCATGCCTTACCTTACTTTTTTTCTGATCTTTATTTATTTCCTTAATTTTTTTAAACATCTTTATTGGAGTATAATTGCTTTACAAAGGTGTGTTAATTTCTGCTTTATAACAAAGTGAATCAGTTATACATATACATATGTCCCCATATCTCTTCCCTCTTGCATCTCCCTCCCTCCCACCCTCCCTATCCCACCCCTCTAGGGGGTCACAAAGCACCGAGCTGATCTCCCTGTGCTATGCAGCTGCTTCCCACTAGCTATCTATTTTACGTTTGGTAGTGTATGTATGTCCATTGGAATATAATTGCTTTACAATGTTGTGTTAGTTTCTGCTGTACAATGAAGTGAATCAGCTATATATATATATCTGTATCCCCTCCCTCTTGGGCCTCCTTCCCACCCACCCCCATCCCACGCATCTAGGTTATCGTAGAGCACCAAGTTGAGCTCCCTGTGCTATACAGCAGGTTCCCACTAGCTATTCATTTTATACATGGTGGTGTATCCATGTCAATCCTAATCTCCCAATTTGTTCCACCCTCCCTTTCCCACCCTGTGTCCTACAACTACGTCTCTATTTCTGCCCTGCAAATACATTCATCTGTACCATTTTTCTAGATTCCACATATATGCGTTATTATACGATATTTGTTTTTCTCTTTCTGGCTTACTTCACTCTGTGTGACAGACTCTAGGTCCATCCACATCTCTACAAATGACCCAGTTTCATCCCCTTTTATGGCTGAGTAATATTCCATTGTATGTATGTACCACATCTTCTTTATCCATTTATCTGTCGTTGGACATTTAGGTTGTTTCCATGTCCTGGGTATTGTAAAGGAGAGTGCTGCAGTGAACACTGGGGTAAATGTGTCCTTTTGAATTATGGTTTCCTCAGGGTATATGCCCAGGAGTGGGATTGCTGGGTCATATGGTCGTTCTATTTTTAGTGTTTTAAGGGACCTCCATACTGTTCTCCATAGTGGCTGTATCAATTTACATTCCCACCAACAGTGCGAAAGGGTTCCCTTTTCTCTGCACTCTCTCCAGCATTTATTGTTTGCAATTGTTTTTTGATGGTGGCTATTCTGACCTGTGTGAGGTGATAGCTCATTTTAGTTTTGATTTGCATTTCTCTAATAATTAGTGATGTTGAGTATTTTTTCATGAGCCTCTTGACCATCTGTATGTCTTCTTTTGTCAAATGTCTATTTAGGTCTTCAGCCCATTTTTTAATTGGGTTGTTTTTTTTTTTTTTTTTTTTGATATTGAGCTCCATGAGCTGTTTGTATATTTTGGAGATTAATCCTTTGTCCGTTGCTTCATTTGAAAATATTTTCTCCCATTCTGAGAGTTGTCTTTTCATCTTATTTATGGTTTCCTTTGCTGTGCAAAACTTTTAAGCTTAATTAAGTCCCATTTGTTTATTTTTGTTTTTATTTTCATTACTCTAAGAGGTGTGTCAAAAAAAATCTTGCTGTGGTTGATGTAAAAGAGTGTTTTTCTATGTTTTCCTCTAAAAGTTTTATAGTGTCTGGTCTTACATTTAGGTCTTTAATCCATTGGGAGTTTTGTGCATGGTATTAAGGAATGTTCTAATTTCATTCTTTTACATGTAGCTGTCCAGTTTTCCCAGCACCACTTTAATATTAAAGAAGCTGTCTTTCCTCCATTGTATGTTCTTGCTTCCTTTGTCATGAATTAGGTGATCACATATGTGTGGGTTTATCTCTGTGTTTTCTATCCTGTACCATTGATCTGTATTTCTGTTTTTGTGCCAATACCTTTCTGTCTTAATTACTGTAGATTTGTAGTATAGTTTGAAGTTGGGGAGCCTGATTCTTCCAGCTCCATTTTTCTTTCTCAAGATTGCTTTGGTTATTTTGGGTCTTTTGTGTTTCCATACAAATTGTAAATTTTTTTTCTAATTCTGTGAAAAATGTCATTTGTAGTTTGATAGGGGTTGCATTGAATCTGTAGATTGCTTTGGGTAGTATAATCATTTTCACAATATTGATTCTTTCAGTCCAAGAATATGGAATATTTCTCCATCTATTTTTGTCATCTTTGATTTCTTTCATCAGTATTTTATAATTTTCTGAGTACAAGCCTTCTGCCTCCTTAGGTAGGTTTATACCTAGGTATTTTATTCTTTTTGTTGCAATGGTAAATGTGATTGTTTCCTTAATTTCTCTTTCTGATGTTTTGTTGTTAGTATATAGGAATGCAAGAGATTTATGTGTATTAATTTTGTATCCTGTAACCTTACCAAATTCATTGATTAGTTCTAGTAGTTTTCTGGTGGCATCTTCAAGAATTTCTATGTATAGTATCATGTCATTGGCAAACAGTGACAGTTTTACTTCTTCTTTTCTGATTTGGATTCCTTTTATTTCTTTTTCTTCTCTGATTGTTGTGGCTAGGACTTATGTTGAGTAAGTGTGGCAAGAGTGGACATCCTTGTCTTGTTCTTGATATTAGAGGAAATGCTTTCAGTTTTTCACCATTGAGAATGATGTTTGCTGTGGGTTTGTCACATATGGCCTTTATTATGTTGAGGTAGGTTCCCTCTATGCCCATTTTCTGCAGTTTTTATCATAGATAGGTGTTGAATTTTGTCAAAAGATTTTTCTGCATCTATTGAGATGATCATATGTTTTTTATTCCTTAATTTGTTAATATGGTTTATCACATTGACTGACTGGCTTTTACTGAAGAATCCTGGCATTGCACAGATAAGTCCCACTTGATTGTGGTGTATGATCCTTTTGATGTGCTGTTGGATTCTGTTTCCTAGTATTTTGTTGAGGATTTTTGCATCTATGTTCATCAGTGATATTGGTCTGTAATTTTCTTCATTTGTGATACCTTTGTCCGTTTTTGGTGTCAGGGTCATGGTGGCCTCATAGAATGAATTTGGGAGTGTTTCTCCCTCTGATTATTTTGGAAGAGTTTGAGAAGGATAGGTGTTAGCTCTTCTCTAAACGTTTGATAGAATTTTCCTGTGGAGCCATCTGGCCCTAGACTTTTGTTTGTTGGAAGATTTTTAACTAGTTTCAGTTTCATTACTTGTGATAGGTTTGTTTATATCTTCTAATTTTTCCTGGTTCAGTCTTGGAAAACTGTACCTTTCTATGAATTTGTCCATTTCTTTCAGGTTGTCCATTTTAGTGGCATATAGTTGTTTTAGTAGTCTCTTATAATCCTATGTATTTCTACGGTGTCAGTTGTGATTTCTCCTTTTTCATTGCTAAATTTATTGATTTGCATCCTCTCCCTTTTTTTCTTGATAAGTCTGGCTAAAGGTTTATCAATTTTGTTTATCTTCTCAAAAAACCAACTTTTAGTTTTATTGATCTTTGCTATTGTTTTCTTCATTTCTATTTTATTTATTTCTGCTCTGATCTTTACAATTTCTTTCCTTCTACTGACTTTGGGTTTTCTTTATTCTTCTTTCTCTAGTTGCTTTAGGTATAAGTTTAGATTGTTTATTTGAGATTTTTCTTATTTCTTGAGAAGAAATTGTATTACTGTGAGATTATATTGCTATAAACTTCCCTCTTAGAACTGCTTTTGCTGCATCCCATAGGTTTTGGGTCATCATATTTTCATTGTCATTTGTTTCTATGTATTTTTTTTATTCCTTATTTGATTTCTTCAGTGATCTCTTGGTTATTTAGTAATGCATTGTTTAGGCTCCATGTATATGTGTTTTTTTACAGTTTTTTTTTCCTGTAATTGATTTGTAATCTCATAGTGTTGTGGTCAGAAAAGATGCTTGATATGATTTCAATTTTCTTAAATTTTCTGAGGCTTGATTTGTGACCCAGATATGATCTATCCTGGGGAATGTTCCATGTGCATTTGAGAAGAAAGTATATTCTGCCACTTTTGGGTGGAATGTCCTGTCAATTAAGTCTATCTGGTCTATTGTGTCATTTAAAGTTTGTGTTTCCTTCTTTATTTTCTGTTTGGATGATCTGTCCATTGGTGTAAGTGAGGTGTTAAAGTCCCCTTCTATTATTGTGTTACTGTCAATTTCCCCTTTTATGGTTGTTAGCATTTGCCTTATGTATTGAGGTGCTCCTATGTTGGGTGCATAAATATTTATAATTGTTTTATCTTCTTCTTGGGTTGATCCCTTGATCATTTTGTAGTGTCCTTCCTTATCTCTTGTAACAGTCTTTATTTTAAAGTCTGTTTTATCTGATACAAGTATTGCTACTGCAGCTTTTTTGTTTTTATTTTTTTGCAGCTTTCTTTTAATTTCCATTTGCATGGAATATCTTTATCCATCCCCTCACTTTCAGTCTGTATGTGTCCCTAGGTCTGAAGTGGGTCTTGTTTTTGTATCCATTCAGCCAGCCTGTGTCTTTTGGTTGGAGCATTTAATCCATTTACATTCAAGGTTATTATTGATATGTATGTTCCTATTACCATTTTCTTAATTGTTTTGAGTTTGTTTTTGTGGGTCTTTTTCTTCTCTTGTGTTTCCCACCTAGAGAAGTTCCTTTAGCATTTGTTGTAAAACTGGTTTACTAGTACTGAATTCTCTTAACTTTTGCTTGTCTGTACGGCTTTTGATTTCTCCATTGAATCTGAATGAGATCCTTGATGGGTAGAGTAATCTTGGTTGTAGGTTTTTCTCTTTCATCACTTTAAGTATATCCTGCCACTCCTTTCTGACCTGTAGAGTTTCTGCTGAAAAATCAGCTGATAACCCTTATGGGGATTCCTTTGTATGTTATTTTTTGCTTTTCCCTCACTTATTTTAATATCTTTTCTTTGAATTTAATTTTTGTTAGTTTGATTAACGTGTCTTGGTGTGTTTCTCCTAGGGTTTATCCTGTATGGGACTCTGCTCTTCCTGTACTTGGGTGACTCTTTCCTTTCCCATGTTAGGACAGTTTTCCATTATAATCTCTTAGAATATTTTCTCAGACCCTTTCTTTTTCTTTCCTTATTCTGGAACCCCTATAGTTAGAATGTTGGTGCATTTAGTGTTGTACCAGAGGTCTCTGAGATTGTCTTCAATTATTTTCATTCTTTTCTCTTTATTCTGCTCCTCAGGAGTTATTTCCACCATTCTATCTCCCAGCTCACTTATTCGTTATTCTGCCTTATTTATTCTGTTATTGAGTCCTTCTAGTGTATTTTTCATTTCAGTTATTGTGTTGTTCATTTCTGTTTGCTTGTTTTTAGTCCTTCTAGATCTTTTTTAAACATTTCTTGTATCTTCTGATCTGTTCCTCCAGTCTATTTCTGTGATTCTGGATCAACTTTACTATCATTACTCTGAATTCTTTTTCAGGTAGGTTGCCTATTTCCTCTTCATTTATCTGGTCTTGTAGAGGTTTTTACCTTGCTCCTTCATCTGTGACAGATTTTTTTGTCATCTCATTTTTTTTTTTTTTTTTTTTGATTGGTGAGATTGTGTTCCTGTCTTACTGGTTGTTTGACCTGAGGCTTCCAGCACTGTAGTTTGTAGGCTGTTGGGCAGAGCTGGGTCTTGGTGCTGAGATGAAGACCTCCAGGAGCCCTCACTCCATTGAATATTCCCTGGGGTCCAAGGCTCTCTGTTAGTCCACTGGTTTGGACTTGCAACTTCCACTACAGGAGCTCAGGCCTGCCCCCTGGCTTGTGAACCAAGATCCCACAAGCCACATGGGGTGGCAAAAAAAAAAAAAAAAAGAAAAAAAAAAGAAAAAAAGGAGCAGAACTATGACAAAGAGTTAAAAATAAAATAATATTAAAAAACTAACAGAGGGGGGGACCTTGAAGATGGCGGAAGAGTAAGACGCGGAGATCGCCTTCCTCCCCACGGATACACCAGAAATACATCCACACGTGGAACAACTCCTACAGAACTCCTACTGAAGGCTGGCAGAAGACCTCAGACCTCCCAAAAGGCAAGAAACTCCCCACGTAACTGGGTAGGGCAAAAGAAAAAACAGAGACAAAAGAATAAGGACGGCACCTGCACCAGTGGGAGGGAGCTGTGAAGGAGGAAAAGTTTCCACACACTAGGAAGCCCCTCCGCGGGCGGAGACTGCGGGAGGCGGAGGGGGGAGTTTCGGGACCGCGGAGTAGTGCACAGCGACGGGTGCGGAGGGCAAAGCGGGGAGATTCCTGCACAGACGATCGGTGCTGACCGGCACTCACCAGCCCGAGTGGCTTGTCTGCTCACCCGCCGGGGCGGGCGGGGCTGCGAGCTGAGGCTCGGGTTTTGGTTTTGGACGGAGCTCAGGGAGAGGACTGGGGTTGGCGGCTTGAACATAGCCTGAAGGGGTTAGTGCACCACGACTAGCCGGGAGGGAGTTCGGGGAAAAGCCTGCACCGGCCGAAGAGGCAAGAGACTTTTTCTTCCCTCTTTGTTTCCTGGTGCGCGAGGAGAGGGGTTTAAGAGCGCTGCTTAAAGGAACTCCAGAGACGGGCGCGAGCCGCGGCTAAAAGCGCGAACCCCAGAGACGGGCGCGAGCCGCGGCTGAGGGCGCGAGCCCCCGAGACGGGCGCGAGCCGCGGCTGAAAGCGCAAACCCCAGAGACGGGCGCGAGCCGCGGCTAAAACCGCGGACCCCAGAGACGGGCGGGAGACGCTAAGGCTGCTGCTGCCGCCACCAAGGGGCCTGTGTGCGAGCACAGGTCACTCTCCACACCCCTCTTCCGCGGAGCCTGTGCAGCCCGCCACTGCCAGGTTCCCGGGATCCAGGGACAACTTCCCCGGGAGTACGCACGGCGGGTCTCAGGCTGGTGCAACATCACGCCGGCCTCTGCCGCAACGTCACGCTGCCTCTGCAGCCGCAGGCCCGCCCCGCACGTAGTGCCCCTCCTACCCCCATCCCCCAACCCCCGGCCTGAGTGAGCCGGAGGCCCCGAATCAGCGGCTCCTTTAACCCCGTCCTGTCTGAGCGAAAAAACAGACGCCCTCCAGCGACCTACACGCAGAGGCAGGGCCAAATCCAAAGCTGAGCTCCTGTGAGCTGTGAGAACAAAGAAGAGAAAGGGAAATCTCTCCCAGCAGCCACAGAAGCAGCAGATTAAAGCTCCACAATCAACTTGATATACCCTGCATCTGTGGAATACCTGAATAGACAAGGAATGATCCCAAATTGAAGAGGTGGAATTTAGGAGCGAGATCTATGATTTTTTTCCCTTTTCCTCTTTTTGTGAATGTGTACGTGTATGCTTCTGTGTGAGATCCTGTCTGTATACTCTTGCTTCCACCATTTGTCCTAGGGCTCTATCCGTCCATGACTTTTTTTTTAAAAATTCTTTTTCTTAATAATTAAGTTTAATTGTAATAACTTTATTATACTTTACCTTCGTTCTTTCTTTCTTTCCTTCCTTCCTTCCCTCCTTTAGACAACGAATCACCCCAAATTGAGGAGGTGGTCTCAGGGAGCAGGATTTATGATTTTTCCCCCTTTACCTCTTTTTGTGAAGGTGTATGTATATGCTTCTGTGTAAGATTTTCTCTGTATAGCTTTGCTTCCAACATTTGTCCTAAGGTTCTATCCGTCCCTTTTTTTTTTTTTTTTTCTAAATATTTTTTAATTCAATAACTATATTATACTTTATTTTATTTTTACTGTATCATCTTTCTTTCTGTCTTTTTTCCTTCTTTCCCTCCTTCCTTCCTTCCTCCCTCCCTCCCTCCCTCCCTCCTTTCTTTCCTTCTTTGCTTCTTTCTTCCTTCCTTCCTTTCCTCCTTTCCTTCTTTCTTTACTCATACTTCTACTAATTCTCCCTACTTTTTCTCCCTTTTATTCTGAGCTGTGTGGATGAAAGGCTCTTGGTGCTCCAGCCAGGAGTCAGGGCTCTGCCTCTGAGGTAGGAGAGCCAACTTCAGGACACTGGTCAACAAGAGACCTCCCAGCTCCACATAATATTAAATGGTGGAAATATCCCAGAGACCTCCATCTTAACACCAGCACCCAGCTTCACTCAACGACCAGCAAGCCACAGTGCTGGACAACCTATGCCAAACAACTAGCAAAACAGGAACACAACCCCACCCATTAGCAGAGAGGCTGCCTAAAATCATAATAAGGCCACAGACACCCCAAAACACACCACCAGACGTGAACCTGCCCACTAGAGAGACAAGATCCAGCCTCATCCAGCACAACACAGGCACTAGTCCCCTCCACCAGGAAGCCTACACAACCCACTGAAACAACCTTAGCCACTGGAGACAGACATCAAAAACAACGGGAACTACGAAAGTGCAGCCTGCAAAAAGGAGACCCCAAACACAGTAAGATAAGCAAAATGAGAAGACAGAAAAACACACAGCAGATGAAGGAGCAAGATAAAAACCCACCAGACCTAACAAATGAAGAGGAAATAGGCAATCTACCTGAAAAAGAATTCAGAATAATGATAGTAAGGATGATCCGAAATCTTGGAAGTAGAATGGACAAAATGCAAGAAACAGTTAACAAGGACCTACAAGAACTAAAGATGAAACAAGCAACGATGAACAATGCAATAAATGAAATTAAAATCACTCTAGATAGGATCAATAGCAGAATAACTGAGGCAGAAGAACGGATAAGTGACCTGGAAGATAAAGTAGTGGAAATAACTACTGCAGAGCAGAATAAAGAAAAAAGAATGAAAAGAACTGAGGACAGTCTCAGAGACCTCTGGGACAACATGAAACACACCAACATTCGAATTATAGGGGTTCCAGAAGAAGAAGAAAGAAAGAAAGGGACTGAGAAAATATTTGAAGAGATTATAGTTGAAAACTTCCCTAATATGGGAAAGGAAATAGTTAATCAAGTCCAGGAAGCACAGAGGGTCCCATACAGGATAAATACAAGGAGAAACACGCCAAGACACATATTAATCAAACTGTCAAAAATTAAATACAAAGAAAGCATATTAAAAGCAGCAAGGGAAAAACAACAAATAACACACAAGGGAATCCCCATAAGGTTAACAGCTGATCTCTCAGCAGAAACCCTACAAGCCAGAAGGGAGTGGCAGGACATACTGAAAGTGCTGAAGGAGAATAGCCTGCAACCAAGACTACTCTACCCAGCAAGGATCTCATTCACATTTGATGGAGAAATTAAAACCTTTACAGACAAGCAAAAGCTGAGAGAGTTCAGCACCACCAAACCAGCTTTACAACAAATGCTAAAGGAACTTCTCTAGACACGAAACACAAGAGAAGGAAATGACCTATAGTAGCGAACCCAAAACAATATATAAAATGGAAATAGGAACATACATATCGATAATTACCTTAAATGTAAATGGACTAAATGCTCCCACCAAAAGACACAGATTGGCTGAATGGATACAAAAACAAGACCCTTATATATGCTGTCTACAAGAGACCCACTTCAGAACTAGAGACACATACAGACTGAAAGTAAGGGGATGGAAAAAGATATTCCATGCAAATGGAAATCAAAAGAAAGCTGGAGTAGCAATTCTCATATCAGACAAAATAGACTTTAAAATAAGGACTATTAAAAGGGACAAAGAAGGACACTACATAATGATCAAGGGATCGATCCAAGAAGAAGATATAACAATTGTAAATATTTATGCACCCAACATAGGAGCACCTCAATACATAAGGCAAATACTAACAACCATAAAAGGGGAGATCGACAGTAACACATTCATAGTAGGGGACTTTAACACCCCACTTTCACCCATGGACAGATCATCCAAAATGAAAATAAATAAGGAAACACAAGCTTTAAATGATACATTAAACAAGATGGACTTAATTGATATTTATAGGACACTCCATCCAAAAACAACAGAATACACATTTTTCTCAAGTGCTCATGGAACATTCTCCAGGATAGATCATATCTTGGGTCACAAATCAAGCCTTGGTAAATTTAAGAAAACTGAAATTGTATCAAGTATCTTTTCCGACCACAACGCCATGAGACTAGATATCAATTACAGGAAAAGATCTTTAAAAAATACAAACACATGGAAGCTAAACAATACACTACTTAATAATGAAGTGATCACTGAAGAAATCAAAGAGGAAATAAAAAAATACCTAGAAACAAATGACAATGGAGACACAACGACCCAAAACCTATGGGATGCAGCAAAAGCAGTTCTAAGGGGGAAGTTTATAGCAATACAAGCCCACCTTAAGAAGCAGGAAACATCTCGAATAAACAACCTAACCTTGCACCTCAAGCAATTAGAGAAAGAAGAACAAAAAAACCCCAAAGCTAGCAGAAGGAAAGAAATCATAAAAATCAGATCAGAAATAAATGAAAAAGAAATGAAGGAAACAATAGCAAAGATCAATAAAACTAAAAGCTGGTTCTTTGAGAAGATAAACAAAATAGATAAACCACTAGCCAGACTCATCAAGAAAAAAAGGGAGAAGACTCAAATCAATAGAATTAGAAATGAAAAAGGAGAAGTAACAACTGACACTGCAGAAATAAAAAAAATCATGAGAGATTACTACAAGCAACTCTATGCCAATAAAATGGACAATCTGGAAGAAATGGACAAATTCTTAGAAATGCACAACCTGCCAAGACTGAATCAGGAAGAAATAGAAAATATGAACAGACCAATCACAAGCACTGAAATTGAAACTGTGATTAAAAACCTTCCAACAAACAAAAGCCCAGGACCAGATGGCTTCACAGGTGAATTCTATCAAACGTTTAGAGAAGAGCTAACACCTATCCTTCTCAAACTCTTCCAAAATATAGCAGAGGGAGGAACACTCCCAAATTCCTTCTACGAAGCCACCATCACCTTGATACCAAAACCAGACAAGGATGTCACAAAGAAAGAAAACTACAGGCCAATATCACTGATGAACATAGATGCAAAAATCCTCAACAAAATACTAGCAAACAGAATCCAACAGCACATTAAAAGGATCATACACCATGATCAAGTGGGGTTTATTCCAGGAATGCAAGGATTCTTCAATATACGCAAATCTATCAATGTGATAAACCATATTAACAAATTGAAGGAGAAAAACCATATGATCATCTCAATAGATGCAGAGAAAGCTTTCGACAAAATTCAACACCCATTTATGATAAAAACCCTCCAGAAAGTAGGCATAGAGGGAACTTTCCTAAACATAATAAAAGCCATATATGACAAGCCCACAGCAAACATCATCCTCAATGGTGAAAAACTGAAAGCATTTCCACTAAGATCAGGAACAAGACAAGGTTGCCCACTCTCACCACTCTTATTCAACATAGTTTTGGAAGTTTTAGCCACAGCAATCAGAGAAGAAAAGGAAATAAAAGGAATCCAAATCGGAAAAGAAGAAGTAAAGCTGTCACTGTTTGCAGATGACATGATACTATACATAGAGAATCCTAAAGATGCTACCAGAAAACTACTAGAGCTAATCAATGAATTTGGTAAAGTAGCAGGATACAAAATTAATGCACAGAAATCTCTGGCATTCCTATATACTAATGATGAAAAATCTGAAAGTGAAATCAAGAAAACACTCCCATTTACCATTGCAACAAAAAGAATAAAACATCTAGGAATAAACCTACCTAAGGATACGAAAGACCTGTATGCAGAAAATTATAAGACACTGATGAAAGAAATTAAAGATGATACAAACAGATGGAGAGATATACCATGTTCTTGGATGGGAAGAATCAACATTGTGAAAATGACTCTACTACCCAAAGCAATCTACAGATTCAATGCAATCCCTATCAAACTACCACTGGCATTTTTCACAGAACTAGAACAAAAAATTTCGCAATTTGTATGGAAACACAAAAGACCCCGAATAGCCAAAGCAATCTTGAGAACGAAAAAAGGAGCTGGAGGAATAAGGCTCCCTGACTTCAGACTATATTACAAAGCAACAGTAATCAAGACAGTATGGTACTGGCACAAAAACAGAAAGATAGATCAGTGGTACAGGATAGAAAGCCCAGAGATAAACCCATGCACATATGGACACCTTATCTTTGATAAAGGAGGCAGGAATGTACAGTGGAGAAAGGACAGCCTCTTCAATAAATGGTGCTGGGAAAACTGGACAGGTACATGTAAAAGTATGAGATTAGATCACTCCCTAACACCATACACAAAAATAAGCTCAAAATGGATTAAAGACCTAAATGTAAGGCCAGAAACTATCAAACTCTTAGAAGAAAACATAGGAAGAACACTCTATGACATAAATCACAGCAAGATCCTTTCTGACCCACCTCCTAGAGTAATGGAAATAAAAACAAAAATAAACAAATGGGACCTAATGAAACTTCAAAGCTTTTGCACAGCAAAGGAAACCATAACCAAGACCAAAAGACAACCCTCAGAATGGGAGAAAACATTTGCAAATGAAGCAACTGACAAAGGATTAATCTCCAAAATTTACAAGCAGCTCATGCAGCTCAATAACAAAAAAACAAACAACCCCATCCAAAAATGGGCAGAAGACCTAAATAGACATTTCTCCAAAGAAGATATACAGAATGCCAACAAACACATGAAAGAATGCTCAACATCATTAATCATTAGAGAAATGCAAATCAAAACTACAATGAGATATCATCTCACACCAGTCAGAATGGCCATCATCAAAAAATCTAGAAACAATAAATGCTGGAGAGGGTGTGGAGAAAAGGGGACACTCTTGCACTGCTGGTGGGAATGTGAATTGGTTCAGCCACTGTGGAGAACAGTATGGAGGTTCCTTAAAAAACTACAGATAGAATTACCATATGACCCAGCAATCCCACTACTTGGCATATACCCTGAGAAAACCAAAATTCAAAAAGAGTCATGTACCAAAATGTTCATTGCAGCTCTATTTACAATAGCCAGGACATGGAAACAACCTAAGCGCCCATCATCGGATGAATGGATAAAGAAGATGTGGCACATATACACAATGGAATATTACTCAGCCTTAAAAAGAAATGAAATTGAGCTATTTGTAATGAGATGGATAGACCTAGAGTCTGTCATACAGAGTGAAGTAAGTCAGAAAGAAAAAGACAAATACCGTATGCTAACACATATATATGGAATTTAAGGGAAAAAAATGTCATGAAGAACCTAGGGGTAAGATAGGAATAAAGACGCAGACCTACTGGAGAACGGACTTGAGGGTATGGGGAGGGGGAGGGGTGAGTTTTGATAGGGCGAGAGAGAGTCATGGACATATACACACTAACAAACGTAGTAAGGTAGATAGCTGGGGGGAAGCAGCCGCAAGGCACAGGGATATTAGCTCGGTGCTTTGTGACAGCTTGGAAGGGTGGGATGGGGAGAGTGGGAGGGAGGGAGACGCAAGAGGGAAGACATATGGGAACATATGTATATGTATAGCTGATTCACTTTGTTATAAAGCAGAAACTAACACACCATTGTAAAGCAATTATACCCCAATAAAGATGTTTAAAAAAAAAATAAAAAATAAAAAATAAAAACAAAAAAAAAAACAAAAAAAAAAACAAACAAACAAAAAAAACTAACAGATATGTTAGAAAAAATTAAAACATAAAAATGTAGGTGAAACAACAACTGGAAGGTAAAACAGAACCATGATAGCAAAAAAGAAGAGAAAAAAAAGCCGAAAAAGGCCTTGGCTGTGGGAGGTGGGGCTTAGGCAGTGGTGGGGTTTAGGCAGTGGGCAGGACCTATGCTTCAGACCCACAGGCCCGGAAGGGGCCCTGGGGGTTGGGGCTTAGGCTCAACACAACAGGAGGGTCTCAGGAGTGCCTCTGGCCTTGGAGGGTGGAGGGCCAGGTCTGGGACAGATTTTCTGGGGCTGAGTGGGTGGGGGAAATGCCTGTGGCACTTCCCCAGATCCCCAGGTCCTGGAGTGTACCCCCTGTCTTCCTCTTTTTCTCTTCCCCCTTCCTCCATCCCTCTTATGCCCCTAGGATGCATGTGGCCCAGAGGGGGTCCTGGAGAATGGAGGAATAGGCCTGGGAGCCCATCAGGCTTCCAGGGGTATAAGTGGGTGGGGGAAACACCCTCAGTACCTCCTCTGATCCTCCAATCCCAGAGATCCCCCTGCCCCCGTCACCTCTCCTCTTTTCCCCTTGCCTCCCTCCCATGCCTCTAGGACCCATGTGGCATGGAGGGGGCCTCAGAGGGTGGAAGATGTGGCCTAGGACCCCAGCAGGCTTCCTGGGGCCTGATGAGGCAGGGGAGATACTAGGCATGCTCCCTCTTGATCCTCAAATCCCCCCCGCCACACTGCCGGCAGTCCCTCCAGGCAAGGGAACCCCTCCCCTCTCCCAGCCACCCCTCAAGGGCAATGGTCCTATCTGGTCTCCATTTCTCTTCCCCCCTCACTTCCCCCCACATCCTACCCAGTTGTTTGGGAGTTCCTCCCTTCTCCTTGGGCATCAAGGTCCCCCACCAACATCCTGCAGGTGCCCTAGTTGAGGGGAGACATGAACTCTGCATCCTCCCACTTCACCATCTTGACTCTGCCCTCGATATGCCTTACTTTTGTAAAGCGGAAAAAGAGTTATAAAATAGGAGAGGTTAGAAAGGATTGGTTTAAGGAAAATATCAATATATGGAAAGAAATTGAAGATTTGGAAACTGATCCCCTAAAGGCTGTCTATGCCCCTGTGCCTTTGGAGAGCTTCCCCAGGGCCACCCATACTCTAGGTTATAAGTCATTGCCCAGGAGGAACTCTCACCCAAGGATGATACCAGGAGACACAGAAGAATCTTCACAACAGCATTGTCCATAAATAGACCCAAACTAGGGATAACCCAAATATCCATCAACAGGAAAGAGGATAAACCATGATACATTTATATGATGAAATACTATATAGAAGTGAAATAGATGAGTAAAAAGAGCAAGTTGCTGAAAAATATGTACAATATCATATTTACAAAGTTTGAACATAAGCTAAATTGAACATAAATTAAATTGCAGATCATTTAGGTTATATACATATATGGCAAAACTAGGAAGAAAATAACTAACAAAAAAATTCAATGTCATGTTGACTTCTTAGTGGTATGGAGGGTATGAGGTATGTTGGGGAAAAGCACATAGAGAACTTAAACACTTGATTATATTCTCTTACTTGTGCAGCAGGGTTTTGTTTTGTTTTGTTTTGTTTTTGTGGTACACGGGCCTCTCACTGCTGTGGTCTCTCCCGTTGCGGAGCACAGGCTCCAGACGTGCAGGCTCAGCGGCCATGGCTCACGGGCCCAGCCACTCCGCGGCATGTGGGATCTTCCCGGACTGGGGCATGAACCTGTGTCCTCTGCATTGGCAAGCAGACTCTCAACCACTGCGCCACCAGAGAAGCCCTGTGCAGCAGGTTTTAACATATGTTTACGTGCTTTAAAACTTTCATATATTATTTTTAAACTGTATGCATATTTAATACTGCAAATAAAATAAAATTAAATATATTATATATTTCTTCATATATATAAAATAATATAAAATTTTAAATGGAAAAAATGTGCATGCAGCCTTCCATGTTTAGATGGTTTTAGTGAAACCAGTACTTTTTTTTTTTTTTGCACTGCTTTTGGAAATAAAAATGGGTACTGTGTTTCTGCAAAGAGATTTAGAACTATTTATAAAGACTCAAACTGCTCATAGTTGGGGATTCAATAATACTATTTCTAGGAACATGCCTTAAAAATGATTTGAAATGCTATCAAAGATTAATATTAAAGGGTATTTATCACAGTACTATTTGTAATGGAGAAAAATTGGAAATACTATAAACAGGCAATAATAGGAGAGTGTTTACATATATTGTGGTAAAGCAATGTGATAAATCATTCAGCCATTAAATTATATTTTAAACTAATATTTAATTACCAGTGTGGCCAGAAACCTCATGCTGTATTAAGGGAATAAAACTAGAAAACTATATGTACATCGGGATTCCAACTATTATTGTGCATGTACATGTTTGAGTGTATAGTTAGTATGCTTTTATATTAAACAACAATTGAGCCCAAGAATTGCCACTTTTCCCTATCTTGCTGAGTCTGCTGCCTCATCATCTACCTGAGCTGAGGGGAAATCCACTCTCAGCTGGATTCCTTTTTTGACCCTCTCTAGCATTTACCTACCTGGCCACTGAGCCTGAGTTACTTGGAGCCTGACTTACAAATGAAGACCCTATGTATGTAAGGTGCCATAGTGCAGGTGGTATATGCCAGAGAGAGCCAGGCCATTTGAAACCAGGTCCTCACTAATTATCCAAATCATCATTGATAGATAATAAATGTTCTTCTAGTTTGGAATGATTTCCCTTGCCTATTGCCATCCAAATTCTCCAATTTCCAGATCCATTATCTCCTCACTCTGTGAACCTGTTCTTACTTTGTCTCATGACCTCTCCCCACTCAAGACGCCCTCCCTGCTCTTATTTGTAGCCCTAATGCCTCATACCACACAATTTATACTTTTACTAGTTATACTAGTGTTCACAGATCACTTTCATTTTATCTGTACTAATAGACAGTTCTCTTTTTTTTTAGTTCATTTTAATTTTATGGTTACCAAAATACTTAGTATAGGGTTGGAAACCCAGGTGATGCCCACTACTTAGTGGTGAATTTGTTAATTGATTGAATAATAAGAAGTTAAGCCTAGCTTTCAAATGACTTTTGGTATTAAATGTAAAATCCAGATTCTTAAACATCAGCTTTCACTTTTCCTCTGTAAAACAGTACCATCTTTTCAATCTGAGGTTTGGGTTAAAGACAGTTCAGATACTGAGAAGGAAAAGTAGAAAGGTAGGGGGAGTGAGTAAGGTCCTTTGACGTGCTTGCTACACAGAGAACTAAAGAAAAATGCAGATGTTCCTTTCAAGAGAAGCTCATCAATATTAAGAAGTACATGGAAAAGAAGAAAGAGGAAAGAAAAAATATATATCACTTAACAAGAGGATAATTTAGCTTGTTGGCAAGCACTTAGGAGTCTGGTTCATGAAAAATTACTCACACAATTGCATAGCAGGTTTTTCTAGGCTTTTGTGTGTGAATCATGGTATTGATTTCATGCAAATAATCACATTTTGTTGGGTGTTAGGCTGTAGAAAGATGGGGTGGCGAGGGAGGGGTAGTTGAGAGAAAAGCAAAGAGGGTGGAGCAAGAAAAGCCTGTTGCCATCCCAGCCTTGCTGCAATGACCAGAGCTGGACAAGACACACATTGCTAATTAAAAGATGGAAGCCTCTTTCTTCTACCTCCTTCTCTCAAGGGTTCCTCCAGAGAGACACTTGCCAAATTGAAAGTTTTATTCTATTTTGGTTGCAGTGGAATTACTGGAAGGGAGAAGAAAGGAAAATTATGCATGTACCTTAGTGAGAAAAGTAGACTTTATTTTTGTTGAAAAAACAACCCAGTCCTGGCAGAATGTGATAGGGACTTTTTTGGCTGAGAAAAATCCACTAGTTTGTTTGCCTGTTGGACTATTTGGTGCATCTCCCAAAGTGATGAAATTTGTTTTTTAAATTAAAAAATAATAATAAGAAGAAGAATTAGATTGCTAATAGAAGCATCCAGGAGAGCTCAGGTGGGGGTAATGAAGTGACGATAACAAAAATATTTAAGATTTATTGGGTGTTCACTATTTGCCACATGTTGTTCCAAGTATTTTTCATATTTTTAATTTCCTTAATCTCCATACCAATCGTATGAGGTAGGGAGTTTACTAATGAGGAAATGTTAATATTCCAGCATTATGAAGCATGGAGGCCCCAGAGTTCACTTTTGTTCATACATGTCTCTTGGGTCCAAAAGGGGCTGATGGCTCTAATCACAGGTGAGATGGCAGGAAATAGGCAGGAGGGTGAGAACTGCTGAGGGATGGAGATGAGGAGGAAGTGAGGATGGTACTCAAGAGTGAAAGACCTCAAAGGAACCAAAGATAGAGTAGGAAAATAAGCATAGCATCCAGAAGTTATGGGCCAGGAGACCCCAAACCCATCAATGAAGTAAACATTCAGGGCAGGGAACACAACACAGCAGTGGATGAAGCCCAACAGTGAGAAGGTGGAGCCCTAGGAAAACACCATGGCCCCAAAACTGAGAACCAGACATGGATGCTGTAATCATCACTCATCAGTCTAACCACTTACATTGAATGATGTCAACAAAGTCAGTCTGTGGAATCACCTGTTTCAACCCCTAGTTGAGATGATTCTAAGTCTAGTTAGCACGGGGGGAACAAATACAAAACATAACAAAGAACATTTTTCTCAAGTTTGCTGGTTGTCAGTGCAGTGAGGGTGGGACTCTGCTTGTCTGAGTGGGGATTGTTGCTCAGAATAGAGAAATAATTCTGTTTCTCTTTACTCAAGAACTGCTGCTGCATGGCTACAGGCTCTTCTAATACATTTTGGGATAAGTTGTCAAAATCAGGGATAAACTCTTCTCTCATTATATACATGTTTGCCCATGCTTTTCATCCCACTGGGCCCCTTGGAAAGTTATTTCCTTATGATTTTTTAATCATCAGTGTTTCAAAGACAGGCTAACTACATGGCTTACTTGGGTAGCAAGTCTAAGTCTCATCGCCTGCACTGTTTGGCTGGGGAAGAAGGAAATGTCTTGATGGGGTTGCTATGGAGTTCCTTGGGGTTTTGAACAAATTGCTCTAATATGAGAAGTCATCACTCTGCTTCCTGGCGTTATTAAGGAGACCCAGGTGAAGGCACGATATTAGTTTTTGCTTAGAGAGTGAAGGCCACCAACAACTGGAGACAAGAAAACTGAAATGTGGTGAATGGGCCAATTTGGTGACCCAACTGGGAACACAGACGTTTTGTCACCTGCCAAGCTCTCTCGAATGTGTGTAATACAGAAACAGAGAAAAGACTTAGAGGGCTTGGTGAGAAGAATAGATCAACGCGTTTGTTCATTCTATTAAGGAGAAAAAGGAAAAGGCATAGTTTTTATTTCTTTCTTTCAAAATCAATTCCTCCACCTCACAGGTACAAGAATTACATAGCACTGTCTTTTGTTCAGAAAGCTGTAAAGTTGTCCCAGCAGGGAAATTTCAAGTTTTATGTAAGGAAATTTGAACTAATAATCAGCCTTTCATCTTAGTGATATCTGCTGTATTAAAAACTTAATAAATATTAATTACATGGTAAGTCTAGTACCATCTTTTTTACAGATCTAACTCACCTGAATCTTTTTTAAATATGCAAAGAAAGGACTGTTTTTCTTTTATGAGAAATCCTGTAGTATAACTTGACTTTCCATTTATTTTGTGTTTTCTTTCTAACTCTGGAGTTACAACAAAACTTGACTACATTTTATTATCTAATTGAATTGGTTTCTTTATGCCATGGACAATGAATGAATGCAGGTCTGATAGGGAAGCATAACACTTGAGGAGAATGGAATTCTGCTCAGAGCCAAAATCTTCTATCATTAAATAAGAGAAGGTAAAACTACTTACTAACCCATGTTTAGTCTTCAATTGTCCACGCTTGGACTCACTTCCTTCTTTCTGGAGTACTCAGCCTTCTAACACAGTGATAAATGGAGAATTACCTCGTATAACGGGCATTTGTTGCTTTTACCTGTCTAGCACCTTTCTTCTTTTCTTCCCCTTTCTTCTAACAACAATGCCATCATTTACTTGAGGAAAACCCCTTCCTCATCCTTAATGCCTGTCATTTGAATGGTGGCTTCAGGAGTAGGCAAATGACCCAGGCTTGCTTGGACAGAGCATCAAATGCTCTCACCTTATTGATGGACTCAGGGATGAATGTGTGAACCTGCCTTAGCCAGTCAGCACAATCCCCATTTTGTAGTCCATTATGAATAGTTTAAGGATGGGCGCATGACTACATTAGTTCAATAAAAGTCAATTCCAGGCTGATTATTTCAAAGAGAAGTTTTCTTTCTGATAGGTTTGGAGCTGGAAAGTCATAAGCCTGGAGCTGATGGGGGGGGGGGTCACTCACAGAGAGGTCCTGCCTGAGAGTAAGACCAATACGAAGGAGAACAGAGTCAAGGGTGAAAGTTGGAAGCCTAGTTCTGTTGAGTCCTTAGTCCAACTGTGTCATGGACCAGTTTTACCTCTGGGCCTTCCTTAGATGTTAGCCAGTAGAGTCCCTATTTAATTAAGTAAGCTTGAGTTGAATTTTTGTCACTTGCAGATATTAATATAGCACCCTCTTCCAAAATATGATTAGCCCATTCAACAAGCATTGTTTTTTTATTTTTTTTTGTTTTTATTGAAGTATGGTTGATTTACAATGTTGTGTTACTTTCAGGTATACAGGAAAGTGATTCAGTTCATATATATATATATATATATATATATATATATATATATATATATATACTTTTTCAGATCCTTTTCCATTATAGGTTATTACAAGATATTGAGTATAGTTCCCTGTGTTATACAGTAAATCTGTTTATCTATTTTATATCAATATATATAGTGGTGTGATTATATTAATTTCAAACTCCTAATTTATCCCCCACCTTTCCCCTTTGGTAACCATAAGTTTGTTTTCTATGTCTGTGAATCTATTTCCATTTTGTAAATAAGTTCATTTGTATCATTTCTTTTTCAGATTCCACATATAAGTGATATCATATGATATTTGTCTTTCTCTGTCTTACTTCACTTAGTATGATAATCTCTAAGTCCATCCATTTTCTGTAGATGACATTATTTCATTCTTTTTTTATGGCTGAAGTAATATCCCTTGGCATGGTGGAGCCACTATGGAGAACAGTATGGAGGGTCCTTAAAAAAACCTAAAAATAGAGTTACCATATAATCCTGCAATCCCATTCCTGGGCATATATCCAGAGAAAACTCTAATTCAAAAAGATACATGTACCCTAACATTCATAGCAGCACTATTTACAACAGGCAAGATATAGAAGCAACCTAAGTGTCCATCAACAAATGAATGGATAAAGAAAATGTGGTATATAAGCATTCATTTTTATATCTCTTATTTTCAAGGTATTATACCTGACTCTTTGGGGATTTTAACAAGGTCTGTTTTAGTAAGTTGTTAAATATGCATTTAGGGAAATAAGAGATGAGACCACTGGAATATATATGGAAAAAAACATGCATAAATATATGAGTATGTATCCCAATAAACGTGTTGAGAGAACTCTAACTCAAAGAGCACTGAAGGGTAGAAGTGATCTGGGAAGGCTTAATTGGGGTAGTGAGGTTTGAATTAGACCCATAAGGAAATATGGGCTTGGGATTGGCAGAGAGTAAGAGAAGTTCATTTAAGGGAGATCACTGGTGGATACCTGAGAAGTGGAAAGGTGTGGTGAGTGGCCAAAACATTGTATAGAGATGAATATGAGTGGAGAGATAAAGATTAAAGTTGGGTCTAGAAAAGAGAGTTTTGAGTTTGGATGTGACCCAACTGGTGATGAGGATTAGGTGGGCTCTTAAGCAAGGATTCAGAGGTTGAAATGATATTTTACAGAGACTTTTGTCAGTAATATAGAAATTGGAGTGGAAGATGGGAGACAACAGGGCAGAGGAAGAAACAAAGAATCTGTTGCACAAATCTAGGGAGGTATTGATAAGGACTATTGACTGAGGGATTGGTAAGCAAGAGGACACGTGAGACTCTGGAGCAAATTCAGTCCTCAGGAACTGGTGAGAAATGTTGGAAGAGATGAGTAAAATGGTGATGTCATGGTTTTATTAAATTTAGAATGTGAGAAATAAAGGATGAAAACAGTTTGAAAGGAAAACATATTAGGCTTGATTTTAGACAATAATTTGGGGGCAAATTTCAGTTAAAAAATCCTGCATGTGGGTGGAAATGTGGAGATAAACCACAGGTGAAAGGTCAAGCTTAAGGTTAGAATGGAGGTCTGAGGATCATTGTCATGGTGTCTTTGGTCAACGTCCTCAAAGGGTAAAGATTCTCTAGGGAAATGATGATAGGCAGAAAGGGACCCAGTGTAAGCCTGAATTTCAAGGGTATACACAGGCAGCACTGAGAAAAAGAAAGAGGAGATGGTAACCAGCTTTGAATTTCAGAGAAGATTAAGTATTGTAGTATTCCTAAAAGTTGCAGCAAAGATTTTGTCAAGATAAAAAAGACTAAGGTGTGATTACACACCAAAGAGATGTATACATGTGAGAGACAGAGGGGGAGTGAAACCTGTGAGATGGGATTAACTTACTGTGAAAAATGCCTTTCTTTGGGAAAAGGGCCACACATGTATGCAGTCAAGAATTTACATGGGCCAAAAAAAAAAAAATCAAAAAACAAAAATCAGTTTGCTTGTATAGAACACTTAAAAAAACATTTTTCCCCAATGAGCTTATGTATATGTACACACACACACTTATAATTTTGTTGTTTGTAAACATGTATAGACACACAGGCACAAATGCTTTAGGAGGGTATTTGGATAGTCTGTGTGGTGAATGGAGGGAAAGTGATGCTATAAAAACAATCCAGACAGAATTACTCTGTGTAAATGACAGCATGTGTGTCTGGTTGCCACCCGCAGCAAAATATGTACTGCAAACCAAATCATATTTTTGTTTCAGGTTTTTTTTTTTTTATCTCTGATCTCACAAGAAACACACTGAGAAACCTGCAATCCCCCCCTCAAACACACCCCAAGATATCCACTGAGACTTCTATGGAGAAGCAGAGTGTGTCCGAGCTTAGACCCTGAAAGTCAGCACTGTGGTTTCTGAGGAGGAAGATCTAAAGTCTAGAAGTTGATCCTATATATTATTTGAGGGATGACTTCACAGAATTTAAGAAGGATAAAAACATCTACACGCATATCCACATCCACTGCCCACTCATACACACATGGAGACAGTCAAGTTTAATAGGATCCAGACTGATTTGACTTTAAAAATATATCTGTGCTTTTAAAATAATCCATGTTGGCTTCAGTTCAACCCTTCAAATGGTAACTAAAGTCAGCCTATCTTCTATATGCATCTGTTTTGCATCCCTGAAATAGAGTCCTTCAGTCTCCTACAATAGAAGGGTCTGTGAAGCTAAAGCTAGGAGATACAGTTTCCCCGCACCTTGGAAAAAGTTATCCTGTTAGAAAGTGGTGGAGTTCCCTATATCCTTAAGTGTGGCCTCTCCCAGCAGCCCTGTCTTAAGGAGGCTAGTTAAAGGAGACATTGCTGTCCATTGATTTAAGTAATTCCCTCGGCCAAAACCAGAGTAGATATAATTCTGAGACCCTGGGATGTGCTAAGAGGACTTTTGGATTCCAGCCCACGGTTTATAAGAAAGAATCTTAATGCTTTTTGTACCCTCTTGCTGCCAAGTCCCAGCTAAATAAAAATAAGAGCCCTAAGAAATAAGCCAGAAGAAGAAAAAGAGACAGACGAGGGAGACAAGTGAGAAAAAAGAGAAAAGGAGGAAGGGAGAGAGAACGGAGGTATAGAAAGAAGACAAAAAGGGAGGAAGAGAAGAGAGCAAAGAAGGAAGTCTGTCAAGAAGAAGGTACAGGTTTTCACAAGAAAGAGTGAAACAGAGAGCCTGAAACAGAGGGTGATGGAGAAAGTGAGGGAGACGTTATCTGAAGCAGCTCATCTGAACAAAATCGGACTTCCCACAGGCAGCCCCATCATTCACATCTCAAGCTCCCACAATCAGTGGGAAAGTCTGTCATTTGGCCATCCATGTAACATCAGAATCATTAGGAACCAAACACCAGAGACCAGTGTATTGAACTCCTCTAACTCTCTGCACCAGAGGTAAGGAAGGCTGAACAGACAGGCTCCGTACACTGCACTCCAGGGGCTGTTTGGGACTGGGTCATTTTTCTTGTGCTCTAAAAAAGTCCTAAGACAAATCAAATTCTAAAGAGATGGCTCTCATCTAGACATTCCTGGGCTGAAGAGAGTGACCACGATGACTTTCCATGGTACAGAAAGTCAAGTCGAAAACCTATATCATGACATCACAACTTTCCTTAATCTGTCCCCAGGGACCTCTGAATTGCCAAGTCCAATAGGTACTTTTCAGGCCCTCTCTCTCATATCTGGTGCCATCAATCATTTTCTCCTCTGTGGAACTTTGCTTCCTTTGGCTTTGGGAAACCGTGCACTGCTAACCCTCTTCATTATAGAGCGACCAACCATCCTGGTTTCCCCAGGTCTGAGGGGTTTCTGCTAGTGGGGACTTTTACTGCTAAGATGAGAAAGTGCGAAACTGGTACAGGTTGGTCACCCTACCATGTCTACTAATCTTCTCTGCCCAGCCCCCAAAATGGGCTCCTTTTTGCTGCCCATCCTTTGGAAGCAGTTCTAGCCTCCTCTCCTGAGCCCACACATTCCTGATGTATCTGACTCATTGGGTGCTTAACTCTTCCTGTGTATTGAGACAAGGGCAGAAGTACCTCCAGTTCAACAGGTCCTTCACAGCATCAGATCTGCATGCTATACTTTCACACATTCTGTTCTCCCAATGGCTTTCTCAATTGTCCTCTTTACCTTTAAGGGTCTCACTCAAGTTTGATTTCCCCCACATAGTTTAACCTGATTTCTCAAGCCATTTCTCAGCCTTCTTTTGATAGAGACTACACTATATACCCTAGCACTTAATCAAACTGTGTCCTAAAATGTTATCTAATTTTGTACATTGATCATATAAGTCTCTGAAATTACAGTGTCAGAGACAAATCTAGATCATGAGTTCCAGATCTACCAATAATTTCCCAACACTTATTGAGCACTTGCTCTGGGGAGCCAATATTTCAACTGATTTACATCATCTCATTTATACTTTACAACTTCAAGAGGAACCATTTTACAGATGAAAGAAAAAAAATGTAACCCAGAGATGTTAATGAACATGCCTGTGGAAACACAGTAGGCAAGGTTACCCTTTAGCTGTCTGAGCCCAGAACCGGGCTCTTAGATACATACTGTTGTTGAGTTTTAATAAAATCAAGATTAAATGTACTATGACTATTTCCAAGAAAATCTCATTACTCTAAAGATTATACTACTAGCGACCAAATCTTTCCATAAATTCTCTCCTCATTCTCTCCTAATCTGCCCAGAAAGTCTGAACAAAAGTCCCTTTAGCCCTGAGAGACTACAGACCCATTGATGCTTGATGATAATGTATCCTATGGCACTCTTGCCCCAGACCATACCCCCAAACTCCCCCTTGGCATCAAACCATTGTACGCGTCCCCCCCATCCCCCGCCCCCAGTAAATATTTTATCTTTCACAAGCAACTGGAAGGAGAGAGGTGTGCTAGCAGCAGGCTCGGTCAATCCTGTTTAAATATTGATCACAAACATCGTTAAAATAAAAGTCTATCGACTCAGCTGGTGACTTTGCAGCTTCAACACTTTGCAGAATGCAATTTTCCATGTGCAGTGACTCCAAGCAACTTGCTTGAGTTATGATGTTAATAAGTGAGGTGCCTCCTTTGGGAGAGCTCTGGTGTCCTGAAGGCAGCTGCAGAGAGGAACTAGTCCTTTGCTTTGGCAGGATTAAAGTCCTCCCCCCAGCCTTATTATCCCTACAGATCAGCATTCCGGATGCTAGCATTTCACCTTTGGAAGCCGAGCTGGTGTGCTTCCAGGAGTTCGAAGTGTGTGCCTTATGTGGCCTTGAAAACGTAAGGGTAAAGTGATGGGAAGGGTAATTGTAAAAGATCTGGCAAAGGACTTAAGTCCATTCCTCTGCAGCAGTTTTCAGACTTTAGCAGAACCATGTGGATTGAAGGGTCCACCCCCATCCCCCAGGGCTTCTGATTTAGTAAGCCTATCCCTATCTGGGATAGGGCTCGGGAATTTGCATTTCTAACAAGTTCCCAGGTGACCAGTAATGCTGCTGGTTCAGGGACCACACTTTGAGAAATTACCGTCACTGACACCTGTACTAGGATAGCAGCTGGTCCTGAAATGAGTGTGCCCTCAGTGTGCTCTCAGGTGCTGCCTCCTCACATTCTTCAACTTGGAGCTTATCTAGCCCAGTGGTTTTCAAACTCTTTTAATGAAACTCCTTAGAGATGAAATCCTGTGTGGAGGTCCATGATTAGGAATGATAGCTCTTCACTGGCTGAAGAGAGAGCACAAGGCCAAGGGCTCCCCAGCAGAGCCCTGCGGCTCTGAGGATTTGCTCCAAATGCTCTTTTACAAATGAGACAACTGAGACCCCAGATGAAGACATGACGCATCTGTGGAGAGCCAGGATTGTAGCCCAAATTTCCCTTTTTCCCATAACAGCTACTATATCTAACAGTTAATGGATAATTGACCACTCCTAGTAGAAAGGTGATGGTAGATGAAGATATCTTCAAGGGAAAATTTATCTAGCCATCACTCTTGTGGGAAAATCTGTACCTTCTACACCTGGGTGAAAGAAAGTTCATTCAGGGCCTGAGTTTCTGAAAGCTTTTCCAAGTGGTCTGAATGTAGGAATTCAGTCTGCTTCAAGAGTGTGTCCAGATTGCCTATGATTCTGCCCTCTAGACAGAGATTATGGCAAAAGGGGATAACAAAATGGAAGAGTAAAGAGGGGTTAGTAAGGAAGAGGTGTAGACCAGGAAGTGTATCATACACAGAACACAGAGCCATAATTCACAGAAGTTTGACAATGGACAGATTCTAACAAAAAGAAAATTATGAGTTGGTCTGCTTTTCAAATCTTTCCATGTGGATATCTAAGTAATTGCGCTGATTGGCTGGGAGCAGCAATACGGGCTAAGTACAGAACCAGAGCAATTCAACAGGAGGCATCCAAGAGGTGAGATTCTGTTCCTCTAGCTCCTTTTCTTGCTCTGGTCTGATTCCCCTTCCTGCTACCACTTGGAGCCATGGCAAACCTGGGGATCCTGAGTCAGCACATTCATAGTTGCCTTCTGGGTTCCCAGAAAGGAAAGCTTAATAGAATCTCATGTGAGATAGTTTTCCCTGTAAAATGGAACATGAAGAAAATAGGAGGGTCCCCATTAACTAATTTAACATAAAACAGTTACAAAGATACTGTTTTCGTTCCTCTGGTGCCAAGTGGCACTAAGCTGGTGACTCAGGCGGCAGAGAAAAGCAAGGGGAGCTCAAACTCCATTTTCTCCGGGAAGCAAAGTTGGCTCTTTATGAAGCTCTTACTCCCATATGCAGAGAGGATTGAGCTGTGCAAGTGGATTTCATTGCCTGGTTTGGATCAGCGTCTGCAGAGAAAAACAACATATAAAGCAAGTATATGCGCTTCCACCCCACCCAGCAGAGCCTATCCATTTTGTTCCCTTCTAACTCTCAGTTCTCCAGCCAACTCTTTCTCTGATGGTAACTTTTCAGGCATCCTGCAGGGTGCAGATGAAGCCTTCTGTGGCTCCTTCTACCCCAGCATTTACAGGATCAACCACTTCTCACTTAACTCTGAAGATAAACAGGGTGCCTTTAGGTCTCAGGAGGTCTGATTGGGATAACCAGTCCCAAATGCTCTTTCAGAGTCCGTGGGCCTTATTTGAAACAGCTGACATCCTGAACTCAGCCAGCTTTGACTGTAAATTTTATTCCACTCTAATGCAAAGTTTATGTCGCTGCTATATTACCCATAAAGAGTGAATAAATAATAATTAAAAGACTACATCTGTTTTAGGAAGACCGAAAATGCTGGAAAGGATCTTGCGAAAGCATTTAATCTGAACAGGGGTGGGTCTGAATTGTCTTGTTCTTCAAACATGCTAAGTGTATTCTTGCCTCAGGACCTTTGTACTTATTTTTATTTTGGAACGTCTTTCCCAGAAATCCATATATATTTCTCCCTTTCTTCATTAAAGTGTCTGTTCAAATGGCAATGCCTCCGAAAATCCCTCCCTAACCATCTTTTCTAAAATGGCACCTCTATAGTGTCTATATTATTATTCTGTTTTATTTTCCTCATAGACCTTGGAATTCTATTCTATTTTCATTTTTTATTTTTCATTCTTTCTGGACTGTTTCTTAGGGGTATGTAAGTTCTACAAAGACAGGGTATGATTGCCACCTTCTGTACTATATCCTGAAAGCTGCTTTGCACATGGTGGGTGCTCAGTGAAGATTTGTTTGTTGAGTGAATGAATTCTAGAGCTGTCGCTGCCAATTCTACTCTTAAGTGCCTCCAGCGGGGGAATAAACTGCCTTTGTAAACTGTAAAGTGCCATATAGACATATAATACCATTTCCTGTACTGAAAAATATTTTCCTTTCACTTAAAATCTTCCACTGTAGATTAGGTTTTTTTTTGTTTGTTTCTTAAGGGAAGCCAAGAGTGGCTTTTAGCCACCTTTTTTCAAAGAAAACAAAAGCACACTCTGATTTTCTTAAAATAATTGGCATATTTGGTAGCATGACCCTCAGTACAGAGGGTGAGAGAAGGGAGCCCTATTTTCCCTAACTGTCCCAGAATTCCCAGTCATGGAAAAGGTCTAATGCCATCGTGTCTAATTATCAATGAGATACAATCTGTCCCATTTTCCACTGTGTCCCAGAATTACCAGTCGTGGAAATTGTCTAATTCCATTCGTGTATTACCAAATGATCCTATTTACTCAGAATTTTACAGGGAGTATTTCAAGTAAGCTTCTCAACCACACTGAGAGTGATACTGTTACGGTCCTTATTTACTGGAGGACAAAGCAGACTCCAAGGGCTTAAGTGACATGCCCAAAGTGGCAGAACCTTGACAACTGGAAACACATCAGTTACTGGAAAGAAGTAGGCTTCAAACTCAGACACTCAAGCCCCTGCTCAACCACCCCTTCTGTAGAATGTGATTCCCAGGGGAGGTAGAGTCGGCTTAACATTTCCCGCATGGGCATTCATCTCATAAACTCCTATGCCTTTTCTAGCTCTCCTTGGGGTGAGGAACCATGCAAACATTTAGTCTCCTCACACCAGCCTCTGCAGCTGAGTTCCAACAGTCCAGAAGGGAAAAGGCATCCAGAAATCAATCGGAGAGCATTAGCAGACTGCTTGTTAATAGCCTAACAACAAACAGTAAATCTTCCTCTCAGCCTAGACTTTCCATGCTGGCCCAGCAGGGTCGTTTCCTGTGGGGAAAAGGGGAGGCAGAGAGGGGAGGGGAGGGGAGGCAGAGAGGGAAGGGGAGGAAGAAAGCCAGGCACAGCCTCAGACAACCCAACAGCCATAAGGATGCTCCCCACCAAAGGTGCCCTTCTAGTCCAGTGTGCTTCCTGCAGGAAGAGTAAGAATTAACCAGGAGAGGAGTGGAGGCTCCATCCCAGCTCTGCTGTGTGTGAAGCTGCTGTGTTGCTAATTGCCTGATTCACGGCATGTGGCCAAGGAGGAGGTCAGGTGCCCCAGGCCTGCTTTAGCTGAAAAGCACAGTTATCGCAGGCAGCTGTTGCTTTCCTGGTGGGTGATATTCCTCTTAGGAAAAGGTTTATCAGGTGATACCCCAAACAGTCAGCATGGGGCTGTTATTCTGCTCCTGGTCGCCAATATGAATCACACAGGCGGAGCTGGGTGATGGCTCAAACCCCAGAAGGGACTTGCTGGGTTCCTATAGGGGGCAGGTAATTTACAAAAGAGACTGTGGTCTTCTGAAGGTAGAATTCACAAAGTGGAAAGAAAGTAAACACCATGTTTTTTGAATGACAATCAAGAAGTTCACAGGACTTTGAAATCTTTTTGACCATAACCAGAGCAAGAATTATATTTTATGTCACGAGCCAGTATGCACATGCTATTGTTCCATAAAATAGCACTTACCTTTACTGAGTGACATTGTTTCCTGATCTATCCTATTCTAGTCTATTTCTATATCAGATAGTTTTGGTTGCATAACAGACCACCTCGAAACTGAATGGCTTAAAACACCAGCTGTTTAGTTTGCTCATGATTTTGTCAGGTGTTTTTTCTAGATCAGTAGTTCTCAACTGGCGGTGATTTTGCCCCTTCAGGGGCACGTGGCCGTGTCTGAAGATATTTTTGCTTTTTATAACTGTGGCAGCGACACTACTGGCGATTTAGTGGGTGGAGGCCAGGGATGCTGCTAAACATCCTATAGTGTACAGAACAGCCCTGAAACAAATAATTATCTGACCCCAAATGTCAAGAATGCCAAGGTTGGAAAACCCTCTTCTGGATTGGGCAGAGCTCAGCTGATCTCCACCAGGCTCGCTCATGCATCTGTGGTCCTTTGGTGGGTTGGCTGTGGTTCTGAATAGGCTTCACTCACGCATCAGGTAGTTGGTTTGCAGTCCAGGGTACAGATAACCAAGGCATGTGCCTTGTTTCTTCCACAGGCTGGTCCAAGTTTACTCACATGGTGATCATCTCAGAGTTCCTAACAGCAGGGAGAGGATAAGTTCCAAAGCTTAAACAATTTTGAAGTCCTTGCTTATGTCATGCTTGCCATTGTTCCATTGGCCAGTGAGTCACATAGAGGGAGGGAAAAAATGGAGGGCCAGTACTGCAGCAAGCTACCACAGTTTCATTAAAAGAAAATTCTGGTCACAACCTACTAAATGTATTTCATGGCCTACAAGTGGATCGCTACTTGCAGACTGAAGGATGCTACTTTGTATCAGACCCTTTGCAAGCTATTCAACGGGGTTTATCTTCTTTCCTTTTATTTCCAGAATATTGGACAATGTCAAATGCATAATAGGTATTTAATACATATTTTATGAATGGACATGAGAAATTGGAGGTGCCAGTAAAGAAACTTGCCTGACCTAGAACGGATACTTGGTAAGAAAAGTCGGCTGGTTGAAGTTGAGCCAGTATGGCACCTCTAAAATGCCAAGCAAGGAAACATTTTTAAACGAGCCTTCAGGACGAAGACTGAAGCTACCAGATTCTCAGTCAGGTCTACTTCTCTAGATTTGTAGGGTGTCTCATGGCTACCCTTCTCTTCTGGTTGCTTCAACCATTATTAACTAAATAAAACTTCTAGGCCTTCCATACCTAATCAGAACATATGACAAAAAGGAGGTTGTACCCTTTAGTCCTTAAAAATGGTTGGGAAAAAACTTATGGGAACTCAAGAAGTTGGAGCCTTTTAATTTTCTCAAAGGAAAGTTTTGTTTCTTTGGGAGAAAACAGGAAACCACATGGGCCTGAAATCAAAGAATGCTTTCTGTTAAAAGTCCAGAAAAGTTGGCTTTTGGTTCATGGAATTAAACAAGCTGTACTTTGTTTACCATTAAGAAGTCAAGAGACTCTTGGAAGGTGAGATGGGGAAACAAGTCTGCTATATTCTAGGACCTGCTGTGTATTGTAGGACAGGCTACTGTCCCTCTCTGGGCCTTGGTTTCTTCCTCTGTAAAATGAAGTGGTGAGACTGAATGAGCCCAGAGGTCCCTTCCAGCGGGCAAGTTCTGAGATCCTGTGTATCATCTGTGTTTCCTGTGGCTGTGAGAAATTCTAACCCCGTCTCCTCCCTTTCCTCATTCTTTCAGATACCATCTTGCCTTGTGAGGAGAGTGAACTCTTGATGTCAATCATGGGGTGACAGAATGAGAGTCCTCCTGTCTGTCCCCTGTGGGGAAATTGCAGGCAGAAAATTAATCCAGCTCTTTACACCAGATCCCCCTCCACAAAACATCTGACAGGGAAGGCCTCTCACTTCCCTTCTGGCTCCCACATGTCACAGAACCTGTTGCTACATGATCCAATCCCCCATTTCCATTAAAGTTAACCATCCCCTGGCAAATGAATGCACAGTTAACAGAGGGTTAAGTTGATGCTTCAACTGTAAGTAGATTGCTTCCGGCTAATATCAGTTAAGTGGCAGACAAAATCATAGGCGCTCTCGGCTCTGCATAAGCCTCAGTGCCCAAGAAAATGAGGAGGCGCCTAAGGGGAAATCCTTGCCATGTTTCTCTTACCAGAAGCTGAAATGGAGTGGGCGTGGGGTGGGGGCCGGGAAGACAGAAAACGGGAAGGGATGTCCTAGTACACTGAGGACAAAGTGAGCTGTGTAGCCTTAGGAACACCACTTAACCTCTCTGAGAGTCAGTTTCCCTCTCAGTAACATGGGCACAGTGGTATCTCTGCTGCAAGACTCTTCTTTAGAAGTAGAGGGCCTGTGAGTGAAGCGATTTACCCAATCGTGGCACATCTGAGGCTCTCAATAATAAGAGGTGGGAGGTGGGCACTGGAATTTGCCTGACAGTCCCTTATCACCAGCAGAGACCTAAGAGGAGACCCCTCCCTTCCAGCTCCTGCTCCCCCCAACTACTACTGAAGATCTTTTTACATGGATATTAACACAGAAAGGAGGCAGAGACTTGTTTATGCTTTGGGGAAAGAGGAGAGTGAGGGCCAGATTTTGTACTTGTCCGAAGATAACTTTCAAACATACAGATTCTCATCTCTTTGTGCTCCAGGAAAGAAAGAGAAGCTCCTCTCTCCTTTCCTGCTTCAGATCCCCAGAACAACACTTTTGTCTCAGTCCCTGGTATGAGAGTACTAAGAGCCATATGGAGAGAGAAGGAGATATTAAGAAAGAGAAAAGGGGCTTCCCTGGTGGCACACTGGTTGAGAGTCCGCCTGCCGATGCAGGGGACGCGGGTTCGTGCCCCGGTCCGGGAAGATCCCACATGCCGTGGAGCGGCTGGGCCCGTGAGCCATGGCCGCTGAGCCTGCGTGTCCGGAGCCTGTGCTCCACAATGGGAGAGGCTACAACAGTGAAAGCCCGCATATCACAAAAAAAATAAAATAAAATAAAGAAGGAAAGAGAAAAGGAAGAAAGAAAGAACAAAAACAAGCATTGAGATGACTGAGGGATAAAGAGAGCTGAGAGCAATACAGTCAGCCTCTTTCCTTTATCTCAGCTTTCGTTGTACAAATATTGACATTTCCTGTGAATGAGGAGCACCTAATATTAACTGAGCAGCTATTATGTTCCAGGAACTGTGTCAGGCACTGAGGACACAGTGCGGGAAAGGACAGGTATAATACCTGCCCTCAATGAGCTTACAGGCTAGAGAGGAAGACATCATACAACGGCCACAAAGAAGTGATCCCAGCTGTTTAGTCCGGGACATCAGGGAAAGTTTCACAGGTACAGTGACAGTTAGGCTGGGGATTAAAGGATAAGCAGGAATTTCTTAGGTAAAGTGGGAGGAATGGGAACAAGTTTTCTAGGTAGGAGGTAGAGCATGGGGAAAGGCCTTGGAGGGGGAAGTTGAAGACGAGTTAGGAATGGAGAGAAGCTGAAGATGGTAGGAGTACAGAGAATGAGGGGGATGAGGGCAGTGAGTAGCGCTGGAGAGGGAGGCCTGCCTGCCTGACTTCACTGGGCAGGATTTAGTTGGTCATTTTGAGGATTTTAACAGAAGTGTTTTAGAACACCCCTACTTCTTCTGAGTCCTGTGAGTGGTATATAGAACTTAATATAGTTTTATTTGGTGCTTTAGAGTTTGTAAAGAGTTTTGAAATATATTGTCTTCACTGAAGGAAGGAGCTGTGGTAGTTGTGTTCTGAGACCACAGACCAAGGCGGGGCAAAACTTAGCTGTGCATCTTCCTTCACGCCCTTTTGTCTATAACTACCCAGAAGGGGAAGCAATAAGTTGTAAGGTAGAGAACATGAACTATGGCTGTCTATAAAGGTTGCCAAGGCACCCCAGAGTACTGCAGCAAACTCACAGGGATGCCACTGAATATTTTAAATTTTTGAGGGAAATATAGTGATGGTCAGACCCTAGGCAAACTGTCAGCTCCAGGTAGCTTATGCTTCAGCATTAGACTGTACTGCATTTCTTTTGATGTCATCATATATTTTTTTTCTTTATTGTGGTAAAATGTATATAACAGGGCTTCCCTGGTGGCGCAGTGGTTGAGAGTCCGCCTGCCGATGCAGAGGACGCGGGTTCGTGCCCCGGTCCGGGAGGATCCCACGTGTCGCGGAGCGGCTGGGCCCGTGAGCCATGGCCGCTGGGCCTGCGCGTCCGGAGCCTGTGCTCTGCAACGGGAGAGGCCACAACAGTGAGAGGCCCGCCTACTGCGGAAAAAAAAAAAAAAAAAAAAAAAAATGTATATAACAAAATTTACCACTTTAACTATTTTTAAGTGTACAGTTCAGTGGAATTAAGTATAGGCATGTTTTTGTGCAAATATCCCCACTATCCACCTAGAGAACTTTCTCATCATCCCCAGCTGAACTCCGTACCCATTAAACAACAGCTCCGCATTCTCCCCTCCCTTCAGCCTCTGGCAACCACCATTCTACTGTCTGTCTCTATGAATTTGACTACTGTAGTTACCTCAAATAAGTGGAATCATGCAATAGTTGTTCTTTTGTGTCTGGCTCATTTCACTTAAAATAATGTCTTCAAGGTTCATCCATGTTTCAACGCGCATCAGAATTTCCTTTCTGGGGTGAATAATATTCGATATACGTATGCCACATTTTCTTTATCTATTCATCTGTCAGTGACACGTGGGTTGTTTCTACCTTTTGGCTGCTGTGAATAAAGCTGCTTTGAACATTGGTGTATAAATAACTGTTCAAATCCTTGCTTTCAGTTCTTTTGAGTATATACCCAGAAGTGGAATTGCTGGATCATATGGTAATAATTCTATGTTTAATTTTTTTGAGCAACCACCATATTATTTGCTACAGTGGCTGCACCATTTTACATTCCCACAAGCAAGGCACCCTCATATCTTTGTGAAGTTGTGTTTATGGTAGTAATTATGGTAAAAAGTAAGTATTACATTAAAATCAGGAAAGATCAGGAGATAAGAGTGGCGATGTTTAATCTGATTCCAAGATTTGAGAATTCTGTACATGTCTCCTTTGCAAGTAATTGCAGTTTTTTTAAGAATAAAGTGCAAATAATTTTTTCTTTCAATTAATGTGTATTATTTTTCAAATGGCTCCTATGTTATTAGGACATTAAATAACATTATGTATTTAACCTAACTTTAGTTAGGTATGTATTTAACCTAACTGCTTAATAAATGGAACAGTTAGTTATTTCCTCTGCCTTAGGAATGCCATGAAAGTAATTACTGAGACACTAAGGGGGCCACATAAACTGAGAGAGTCTGGAAACCTCTTGCCTAGAGGGTGAGTGTGAAGGAAAGAGTCATAGGAACCCTAGGGCTTTCTCCTCTCTTTTCTCTGTGGTTTATAACAAGGTACTGTTGCCAGAATCATCCAAAACAGAAACAGTTTCTTGCTTCTTTCCAGTTTCTTTCACTTTTCCCAAAATGGTACAAAGTTGAACAATGCCAGCAAGGCACTGAGCTTCCTCAAATGGGGATTAGGTAATGCAGTGTTTTGTATTTAGTAATTTGGTTACATGAGTTAATAATTATGATCAAATTAGTTAATAATGCAGGCAAGTGCATCTTAAAAATATATAGTCTCCAGCCTCCTTCTTCTGGGTTGGTGGCACTAGCTTTAAATATCTTAACGGTTCTGACTTGATCAGAAATAACAGCTGTCTCCCCCAACTCAGTGTCAAGTTAAGCTAATAACAACATATTTCAGAAGTCACTTCCTTCTGACATGTTCCATATTCTCCCAGCAGAGACTTTGTTTATTTCACGTGTCCCCCAGATTTTGCTTATACTCCTTTCAATTAAGACATTTTCCCTACTGGATTTTGTTTATTTGTCTATGCTTATTTATTCACTTTTCCTCTAGAAAGCCAGATCCTGAGGACAGCAACTTTAACTCATTTAGCTCTGAGACCCTGTTTCCAGCAAGTATTAGTTTAATTATCTGAGGGAAAAAAAACAGTAAAAAATTAGTAACTTTAGACCTAGGAATTCCACTTGTGTATTTTATCACAAGGATATAAGAGTAAAAAAAGTAAAAGGTTTATGGACAAAGATGTTAGTAGCATCATTTCGAATCCAAACAAATTGTAAAGAACTTTAAGTGTTCCACTATAGGGAGATGTTTAATTAAACTATCATGCATCTGTTTAATGATCTGGGGGCCATTAAAAATGATGCATACAAATACTTTATAACAAGAAAATGCTTATATTAGTACACAAGTTAAAGAAAAGTAGGATTCAAAATTGTGCATATGATATGATCTCAATTTTTAAAAACAAAAACTGATATGATCTCAATTTTTCAAAACAAACAACAGAAAATCTATGCATTTAGAAGAAAAAAAAACTCTGGGAGAAAATAGATTAAGACTATTTTAACAATTACTGTCTCTGAATAATTGTTTTCTACTTAGTACTCTTGTTATGTTTTACATGATTTGTCTAAGCATGAGCCTTAATTTACGCTGTTTCCTCCTCTGGGAACACCTCTCATTTTTCTTTGTATATGTGGAGCCAGTTCTCTCAGACCAACTCAAATACTAGCTCTTCCATGATGAATTTTTCCATCTACTTCTTTGACCTCCTATAGCTTTCATACAACTTTGAGCTAAAAATTATGTTATTCTTTAGATTCCCCTTTAATATCTTACAGTCAGTAGAAATGGAAAGTAGTCTGAATCAGGAGGCAGACTGCCCAAATTTGATTCTTCATCCTACACTTATTCCTTGAGTGACCTTCTATAAGTTATTTATTCTCTCAATGCCTCAGTTTCATTATCTGTAAAATAGAGTCGTATCTTATATCTAGATATAAGTATCTCAGAGGCAGAGAGACGGTGTCTTTGTAGCCAATGATTTATCCTAAGGCTTTGCTGTATAGAAAGTAAAAACCTAGTTTAGTTAATTACATGTGATTTACATAGGGAACATCATAGCCTTGGTAGTAGACATATTCATAGACACAATCTACTTTGCAATAAAGTAGATCAGTAGTAATTGTGACCAGCTGTATGTGGTATGACCTTATATTTTAAAGGCTATTATTTTATATTTAGCTATTATAACTCATATAATTCCATGAAGTTTCTCATTTGTTCATTTCATGGGAAAACGTTCTATTGAATTCACATTATGTGATGGTCACTGTTCTAGATTCTGGGGATAGAAGTGATACAAAACTATTCTTGCTTTCAAGGCAAGGAACTTAAAATTTAGTGTTCAAACCAATGGTGAGTATAAAGTAACATACAATTACAGCACAGAGGCAAGAGATATAGTAAAACCACACAAAAGATATATTGGAAGCACACAAGCAAGAAGCTACAACTCTTAAAGGGAAACAAGAAATGGCAAAACCTTTCTAGAGGAAGAAGAGATGCCTGAGCTGAGTCTCGGAGAAGGAAGAGGGATTATCCAGGTGAACCGGGTTTGAAAACGCCATTCGAGGAAAAGAAAACAGCAAGTCCAAAGGCCTGCAGTGTATTTTTCTTCTGACACTTGATTTTGGGGAGACACTGTTTTTTCTGGTCAAGTCAGAGCTGTTGAGATATTTAATGGTGGTGCTGCTGACCCAGAAGGAGGAGGCTCAGAGATTGTGTATATTTAGATGGAGTCTCATCATTAACTTGAAGGTAATTCAAAATGTCTGGGGCATAAATTACAGTCTAAAGCAAAGTGAAACCTGAGCCTGTGGAGGTGTTCATGTGTGCATGCTGCAGCCTGAAGCTGGAGAGGTGAGCCAGTGCCCTGTGCTAAGAGGCCTGATGCTGTGGAGGTGAGCATGTGACCCACCTTAGTCTGAGGAGGTGAACTTGGGTACCACACTAAGCTGGAGAGGTGACCTTCTGTGCCATGCTAAAGGGCCCTAAATCCATCCTCATGACAAAAACAAGCCTGGAAGGCTTCTCAATAGGGAGTGACATCATTGGGTTAATTTTTTTTAAAGAATAAATTACAGGAATGGAAACTTTTTAGGAGGCATTGCAGTGATCCAGGAAGACCTGAATAAAGGTAGATGCAGCACATAGTGGGAAACTGATTTGAGAAATACCAAGTCAAGGTCAACAGAATAGTAATGGATTGAGTGTGGGTAGTTAAAAAGAAGGAAATATCTGAAGTTCTCCCAAATATGTGGCTTGGGAAAGTGAGTGAATGGTGATGATGGTCACCGAGACAGAAATGCAGGAAAAATTGTCTGTTTTAGAAGGAAAAATAAAACCATGATTTTGAATGTAGTCTTGATCTTGAGTTTCTGTGAGATATCCAGGCTGGACAGATATATATATATATATATATATATGCTGGACTGCTGGATATTTGGTGTTTAGAGCTCAGAAAAGAGATCTAAGAAAAACTTCAGAGACCTAATGATAAAATAAGGCATTAAAAATGGAAATAAAAAATCATGTACTTAAAAAAATAGAGGAAGCAAAAAAGTTAACAATTGTTGATATTGAGCATTTAATTTATCTTGGAGCTTTCTAGAAGTCTGGACAGAATGGAAGCTGTTATTCTGTCCACATTATGTTTCCATTTGCCAGAGTTTATGAAAAAAGTGTATTTGCTCAATATAATATATTAGAAAATTTGGGGAAATGGCAGAGTGCTAATACACTCCCTGAAATTAAAAGCCGACAAACACAATTTAAAGACTCTGTGTTTACACTGTTGGCACTGAAAACATTTCCCATGAGAGGGAAAATATTTGACCTTGTCAGAAGTCATAGGGAAATGTACCAAAATATTGTTTAAATATTTGTAAGGATTGGCTATCTTAGAAAAAAAGCAATTTCTTAACGATTCCTTGTCAAATAGCACTTGGAATAACTTTTTAGTTCTCTGAAGACTGGCTAAAATTAACTGAAGTTGTATTTAAAACTCAATGAGAAGCCACTCAGGCCTAAACTACCATGTTTTCCTCCTGTTTTTCAGACATGCATTCCTTGCCAGATACTGGACACCATAATCACATTTTAAGTCAAGACCCCACAGAGCGGTCCTGCTGAGGAAACACCTGGCCCACATCTCTGCCATGGCTTGGTTGTGTGTATTTGTTGAAGAGATTTGATTATCTCAACTACCGCAAATGTACGCCATCCTCTTTATCCTCCTCTGGATGAGTACAAGTGTTTCCCCCAAAGAAGACAGCTAGCTCATCTTTAGAGTTGCTTAGTTTTTCAAATATGGTTTGCTCTGAGCTCAAGAGGAAGAATAAAAGCCTCAGGAATTTCAGCAGATTTTATTGTGATTTTATTAAGTAGAGCCCAGCTTGAACATCATCTGTGTACTGAGTTCCAGCTACATATCAGGCCCTTGCAAAAGTTGATGTACAGGCCTGCCAAGTTCTTTAGAGGTGTGGTGTATCAGTTTCCTAAGGCTGCCATAGCAAAGTGCCACAAACTGGATGGCTTAAACAGCAGAAATTTATTGTCTCACAGATCTGGGGGCCAGAAATCCCAGATCAAGGTGTTGGCAGGGTTGGTTCCTTCTGCAGTCTCTGAGGGAGAATCGGTACCATGCCTCTTCCCTAGCTTCTGGTGATTTGCTGGCAATCTTTGGCTTGTAGATACATTACCCTGATCTCCGCCTTCATCTTCCCATGGCATGTTACCAAGAGCCTGTCTCTCCCTATGCCTGTCTCTGTGTTCAAATTTCCCCTTTTTAAAAGGAGGCCTGCCATATTGGATTAGGGCCCATCTTAATGACCTCATTTTAACTTAATTACCTCTGCAAAGCCCCCTATTTGAAACAAGGTCACATGTGAAGTACTGGGAGTTAGGAATTCAACATATCTTCTAGGGGCACAATTCCATCCATATGGTCTGCACTTTTGAAGAAAGTGAGGGGTTCTCAGACTTTGATATGCATTAGACTCATCAAAGGAGTAACAAGTCCTAGGGTCCCTTTCTCTTGTTGCCAGGGCACCTGACCCCTCTCTTCTGCACATCCCTGTCATTCCTACGGCAGCCAAGGAGAGTGTGATTACTTCCTATGTCTCTACAGGGAAATATTTCCTAAAGCGCACTCTGCAACATCAGTCATGCAAGGCCCTCAGCAGGAAAAGATTCTACAGTCAGTTTAATTCTGGAAAGATATTCACAAATCCCACAATTAAAACAACAAGAGCAGCCCTTTAACTTGACTTTCTTTTTTTTTTTTTGACTTGAGAATCTCACTTCCATCCCATGGAATTAATGTTCTACAGAGAACATGGGAACGGCTGGTTTGATGGTTTACTGTTTACAAACATATTCACAGTTATTATCTCATTTGATTCTCAGAATGGGTTCTGGTGGAGGCAGAGTGGTATTATGGTTTTATTATGGAGAAACCACAGTTTATAGAGGTCCCATCATTGGCCAGGACCAGGTGGCCAAAAGCAACAGTGATAGAACTTAATCTATGCCTCTTGATTATAAGTTCAGTGTTTTATACCCCCTTTGGCACAGAGTTTCTCAAGGTTGGAAGACTGTTATGTAATCTCTCCCTCCCTCTTTCTTTGCTACCACAGTTGAATTCAAGGCAATTCTTTAACATTTTCTAAGAAGCAACAACATCATTTCTGGGTGAAGGTGAGAAAGACAAAGCAGAGGGTAGGAAGCAACTCCACACCTGGAACACTCTGCCTCAGGCTGCTTGCCTTCTCCTCTCCCCCACATCTCGTTTTTATTTAGTAGTTGGTATGATTTCCCTCTCTCTCTCTCTTGTTTGCCTCTGCCCTTTTGGGAGAAACTCTACAGGCTTTATAAATAACCAGGCTTCAAACTCACTACACATTCTTCCTATTCCAATGTCATCTCTCCTTCTCTGCCCCACCCCCATCTTTAAGAGACCCTACATTATGTTATTGGTTCCTGAGATGCTAGTGACATTCAGAACACAACTTTCATCTCTTGGATGCTGTCTGTTGCCATAGAAATTTGTCTGAAGGGACTCTTTGGGTTGCTGGAACATGCCTTGCGGGGATCACAAAAGCTCTCAGACACTGTTGGGGCTGGCTAGTCCCTGCACCATTGTCCTCTGACTTATGAATGAGAAAATACTCCACCATTCCATCACTTCACCCACAACCCACAGAGGGCTGCTGCTCAAAGGCAGGGCCAGGGACAGATGCTCCATGTGTAAGGAGGAAGCCTGATTTAACTTAAAGAACATCTCTGGGTGTTCTATTACTGAAGGTGCAAGAGGGAAAATTCTCAGTTATTTGGGGAGTGGAAAAGGAGTTCATGTAGCAGAAATTGTTGCGGGGACAGATTCTGTGCCATAAGACTGTAGAATTGCTCTATGAAGCTGAGCCTTACACTCTTTCTGAGGTGGAGCTCTGATCTGACTGTGGTGTGAAAGGCATGGCTGACTTTCTTGGTAACAACCTCAGCATCATCCCTGGGGTGGACTTAGCAGTAAGCCATCCGGGGAAGGATGGGGTGTTGGCACTGAGCCTGATTTCGGATGGTGAGATGCCCAGCTGTCAGTCTGTTCCTATGGGGAGAAATGAAACTACAAAATTCAGTCTCCAAAGGAGTCTGTGAATTCCAGCCCATATGGAACCATGCCAGTCTGAAGGGTGTTCAGGGAAGTAGGGATGTAGGGCAGTAGGATGGTAAACAGTGAGCAAGACCAAAGGTCAGGTTTGTAGCTCCTGGGGGTCCATCTGTTAATAGGAGCCCTCCAGGCACTGCCTGGAGCAATTGAGAAAGGGATTAGGGTGACTATGGAAGGGAAAGGGATTGGGGTGAGTAGGGAGGGTAGACCTCCGCACTAATGAAACACTTTGCCCTATGTTGCACATCCCTTCCTGTTCCCCCAACCCTGCCTTATGTTTGGCATTTGGTTCCTTATTTTTATTCTGGGTCTCTCAACCTCAGCACTGTTGACATTTTGGGCTGGATAATTCTTTGTTGGGGGAATTATCCTGGGCAATGTAGGGTGTTTGGTGGCATACTTGACCTTGGCCCACTAGATGCCAGTAGCACCCCCCAAGTTGCAACAAAAAAATGTCTCCAGACATTGTTCAATGTTCCCTAGGGGTGAAAAATTACAACTCCCCCTTCAGTTGAGAACCATTGCTCTAGAGAAAAGAATGTCAGGGGTGTTGGAAGAGCTAGGCCCTAAACAAATAGCATGGGGTTAAGGGCTGAACTTCAGTCCTGCCTGGAAAATAGACCATCAAAGAAAAGCAGGGGTTCTCACAGCTTCATTATATAAATACAAGCCATTCAGTAGGGGTTTGTGGGACACTAGAATGAGCACAGCTGGTACATAGGGCTCCATCACCCTGGGTACATTATGAACTGAGCCCATAGCAACAAGATTAACTCCAGACGTCACCTGTTGGTAGGGTAGAGTATCCTTGAACTTGGTCAGTCTTGGTCAAAACTGTTCAAGAACTGAGAAATGCATGTAGGTCTCCATCAGTTGCAGCAGAATAGGTTTAAGAAAAGTGATAACGAATACTATGGTGATGAGGATGATTGTGATGACAAATGCTTATGTAAGACTTACCATGTGCCAGATGCTATTCTAAAACTTTGTCCTTTTCTTTTTCCATCTGGATATAAATCTGGCTCATTTCCTGGCTTCTTTCAGGTCACTGTGTAAATGTTTCCATATCAGAGATGCTTTCCCTGGACATCTTGTGTAAAACAGCAAGTACCTCCCCATCACTCTATAGTCAGTTTAATTCTGGAAAGTAACTGTGTTACTGTTCTTCATAGCACCTATCTCCAGCTGGCATACTGCATATTTACTTTTTCATTACCTATCTCCTTGCATATGATAGTAAGCTCTATAAGAACAGAATATTTTTTCCACTTCAATACAATACCAGCTATTTAATTTGAGGGATTGTTATGGGCTCAAAAATCCTATGCTGAAGACCTAACCCTTAGAACCTCAGAATGTGACTATATTTGTAAGCAGGGTCTTAAAAGAAGTGATTCCCATTAAAATTAGGTCATTTAGGGGAGGCCCTAATCCAATCTGACTGGTATCCTTATAAGAAAAGGAAATCTGGCTACACAAAGAGACACAGGGATGTGCATACACAGAGAAATATGTCCATGGAAGGACACAGTGAGAAGATGGCCATCTGCAAGTCAAGGAGAGAGGCCTCAGAAGAAACCAACCCTGCCAACACCTTGATCTTGGACTTCCAGACTCCAGAACTGTGGGAAACAAATTTCTGTTTCTGTTTTTAAGCTACCCAGTCTATGGGGTTTTGTTCTGACAGCCCTAGCTAACTAATACAGGGACCCGGTATAAAATGAAAATGTGGTCCCCTTATTCAAAAAGCAGGGAAAAAAGTGTTATTCAAGGTACTAAAATATTAAACTTTTTCTTTTCTTCCATGGTCTCCTGGCCCATCATGGTGGTTTTTATTTGCTGTTTAATGTTGCATTCTGTTGGGTACAGGCATCCTCACTAGGCCAGTGCCGACCCTCACAGGTGCCCACGTGCCTCCACTATGACTTGAGGCACTTGAGGTCCATGGGCTTCCAGGTTCCAGCTGCTGACTGATGCACTGTGCCACCCAGGGGTCATAGAAGTCAAGTCAGGCATATCCCCTTCTCATGGGCCCACTACCCCAATCCATGGCAGATGAACAACCTCCAAGTATAGCAAAACCTTTGTGCTGGGATGCTCTAGTTACCTGGATTGGGGGTGGTGACAGGTCACCTGCCAAGTCACACAGTGTCACTACCAGCCCAGAGCAGGAGTGGCTACTGTCACGCTCTCACCAAAGATACCACCGGACACACCCATACCTTACCCATTTCACATCTTCAGCCAGACTCTCTCAGGCAACAGAGGGTGGCATGGTCCCTGGAAGGGAGCTGGTAGGGGGAGGTCAAGTGGGGTCAGAGCCCCAGGGAGCAGGGGAGCAGGTGGTCATCACCTGTTTCAGGGAGTCAGGACCACACATGAGAATGAGGCTCTAAGCTTCCATGCATGCTCCACCATTCCATCAGGCTTCGCTTACAAAATACAAATTCAAAGACACAACTACTGAGAAACTCAAGTCAGCCAGCCCGGAGTATTAAACCCCAGTGCCTAGACCAGTGCCTAGTACAGACTAGCTGCTCAATGAATATTTGTTAATAAATGAATACATTTATATCATTTAATCTTCATAACAATCCTAAGAGGTAGGTTTCCTCCGCTCAACAAATGAGGGTATTGAAGCACCTAGAGGTTAATAATTTACTCAGGAATGAGAAAATAACATTTGGTTACATGATGGATCCGTGTGAAAGCTGAGGTTAGAGCCCAGTTCCTCTGATTGGGGGTGGGGAGAACACTCTTAAATAGTAGTTAAGAGAATGGGCTTTGGAGTCAAACAGACTTGGGTTCGAGTCCTGGCCCTGGCACCTCATAGCCCTTAGACCTATGTAATTTTCTTTCATCTCTCTGAGCTCAGTTTTCTTATTTGTGAAGTGGGGATAATAACACCTACCTCATGGAATCGTTTTGATATTTACATAATGCCACACTTTGCAGCATACCTGGCACTTGGTAAGCTCCAACCAATGGGCCTTGATATTGTTATTATTGGAAGCAGCATAGCACCTCTATGGACTCTAGAGCCATCTGCCTGCATCACATCCCAGCTCTTCTGTTTACTGAGGGAACCCTGGGAAAGTTACTTAACTTCTTCACACCTCGATTTCCTCATCTTTAAAACTAGGGATAAAAATATTACCTCTCTTATAGGGTTGTATTGAAGATTAAAGGGACTAATGTTTATAAAACACTCAGAATAATACCTAGTACACAAATAAACTCTCTATGTTGATTTAATAAATAATTATTAGTCTGATAACTCTACCAACTAGCACTTTTATGTTTATTCTTTAAAACTCATATCTTAAATCTCAGTGTGTGCTAAGGCTGGGAATGGTCCAAGTCCTACACCTTCACTTGTATCTGTTACACTCTTCACAGCAGTGGGAATCACACTGAATGTGGAGTGAAATGATCCAGTTCCATCTCCTTTCCTTTGTTGACTTATACTCGTCACTTCCCTTCTCTAAGACTCACTTTCCACAACTGGTGGGAAGGCATTGGACTAGATTCTTTCCTAGGACTTTTCCAGTCCTAATTTTTTATATGTCTGTTCCCTTTTTAAAACTGTCCCCTGCCTCTCCCACTGCAGCCCCAGTGGTACTTGTGACCTGCTTGGTTTTCTCAGATTCAATTTTGTGATGGGCAAAGAGTGCTTCTTGTTCTGGGAGCATTTCACTCCTGATCTGACACATAAAAAAGAGTAATACAAACAGATGGGTTCGTTCTCCTCTGGGGATGTAGCTGGTGGGTTTGCCTCTGGAATTATGGGCCTCCCCCTTGCTGACTGTCTTCACTCTGAAAGGTCATTAATAGCATTGTCCTCAGTTCAGAAGATCTGTTTCCCATTTTCTTACCAATCTCCCCGCCAATCCACCTCTTGCTGAGTCCATCTCTCAGTGTTGGTAATCCTTCCTAAGCACCATCTCCCTGGGGCCCTGATACCCCCCCAAATCCCATGGATCCCTCCTCTGAATCTGACAAAAGAGATGACGAGGGGTGGATACCCTGAGAGTGAGGCCAGGTTGAAGACTTTATCTGTTCCTTGCAGCTGCATCTTTTGTGAGTTGCATTCTCCGGCTCGTCAATACCATTTCCCATTAAATTAAATAGCTTATTGACTGGTGTGCCACATGGCAATGGGGTTGATGGGATTCACAGAGACTCCTCACTCCTCCAAACCTCCCCGCAGCAATCACAGGTCACTGCTCAGTAAATCAGCTGGTAATGGAGTTTGAACTCTCAGAATCAGCTCTGTGCACCCTTTTGATTTGTTTTTAATTTGTATCAGTGGTAATTCTGTCTGTTTCAATTTATGTGATGGTATAGGCTGCAGAGCTGAGGAAGTGCCCTTTTTTTTACCCCATTAACCACAGAGGGGGGCAACAACCTTTTCTGGCTTCTTTATGGTACCTGCTCCAGTGGGCAAGGAACGTCCCCCTTTCACAAAAGGTCCCCTTTTGTCAGGACTCACCAAAGTGCCTGCTGTCTCCACCAGATCCAGAAAAGAGCACTGAATTTGTTTTCCCCAGGTCATACTTCCTTGTACTTCTCTGTTCAGAAGAGCTATAAAATGAACATAGGATGGACGTGTCTCTAAGGAGGAGCTTGCACCCTGTTACCTCAAGGGTGCTATGGCTGGCAAGCTCCTTTCTGCCATGTTGGCTCTTAAGCATTTTGCATAACACTTCTTCTAGAATCTAGGTCTGTTTCTTTAATCTAGGTCTGCCAGGTCATTCATCCTCAGGTGAATGCCATTTACAGCTGATTAGTGTCAGGCCACGATTGTAAAGTAGATACATATAGTTTGCTGCAGTGCCCTTTAACTTCCTCTGGAGGTCCTCTTTTCTCCACTCTGGCCCTGTAAGAAATACAGAGATACAGAGGGGAAATTTAAAGCACATAAGAATGATTGAATGTAAATCCACTGGGATTTCCCAAGATGGGGTGTCCAAGGTTGGGAACAGTTCGGGGCTATGGAAATAAACTGGTTTGACAGGGTAACTCCCTGGAGAGAAGCAGATGGGTCCATGTGCCATAGGAAGTGTCTCATATTGATTCCATGTGTTTCTGAAGGAAGGGCATGAGGGGGTCAGCAGTGAGCAGAAGTAGGACATAGAGTAGGAGCCACTATGAACTGTAACCCCACCTCCACCCCCTGTATGATCCCATAAACTGTCAAAGAAAGTAAAAAAATAAAAAATGTGAAGAGGATAACATTGAACTCCAAGCAAGAGACAAAACCAAGAGTGGGTGCCCAGAATTCAGAGGGCCAGGTGGAATTCAACCTTGGAACTGGAGGATTCTAGGCATAATTCCCCAAAGCTTTGAGGAGGCTACAAGCCCGGCTGGCATCGGGATTACTGTCCCAGTGTACAGAGAGTATGTTTCTGCTTCCACAAGAGGCCCTGTTGCCTCTGGTCTTAGGATGACCTCTTCTAAGCTCTGCAGGGCAGCACCACCTCTCTGTCTTCAGGTTGGGTTCCTTCTTTCCCTCTTATCATGGGATCTTCACTCTCTGTCTCACCTTCCAACTCCTAGAAGCTGGTTTTAAAAAAAAATCCATGCTGTGTGGGGCACAGGAGGTAAATGGGAAATCTCTGTACCTTGCTCTCAATTTTCCTATGAGCTGCTCTAAAAGAATAAAGTCTTTCAAAAAAAAAGTCTATGTTGTCCCAGCTGAGAACAAACTTTCAATTGTTTAATTTTAAAATTCAAACTCTCTCCTAACCTCTCAGAGTTCGGGACTTCTTACTGTCTTCTGGTGTAAGATCACCTCTTGTAAAATTTATTTGCTAGTTTGTATTTAAGTGAAGCCCCATTAATCCTGAAGTTTAATTATTTAGTTAGAGTGAGTTCTTTTGACTCCCAAGTTACTGGTTCCTCCCATCTCTGTTCAGTTTATGAAATTGGACTCAGGGGGCCAGACTCCTACAACAGACCCATTTCATGGATCCAGTACCAACCAGACTGATGATTTTATGATGGGATTTAGGGATTAAGTTCTAGGAAGACAAGAGATGATTTTGGACAAAGGAAACTTCCCACTGAAATATCTCAGTTAATAAAAAGTAATATATGGAGAGTGCTTACGAAATGCTAGGCTTTTCACATGCATTATTTTGTTTACTCCTCCTATAATCCTATGAGGCTGACTTGATGAAAATAACCCCCCTTTCCTCACCTGTAAAATGGGGATAATAATAATGTTTACCTTACTGGGTGCTTTTGAAGATCAAATAAAGTATAGTATATGTGATAAGAGTTTGTCAACCTCATGCATTTTTACAAATGTTAGTTGATGCTTTTACTATGCTTCAAATCAAACCCCACGGGCAAGTGGTAATTTCAGGTCTCTGAATAGTTTGCCGCCTCCCTCAGATCTCAACTACTCAACTCTGTAGCTGGAATTGTGTATTTGATTATATCTCATTGCTTTGCTCTTAGGCACCAACATTTCTTTTCTACATTAAAGAAGAGTTGTAATAAGGCAAGAGTTTATTTCTTAGCTCAGGGCCTGGGGTCCAAGTTAGCTTCCGAAGGGAACTGTTTTACAAGCCTTTGGCCAGCTAGCTGGATGACCCCCAGGTAGAGCTGCGTCCTCCCCTCCAGCTGATGAAGTCAGCGGTGCTGGAAGTGGCACAGCTTTGTCCATTGGATGCTCTCACATCTGACTCCTGGAAGCCTCTAGCTGCTTAATGGCTTCATTTAAGTGATAATATGAGCCCATCGT